>NC_061786.1:2076666-3485833 GCF_022458985.1 Mugil cephalus | reverse complement strand
CTGAGGGATTTAAGTCTTCTTTATGATATCAATACCATCTGTACCATCTGTAATGATGTGAATACCCACAGCCACATCAGCTATGATGGAATGAAATGTGAAAATGGTTCTTCAATTGTTGTGTGTATTTGCATCCAGCTGCAGCCAGGCACACTCCACTGATTGATTACCTTAGTCCTTGTGCTGCAAAGGCAGATGTGAGACAAACGCCCAGCTCAACAACTGGCTGTCATTGCTGACAACCAATTAGAGACATGCAACAGATTTTTAGGGCCAGCCTTTCAGTAAAATTAAATGCTTATTAAAATGTCGCCGGCTTTGGGTGAAATCCTGAAAACAGACATGCCTGCAGAATATTTAACATCTTGATGAGGAGCAAATCCTACTGATTTTGCACTGTGCTCCTGTTTAGTTTGATATTACAGAGCTTAGACGCATCCCAACCCTGACACCCAGGGACATATGCATGCAATGGCAGCAGCGAGCTAATTATCCCCATCACTGAGTGTTGAGGAAATGTATTCGCTCGGTAGCATCGAAGCTGCACTGTGATGCCATTAAACTACTGCTCACTCAGAAGGCTTGGGAGTGCCCAGGTATCTGTGGCAACTGGGAGAATGCACCCTCCTGCATGTGAGTCCACAGTGTAGCTGTGGCACGTGTGCAGCACAAGGCTGCCCTCCAATGGAAGTAGGACAGATTGTGTGTAAGGAAACAGGACATGATCAACAGACATGTTTTATTTCAAAAGGACAATATTGTCTCCATTAAAATGGATTTTCTCTGGAGTGATTTCTAGAGTTGACTTTATTATGAGATGAAAGCCAACATATGAAAGCAAACTACTCAGGAACACATGGAAGTGGACCAAAATGGCCACTGACTCCCTGCTGAGCTGCACTAATCAAACGCTTTGACTTGTGGTTATAGTTATGTCTGAGCTTACACTGTCTCTGCAAAAGCCTCTGAACTTGATCAATGCCTGCCTGGCTGGACCTTTGAATTGTTGCACCAATCAAAACATCACTCAATCAAACTGTCTGTGCATTTCCCCCTACATGTCTATAAATTTACTGTTAATGATTGATTGATTGAGTGATTGATTGAGGACAAAAAAAAGACTGGTCTTTGATTCATTTTTTAAAAGATATGATCCTTCCTGTATGCCTTCCTTATATACTAACATGTGCAGCTGCTGCTTTCTGAGTCTCTAGATTTTGGGTACAGACTGAATGAATTCGTTGAGGCTTTACTCAAGTAAAAGTGTCACTTCTGTGGATTTAAACACTCTACTTTCACACTCCTCACGACTGCAGCAAATGTATTAATTATGCAGAAATATGTTTTCCATGACTAATGATTCGATATTAAATAACAAACCTGATTGTATCCAATTACTGGATTCATTTTGCTCTTGCGGCAATTTGCTGCTCTGGTTAGATGACATCTGCATTTTTTATGTGTATGTACCCATACTAGCCCCATTGTGTATGCTGATCAGGCATAACATTGTGACCACCTTCCTAATATTGTGTAGGTCTCCCTTGTGCCTCCAAAACAGTTGTGGCCCATCAGAGATCCTGTGGGTTGAGGGGAGGGGCCTCTGTGGATCATCTCACAGATACTTGATCAGTTTTGGATCTAGTGAATTTGGAGGTCAGGTCAACACATTGGGCTGTTCTTCATGTTTTTTTGAGTTGTTCCTAAAGTGTTTTTGTGCGTGTCTGTGTCAGGCTGCATCCTGCTGGGGAAGTCTGCTGAACATCAAACAGTGTCATGGCTATGGGGTGGGGGTTTCTGAACACACAAGACAGTTAATGTTATTTACTTCACCTGTCAGTGGTTTTAATGTTGTCGCTGATCAGTGTAATGATAATAAATTTGAATCCAATCTAATTTGATCTAAAATACAACCCTGTCACACAGTTTTAATGTTTATGTGTTTCCAACAGCCTAACCTAAAGAGTGGGAATACGTTGTTATTTCAATGTGGTGACATTGGTGCACACTTTTCAGGTTCAAACAGCCTTCATTGTGTCACACTCACATGTAGACACAAAAGGTTGAAGATAGTCTTTTGTAGAATGAAAAGGAAGTTAGAGGAAGGTCAAACTACAGTTTTTTTGTGTGTTTGCCGTGCGCTGTGTGTACAAATGTTAAAATAGATTCAGTACCTTTGAATGTTTCTGTCAGGTGGTGACATGTCACCCTCTGTGGGCCTGCATTGTTGTGTGTGTGTGCCTGTCTGTGTCTCCTCTCTGTCGGACATGTTCTGATTGGAGCTACTGCTGGGCGTTACACTGGGGCTGCACTGCTAACTCACTTATGTGAGGACTTTCAACTCTCTAACCCACTGATATTTCTACAGTTTACTTTGGTAAGCGAATCTATCCCACAAGCCCACTTCCTGATTTGGCTGTCTTTCCTCCCTTATTGTAGGTGCAGACCAAGCTCCCTTATTTCATTAAAACAGTTCTGGTGCCTAAACTCCTGAGTCGTGCATCTGGGTCCTTTCTCAGAGTTTTGAGTTGTTTTCAACATCACAGTTTCTATAAGTGGAGTTCTAAAAAAAAAGAAAAAAAAATCAGATGCAATAACGAAACTATCTCTCATGAGGGCAGCCACGTCTCACAACAACCCTGCTGTTACTGATGTCAACAATCTCAATGATCCTCAACGACCCAGCGCTTCTCCTTGAAGAGGTAATAAAGTCTGGGACTGGTCTGTTCAGAACTGAAGAAGCACTTTAGATGAGAGGTGAAACTCACAAGCATTGCACTTACACCAGTCAGGCATAACATTATGACCACTGACAGGAGAAGTGAATAACATTGACCATCTTGTAACAGTTCAGTGTCCTGCTGGGAAACTTTTGGACCTGGTATTCATGTGGATGTTACTTAGACATGTAGCACCCACCTAGACCAGACCAGACGCCCCCACCCCACAGCAATGATACAGTCATCCCCAGTATGATATGGAAAATAATTTCATGGTGTATTGTAGATCCTCATTTTCAACAAGACACAACATAGACTACATTTAACTCACACCTTCTAATGAACTCGTGCTGGCTTCATTTTTCTAATGATATTTTTTGGCCATTTTCCAGACAAAAAAAAATGAACCCAAGGACGGTTGGATGGGTTTGACGAGTCTGCACCAATTCTTGCTTCATTTGACATTTTTAGTCACATCACCCGAGAGAAAACATCCATTGATTGATTCCGGCCGCGGCTCTTGACACCGTGCAATCAATTCCCCCATCTCTGGAGTGTGATGAAATGGCGGCGACAGTGGCACGAGTTACATAGAACCCTTTGTACCTGTCACATCCCATATGCCTGGTCATTCGTCTTTCTGTTGATTCCGTCTACTCGACGCATAATTTATCATTCGTCTGGTTGCAATGAATAGAATTCTTAGAAACACTGTGATGATGTTACTTTGGGCCTTGTGTCTCATCTCCGCATGTGTCTCGCTGGGAACGTGCCCCACCCCTCCTCCCCGAGGACTCCCTGAGCTCATTGTGTAAAAATTAGACAAATTCTTCATTCTGCTTCCAAACTGGATAGATTAAATTCACGCCAAACGAATGACTCGAGGAAGGTAATTAATCATTTGTTGGGTTCTTTTCTCGGCTTTTAGCTGGCCCCTCTCAGAGACCCCCCGCTCACAGAAAAACCTCTTGACATTTTTGTAATTACACCTTTTCTCCCCAGCGCCAAGAAACTCAGCAGCTGTTGACAAACTGAAGGGTCGCATTGCTGCAGCAGGGATATTAAAAGGCTCTGGTCCTACGCATTTAATCTCAGGCAGCACCGCAGTGACCCTTAAAAGCCTACAGTAAGTATGTTCCCAGCTACAAATTTACTTTAGTTTTCAATACATGACCACTGCTTCTGTTCCCAACAAAACATTTATACACTTCAGTAAGACACTGAATTCTCAACATGGTCATATCTCTTCCTGTACCCGCAGGCTTTTAAAAGTTAATTACTGCTGCATGTTACAGAGTTTATCTTAAGCTAAGATGAGGTCATCTGTAAGTTGATTCAGGTTAGACAATTTAGTCTAACCTGAACCAACTTTTAGTCAGACAATTTTGCATCTTCACAGGTCTTTCTATAATTTAACATTTAATTTCCCTGGTTTCTCTGTGTTGTGCTGTAGTTTATTGATGATAATGAACTGGATTTGTTTAATTTGTTTGACTGTTGATGTCTCAAATTAGCCCCAAATGTGTACCAGCAGAACATTCCCTGAAACGAGGCATCAGGACTATCAGGCCTAAGTGGAAGTGGCAGAAGTCAGATTGCTGTTCTCATCTTGCTTGGCATCAAATCAAGGCTGTACTAAGAGTTTCTAAGTGGGCACAGTACGGTTCTCTGAAACATTTTGTGGAAAGTGCCTGAGCTCTAATTCAGTTCAGTTTTATTTACATAACGCCAATAATGACAGAGATTGTCTGGAGACACTTTACAAAACCCTGTCTGAAAGCCCCAGAGCAAGCATGAAGGCGATGGTGGCAAAGAAACCTTATGCTCACTCCCTTGTAATGCATAGTCCTATGTCTTCATGTAGCTCCATGGTCCTGGAGGAACATCCTGGCATTTTGGCTGGATCATCTGCCTCATCTCTTGCGTGTCCTGCACTTGGGTCCACATCTCCACCATCCCATGACAACAATGCTGTTACTCTTCTGTCCATCACCACATACCACACACACAACACCTTGACAATTTGACAGGTCAGATCTTTGCTGGAGCACAATAATTTACATTTAACAGTTTACATAATAGTAACTTTCATCATTCATTTTTAGATGGATATATGGATATTTATTATTTACTATTATATAAATAATAAATAATTATAAATAATTATATTTTTTTATACGTCCTTTAACTTGCAACTGGGAGTGCTGTACGTATGTTGTAGGGGTTTTTTTGTTGTTGCTCTTGTCTTCTGAATGCTGCTCAAGCACCAACCACGAATAAAGATTTATATTCTATTCCATTCTATCAGTTCCTAACGTCAACTTCTGCCACAAAAAAAAAAAAAAAAAAAAAAAAAATGTTATACGGTTTTGAACTACGTAACTCACAATGGTATGCCCTATTGACCATATTCAAAGTGGTGGCTGAACACTGTGAAGTTGTGCTTTTGTCTGGAAGACCTCTCAAGGATATAACTAATTTCGTTTTTATAGACAAATTCCTCCGAACAACAATCTCGGTATTGCGTAGCTGCCCAACCTGAGGCCGGCATTATAATTACCGTAATGGCAGTTTTTTTCCCCGGAAAGCGCAACTTCCTAGTGTTTAGCCACACTTTGAATTGATTGCCCATCATTGAATTACGGTAATTTAAATACCGCAGCCATATGTTATTAGTCATGTGTGTACAGTTACTCACACTGCCAGAAGGGGGAGATAGAAGCCTCTCCTCGTCGCTTTGCGTGCACCTGTGGAGTTTCATCATGTCATAATTAATTTAGGGCTCCTAACAGAACCAGGTGAGATTGCTTATGGCTTTTACCGTTGACGAGGGGAGCCTTTACACTCCTTTACACTCGTGTGTCTGGAACACAGTTTTTGTTTTTCAGCCGCACCAAACTGCCACCTGGGTCAAACAGCATTGCAAAGACTCAGACACATATTCAACATGTGCTGCGAAAAACAGAAATCAGCTATCAATGGGGCTAATTGAGTATCAATGCACATGACCCCCATAAGCACTACCCATACGCGCAGACAATTACCTGCGTAATCATGAAAATGAAAGAGGCCCATACAAAAGGAAATCACATGTATTCAAACAGGTCCGCTTATTCGGCACACAAAATTATGCCCGCCATAATTAATTTGCCATTAAGACCGGATCGATGTCGCCTTCTTGATGCACACAACCCAGTTATAATTGCCTCTGGTGTTGCATTCACAGCTTTGCCTCATTACTGAAACAGATGCTAATTTAGCGGAGCAACTTCAGGTTGACAGGTGTGTGAAGTGTATGGATCATCCCACTGTGTCGGGCTACGAGTGAGGCTCGCCGCACAAGCAAAGTCAAGAGTGGAAAATACATCATAATATGCAGAGGCGTGCTCACAAGGGAAAAAAATCTCATTTTGGTGGAGCATCTTTTACTCATAATGAATGGAAGTAGCAGTAATTGGTATGCGAGGAGAAGCAGCCTTCATTGTCTGGGAAAGCGAACCATGGGGCTGAATTATTAAGCTATTAAACCACAGGTGTCAAACCCAACAGAGGGTCTGATCTGGCCCGCAGCATGAATTTGCAAAGTATGAAAATTAAATAGAAGACTGCAATTTTTTTTTTGGATGAAAGCAACTGCTGGTCCTTTTTTGTCAACTGTTTTTCATACAACACTGAGAGCATCACTAAACAGCAGACAGCAATGTACCATACCTGCACTTATTTATCTTTTGAAATTATTTCTTTAAAGGATATTTTATTAAATGTAAACATTCTCCTAACTAACTTGTTCTTCTTTCCACCAAAACAAATTAACAAAATATAGGTTATTATTCTGTTGTGATACTGGTCCAGCCCATTGAAGTCAATTTTTTTCAGGGCCACAAACTAAAATGAGTTTGACACCCCTGTATTAAACTAAATTATTCCCTATTGGATCTCTTAGTTTGTCTTGCTCCTATTCATTAAATTCGTTGTAAGACCCTGTGTAAACTTTGTGAAAGACACTTAACTGAAATTAATAGCCGTTAATTCAAAACATGTTTATTCTTTTGACAATAAACTCCAATATATATTTAGTAGCAACTAAATCCTTACTTAAAGAAGTAAAAATGGAAAAACTACAAACCCAATCCCCCCCATTCTTTCAGTTCTTTCATGACGATGTTTCATGTCAGTTCATACCGTACAGGTAGTATGTTGCCCTTCTAAGTCAGAGCCCTGTATCGTATGAATGGACTGGTGTTGAAGACTTGTTGGAAGTGTCTGCGGTGTGTTCAGAGTCCGTCTCTCCGAGCTTCCCGCACCCACATGCCACAAATTCACATCTTCTTCATTCGTTTCTTGGGTCTCTGGTTGAAGACGGGCGAGGTCCCCATCAGGGAGTCGGGCGAATGCGAGGCGTAGCTGGCGTCGGAGCCCGCGCCTCCTGGCGAGGGCGCCATTGCTCCGCCTGACTCGCTCATGGTGGACATGGGCCCCCCTTCCTCGAACACATCCCCGCCCAGGACCCCGTGGTGATGATGGTGGTGGTGATGGTGGTGGCCAGAACCCTGGCCCTCCTCGCCATCCTGCGGCTCCATTTTTACCTGGGGCCACAGAGGGGAGTTGTTTGCCCCGCCTCCACCTTGGAAAAGGGGGAAAAAAGGAATGTTGGTTTTGAAGCACAAAACTGACAAAGTTATGCATCAATATGCGTCGACCTTTGTTTAATCAGATTAATCCTACTGAGGTTAGAAACATTTCCATCTACGGAGACCTTAGGGTTGGGGATGCTACAAATATGAGACTAATGAGAAGCCAGATCTCCTTATACTTCTTATACTAGTCAGAGACTCAACAACTATGCTTAAGGGCAAACATCTACTGAATTAATAAGACTACTGCTTGTATCACAAGGTTATACTTTTCAGTACATTCAGCTATTAACATATCCTTTCTTTTTTTGGACTTGTATACTGTTGTATTAACAGGCCAACTCAACTGAAAACTGAATAGCAGCCCTGTAGGAATGTGTACAACAATAACAGCTGTTTGATTGTAAGACTGTAATTCCTAATACAAGTAAAAATGGATTTTTACTTTTCCAACTTTAAATTTATGTACACAAAGAAGTGCCCTGTTGGGCACTAAGTGAAACTCTGAAGGCGTAGTCTGTAGAGTTTCTACACATCAGTCCAAGCTGTAAAAACTCTGTCATGACTATACATCTGATTAGGGATGCTGGTCTCACCTGAGGTATGGGGAGAATGCTCAGCATCCAGGCCTGAAGCCAGCCTCTCAGCGTGGGCACCCAGAACCCCCATGGGCAAAGCCTGGTCCCCAGAGGCCAGGTCTGCTTCTGGCTCCTCACTAACAGGGAAGGAGATGTCACTCATGGGCTCCTCCTTGATCCTCGGGGGCTTGGAGTCCTCCAGCGCTTTCTCTGGATTCACCAGCCGCTCATATTCCTCTGACAGATCCTTGCTGACCTGGAAGGAGGAAATCTATTGGACATATTGTTCTGCTGGAAAGTAACACGAGAGCTTCACACAACACTCAATACTACTACTACTACTTTAAAAATACATTTCGCCTTCCAAAGATGAGTGCCCAGGAATCGCTTTCAGAAAGCTTAAATGGAAATGATGCTCCAGATTTTTAGGAATTCTTTTTCTGTTAATCAAATATAGTGGTATGAAAAAGCGTGTGCCCCCTTCCTGATTTCTTTTTTTTTTTTTTTTTGCATGTTTGTCACACCTAAATGTTTCAAGTCATCAAACTAATTTAAATATAAGACAAAGATAACACAAGTACACACAAAATGCAGTTTTTAAATGAAGACTTTTATTATTAAGAAGAAAAAAAATCAAACCTAAATGGCCCTGTGTGAAAAAGTGATTGTCCTCTAAACCTAATGGTTGTTCCATCCTTAGCAGCAATAACTGCAACCAAGCGTTTGTGATAACTTGTAATGAGTCTTTTACAGTGCTGTGAAGCCATTTAGGCCCACTCATCTTTGCAGATGAGTTGTAATTCAGCCACATTGGAGGTTTGATGTGATGTTCTCTTTGCTCAGTAGCGGTTTTTGTAGAGTCATGAACACTGACCTTAACTGAGCCAAGTGAGGCCTGCAGTTCTTTGGATGTTATTGTGGGGACTTTTTGGAACCTCTTGTATGAGTCATTGCTGTTCTCTTGGGTTAATTTTGGTCAGTCAGCCGGCCAGTCCTGAGAAGGTTCACCACTGTTCCATGTTTTCACCACTTGTGGATAATGTCTCTCACTGTGTTTCACTGGAGTAACAAAGCTTAAGAAAAGGCTTTATAACCTTTTCCAGACTGATAGATCTCAGTTACTTTCTTTTCATTTGGTCCTGAATTTCTTTGAATCTCTGCAAGATATCTATCTATTGAGGATCTTTTGGTCTACTTCATTTTGTCAGACAGGTCCTATTTAAGTTATTTCTTGATTGAGCAGTCATCAGACAAATTGAACTCATGTGTGATAAACCACAGTTATATTTTCACTTTTTCACACAGGGTCATGTAGGTTTGAACTCTGCCTTCACTTAATAATAAAAACCTTTATTTAAAATCTGCATTTTGTTCTTACTTGTGTTATCTTTGACTAATATTTAACTTGGTGTGATGATTTGAGACATTTAGTTGTGACAATCATGCAAAAAAAAAAAAAAAAGAAATCAGGAAGGGGGCCAACACTTTTTCACACCACTGTAGTTTATAATTTCAGCTCATAGTCAGTGAGACACAACATCAATGAGCTCAGATAGGTGACTTTGCACATCCAGAGATATTATCTCAGGATGGCTGATAAATGAATCTGAAATGTATACTTTCCAACCTCACCTGCAGCATGTAGCTGTGATAGTCCTTGATCCTCACTTGCCAGAATCGCTGCAGGGCCAGCACGCTGCCGACCCCCACCTCATGGAACACTTGCTCCACCACGTCTGGGAAGGGACTGGCTCCCAGCCGGGCCTCCCGGTCCACCGCCACTCGCAGCAGGCGGGTGAGACGCAGGTAATGCTCATGGACCTGGTCGGTCAGGGTCTCTAGCACACTCTCCTGAGCAGACTCGAAGCCGGCGTGGGCCAGGACGGTGGCTACTGACTGATACAGAAGCTGCCTGCAGGAGGGCCAGCTCAGCTCTGTGACAGGTTCGCCTTTACCCCTTATGAATGAAGAACCAGATGAGGTGAAGACTGGTTGATTAACTGAATGAGATTATATCAGTGAAATGTTGGATATATAAAAAAATATGAATTACACATTATTGTTATTATTATCATAACTGTGACTGGCTGATTAGAATATAAATAGATACAGGTGGTATTTCATTACAAGAGAGGAGTACAATCTCAAACTTACTTATAGAAGTCACTTTCAGGGTCACTGTGGCGGAGTTGAAACGGCTGTCGGGGGGCTTTGCTGTCCACGGGCAGCAGGTCATCTGGCATGACAGGTGGGGTGGGAGGACGTAGAGGCAGGTTGGTGTCAGCCTCCTCCAGTCTGCTGCCACCCTCAGAGGACGCTGAGCTCTGACCCTGAGCCTGAGCCTGGGCTGCTGCCAAAAGGCCACGGAGGCGCCGAGCGTGCTGGCAGAGCTGCACAGTGTGGATAGTGAGGCTGCACGGCTCGGATGGGATGTCCAACATCGTGGTGGGCCGCGGACGCTGGGCCGACGGTTGGTGCAGGGGAGGGTCCTGCATCTCCACGGAGCGAAACTCGCGCTGGAGCAAGTCAAAAGAGCTGCGACTGGGAGGAGCCCCCGCAGGTCCGGGGATCTCACCCCAGTAGCGCATCATAATGACCGATCAAAGACACAAGCTGGATCCAGACTTAAAAAATGGAAAAGGGACAAGAAAGTGATTCATTCAGGTCATGATATAGCCAAAAAACAAAGCTAAAATTGGAGCTTCTGTTTGCTCCATCGACTTGCTTGTCTTCTAAGGTAGGTTAATGTTCTGTCTTTTGCTGTCGTACCATGCAGTTATCCCAGGAATGTAAAATGTGCATCACTTCAATTCATTTTATTTTATTTATCATGGTTAATCCACTCTAATGCAGGATGTTTAATATCTGATATTCTGCTTATTTCTAAGTGTCTGACAACTTGTGATAAAACTAGCCTTCCCCTTGTATTTGGGCTATTCCTGCTGACACAGAGATCCACATTAGTACCAAATACTGATCAACTCCTGAGGAATTTAATACCAACAACAACAACAAAAAAAACATTCAAAGATCCATTACAACACCATCACGATTGCTATGACATAACAAGACAGTGGAAATAGTGTGCATGAGATAAACGAAGAACTTATTTCGTTCATGTAATCTACCCCGAATCTACCCCGAATTGACGAGTAACTTGCATTGATTTGCATTAACTCTGAAGCAAATGTTTAACACGAACATCTGTTTCCCAGACTACAAGATCGCAGTCACAACTCGTCAAGTGCCAGACAGGACAATTTGGTCCTGCGTAAGCATGTAAAACGCATCAGAGGAAAAATTACTCTCACAACGAAGAAGCTACCAAATTACACACTAGCCAGGGATCTACCAAACATCCTCTTTAGCTAGTTAAATTACATATAGGTTAAAAAACAGCTGTTACCCTGAGACGATGAGATGTCTCTTGATAAGTGAATCCAGTAGCTTTGTAAGTTTGAAGGAAGCTGCACAGGAACTCGCAGATTTCGTCCTTGGTGAAAATAGCTCGGGTGAACAGCTACAGAAGACGTCAGTTCCGCAACAAAATATTAATTTTGACTGATAAAATAAAAAATATAAAATATGAATGGGCGCGTGTAGCCATGTATATTTAAACCGTATATTTTTTAAAACATTTTCTCAGGACTATATTCTCCATTGGGTTCTTTTGAGAGGTGTTAAAGGCGTAGGGGACCCGGACACTTTTTCACAGTCGCACCAAGTAAACATGGCTGCCTCCCCGCCAGCAGACGGGAGCGTGAGCAATGCGGAGGAAGAAACAAGCTCTATAATGGATACGGGCGAGGATCCGACCGCAGAGAACAGAGGAGGCGAAAATCCGAAGGGAGAACTGATGAAAAAAGAGACAGAAACGGAGGAGCCTTTTAAGAAACCGGCTCTTTTCGCCGCGCCTTCCCTCAAACGCAGCAACGTCGCCGCTCCGTCCAAGCCGTCGACAGCAGAGCCGAAAATTGTCAAAGAAAACGACGCCGCTCGCGTTGAAGACACCGCCACGGAGAAGCCTTCGGAGGATGCTGCTGATGGGAACACCCCGGGAACAGGTCAGGAAGAGGAGAATAAAGTCGAAAGGCCCACGAAGGCAGCTCCTGTCAAAACCAAAACAGAAGCTAAACCTCGGGCGCTCCCTGTCAAAGCTCCCCCCGCTGGCAAGTTCCCCCCTCTCCCGTACACTGAGCCGCCCTGGGGTGGCATCGCTTCGGACGTCCCATATGCCCTCGAAATCCTTAAAAACGGCGCTATAGTGGACACGGTGCCCCTCACTCACAGGAGTTACTTTGTGGTGGGTCGTTTACCCGTGTGCGACGTCTCCCTGGAGCACCCGTCCATCTCCAGGTACCATGCGGTGGTTCAGTACCGAGGGCAGGCCGGAGAGGGGGCGTGTGTCGGCGAGGAGCGAGGCTTTTATGTCCACGACCTGGGCAGCACACACGGCACCGTGGTCAACAAGAACAAGATCCCGCCCAAGACCTACATCAGACTGCGAGTAGGGCACGTGTTGAAGTTTGGTGGGAGCACGAGACTTTTTATCCTGCAGGTAAACCATCTTCCATCCTGAGATTAGTCCAGAGCGCCATGCTTTTTATCCTGCAGGTAAACCATCCTCAGACGGAGGTGGCAAAAGTACTCACATTCTATACTTAAGTAAAAGTGCAGATACCTGTGTGTAAAGGTACGGACTCAACTCCTTTACTCAAGTAAAAGTAAGAAAGTACATGCTCTGAAATCTATTTAAGAAAATATATATATTTTTTGCCATTAATGAAACAATACATCCGTTGATAATTTTGCAAAATGAAAAAGATCTGACACAATTATCTAAACTGAACTGACCAGACGTCTTGCACCAGCCTCTGGATCATTTTTAACAGCTTCGGTTTAACAGCTGTCTTTTCTTCAATGCCAGGAGACACAATGCCATGAATCACTCTTAGAGCCGACACCATTGAACACTTAAGGCCATGGACCTGAAGTGTTGCCATCAGCAACACAGTCCAGTTTGCGTCCTTCTTCAATGCTGCTGCTAGTTCTTCTTTTAACTTTCCACTCACTCGACACTTTCACATGCTTAACAGTCCCTCTTCTTCTTGGACTTTCTCTCTTTAGTCTGATGCTCTAGTCATGTCCAATCATGCCATGTCTTTTGTGTGGAGGTTAAAAAGGTATTGACCCTGTTTTTCCAATGTAAGGACTAGAAAGCACAGGTGAGGGTAGAAGACGTCAGAAAAAGAGATACTCAAGTAAATTTTCATGTATCTGTACTTTACTTAAGTACTTCCCACCTTTGTCCTCAGATTAGTAGAGAGCGTGATGGTGGTGATGATGATGCTCCCAGACCTCTCTGGATTTCTTGCTGAACAAGTAACCATTTAAAGTCTGTAGCTACAGCAAAATGTTGGAAAAATACAGTTATTGCTTCATAAAGTCTTTGTTTACATCCCGTAACCTTAGATCTACCAAGCCAGTAATCCCAAGAAAATTCCAAACTAGGAAGTAGCAAAGCATGATCCAACGTTGTATGTTAGGATCAGATTTTGCAGTATGTTACATCACCTGGGTGTCTCATCTCGTCACCTGTTAGGTTACCTATGGACGTGGGCCTTCCGAAGGTGTCCTGTGGTGTCTGGTAACAGAATGTTGTTAGTGGGGGTCTTTGAGGGGAAGGGCCTCTGTGGATCATCCCACAGATACTTGATCAGTTTGGGATCTAGGCCAGGTCAGCACCTTGTGCTGTTCTTCATTTTTTCTTAGTTGTTCATAAAACGTCTGTGTGTGTGTGTCAGGCTGCTGCCATCAAAGAGTGTCATTGTTATGGGGTGGGGGTGCCTGGTCTGGTCTTGGTGGGTGCTACATGTCTAAAGAACATTCACATATATACCAGGTCCAAAAGTTTCCCAGCAGAACATCGAACTGTTCTGCTGTCACAAGATTTACATCTCTTGTCAGTGGTTTTAATGTTGTGGCTGATCAATGTATAATGAAGCTGTTTTTTTATTGGTTTGTCATATCTGACTATTGTTTAGGTCAGAATCAGTGCCGATGCCAGTCTGTTAGATGATATTCAGGATGCTCTGATATGCAAATAGAATAATTCAGATAAGATTTGAAATTATTTAGTGCATATGTACAACTCTCAAGTTAGATTGCTAAAAACAGAATAATTGCAGCATTTTGGTTGCTCTTTACTATATAATGCAGTATAATATCTATGTACTCTCCTGCCACAGGGTCCAGAATTTGATGAGGAAGAGGAGTCTGAGCTGACGGTGACGGAGCTGAGGGAGCGAGCCAGAAAACAGAAAGAAGACCTGGAGAAGAGGATGATGGGAGCTGGCTCTGATGATGATGAGGACAATGATGAAAAGGAGGGGGATGAAGAGGACGGGGAGGGCAGCAACAACAGCAAGGGTCGGAGCAAACTGTCCAATGAAGACTCTGGCTGCTCGTGGGGAATGGGTGAGATGTTGTGCTGCGACAGATGTGCATGGTGTTGGATAAAGCTACAGTATGCTACGTGCTACATGCTATATCTGTTGACTTATTGCTGTCTGGTGAGTCAAAGTCAGCTTTCTCTTAAGGTGGGTAACTTGAGGCGATTTAATCCCTGTGTTGCCTCCTTTCTTGTGGCTCCATCTGTCCTCATAAAACAGCCGAGGAGGCAGCACCAGAGGAAGATGAGAACGAAGAAAACCCCTTTTCCACCGAGTTCCACGAAGACCAGGAAGCAGCCTACTTGAAGGACCCCAAGAAGGCTTTGCAGGGTTTCTACGACAGAGAAGGTGAAGTGACTTCTTGTTAATCTATAGACAGCTGGATGTGCTTATTTTTCCTTGACTTCATCTGGGACATCTCTTCATCTTAGGGGAAGAGCTGGAATTTGAGTATGAAGACAAAAGTCATGGGTCCTGGCTCTGTAGAATAAAGTGAGTGGAAGCCTTGCTTCTTGTGGATGTCTTTTCCTTCAGGCAGGTTGTGAAGTGTGCCTCGAGCTGCTAAGTTAATTCTGTATTCCTGCCAGGCTGCCGGTGGATGACGCTATGGGCCGTCAGCTGGTTGCGGAGGTTACCCACACGGGGAAGAAGAAAGACGCAGCCGTCCAGTGCTGCCTGGAGGCTTGTCGAATGCTGGAAGCCCGAGGGCTGCTGCGCCAGGAAGCAGGTGTGCAGTCAGCCACAGTCACAGCGTTTAGAGTAGAGCCCAGGTCGGTACCTGTCACCCTAACCCTCGATGTTGTGTCTTATTTTCAGTGTCCCGTAAGCGTAAAAAGAAGAACTGGGAAGATGAGGACTACTACGACAGTGACGACGACACCTTCCTGGATCGTACCGGCACCGTGGAGAGGAAGAGGCAAGAGCGCATGAAGAAGGCTGGAAAGATTGAGGAGAAGCCGGAGACGTATGAATCATTGGTAAAAATCTGTTTTACATAGATACATACATGCAGATTGTAGCTTGTCACATCTTTTTGTCCTGTTTTGTTTTCTCTCATCATATCTAGTTGTATCTCGTCTTGTCTTATTGCATATTGTCTTGTTTCATCCAACCTTGTCTTATAGTTTTTTGTCGTCTTAACTTATCATATATTTTCATATCTTGTCTTGTCATATTTTATATCATGTCGTATTTTATAATATCTTGTCATATCCTGTCTTGCCTTTTCTTATTGTATCTTGTCTGATCATATTGTATCTTATTTTCTTGTATCTTGTCTTTGTTTACATGCTTGCGTTGTTGCAGGTGGCTAAGCTGTCAGAGGTGGAGAAGGAACTGGCAGAAACTCAGAAAAAGCTCAGTGCTGGTAAAGGAGGTGAGTCACGATCGCTGTGTGTTCAGTCCATCTATGAATAGATCCCGCACCGTTTAGAAAGTCTGGTGTCTAAACTTTCACTCATCCATCCTCTCAGGCTCTTCAGCCTCCTCCGCTGAGGACTCTCTGGACGCCTTCATGACTGCGGTGAGAAGCGAGGTGGCGATGGACGCCGTGGAGCGCAAGAAGCTTCACCTGCACGTGGCCGACTTACGCAGAGACGCCCAGAGGCTCCGCAAGCTGGTCGAACTCACGCGGCCAGCTCAGATGCCCTCACTAGTGCCCGGGTTAGATTTCTTTCTTATTTTATTTCCCGAAAATTCCTCATCGTATTTTGTTTGACATAAATTTAGGAAAATGGACTTAACCACACAGGAATTCACACAGGCCACTTTTAAACATGTGTTGATCTGTGTTGGTGTGATTGTGACAGCTCAGAGTCAGAGAAGCCTAAGAAGAGCTTACCGCTGTTTGGAGCCATGAAGGGAGGGAGCAAATTCAAACTGAAAACTGGCACCATCGGGGTAGGTGCTCTAAGCTCCTGAAATAACAAATGTCTTTTTGGTTTCCCCTTATTTACCACGGATGCTTTCTTCTCTCGCAGAAGCTGCCTCCGAAGCGGCCCAACCTTCCCGCAGAGCTCTTCAACCTGAAAGATCTTCCACCTGCCGGGGAGGAGGAGGAGGAAGAGGAGGAAGAGGAAGAGGCGGGGAAAATGGAGGACAATGAAGATGAACAGAGTGCAAGCGTTGCTGAGTCTAAACCTGACTCCGAAGAGTCTTGTGCGTCCACATCTAAAGGGAGTGCTTCAAAGGGCCGTAGAAAAGATCAACCAGTCAAGCCCCAGGAGCTGGAAGGTAAAAGGATAAGAACTGTACTAGTGGAGGGAGTCATAATAACGAGAAAACACAAGAGGTTCACGTTGGATGCCTTCTGAATTTAGATTTTCATGGTGCGATGATACATAAAGCCACAGGGTGGCAGTAGAACCGTAAAGCATTCCATATATTGTCTGCGAGGATCGCTCATCATCTAGCAAAATATTTAGCAGGGGAATGCTCAGAGAAGTTGATCTCATTCTATTTTTACACTCAAGGAACCAAGCCACGTAATCCCACTCCTGTGCCCCACATGTGAAGTGTTTGTATACAGAGAATGTTTCAATCTTGTTGTTTTGTGCGTGTCCTCTTATTAAATGTTTTGTTCGTTTGCCCATGTCAGATGAAAGCGACAAACGGGTGAGGGGTGAGGAGCGTGCTCCAGCAGCGGAGCAGGTCCCTCAGCGCAGCAGCAAGTCCCAGAGTCCAGGTGACTGAGCGTTTATTGCTTTAATGTCGGCCTGTGCTCTGTCAGGTAGTGGTTAGTGCAGCTCAGTAATGGATCAAGTGTAAGTGAGTAAAAGTGGCAATATGCCATCGCAAGAATTAGACTTGAGGTTGAGTACAGATGTCATGGAAACAAAACACAGTTAATACAGCTCTTTATGCAAAATGACCTGTGCATGTGTCATTATATAATCAGATGACGACCATTCATCCATCACCATGGAAATGGTGTAGTTGGTCAGACTGGAGCCAGTTGGAAATGCTTCATCTATTGTGGTTTCACGTATAATAGATTATCATATAGTTTCATATAATTACAGACTAATTTATAACAATGCATCATATACAGTACACTGACCAGACATAACATTATGACCACCTTCCTAATATGGTGTAGGTCTCTATTATGCCTCCACATAACAGCTGTGACTCATCAAAGAGTGGAAGTTATTTACTACTTCTCTCAGTGGTCATAATGTTGTGGCTGATCGGTGTAGTTTCATATGATTATAGGTTCATTTATGGTAGTGCATCACATGCACTGGTTCAGAATGTAACTGAAGAGACGGCAAGCCTGGTTTGTTTCAGCGTTATTCAGCTTGTTGAATCTATTCATGTCTCACATCTACATCTAATCTGAACATTCAGATACACAAGTATTTTCACAAAGTGATCACCTAGAATGAATGAACTGGGTAATAAACTGACCAGCATGATTCAGGAGAGGTCAGCTGTGTCTTACACTTTGGAGCTGCTCCTAGCTTCCTGTTTGAATGAAGACAACTGCCCCCTGCTGGGGAGATGGTGTGTGTTAGCTGGTCACTGGCTGAAGTCTCTGTCATGTGTTCAAGTGTGATATTTTCTGTCCAGGCACAGTTGTCTTCACACCTCCATCGCAGGTAGTTCTACAAAAAAATGTCAGGTGCCCTGCTAAAGCTTTGTAATAACTACAACAACAGATCCCAGCGCTGTGAATGTAGTAGAGCAGAAGCATGAAGAGGCATAATATAAAGAGTAGTAGCAGTAGTGCAAGTGCACACATCTAGTGAACTACATGTTCTTCTCCAAAACAGATGGTGAAAAAGAGCCTCCAGCAGACCCCAGCCCCAGGAAGAAGAAGAAAGTGATGGGCCCCAGCAGGGTAGGCCCTCACACACTGGAATCAGCTCGTACCTTGTAGAAAAATGCAAATCTTATAAAGTGGATTCTCTCATGTTGCGTCTCCACAGCCACCAGTGCAGCTGTCGGGACAGTATCCAGAGGACGACCCTGATTATTCTGTGTGGATGCCTCCTAAAGGTAAACCAGCCGACCCATGTGACTGCTGCATCAGCTGATGGTGTCTGTGCATCAGTTATTAAGTGTCTGTAACCTTAACCGTGCCCAATATTAAGACTTTTTTTTTTTTTTTTTTTTGCTTAAATGAGCTTTCAGGCTCGGACAGAATGGGCCGCTGAGCTCAGGAATGAAGGGTGGGGGGGAGGATAAATATTTTCCTGGCAAGAGGAAGCAAACAGGCTTTCATGGTCCATTTGCGCAGCCGAAATTGCAACGACGTTTTCATTGTTCAGTGAGGAATGCAGATCAAAGTCACTTAAAAGTGATAAGATAAAGCTGGGAGAAAATCCACTTTGAATCGGCTGCCAGGCTGAGCCGTTATTCGGGGTCACGTTTAATCGCAGCGCTCAGCAGTTTGATTGATGATGCGCTATCCGCACGCGCACGTCAGCTGCCGGGAGAATTCGCTTCTTAATTTGCCGAACTATTTTGTGCATTCGTGTTGGCCCTAAAGCGTCTTTTCCTCGCCCGCAGATCAGACCGGAGATGGACGCACACACCTAAACGACAAGTACGGCTACTGAGGGGGAAACAGAAGAGAGCTCCTCTGTCTCCACTCCAGCAGCTTTCATTCTGCAGATAATACCTGAGGCACAAAGGCTCCACTCTCCCACCGTTAACCCCCTCCAACCATCCCAGCCTGCTGTGTGTGTGGTTCGGCTCAGAGAGCGGGAGCCTGCAGCCGAACGGGGACTCGCAGAGGAGCAAGCCGAGACAATGATGTTAAAGCTTTTATTCATCTCTCCAGGGGTATTTGCATTCTCAGACTGCTGTATAAAAAAGCACACCGTTTCAGTTCACATTTAACCGGCAGAGCAGGCCTTGGGCACTCGGCCTCACGGGGCACTCGTCACCCCTGACAGTAATTGAGACGGGTAGCACTTGAGTTTTGTCCCCTTCTTTTTTAATTCTATACCGCTCAAGCAGAAAACAGGAAGGGACAGAGCGGGAGCTGCGACCGATCCAAATTCAGCTTCCTCGTCTTTGGCTGCCCCTCTCGCAGTTAAATCCACCTGACATCCAATCTGTATCCCTCCTCTGTTTGGCTTCAGTCGGTGGCTGGCATAACCTCTTTTCTTCCAAAGGAGAGCGTGTAGCGGGGAGGGAGAAAGAGGGAGAGCATTGAAGCAGCTTTTCTGACCATCTGGACACTTGGATGGCTTACTGGATGAAACGCAAGCTGATAATGACTCAAGCTAAGTGGAGTGTGTTTCTGTGTCTACACACACACACACACACAGTGTTCAACCTTCTCAAAGTTCTCTTTTTAACAAGATTGTCTTTATGAGCAAGTCAGCTATTGGTGTGTGTTTGCCCCGAGCAGGACTCCTCCCTGTGAAATCCCACTCAGTGCTGTTCACTTGGTTTACTGTCCACCCTCTTTCCTGTTGTCTTTTCTCGCTACACTAGTAAAGAATGTATTTTGGTACATAAATGTATAATAAAATTGTCTGTACATAACCCGATTCAGATTTTTATTTGTTTTTTCATCAACCGTCTGTTCTTGAGAGGCTCTTCCTATCCCCAGCCTGTTTTGATGCCAGACTTTCTTTTTCTCTCTCTGTTTAACGCACAAAGAGCATTTCTGCGGGTATGATCTGGCACAAAGAGGCCTGTGGTCTTGGCTGGTAGGTCTTGCCGTGACCTCCTAATCAGCGATGGAAAGCAATCTTCCCTGCCTCTAGCACATGAGAGGAGTCGTGTCCTTCCACTTGACACACGCTCCACATGATGAAACGGGGCAGGGACCACAGAAATGGTGGCTGAGGAAAAGCTTTGGAAGGCTCACAGCCGCGCTTTGTTCGAGATCTATGTTAGAAACCCCCATTTTTTGCTCTCTTTAAGGCTAATTATTAATCAGTGTCACTCCTAAAATAGCATCTACTAACAGAACTAACAGAATACAGGTCTGATGTGTTTCTCAAAGTATAGGATAGTCTGGATACCTTACCACTTTCCATTTTAATGCATTATCTACACAATAAATCCATCCATCCAAATCATGGCTTTAATAGTACATGTTAAAATTGTGATTTGTTTGGCCACTTGGGGGCAGAGTTGGCGAATGTGTTGTCAAAGAGGCTATTCCCACGTCAAGCAGTTACGAAGCAAGGACATATAAGCTACGTTTACTCTATTTACATGATCACCAGTACCTGAAGATTATATTTGGGCTTCTTGTAGCTGTTAAATGTTCACCTGTCAGTTACTAGCAATTTGCTAAGGGGCTGAAAAGGAAAACCATTAGCTGAAAGATTCTAAAACGCTTGTTGAGCTCAACAGAAATGCAATTTGGTGATATGTCCGTGTTGGCATTTCCTTTTACACAGCCCCTCTTGATTCATGTTAATACAAAAATAGTTTTTGTTTAGACCCTTTCATTTGTCACAAAAGGAATCAAACTCACCACATAAACAAGAGGCCACAGGGCATTTATTGATTCATGTTTGTGCAACAAGGGACGAAAACATGTCACAATGTTACATTCACTTCGGCAGAATCTTGGTTACAGTGGTGACGTTGCGTTTAATCAATTCATCAGTTCATTGCAAGGACTGAGAACTCCCTCGAGTTTCATTCAATAGAACAGGAATGTCAGTGTTTCAAGGCATTAGGAGATCTTTAGAAAACACTGGGGTGTCTTAGTTACACCAGTGGTCCTCTTCTACCTAGAAAGTAATGAGGTACAATATTGGAAAAAAAATGGCACACTACAAGTAGGCTATGCAGATCACAGCACCGTTTACACTTGCAAAATGTGCAGCAAACTATTCTCATACTTTCTTATTTCCACATAGCTCTCTTTCTGCAAAACAGTTGAACTCATGCATGGAAAGAGGAAACAAGTACTTAACTCTGACCTGGACTACAAGTGACATATTCATTAAGAAACGTACATCATCAAAGGTCAAACGTCGACTATTCCACTACAGTCATACATGTTTGTTATAGCTCGACCTTACGTGACCTGCGTATTCAATAACACATCCAAAGAAGTCGTTTTTCAGACACATGAAGAACGTGACCACTGTCTATGTTCATCTCAACAATAACAGGATATCAGATGACTCACCTGGCCATGTTTAATATATGAAGTTACCAAGAACCTTACAAGATGTCCAGTAATCACATCAAAGGAAGAAACCCTGGAACCATATGATTGTCTTACATGCATTATTTCCCTTGAATATTGATCCAACCTAAAACTACATTTAGGTTTGAAGATGGTCAGTGTTGTCCCTTTGTACCACATCTGGTCCACAGTCTGTTTCTCAATCATTCCTTCTCCAATAACAGCATCTTTTCAGAGACAGATAGCGTACTGTATGCACTGCCTGAAGCATCTTTAGAAATGTTGAGTTAGGCCATTTTCTTCTCCTGTGGATTTCACATGGAGAGTGATCAAAGTGACAGGGTAGGATTACCTGAGTGTGCAATAGCCCGCCCATCATACAAATGTCTTTCTAGCGGTCAGTTTCAGAAGAGTCACTCCTTGGTCTCGCTGCAGAAGCCACAAAAAAGCAGCCATCTGGGAATGAGGGGGAAACGGATTATCCGGCAGGGGGTGTGGGGCTGAATTTCTTTATGAGCAAGGTGGATCTTCGGACGGGGTCAGAGGGCTGCAAGGGGGCACTGTGCTTAGGGAGCGGAAGGCGAAGATGGAGGGGTCGTAGGTGTACCTGGGAGCAGGACGACCGCCAGTCAGATTCTGAGGACACAGAAAGAGAGAGACGAAGAGCTGTCAGAAATAGGTGTTGGGGTTAATCCAGCCTTTGAGCTTTATCGGATGGAGATGGTGAGGATTACCTGCTGTCCTTGACTTCAAGTATTACTAGGTGCACACATGTCAACAGTGATGCTAGGGTTTCTTTTTGCAGCATAAATGTGCAGCTGTGCCATAAGACAGAAGACTGGCTGAAAACTACATGTGAATCCACCTAAGAACACTTTCACACTGATTTGTTTTTTTCATTCTCACTACAGGTTCAGTGACACAAATGCTTTTCCACTTTCAGAGTCTTCCCCCTACGTTCTGTTCACAACCTGGCTTCTCGCAGCTCTACAAGCCCTCTGTCTAAAATTAGCCCTGGTCATTTTCCTCCCTGCAGGAAACGACAGGAAATGACTTTGTTGGATTTGGCAGTGAGGCAGCACTTTCTGCAGAGCCTGCTGAGGGGGAGTAAAGTTTGTGAGAAGGTGCACTAAGGCACATACAGAGCTGAGCTGATCCCACGGAAAAAGTGGAGCTTGTGTTTATATGTATAGCTGTATATTCCTGGCTCACATCCCTCAGAAGTGAGACAAATGGATGTCTACTGACTGATCCCACTGAGATGCAGAGAGAGTACCTGCTGCTACTGGAAAAGAACCCAGTGACATCAGACGTGAAAAAGTCCCAGTAAGAGTCTGAGAGGCTACAGGTGTTGCTATGACTTCAGCCAACATCTTCAGGGACTCTGCACTGACTACTGAGCCACAGTAACTCAGCAACAATTCCCAGAACCTCTTGGAGCTGTCTTATACACCACTGTTAATACAAAGCGGCCAAAAAGTGAGATATGGAAAAACAAATCTAAGCCCAAGAACACGTTGCAGTAACCTTGATAGATGTGATCTGTGTTAAGATGTTCTCCATATGCTAGCTGCAAGTCTGTCCAATGGTGGAAATGGCTCTCCGTCCAATCCTCAACAGAGCTGTCCAGTGTTCACATCTGCACTACAGCTAACATTTAGGATCCTGAAGACTCAAAGTTAAGTCACTAATGTCGCTAACATCACAAAATGTCTTGTTGTAGAGGTTTAGTGAACTGACTTTAGGTTCTTCCTTGTGATAATTCATTTCTTGCAAGAAAGGTCTATGCTATGGTCTGCAAAGCAAGCGCCATCTGACTCACAGAAATAAAGATGTTAAAAGTGTCCTTAGCCTTGCTTCAAAATATAATTTGAACAATGCAAATGATTATCATCCTGAGAGAAGCAAACTAAAGCCACCCCTCCATTCAAAATGTGACATTTTCTTCAATGTCAAGTTTCTCACACACACACACACACACACACACACACACACACACCGTATTTAAGAATGTTACACTGGATTTTTCCAGGGCCATGAATTTCCCCAGCTCTGTTCATGGTATCTGGACAAATATCAGAAAATGAAGGGCATGCAGCTTTGGAATAAGTCAACAACAAACAGTTTCCACTTAAAAGTGCCCTTGATACCATATTTTCAACTGGACCATTGTTAAAGCCATGGCCAGTGTCCTCTATAACCCAAAAACAGCTCAGACATCAAACAGTTTTCAGCTGCTAGTAAGAATGATAGCAAGTTAGCTCACTAGCATCAGTGCCAGCTCAGCTATACTCAACTAGCTCATCCTGGAACCAGAGGAAACTCTGTAACTAGGTCTGTCTTCTCACTTTTACATATGCTAAGTGCAACACTGATCTTTAGGTCTTTATTCTGATCTTTATTATTAACATCTGAAAGTAACTTTACCTCTGATTGACAGTAGCCAATTCAGAGCCATCGATAAACTATTAACATCATGTGTTCTAATATCCTAACATGACATCCACAGCCATGTAGCTCACCTCAGTCAGAGACCAGAGAGGCATGCAGAGCATTTTCCTTTAATTTAGTTTGCCCTCTCCACTCTGTCCATATCTGCACCATTTCCCTCACCTCAATCAATCTTCGCCCTCCTCTCCGCCCTTTCTTTATGGTGGCTGAAACCAGACGCCATCACTCTTTCCTGCTACAGCCTGGGAAGCTCTCATCAATACACTCTCCTATTCACCTCCAACCCTGGAGGGGGGAGGCCTCAGCAGCAGCAGCAGCAGAAGCAACAGTGGCCAAAGCTGTGTTTTCCTCCTGGTTCCACATGACCCCCTCCTCCCCCTCCCTTAAATCACACACAACCACCACCACCATCGACCTCTTCAACCTCTGTAACAACTCCCATGCTTCAGTGCTTGAATCCAGTCTCAAAGCAGGGGCCCCATCGAGATCCAGTGTCTCTACTGGATCCTGGCCAGGAAACCGAGGGTTGACACATAAAAGAGGGAAAGAGAGCAAGAAGGAGAGCAGGCAGCAGAGATGTGAGAGAGAATGAGAGATGGGCGGCGCGCAGTGTGGAGTGACACAAAAGCTAGAAACAGTCAACACAAGCCTCCAAATGGCTCATCAGTTTAAAGACTCACTGTGTACTCACTCCAAGAAAAATCTATGAACTGGAACAAACACAGTGCCCACAGACGTCACTGACGGGGACAACAACACTAGCAGCTACAGCAGCGAGAACAGAGGATAATGAGCAATATCTCTATGTATCAGAGCAGCTAAACAGATAGCAGCCGGCCAGTCTATAAATGGAAAATGACTCCATCCCTGGAAATACACCACAAGGGAACTGCACACACTCCACCTCCTCAGCTCTAGCTCTCATTGCCTCTCACTACTTCTTCCTAAAACGCTCAAAGTTGCTCCTCAGTCTTTTTTTAAACATACTTGTACTCATCTTGCATTCTGCAACGTATATCTGGAGGAAGATGGAGAAGTATACTAGATGCCGTTACAGTTGGCGTATGTGTGAGTATACATAAACAAGTGTGTGATAAGGTTTCGCTGACACTATCCCACACAACGTGGTAATAACGTCACATTTCTCACCACACTGTGCATCCTTCTGGAGCGGCCTGCTCCGTGCCAAGATGCTGAGGCTCGTTCCAGTCGACTCTCCAGCATGCTTCTCTTACCCGCCACAAACATGTCACTCCGCACACCGTTTCAGAGCTACACTGGTGTGTGATTACAGGCCACTGCGTCAGAAAACCAGTTAGCAGGGAGATTGATTCTGACAAAATCTTGGCAAAATACCTTTGTGCCGAAGCCATTAAGGCAAGTGCATGTGCACTACTAAGGCCACTCAAGGGCAAACGGGAAGTTATTAAAGGTTGTCGGCTGAGATCAGTAGATCAAAGAATGTAAAAAAGAAAAACAGCGCATTTTTCTTTGTGATTCTTGGTCCTAGGCATCAAAAAGGGGAAACTTGATGGTGCTATCAGATTTTCAGACGTCTCACGCATGGCCCTGTAGCTAGCAGGGCATGGGAACAAACGCTGTAGCCAGATGCTGTCCCAGTAGGCAGTTGGATGGAGATCAAGGTGCTGGCGACAAGACAGGCTGGGTTGTTCATGGGGGCCGAGCAACCTTGCAACCTTATCGCTGCTGTAATGGACACCCTGATCTGGACTGCCTGTTATCAGTCTGCATACAGCGAAAGGCTCTGGGAGCTGCTGTGGTGATATGATGAATTTATATGTAGAAAATGGACACACTGCTACAAGTGTCTGGACCTGCAGACTTCAGGACAAATCAGACAGTAGACACTCAAGATTTCATTCATAATCATAACTAACTTGGACCAAACTAAATTCACAAATGGGCACCAGAGTACTCAGAGCATTTAGTTTATATTAGCTGCAGGAATCTTATAACTGTAAGCTGTGGAAGCAGGATAAGAAACTATACATTTGGCAACGGTTGGTGTCCTTACCTTTTTTTTTCTTTACAAAAGCCAAGGGAAATATGAATGATTGATAATTGTACGGATGTAAAAAAAAAAAGATATGATTTCCATATGGGTTGTCCAATTAACTGTGGTAGCCTTCCACCGCTACAGCTTTCCACACAAAACCATCCCCACCGACATGTGGTCGTCCCAAAGAGAGCAGGGTGGCTCATATTATTTCCACTTATAGAAACGGATTTTTATGACTAGGACCAACAAGAGGGTTTTAACATCACTGGTACTTACTTTATCCAGACAGAATATTGCAAGCGTTCATTTGTGTGGGAGAAAAGTTGACTAAAAAACACTCACCCGGATCTTTATAGTGCGTGTTTTCCCTCCACAGTTCTTTTTCAGTAGCATTTTCTGTGGAGAAGAAAAATACACAATGACATGAAAGGATGTACAGTTGTTTTCTTTCGGCAGCACTGTCCCACCGACTAAGTGACAATTCTGAAACTGAATAAAAGTTCTTACGCAACACACTTTGTCTCGTGTAAGCCGCGACTTTTTGTCGCACAACCCTGCAGTGCAAATTGCAGTTTGTTCATTTGTTTGCGTGAAGTCCATTCCAGGCTGAGGTGTATGTGAACACCGATGGCACGTATTACTGTGCACAGCCATTTAAAAGGCATTAGTTGCACGATAATCTTCACATCATCTGACGTGACAAGAAGTGAACGCGGGCAGCCAATTAGAGCTGAATTAGGATGATGAGGGAAGTGAGCCAAATCCAGCTGTCTCACTAAACTAAACAGTTGGTCGATGAAGCTTATGCAATATCCTGTCTCCCACTCCCCTCCATGTCCACGCAGCTCCACTATTCTCCAAAAAAAAAAAAAAAAAGACAGTGGGGGTGGAGGGACCACACAATCATGGAATTGTCTTGAGATGGGGAGGTAGCTTCCAAGGGGGAAGGGAGCACGGGGAAGAATGGAAACACAAGACTCCTGCTGCTGTGAGGTGGGGTAGAGTCGGTGTGCACTTGCCCTCAAGCTCACCTCCTGCCAACACTTATCTGTTTTGAACGATTGGCACTGCGGCCCATTTGGCTGCGGGCCGCTTCGACAACAATTTAATGTGTAATTCAGCTTCTTAAAAAAGATAGTGACCTTTCAATGAAGCTGCATAATCTCACTTAACATTATAGTGAAAAAAAAATAATTATAGAGTATTTGTCCTTTTATTCCCCCCTCACCCGGTCATTCACCTCTCTGACTGCAACACAATCATTCTGTCCTCCACCACCCTCTCTTAAACAACAAACACACATCCAACAGGTTGTGACATGCCAACAATCTAACTGTTACGTCTGAGTGTTGTGGTTATTCACATAGCATAGTATACAAAGAGGGTGTACAACTTTTGCGGTGGACATTTACTATTTATTCTGGAAAGAAAACTTGACGTATATGAAACCTGCCATGCAAACAAAGTCGACTTAACTTGTCTTATCTAGTCTAATCCTTGTGGAAAGCTATACCCGTTGTTTAGGTCATAACGTCTAATGTCAGCTCAGATGTTGAAGCTCAAACACCAGTTTTTATCTGCACTTTTATCAACACACAAAAAAATAAGGTCTAAAGTGAGATTTGACCCATCACAGTCAGTTGGTTTTCATTCCATAGTAAAATAACCATAAACCAGGAGCTGCTTTTTGTATAGGAAATGTTTAAACCATGTTATGTTTGGGAACTGGCTGTGAAGTTTTGCTAGTGTCTCTCTCTCTCTCTCTCTCTCTCTCTCTCTCTCTCTCTCTCTCTTTCTCTCTCTCTCTCTCTCTCTCTCTCTCTCACACACACACACACACACACACAGTATGACTTATTTTCACAAATGAGCATCTGCTGCACAAACTGTTGCTCTTCCATTATAACTAACAAAGACTAACAAACAATGTCACATCTGTGCAACCGGACACAGATTAGCATTTATGAGGGATTATCAGACTAAAACAAATCAGCTCACCAGCCCTTTAATCGTCCCTTTAAGAAAACTATGAAATAAATAATACTGTCTCACTAGGGCACAAAGCTATTGCTGCCAGTCACTGGCATGACTCTTGGATGAGTAGCACCGTAGGTCTAACCATAATTAGACTTAGCATGTGCTTCAACATCCTTTCAACTATATATCATTTTACATTCATTTCATAATTTAATAGAAGATATGTATTTAGCTTTAAGCTCACTAGAGACGGGTTGTGCTCCTCCTTCTTGTCCAATTCAGACAGAATATTTCTTAAATTAAACATGAATTTATTTTGGAGCAAAGCAGTGAAAATGTTTGACAACCCTTCATAGGTTTCAGTTGTACCCTACTCCTTCACCTTCCACACACATTACACAGAATTCCCCTGGTTTTGACACCTTTAAATTACATTTTTAACAAGAACCCAGTCAGTCATCGTTCT
Source organism: Mugil cephalus (assembly GCF_022458985.1). Classification (NCBI taxonomy): domain Eukaryota; kingdom Metazoa; phylum Chordata; class Actinopteri; order Mugiliformes; family Mugilidae; genus Mugil; species Mugil cephalus. The sequence continues at coordinate 3,457,424 of NC_061786.1, read as the reverse complement.
TTCTTTGGTTTAAAGCCCTGGAGAGCATCTGTTCAAAAGTGACACGGTGCTGATGTGGAGGCAGACTTTGTTACTGGAAGTTGTCCAGCTAAAGGGTTAATGGGAGACTCCATGTGTCTGCTAGCTACCTCTGTAGGCCCCCTTTTGTATTCCCTGCAGCACCTCCCATTCCACTTGACTGAGTGTGCACACGCTCTCACACACACACACACACACACACGTGCAGACCCACAATGATGCGGCGACAAACTCGCAGACATGAGGATGTACACACAGAAACAAACAGACAACCAGGACAACCATAACCCAACCACACACACACACACACACACACACACACACACGCATACACTCTTCCTCTTTTTTCTTCACCCCTCTCATTGCTGCCCGCTGTCTCTCATCATCTGTTCTTTCCCTCTAAAAACCCAATGGACATATGGACCCCCAAAACCTGCAGTTTTTCTCTCTGCAAACACACACATACTCACTCAACAACACAGTGAGACACACACACACCCCTTCCCATCCAGAGTGTGGGCCAACACGTCTATTGGATTTTAATGATTAGTGGACCAGCTTCTCCATGACTCATTAGTGGTTGTCGTTTTTCTGTTGTTTATTTAATCCTCTCCTTCTGCCTCCACCCCTTCATCGTTTCCCCTCGCCCACCAGCCTTTGTGAGAAACGAGGGCGGACATCTGCCGTCCGTGCCTCCCTCTCCTTCATCCCTCTCCAGCCAGACCACCGTGGTGGCGGGCGTCCGGCTATGGAAATGGAAGACTTTGTTTGCTTGTGTGAGCGTGTACATTTTGTGCTGCCGTGTGTGTGTGTGTGTGTGTGTGTGTGTGTGTGTGTGTGCGCGTGTGTGGAGAGCAGTCATCATTGTATTTTTGGACCAAATGCTCGACCCAAGATCGCTGTTTGATTTGCTCAGGGGGGGCAGCTCGAGGTTCATCTGCCGTTTTGTTCTTTCAACGTTTTCCATGGAATGAACATATTGCACTTTGTTTAACACACATTATTCTGTATCACGAATTCATTTAGGTGAGACAGTAGAAGCTATTGCAGTTTGTTGCATACAGTTAGTTTGTTTAAGTACATTTCATTTATAATACATAATTTACTTATTTGCTATGTACACTTTTCTTCGTTTTGTAATGGAGTATATTACACTACTTTTACTCACAACTTCAGAACACTGTTCTGTTATGAACAGTTATGAATGTGTAACTCAAGCTATGTAGACTAAATGTTTTTCATGTGTCTACACAGTACAGTATTCATTACATAATGAATCTTAAGTGTCAACAGCCATTTCTAAAGTTTCACAACATTAGGAGGCATAGTTTTTATCATACGCATTTGCTGAGCACATTAAAGTAATGGTTTTAAGTAGCTAAGCAAATGTCATAGAAATCTGCCGACTACATTGTATGGTATGTTGCACAGCTAACTTTGTGGACATTTTGGTTTGTGTAATTGCTGTTGAACGATAGCTAACCTGTTGCATTTTCTCCAGATCCAGACTGGGTCTCCCAGGTTCACCGCCGTAGCTGTGTCGATACTTTCTGTAAGGTGCTGACTGGTCAAAGTGGGTCAGAATGATGGGCCGTACAACTGGCTGCACCACCTGCAGCTGAAATCGCATAGGCGGTGGCTTGAGGCTACGTGGTGGGCTGGAGCTGAAGAGAACAGGGCTGGGTGAGGCGGCCAGGCGAGCGCCGGGCTCAGCCAGCGGCCTGGCTGAGGCAGACGGCGAGCCGCAGCCACAAAGGTCGCGCACCTCCTCATCACTGGAGGCGCTGCTGTGGTGATCGCCGTGGCGCTGGGGGAGTGCAGACACCCACTTCCTGTTGTCACCACAGCTGATTCGCTCGAGTTCTTCCTCGGAAGAGTGACGATCCAGATTGGCATCTAAAAGGAGGCGGAGGCGGCGTAACCGGGCTGGGGAGAGGGGACCCTGGTTGTGCTGCTGGCTGGTGGCCAAAGGAGTGAGGGCACAATTCCTCCGTCTCTCTAGAGGAGTTGATAAGCAGGAAATATCAAAGGAGAAGGTGGAGACACGGGTGCAAGAAGTGCAAATGCTCTTATCTACAAGCCTGGGGTGAAATTATCACCAGCCAAGTACAATAGCAAAGTGGCGTGTAGACTTGATACACAATATAAGAACATAATGTTGAGCGGCTGGTGAATCTGAACATTTATCTGTTCGTGGGTGGAAAATGTTTGCATTTTTAAAAGGTAATTTTCCACCCTCCTACAATCACATGATCTCCTGACTTGAAACATCTAATCGTCATGTGTGAGAGTCATTAAGCAATGGAGAAGATCACTGTCTATTTGCAACATTAATTATTTAGTTGGTGGTGGGAACATACCTCTGTCAATCTGTGCAAGCTCCTGGTTCTCGCCTTCTGAGTCATCACTCTCCCCTCCCTCTCCGCTGCCATGGTAAGAAATCTGGAAAGAGGATTCAGTTCGTACTGTAAGTCAAATAATGCCACGATAAATTAAGCACTCACATTCCCAACTGAGCTAATTATTGATCTTGGTTAGGATAAATAGTCAAGAATGTTTTCAGTTCCACTGAATTAATTAAGGATCAAAATATCAGTTACAGAGTAGCAGACAGAGATAAGGCATTAACCCATTTGGGACTTTACCACATGCATTTGAGAGAGATCGTCTTAGAAGTTTGATAACAAAAAGTTAAACTGTAACTGCTGCAATGATCTGTAATTCACAAAATCGCACAAAAATGTTCTTAGATTGTCGTAAAACCAGGCCACTCTTCTGTAACAAAGACTCACTCTAAAATGGTCTTCAAAATTATAATTTAGTCTGAATGTTGCAGTAATCTCTACCATATGGATTCTCACAAGAGGCGGGCAAAATGTTTAGTCACAGAGTTTAGGTGCAAACTTTCATTTCACCGACATCCTAAACCAGTCTGTCTCTTTAAACGTGGTTCCTCCTCTACAGCAGTAGCAACAATACAGATACCCTGCAGACTGCAACGCTAAGAGTTAAGTAATGCGCCTCACACTCGGTAATTACCACTTCGAGGCTTCGCTGAGCAGCTGCCATCTGTGCTTGTGCGTGTCTGTGTGTGTATGCTTACACACATACATCCACACAAACATGCATAGTGTCCTCCCTGCCTAATACACACACGCGCGCACACACCTCCTCTTCATTCTGAGGCTCTTCAGAAAGGGTGAAAAGGGGGGAAAGGAACCAGAGCTTCAAAGCCCAGTCAGGGAAAGACAGTATTTAATTCATGTTAACTAGGAATTCTAATGTATAGTTTCACAGACTATTCAACTAACATGCTAATTTAGTGACATCAGCCACATCACTGTATCACACAACCAGTCCTACACGTGTAGGAAAGTTTTTAACTAAAAAAGACATGCTGTAATACTTTTGGTCTAGCATTATGCATCATGTCAGTATATTACAAAAATGGACATGATAGACCAAAAGAGGCTAAATAAATGTCTGATGATGCAGTGCAACAAAGGGCAATTTTTTTAAGACCATACAGATATCTGGATAAGGCCTGAGTGCAGCCTTCTCATGAGCTGTGGGACAGATTCTCAATGAACAGGCCCAGAGCCAGTATACAACTCAAAAAAAAAAACACAACCCTGGCTTTGGAGGATTCTCAAGTTAAACAGCATCACTTCATGAACTCCATAGGAAAATTACACTGAGGAATAACTGTGAGAAGGAAATGTATTTTGGCAAGTATCTGGCTGAGGGCTTCGGCTACAGAGTACACTGCAGGGAATTTGTGTTGGGCAGCATCCATGAAACATCTGAAATCCTATTAAAAGTTACTGCTGCAGGATACGAAGAATGAAGTGACTCTGGTGCTTCATAAATTCTTAATTGGGCTCAGAAGACACATGAATGTAGTCTAAGTCACGTTAACCTATATTCCTACCTAGTGAGATCAGCCCTTTTTCCTAGAGGCTTTACCATGTAAATCGACAGTGTTAGCAGCCTTCATTTGTGTGCTTCTCTTGACATGAAAATCTGGAATTTTCTCCACAGAGCATTCACTGTCTGACCAACGAGGAAATATAATTATAAGCTGACAGTAACAATATGGCCTTTGCTTCCACTAGGCATCACCCCAGAGACTATAGTTAATGAATCAGACAACACATGTTTAGGATATGGACTAGAGATGTAATATTAATGTGTTTCGGGCTCTGGTTTACCTCTGAGATACACACACTTTGTGTGTGATAATGTGTGGTTGCATACCACAAAAACATATACACACAAAAACATATACATACATGTTTCAGTATCGACACGACGCTTTCACTATCACGTAACACTAGTCAGCACATGAATGGCCAGTACAGTATATGAGAAAGCGGGTTCACGTTACCTTGAAAACTTCAGTCATGCAAATGTCATTTAGGAGAGTGAAGCAAAGAGTGGGTGCATGCACAAGTATCTAAATATGTTTCACTCTCAACCCTTGTTTAAACCCTGTGTCAAGCACATGTTTTGTAGACAGTGGAACCTCGATGTCTTTCAGCTATCTGATGTCACAATGTAAGGGATTATTGTTACAAACGGCATGTGTACTTTATGCACCGTGAACCTGTGGGAGAGAAAACAAGAAAAGCCTGCATGTGTTTTTCAGTAAACCACATCTGATCTGGTTGCTGCTTTGGCAAACACGAGTGTGTCTAACTGACATTCAGATTATGGGTTAGACAGGTTTCACTGTGATAGTCTACTGTAGCACCAGCTGTGCAGCTTTAGTATATGGTAACAGTGGGAGTTTTTAATCCAATTTTACTTTAAATTCAGTAGTTGCTCATCATTTTACTTTATAATCTGCACAATAGTATCACAGGTTAAACACAAGTGTAGCAGCTGGATGTGACAGTACTTGATGCAGGGTTTTTCCAGTTGTTCAGTCTCTTTTCAGCTGTTGTATAATACTGTGGTTAAGCCTGGAATGGACCACTCCAGCCTGTATAGGTCGCCTCATACTAAACTCCTTGCAGCTAAAGCTAATCATTAATGCTGCCTTTCCAGAGGTGTTGCTTTTGGATGAAAAGCACTGCAACTCCAGTGCTCTGATAGGAAGCACAAAGCTGGCTGAAAAATGGTGAAATGTATGAAAACAAAATGCCACTATCGCTAGCACAGTTCGAGCATAATTAGTTTACATATTGAATGAATAAAATCCACAGTTTGGTGCCCCCCAACGTATCTCTACAGATGAACCATGAGAAGAGGTATACAAGTATGCTATTTTTTGTCCATGCAAAGGAGAAAGCACTCCAGGAATTCTGAAGCACACAAAAACAACACAATCAGATGTTTAACCAGCTAGAGTCACACCCTTCCCCTCACATGTATTAGTCATTAGTGTTGCATTCACAGTGGAAATAAACTGATACAGGATGCATGGTAAGCTCAAGGCTTCTGAACTTTCACTGCTCATTTCAGATCAGTGAACAACCCTGAGCTCTGTAACTGCCTCTGCAGAGGCATCTCAAAAACATTATCCTCATGTCAATTACTGGGAGTATTTTTGATTATCTTGTACAACTCCTAAATAACTTCTGCTACTTTGCATGCACACATATTCAAATTCTGTTTGATGTGACAATAGAGCAACATGGGTTTTCCAGGGCAGCAGAGAAAACTGCACTAGACTGAAACTAAATTTGGATTCATTTTTTTTTTTTTTTAATTCATATCATAGTCTCGCATTAGTGCCTATTAAGACAGCTCATTGCAGACTACTGGATATCATTCAGGGAAGCTCAGACAAATCCGTCGAGTGAAAAAGAGCCTGACTGAATAAAGCATAAAAAACTGCTTTTGTGCATGCATGCATTGACAGACAAAGAGTTGTGTGTTTGTGTGTCAAGAACAGTTGAATGAAATCCTTGTCAGTCCCTTGCATCACTGAGCAGCTTGCTAAGCTGGATCAATGGCAATGTCACAGCGTACACACACCGCCCAGTTCACACACAGATCAGCTTTGCTCTGTACTTCCACACTGTCATGGACACTCTCACACTGCATCCCTCCTCATAAAAACACAACTCAGGGTCAGAGATGGTTGATTCTGTCCCTCACAGACAGAATCACAGTGAATCTTCCCAATGGGGTGGCTAGTCTTGAGCAGAGTAAGGTCCTGGGAATAGTGCTGTAACAGAACTCCAAAGACCTTTAGTCCCCTAGCAACTATCCTGAAATGGTCATTCTGCCCTCAAACGGCTATTGACACTGACCACTGCTGTGAACTTCTAACTCAAATATTGTCAGAGATACCAGTGAAAAGCAGGACAATGTCTTTAAGAAGCCCCCAAACCAGAATTCCAAATCCTGCTTTTATGAAAGTCTATCCAAAATGGTCAGTGTCAATATTGGTTTCACACTAGACTGTTAACTGAGGGCAGATGCTTAGAAAACAATGCGACTCCGCCTTCTTTTACTGCCATTAACAATAACTTGAAAATAACCAGATATACACAGAACTGCAGCTTGCAGCATTCGCTGCTGTTGAGCCTCGTGTCACGAGGAATGCTACCAACTTTCTAAAAAGTCTGTGGGCATTTGCTGTGCTATTATGGAAATCTAAACTTGAGAGACAACAAACTTTTAACAGAAAACTTGCATAGGTTTTTCCTAGCTGTGGGGAAAAGTTTGTGCAAGCAGAGTAAGACCTGTGATGTTGAGCTGTATTATAGGAAATGTGGGATCAAGTGTATTTGAAGCTACACCCATACAAGGACTGAAAGTCAACTCTCAAAAAGTTGTTGAACCTTGTGAACATGCACTTGAGTGAGCCAGGCAAATATATCCTCCATATTAGATTCCTGCACTCACACTATGTCAGTATACTTTGGAAAGTATGTTACAAAACTCAGTTCTTACTGCTCTGTTTTGAGGGCCTTTTACTTGAGAATGGGTACCTTCCTCAAACAACCAGAACCTTTAATGAAGTGTACAGAGACTGGGCAAACACATGAATGCAGCACTGACAACGAACACCGGAAAAAAAGTCTACATTTTGGTAAAACATTAGCAGTGCACACAACAGCTCTTGGCATTCGATGTAGAGAAAAAAACACGCCATTATTAGGTCGTTCTAGTGTTGCTATTGGGGGTTGCAATTGCAAACAGAAGGAAATATCAATATCAGTCTGTGAAAAGTACTAAATTTTCTGTAGTATCAGCTTAACAGATTGCTTCTGTTCTAAGACTTCCTGACTCCCTTTAAGTGATGTTTCTGCGTTCCTGGTTGTCATTTATTAATAATGATAAGTATAAAGTTACTGCTGCTAATAAAACAAACAACTGTCCACTATGAAAATAAGTGTGGTTATCTGTTATTGCTCCTTCACTCAAGGTGATTCACCGGTTGATGCAGGCCGACTTCCTTCCAAACTATTCCACTGCATGAATACAGGTACAGCAGCAGGGTTAATACTGCCATTTCCCATTCTCATGTCTGAATCAGAGTTGTTTCCACTGGGGATTCCTTCCACATAACGAATGTATCAGTTTTAGAGGCAAGTGCAGTAGCTTTTATTGGCTTCAAGATCTTCTGCAGCATCGGTTTAGGCAGCGGGCCTCCTTTTCCCTTCACACTAACCACTCTGAGCAGGAACGATTCCACCATAGAGCAGAGCAACAAACACAAACAAAAGTAGACAATAGGGATGGCACACTTCCCCCTGTATCCACAACCAGGCCTTTGAACGGGAGCACGTTGGCACAAAATGGCTGCCATGCGACTGTACAGTTGGTTGACGCACAATAGTGCTGTGGATGGAGCAAGTTAGTGACCCGTGCAGGACGCAATTCATCCTTCTCTCGCCAAAAGGGAATCATTATGTGAAGGAGCAGGCAGTGATAATCGGGGGCGCACTTACATGGATTCTGTTGTGGAAAATTGGTGGGTAAAGATATGGGGGACAATTACAGCCCCCCGACACTGGGTTTTCTCTATTTTTTTACTAAAAATGTTTGTTTACCCCAGTCTTGTGCACTTCTAATCTTTGTCCCCACACACAGAGCTGCTTCCACGCCACACAGGTTGAAGAAGCGGGACAAGTTTCACAGGTATAAATGTGGGACTGAGACAGATTATCCTCCTTTACACACTGCCAAAGCATGGACACTATTATTTTTGCTGTGCCCATCCGTGGGAGAAAGAATTTGTTGACATGCAGCAGCAGCATTGGTTCACTCTTGTAAACATCTGGCCTGTAAGCCAAGAAGAGTAGATTCCTGTACAACGTGGTAATGAATGGGCTTAGAAGCAACACACAGAACACACACACACACTGTGAATATGTCCAGCTGTGCACTGAGTTGTCTGTCTGTCTGTCTGGGTGTGTGAAACAGAAAGAGAAAGAGGGAGTGTTAATGAACATTACCTCGTTCAAACAAGGTTACAGGCTGAGTACTCACAATGTTTAAGCTGCGTAGTTAACTAGGGAGTCACAAGACAAAAGTAAAGCCACGCCGTTCACTCAAGCTAATGTATTTCTCAGCTGTTTTCTACTGTGTTTTAGTGCGGTACGCTGACAAGCACAAAATATGTTTCTTCTCTCTCTCTCTTTTTAATGGAAATAGTAATTCAGTCAAACTTACCTTCAGCTGGAAAGGATGTATTTCATTGAGCGAATGTCTTCTGAGCTTCTTGGTCAGCGTCTTTAGCATGTTTTCTGGAGTAGCTTATGGTTTTGTCCTGCAATTAGCTACGTTGTTATGACTGCGTCTTATGTGACGGTTACTACGACTTCATTAGCTAACATGAGCGACAGTTTAAACATTCAAAAAAGAAGGCACACTTTACTTCAAAACCTCACCGGGGAGACACAGGTAAAATAAAATAAATTTAAAAAAAAAATAGCGGCCGCCGCACACTCGTAGCTCCAAGTTAGCTGCTGTCGATAAAAAGAATACACCGAAATTCGATAAACTGCGTAGATGCTGCTTGTTTTTTCAAAGGCTGTGCGCAGCAAACTTGTTATTTTCGAGTTCATTAGTTGCGGGGAAGTCTTTTTTCCTCTTCTGACAGACGCCTCGCTCGACCGTAGCCCGCACGTAACCCCCGGCAGCTTAATTGAAAGGTGTTGGAGGGGGGTTACCACAAAAAAATGTATATATATATATAAATATATATATATGAACTTGTTCGCATTCAGACACGCACACACTCACACTCACACACATACACACAAGCAAATGCACGCCAGCTGCACTCACACACGGAGTTCTCCTCCAGCCCGAGCGTATCGCTCTGTGATTGGCTGCGGAGCCGGGTGATGTCATAGTGCTGCGTGGAGGAGGAGGAGGGGGAGGGGGAGGAGGGCTGAGAGTTAAAGCCACACTATCTCCTCAGGTCATCTAGAAACACCACAAACAATCAGTGAAGAAGCAGGAATATACTGTATGTGTTCAATTTACAGGTATTATGACTTTTTTAACTTCCTCGTGGTCCTCGTTCATCCCCTTATAGTTAGATACTACTAAATCAGCTCATAGTGTTTACTACAAACATCCTGACATGAGTGTAATTATTAACGTGAATGAGTATTCATAAAGACAGTTCTGAGTGTGCAGCCTCACCAACCTGTCTTACTGGGACATATAAAGGGAATGGAGGCGTCATTAATGATTTAATGGGTTACACCTTTTTCCTGCTTCATGGCTGCATGAAAAGAATCTATGGCCTGTGTATACTTTTGATAAGGTCGGTTTGAAGGGTGACATTCGAGCTAAACTGCTCCAAACTATCATTTATATAGAACTGGAAGACGTGATCAGATACATTGTCCATGACAAAACCTGCCATTACAAACAAAAGTATTTTAAGGTATTCAATAGAGGACAATGGCACACAGGGTGTTATGTTATTGGACTCTCATTGTTAATGGTTGTGTAAAAGCTGCATTGTTGTGCTGTCAGTCTATGTGAGGGAAACTTTTGTACAGTTTGGTCTGTCAATTACATTTTAGAGGCTCATCTTTTTGAATGTCTTGTGTTCACTGTCACTGTAAAAAAAACTGTACTTCCTGGATGTCACATGGATATCTAGTATATATTTTTTTTTACTTTCAAGCATTAGAGTTTGCATACTTATGGTTTCAGTTGGGCATGGCAGGGTAAGGCTAATGTTCTCGGTTTTGGTGTTGTACGGTTGACTTGATTCATACAAAAAAATAAATAAATAAATAAAAAACACATATTTGAATGACCCAAGGACATTCACAACATCAGCCGTCAGACATAGTTTGATAAAGCAAATTAACTTTCACGCCAGTAGCTAAATGTAAAACTCTATGTACTATGACAGCTGTCTGTATTTTATAGCTCTGCTGGAAAGCAGACATGGAAATTCATTGGATTGCAGCATCTACTTACAGCATTATTCATGTTAGTAAGTTATTAAAGATAGAGAAAGGCTATTGTGTAGGCAAATTAAACACAGCGCTTCATAAACACTAAAGCCTTGTCTGTTACAAATACACAGAAGAACAAAATGGTTCTTCTTTTACTGAAGTGTGTAAACACGACCAGACAATTTCAAGAAACTGTGCTGGAAAGACAGAGGGAGACGTGAAGAGGGAAAGCATGTCAAGTATAATTGGTGTGAGTGAGGCATCCAGTTTCAATGATGTCATTCTTTGAAACCACTATCTACTTCGATGCATGTGTGCAGATGTTGCGTGCACTGTATGTACAGCACTGTAGTCCTTTTTTATTTTGCATGGCAGAGCAGATTATTCTTTTACATGGTTCCATTTCTGCAAAACTTGTCTCCGTCCATCCAACCGCGATGGCAGCTACTTTTCATGCAACGCTGAACCAGTTCTTCACAAACTATATATATGTTTTAAATCAGTGCAGTAGATTCATTTACTGCTATGTTTCCTATGATTTCCCCGTTTCTGACTCTCCTTATGTTGTGCAAATCGCCTGCTGCGCTTGCAAGGACTTGTGGCTCACTTACTTGTGTAAGTGTGCGTGTCTGCGTGTGTTTGTGTACGTGAGAGAGATAGGCTTTCTCACTTAACACCTCCGGTCAATGACCTGGTAAACTTTCCAAGCAACCTGTGGCTTGGCTCGAGGTCAAGCTTGATGCAAATCCAGTTTACAGCTCAGCTTAGCCAATGAGTCAACAATAACCAAAAACTATGTGGCTCGTGCATACGTTTTTTCAGTGTAAACTGATCAAAATAATGAGAAGACAATGTACTGTACATCTTTATCATGTTTTATTTGTGTCCTTGCATTGACCCTCGTAGCCACATGAGGGCAGCATTTGTATTCTTGTAGGAGTAAATGGGTTATGCCGAAGGAAATATTTCAAGGATGGTCACAGACCTAGTAGCGTGACTCTGCATGTGTGTTTATTCACTAACGAGACCACACCTCAGTATTCAGTCCAATTCAATTTTTTTATTTATATGGCGTCAATGACAATACCGATTGTCTCAAGACGCTTTACAAAATCCGCCCTGAAACCTCCAGAGAAAGCCTGAAGGTGACGGAGGCAAGAAAAATACTTTCTTTTAACAGGAAGAAACCTTGAACAGAACCCAGCTCATATGAAGGGACGCATCTGTGTAAGGCCGGCCTGGTAGAGAACAGCAGGAGAAATGACATACATCTGTCATAGATACAGTACATGCATCTCACTAAAATGTATGTATCAAAGAAATATACGCAAAGAAGTTTACTTTGACTAGGTTAAGGGGGAGGGAAGAAGACGCAGAGACTGATGGTGTTCCTCTTGATATTTGGATGGAGGAACCCAGGGAGTGAGATCCGGGGTGGGGCATATCTCTGGGGAGGGCGCCAACAGGAGAGGAAAGGTTAGACGCACCTCTATAGGCAGGTGCGTTTAGCTGGATGTTTGAGGCGTGGACGTGTTTCTGAACCATAGTTATGTAACTTTATTTGTGGAGGTGGATTGTGTAGTTATTATTGTGACCTCTGATCTTGAAGTAACCACCATTCAACCTAATCCCTTATGTATTTGAATATATTTCTAAATTTAAAAATCTTCAGCCTTAAAAAATAAAATACCTCCCACATAAAGATGGCGATAAAATAATTTTTCCATCGATTTGCCTTGATACAAAATTCGCTTCTGAGCTTTTACTTGCACTCACTGATTTTCAAGCCTTTCTGAAGAACGCTTACAGCGGTGCTCAAACGTCCAAGGGTGCTTGTGAAGACACTTCTATTTTGCTCTTGTCATGAAAAATATTACAGATGATAATATGAGCACAATGTTAGAGTGAAAAGTTGTAGAATATCTTAGTATTTGGTTTGTCTGTCTTTTGCTTTAATGAGGGCAGAACTTGACCTGCGGGTCCTCCACAAGCCTGCTCAAAGCTGAAAAACCCACGTTATCCCAGTATGATCTGACAATGTTCCAAAGAGCGCTCTGTGGCTCAGGAATGTTTGCATTTGTCAGTCTTCAGCTCATCCATAACTGTACAGTAAGCCTGAGCACTCCTTGGTCTTCTTTGGTCTTCATGTACGGTAGTGCTTCAAAGTCTTGGTGTTTGTTTGGACTCATTACCCTGCTGCACCACTCTCTAACTATGATTCATCTGTGGATATGACTTTTTCCATTATCCACAGTCAAATGAAGATGTGCCATAAATACTCATCCTCTGAGAACACGTCTAAAAATAACTGTCCTATGACGAGACTTTTGCCGATTTAGCAAAATCTCAGACAAGTACACGTATTGCTCTACTGTGGTCATTTTTGGACTACAACTGATCCATTTTATTTTAGATCTCCAATCACCCTAAAAAAGACTCCTGACACTTCTATTCAGTTTTGATTCCATGTTTCATTCAATGATCAATGTTCTGCTGGAAACAGCTGAACAGTGGCTGGTTAAGTTAATTTAGTTGAGTCAAACTAACCTGAGCGTCATCTGAGTACTGTTTCAATGGAAGGATAAGCAAATTTGACCTTTTGTACAAATGAGCTCATATGGACGGTTGCCTCAGTTTGCTTCAGTTTGTATGGTGACCTAGAAAGAGGGCAGAATCTAAAATATTCCATCTCCATGTTGCATGTCAGAACCTACAAACTTTTGGAATGCAAATGAACTCTTGATGAGTTACGATGAGTTGTTATTTACCCTGATGATGTAGACATTCATGTAGACTTACAGGATGTCCCGTGAGTCTGGACCCACATGAAAAAACTATGAAATTACAAAAAAAAATCCCCAATTTTTTTACATAAATATGTCCAAAGTTTAGTTCATAATGTGTCCAAAGTGTGCACACTTATGTTGCACATAAGATTGAAGATCTCCACTGCATTTCCATCTGTGCGCAGTTGGTTCTGGATGTGTCTTGTTGAATATTTCAGCCAGTTCCCGGTGATTGCAAGTCCCAAACAGCAAAATAAGTTGGACTTTCTCCTCAGTGGCAAGGGCTAACTGCAAAATAACAAAAACATGGAAAAAGGATGAGTCTACATAATAATACTATAATACTCTTAATAATACTCTTGTTTTAACTGATTTGATCTAAGAAACACATGGAGGCACTCTCTCTAGAATATGGTGGGTTATTGCTGAACCCATTTACAATTTGGGAACACTACTTTTAATTTCTACTATTAATATAAAAAGTTTTATTTATTTGCTAACATTGTGTTTGGCCTCCCATGAAAGTATAATTTGAGCACTTTCCCAGAAAATCGTGTCTTACTAGTGGAGAGGAGCCTTGCTGAGTGGTCTTTTTATATCCACTCAGGTTCGGTGGGTTGCTTCACGTCTCCACTGCCTTCCACAGCACGTTCACACTATCACCCGTGCTCTTCTCTGCTCTCTGCTGGAAGCTCACCCATACTGCACTCATCCTATGGAGCATAAGCTGAACAGGCTGTTCATGTGAGGATGTGAGTGAGCATGTAAAACACACCGTGTCCTTCTTTTGTGATGTTTACAGTAAATGGCATTGTCCAAATATGTTTAACTCTGCAACCTATTTAACACTTCAGTCATTTGCTGTTCATTTGTGTCTCTCCTTCTGTGTGTGACATGTGATAGTGAAAGTTCATCGTAAAGTTCATCAGTTTTGATCAGACGCGTAATTAGCGTTCATGATTATGAATTAAAAAAAATCAATCTAAAAGGTTATGTGATGATTCAAAGAGTGCAAGGAGAATATGACTAAAAAGAGAGCTGGCGGTAGGTTGAAAAGTCACCTACAGGTGATGCTGTGACACCAGTATTCAGCCACTTTCCCCCAGTGGCTACCAAATATGGCCCAATCTTATATCCAGGAAACTGTTTGATTTCTCTGCCCTGATGATTACACAATCGGAAGAATGTGGGGGCAAGAAGTGATGTGAGCGTGCACCGGTGATGTCAACATTTCCCTCTCCCTCGTCAGTTGTTTAACATTGCTGAAATAGCTGATGACAAACCAGCCGACTGACCTCCGAGCGTCATCACGTCTGTTTTTAGCAGTGTACAGTGAAAACCTCGGCCCACTTGGCCTTAGAAGTCCTTGTCTTTCTCTTTCCTGCTGCCCGCATCGCCCACACTCTCCCCTGGATGGCGGCGCACGGCCACAGCTTCTCCACTCTTTCCTCACACACTGACCCACTGGCGGAAAGCGTGGGGGCCATCTGTGGTGGAGAGGCTACTTTTAGCCTCCCAGGCTGCTATTTTCTGTTCACAGATTTTGTTTTTTTAAAAAAAAAAAAAAAAAAAAAGCGGTCATAGCACAAGCGTACTTACGCAATACTTGTTTCACTCACCGGTTCTCTCTCCCATTGCTTCACCGGTCTTGTTTACACAACAGTGCACTTGGCCCATGGCAGCATGCCCTTACAGGAAGCAAGAATGGAGATATGTTTTTAGCCCTAACGAATAAATGCTTTAAAACGTCTCTCCACCAAGGATGTCTATTTATTTTCACATCAAAAAGTGAACTCAATAAGATCAGCTCCAACAACAAACTGTAGTTCACACACAGTCCGTTGGTGTTTTTTTGAGTAAAGTCCAGCTACTGCATTATTTTATTAGCAAGTCCTTAAAAAAGATCACTCGACACTTGTCACTTATTGTATCTAACAGTAAAATTAAATTAACTGTAATAACTGTGTGTCGATCTTGAGTTTGTGTGTGTGTGTGTGTGTTAAACATTGATCACACTGATCAGGCATAACATTATGACCACCTCCTATGGGTTGAGGGGAGGGCCCACTGTGGATCATCCCAAAGATTCTTGATCAGTTTGGGATCTAGTGAATTTAGACGTCAGGTCAACACCTTGTGCTGTTCTTCATGTTGTTCCTAAACTGTTTTTGTGTGTGTGTCAGGCTGCATCCTGCTGGGGATGGCTGCTGCCATCAAGGAGTGTCATTGCTATGGGGTGTCTAGTCTGAATGGGTGGTACATGCCTAAGTAACGTTCCCATGAATGCCAGGTCCAAACGTTTCGTAGATTGACTTGGACCAGTTATCCTAGAGTAGCCTATCACACAAAACAATGCAGGCGAAGGACTGAAATCATTCAGCAACAAACCACAGTAGCTAATCACCACAACTACTCACACCAGCTACTACAAAGCTAATTTGATGACTCCAGTCCCGTGATAGCCAGATGGAGCTTCTCCACTGGAATGAGGCACATTCAGCGCTCACAAATGACCTTTGGTTTTCTTTAACTGGGCTATAAAAAGTAATTAGAAAAAAAAAACCACTTAGATTATCCAAAATCAGCCCAAATTTTGTTCCAGTACTATTTTTACCTACAAAATAATATTCATAACAGTGAAATGATCTGATATCGTCTTTTTTCATGATCATGATTTGGGTTTCCTGTTTTATTTTGGTAAGGTCCTTGGCTTCCTGTTGCCAGCCTGTGTTGCTCTCCGTGTTCTTCCCTTGATTGCTTATTGGTTTCTCCTTGTGTGCCATCATTAGTTTCACCTCATATAAACCTGCCTTTCCTTTTTGTTTGTCATGTTGTTTTGTTTTTTTCCCTGTTCATTACGCCCTGTTTTTTCTTCTTTTTTTTTGCTTTGTGTTTTGGAATTAAATGACCTCCCTTGTCTGCTGTATCTTCTGTTAAATTTTGTTTTCATTAAATACTTACGGAGTCCTGCACTTGGGTCCAATATCACCGCAAACCCTGACCAATAGCCCAATTAGGCAAGAAACCGCTCGATGTGGCAACACTGCCGAAGGGGTGGACTGACCCAACTGGTGGAGAATTGACCAACCGGCATGTAAAAATATTAATTATAGCCACCTTAAGTCAACCTTCAGGTTATTCCAACAAAACGCTGCACATGTACTGTGACATACTGTCAAATAAAGTGAGTTGCAAGGCATACAGTGAAAATGCCCCCAGGAAAGCTAGAAAAGAGGTGACATTTCACAGACGCAATGTGCTGCTTAAAGGTTAATGTGTGGACTGTATGTACGTGCGGTTATATTGTGCTGAGGCTGTTAAACTGTTAAAGGACTGTAGTACACTGTGAAGCATGTGCAACGGGAGTAGCATTTTTTCTTTACCCTGGACCGACAGAACTTTTCCCTGTTCTCAGCTAAGCTAAGCTAATCGACTCCACATGTATGGCACAGCATCCAGAGTGGTGTAAATGCAGAACACACTCTTTGTGTGTGTGTGTGTGTGTGTGTGTGTGTGTGTGTGTGTGTGTGTGTGTGTGTGTGTGTGTGTGTGTGTGTGTGTGTGTGTTTTGAGACAATACAAAATCCTAATGTTTTATTGCTCCAAATGCCAAGCAATTATTTCTAATATTACACAGGATGTGTCTCTCTGTGTGTAGTAAGGACTATCATAAGCCATTCTGGAAAAGTCCTTGATAGAATATCTCTTTAAGCTGTGTTATGCACAAGGTATCAGAGGAAGATGAAGCAATCATTTTAGAATGATGACTATAGAGGAAACAAGAGACATGACATAAGTTGCTGATGCAGATATGATTGCTAAAGATAGCCACTCTGACCACAAGTCAGTCTGGTGACCTAAACCATGATGCTTTTTATCACATGACAGGAAGAAGGTGCTTCTCTCTATTTATAAATAATAGCTCTCCGGACAATTACATTTCAGTCCAAATCCGAGGTCATCTCCACACAACTTGCTTCCAGGGCCGAGAATTTACATGTACATTTGCAACCTTTTCCATGTTTGCCACACCATGCTGGCCTTTAAAAACCTTTCCCTCTGCAGCTTGTTCCTATTGTTGCAGTTGTGTTCATTGTCGTGGAACAAAGTGTGATGAATCTGGAAAATAGAGCATCTCTTTCTGGGAACACAACCTTGATTTATGTTCCAAATGCCTTATTACATCAACACAGCGGAGACTGCTGTGTCTGACTTTGTGTGTGCATCTGCACGTGTGTGTGTGTGTGTGTCCTTTAGGGGGACATCATGACCTGACTGAAGGTGACTGATGCTTTATTGGAAGAGGAAGCTCGGTTTTGTCGAATAGGTCAGGTCATGGATGTTAAGTAACACTCCAGGTTACTATGTATTTATGGAAATACATTATTTTACCTCTAAAAGCAAAAGCAATGAAGCGTATGTTATTAACTATACTCAGGAAAAAAACAGGATCTCCACAGAATGATAGAAAGTGAACAAACCATGCCCCTCCTTAGATGTTAATTCAATCTTGTTATCATTGATTGACATTATGGTTTACAAGTGCACCATTTACTACTTCGCTACTTTGCCATGACTAGTTTATTTCTGCACAACATAATTCAATATGGTGTTATCTCTAGGTTTTAGCATTATATTCCGCTTCTAGCATAGCTCCTCAAAGGTGAAGCCAAAGCAAGTAGAGCTC
The DNA here is from genome assembly GCF_022458985.1 of Mugil cephalus. Classification (NCBI taxonomy): domain Eukaryota; kingdom Metazoa; phylum Chordata; class Actinopteri; order Mugiliformes; family Mugilidae; genus Mugil; species Mugil cephalus. The sequence goes on along the minus strand of NC_061786.1, from coordinate 3,439,548 downwards.
CCCCTGGTGACTGGCTGCACTGTTAGTCATAAGCTCCACCTCCTCCCTGTTAGTGGATGGGCCTTGGGTCGAACTAAAGCACTAGGTAGTCAGTGTAATGTTGATGTATACTCAAGTGGCCATTTTTCTGTTCAGTTTCATTTTAGTTATTTGACACTATAGAAACATGTTGCAATATCATGATCATTACAAGATTCCACTGTGACCTGTGTGAGAGAGAATAAACAAATAAATAAGTACAGTGTATAATCCGGATAGCACAGTGGCTCGGTGGTTAACACTGATGCCTCCCAGCGAGAAGGTCCGGGATCCTCCAAAGACATGCTCATTAGGCTAATTGGTGACTCTAAATTGACCCAAGGTGTGATTGTGAATGCAAATGGTTGCTTGTCTCTATGTTAGCCCTGCGATAGGCTGACGACCTGTTCAGGGTGTACCCTGCCTCTTGCCTGATGACAGGTGAGATCCAGCAACCCCTGCGACCCTAGTGAGGATAAACGGTAGAAAAAGATAAGATGAGATGAGTGTGTAATTCAACATTTCCTTATAACTGGTGGAGGTAGAGCAGAGCAGAGTAGTAATCCATTCCACTCTCAGACCATACTGCATAGACTCTGGCTCCAAACTTGCAAGATGTTGCCACTTATATCTTCCAGAAAATAGCCTCAGCTTGGCCAGTGCAAGGGAGTGGGGATGCATTGTGCATATTTATATACAGCCTATGGTTTAGCAGTAAAGACCTTTTAAAAACTTTTTTGTTCTGATACTTCAGGTTTCCTATTTTTTCCTACCTTTTCCAAGTAGTTTTTAACCTGTTCTAATAAATCGGTCAGTTTTAAGAAAACAGTGCATTATCTTTCCTACCATAGTTCTCTTATACGCGTATTTCACAGCTGCACTTTGTTGTGCAAATTAAGATTTTACATGAAAACTGCTTATTAAATACAATCAAACAATGTAGAATAGAGCCTTTCTTGACAAGCTACAACATCAAAATTCCACTTACAGTGTGTAAGACAGGACTCTGCAGAGACCAATCAGGTGAGACCGGAACTGGAGGAGGGGCTGATTAGCAGCAGGTGAGACTGCAGCTGTAACTGCAGGCTCCACTCTTCTCAGGCAAGGCTCTTTGTGTGCACTGCACTCCACGTGGCTGTGACTGTTATTCCCTGTGGCTTTGGAAGAGAAGACTGAAAAGTCGACTGCCATTTAGTTTAATTGCACATATTTTAGCCTTATTGATGTTATTGTTGGTTAGGATTGATTTTTATTTTGCTTAGTTTTAGAGTTGTGGTGTCACTAGTGCTTATGTTCTCCACTACTGCTGTCACATAGATAAACTGCCTAGCAAAAAAAAAAAAAAAAAAGTTGTCACCAAAATAAAGGGGCATGCACTCTAATATATCATTGGACTTTTCCCCGTTTAGCCTCATTGATCAGTGGTTTTCTTAAGGCTACACAGCTGTTCAGTTTCAATCTCTTGAGTTCCCTTCACATTATACGTGTGGAAATGTTCTTACTTACACTATTAAACATAGCCCTGAGTTCTATTGTTGTTTTTCTACAGTTTGATTTCACCAAATGTTTAAATGATTAACGATCACCATCAATCAGGATTTTTTTCTGACCATATTTCTTCCTAGAAGAATGATTCCGAATCTTTCCATTTTGCGTTGGACAGTTCGTAACCCAGTTTATTAGCTTCTGCTTCAATCTCTTTCTATGTTTTCTCTAATTGATGCATGCCAGTGATTTGACCCTTCTCAAACAGACTAACATCTTTTCCATGAACACGGGATGTGTCTTTCCACATGGTTGTTCAAGAGATGAGAAGCTACTCATTGCATCAGTTGGGATTAAATAACTTGTTGCCAGCTGAAAGGTAATCGCCCATGCAGTAATTATCCAGTAGGAGGCTCATACCTATTTGCTTAGTTGAATCCAGGTGGTGACTTTGGTTTTGGCCAGGCAGAGTACATCACACATATTTTGTATATGAAAACCTATGACCACAGAGTGTAAGACAAAGTTCTTTGGGTTTATACAAAGTGCAGCTGCATCCCACAGATTTGTAATGACCCGGGAGACACCACTGAGTTCGGTCATGTATGTCTACAATATGCTGATCAATTCCTTTTTCTTCTTTTTTTCCTCATATATGTTTATTGAGCTTTTTATATACATTTACATAACAACAACAGTAAAACAACACTCAGTACAACATTGGTCCACACACATTCACACCTCGCACGCACCCCACCAGTGCAATGAAAACAAGACACAGACAAAGAGCCAGGGGCTAACCAAGGACAACACTCAAGAGCACTGAAGCCACTGTAGAGTTGGAAAAGTTAAGATATGGAGTCCATAAATTGTCCCTCTGAAGAGTGGAGCAGACAGGTCAGGCACTCAAAGGCAGTTTGATTTAGTGGGGGGCTTGTCACTTATCCAGGACAAAAAGATGTTCTTCCTTGCTGCAAATGTGAGGATATTATATTAAGTCTGGTAGAGTTAGCATCCACAATAGCATCTTGTCTGGGGTAACCCAGGATTAAAGAAAGAGGGTCCATGTGCAACACAACGCCAAATATATTTTCCAGTTCTTGTAATACATCCATCCAGTATGCTTGAATTTTAGGATGAGACCAGATACAGCGAGTATAGGTGCCCACTGCAATTTTACATTTTAGACATGTGGGTTAGAGTTGAGAGTTCATTTTATGTCTTTTATTAGGAGAAATCTAAACGGTGCACAATTTTAAATTGCAGCAATCTGGCACGGTTACACACAGATGTTTTCTTTGTTTGAGTCCAAATCTTAGTCCATTTATCCCCATCAGTGTCTATACCAAGTTCACCATGCCATGTCATCATAACATCCTGTGCATTTGTCACATGATTCTGGCTTAAGATATTGTAAAAGCGAGTAATGGAAATGTAAAAGGAGTAATTGTTCAACTGCAGATGTAGTGGCATCAATATTGAGAGTAGTTACCCTGATTATGTAATTCGATCAATTCCTTTTTAGATTGAGTTTTAAATACATTTGTAAGATCAAGTAAACCTAGTTACACTAATCCTGGCTAACTAGTCAGAGGAAATACCTAACTAACTGTGTTTCCAGTGACTGTCACGATACCAATGCGCTCATCAAGACCGCATGTGGACATTTGTCAGAGTTCACTGGAGCACATTTCTTTAAATAAAGCCCCAGTTATTAAAAGGTCACAACTCAGCCCTGATTATTTGTAAGAATAAATAACATCAGAATAACAGCATGGCAGTAGTTCTATAATGTACAGAATAGTGATAAAACATATTGTATTCTGGGGCTTTATCATGATCTGATTTTTTAGTTATTATGACTGACACTGCTTAAATTAGTTTTACCCACTGAATTAGATTTAACTGGCTGTACTGTATGACGCACTCTGCAACCCGGGCTTTTGAGGAGCACAACTACTACATTTTAAAAATTTAAGTTCAACAAACGAGTGTCTCATTATTGCACTGCAGAGAACAAGAGAGGGCAGCAGAGTGTTTTGGTTCAGCCCGGGATCTCCTCGTAGCGATCCTTACCCACACAAGTGTAATGCAGGAAAGGGAGCTGATTTTATTATGAGAGCAGTGGGAAGCGCAGCATGCTGCAGCGGCCCTCGTCACTGGCTTGGTATGGAGGCACTGCACTTAGATGATGGATAAAGCCGAACTGGCCACGGCCAAGATGAACAAAGGTAGGGGGCTACTTCCTCTCTTCCCTCTCTTGGCAGTGGCATAATTGCTGAGGTTGCCTAGCGACCGGAAGCATGGAAACAGAAGGTGTCACTTGTTACCTCAGAGCTGGATTTAGCCAAATTGTAAAATAGCCACTGATGGATCATGAGGGGGCTGGAGTTACTAAAGATAAGCCACAGAATGCAAGCGGAGAGGGTAGGATTAGAAAATAGACAAAAGTCATTGTAAGGCCCATTGATTCATGACTATTTACAATATTCTTAACTGACCACATAGCACACAAAACAATTCTATATATTTTGGGCCTTCTTTCATGAGATTTCACAAGAATACATAAATGAAGTGTAGAGGTATTTTTACTCCAATAAATAAGCTACGAGGGTTTGGGGGTAACAAATAGCACGTAATTATTTTTACACCCTGTACACACTTTGGGAACAAATCAAAGAGAAAGACTTTCAGTGCACAATTAAGTCGTTATATTAGAATTAGTATTATTGTTATTATTCTATCATTTTAGCTCTTTACCAGTCATTTTAATCCTGTTCTAATTAACCTGCCAGGATCCACTGTAGAGGTGGGGATAAAGGTGTTTTAATTCCACTATGTAGGAGGTAATCAGCTCTATTCGCATGGATGCCATTTGTAAGATTCACCCAAAGAGGCCTATTAAAAACCTATTAATGAGTGACTGAGCTCATATATTTTTATGTATTATTATTATTGTAGTTATAGTTCTGCACCGCCACCTGCAAAGCAGAAAGTTAGCAATAAACTGGACCCAAAATCGCAATCCAGATGGACGCTAGTGTTCTTATGTGGGATATGTAGCTACTGGGCCATTAGACGAATTTGCAACATGCGAAAAGATAATAACTGCAAATTTTCGGTCAACAGCAGAGGGCAGCAATGCACCAAATTGGCACTTCTTTAGTTCATTAAATATAAACATTTTCATAATGCACTTCTTTACACTAAAACAAAGGGAAACATTTGAGTCAGCGTTATTTTTAGGTTATTATGCTGTTATGTCACTGGTCTGGCTCGCTTTAGATCAAACTGGGCTGTATGTGGCCTGTATGTGACTAGAATTAGTTTGACACCCCTAGTCAAGGCTATATTGGAAGGTGAATGTCAACATACGTAATAATGTTAATTGTTTTATTATTTATTTGCAAACTTTGCACTGTATATACATATATATAAATGGCTAGGCTAACAACATGGTTGCTAGCAAATCTACTGTGCAAATTAAATGACACAGTAGATTTAATTGACATTTAATTGACATATTTTTCACACTGACCTAATTGTACTGTTGGCTGAAGGATAAGTATTGGGCACATTTTGAATTGTGTTATGATGTGTATGAAAATGAAGTCACTGATTGGACACAAAGATCAATGGTACCAATTAGATCCTTTCAAACTATTTATTTGAAAGCCATTCATTCTCATAATGACGTTCCAGCAAGATATCATTAGAGCTTGTCATTCTAATTCCTGTCCGGTTTCATTGTCTCTGTCTTCCGCCTCTGCTTCTGCTCTTTTATCCTTATCATCCCATTATTAGGCTCTCACCCTCCACCCCCTTCCTCCCTTCATTTTCTCACTCATCCACGTCTCCCTGCAATCTAAACTATCGCCCGCTCCCTTCTTTCCTGTTTCCCCAGTTCATCTCTATTCAGTGTCTCTCAGTGTCTCTCCGGCTTCCACTCACTTTTGTTCCCCCTTCCTCTCTTTTCTACCGTGCAGCTACCTCCATCTCTGCCTCCATCTCTGGTGCGTACATAGCGGATGGTGGCGGCCCACTCAGTCCTCTCAGGGAGCAGAAGGTTTGTCCACTCCCACTCAGGCTTTGCGTCATGGAACACAGAGAAATAGATACAGAGGAGAGAGAACAGATGGGAGGAGGACACACTGGCTGCCTGTTTTATAACATTACTCCTGACAACACCGTGGTCATCAGTACGACTATGTAAAATAGGATGCTATTGTCGACTCATCAGGGAGGCCTATAAATAGGACTAAGCTGAATATAGAAGAGTAGGAACCAGCAGCTTTGGTGTGAAAAGGACATTTTTGTCCCACACTTTGGGAGAGGTTCAACAGTTCATTGATGATTTAAACAAGAGGATTTGGAGTGCTTTTAGAAACGGCACTTGTGTAACCTGTGGCCTGTTTCATGCACACAACGATCCGAGCAAACGGCAGGATGTCCGTTTTCCTTCTCTGTAATAACTACTCACAACTTTTCAGACCATACACTCACCGTCGCAGACCTGTTGCCTGTGTGGAAATCCAGTCTGAGGGCCTCATTATCACAGGATTGGTGTAACCATAGCAACCTGATGCACAGCAGTGCATGACATCATGACCGACTCAATCGCTCCCATTTACGTAAGTGGAAAGACAATTCAGACCATTTCGCTATTATTGTTTGTGTCTCATAGACAAGTCCTTGTCTGTGACTAAAAACAAGCTTTGCATAAGATACCGGCATGTAAGAATGTAATGTCAAAAAAAAAAAAAAAAAAAGATGCTATATTTTACAAAATGGCATACAAGGATACTAATAATACAGCACGTTCAAATGCAAATGCTGTTAGCTGGATTTACACAAGAACAAAACAAAAATGAGATTTGTAGCCCTTATGTAAACAAGAGATTAGATCTTTTCACTGCTTAGCTGAACACGAACAGTTAAATCTGGGTCATGCTGAAAGCAAAAATCCACGCTGGGAGAGAGATTTTCCATGTTTTCTTTTCCCTGTGATTTTGGACAACTGGATTAAGATATACAGACATGTATAAGTTGCTTCAAAAGCTCCGGAGAGAGTCGACAACGCTGTGCGATGGGATCATGCAGGATTTTCCGGAACAGCCTCTCCGTTAATGAATTAAAGTGAATGTGAGGACATGCTGACAGTACCTAGGGTGGCAGTGGTTGTAGGTACAGGAAAACTCTCAGCGCTGCAACGTGAGTGGGGATGTGGGAGTAAAAGCATAAGGAATTATTCTAAAAGTCCACAAAATCAGCCACCTACAAATTGTCAGAGGTGCAGGTCCACTGTTAAGCTTGATTTTGGCATTTTGAAAGCTGCTGAGCTAATTATGATCTTGAGCACCACATGTATAATTATAGTGAGCTGCAAATTTCCCCCCTAATTGGCTTTCTACTACACAAGGTTAAAATAAAAATCAGTCCATCGAGGTTTGTGAACACAGGAGACATTTGTAATGAGGTGGAACATATCTGCCTTTTTTGTTATTAAGTGGGGACATTCCCTCAGTGGTTTTCCTGCTGGGTGTGAGATGAGCAGATAGATACCACATTGATGTCAGTGTATAAGTCTAGAGCCAACGGCCGGTTTGCTTAATTTAGCATGAAGATCAGGAAACAGCTTGGATCCTTCTGACATTGTCAAGAAACAGAGACTCTGAAAGTCACTGTGCCCAGTTAAGAAAGATTAAAGAAACAAAGCAGATACTGGCTTAGCTGTGGTAACCTGGCTGTGTTTACACGTAACAGAAAACAGAAAACCCACTTCTAAGCACCTCTGAGACTCACGGTAACCATTTTTTTTTATACTCTTTTTTTATTGCTTTTTCAATTTTTATAAACACAAACATTGAGAAAAACAGTTTGGGGCGGGACTTTTTTATTCTGTATGTTGTGCTGCCACGGTGAGGGCTGCACTTTATATACATAAAATACGTCAGTAAATAAAAAGATGACAGGAAACGGGTAAACGAGAAGCACATGCATGAGATAAATGTGATATCCAGATGTCAACTGTAGGAAACCTGGGGAGTTGACCACCGCAGCAACTTTTTTTTTTTTTTTTATTCACAAACAAAAGAAGTATCAACAGAGATTTTGTGTCCGTGTCCAGGAAATTGTCTGGAGCATGGTTAAGAACACACACAGGAGGAGTCAGCAAAAACTGTTTATCAGTGACCTCCTGGATTACACGGTGAACCTCCTTCCAGAAAGTCTGGATGCAATCATGTGACCAGAAATAGTGGGTAAATGTACCTTACATTACATTTATAACAAAGGTTGGAGGTGTCAGGGAACATTGTCTGGAGCTGAAACGGTTTGGTGAAGAAATTTAAAGTTCCGCTCATGTCTAGAGACTAAAGTACATTTAGGGAGGATCTTGCCATTTTAATATAATGAATCCAGGCATTCCCTTCTTTCCAGTCCTCGTGCAAAGCTATGCTAGGGTCCCATGTCTATGTTATTTGTCATTGTCTTGTGAGAACAACACAGTTAGTAGCCTACTGGTGCTGGGAAATAATGAGCATGAGAATAGCACATGTGGTTTAGGACTGTCGCTTGACAGCAAGAAGGTATCCGACCTGTGCCTGCATGGGTCTTCTTCGGGTACTCTGGCCTCCTCCAACAGTCCAGAGACATCCATGGTAGGTTATTTAACAGGTTTGTGCTACGTTGGTCGGCGTCCACCCGAGTGTGTAGTCGTTTGTCCATACACACTTGGATGGTTAGTTTCAGGCATGCAACAGAGCGGGGTTAGACAAAAGGTTACTGTTTGAGTTACAATGTCTGTGGTCATGGTTACGCACAAAACCGTATGAAACTATTATGGTCTTAAACTGGAAACATACAGTTATAGTCATTATCAAAGTGACAATAGAAAACACACAAGTTTTGTCTACCATCAATCCCCCCCAACCTCTTCCCTACCGCGACTATTTTAATTAGTATTTGTGCCTTCACAAATAACGGTGGAATGCTGCTTGCAGGAAAGAGGCTGTTTTTTCTCCATGTGAGCCACGGTACACTGTGAGTAAACTAGTTGATTTCCCCCGACATATCAGCCTTTTATTTCTGTAGTTTTATTCTCCAGTAGGGGTTCAAGTGTCTGGAAGCGTCTGAGTCATAACAAGGCTGCGCTGGACTTAACAGTTTAATCAACGATCTGCACTACGGTGTGTCATAACCACTGACCGTGGTGCTGATTCTGGGACCACCAGTGGGGAAGGAGCGGCCTCGAGGACTAGCCTTCATAAATCCGCTGACAGACAGAATTCCTTACTGTGGATGGCATTTACACTTCCAAATGCAGAGTTTTTCTTTTTAACCTGACAGGGAATCACCTTGTGTCATACTCTGTCTACAGTGTCACTGCGACTGTCCGTCTGCACCGTAGTACCTTGGCAGCTATCACATGGATTGCTATGATATGTGAGGGCGACAGCTATTAGTTCATTTAGTTCATTTCTTTTGAGCATGGTCAAGCATTTCTTCCCTTTGTCATCTGTTTCCACCATGGTTCAGAGCCAACAACACTTTCGGCCTGAATAAAAATGCAGCTGCTCTTTTATTATGAGTTTACTGTCATTTCTGCATGGAACAATATAAAATGGAAAGACTCTGGCTGGATTTTCAGGCAGATGTCTTTCATTTCATTTCTGAATATCTAAAATGGTGTTATTTTAAGTGACGGTTGCAAAATTCTGGAAATAATAGCACTAGACGAATCAAGAGTGCTCCCCATCACAACCACTACTGCAAACGTACCTGGACCCTTTGAAAGTCTTAAACTCTGAGCAGAGACTTCTTGTAAGGTGACAAAATCTCCCTAGCACTCCATCAACACTTTATGATAGATGTGATTCTACCGTGGAAAGACAAGTAAAGAGTTGTACATTAACTTTACTACCTACTGGTTCTCAAAAAGCTTTACACATTGAGGTACTTGTACAAACTCAGGGTTCAGTGTCTTGCTCAAGGACACTTTGGCATGTGGTCCAATCCTCTGGTTGGTGGACAGCCATCTCTGCCTTCTAAGCCTAAAAATCCTGCATTGCTGTTGTCAGTGTAGTGACTTCACCCAGAGATTTGGTGGTCAAGCTTTACCAAAGGACACATTGTCATGGTTGAGCTGCAAGTGGAGGCAAGTCAAGGACCGGCGAGCCAGCATGGACAGGGTGTGATGTTTGGATGACGTGTTATATGAGCCATCACCAGGGGATTTTAAAAGAAATCATGGATGTGAAGTTACTAGTTGATCATCAATTTAAAATGATGCATGGCCCAACACAGGAGAGCCAGCTCATCAGGGAACAACTCAGTGGTCCACCTCCATTTGAAGGATAAAGGACACTCATTTGAAGATAGCAACATCAACGTCCTAGCCAGAGAGGGCAGATGGTTTGAGAGAGGAGTAAAGGAAGCCATCTATAGAGAGAGCTGGATGTTTTTGACTAGTAGTAAGCTGCTCATTTTTAAGTTTCTGCTCTTGTGTTGGTACGTTTTTTTTAAAAGATGACTGGAGAAGTAATGTCGTTCTGGACCAACCCAGAGGTGAGGGCTTTTCTGTCCTTGTTGGGAGAAGATAGTATACAGTGGGAGTTGGACGGGAGCGCTGGACCGTTGGCGCAGTCCTCCACTAAGTTTTTATCTTTTATTACATTCATTGTGTTCTGCTTGAAAGCTCATAACTGCATAATGCTTGTTTTCTATTGTTCACTGATTGTTGGAACATAACTTTACTGTGTAGCCCGCTGTTGTAATAGCAACAAGCTAGTGGGCTAGTTGTGTTCCTTTTTTTTTTCTAATCGATCCATTTCTCTTTTTAAGTTATACTATGGGGTAAGGATGATGTTGGAAATATCACCAAAAAAGGGTATCGCAGGCCATGTATGAAAATCCGGCTCATGTCAAAGTGGATAAACCTTCTCTAAACAGAGGAGGTGGACTGACATTTAATCTGGCATCTATTTACAATACAGTCTTGACTTCTGTCCCCAAGAAGTTTCATCACCATTCATACCTTGAGACTGGAGGCTCCCACTGACAATGGCTTCATTAGAGCACCGTTCATAGGGTAAGTACCAGCCGTTATGGAAATTAGCGGCACCAGTTTCTGGTTAAGCAAGTTCCTGGTGGGTGTCACCCACAGAGTTTCCCTGTTTAAACGTCAACTTCCCACTAGTCTCTCAAAAACTGAAGAAGCTACTTGGATGAGTGGGGAAACGTCTTCAGCGCCTTTTGGATTACCATGACCTGGATGACTGAGAACCTTCACAGACATAATTTAGAGCTCCACCCCACCACTTTGTGTGGTGAGGAGTTGCAGTGGTTTCCTATTGTAATCACAATACACTCAAATACTTTATACCTTTCAGTTTTGTGTGATTATTTGTGTGTCCAGAGTGCTATCGTTCAGACAGTTTCCACCACAGCACCAACTTTGATTGTGTTACAAATGCATGCAGCCATAGAACACACCTCAACCATTACCATACCAGGGTATCCCCAACGTCATGTCACACAGTGGGGCAGATGAACACTGCTGTTGTCTGCGTATGATGAATGAAATTCCTGTAACTATAAGCAGATTATTCCTCCTTAGACGTAAATGGCGCACCCTCTCCTCACCCTGCCGCATACCACGATAAGACTGCAGATCATTTGCTTCTGTGTAGACGGGTGAGATTCAGACGTGGCAGCGCACCAGGATCAAATAACTCTCCATGAGATCAGGCTTTGTTATTCATCCCTTCCTTTTTATAAAATACTTAACAGGGCATTGTGCTGACGCAAGCCGGGGAGTTGTGAATCAGTGTGTGGTGTTTGGTGACTCTGACTCTGTGTGTGTGAGTCATCGTGTCACCTACTGTGATCAGGTTGGTAGGTCAAATGAACAGCGAACCGGTGTTGTGTTGCGGCAGCTAATAATAAGCGGGTTGGGGCTTGTTAGCTGATGTGGTCGTTGTGTTGCGTGTACAGGTGTTGCTTAACATTCTTATTAAGAATTAGCCTGCAGTGGAAGCATTCAACATTTGCACATATGTACTTCACCATTCTGGGCTTGTAGGTTGCTGATCAGATTTAATTTAGGACATGCATCTCTATGTCAGAGGTAACTGTCGCCACTTCCTCACATAAAAGAACAAAAGCAGTGATTAAAGCTGCACCAGGCAGTACTTTTAGCTCCACAAGGGCTCAGATAACTATGCCTAATGTAGACAATGTGACAATTGATTTTCATCACCCAGTTTTAAAAGCCTCCACTGACATGTGGAAGTTTTCCATTGCTTCTTTCAGCTCATTGTTTTAGTTTTCAAACCAGAAGGTCTCACCAGTGTTGTGCCCAGATACAGTCAGCTCTCTCTTAAATCATTGCTGCTGTTGATATAACGTAAATTAGCAGAAAAACACAAACTCTGTCATTGTGAAGCAATAAATGATTTCCACAAAAATTTTGCTGTCATTTAAAGTTTAGATAATAACATTAAAGCTGCACTCGTCCACATGTCTCTCAGCTGACCTGCTTCAGTCTTGTGTCATCAACCTTATACAGCAGCAGCAAAGAGATGTTTTTTAAAAGTTAGCAGAAACCTGGTGAGCACAGTAGAATGATGAGTGACTAAAGGGGTGAATCCTCAGGAAGTCGTGGAGGCAAATGCTTAGAAAAAACTGTTTGCTCATATATTTGTCGTCAACCTTTACAAGGCAATAACACGACAGTGCTGTGGAAGCTTGTTCCACTGCCGCCAGCGGAAATCGTAAAATGTAAATGATTTACTAGAATATTGCCCAAGGATGGTCACTGACAGGAAGTTGCAGTTTAATCTAAATCAGATTTTCATTCCAGTGAGACAAAATAATCCAGAGATAAACTGATGAATGGGGGTTTAGAAACTCGATTTCACAATTCAGATCGATCTTGATTTGAGAGATCCGATGTCCACTCATAAAATATATGCATCCATTTTTTTAAATGCAGACAGTTTTCTGCATCCTCTCATTAGAAATGTAGTCTCATAAGACTAGGCTTCCCATGATAACGGGAGGGAGTGAGAGAAAGAAAAGATGGATAAGAGACATGAACCTAGAGGTAAAATTGTGTGGAAAGACCACAAACCTCTGGATTTCGCCCTCGTTGATATCGGTCTTAATTTTGAGTGAAATTATTTTGAAATATCTCTGAAATAATCGATATCAAACGGAACTGGGACCCAGGAATCAAATCGGGTCAGTGAAGTCATCTTTTTTTCTTTTTCTTTTTTTTTGACTTTAAAATACACAATAAACAGGAAACATAATGTGCACAGAAATAATATGTGTCTGACAACATGCACCTGCAAAAATATGAGAATTAAAATGTCAAAGCCACCAATCAGCTACCATATTAATCCAGTATTTGGCCGGGGCCAATTTACCAACTTTTAGTAGCTCTAAGGTCACGAACGTCTCTTTTTTTCCCCAGTACTATAGTCTCTAGTGGGGATTAACAAAAAGAAATAAATACATTTAAAAAGTGTCCCTTCTCCAACTGTGTTTCAGACTGTGAGTGATTATGTACAAGATTAAAAAAGCTGAACTATTACTCATCTGGTTGTAGTTTGAAATGCCAGTCTGCCACCTGAATGAGTCTTGTTTATTATATGAAGCAATACGTCAACTAGAAAGGGGGTCGTATTAACATAGTATTAACTCGCTGAAATGACACATATCGCCACCTAGTGTGGAGGAGGAGGACATGTTTCCATCAGTTATTCGATTTTATCCGCTGCTTGTAAACTGGAACAAGGACCGCATTCAGAACGTTGAATTTCGAGCATAGCTTGATTAAGCTCTGCATGTAAACGCACTGAGTGATTGACTAACAAGTGACATGTCTGAGTCATAACTGTTTTACATTTTTCGTCAGGTAGGAAAATGAGTAAGCAAGATGCCGTTATCCATTACTTAATTAAGCTCAAAAACACACACAGTCTGTCTTAGCTCTTAATTCTTGTAAACGAATCACCACCCAGACTGGATGTTGTCCTAAAGATAAACTGTCTGATCTTACAAGATTTTGAACCCATGTGTGTTCCCTTACTGTAAGCCCGTTCAAAGCTGAACCAGAGCCCAAGTGTGAAAAAATATAAATGAGAAAAGAAGTGAAATAATAGGTGGCAAATGAAAAGGGAGCGCAAGTGAGACAGAGTGAGGAAAGAGTAGCTAACGTCCGGAGTGGCTGTGCAGAGTGCTGAGTGGGTGGGGTGGTGGAGGAAGAGGAGGAGGAGAGCTGAAGCTGGAGCTCGTGGTCTCGGCCTCCTTCTCAGAATTATCCCTCAGTGACGCAAGCTCCTCCACACACATCCTGACAGCTGCTCCCTGCCTGGTTACAGCGCTCCACAGGCCCGTCCAATGACATTCATGTTCTTTTCCGCTTTAATGCGCGGATTTTCCCCCCACCGGGTCTATCAGCACAGCTCCATTTAGACTCATTAGCACATGTTCACTTACTACTTTTTTGTTTTCATCTAATCTATGCACTAGTGGGACCACTGTGTCACAAACGCTGGATCTTCCCTTTTAATGAGGATAAGCTGTGGGGGAAAAAAAAATCAAAAGTAAGCCATTAATCTTGTTCCTCTCATGTCTCTTCCTGAGTGACGACAGACCAGAATACACCGGATGATAGAGAGGTAGCTGAAGGGCTCTCTGACAACAGAGACACGCTACCCACTGTTTTTATAAGGGTTCTCTTAGCATTAAAGTGCCATGGCAATATAGTAATGGTATAATTCCCTTAGTAGGAGTCCCTCAATTAAATACTAAAGAGCAGTATGACGTACATTGAGTTAGTAAAAAAAAGAAAAAAGCATGACCTTTAAAGAAAATTACAACAATCCGTCCAATCCTACAAATTTACACAGAAATATAAATACGGACACAACCACTGGTGTTTTTCTTAGGATTTCATGATGTGAATCCCGTTCAGTCATGTCCCAAACATGTTGTGCTGGACTCTCTTCTGCTGAGTGAGGAGGCCAGTGAAGTCCACTGAAACCTGTTGGAGATGACTCTTTGTCCTGTGCCACAGATACTGACCACTCCAGGCTGTGTGTATGGTCTACATAGGTGCCTGCAAAAACACGAGCTTCAGCGTTAATTAACGCAGAAGCATAAACTGCGGGTTGTTCAGAGAGATGCTTTCCTGCTCAGCGCAGTTGCAAAGAGTCATTTTCTGAACTACCGTAGCCTCCATGTCTCACTCGAGCAGTCAGCCCATTCACCTCTGAGCTCTTTCTCCTTCAGTTATTCTTGAGTCTTCTCTTCTTTCTTTCTTTATTCTCTTTTCCCTGATGCACCCTGACACCAAAGCTTTGTGTGGCTCTATTAGGCACAATATACACAATGTTCTCAAGGCTAAATGCTACAGTCAGCGTCTAACATGATTGCAATAGTGCTGCAAACACAATGACATGCTAAGGCTTAGCCTGCCATACTCAAATGTCATGGTCACCATCATGTTAGCATGCTAAAATTAGCCCACTGGCAGCACATGCATCATACATCAAGTGTTTTGCAGGTATTTGGTGACACCTTAAAGTAATGGACAGATCAAAGTGAGATATTCCCAGTCCTTACAGAGCACAGCAATTATGGAGAGAAAATGAATACTGAATAAACACTGTTAGGTGAATGGAGTTTTATTGGAGTACGAAACCTTGAATAAAAGGAAATAAAAGTAGTTTTGGGTGAGATACAGTGAGAAGATCCTGTGGGGTAATTCAGTGCAGTTCTGGGACTTGTACTTTAGTTGACTATTTTAATGTGTTGCTATGTTTTACTGGGAAACCTACGCAAGAGGATTAGGGCCACTGTAAAAGAAAGATCTTTTTTGTTTGGTTCTTAGAAGTCTGATTTCAGTCTCAGAATTATGACTTTATTCTCAGAATCTGGACTTTCTTTCTTAGAAACCTGTCGTTTTCTCAGCCATGTTTGTTTGGCGGCAGTGGGTGAACAAGTGGAAAATAACAGCACCAAGAAAATGTTAAAAGGGATAAATTAGCTGGTTAGTACATGGGGAACAATTGGGTTTTCCATGTTTCACATAGTTTCATGTAATTCAGTCAGGGCTCTAAATCTTCATTACACCATTTACAATTAACGATACCCGACTAATCACAGAAGCTGCTCATAAAATGTCCATGATTAATTCTGTTACTGATATACAAGTTGCCATTTGTATGTTTCACATCATATTACCTCAGCCCATGACGTTCACACTGTTAATGCTGTATGACAGTCGAGAGGTAAAACCTCATACGAGTGAAACCAGTGAATAGTATCATCATATTTGTCATATTAGTCATACAAGTTGAAAACATAGGTTAAATTCTCTTTGTACCAGTGTTTCACTGTGGCCACAAAAAAGGCTTATTAAGTTACTACGTTCTGAGGAGTGAAGGGGATTTCCATGGCGACATTATCAGTATCAGAGCCATTCATCTGCCTCAGAGAGAAAGGCTTTCACTTAAGTTTTGGGACATTCCAGAGTGTCTTTATGTGTTTCCTTAAAGCCCATTCATGAAATCTGAGATACTCGCCTGAGGCCAGACACATGGTGACCACCAACAACTACCGACATTGTGAACCTTCCCAACATGACTTTAATTATTTTGTGGATAAATGGAACTAAATTTAAATGAATCCCATGAATGAGAAGCAGTAAAGTCAACCGAATGGCTCGGATACTACCATAAAGCTATTCAAAGTCGTCTGCAAGATATCAAAAAGGGAAATTACCCACATTCACTGAACCATCTCATTTTGGTCAGGATTTTTTTTCTTATCATTTGCTCTCATGGCAACCGATAATGTATTTCTGCAAAAGAACAAGGGACATGTAGTGGAAGAACCCTGTGCCCCTTTGCACAACAGAAAGAGATGATGCTCAAAATGCTTCAACCAGACATCAGAGACTCTTCTGCCAGTACAATTGGCTGTTAAAGAAAGGAAATGTCTGTAATAAAAAAAATGAGGGAGAAAAAGTCTGTAAGTGCAGATCCTGAGTGTCTTTCAGCACAAAATCGACACAACCTCCAAATGCACCAAACCATTTGCAAGGACAATGACCCAACAAACAGTGAATATTTCTGCCTGTGCTTTGTTTCACAGCTACCATGCTTTAAACTTTCCACAAACCTAAAAATTATGCTCCAGTTTAGTGAGGAATGACTTGTTGATTCTAGCTGGTGGATGATCCTACTATTTAGTTCCTCCCATTTCTCATGGTGAACAATCTAAACAACGAACAACTTTCACCAGAATAACGCAATGCAGTTCAAACATTCCCACAGTTGAACACTAGAGCAAAACTGAACAATATAACCTTCATCACTGCAGGGTTTACTTCAGGTCTGATGGATATGAACACATTAGCTTTCGCTAGGTCTATCTAATACACTGGTATTGTACTGCAGGTCTGGTCTGGAGATATTAGCTAGAAATGCAGAGATACATGGTAATTTTTATAGCTTGGAGTGCGTTTTAGTAGCCTTTCCCTATCAAGTGTCCAGTTATATACAACTTCCTTGCATGGGAATATGTCCCATGTTGACTATTTTAGTTCTTAATGAGCTCATTTGTGCTTCATCAAACATAATCTACAGCCCGGGGAAATTATGTAAATTATGTACAGGGGAAAATAATTTAAAAATAATAATAATTATGGAGGACTGTGATAGTAGGGCACTTATTTTCATTAATAAGTAATACAATAATAATATAAAACATAATAAAAGAAATGGTAGGAATGGCTCTTTATTTATTATTTAATGAAGTTAATGTCTGTCCAAACCCGCAAAGAAAATAACTGAGACTAGAAACTAGAAGCAGGGAAATGTATTCTCTCCCAAATTACTTACTGTTTGATCTCCTGCTCATTTCAGCAGGTTCGTTTCTTGGTATCTGGTGATTAATAATAACATATAATAAGAATTATGGAGGACGGTGACAGTCTTGACACTTATTTTCATTTATAAATTTGATTGAGGCGAACAGAACCTCAAGAATGGTGGGAAAGGCCCTTTATTTATTATTTAATGATGGCCAAGGTAACGTATGACTAATGGTCCAAACCCACAAAGACGTTGACTTCATCATAGAAAACTGTGAGTAATAACAAATATTCACAACCCAGACTGGAAACTAGAAGCTCGGAAACTTATTCTCTCCCAAATGACGTATTGGTTGATCTCCTGATCATTTCAGAAGGTCAGTTTCTTGGTGTCTGGTGAAAATGTATAATGTATATTGAAGTTCAAGAAGTAGAACTTTTTTTTAACAGAAGACCCAGGAAAGAGAGAGATGCAACAAAAGCTGACTGGAATGTTAATGCACTAGGGAAAATGCTTCTTATGGACATATAAACCATTTTGGTACTTTACCTCTGCTCTAAGGGGAAGAAACAATGTAGCTTTGGGTGAACAGCATGATCACTGTGAAACATAGAATAGGCTCAGGTGTGTTATGCGGCTTCCAATGAAATCAGAACATTATGAAGACATTCTAGACGGAGATGTCCTGAACAATGTCAGAGAGTCTGGCTCAGATGTAGGTCAAGTCTGTTCCGGGATAATGAAGCAAAGCATATATTTAATAATGCCAAAGGACGGATGAGAAGAAAACATTCAACTGTTCTGAGGTGAGTCTGTATCAAACTGAACATCTGTGAAAAGACCTGAAACACACAGTAGAAGGTCCCTGTCAAACCTGAGAGAACAGGAGCATCGCTACCAACCAAGGAAGGGTATGCTAATAAAATATTAGGTTATGGCTTTGGATTTTGTCTGAGCCTCTGTCTTATTTAAAAGAATAGACATAGGTAGATCCAGAATAGTTAGTTTCGACTTGTTTCACAGAGAGTTGTGTTTCTTCTTTTTGAGGTGAAAACAGGTACCAGTCCGTATTTGAACACAATTAAAGAGCACTTCCTCTTCAAGACAGCACAATGTTCAGTCACAGCGAAGGACAGCTGAATCCAACCATTCAAGTAGATGTTGAGAGCCTTCTGTGAGAGGGTCTCGTTAGGTGGAGAGTGCAGAAAAGTGGAAAACAGGCAGATAACACCCGGAGAAAAAAAATAAAACTTAACAACACACGGCTATGTGGCTGTTTTTGTTTTTTTTTTTTTTGTGTTTTTGTGTGTGTGTGTGTGTGTGTGTGTGTGTGTGTGTGTGTGTGTGTGTGTGTGTGTGTAAATGGTCATCAATCAGGTCATCAATCAAATTAACGAGCACAACTTTTGAGTTTGGGAGGAATATATATATATATATCTTTATATATACATATAAACACTTTAAGTGTTAAGTGTTATTGAGATTATACTACAATTAAGAATCACTCTTAGGTGATAAGTGCAATTTCTTTTAGTATAGCCACAGACAAAAAACTAAGCAAATCCTGAAACAGTCTTTAAAAGTTTAAAATTGATTGGTTCCATAAAAATATATAAGAAATTTTGTGTACTCTGTCATTTTGGTTCCAGTGATCAAAATGAAGGCCATGCTTTTTATCAAAAGACACATTTTTCTGTAACTGTGCTTTGTGTCTACATAAAGCCAGTACAAGTCAGAGAAAAAAATGGCTAAAACAAGGAACCTAATGCAGGAAACACGCCTGAAGATACAGGTTCTCAGCCAGGAAGGATACAGCTGCCCTGAGATCGCCAGGAAGTGCAGATGCAGTCTTTCAGCAGTTGGATCCACTCTGCAGAAATATAGCCGAACAAACAGCTTGTAAGGCAAACCAAGATCTGGGCGTCCAAGGGTTTCTTCAGCAAGAAATTACCACATCCTGATATGCATGCACAGAGAAAACCGCCAAATGACATCACAGGAGCTCCAACAGCAGTGGTCAAACCAAACTGGTGTTCAGTGTTCCACCAACACTGTACATGGTTGAGTTTTACATCATAGCTTAAGGTCCTACAATGCTGTCAAGAAGTCCCTGATCAATGAGAGACAGAGGTTAGCCTGGCGTTGATGGGCCCAAGCACACAAGAACTGGACAGTCAGGAATTGGAAGAAGATTCTGCGGTCAGATGAGTCCAGTTTCCAGCTTTTTCTTCCTCCTGCTAATGTGAGGGTCCACAGAAGGCCAGGAGAAGCACTATCCCCAGCATGTACAGTACCTACTGTCAAAAATGATGAAGGCAGTATCATGGTTTAGAGAGTCATGTGTGCTGCTGGGGTGGGTCATCTCACTGCCTGTGAAGGCACATTGAACTCTGCCAAATATTGTGCCATTCTCCAAACCCACATGTTCCCTTCTGCATGTGCACTGTTCTGCCGAGGGTCAAACTGGATGTTTCAGCAAGGTAATGCCCCTTGCCACACATCCAGGGCCAGTAGAACGTGGTTGCAGGAGCACAGTATCAGAGTGTTCAGTTCAACCCCTGGACATGAGCCCCATTGAAAATCTGTGGTGGATTATCAGAAGGTCTGTTTCAAAGCGCAAACAATAGAATTTAGAAGAATAAAACGTAGTAAGTCAAGAAGAATGGGACAAGCTCTACTGCGTGCTAATGGAAGGAGTACTAAATACTAATTTGATGTTGTGATGGTTTATTTATATTTTGTTCAGTTTTGAGCACAGTCTCTGTTATTTGTTGACTTTGATAGCGACAATGTTGAGAACTGACACACTGAAACATATTGAAAGAAGTCAAGAATTTAGTTTTTCTTGTAAATAACAAATAAAAAATAAAATAAAATGAATAGCATTTGTATTTGTTGCTGTTCAATGCAGCCACACCTTCTGAAACACAAAAAATTCTTCCACAAATATTTGATGAGAATATTGTGTAATTTTAAGGGTGTCCGAACGTTTTCCCACCACTGTATATTCCGTACAGTTGTCATGAGTAACGGCAGCATTTTGAAGTCGTACGCCTTTAAGAAACCCGGAAGTATTTTCTTTCACACCGGAAGTAGCGTGTCTCAATGTGACCTGCACCTGCAAACAGTTACGTTTTAAAATCGCCTTAAAGGAGTATTTTAAAAGTCAACAGAATGTTTCTTACATCCGTAAACCGTGAGTATTTTATTAATTTCATGAGTGTACTCAAAGCGCCGACCGAAGGGGTATCCAGGACTCCCGCAAACACAAATTATCCAGTTAGCTTTAAGTTAGCCACCACAACATAGGACGTTATCCTATCCTCTGTTCGTTCCTTGTACTAAAGCCTGTGGAAACCAGTGTTATGGACTGCTATCACAGCATCTAATATGTTTGTTGTGTGTTCAACTGTTGATTTTATACGGAGCTCGTGGTTAGCTGGCGCTGGTTTGTGTGCATTCACATGCATCAGCTCACAGACCTAACCGATAATTTAACTGCGGGTAATATAGTATAGTGAATAAACAGTAAAAGACTCGGATAAGAAACCCCGTTTTGACCAGTTAATGTTCAGATTTTGATTTCCTCTGACAAGCTGTGCTGTTTGTTGCTGAATCAAAACAAATATAGGTTGAAAACAACAACTACTTCATAATTAGGAAGCTGATTATTTGACTATTTTAACAGTAGCTTCAAAAAAATATTGAAAGTATTCTCACCACTAGTTTTTCTCTGTAATAATAATGCCTTACTGTTAGATTCATATACGTGTTTTCTGTTCTTTTTCAGTGGCTAAGGCAAAATCCAAGTAAGTCCACTTCCTGAATATATCTACCCTTCAATGCTTTAATTAGTGTACATGTTGGTGTCTAGCATTGTGATGACAGTAGAGTTCACCAGTGTCCTCCCCCATCAGGACCATCCTGGTGCAGATGATGAGCGCTGCAGGGACAGGATACTGCTTCAACACGAAGAGGGGCCGTCTCCGAGACAAACTGGTGCTGCGCAAACACGATCCATTTGGTAATGAATGACTGATCTGCTGTGTGAGCAGAGATACATGTGAAGTTCTTGACTAAACGGCTACTGGAATAAATAATTTCTGGCGCTTGCTGCTGTGTAAGCTGGCACTTGCTCAGAGTTGCATTGGACAAAAACATCCGCTGAATGATTGCTCCTAACGAAGTTCTGATGAAACACACATTTGTATGCAAAGCATATTTTATTTTTTATTATTATCCAACCATGAGCTCCTCAAAGTAACTGATGCAAAGAAAGCGGTGGAAAGCAATAAAAATGTATCAGAGTGCTGCCAGCTCACACTTTTACTGTCTGAAATGATTTTAAGACAAGATCTATAACATCTCATATCACTAAAAAGGAGCTGCAGGAGTGGTGGTGCACTTTTTCCACTGCAGAAACAGGAGGCTTTTCACTAGTCAAAGTTTGACGTCTGCAAAGCAGCATCTGTTTAAACCAGTCAACCACCAAAGTTGAGTTGCAGGACTTGATGAAAAGAGCGCCTTGGCATGTGGTTCGATTAGATTAGATTCAATGTATCTTGTTGGGTACAGGTACCGAGCCAATGAATCACAGTTGACATTTAACTGGAAGTGCAAAGAAGATATTAAGCAGAGGAGTAGAGATATTCTACCATGCGGTGCTGCACACAGTGGATTGATAAATAGATTCCACTAACCGTACGGAAATTCAGGTTGTGAAAAGAGTGGCTTCTACATCAGAGGTATACCTTAAGTTACCCTCCACTTCCACAGCTTAAGTTGTTGTACTTTAAGTTCATGCTGTAGAATTGAACACTCACATAATCTTTTTAAAGTGTGTGTTTGCATGTGTAGCAGTCACGTTAACATGTTTTTATTTTTTTTAAAAAATGCTTCTTCTTACTTACATTCTCCTTTCAGTTGTTTATGGTAAGCCTGTTTCAACCGAAACGGTTACATAACAGCATGTTGTGGAGTCAGGAAGGCTGTGCTAAACTACAACTTGTTCTTTCCACTGCTGCAGAATGAGCACCTGTGTGTAAACCTACGCAGTGGGAGTAGGCTGATTTGGAATGCATTATTTACAAACCATCTACTACGCTTGCAACCATGCAAGGAGAAAGGCAATCATACCAACCAATCCAGCCAAGAACAACTTGGTTTTGTGACTTCCAGTTTGCAGACTGTGGGGTTGTTCAGTGGCTTTATTTTGGATTTTCTGTGAATCTATTGGTTGCATAAGTAGTACAGTATTAGAGATGAAAATACTTATCAGGTTTGCTTCTGTGCACTAATGTAGATTGACAAAACATTAGGTACCCTAGAGAAAATGGATACATTGTAATGTAACAGTCCACCACTAAACTGGACTGGTAGAGTGGGACTCTACACCAGAGTACCTAATGAACAGCCAAGGGAGTGTATGTCGAACCCAGTGGTGAATAAATGACCTCCCACTCGATGTGAACACCAGGATTTATTATCTTATTTTTTGTCTTTGCAGTGAACAAGCACGTCCTGTTCTTCGAGAAGAGGAAGATCAGATCAATTTGAAAAATGTATCACCAAATATGGACAACATAAACCTGCCAGGTTTAAACAGGCCATTTTACTGTCATGGATTAAACAACGTGTTCATCAGTCAACATTTCTTATTTGGCTGGCTCTGATTTTTTTCTTTTTTTTTTTTTTGGGAGGATTCTGTCTTGGATTTCCACTCTCAGCTCTGCAGCTCTTCTTCTCCTCCCCGAGATTTAACAGAAACTTTGCAGCCAACACTTTCAGAAAGAAAATACCACTCATGTTTAACAGTGATGTTGTTTATGGGGACCACCGGCTCCATGACATGCGGTATATGGCAGTTCAATGGCTTTTTACATGTATCACTGATGTGTAAAATTTGAACCAGGTAAATGTACTCTCCTCATTTGTGATATATCTGATTGGGGTAAATAAATTATGTCAATTATACGCTGCACATCTCAATCTAAGTGTCATTTTGAAAATAATGTTTGAAAATCCTCTCTAGTTTCACAATGATCAGCCTTGAATTTCTCAAAAGCAGCTAATTTCACGAGTCAACATGGCACAGACCAGGCAGACAGTCCATTCTCACTGGGGTCCTCTGCTGCTCTCAGAACAGTTCAGCTGGTAGGTCCCGTCTGAAGGGATAAGACGTCTGCGTGCCGACAGCCTGCACACTCACCCCTGCCACCTGATTGGCTCGGCGGGCCATCTCCTCCAGGGGCATGGTGGAATAATTAGCCATGTAGAACGCCAGTGCCCCTATAAAGCTGTCTCCAGCACCCTGGGAAGAAACGATATTACAACAATGCATTATTAAATTTCACCCGTGGTGCAAACAGGTCCTTTGTCCTCAGCTGTGTGCCCTACTCGGTAGGATCGGGAAATGGGAGTTTCTTGTTTTAAAATGATTCATTTTTGAGAAAGCAGAGAGAAGGGTCGTTTTTAAGTCTAAGAAACTGTCAACAGTAGGGGGTGCTGTGGCACTTGACAGCTCTTGTATTGTGTTGCTGCCTGAAGCCTCAACTAGTTTGAAATTCTTCTTTTTTTTTTCTCATTGTGTGAAAGTGCGTCTCAGTCAGCTCTTTCACCAAAACATCTGTATTAAGCCGTTTTCACATAATGCCCACAACCATTAGTTTAATGTAGGAAATTCATCCTGCAACATTTCATAATGTTTCTCACCAACAGCATAGAAAGTCCATGAGTGTTTGTTTGGTATCTTTCAAACCGCTGATGGGTTTGAGTTAAAAGAAGCCATTTCATTTAAGTGCTTGCTAATCAACAAGTTAAGTGTTTATTTTTTAAATTGTCTTCCTGAAACATCTTGTCAACCCAGGATCCAAAATATAAAAGAGCAAATGTACAAAACCCCACTGGGTTTACTAATCGCTCTTCAAAGTCAGCTGAGAAGCACATGGCTCCTCTGTGGCTTCACCAGAACTGCCAACAGCTCTGGTTTTGGCTATCGCCATGAGCGCATAAATCGTCCTTTTTTTTTTTCCTCGTCATCTATTGATAGAGATGGAATGTGCTGTCTACGCCCTGGAGGGGGTTGGCTGGGACGGGATGCCGAGAGACAGAGGGGAGGGGTGGGGAAGGGGGGGGTGGGGGTGGACTCGTTGATGGGAAAAGGCACAATGGTATGTAGCGACACGCTCATGTTTAACCACAAATGGCCCCCCGACACTGGTTCTCACAAGCCCACTCCATTACTCATCACCTCGGCTCTCAAAAGAGTTCATTGCACTCTCTCTTCTGAGCACCTCTGTAAGCCTGGTCTAGACCCCCACCCCCGCCGCCCTCACCCTCCAACCTCAAAGTAACCCTTCTGTCACAGTGATGGTTGTCGGTTGTGTGGAGATGATTCACTGAGATGGGGTAAGAAATAAAAACCCCAGCCCTGACCCGGGACAGGCAGAGAGGGCCAAACAGGGCTCACAGATGTAGCCACGAAATGTGTTTGTTCAGCCATATGCAATGTATGAAAAAAAAAAAGAGAGAGAGAAGAGTTCTGATTTGACATTTGAAAAGGCCATTATTGCACCCCTTCCCCCTCACCCCCCACTCGATGCTTGCCACTGATGTGACTCCTGGACTGCAGAGAGGCTGGAAAGAGTGAGATCAGAGATGAAACATTTCACAGGCCCGGTGGATTTCCATGTTTAAACTGATGATGTGTTTATGTCTCCTGTCTGGTAGCTGGGCTACAATGCAGCCAGCATTTGGAAACGAGGCTTCGGTAGAGCCGTCACACTGGCCGGCCTGGCCCTTCTCCCAGTTCACATGTTGCCGCTGGAATGATACCACGGTTCATGAGTGGGGGATGGTGCGAGAGGACCGATGATCAAAGCAGTGTGGTACAGTGAGGAGGCTAGTTTGAACAAGGTTAGGTGATAGAAACTACGATATTTCAGTGTTCAGAGTGAGGGCTATAGATTACTTTTTAACCGCAAAACACTTCATTGTTCGTTAAAAGCCTGAAACACCTGTTGACTTTCCAGTAATCCATCACCAAACGAATGCAAAAACAACCATCTTGGGCTTGTCACTGTACAACAGGGTGGGGCTGGAACAGGTTTCTGATAGGATTTAGAAAAACTGGTTGGTAGCCCACGCAGTTTTTTTTTTTTTCATGATAAAAAAATGACCCATAACCGTAAAAGCTTTCAGCATGAGAAAAAAAACTCATTTGCCATAATACTGGTATCACCTTCCTTTGATAAATGAGATTTCTTGTGTTAGAGCTGAATTCATTTGAAAAGAAATGGAATAAGAACGTAGTGTCTGATTGCTACTAAATGTAGACATTTACACGTATGCCATTGAATTTAAGGAATTGAAATCTGCATCAGTTTCAGCACCGTTGTGCTTTCACTTATCCTCTTTGGAATTTGAAGGTTCAGGATCTCAAATGTTTGACTTTTTTTTTCATGTATGGTGACATAAGACTTCATGAATTCACAGGGGAAATTAAAATGACCAGGATTGGGTTGAATTAAATTCAAAATTGTAACTGTATATAGACAACCATTTCATACAAATACGCCGCAAAACCCCAAGGACAACATCTGCTGTGTTTAGATGGTAGATGGTCTTGTATTTATGTAGTGTTTTCTACCTGTTTGTACTCAAAGCTCTTTACAGTGACAATGTTTACCCACTCCTTCAACTGAGGCGTACTCAGATTCGCACACCAGTGCCAAGCACCGTCAGCAACTCGAGGACACTTCAGCATGTGGTCCATGTCCAACTGCAAAACCCCGGTCTGTGGACGACCCTCTCTACCTACCGCTAGTATCAGAGCAGTGGTCCGGTTAGAAAAATGGCTCATGTAACCACCTGACTCAGTACAGACTGGCCCGATTGGAAGGAACTTTCAGTCAAACTGAGAGTGGTCCAAGCCTTTTGATAATGCATTCAAAATGAACATAGTGTGTGGTAATAACCATATGAATGATTTGTTTCTTCTCTGTATTTCACAAATGCTTCCAGGTGCACTTTCATCCATAAATCCCAAATTTTATGCACATTTTCCATTTGTGCATCAAGAAAAATAAATAAATAGAAAACACGGAAAGAATGAAATATGAAAAAAGGGAAAATAAATAAATAAATAAATAAAGGTTTGGATCCTTGGCCAGGGTGGAAAAGTTATCTCACTGATAAAAATAAAAAACCTAGGCAGAACGTAGGCTGAGGATCTATTTATCTCAACTCCAAATATTTATACAACTGTAGTGGATACAAATGGGTATTCATTTGAATTTTTCTTGCAGAATAAAAGTTTCCACAAAGGAATGGACGGAAAGCTGGCTCGAGACTGTCTGCTGTGCAGTGTTGGTACGGAGCTGTGAGGGATGCTGCTGAAAGCCATGCTAGGAACAAGGCTGAACCAAGACATTTGTAGGCTTTAATCTAAAACGGAGTTTTAATATAAGTTTATTAATAGTTTATTAATGCTCTGGGGAAATGCAGGCTATTCTTTGGCTTTGCAGCTTCATGTGGCACCTTTCACATTCAGTAATGTAAAAACGCCGTTGATAACGTTAGCTGATGAAACTGATGAAACAATTTGCCAAAAAAAATGGCTCCTTTATGAGCCTTACTACGCAATTTGATAGTCAGCCAAACTACATCTAAATAAAGACTGGCAAACAAATGAAACTGGACTCCACTGTTCCAGTCTAAACTTCCACTCAATCGACTGTACGCGCCACCATCCAACCTTTCCCTGCCTTACTAACGCCGTCTCCTCCCGTGAGACTGGCATGTGACGCTACTGGATCAAGTAAATGAGGCTCAACGGGGTTGACAAGTGCTACCCCCTTCAGCCCCGCTGCCGCTGCCCTCGACACAGTTTGGTGAAGGTTAGATCTGGAGGCCTGTCAATCAAGTGACACAAGCACTTGCCGTGGATGAGCTGTGATGCTCTCTCCGGCCCCAGCCGCCGCGTCTTGACCTCGGCGCCGTTCCTCTGCCTGTTCTCTGCTGGTACTCACACTGAAGTTAGAAATTAGGATGGCAGACACCTCGGTGAGATGCTCGCTAAATTATGCTTATGGAACACCCCTGCCGTCTGATGCGTTTGTGCAGCGACACTGTAATAAAGTGTGTGATCAAGTAAAATAAAGTACAAATGGAATTTAAACGACGAAGAACAGGTTAACGTGGAAGATATGACACTGACACTGACAAACCCAGAGTCCATGAAAGCCCTCCATTTGCTGATGCGAACACTGATAAAACTCCAGAGAAATGACCTTTAGAATGCTTCTTGCAGAAAGAAAAAATGCGTGTATTTGGAATAAAGCGACAGCTGATTAGTTAACACAGACAACAATAACTGCCACGGCTACACAGACAAACAAAGAGGAGCATACAGAGACACAAGTCCATCAACAGAAAATCCAAAGAAAACAGTAGCGCCCACACGCTTTTCACTGACAAGTCATCTTTGCAAAGTGAAGCCGAGACACCATGGCAGCGAACACTAAGCGCCACAGACAGACAAAAAATAACAAAACCTATAGAAAATGCAGATCTCTCTAGAAGAACTCTGAGTCTTCTGCACCCGCTGAACCGCTTCTCAAGCATCCGCAGACCACAACTGTCTATCGCACCCTCGACACCCATCCTGCTATGACAGATGGAGCTATGTGCAGTTAACTCCTGAAGCCTACAGCCTTTGTCAATGAAAGGCACCCCGGGGCGAGCAAAGACCAACTGAGGGGCAGCAAATGACTCACAGTGGCTTCCACACCGGGGAAGCTTCCAGTAAGACTCACCAACAGCCGGGGAAGACTCCTCTAAAGTAACGGGGGTTGGGAAACTCGGAGATCAAAAACATATTTAATTGGACCAATTAGGCCCCTCGCATGTTTGATCCGTCTGCAGTGCTTTGTCTTCGTTCTCTTTCACCCTTTTGTGTGTGTGTAACGCTGGCTGACATGGCAGGGGTCTGGCCGAACATCTGCGCTGCTAAACAGCAGCTGTTGTAGCACGTGCAGCGCATTAAAACATGGTGATGTGGCAGATTTCTCATTGTGTCGCGCTGACCCAGAGTTTGCAGGGCCAAGGAATGTGAAGCTCAGGAAGCATTCCCTTTACCTCTGGCTTCCAGGAAGGAGTCGGGCAAATGGGCCTCGCACGTATCCAGTCATTGGAGAAGACTGGGAATAATTTGACTGTCCAGACCCGCCAGTACCTCTGTAATGTCTGGTTTAGACAGCCTCGTCTACCTCTCGCCCTACACGCTGGACCTCCCGGAGCAGTGGAAACCAGGGCCACCCAAGTCCTGCTGGGACTAAACTGCACTGGAGGTGTGTGTGTTTGTGTGTGTGTTTGTGTGCGCGCACTAAATTCTCTTCTAACTGTCCACACAAAACAGCCAAGGCTGTGATCTCAGCAAGGGAAGCCTGCACTCAATTTAAGACAAAAGGGACACGAATGGATGAAGGAGGAGGGATGGGGGAGACCCACAGTAGATGAGTGAATTTCTCTTTGTTATTCATCCAGATTCACGGCCCTGAGTCAGCTCATAATTGCTCTTGCTGAGTAAAAGGCGTTATTCAGAGAGTTGCAAGAGGAGAAGACGATGACATAGTTACTGTCAAGAGAAAACTAAATGATTTAGCAGCCACGCGCGCGCTTCATTACCCATGCTAGAGCTATCAAAAGGCTTATCCCAAATGAGAGTTGGAAGAAACGGACGAAACGGCGAAAAGTGGATTCGCTGCGGCCGGCGCCACCTGCGGCTCCCAGCAGAACGGTAGCCTAGCTAAAACAGAGAGAAACCGCAAGTGACTCACTGCGCCGATATCGAAGAATCGCAATCGAGGACTGCGCTACTCTGCAAAAAAGGAATTTCAAGAAAGCAAAAAATCCTCGTATCAATACATCTTATATTTCATTCAGAGATGCGAACGTTGTGCTTAATTTAAGAATTTTTGTCAAGCAAAAAACACGTAACCCATTGGCAGATTCTTTTTTTCGTAAAACAAGATAACTTTTTGAATGTTCGTAAATGAATATTTTTGCTTCTTTCTAGTAATGCTGTTTTTGCAGTATACAGTTCGCACTCTGAGTCTAGTGAAACCAGAGAGCCTCAGTTAAAAGTAGAGTCCCAGTGCTGACAAGTTTAGAGCCAATCTTTCAAAGACATTTTCATCCCTACTGCTACAGAAGGAGGGGGAAAAAACAAAGCCCATTCAGGGCAGTAATAACAGACAATGTAATCATAACTGAGAGGGCCGCGTTACCAGAACAAGCTCAGATGAAGTAAATAGTGATCTTGATAACAACCTGTTGTTTTTTTCCTCTCTCCAGTAAAAAAAAAAGGGCCTTACTGGAAGAGGGATTATGATGTCCAAAAGAGTTAAACACAACAGAATTTATGGGCCCATCAAAGAACAGGAGGGGTGGGGTGAGAGTGTGTGTCTAAGGGGGAAAGGAGGGAGGGGGGGGCTATGCAGCAGGCCCGACCACAGCTTTCTGCTGACTGATGCAGGCCCAAGAGGTGAGTCATGGGAGGGGGAGGAGGTGGAGGAGAGGGGGTGAACGGTAAGTACTCCTGGGGGCTATTGGGAAGTGGGGAGAGTGAAGATGTGAATAGGAGTAGTTATGTGTGTCTGCCTGGAAATGTTCGGGGGCAAGGAGGAGGTCGCAGAAAGGAAGCGCTTTGTTTTCCAAATGCCAAAGTGTCCTGGACTGACAAGTAGATGCTGCCGTTTAGTTCAGCTGCACTACCTTTGGAAAGTGTCTGCGAAGCACACACACTCCTGTTTTTTTCCCTCCCTGTCACAAACACTCGCACACAAGGCTCCGTGCTGCCTGTTAGTCGTTGCTTTCTTCTCACTTTTGCGATACGTGATGTGGGTTTCACTTAAAGGCTACGATCACAAGATCCGACTTTGGTTTTTACTACGCTGCATGATGCTCGGCATTTGGAAATTATAGCGAAATAAAAGTCCCTGGGGGAAGCATCCAGTCACAAGGAAAAAAAACAACTATTACACAAACAATTAAACCTCACCAGGTCTGACTGAAGCAAAGAGGCGATTAACACCGCTGTGCAATGACGTATACGGTTGGTACAGTAGAACACACAGGCCCCACAAAACCCTCAGTGGCAGGAAACACAAACACTGAAGTGAGGCCTGAGTGACGAAAACAAGCCACAGAGGCCGGTGTGAAATGACTCAAGCGGCCTCTTTTAAAGATTAAATCAGTGAGGGGAAACAGCCGGCGGTCACCACATCCTCACTGATCCTAAACTGCACTGATCTGTACTACAGCTCAGAGTAGCAGGACTTAACTCATTGGTGATCAATGGGTAGAAAAAAAAAACACGGTGTCTGTGAATAATGTTTTTCCCCCCCCTCTGTTATTGCTGTAAAGGACAAGCAATTTCTTCCAGTGGTTCCATTACTGTGAGATGTGGGCTAAATTACACAGTATTCCGTTTTAAAATATTCTTCCAGTCTACTAATACTGAAAGCGTTTTTACATTCCTGTCAGCTTAACCTGCTTCTGAACTGAAGAAAACTGTACTGTAATGTGTCAGACCTACTGCAAACAGTGACTCCAAAAACACTACTGTGAAATTACATATAAATAAAATCAAAGAAAAAAAAAAGAAAAATTTAAGGACAACTACTC
Organism: Mugil cephalus; assembly: GCF_022458985.1. Classification (NCBI taxonomy): domain Eukaryota; kingdom Metazoa; phylum Chordata; class Actinopteri; order Mugiliformes; family Mugilidae; genus Mugil; species Mugil cephalus. The sequence goes on along the minus strand of NC_061786.1, from coordinate 3,408,472 downwards.
TTTTATTATAAGTTGATTATCTTTGTATGAATATATTAAGTTTGATGGTTAAGTAAATGCCTGTCAGCTCACTATCTATTGCCAAACATGAAATTAGGTGAAATTTCTTTCGCGTTACAAACTGAGTGTCTTCAGAACGTTGCTCAAGTATATAAGCGTGTGACACATATTCCATCATCCAGCAAATATCTGTTCGTCGGGGGGTGGTGTAAAAAGGACAAAAACACACCAAACCAACATCAACCCATCACTGGCATTGAGGTCCGTCTGCGATGTCACCCTATGTCACTCGTATTCGAAACAAAACGTTGCACTGAAACACACCACTCAATGACTACGGCCAACGGTCATCTAGCGCCTATGTTTTGTATAAAAAAAAGCCTCCATGCCAGCAGGTGGCAGTAGTCTGTATTCCTCATTCAAAAGGGGAAGCAACTGACTGGCAATGTCTTACTGGTGAAGTGGTTTGGGTGAAGTGAAGATCAATGACACAATTGCAATTATCAGTTATCACCAAATTACCTCTTTAAAATGAATCCAAACCAATTAAAATCTGTACAAACTCCAACTAAAAGCCAATATTGCAATATTAGCCCTGAACTGTCAGAATTTGTGACATTTTATGCACTGTAAGATATAGCGACTGTATAGAGTATACAAGGTCATCTTACTGTAGTGTCCACTGCTTTGACCGCAGTAGTTGGAACATGTCTCCAGGTAGACTCCTGTGCCTTGAGCACCACGCTGCCTTGGGGTCCCAACGTGACGATGACCGACCCACAGCCTCGCTTCAGCAGCTCCTGGCCGGCCCGATGCGCTTCTTCCACATTAGTTACCGAGAAACCTGTGAGCAGCTCTGCCTGTAAGGGGCACACAGGACAGTGGGACTATAACAGGACGCCGTTTCATATCCTATATCACACTTTTTTTTGCTCTCTTCTGTGTCAAGGCACCAAGGTAATCAGCTGTTAGGAATTAAAATTAAAGATAGAGCAAAACCAGAGCTGACGTGAGACACTGGGAATATAAATATGAAACTCCAAAATGGAAATTCCCCAAGGCAAAACCCCCGGTACCACAAAGTGTTCCTGTGTTTAACGTGTGAAGCAATTGCTTAATTTTGTGCTTCTATGTAAGAAAAACTGTTTGCTTTTTCTTTTTTAATAGACACAGTTAAGTATATCACAACCATTTATTTCCTAGCATCCCTAATTAGCAGTCTACCACTCGCTTGCTATAGCTTACTGCTCTGTGTTAACAGTTCTGGTATGAATCAGCTCTTAATTACACGCTGACCGTGGTCAGACAGACTCATAAAACACATTCGGTCTGCTAAGGATTTGCGGGGCCCGTCTGCAGGCCAAACCTTTTCAAAGAGTAGATCCTCTGACTGGGATGGTTCATCTGGCTCCAAAATGACTAAACAGTGACAAAGCAGGACTCAACAGCTGTCGTTTGAGAGAGCGTCAAAAAGGCTGAAAGCCGCAGAGGCTTCTCTAGAGTAAGCGGCACACTTGATAAACACAAGTTTTGAGGCAACCGCACCTCAAGGACTTATAATCAAGAATGACTGTTATGCATTATTCTGGGAAAAAAAACAACTAACTGTTACTGTGACTAGTTTATAGTCCTGAGAGATGTTACTTTTAAAAACGTCTTTATTTTCAGTATTTCTATACTCAGCTTGTCTTGGCTGAGTTCTCACCGCACAGCGAAAAAAACAACAGTTGTTAACATGCAATGCTGTCCATCCAAAGTGAAAAACAAAACATTGAACTGTACACACAGTCCAGCTCATATTAGCAGTTCTAGTTATGATAACCAGTTTGTCTTAAGATAAGTTAATCCATTACTTCTCCCACAATGGAGGGAATTTACGGAATTGCAGCAGCAGACAATCAAAAGACAGACGCAAATAGGAGATAAGAAAGTAATAAAACATAAAATAGAAAAAATAAATACATGGAAGAATTTTAAGACTCGAGCTTATGTAAACATGGTGTAGGCGAGCAGAATAATATGAGCAAAGCAAATGAATCGCTATGTAAAGCTTTTATTAGTAGTATATAGTATATAGTATATATATATATATATATATATATATAGTATAGTATGTATATAGTATATAGTTATGGAGACAGTTTGGAGTCTTGAAAAGAAACAAATAATGTAGTGTTGACGTCATCATCCCCAGTATACTTACTATGTATCAAGCAAATGAAAATAATAATTAAACTAAAGAATAGCTGAACTATACAAAAAAAAGGAGCCTTTTATGTGAAGAGTGTGCAATTTGAAATTGTGGCAATATATTCTTCTTTGTTTTTTTATTTTTTATCTGTTGTGCTTAGTTGTTCTCTCTCCTGTCTCGCACAAGTGTACAGTATACTAACACAGATACAGCCCTTAACCAGACACACGCACACATACAGCAATATCATCTTAACGTTCCCCCGATGGATGAAATTCATTTTATTTCTTCTTCATATGTCCGTGAGTTGATTAACCATGTTTCTATCTTCTGCGTACACGGTGTAGGTGTTATCTGCCTTATGTTTCTTTCTCCTTAGTAGGTGCGCAGGCTGTAAAGAACTCTGAGGCAAATTTGTAATTTTTGATCGAAATAAAAATGACCACAACCAGCTTATTTCATGCGTATTAAAACATATTTCCTCTCCTTACCGTCTTGTCTTGTATAGTCTGTTAATTAAACACATTATGCTTCTACTGCACTTATTAAATAGTAGTATTTAATATTAAAAATAAATGTTTCAAAGGATCACATTTTGATTTTAACATTTTAATAGGATGTAATGGGGATGAAAATGATGATAATTCTGCTTGTAAAAACCCACAGCTAAAGGTAAATACAGGTTTTTGGAGCAGAGCCCTTTCCCTCTCATTTCCTCCTGTCTCCCCTGCAACCACGTTTTTAGAATGCGTGTGCTTTTCTTACCAAGCCCCCGTCAGAGACGGCGTAAGGCCGCCGTGAGATCTGGGAGAAGATAGAAACGTGCATCCATTTAGGCAAAGGAGCCCTTCAGGTGGACATCAAAGATGATCCCTCTCTCACTGTAAAGCACTTCAGCGTGGTATGTGGGCTGCAGATCAAAGAGGGCCCTGCACTTTGTCATCTATAAGCCTTTGCTTTCACCCCCGCCCACCCCCGAGTCTGAGCATAGTACAGTGAGACCACACACACAAACAACACACACCTGTACGCGGTGTGTGAGTATGCCAGCTCTCGCCCCGCATGCACGGGAGGGTCAAGACGCCGCCGACACTAGTATTGAATAGTGTGACTGACGTGCCGACCCCTCCACTTGCTTTGGTCATCTGTCAGCGTGAACAATGAACTTGAACAGTTCAAAAATAAACCGCAGAGTGTATCGTGCTTTCAGAGCCCGCAGCCACCCCGGTGCTGTACGATGCCAAAGAGAAAAAGAGCCTTTTTTGTTAGTCATCAGCTTCACACCAGGGCAGGGAAACAATCTACCTCCCTCTGCGTACAGGAGTATAAAAGAGTTGAATTACGTCTCTCTTGCTACAGTGTGCGTGTGCGTGTGCGCGCTTCCCATACACACACATGAGAGCACTTATGTTTTACAACACAATCTGTTGACAGGGTCTTTGTATTTGTGAGAAAGTTTTATGATTGGCGTAAAAGCCGGAACAAATCTCAGCATTCACAATCAGCAGTTTTTGTACACCTTGATTTGTTTGTTCACATTTTGGTTTACATAGGTCTGAGATTCAGTTCTTTTTCCCGCATTATCGCACATTATTTCTTCCCACTGACAGGATTTCTCATTCTTGTGCCTTTAAATTGGTAACTTTGGTTCATATTCACATGCCTTTCCTAATCATAATGCTTTTGGATTTAAAAAAAAAAAAAGGCACATATTTCTGTATTTCTTACACTGTCATAAAATAAATATGTAGTGTATTTAGATGCACAAAATAGAACATATGATGGGAGCAAAATTTAAACAAAATTTGAGTAGTTCAGAAAAATTACAATTAGTGCAAAAACTGCAGAATTAACAATAATAATTAACATAATAATAACATAACATATATTATTAATTATTAACATAATATTATACTGTCAATGACTATCAGATCATGATGATAAATTATAAATGATCCTATTTCACTGTTCAGTCCTTTTAACATTAATAGTAAAATGAATGAGCAAGAAATCAATTATATTATTTAAAATTCTACACTACAAGCAACTGCACATTTTACAGCAGGGGTGTCGAATTCATTTTAGTTTGGGGGGCCACATTCAGACCAATTTGACTGATAACGACAACTCTCGATTTTGAGAATGTTTACATTTAATAAACTATTCTACAAATAAAAATAAATTTCTTAAGAAAGACAAGGGCAATTTGGCCTCATTGATGTTTAGATGCGGTTCAGTCCTGGGTGTCAAGTGTTCTGGCCAAAAAAAATGTACATTTATTTGACCAGGTAGATATCATTGTGATAAATAGACATTTTTTCAAGGGAGTCATGGCCTAGATAGTTAGTTTCCAGTGATTCTGCTCCATGCAAAAGGTGCAGAGTGGACAAAAACTCTTTTACCCAATTCAGTACAGAGGGCCACAGATAATCTTATGAACTGAAAGAGTAAGAACCAGCACTTCTCTGTGCAATTCCAATTATTGCTTTATGTATAAAAGTACACAAATGACTGGTCGTTTGGTGGCCAGAGCAAGCTATCCCACCCTGGAGTATAACTCACAGAGGTGTGTCCTCACGTTACAATTCGTCAAAATGACTTGTTGTTATTATAATTCACATTCGTGCCCATCCCACTCATTTATTTTTTCTCACTGACCCGTCCAGTATTTGTGATGAATTGAGAAAATTACTTTCATTGTCACGCACAGGATTCCTGAAGAACTGTCAGCCCAGAACTCTACGACTGTCAGTGGTTCCTTCTTTCAACTCCTCGTATAATATCGGTTGAATAGACTAGAAAATAATAAAATACCAAACTTTTAATTTCTAAGCACACTGGAAAAGACTAAATCCCTGTATGGTGTTTTACAGTTTTCTTGTAACCCTAATAACACAAAGGTTTTTGTAATTTAAAAATGAATGATTCTTTTGTGAGGGATCTGTCTGCTATTATTACAGACTTACTAGCTGGAATGCTGCATTTATCATTTATCATCTAGAGATGTGAGTATTGACCCAGAAATATTGATACATCCGATCTAGATCTTTTTAGAATCAATCTTCACATCAAGATGTCGATACCAGGTCCAATTTCACAAGAAATATTAATGACTTTTTTGACACCAAACCTGTAATCAATCCTAAAAAAAAAAAAAAAAAAAAAACATAAAAAACTTAAGATAGAGGGAGCGCAGGAAAACGTCCCCACACTTGCGGCAGCCCTTAAATTCAGAGCCGTAGACAATATCCAGGTAAAAAGTGAAAATACACCACAGTGCCCATCACAGGAACACACACACGTAGATCATGTCAACACGCTGTTGCTTCTTAATAAAACACATACACGGGAAATGATAGAAAATGTAGCGTGTAGTCTTTGTTGTCAATGGTCTGTCTTGTTCTAACCTGAAAAACAAAAAGAATTCTATGAAGTCCGAGCGGCTGTTCTTATTTTCATTTTTGTTTGAGAGAGACTTTATTTTTTTAAGATGTGATTTGCTCAGATCTCAAATCTGTCTTTAATTTCTCTGATTAAAGAGAAGTCTGGTGTTTGGCAGCTTGTTTAATTCTTATACAGAGGTATAAAATATATTTTTCATAATTACATTCACACATGTGCAATGTAAAAGTCATAATTTTCATATAAGCAAAAGTAACCATCTGAAGGTATCAATATCATTATCAGGATATTAGCCCTGGTATTACTTGGTATCGGATCGAAAGGAAAAATAGTGGTACAGCACATCCCTACCATATTCTTTTCATATATAAAGTATATAGGCACAACAATGTGTCTCAGTATTAACTAAATTTACTATTAAATTTTAAATATGAATTGTTTAAAAAATTCAAAGTTTACCTATCATCCCTTTATCATTAGCACTGCATTAAATGTAAAAATGTCACATCTTTTACAAAGAATAGTTTTATATAATTAATTAAGTATAGATGGAAAATGACTTTTTTTTTTTTTTTTTAATTATCATTATTACTGTTGCCGTGTAATTTTCCGTCTACCACATTTCCTCAGAGAGCCGCTGCCTGTCCCTGGGTGGGCTATTTCCGTGCACTTTCCACCCCTGCATACTGCGTAATGTATATCATGACTCCACCTCCCTGACCCGACACTATCAAAAAAAAGGTGGGAGAGAAGACAGCGCTTTCGTCAACTTTCCCTTTCATGTTCCCACACCTGGCTGTAGAGTGTCTCCGTCCTGCCTCGCCACATCAAATACAGGCTCCCAGGCAAACGCGCATTCACTTCACCCCCTCGAGGGTGACTGACTCAGCCAAAGAGCACATCTGCCCTGTTGTTTTTACTACCATTCCCATCTATACCTGCCTCCCGTTGCTCATCTGTCATCACCTGACAGTCAAGACACAAGAAGCCATGACATAGTTGTTACCATAAAAGGGCAGAGCATATTTAATCTCCTCTTCATGCCTGAGAGTTTAAAGGCTGCAGTGGGTTACTGATGTGTCAGGCGGTGGTTGCAACCCAGAGAGTACAGTTGAATCACTGTGAAAAGGTGTGGGTATATGTGGGAACTCATAACATGACCGACCTCTCATTTTTTCATTTCAGCGCTGACTGATTTTAATCAGGAGGAGGCTTTCTTTAACCTTTCTAGAACCAAAAATACATCAGCGAAGTACGAAGTAATGGATTCAACGGGGTGTTTAAACCGCAGTCATTAGCATCCTAGCTTAGAGTTGTAAACAAGAATTACTTTCAAGACTAACGCATCATTAAGCCTTTATAGGGCACTCATTGAAATACTTCAAAATTACAACCCTAGAGTGTCATTGTAGGGCATAAGAAGACTTTTGTATTTTTGCAACATTTTTCAAAAATTTTAATTCAAATTCAGAAAACTTTATCTGTCCCCAGGGGGCAATTAAGAGCACACAGAGCAGGAAACAAGACATAAGACTAAGTGGAAAAGCTAAGTTAAAAAATGTAATAAATAGATAAATATACTGGAATAAATATATACATAAAATAAAAAGAAAAACACACACACCTGGTGATGAGTAGTGCAAATATGAGTAGTGCAATGACAGAATATATCTAATGTATACATTTGGGTGCAAAAGTTTTAGGCAGGTGAAGAAAAAAAATGCTGTAAACTATGAATGCTTTCAAAAATATAAATAAAGATGTTTATTTTAAGTAATTTAAACTGAGAACTGGAACATTCATGAAGGGAGATTTAGCAGGAATGCTATATTAAGTGTAGCTAACTCAGTGTCACATGTGGAGCCATTAAGAGCATTTTTAAATCCCGCTTTTACAGGGTTCAGCTGGAAATAGTAAGAAGTCAGCCGCTGATGGCATTTTGAGCAACCTGTGGAGCTAACATTAGCTTTAATGGCTAGCTGGTTTCAACTTATAAAATCTGCTAATTAGTCATTTCAGAAAACAGCACTGCTGGTAAAGATTACAAGTCTGTTTTTCTAAATTTTTGTATTGCTCCAAGAGTTCTGATGGTAAATCTGCCACTATTATCACTCCACATATAAAAACAGAACTTCCGCTGTGGACAAATAGTTCCAGCTTCCTCGTGGCCTTGTAAATGTGAGCGCGTGGATGTGTGAGAAAGGCAGAGTTATTGTGTGAGGAGGCATAAATGCTGCTGTGATAAATACTGTGAGCTGTGTGTGTACGCTCTCGTACAGCTATCTTTCTGAGGACCAGTTTGAGTTCTGCACCATCGGAGAACACACTTGGGCAAAAACATTTTGTCATGTTCTCACCTTTTCATAAAAGTGCGTTTGTGGGTTACAACTCATGTTTTAGGGTAAAGGTTACAGTTAGGCTATGATATGGACTAGGGATAGGGTTAGGCACCTAGTTGAGACAGTTAGGGTTAGAGTAATGGGCTAGAGAATGAATTATGTCATTGAATGTCCTCACAAAGATAGCCATACAAGCAAATGTGTGTGTATGTATGTTCTTGTACAGATATTCTTCTGAGAACCATTTTGAGCATTATGCCACTGGAGGAAGGACATTTGTGCAAAGTGAGGACATTTTGCCCTGCTTCACTTCTTTACAAGGGTGAAGAGTTAAGAGTGGGTTTTAGGGTAAATGTTACAGTTTGATAATGGTTAGGATTTGGGTTATGCACTTAGTTGAGATGGTTAGAGTGAGGGTAAGGATCTAGGGAATGCAGTATGTCAATGAATGTCGTCACAGATACCGCTACCGCACAATGAAAACGTGTTACTGCGGGACTTTCTGACCACGATCGACCCGCCCTGGTGTGCTTTCAGACTGCCAGTCGTGGGCCTGACCTCCCGCTGTGAGAGCTGCATGCCTGTTTCTATTCTCCCACTCATACGTCATCGCGTTGACAATGTCATCATTACACATTTAAGTGCACATGAACACTGCGAGGTAAACAATGGACAGTATGGACGCTCCTTCAGAAGGCTGGTAATATTCGCAGAAATCACTGTGTCCTGTACAGTGCCGGTGTCTGCTGCTGAATCTCCTCTTCTCGGTGGATACTGAACAGGTCGCGGATCTCGCAGTCTTTCCAGTGCGCTGCCATGATCGACAAAAAAGGCGTGCCACAACGCAATATGGGCTGTATAACGCGCATGAGAAGCTCACATCAGGATTCCCTGATCAGTGGGATTTTCTAAACGTGACATAAGGTTAATTCACGTATCTGCTTCCAATAAAGACTGTGTGGTTACACAGCTCATAGCTCAGTGGTGTTCATTGTGTCTTTACAGTTAATAATATGTTACTTTTTTCCTTTTTGTTCAGACACGTATTTCTTAGAGAGTAGGAAGATGTTAATCGAACCTTGACATGTTTTGGCACAAACGTCCTCCTTCCTCAGAAGTACCAAGGCGTGACCATCCTGTCAGTTGTCACAGCTGTCAGTGTGCCAGGACGGTCACGCCTTCTGCAGTCTGTCCGCTTCTCCAGGACACTGCTCTAGGTGAGCATGAAGGCTCTCTCGTCTCTGTTCATTGTCCTTGGGCCCCGCCTCCTGACCTCAGTTGCTTTTCTGATCCAACGTTGGTGTCAGTCGGCGTTTGTGTGGACGACTCTGGCCTTGTCCCAATGTGTAGCTACTAGCTACACACTGTAGCAAGTAGCTACACATTCCATTTGTTGGATTGAAAACAAATAGAAAAAAATCTCTGCCCTACAGAGATCGGTCTTGGGGAGATCAACAGTAATACTGATTTTATGGAAGTGGACCAAAACTTTTCTCTGTTTTGAGATTTGAGTGAGCAGCTCTCACAGCCCTGGAGCTTCTACAATGACAGCCTGACAGGCTGTCCCGTGACAAAATCAGAACGCAACAGGCAGGTAATTTACCAGGAATCAGGAAGAAAAGTCATGGCAACCCTTTCACACTTTCAAAAAAACCCACGACGACCCAGGAGAACACAGGATTTTCGTGCAGTGTGAAAGCAGATAAATATAGCCGTACAAAGGTGTGTGTGTGTGTGTGTGTGTTTGTGTGAGATTCATCACCTCAGACTCATTACAGCAAAACACATCAGAGACTCCGTAGAAATCTGGATCCAAGTCAGGAATAGCCGGCGCTGGGTTGAATATTGTCTTTACTGTAACAAGAAACCAAGCAGTGTTCAGTGTTATTGACCACAGCGTCAGACGTCATAATCTGCAGTCGCTTAGGATGACATGCTGCCATTACCAAGGCTTTAAAATAAATAGCATTATTCTCCATAATGCAGCCAGTTATGGCTGTCGGCTCGCTTTCAAAAGGATCCAATTCTTGACAATGTCGCTCAGAGACACATGTTACAATTGAGCAATGTTTCTTTTCCCATTTCTGAGCCTCACTGCCAAGATCTTGCAATACCTTAATTAAACTTTCAACAGGAACAAAGGCTAACGGGCTACCGCTGGGGATTGCTCTCGCAAGCAGCGCTCAAATGGATAAGCCTCTATAAAAAGACACATTTTAAACAATTAAATTTGCATTGCCTTGTTGAAAAAAAAAAGCCCGGTGGAGAGCCCTCATAGCCTGTGGCATTTTGTGCTAGACCGTAACCCCTGCAGCTCCACGCTTGTATGTGTGGAATGACTCAACATGGGGTACACATATAACTGTATATATGTGTGTCTGTGTGTGGGTGAGATGAGTTGTGACCCTTTCTGTGTGTTAAGGAGCACAAGAGGGAGAGAGAGAGAGAGAGAGAGAGTGTTTGTCAGAAGTAATCCTCTGTACGTGTTGCACATCACTGTCTAATGCATATTCATGAGCAGAAAGCATTAATGCATCTAATACCATGATTTCTGTGTATGTGTGAGGATAAGCCCAGCTTGACGAAGCGATTAATTCTGATATCTCTGTGTACAAAATAAAGCCTCATGCAAGTGTGTGTGTGTGTGTCTGAGGGAAATATATGTTCAGCGTTGGTGACATCAAAGTCTGTTGTGCAAAAGTGTGTGTGTGTGTGCTGCGTTGACGTGTGTGTGTGTGTTAGCGTGGGCACACAAGAGAGCAGCTGCGTGGGTTTGCGCAGGGCTTTGGCCACCTGGCGCTTTGAGGTGGATGCTGGGCTGCTCGCGAGCGAAAGTGGATATAATGTCTGTGTCTCTTTTCCAACTCATACTCATACTGTATGGCATGAAAATCCATCTGAGCCGAGGCCGTGTCACAGACAAGTGACGCCGGGCTCTTCCTGAATCTCTGTCTTCCTCCCTCCAGCTCTAGCCCAACTCAACTGCTCCTCAGTTTGGTTTCCAAGATGAGTGTGAGAGAAATGTGATGCCTCCGTTTTGTGTAAAAGGAAGGATATCGGTCTTCCTTACCCCCTATTGTCAGTTCATTCTGTGTCTTTACATTCTTATATACTTCTTTTGATCATTATCACTTATAAATTATGAAACTTTAAGAACATACACACGTGCAAATTGTTTTTCACTAAGCAGACACATAGCGTTTGCATGTTGTGTTAATATCAGACTATCCATACTATTATGACCTGCTTAGCATCACAGCATCAGATAACACTATGTGTTTAACAGCATGCATTTTCTCTTTCCACTTATGTTACTATGTCGCTGGCACCTTGGGACCATTATAAAATTACACGTTCTGACAATAACTCATTCAGTCTCCCATGCATATGTTAAGTCTGCCTTCTAGTCGTCTACAACTCTATGCACTCTGTGGCATTCAGTCCCAGAGCAATTACATACTTCTGAAGAAGTTAAGAATATGAAACTTTTCTTTTGTAAGAAACGCAGGATTCCACATTTAAGAGAAGTCCTTGAAAGGCTTAGAACTGTTAAAGGACTGACAGCTACAGTGGCACAGGCACATGAATCAAGTGATTCGCTAAAACAGCCAGGCACCTAGTTTTAAACAAATATTAGTCAGGCACGGGAAATAGTGCATTTGCTAGGGTGTCATTTTTAGTTGTAGGTTAGTATATCTAGTGAGTATATCCAGTGGCAGGAACAGAATATTGCTGTAGTTAGTTAGAATATGGGACTGCCTCTTTATAAATAATATGACACCCACTGCAACACTATATTTAATGGGCATAATAGGTGTAATACTAATCAGACCCAATTCTTCTCGTCAGAATATGAGTCTGATAACACACCATTTGGTTTTCATTTGGGGCGTGTTACAACTTTTACAGTGAAAATAATATCTCTTCACATAATTGGGTAGACCTATAACAAATTAGTCATTTAGTTGTAACTAAATCCAACTCCATGGCACTCAGAAGTGTATGACTACGTTGCTGTTATTTTTCTGTCCATTTCATTATCTCAGCAAATCAAATCAAACCAATGCGGCAGCTCAAGACCAACTTTCCTCCACAAAGACTTTTTAATGCAGCATTCTCTCTCTCTAGTCCAACTATGGACATTTGTGGCTGTCTGGTATTGCCTCTGATCCCACAAACATAACCTCTTTGTCTAGCCATTAAATGAGTGAATTATATACCTATGCTATGTCATAGCAGCAAGAAGAGGGAATACAAAATACAGTGTGAGCAGGGGTTCGCAGAGGAAGGAAAATGCCAAAATGTTCTGCAATATCTGTAGAAAAGTTAATGTGAGGATTGACAGACAAGACACTAGACTTCAACCAGAACATGATCATTCAAGTTAACTGCTTGCCTATTATTGTAAGACATAACAACAAAAGTCCTTCATTTTTAACCCAAATTACGATCTTTCCCTAAACCGAAGTCCATTTAGCACCTGCACTTTATGTGGTGTCACACCGTGGTGAGGGTGTCTTGTCTTGGGGTTGTTTTGTCATGTCATTTCCTGTTTTATTTTGAAAAGTAACGCTCCTCTCGTTTCAGGTCACTTGCCCTTCCTCATGTGTCACAAATCTGATTGCCTTCCCTGATTCCTGATTGTGTCCACCTGTCCCCTATTTCCCTCCATGTGTTTAAGTAGTCTGTGTTCCCCTTGTCTTGTGCCAGAGTGTCGTCTTCGTCAACCTTCTCGTGCTTCGCTTCATGTTTTCTTCCCAAGCATTTTTCACGTAAGCCTGTGAATCCTCTCGGAGAGATTTCTTTGATTTGTTTAGTCTTTTCTTAGCTTTTTTCCTCAGTTCTGAGGTTCCCTCCATTCGGAGCGTTTTGTGTTTATTTTGTGAATTGTTTCTTCATTTTGAATTTTCCTCCCTTTGGAGAGTTTTTTGTTTTCCCTGATTTGAATTACGTCCAGGAATTTTTGTGGCCATTTGTTGTCCCTCTGTAAGGGATCTCTGTACATTCCAATTAAAGTCCCTAGTCATCTCTGCATACTGAGTCCTGAGTGCTGCTTCGAGTCCCGGCCTGACATGTGGGGTATATCTACCAATGTGAGAAGGTATGGACTAGCAACCTATATGTTGTTTAATTTGAAATACTTGTACGGATGTTGGTGTATTCTGTAGGTGTGATTTCATCTGGCCCACACATCCACTTTTAAATCCCAGCTCTGATCGTCCCCCAGTGTTTTATTTGACAGTATTTTAGTGAGTTCTAGCAAGGCTTCAACGCAGATCTATCACGGTGCACCCGAAACAATAATTTCTCTGTCTCTGTAAAAAAAAAAAAAAAAAAAAAAAAAAAAAAAAAAAGAAACCGCTTATTTGTACAGTTTTCTGTCTCATCCCTGAGGCGAGGGCTGCTGTTTTCCAGGAATAAATGGTACAAGAGAGAAGAGAATGACAAATGAGCTGCCCACTTTTAGTTTGTAGATATTCAATTTATTTGAAAAACTTGTTTCATCAAGCATCGGTTTTGTTCAATTTAGATTAGAGGCCCAAAATAAATATTTCTCCTTGGACATCATAAAAGTTCCTGCAGAATATTTATTTTCTGTAATCTTTCAGTTCTGCTGTTACGCCAGAGCTCTAGACTAGACCAAGACCGACGACTCTTTCAGGCTTCTCCAGCCTCATCAGGTGTGGATGGTTAATGTTACTGAGCCCATGCACCAACCAAACACACTTTTACTGCCAACGCAAAACCAGAATGGGTGTGAAGGGATGCAACATCTCACAAAAATCTATAGAACAACGTTGATTCACATGACCAGATAAACACCTGTTTATTCACAGTGCAATACAGTAAATTAATTTCCCTCCCACTCACACTTTTAGTTCCTCTCTCATTCTTAGAAGAGCAATCAGCAGTTTATCCCCTTGTTGCATTTGCATCAAACGTGTGACTGCATGTGGGCACAGCAATGCAACACACATGCCCATTAAGCTTGATTATGCTGCTAATTGGAGTAATTAGCATAACGTATGTAGTAGAGGGCAAAAGTGGCTTAAGTAACAGGCAGCCGTCAGTCACAACATCAAGTGAAGCAATTTGTGCATAGAACTTACTTAACACATGTTAAGATACTAATAGCTGTGTCTGCTCATTATGTCCTTTGAACAAACAAGGGACTCTCATGTACATGGTATGGGATTGTAAACTTGTTGCCAACTTCTGGCAGCAGATGTCATCTGCTGTATCCTACTTACAAAAAAATAAAAATAAAAAAAAATAAAAAATAAAAAACACTCACTAAAACACTTACTTTAGACCTGGGGTCTTCAACGTTTGTCAGGTCAAGGGCCGCCAAACTGATGGAGAGATTAAGTAGGGACCCCCTACCTACTGTACATACTGTACAATCTATCATGTTTAAATACACCGCTTTGTCAAAAAAGAACAATAGTTGCTGGTCTAACGGCAGCAAAAAAATAATTAAGATGGAAACCACCACATACGCTAGACATCTCTCATTGGTATATGACACTTATTAAATTGGTTGATCTGGAAATATATAAAGCCCCAATCCATAATAAGAACACATATTATTTTGGTACACAGCAGCAGAGGAAATTAAAACCAGACTTGCAAGATGATTTAAATTAATATATTTTGTCATAGCCCACCTCGTCGAATCCCTGATATTAAATGCATCTCGTTCTATGATTTGTTTTAAAAAATAATAAAAAATTGATCACAAAAACATCAAGTGAAGCCCCAACGATGTAGCGCATGCCATGTGAAAAGGACACATCAAGGAAGTATCAGTGAACGTGTGAAAGGATTACTCATGCTGTTGTCTTACTCAGGCTATTGTCAATAATCATATTACTATCTGGAGCCGTGGACAGAGCAGACAGAAAGGACACTACTGTGATGTAAACACAGTGTTTGTGCTCAGTGCTGATGTCAAATGCATAGGCCCAGTGTTGATTAAGTATGTGTGCATCACTACAGCAGATTGAGTGAAATCCCTAATACACTAATGCATGAAGGAATCTGATGTGTTGAGCTGCCCCTCCAGACGTCACGTTAACGGTTGCGTCTGTCTCAGGTTGCGTTGTTTTGCTCTCCAGGTGTTAATGAAACCACACAAGCACATACACACACACACACACACACACACACACACACACACAGATGCACACATGTGCTCACAGCTGTTGGGACAGATGTGGTAACACCGGGATGTGTGCACACTGAGTCACGTCTGGCTGCAGAGCTTGTGTGTGTATGTGTCATGACTCTGGGCTTTTATGCTCCCAGGTTCAAAGTCTGGTCGCGCATGAGGCGGAAGTGGAGCCGGAGAGGGTATCAGAAAGTAACCAAAAATACAAATGCCGCGGCCGATTTAGCAGGAAAGGTGGATGGAAAACAAGGTGCAGAGTGAAAACAGAGTAAGACCGAGATCAGTCACACACTCTTACATGCACGCACACACACACAAAAGAAATGAGTCATCAGTGAGTATGTGAAAGGGCTTTAAGAGGCTCTAATTGCATCTGGTGAGAAATATAATAGCGGCTTCTTGCTCAGACAAGGAAGAGTGGGAGGAAGATGGGGTGAAAACGGAAGAAGAAAGAAGGAGTGAAACTACACAACTCCTACCATTTCCTCACTCTTTACGACTAATTTAATTCCATTAACTTCTCAATATTGAATGGTAGGTGGCAATAAATTATGCAAATACATATCTTTTCCCACTCGAATAGCTACATACATGAAGAATAAACTCTTCCTGATAGGTTATCTTGACAAGTGTTTCTAAGAGCTGGCATCCGCAGTAAGCGTGACTCGATGGTGACATTTGCGTAATTTGAGTGCCGCTTCACCCCCGCGTCATTAAATCCCAGTCGCCAAACCCATTAACACCCAGTCTCTCCAGAGAACTCCATTTACGCAATGCTCTGGTGCGGCGTTGTCGAGCCAAGCGCCTTCGCTCGCCTTGCCTCTCTTCTGGCACCACATGCCATGCTTAATCCCGCGGCACGGCCGACACAGTGAGGAGGGGGGCTCGGGGAAAGAGGGTGGTGCTCGGCGAGGCCATCTGGGTGTCCCATCTGCAACGTGGTTATGGCTGCGACTCGTTCGTACTGGCAGCCTGCAGCGAGCGATTATGGACGACAGGCCTGATGACAGGGGCGAGAGGCTCCCCAGACGTCTCGGATGACGCGGAGGGCAGCTAATAATAGAACGCGGTTATAGATGATTAGCTCAGTATCCTGGTTATTGAAGAAAGGTTGATGGAGAGAGGAGCAGTGGGAACGGCGGTCTAACGCAGGGCTTGCTTGCCGAAGGGACACACGAGTCCGTTTTGTGCGTACGGATATAGTGGTTCATACATAATGCGGGCAGCGGAGACACAACAACAACAAACGCCTGTGATAATGTTATTTTTGTCCACCTCACACTTAAATTGATAAAGCGAGACAAGTCCGTGGGAGGCCTCACCCTGAAGAGTAAAGAAAAGTGTAACTGTGGAATACACACAGCAAAGTCAAATGACTCATTTCTAAGAACTTTCTACAACATCACAGTATTCTTGAAATGGCTTTGACTTACTTTAAAAGATGAGAGAAAGGATAAATCAACTTAATTCCCCCAAATTGAGAGCATAGGGACCTACCTACTATATGTGCTCTATATATTAGTACTATTTCTAAGTATACAATATGATATCTATATTATTCTATATACAGATAAAGAAAATAATCTACACACAGCTAAATGTTTTACCATTCGTGGAAAGTTTTGTCATTACGAGAACCTGACAGCGATCAGGATCAGGAGGTGAAACGGTGCGCTGTGGAGACAGCTCCTGTTATCGCTGAATGAGTGAAGTGCTGTCTGAAAGATAATGTGTTCTGGCTACATTTATCCCATTACTAAAATATGTTGGGTTCGTGTTGATGTGTATTCAAAGGAAGTCAAAGTTGTGAGGGAAAATTTGAAAAAAAAAAGAAAAAAGTATAAAAATGTATAATCAACCAAAGATTTTGTGACACCCTGCAGCGCCTCCATGGACCGCCTAGATGAAGCTCATGGAAGGGCAGTAAAGGCTTCCGCTGGCGCCACACAAAGCCACAGGTTCTACCTGTTGTGGCACCATTCGAAATGTAGGCTACTGTGTTTGTGCTGTTGTTGGTTATTCACCTTTTGAACAGTTACAGAAAGAACTGCTGGAGTGAAAACGAATTTCAATGTGAAGTCAATATCTGCGCCTCTCTCTTGTTCCTCTCATGTCTACCTTTTTTTTCATTTTGTACTTCTTCTGGTGATGTTTGGTCCTCCTTTCCGGTTCCAACTAACACTTCAACCATGTAGCGTGTACTTAACCTCCACGTTGGTTGAACTCCCACAACCTTTCATTCTCTGTAGACGGACAGAAGTTTCCTTTTCTTGTGAAGAAGTTATTTTATTTCTTTTGTAAATGACTGATTGGAGACTTGTATAAAAACTCTACTCAGCCAAGTCTGGTCCCCTGGCCAAAGCAGGCTCAACAGGGTCGAGAACAGAGATTTAAACAGAAGCACTGTATACAATCGTATTTTTGGCACAGACTTGAGGGTTTGGAACATAATGAGCATGCAGATGGCCTGCAAAGAAGCGGATTATATTGTGGAAATGTTTGAGAAGTTTCTATGAACATGTTGATACTGTTCTGGACACTTGTTTCCAATGTCCCTACTAGAATCCATAATAGCAACATGAATCCACAATGACCACAGTCTTCCACTGATACGCCCAACTAGTTTGCTCTTTCTTTAATAGATGAAGAAGAACTCTTGCAAAATGTGAATAAATACCTGTGATTTCTACAGTCAAAGGTAAAAGTAATCACCATATTTGGTGGAAAAGCAGACACAGGTAATGGAATGGAAATGGAACCACTTGTTCAGTGTTCTCCAAAAGTTCAATAATCATACGTCATGTATGCTGTACACATATACAAAGCAATTACACATGATGTGGACACAGCTACAGTGCATGGACACTTACTGACCTTTGTTGCCGTGAGCCATGCGTAGTGCCTGCAAGGACGTCTGCGGGCTGATCTCCAGCTGACACACCAACACTTTTGCATGACTGATGGCTGGGAGAGCTTTCTGCAGCTCCACTCCACCCAGCAGCATGTTGGCACCAGCCACGATCACGATGGCATTCTCACCTGCCCGTGGACACCCATAGAGACGTGTGAGGATACAACAGCCACATTATGACGAATGTGAGACTCCATGGGAACTCTCGGGTCCATAAATATGTGATGATATGTGATGTGAGAAACTGTGGTGACTTACTGCACGCTTTGGTTTTTATGAACTTTCACTTGCATAGAGTGGGAATGGTGAAGACTTTTCTAATGAGCTGTGCACCATCAAGACATTTGCTATGTGGTACAAAATCACTGCCGATTGTGCTGCATTTGATATCGCGACATCTTTGCTGTATCCAATATTCTTCATTAAAATACTTCAAATAATAACCCCAGTTTTAAACACAACCGCTGTTTTAACTGACCTTTTTCACACCAATGAAAAATGCCAAACATTCATCATTTTGCAGCTATTCATTCTCTTGCAATTCACCACTTCCATCCTCGCCTCTCTGTTACAATGAATGGTTAAAAAAAAAGTGATGCAAATCCCAGAAGGTTTCCATGAGTCATGGGCATTTAACGTTACCTGACTGAGACATGACAGAAATTGCTCTCTGTGCGGAAATAACTGATCAGACTAAAACCTGTGGATACTCTGCATGATTTGATGTAGTTGTGTGTGAGTATAGTGATTACAGCCTCTTGAGCAGTGGTGAGTCAGTGTCATTACTCAATACTTGAGTGTATTGTATGTGTATGTAAAAAAAAACAAAAAGAGAGTGTGTGTGCTGATAGCTCGCATGCACCCCTGGCTGTACAAGCAAGAGATAATTTCTACAACTCAAAGAGCTTTCAGGATCTCGGCATGGCACTGCAGGATAGCGTCAAAAGCATTTACCTGCATCGTTGACGGTGATGGAAGCAGCTCCTGTGGCTGCGTCTGAGGTCTGTTCTACGAAGTCTAAGACAGAAAATGAAAGGTAGACAACAGAATTTCAAACCACCTCTTATTTGTCTGTCCTGCAAAAAAAAATAATTTATGGCATCTTCCGCAAAACGCATGACTGGAAAACAAAGTGTCATCATGGTAGTACTAATTGCTTGGAGTGTGTTTGGCTTACAACACTTGTAATCTGTCTGTGTATTGAGGACAACTTTCAAAAAGCAACCAAACTTTCAACGAAAACAAATCAGTGTCTGCAAAAATATGGTTCACTTTCTTGTGTTTCCAAAAAGCCTTGAGTAACTACAAAGAATTGAGAAAATACAGTCAAAAACACGTTGCTTTGTATGTGAACTTCCATGAAATGCATCATGGAAATGGCAACCAATTTGGCAGGCAATCTAAAAACTCCTCTATCTTACCTGTGTGCACGCCGTTGTCCTTGAAATTCTGGATGTAATTGTCTCCAAAGAAGTCTTTACCAACCTAGAAAAGATTGAAGGCAAAACGATTACAACAAAGACAGTGTCAAGCGGGGTCAGACTTGGTTAGCGGCAACTTTTGAAAAGTGGTATACTCAAATCTCAGTTGGGCTTGATTTTCGTGTGCCCTGCCAGCATACTGGCATGGTGCCGCCGCCGAACATGTGCAAAGACGAACACACAAAGTCAACCAGCGCACACACGCACAAACACACGACCAGCTGCGCCAAGCCTTGAAGACACGATAACCCCGCCTTCACGCCTCTTCATGCCCACCTCGCTTTCCTTTCTTTCCCTTCTGCCCCTCTTCCCCTGATCCGCTCTGGGATGTCCACATCTGTAGCTACTTTGGGTTGTGGAAGGGGTCCCCACCTTGCCCCGAGGCGCCTACTTCGAACCCACGCTTTCCAAAAAACGTGCCAAAACGCGGGCACTTCTAGCTAACTGCGATAGTGGGTTGGGATGGTATTGGCTGCTTGGCCCCATTCTCTTTGAAGAGCGGCCTTCCATCTTGGATGCGTTTGACAAGCCCGGGTGTCTATTTTTGGGTTCTCCCCATGCCCGGAGAGCTCCTCCCGCACTGGGCTGTTATCGATCGGGCCTCTTTGTTCTGACAGAGGTGGGGCTTCGGTGCGTTAGTGCTCAGGTTGAAAGGGCACACTGAGCTTACTGATTGGAGACTCTGGGTTGTATGGTATGGGAATAAGCTTGTTTGAAGGCGTGCAAGCGTGGGTGGGCGTATGCATGCAGTATGGTATTGATCAAGAGAAAATGAGGCACCGAGAATTGATGTAGTGAAATGACTGAAGTGTGAACGAAGCTGTTCAGTCGTTAACCAGTTGGTGGTTTATGGTAGCTGATGGCTCATTATTTGTGCTGAGCAAAACGGACAAGCCAAAAGTTAGAAAAGCAAAATTTTAGTTATTTATTTATTTTAAAGACACGCTCACGTTAACGCTAAAATTCAACTAACCATGACGAACCGTAACCACAAACATGTCGTACCTTGCAAACCATTGCAGTTTTGACCCCCAGCCTGGCAGCCTGTATGCACTGGTTGGCCCCCTTTCCTCCAAAGCCTATAAAGAACTTCTGACCGTGGATGGTTTCCCCTGCTTTGGGTAGCCTTGGTGCCTGGCTGAAAGGTAAAAAAACAGTGGAGACAAGTTAGTATCGCTGAATGAGTAGACACAAGAAGTATTGGATTTTGACATCCATTCTTCAAAATCCCAACAGTCCCTTCATACCACATACAGAAGTTGCAAAAACTTCCATCAAACTTTTTCATCTAGCACTGGGGGTGTTAAAATGTGAACATAGCCCTTCAGGGCCAAATCATTCCCTGGTTAAGGGATGACTGGAAAATGTGCAAAAACACACAAGAGGTTTCTGAGGAGTCTGCTGAGGATTATATCTGTTGATCATGTGAAGGTCTTTCACAGAAAAGGTCAGCGAAATGGAAATACTGCTGGAGTGGAGCATTGCAAGCTTGTTTCCATGAGTGATTTTCCACTGTCACGTATTCTTGCTTAAACTCAACAGTAAGTAATAAAAGCAAAGCCTCACATGGTCAAAGTTCCACAATACCTAGACATTCAGTCACATATAGGCTACTGTGCCAGTGCTAGTGTACTGAAATTTGCAAATGATGCAACCAGCAAATCCCATAGATGTCTCAACTTGACACTGGACGCACTAGTAATGGCTGACTCATCAAGGTTGGTCAAGTCCTGCCTCTCCCCCTTGAGGCTGATATGCCACAGGTGGGTGCCTTCAGGAGGAGTTGTCTGTTCCATGATTGCTCCGATCATAGAGTGTCTGGTGAGTAAGACAGGGGAGAGACAACAGACTGCTTCATGCTGTAAGACAAGAATCTAAGGTTTGGCCCTGGGCAGTACTGGCCTGGGGCCAAAGGGTTTGCAGGTGGCAAAATGTTGTCATAAACTTGTTTTTCACCCAGTTGTTGCTTGTGTGTGCGCACTTGTTTGTGGCAGGTGTGCAGTTACAGTAACTTCACTCAATCCCAGGATTTCCAGCAACTGAGGGGCTGGTGGCAAACACTGGAGGATGTTATAAATGCTTCTGTTTTTGCACCACCGTGTGAAAACACTGAAATACCCAGAGCTATGACAGGATGTAGAGTCAGTGAGGCTGAAATGCGGTGAGAAGGAAACAGAACAAAGGTGAACACATGAAAACACATGCACACACTGTTTCTCCGAGCACACGTCGCGTATTCTATATGCTCGCATCAAATGCACAAGTTTATTCAAAGAGGCTATGTTTTGACATGTTAGCCATGTGCGCTAAAATGGGTAAGGGCACCTATCGCAAAGACACACCAACAATACAGAACAACACACAACATATTACAGCATGATGTCCACCTACAAGCACCTCCAATGATTACAAAGGAGGAATCTTTTATGTTGCTAGACTCACAGTTGCACAGCTAAGGATGAAACAGGCTAGCTGTTTCTAGCTGTCAGTTTTTGTGCTTTGCTAAGTTACCTAGCTTCTACCAGAGATTTCCATTTTGCCATAGGAGACGATTGTGCAGATGCTGATCATGCCCTCTTACTTAATGAGAAAGCAAATGTCCTGAAATGTCAGAGTATACATTCACCCATCACTGGATGCTGATGCTTAAACTTGGGGCTACCAGGGACAGTTCTTATCAGAATACGAGCCTGGTAACACTCTGTATCTCATTATCAATAATTGCAAGCAACTGGATATCCCTCCAACCAAACAGAGCCATTTTGTTGTAAACAAATTAAACTCCACGGACCTCAGATGACGTGTATGACTATGTCACCGCTATTCCTCAGTTCATTACAACGGAGAGCTGCTCAAACGATTGGTTTGACTGGCCCGACAAATGTTTGCCAGAGCATAATCAGCTCCCAACAAACCGGTTCCAGACCAACTTTCTACCACAAAATATCTTACGGGCAGGGAGGTTCATATCTGTGTTCATATTCAATATCTCCAACTATGAAGATATGGCCAGGAGACTATTAGTTTAGCTTTACATAAAGACTGGAAGCAAGTAGGGAACAATCAGCCATGTTCTCTATGCCTATGTCACAAAGCAATACAATACATTTGGTTGAAAATATATTATAAAAGCTAAGCAACGCAGTGATCAAAGGGAAAACATGAGCATGAGAATATGCATATTCCCAATTTATGAATCTAACTATTGAGCCCAGGCTTCTTTAGGTCTTTTGTATGATGCTAGTGTGATAGGAAGGCTTCTTGTCTTCTTCTTCTGGATAATCATGGAAAAATAAACACTTGTCTGTGTTCTTCAAACACAGGTCACTAACCAATGTTCCGCCTTTCAGCCTTTCATCGTAATGCACAGGAAACTGATTTATTTGTTCTTAACATTTGCTGACATTTAGAGAGGTATTTCTTAAATTGTCCTAAACAGTATAACATTTGCACATTTTACAGAAAAAAAAAAACAACACAAAAAAACAACAACAACACTGCCATTATGAGGTTTTAGCATAATGGCTCCACATTTGGCCGACAGGCACCTGATGCCAGAGAACTGACAGGTATGATAAACAGATTTCCAAATTCTTAAATAAACCCACCCACACCTCTTCAAGCCCTGGAGAGACACTTGGCTATTGTTGTCTGTGGCGAGCGCTGCAGCACAAACAGGGCAGTTATGTGCTAAAGTGCAACCTCCGTGCGTTTTCTCCCACGGAACCAAAAGGCCAAAGCAGGTGTTCAGTGACGTGGAGTGTTTGCTTTGAGGCCGGCTCTCATTTCCCACTCCTCCGTCTCT
This sequence comes from Mugil cephalus, assembly GCF_022458985.1. Lineage (NCBI taxonomy): Eukaryota > Metazoa > Chordata > Actinopteri > Mugiliformes > Mugilidae > Mugil > Mugil cephalus. The sequence continues at coordinate 3,385,172 of NC_061786.1, read as the reverse complement.
ATTAAAGTCATTCCTCAGCAGTTGGTGAGCAACAGGGGGAAGCAGACGTGAACAAAAACAAATCGACATGTTGTTTTTTTTTTTTTTTAAGTTTGAACTAGAGCTCGTCTTTCCAGTTCCAAACACAACCTCCAGTGAACTTACTGCTTTCGAAATAAAATACACAGAACAAGGTCAAGCTTTTGCCTGAATTAATTAAAGTTTTTGTAGAACTGTGGTGTGGTAAGTGGGCATACTACATGGTTGTGTAATACAAAATAAACAATATAGCTAAAGTGTGATGACATTCAACTCATGTTGAGACTCAAACGAGTGGGTTTTCCAAGTTCAGGCACCACTAAGAGGAGACTTATTTGTTCTTTTCTTGTGTATATTTTCGACAAAGGTCTCCTTCCGGTAGATGAGGACAAGGTGGGGGGACTTGACAAAGAACAGGCTGCACAAGGACGACATACCTTACATGGGCACAGTGAACCGCTCTGCTAACAAGAGGTGTAGCAGTGTTGTCGCATACGTGGGTGTTCATTTTTGTGTGGTCACACTATTTGTTGGAACCATGTGCAGGTTGCCATTATTCGCTCGCTGGTCAGAAACAGCCTAGAACAGGAGATGTGACAAGCCACTCATCTAGCTGTTCAGTGTCTGAGCTGAGCTTTTTTTTTCTAGATCATTTTGGTGACCAGGCAGAATCTGTGCATACACAGACTGCACTGCCTCACAGGTATTAGACAATCACAGGTATTATAATATAATGTAAAAGATATAACATTGTAATACATATTGTGTTGGTTGTTTGAGCAAGAAAAAGCACATAAAAAAAATGTGCAAAAGAGAGTTCCCATACAGTTCTCCGATCTGTGCAAAGATAATAAGAGTGAAGAAGAAACAGATGTTTTTTTTTAAATTTTTTTTTTTAAATCCCTTCATTTTAAGAGCTCTCACGAGGAAAAGCAAAGGAATCAACGCACTAACCGCACATCTGACATGTGGTCTGAAAGGCTATGGAGGTCTAACTTTGTCCACTGTGGCGCATATGAAAATATGCTATCTAATTTAGCTTCTGCTACTGTCAGTTACGGCTGGGCAACTGACCTTCATTCTCATTAATAATTCATGAATTCATTCTAAACAAAATCATCTTTTGGTTCATGAAATGTCATAAAATTGTCAGAAAAAAAAAAAGGTCCATCACAAGTTGGCGTGTCAAGCAGCTTTAAACCCAAATTGTCAGAAAAAAAAAGAAAATAGAGAATATTTTCTATAAATATATTTTAGAAACCTGAATGAATATATACATGAATATACATGAATATATTTTATATTATCATTTTAAATTTGGGGAAACCTGATAGGTGCACACCACATGGGGCTACAATATTTTACTCCAAGTCACTTCAAGATCTATCGCTACCAAATAAATAAATTCAGAAGAAAGGAAGGAAGGAATCCTATGAGAAATTACTGTATTAAGAAATGCATGATTATAATGTTAATATTATGGTCCATAAAGTGTCATGAATTTGTAACTGTCCCCGTACCTATATGGATTGATTTGACTCCTTGCCCTTGACCTTTACTGTATGTACTTCAAATATATAAATAATTAATAATGAGATCACTTTAGCAGCTATTCTCTTTGAGACCATAAATCAAGGGAATGCACTAAGGCATCTTACAAAAAATTATTACATTAACAAACGTGAACTGATGTAAATTTGTAGGCGTAAGATTAATTATAGTTTAAAAAAAAAAATGAAAAAAGGTACAATTACTGCGGTAGGAAAAGGACTCACGGAGCAAACGCCTCCATGTCTCCACTCAGGAAACTGTGGCAGTAGGGGGCACTGTATGGCTTTGACAGTGGGTTAAAAGCCTGAACGGCTCAGCACCTCCACTTTGCGCGTCGCAGATATTAGATATTTAAACATAACCCTTTAGCGCCTATCAACATGCCCCACGGTCTGGCTGACGCATTTATAGCCACGTTACATTGGGTGTTTGTGCAGCAGAAGCAGACAGGAAAAGAGCGTGTGTGCTCCTCCGCAGACAATTGTGCTGCCACCCAAACACAGGCTGCTCAAGACAACAGGATTTCTAACTTCAAAGCCATGCATGTCACTTTGAAGGACTGCAGATGTATTACCCTATACACATTCATGACCTCCATCCCAAACACCACAACACACACACACACATTTTCTGTTAGCTTATTAGAGCCTTAATTGACAACTCATGTCCTTCAAAGCAGAAAGTCTTGGCCTGAATTACTAATGAGCAACAAAATAAATAGCCCCTTCCAAAAAAAATAAATAAAATACAGTAGAAGAAGAAGTCATGTGTTTCTGATATGTGGGGACTTCTGGACCAATCTGAGCGACAACTAAAATGTGACGACTTGTGTGTGTGTGTGTGTGTGTGTGTGTGTGTGCTCGCAAGACAGCCATAAAACTTTTCAATAGCACAGATTGTGTTATTTTTTATATTCAGATATTCATTTGCTGGCACCCGGGTGACAGATATTATTCCCAGGTTTTCAATAAAAACATAATTGAAGCTTCTGATCTGTTGCACAGGCTCAAACAGCACGCATCTTCACACTGACAGGAAGACATTTAGTTGGCTGGAGCCCATGAGGACTTTTGACATTAAAGCTGTTTCGTGTGTCGTTTGAGATCGTGTCATTGCTCACAAAGGTTATGGTAAATGAGGATGACAAATTGTTTTCAACTAACCCATTGTGCTGGAGCTGATGACTAACAATTTGTGGGAATGGATCCTTCTTGGCTCAACAAATCTCACCACGTATGAGGATGATGCAACACTGACATTTTAGCAGGCAGTAATTATACCAGATCATCTGCACACTTTGAATGTTTAAAACCAGAGCTGGATTTACCATTAAATGAAACCACCTGCGTCCTCTTGGGGGTAATGATTTGCTTTTCAACCTAATTTATAAATTTTAATATTTTAACACAGCAGCTTATGTGTTTTGAACGATGTCCTGAAAGACTATTTGTGCTACTGGCAGTGTTTTGTATGTTCAGTGGGAACATGTGTTGTGATTTAGCAAAAGGATTAGAAGCAGGAGTCTGCTTACTATTACTGCTGAACGGCCTGAAAGCTGTTGAGCCAAACACTCTCAGACTACTGATGTTCCCAAAAACATTTTCTGGCTTTTAAGACCAATACTGAAAAGACAGCAGCGTCGTCTAACTTTAGAACACTTCCTCTATTCTTGTGGGCAGGACTGCAGAGTCCATTTCAAGCCGTGATGGAAAACACCCCTCAGCCTATATGCCAAATTTTCCACAGGCGTACATGTCAAAATTAAACCCCTTAAGGAAACCGGCGGTTGTGGTGGATAATAATAATAATAAAGGGAAACACGTTTTAGGTAAGGACAATTGACCATTTGCAGAGCAGCATCCTCTAAGTTACTGCTGCTACGCCCGAGCTTTCCGCTCCCATGTTGGATGCAGTTTACACCAACATTGGCACGGTTTAATTCCTATTCTATTTCCAACAAAGCCATAAAAAACAGGCTTCTCAATCCTAACGATTAAGTTGACACTGCAAATCTGAAACAGATTCTGTGCTGCAGCTAGCTGCCTAATTACGCAAACGTTAGTTTCTTCCAATGTTTCCTGCACTTATGTAATCTTATAAAAGAAGACCTAAATTTGAACTTGGTGGCTACATATTCTTTATGGGCATCCTTGTATCAGAGTATTGAACTGACTCAATCCTCAGCCTAAATGCCAAATTTACCACAGGCGCTTTCATGTGCTATAGCTAGCAACCGAATCACGCAAATATTAGCTTCTTCCATCTTTTAAAAGAAAAATTTGAAATTGGTGGATACATATTCTTTATGTACATTCTTGTAGCAATAATAGTAAGTGATTCATTCTAATTAATTTGTATTTTCTTGGGTCTAATATTTTTTGATGAACCAGTGCTATTTTGGATAATGGTGACGGTGATGGATGAATAATGAATTTAAAATCCGGAAAGAGCAGGAAAGACCTGCTAACCTTGAAAATACCACGCAGTGTCTAGTCTTCTGTATGGCGGCCATAAACCAGACTTTGTTGACAAAACCTTCACGACTGCAAGCTAATAAGATGACGAGGTGCTGCTTGACTTCCCAACAGTTACATCAGTAGGTAGCATAGTTAGCGGAGCATGCTAATGATTGCAGTTCACATGAACAGCAATCCATCTCAGTCCATTCCTTGCACTTTTGTTCTTACGATTACAGTTTGAGGAGGGTTTAAAAACTGCATAAAAAAACTTATAAGCCTTTATAATAAAGTCAATATCTCAAATATAATATATAAATTAGGCCGTGTTGCACTTTTTGGAGGCAAAAGTCCCAAAAATCTAAAAATCGCACAATAAATAAAAAAAACTGTAAGATCTACACTAAAGTTAACATTTAGAACACACAATAAAAACACATACATAAAATAAATCTGTGCAGAAAAACTATGCAGTAATTGTTTGATTTAATCAAGTTTTAGAGACACAATTGAGCTGTAAAGTTTTATTTGACAGGAAAAACACAGTAGATTATATCTTATTAGATCTTATAATTTCACAGAAATACTTTCAATACTGTTGTAATCCCTTAAATCGCATTTTTTAAATATCCCACAAATCAGCTGAATATATTAAACATCAACACACAAGATTCAGCCCCAAAGGTTGAGCAACTGTGTTTAACATTCGAGAAATATATTTCCTAATATGGGAATGAAAACTTGCCCAATGTGCTGCTTCCTGTTGGGTCCACCTGAGGAAGCAGAGGAGTTTCCTGAACCCAGATTTGGCTGGAGATTTTCTACTCAGCGTTTTTGATTTAAAAAATAAATAAGAGTTATAAGGATTTACTCACCTCACCAAGTCAGTCATACAGGAGCCGACCACCACGACATCAAAAGCTTCCTCAGCCATGATCTGGTGACCAAGACACACATTTGTGTCATTTCTACATCAGCAACTCTTCTTTCCGGACATAAAATGTTTTTTAAGGTTATATTCATTTAAAGTATGTGTTGACAGAGGAGATTCTTGAATTTCTCAGTGTTTGCTGTGCCCTTCCTGTAAAACCTGTGCAAAAATGAGGACACCTTGGAGGCAAAAATATGTAAAGCAGTTTCTCCACCACCTCCAAACAAATATCGCTCAATTTTATTTATCTCCCCACATTAGCATGAGCTTGACTGAGACAAGAAGAAGGTAAAAATAGAGCATTCTTCATTGCCTGAGTTGGACATATTCCAATCTCCTTGGTGGTGGAGAATGGGGCGGAGGGGGCATTTCAATGCTGTTCCACGTGAACGCACCACAGCCCAGCAAAGTCTTTAATTAATTCAATCCTCGGCTTGTATTGGAGCTAATGCTAGTGTGTTAATCTCTTCAAATCTCTTCCTAGGCAGTGGAAGACTTGGAAAGCCTAGCCGCTGGCTCTAGGATGGCTCAATTCTCTCTCCTACATCTCGCAGAATATTGTCTTCCCTACATGCAGGCAGCCTGAAAGTCTCCACCGGAGGAGAATGTTAGGGTATATGCAGGCCTTTCCTGACCACTTCAAACAGCAGGGAACCCCCCGAAAACTCTACATCGCTTGTTGAATTTGAGCTGACTTTTTAAACAGTGGCTGACCAACCTCAAGTTGTATTTGTGTGTGCAGTTAAGTGTGTAAGATTCCACTCAGCTTCAGAAAGAAACAAACAAACACGTGTTGGATGAGTATCTTTGCACAAACTGAACAACATGTGCTCTAAAATGACAATGTGATGCTTTCAAAAGCTTGCAAATCAAAGTTGCACATGGTGGGTTAAGCGATTTACACCAAGTCATCAAGCAAAATCCAAAAGAGAACACTGTTTTAAGAGGCTTGCAAGAGTACATATTTTGCCTATGTCTGTCTGAGGAGTCAAGATTTAAATGGATAATTATTGTTATTATGATGATAAGACCATTTGTGTACAAAAAAATCCCTTTCATGAGTTAAGATAACGAACAGCAATCACCAGAATTCACTGATTGAAATGTACCCTCGAAAGCACACAGTTTGTGAAAGCCCTTTTTTATCAGGATTGCAATTTCCAAACCATTAAGTAAAAATGAATGCTGACCTAATAAGACAGCTGTTCGTAACTCAGAAAGAATGACACCCGTAATGGTTGGATGTTAACGAGACATTCAATGTTTATGCTCAGGCTGTAATCAGGAATTCTGAATCAGCACCACGAATGTGGAATTTCCCAGATGTGAATCAGCCGAACTACCCCCATGAAAAACCACCACAAGTCTTGCCACAGGCATTATTAGTGCTGTATTCACCCTGCATTTTTATACACAAAGTTTCTACAAGCAAAACACAATTCTCAGCACATGTTTTCTAAGAGGTGTTTTCAATGGTGTATGATAAGAAATAGTCAACAGTCATCAACCATGCAAGGTCTTAATAGTATTTTACCACTTTTCCTATAAATAAAAATTGTTTTATTTCAAAGGGGGGTGTGAAGCTGCTTTTGGTGAAATCAAATCACATTTCGAACTCACATACCAATAGATTTACAGTATCAGTATTAAAAGGGATGTGTTTTCTGCAAATATTTATATAGATATATGAATAGCTGCAAAAGTGTAAGTGAAGTAAGTGAAGTAGCATTTGAAGGTGTCAGTCAATAAATAAATAAATGAATAAATAAATAAAAATAAAAACACAAAGGGCGCAGCATAATTATGCGAATGGTAAAGTTAAATGAAGTGCGTTTAAGAGAAAGAAGGTACAATAGCTACCTAGAATTCACATCTGCTCCTGCAGAGTGGGCAAAGGGACGGTCAAAGTGCAGAGTGACAGCTGAAGGACGGCATAGCTATTGCCGGACCAACTGTTATCATTTAATTACAGCACATACGTTAAACATTACTTCGAATAGATTTTGTATAATTATATAAAACGACATATGCTTTACGAGTAATTTAATAACGATAAAATTAGCTCTTGTCGTGGAAAAAATACATTGTACCAACAGGCATTACTACAGATTACTAAACGCGGGGCTCTCGGGAGGACCCAAACAACTTGTACCGGAAATTGTGAGAGCATGAAGTAAACATTGGAGTTAACCCTCAAATTATCTGACTTCCAGCTCTTTCAGGTACTGTAACTCACACCGCATGATGACCGTGAACGAACGTGCTTGAGCAAATTGTTTCTGGGCCACGCTAAACGTTTAAATTGTGTCAAATTTCCCTAGCAATTTGTCGTGAGCTAACGGTGGCTAACGTGCCAAGCTTGCGATCATTGACATCCTAACTGGACATTTGCCAACTATAAAGTAACATTTAACGTTCACGAATAAGCACATTATGTGTTTCCCATGCATGTGTCGACATTCTATGTGTTTATTTTGAGGGAGAACACTGTCTGCTACAGCTACATGTATTCCCCTTGACACCTCCTGGTGCTTGCTTCTTATCATAATCCCTAACTTTCAGGGTTATTGGGGTGGATAGTTTATCCGTTTGGTATATTCGTGTCGTCAAAACAAGTATTCTCCGAATAATTAGTGGAAACAAGCTAAAATCTCAGAGCAGGAAGTGGATTTTGATTTGCGTACAAACACGATAACTCCAGGAAATGAGAGCTAACAATGAAAAATACTTCCGTAAGACGTGATGTTTCTGCTTTGTACGAGGCTGTTTTCCTAAATGAAGTTACTTGCTGTTTCTCCACAGACTCCTCGGAGTGGGTAAAATGAACAACATGTCACCTGAGGTTGCTCTGCACCGGATCTCCCCTGAGCTGCGGCCCTTGCTGTGCAGCGTGGTGAGAAACGGCCGTGTGGGGCTGGACTCCACAAACTGCCTCCGTGTCACAGACCTCAAAACTGGGTGAGGTTCCCCATCCCTCTGTCCTTCTTGTGCTGCATCCCGCCAATCTCTATTTTTTTTTGTTGAAAGAATTATCTGAATAAACACACCATGCTAAGTGCAGGGCCTTGGACAACACCTAAGAATTATGTTATGGCCATGCTTGTAGATTTAAAGTTTGGTTTAGTTTAATAAAACTTTGAACTTTACTACTACACAACGTCATTGCCAACAGTGTGCCATACCTGTTGATGTGAGATCAGTTCCGCAGATTGAGCTAATAAATACAAGTCTTTCAAATGTAATTTTAGCCCAAGGAGTGCGATAGTATTGAGTTGAGAGTAAAAAACACAATCTACTATATACACGTTATTTACAGAATTATAAAAACAAGTGAATTGAAAAAAAGTGAATACAAGAAGGAAAAAGAAATAATGTACAGAGTGTTATCTGTCTGTGTTATCTGTCTCATGCAGATGAGGAGTTGAACATTGTTAATTTTTTTTTATTGAAGAACTAGATGTCTAGATTAGGTTAGATTTCATCAGGTGATCAGGCATAACATTAAAGCCACTTGTTTTAAGTAAATTGTGTAGCCCACTGTAAGTAAAGTAAATTACATTGACCAACATGTGATAATTCAATGTTCATCTGGAAAGTTTTGGACCTGGCATTCATATGGACATGGACCACCCATCTAGACTAGATCAGACACCCGCACCCCATAGCAATGACACTCCTTGATGGCAGCAGCCATCCCCAGCAGGATGCAGCCTGACACAGACACACACAAAAACAGATTAAGAGCAACTCAAAAAACATGAAGCGCAGCACAAGGTGGGATCCAAATTCACTAGATCCCAAACTGATCAAGTGTCTGTGGGATGATCCACAGAGGCCTCTCCCCTCAACCTACAGGACCCAAAGACCCCCACTGACAACATTCTGTTTCCAGCTCACCACAGGACACACTCAGAAGGCTCGTGTCCGTTCTCTGATGAGTCGCAGTTATTCCTGTTACGGCTGTTGTGGATGACATGGCATTTAATAGATAGTTAATGAAGTATGCTATATAAATGAACATCTTTGCCTTTTCTCACTGCAAATGGTCACATTCAGTTATGTAGCAAGAAAACTGCCTGAAGCTGAAAGAGACTGTCGTTATTACACAGTGGGGAGATTTTGTTGCACTGACAGTTAGAGAAGAAGCGAATAAAAATAATGCAGAAATTAATGCAGTTTTTAATTAGTTTTAATTTAATTGAATACAGATGCAAAATAATATCAAAATAATTAATGCCTAATTATTATAGAACCATATTAATTTATTTTCATATTATTTTTCTCATTATTATTTTTTTGATGCATTTAATGGCATATTGATACATTTGTTGAGTCATTATTTTTTTCATTTATTTATTTTTTATTTTAGAATTTCCAGGCCTCAGTATGATGGAACGTGTTCCTCATTCTACAGGTTGACTTTGTAGTATGTATCTCTGCTCACACTGAACCGGTCAGTCGACACAGTGGTGGGTGTGTTCTTGCCTGAGTACACTTGATGTAATACCAAGCCCTATGTCGCTGTTGTCCAGTGACCGTTGCAGTTAGGTATTTAAACAAAATGCCTTTGTCATTCTAGCTATGGTAATATTAGTGTGACACAATTAAACTTGTTCAGACATGTCTCCTTTTCCAGTTCTCAGTTTTGCATTTGCAAAAGATAGTAGTAATTCCATATTGGTGTGATGCACATTTATAGAGAATGATTCACTGATTCATTTTATGTTTATGTCATTTTGTGTTACAGCTCTAAGTCAATTTAGTGCTCCCTCTGACTGTGTTGTGTTGTTTTTATTCTCGCCCTCTGTGTTCAGATGTACATCTCTGACCCCTGGTCCTTGCTGTGATCGTTTTAAACTTCACATCCCCTATGCTGGAGAAACCCTGAAATGTGAGTAAATAAGTTTCAGTCCTTATCTCTGATGCTGTTGGAATAAGCAGACATTGATATTTGTTGTTACTGGGGAACATTTCTTTGCCTTATAAAGTCACAAAGCAGAGCTCTTCAGGGGCTTAAAATCCGACTGTTGCCAAAACTGACTGTTGACTGTTGCCAATTAAGATGACACACTTAGAGGTCTAATCAAACTGATTGCACAATTTATTCCACGCTGATTCAGAGTTTTACTCTATTTGTTGGTTCTTTGTACTCTAAAGTGTAAGCACTGACAGCATTTCAATTTGCAGGTCACCAGCTGTGCCAGCTTGGGTTAATTTGTTAATTGTCAAAAGCAATGGGCCTGAAAGTCAAGTAATTTTATTAAAGTTGACCAGTTAAGAGAGGAGAGGTGGTTTGGAGTGGACACCAATGGATAATTATTCAAAGCACACATTCTCTGCGTGAGACCAGAGGTTAAACAAAGGCACTGGAAATACATGTATTATGGCAAGAACTGAAAATGCCACGCAAACATTCCATTTTACTTTGATATTACACTGCACAATGGGAACCGGTTGTAACTGCACTTACTAAGCAAGCGGCAAGGTTGAAATCACCCACAGGAATTCCTTAAATACAAAAACAAGATGACTATTCATCTCACGATGGTGATGGTTCATTAGTGCAATGATACCAGTAAACATGATGTGGCTTGTGCCACTGAATTTTTACTGGAAAGATCTCAAACGTCGTAATCAGGGGCCCACTTCAGAGACTTTCCCCTCTGAGCGTTCCTTTTAAAGTGACAGCCAATATTTCTGAGTGTGATGATGTCACGATTGAGATCGATTTTACCTTCCCGGAATTACGGTGACTCACGTGGCGCTAACGGGCTTGTGCGCACACGTGTCTTGATAAGATACGATCATGTAACATTATTCATCTTTACGTGCCCACCCGCACTTCAAAGACGCTTCATGAATATGAAATGTGTCGAACAGATTTAGCCCTTAACAAAGCTTGTAAAAATACCCACTTATGTGGGTGACGCCTTTTCTGCATTCACATTTATCTGAATTTCTTAAAATGTCTGCAATCAATATTCTTACCCACTTCAAAAAGACAGCACATGGCAAAAGCTAGATGTTTGAGCTAGTTTGGTGAGGAAGCATGTTTTTGTGGTTGATGAGTTAGTTCTTTGAACAGAATTGTTTTTCAAAACACAACAATTAAATGTGCAGGTGTTAAAAGCGAACACGAGTCTATGAGATCCATGTTTGATCATTGACATTTAGAGCAAGAAGTTTGGTTTGGTTGTTGGGTGCAAGTATGCCCCTGCATGGGGAAATAACCTATGACTGGATAGAGGAAGCAGGCTTTGCTTATTTTGCAAAATTTGCAAAAAAAATAAAAAAATCTGTCCAGGCAAGACTTGTTGTGGCTAGACTTGTGGAATATGTGGACGTAGAGTTAAATATTTGTCTCTAGAGAAGCAGAGAGCCCAGTTAAAGAAAAGTTATTTACTACTTCAGAACAACCCAGATAACAAAATATAGCATGGTTCTAAAACTCCTATTCCTAAGAAGAGTCAAGAAAAAGCATGTGAGCCCTTTGGCAAGACCTGTTTTTCCTGCATTAATTAGTTATAAAATCTGATCTGATCTTCATCTCAGTTGCAAGTAGAAACACATTTTAGTGAAAAAAAAGACAAGCATTTATAAGCTTTTGGGTCTTTATTGAACACGCCCTTTAACCATGCCCAGTACTGTGTGCTTTTGGTGGGAAAGTGTGAGTAAACTTTTTAAAATAAATGGTTGAGCCTCTTTTGGCAGCACTAACCTCAGACGAGCATTTTCCATAGCTGCAGATTAGAACTGCTGAGATGTCTCATGAGAGATCACTTCACCTCAAGTCCCCAGGGTTCCCACGGGATGGATCCCCTCTGACTGAAGCCATTCTGTAGGAGATTTACTTGGATGTTCAAGGTCTTTGTACTGCTATATCCTCAACTTTTACTCAGGTTCCGCTGGATAGGCTCTCTGGAAGATAGCTTGATAAACATGGGAGTTCATATTCCCCTCACTGACAGCCAGATGCGGCAATAGTCTCAAAACATGATGCTGCCACCACCGTGCCTTCAGTTCACAACAAACAAGCAATATTTCTGAAATTTCAACTGTGCATGTTTCCATTGAAAGCAGCGAATGGGATGTCATCTCCAGTGATGCCAGTAACAGGAAAACGCGAAAAAAGCATTTCCATTGCACTTTTGCGATACACCGCATGAGAACGTAAAAATATTTTGAGAGGTTTTTCAAACTGTACGTGTTCCCATTACCAGTTTTTCATTGCGATATTTAGGTTTTGCGCATTTCTAGGGCAGAAAGTGATATTATCAGTGTGACAGTCCTACGTGTTCTCAGACTCTTCAAACCTTGATCCGTCCATGTCTTTGGCAAACAGATCCCTCCGTGGTGTTCGGTAGACTCATGAACTGAGATGTTTACCTGCTTTTATGTGATTTTCAAGCTTTCTAATTTACTTGATTACACATTCTGCATCCATCTTAGGTTGATCTTCCGGAATAACATAGTGTTGTATAATCACAATTTATAGTTTTTTTATTTTTAATTTATTTATTTTTTTTACAGTGGCCTAATTAATATCTAAACTTGTTGATGTGACTTTGTAATGGCTTTCAGCTGAATGTAAAATAACCAATCACTTTCTAAGTCCTTTGAGATCCCTTCTCTTTCTCTTCGCAGTCAGCGCACACTTGTACTGTAAATACCAAACTCAAAATTATTTTGAGTCAAAGCAGCTCTAACCCACACCTCACATCTTGTTTCATTGATTAGACTCCAGATTTGACTCCGGTTTGCTTGTGTTGATGCCATTAGCCTGGGGGTCTGATGCTCTTTCCAGCCTACACTCTGAACGTTTGAGTGATCACTTCAGTATGGATAAAACAGTATAAATAGTTTTGTTATTATTAGTTCAAATAGATTGGTCCGTGGTTCATAATTGTAACTGAGATGAAGATCTGACTACATTTTAAAGCTAATCTATACACAAATAAAGAAAATCTCTGAGGGTTCGCTTGGAATCCAATGGCAAACTATACCCAGGATTTGTACCATCTGGACGGCAGCAGGGTGGACAGCTGTGGCTCAGCAGGTACAGCGGGGTAGTCTGTGAACCAGGGGGTTAGAGGCTCGATCCCTGGCGCATGGACCACATGCCGAAGTGTCCTTGAGCTGAGGACCAGACGTTTTACCATGCGAGTTTACATCCATCTGAACATTTCTGCTTCTGGTGCCAGAACCAGTATTTTTGTCGCGTTTGGTTAATGCGCAGTGTAGTTGTAAAATTACGATTAATGACAGTAAAATACCTGAAAATACAGTTGACCTAGAATAATGGAAAACGCGAGATTGCAAATTGCAGTTGGACCTTGCGCCATACCCTTACTTAGCCTTTATGAGAAACGCCCCTATACAGTGTAAATGCCTTTGTTTAGGAAGACATCTCTGTTTAATGCACGGAGACAGGAAAGCAGCACCCTGAAAAAAAATCTAAACAGAACCTGCAGTGGCATTCTGGCATGGCACGCGACATCTCTGCAGCTGTTGTGCTTTCCTACGATTTAGCCTTAGGAAGGAAGTTTGTTAAATCAAGGATGCAGAGCTGCAGGTTGGACTGTCCCGGTCCACGGACCTACCTACTGATAGCGTGCAAAAACATAATACACCCTGCACAGTGCTAAGCACCATTAATACAAGCCCTGCCCCCTTCTACTTCACCGTTGTGGCTGGTACTGCTAAACAACAATTTGTGGCCGTTGTTGTTGTGCACATTATGTCCTTATGACTTCAATAAAATGAAATGGAAGATTTTGAGAAGGCACGTAACGCAGCAACTAGATTTCAAGTGAGGCTTCTTTATTGCTGTTTCATCATGTATGAAGAAAGTAGAATACATAGTGACATTTGCGTCTCAGAGTCATTTCCCCTCCTGGAACCACGCCAGTAGTTTTCTGACAAGCCTCCAGTGGTTCGTCAGAGATTTACAACACATCCTCTCGTTACCTTCTTTGACTCCTCTCCACTGGAAAAGTACTTCCATGTGTGTACGTCTCTTCTCATTGTCGCTGGAACTGCAAAAAAAAAAAAAGCAGAAGAAGAGAACAGCACACAAATAGAATTGTGTAACACAATATCAGGACATTGTGAACCATCCCAATCGTGATCATGTCTGCACCACAGTGAGATCCCTTTCCAGTCGGTACATTCTTTTTTAATTTACTTTTAATACCTTGACCTGTTGCTGCACTTTCTGATTACAGGAGTTTCTTCTTTCACTCCATTTACATAATAAAGGAATAAAAACCAAACTTAACAGACTTATGCAGGTACATTTACAAGACAGACCTGTTAGCAAAGATTCCAGTGGCTTTGGTGGTAAATGTCAAGTCTGCTCATTACTTTAAGTACCTGTATTAAAAGAGTCCAGAGCTCAAACACATGCAGTGCACTTAATGCAGCTCCTGAAACAAATGGCCGCCTCAACAAGTCACTTCACGTCAGCTTCAGACAACTGACGGTTAAGATAATTGTTCCCACAGAGATTGCATATTTTCCAAGGTGAGCTTATTTGACATTAAAGTTAGGCTGATACCTACCCTGATGTGTTGCTGTCATTTTATATCACTTAATGGTGCACCAGCAAATTTTGGATCAGACAAGTGATAACACGTTCTTCTCTTCTCTCCCAGGGGATATCATATTCAATGCACAGTATCCCGAATTACCTCCAGACTTTATTTTCGGAGAAGACGCAGAGTTTCTGCCTGAGCCCTCAGAGTTACCAGTGAGTATTCTGGAAGAATGTAAAAGGCTGATTTATCGCCTTCACTATGAATCTACATCACACTGTGCTTTATTATACCGCACTGCTACAGCACACGATAACACAATTAACACCATTTGTTTTTGCATCCTCCCACTTGTTAAAGGCAACTTTTTTCAGTGCTGACTTGAGCAATCCCAGTAGTGAGAGAACAGTGTCACATATACCTTTTATAAAAACCACTGTCAGCAACTGTCAGTGTGCTGTGGGTGAGCAGCGTGAGAGAGCTGGAAATGTTGCAGTAGTTGTTCATTATGCTGTAAGTTTTGTTTTGACGTGCTGTGTATCTGTACATCTGATCGAAATCTGTATGAAGCAGTGATTCACTAGAAATCTAGTCTAAACAGAATAAATGTCCCGACACATTATTATTTTTAACATCATCATTTTTATTATTAGATCAGCTTTCAGGTGCTCCACAATCAGTTTAACAGATCAGGAGGCTCATGTTACTGCTTGCCGCAACCAAGTATCTGTGGGATGATCCACAGAGGCCCCTCATCTCAAAGGCCCCCACTACCAACGTTCTGTTTCCAGACACCACAGGACTCCCTCAGAAGGTCCATTTCCACTCTCTGATGAGTCACAACTGTTTTGGAGGCACCAGCTGTAGAACTGGTTTTCAGGGACTGATTGCATCAGTATTGTCTAGTTTTGCACGAGGTGTGGTTTTAATGTTTAATTAATGTGAGCTTCTTCACCACATGCAGCCGTTACAACAAGTTCCAGTTAATCTCTGTACATGTTTCAAATGCACTTCATTTGTGGTCCTAAAGTATTTTAATGTTTTGATACTGGGATCATTTGGAACATCCTAACATTTTATCATATATAAATAAATCCAAGCTGTCCACATAATTTTTTTTTTATTATTCCAAAGTACTCCAATATAACCTCAACAAACTGTTGCCACATATCAGTTCCCTTCCATTTAACTTGAACAGACTGTTGATGTGAGACTGGAGGACATGGGAATGTGAAAAAAAGAAGAAGCTGAAATGCTTTGATAAAAAGTTGTTGGAATATTCTTAACATTTAAAGAATGAGACGCATGCTTGGAGGTTGCCAAACAGCTTTAGGGCTTTTGGACTGAACAGTTCTCGGGACTCCCTTTACTGCGTACCATGGAGCTCCCCAAGATGTACAGAACTTCAAGAGCTTTTTCCTCACTTTTATTTAGGGTTAAACGCTATAGAATAATTGCTGGTTTATGCTGGTTTATCACTTATGTCTTTGTGCTGTGCAGCCGCTCCACCACCACTCATTGACAGAGCCGTATTCGTGTAATTCAACCACTTAATGTACGCTTACATTTCTTTGTAAGGTTTTTCTTTCCCAGAAGTAGGAACTAAAAAGTACCCTAAAAAACAGATCTGCAAGAACTACAATTACTGTGGTACGTTCTCTGAAACTAGAAATTATTTCCGATGTGTTGTTGTGTTTATTTCGAAATCTCTTTCTGCAAAATGCACAGCAGTTATTCTAATGACAGGCTGCATGCATTTCATACACATCCCCATAGAGTGTATAAAGATGGACGGTGAAACTGCTCCTCAAAAGTGAAGCCAAAGCAAATAGGTCATAAGCTCTGACTTCGGCCAAACTAAAACACTAAAAACATATCTTTATTTTTTTCAAGGATGGTTTCTGTCATTTTAGGTAGTTAATATAATATTAATGCATGTTCACGTGTCAATTATGTAGATAATTTTCATGTAAGTTCGTTATTTGACACCATAGAGGCAGGATGTAACACAATGGGGACTGCCAGTCTGTAAAGACACAGAGAGAAAAAACAAAAATTCAGTATTTCTTTGTAATTGGTGGAGGTAGAGCAGAGTACAGTATTAATTAAACAAAAACATGAGTGAATGTGGAGGACGTGTGTATGGGTCATCTCTGTTGTGGCTCCGCGTGGCTCCAACCTCAGACTGTACTGAACAGACTCCAAAGTCACAAGATGGCGCTGCCCGTATCCTCGTAAAAGAAGTGGCGTATTCATGCAGCCTGTGGTTAACTACCTTGCACTAAAACAACAACCTTTGAAGGGAAGAAGACCTTCTGTTAACTCATTCTGTAAGATAAGTGGGCGTTCATAATGAAAGCAGTTACGCATTCAATACTTAAAGCTCTGACTTATGGCTTGTGTTGTTTCAGGTACCAATGAGCCATAGAATACAAACCTTGAAGGCCAAAATACAGGAAAGTAAAGTGGTTTTCCTGAACAAGATTCTGCAAATTGTGTGACACCATGTTTTTAATGGCTAAAAACAGAGACCAAACAAACCTGATATCTAAATGTAATAATCAGGATACGAGAGTCAAATTAGATGACAGAGATTAAGGGAGAAGCTACATAAGTGGCGAGAGGGGAACATAAAAGAACTTAACACACTTGGATTTCCCTGATCTCAACACAGTTTAGATGGTGATAACAAGGGAGAGGACGGGGACCTGCTACGCTGCAGGGCTCCAGCAACAGGCCAGGGCTGCCATTGGTTTGTTACTCAACTCTTACACTGTGGTGCCGCTGTGTACTTTTTGGGACTATTCATCCTTTGATTCTGTTTTCTGTCACCGCTTGCCACCCGGAGGGGTTTTTAGGACCGTTTCCAAAAGAATAGCAACCACAAAAGTCCCGGTTTTGGGATTTTTTCCCCCCCAAAATAAATAAAAATCTTCTATTGCTCAGTTCTGAATGGGATAGCTCCGTCTGTGCAGTATTTTTTTTTTCCATGTAAAGAAAACACCATATTGCTAATAGTGTGACCTCTAATTCCACAGTCAGCACAAGCTCTGACTTTCAGAATGATCTGTATTGTGGCATTCAGAACTGTGCTGGGGCTATTAGGTCTGTAGGTGGCAAACACCTGACTACTTTAGCTTCAGCTATTTAGCTAGCTATTTTTGTAGCGGCCTAGCACGGAGAAGCTAAATTCCCCTGCTTGTGTCAGAGTCTGGGAGAAGAGAGGGGAGTATTGCTCACCGTCTCAAAAATCCAGCTGCGCACATAAGGGGAAGCACCGCTGCTGAGCCAGAGCTTGGCAGCCCAACGCTTGTTTATTTTCTCACTTGCAGTCTTGCTGTGTTTTTGCAGTTCATGCTTTCTTAATCCTCCTTCGCCTGTCTCTGTCTGAGATCCTCCTCTTCCACCCCCATCCCCATTTCCCTGTACATTTTCAGTAAGTACATCCCCCTCTTGATATTGAAGAAGTCTTTATTTCAGGCACTTCCATAAATTTCCCCCTATATCTCCTGGAAAGTTTTACTATCAGCGCTGGGGTGTTTAAGTTAGAAGACCCTGAACAAAACAAATGGACTAGTTGCCTGCACAATATGAACTGGTTAACTGTGCAACATAATGTTGGTCTAACATGCTAACATTTATTTAAATGAAATGATAACATCCTGCCTGTTAATGAGCATTCATGTGCCGTGGACTGGTAATCCAAAAAGTCCACAATAGCACAATTCACAGGCAGTGTGTTTTTGGCTTTTGTTATCCAGTGGGGGTAAACATTAGGCTAATTTTAGGTCGTCTGTCAGTGACTGGTTGAAATCTTGATGCCTCAGCAGCACATTGCTCTTGTTTACAGCAAGCCAAGGGTATCATTAGCTCCTCTCTTTGGGTTTGTGTTTTTCCCTCCTGTCACCAGGCCTCGAGTAGGTTTGTTATCAGCGTTTCTGTTTAGACAGAGAAATGTGGGGGGGGGAAAGACTGGATGAAAATATGATGCCTGTGAAACATGGTGGATGGTCAGTATGGTTTGGAACAGTGTGTTATTTGTGTTGTATAAGATCTTCATAAAATAGACTGCGACAGAACAAGGTTTTGAACTAGAGGACACCATTGTGCTTGCATTCCATTTAAAATGGAAATAGTTATTTTTCTTAGGGTTATGAGGTAAATGTTGATTGCAATGGATATTGAATAATGACTCAGTGAGCAATTCTCTTTTCCGCTGGGTAGAAACCACCCAGGATATTGAAGTACAAATGGAACACTAGAACAGCAACAGTGCTTCAGACTAAATCAAAGTGTCCAGTTTCTGCTGTGGGCAGGGGTTTGGCTGATCTTCGTAGTTGCTAATGCTACCACTAGCAGACAGAAAATTAAAGAGAGGCCAGGCGACCAGGAGCAACAGAAAACGAAACTTTTGGCTACTAAGAAGAGAACTTTAGCTTCACTGACCATGAGCCGTTTAGTCAGACTGACGCTGGTGACGTGTCACACGAACAAGTATTCTCTATATTGTGAACGTTGTCATTTTGTAAAAACATGAAATTAGGGCAGAATTTAGAAGCATTTATTTATCTATTCAAATAAATCTTAATTTACTTTAAGACCCAGTATCAATTAGTAAATCCCTCCATCAGTCTCTTGACACTAACTGTATTTAAATTAATAAAAGTGATATTTTGGAAATTTCGATAAAGTACAATTGCGCTTTGTATGTGTTTCCATTGAATGGTGTTTAACGAATGAGCTACAACTCTTGTAATGAACTGATATTAAACCAAATTGAATCAAATTGGAAACCTGCTTGCATGTAGCATCAGTCTACCTCTTCATGTTGCTCTCTTCTCTTGAAGTGTGTCATTTGTTGGTGACAGGTGCTAGGCCCTGGGGAACACAATATTTATTCTTTGTGACAATGACTAAAATACTTGTTAATTCTCTTGTGACAGAAGTTTGAATAGATGTCTGTTTCCCATCACCGCAGCCTGGTGTGTCCACGTTTTATTTGTGAATTGCAAAATGAAGCCGTAGTAGTAGTAGTCCAATACTGTACACTGTAACTGTTGTTACACTGTTGTTGTCAGTTACTGACCAATTGCTAAGTATATCGCAGAGTATGATCAATTGTTCAGTCACCCCTGCAATCCTGTAAGTTTTTTTTAGCATAATTAAGATTTTCAGCTCAACATCCGACTCAAAACTGCTGGGTGATATCTGCAGCTGTAATTATCAGATGAGACAGCAGTTTGTCATAATTACATGAAGTGGAAACCACTTATCAACCATTTCTAAACATAGGGACACTTTTGAATCTATTAATTAGAGAAATGAAAAAGTAGATTTGGATGTTTCGGTGTAATTATTATTATCACTGGATCTTTTCATATTATTATTTATTGTCTCATTTTGAATGAAAGTAGTGGTGGACATTGTGGTCAAACGGTAACTGTCTGTGAAGGTTCTCAGTCATGCAGGTTATGGTACATCCAAAAAAAAAAAAAAAAAAAAAGCAAGGCAACCGGACTTGTAGGGTGAGGACATTCCACCGCTCATCCAAGTAACTTCTTCAGTTCTACAAGACTAATGGGCAGTTGGGATTTAAATGAGAACATATATGGGTGTTGTCCACCCGAAACTGGCATGACTACTGTCTGTAACAACAACATACTCACCTGTAATTGGAGGCGTGAACAGAGTCTCACAGAGAGGGGTTTTCCAATTTAACATAGATTCCCTACTTTACACCCCTTCAAAACCAACTGTCATCTCTGGCCAAGAAATATGCATGTGTTCAAAGGAGTGTCCTTTGTCCTTCAGGTGTAGGCGGACGACTGAATCCTGGCCTAAGGAGTTGGTGAATGGGTGGTTTTCTTTCCCCAATGTCCGCGTCCTTACAACCCTCACTGAGCTGAACAGCCTAAACTACATTGTTCTGTTTTTGCCTGGGTGTTCTGTCACCATTTAAACAGACAATAACTCCAACATATCCTACTGAAGCAGCAACACGAAAGAGGTTCTCAAACCTCTGTGATTATGAAGAGAAGTCGCGTTTAAACTACAATAGACGAGGGATGAAAGAGACTTAAATACTCTAGCTGGATGACGAGAGGCCACACTACCCACAAATAAGCCTTTTATAGCAGAACAGTTCCACAAGCCATGGAATATGAGCAAAGACTGCCTCATATTTATTGAGGTTCACTGTTACATTGTTGCCACGGTGAAAGGGTTGACTGGAAAGTGCAAATGTAGGCTAAATGGCATCCAGACAGAGGCTAAGTGGCCACCATGGCCGCTCCCCACCTTGGAGAGCTTTGAAACTCAGTGCAAGGCTTATTTTTAACTGGTCACTCATGTTTGCCCTCGCATCATCTTTGTCACTCTAATTATGTTAGGGCTGTGGAAATTCATCTGCCAGTCTAATGGGTTTATTTTGGGCAGAGAAGGAGCCGTTGTTCTTATGAACGTGGAAATAAATATTGAATTTAGCAGTGATTTCCTCTGTAACTTTAATTGACTCTAACCCACTCAGACACATTTACGACTGTCTAACCTAAAGACGTAATTGATACCACTCAGTAGTAGAAATGCAGCTTATCAGCGGTTTAAATTGTGGGGAACATGTAGTTCAACTGTAGTTGAAGTTTTAAATAGTACACAACATGCTGTGATGACTTTACTATGGGAACTGAACATGAATGTAAACCTTAAAGCATGGGCTTGACTGAAGTGGCTTGTAGGGCTGGTCTAAATAGCCTTAGAGCAGGGTAGTGTGCATGTGTACAACTCTGTTACTAGTTAATTAGGTATACACAGCTCAAAGTAATGTAGTCCAGAACAGCCCAGCACTTCAATAAAGCCTCCAGTATACCTGAGGTTTGCATAACATTTCATTCAGCCTTATTTAAAGGCAAACCGGTTCCAAATGGGCTCTGTTCTTAACAAACAGGCAGTTTGTACTCACTCACTAGGTTTTGGCCATCTGAACATTCTCCATACTCTCTGTAGCCTGGCAGAGACAGACTCAGTTCTTATCAGAATGTGAGTCTGGCAAGGTGGAGAGCAATACTGGCAACGCACCACTGGGATTTCATTATGGGGCGTGTTTCAACTGATACAGAGAAAAAGATAGACCTCTGCACACCTATACGCGTGCACATAATGCTCACCTGTGCAAGCACAAAACACTTCAAACTTTGCACGAGCCACTTTCAGCTAAACTGGACACTTGCCCTGTATAATAACTTTTTTTTTTCCAAGCAAGATTTGCACAGCACATTTTCACAGCCGCAGCTTTTACGACTCAGCAAAAATGACATTCCTACTGAGAACAATGTGTATCCTGTATATTTCAGCGACAATGTTCCTTCCCTGTGCAGTTAAATCTCATACCCGCTGTTATTCTGTACAGCTGTTTTTGTACAGCTGTACAGAATAATAAAGTTCATTCATTAAACAGTTACAGCTTTATGTTGTAATATATTGTAGTAGAAGTGCTGTGGTAGTAGTTGTAGTGAAGTCGCTCTTGTCTGTGTCTTGGGCGCACACTGTTTGTGTAGCACAGTGGGACTGGCAGAAACACTGTATGCGTTCATGAAAAGAATTAAACAACAATTAAAAGAAAACTCCATCTTCAAATGGAACGCAGGGGCGTCTTTGTTGATGTATTGGCAAAAGTTGAAGACAAGTGAGATCACACCAAAACAGGCGGTGAAGGCATTTTTACGTATGATGGCACGCACATCTGACACATTCATGCCTCTTAAATCCGACCTTTTATTAAAGCTATACTATTCAATTATGGCTGTAGATTCAATGTATTGAGGAGTCTTGTGTTGTGATGCATATGTGTTTGTGGTTGTGGTTTTTAAATGAACAGGCCTGTCTATTCTATATACGCGTGTTTTACGACATAAACAGGAAACCTATGACTCATTCCTGTTGTCTGTTCTTTTTTACCCCCTTCCGCTTATCATCAATAAGTCCCGGGGGGTGAAACAACAAATAAACACAGCCAGTGAAATGGACTTTAACAAATTTCTCATGAGGGCTTTACTATAAAATCTATTTCCGGGCTATAGCTTTCTGGCGGAACACCCACTTAAGTCAGCCAGCACGTCAAGCTAACCGTGATCAACAGCCTGAGCCTGCCGAGAAGAGAGGAGTTTGGAAAGACATGTGTTCAACAAACCAAGTGACGGGAATACAACAGCGTAGCTCTGCCCACATGTTACTGGGAAAAATGACCAGAGAGGAGGAAATGACAAAGGCAGAGACAGGAAGGGAGGGAAGGTGGGGAGCAGTGCTATTTTACGTAGCCAGTGTTGCATCACAGGCTTATTTTTCTTCCCTTATTCAGTAAATGTTATGACAGTGAACTTAAATTCTAACTAAATGACTTTGTGCATATTTGCATGAAATAAATAATAATAAAAATTTGTCGTAGATGATAACCAGACTCCCACGTCCACAGAGAGTATTGGAATGAGAGTGTTGTGATATGAGAAGCCTTAACAGTTCCCTGTTTTGGCCTGGTAATTATAAATCATATGTATCTTAAATAACTGACAGTTATTTGAATAAACAGCACAAGAGCTCCAGTTCTCTCACAATGCCATCAAGGACATCAGGGACATGGGGGATATCAGACTGAGAATTGATGTGTGCATCTGTATCTGTTGACAATTTTCAGTACATCATCCACTAGTTATCAGCGGTCCCTGAAGGTGCCATTGAACAGACTGTGTTTCTCACACGCGGACAAGCATAATGCATACATTTCCGCTTTGTTATTGCCTGAAATTCATTGTCAGTTGCGTGCTGTCAACATATTGACCGACGCACAAGAAATACACCCTTCATCTTCTTTATCCTACCGTGAGATACACGCAATTGTGCAGCACATAAGAACAGCTATCTCTAATTGTACCTTCTTTTTTTCTACTCCCCTAATGCTACTATTTGTCGGCCCCTCTGTCCCCTTCTTTGAGCGTGATGTATCATTTCACTGGTCTAGACTTGCCCAGTGATGCGTGCAGGCACTGAACATTTTGGGAGTTCCCCAGCCTCTCTCTAAGTCTGCGTGTGCCCGAGACCCGCACTTGGCCTCGATAGCCTCTCTGCACACGGCTTGAACATGTTTCCACTTATCCGTCCAGCTGCACTCTGCTGTGAGGTGTGGAGCAGGCTGTGTCTAGTTCACCCCGGGAATTCCTATATTTCCTACATTGTTTGGTTGTTCTTCCTCAACTGAATAACCATTAATTTCCACATTTTGCTGAGTCTGTGTCAATTAAATGAACGAGGTGTGTGTTTAGATTGTGCAATTGCTTGACTTTATTACCCACTATAGTTGATATAATTGATACATATATATGTTATACGCCGATTAGCCACAACATTATGACCAGAGGAATAGGAGAAGTTAATAACATCGACCATCTTGTGACCATCAGTGTTCTGTTGGGAAACGTCTGGACCTGACGTTCATGTGGATGATACTTAGACATGTACCAGCTACCTAGAGCAGACCAGGTACCCCCACCCCATAGCAATGACACTCCTTGATGGCAGCAGCCGTCCCCAGAAGGATGCAGCCTGACACAGACACACACACACACACACACAAAAAAAAACATGAAGAACAGCACAAGGTGTTGACCTGGCCTCCAAATTCATTAGATCCTAAACTGATCAAGTATCTGTGAGATGCACCAAAGAGGCCCCTCCCCTCAACCCATAAGACCCAGAGGCCCCCACTAACAACATTCTGGACGCCCTCAGAAGGCCCATGTCCATTCTCTGATGAGTCCCAACTGTTTTGGAGGCACAAGGGAGACCTACACAATATTAGGAGTGTGGTCATAATTTTATCAGTGTATCTGTCCCTCTAGTATCAATGAAGAACCCATTCATTACTTACACTTAGAGCGAAACATTAATGGAAATCGCTGGTGTTTAGGCTCATAAGTCTATATATAACCTGCAAATGTTGATAGATCAATAGTTTATTAACTAATAAAGTGGGACATTTCACTGTTGTGGCAGCAATGTACAAGCCTGACGACTGAGGAGTTGTACAGACTGATGTCTTGTTGCAGAAAGATTTCCTGCAGCATTCCTTGGGCTGTACTGGAAAGCATGCGTTACCACGTGATTATCATCAGTTTAATTTTTGCCTGGAAAAACTACAGATAAGATCACAACACAACAATGACTGTGGCACTGATGACAGACCAAGAATCAGACAAAACTCACTGTAACAGTCTAAATACTGATTGCTGTCTCATTGTTTTGGGGTTAGGGACACAGAGGTTCGGCTCTGTTGAGGTGCTTGAATCTAGTGGCTGCTAAAGCAGATAGTCTGTTTCAGTTTTGTCACGTTTGGTTGACGTCGTCTCCATATTTGGGGTTGGCCGTAAACAGATGAACTTAGGTAAGTCATTGCAGCTTTACGGTGATGACAGTCTAGTTTATAAATACATATTTATTTTTAAGATATTATTTTTCATACATGATGATGTATTTGTCTGTTACTACCCCTTTAATTTAATTTGTTTTCTCAAAAACTATATACAGTAATCATGACCCATTTTCCTTTTACATATATATATGCAGTAGATTTCCATATATTGGAACCAGTGGAGAAGTATAGACACATTGTTGGTTTTAGCCTTTACATTGGATGTAAATTATTATGGATATGTGCTTCAATGAATCTCTCTTTTTTTTTTTAATTTTAATTTTATTTTTTTTACTTAATTAAATCTCCTCAGAGAAGTAATGTTCTTACACAATGAGCCATTGTTTATAACTTAGATGTCAGGACAACTCCCGCTAAGAAAATGCAGTGTAAAGCCAATCCAAGCGTTTTCCCATCTAGGAAAAGGAAGCATTCCTGGCTTGACGTTCCCCCCTGGTGATCCTGAATGCCAAGCATTGGGGAGCGCTTCCTATCTGCTGCTCCAGCTCGTCCCCTGTTACCGCTCTAACAAAGGACCTCAGATGGCCCGTAAAGCCAGCATTATGTCAACCTGGGCATAGTGTACCAACTGTTGCTCCTGCTTCCTTCCTGCTTCAGGGAATAATGCGTTCCACGTTTTATTGGCGTTTATTATTGGCAAGGCTCACTGACTGGTCTGGGAGTGCTTTGTAGTGGGCAGGATATTGTTTGCTACCAGATACGGCTGATAGAAAGGGTTGTGGCGATTCTAAAACACAGGCCGATGCATGAAATTAAAACAAGAACCACGTGATAAATGTTAAGAGTAAGATATGACAATGCTGCTATCCCTCACCGTGGGTTGGTATCTGGCTGAAGCCGCGTCACAGCGTTAAAGGTAGTCGTAAAAGTGTTGTTTCTGTCAACAAGTTCCAATGTGTTGGACACGAACCGCACGGATCACAGTGGGAAAAAAAAAATAACACAAAAAAAAAAAACACTGGGCTGAGAATGCCAAGTGTCTTAAACACATGACAAGAGCAATTTAACATGATCTTACACTTGGCACTCTCCGGGGGCGAAACAGGGTGTGAGCCCACACTTGAATTAGAGACTAACAGAGATTAATTTAATACTTGGGAGTTTTTTAATGCCTCACACTTTCAAGTCTACAGCGATTTATTGGATCAGGTTGCCAGCATCTATAAAAATCACATTTAAGACGTAAAAACAAATATCTTCTCTTGGCCTATATAATTATCTTGCATTTTCAGATGCCAGTCCCTCGCTCATTGGCCTAAGATAAATATTGGATCGAAGATGGTACAGACGGATGGCACAGGAAGACATAATTCTGTCAACTTGGGTCTATTCAGTGTGAAGATGCCCAATTTAGGTGTACATTTTCTTCTTAAAGAAAAACACTGTTTTTGATTCTTCCCTTATCCTCGACGCATTTACGACGCATACATCTGCAGCTCAAAGGAATCACAGCGCTGTGACATACGTTGCGATGCTTTTATTCATTTGATGCAATCGTGTCTGTAATGTTTTTTATTTATTTTATTTATTTTTTTACTTTTGTCACGGTTCGAGGGATGGCAGTCATTGCACCGTCAGACAGTAGCTTCAGGTCTAACCCGTGCGCAGCCACGTTTCCCACCGCCTCCACTGTTTTCAATAGAAATGTGACAGCAACTGGGCTGGCTACCATTCTTTACAATGGATTCAGAATTTAGATGCATCAACTTTTTCAACTTGCAACCATGGATACCATACAGAAATGGTATGCATCACCTATATCTTCACCTCTGCATGTGTTCTTTATCCAGTCGCATGAATTCCTCCCGCTCTGTTCTCCTCTTTCTCTTTTCGTCCGTCACTACCTGGTCGGCCTCAAGCACATGGGTTATACGAGCCGGGTTGTGCTCAAGGTTTCTTCGTAATTAAAGGGAGTTTTTTGTCTTGAGACAATTCAAGAAAAGTTGAATCAAACTCAACGGGAGATGTTTTTACTTTCTCTTTATGTCTCACTCTCATATATTTTGTTAAACCCTTCCTTTTCCCTTATATTAAGCTTCAACCCACTTTTTAACCCTGCCTACCACTTTGTGCGTGTTTCATAACTGAAGGAAGGTTTCCCAACAAACGTCTTCTATCTAACTTCTATCCTGTTAATTATTTTCCTTCCGGAAGGTTTCTTAAAGCTAAAAATACACACTTCTTGTCCGTCTAATTTTGTAATTTAATTTAAGATATATAATTCATATATAATTGAAGAGTTCTGACCTGGTAGCTTTAAAGACAATTTTGCAAGTCAAATTCTTTAGTGAAGCTGCAACAGTAGGAAATCTGTAATCCTTCTGGTTGTTGTTTCACTGTAAATTAATATCATGTTTTCCTATCCCTATATCTATATATCAAGAAATAGTAACTTCATACACAATGTTTTGGGGAGTACCACCTTTGAGCGGCAGACACAAATATAAAAAATGCTACAACTTTTAGCCGTGGGCCTCTGACATTTATTTGAATGATGACTGAGATTTTTACTTTAAATAAAATGATTAGTAAACAGAAAGAAGTATTTAAAAGTTGCAGTGTTCACCAATAATAAACTACTAACCGTGCTATTTTGACTGTGTTTTCACCTTTGGCTTTGAGACAATGCTACATAGATTCCCAAAATGCTAAATCCTAATGCTAATCCAATATATTTTTAATATGCAGTTTTTAACATTGATATTGAATCAAATCCTAATATCTTAAGGTAATACGATTATAAACTGCTTACCTTATAGATGTGGGTTCTTTTCAAAAAAAGCAAGGTAGCAGTGGTTCAATGTATTAGAGATGACAGGTTTTTATCATCAGCCAAGGTTAGGCTTAATAATTTGACACAGGTTTAGCCACTGTGTTGTGACAAAATAATTGGATTATAAGGTCCAGATTGAAGCAGGGACTATTGTTGAGGGCTATGATGTCTACCCCCTGTGGTTAAAGCCCTGAGAAAGATGTTCCTTCCATACAGACTGTCGTATGGGGCATGTAGATGGATTTTTTTTTTCCCCTTCCAGTTCATTTCATCAAATGTTAAATCTCAGCTTTCAAATAGCCCAGATTGTGACTCTTGTGTCTTTTGTCTTTTTGTTTTTTCATGTATCAAATCTGTACATTTTCCGCAGGGCTTATCCTATTCATGAAAAAAAAAAACACATAGATTTGTTTTGGCACACACAGCCTTCAGCGGAGCGTGTAAAATCAATTCAGTGAAGAGTCTGTGCAGACTCACATGTCTGTGCACTGCCACACACACACACACACACACACACACACACACACACACACATTCCAACACATGAACATTGCTTTTTGTCTCAGTGCATTTCATTCCTTCTCGCTCTGTGTTTGACCGCTGTTTTGTCGCCGCGTTCAAGTGCTATCCTGTTAACTCAGAGTCGGAACATTCTGTACAATGTGAGGGGGACTTGCACAGTGTCCTGTTAGCCATGCTAGTAACATTCTGCTAGGAGTCCGGGGCAAAGCTGGATGTTTAGTGGGTCAGTCAGTCTACCAGTTTGACTCTTAGTTCAGGGAGACACCCAGTACAAGCTCAGCCCTTCTGTCATTGGCCCACAAATAGCTCAGCTGAGGTTAACTACAAAGGACACCTTAACTGTAATTACTGAGGGAGTGTTTCTCCTGCACTACTGTCCTATTACTCTCTTTCTTATCCCCAATGCCTGTAAAGAGAAAGGTCTTAGAGAAAGTGCATCTTTTCTCATGGGGTTAGTTCATCACAGCTGTGAGTGGTAATAAACATTTACTGTAGCTCACTCCACTTTAACTTTGCTTCACAGTTTCAATATTACCTGTGAATAAAAGCAAAACTACGCTCTCATTCCACTTTTCCGTGGCCTTGGCCTAGTTGTTAGTCACTCCCCCCCCTCTGATCTCTCCCCCCTGCCTCTCGTCCTCCTCAGTGGAGTTTCGCTGATATTCTGTGTCACAATCCTGACACAGCACTTCCTCAGTCTCTCCTCAGTTTCAGCTCGCTCCTTGCCCCGGGCTGCTGGCTGCTTCTTTTGGACAATGCCCGTCCTTGTTTGCGTCTCCCTCTCATTTCGGGAATCCCAGGCATTGCTGGTAACCACTGGTGGATCGGGAGGATGAGGTCACAGTCTCTGTTTAGCCTGCTCCTGCCGTTGCCGTCCCCACCACCCAGCCACCCCCCACTGTGATAAGGGGCGAGGGCTGAGGCTGTTCTGTAACAATGGAAACTTTCTCCATTGGCCTGATGTAGGCGTCCAGACAGACAGACAGACAGACAACTGAGGAGACAAACTAATGGAAGTCAAAGACGTCCTGCTTTTGACACCTTAATGCAATGGGTATTAATGGTTACAGCATTTTCCAGCACCTATTAATCTCCCGCCCACACAGGGCAGCGTAGAATGGCTCTCTATCCTGATTTGCTCATCACTTCGGTTGACCTGCATTTAATTGGAGCGCTACAGCAAGGCAGGGTAACTTCCCACATTTACTTTGGCACTGCAGTTATGTCAGCAGGTCGCAATGCTTGTTGTTTGTGTATTCCCAGTGTGACTCTGGCTGCAGAATTTCACTTTCAGAATGAGCGGAGGAAAAGATTCGCTTTCACTTTTTGGTGCCTGCAGAGACCTGCATCCTCCCCCAAGCTCTCGCCGTGTTCGTCCCCTTTTTCCTCATCGCCCTGGTCAAATTAAACGTGTCCAGTTGAAGAGCTCGCACATCCGGTCTTACTTTTTCCCCGCAACGGGGTCGATCGCATCACCCCAGTGTGAAAAGGTAGCCAGCGTGTGAAAACTAGAATTGATGTGCCAGCTTTTCAGACAGACATTTTCTTCTTCATGTTAATCTCTTTAGCTGAACAAAGCCCAACCTTTTTAAAGTCTAAACAGTGCACCAGACTCATTAAGCTAATCAAGACAAGCCCGTATTATTTTTTTTCCTTCTTTGATTTGCACGCTGTACTTCTCCATAATAGCGCTCTCACGGCATTCATTCTCAAAAGCTCAGCCATCCGTGCCTCTTGATCAGACCTGACGTGCTTTCTGCTGTTTATTTTTGCACAGTGTTGTTCACAGTCATTATAAGCCTTCTATTCCTCGCGCATCAATGGACAGGTTCAGCTTAACAGAGGAAAAAAAAACCTTATGTTTGGTGGAATTAGACCAGTCGGGTATGTTTGGATGGTTCTGCTTACTCGCATGTGACTGATGGTTGTAGCTTTTTCCTGTACATTTGCATATTTGGCTTCTGGCCTCAGTCAACGGGTCAAGTGTTGTTTGCGATGAGTGAAACCGAGGTTGGTGAAAGGGAGAGACAGTGCGCATTTAAGCATGCAAGGTAAATCAGCTGAAATACTCTATTAATTTGACATAAACATTATTATTATGTAAGCAGAGGCAGAAGGGGACAAAGGTTTGGTTAAATGAAACTGCCTGCTGTGATTTTTGTGCCGTGAACTTCATCCTGTTCAGCTATGTGTAGCTATCAGCCTGCGAGACAGCAGAGGTCAGAAAAGTAGCAGAAGAGATGAAGAGGAGTTCAGACTCAGTACTTTTCCATATCAACCGAAATCGCTGCGCGGCTACAGGACATCCTTTGGCACAACCCTTTCCTTCTGATCTTGTAATGGGAAGTGCCATTTGTCGGAATTAGGCTATTAACTGACTTATTTTTTTTCTTCCTGGGAAAAACCTTTTTCTTCCATTACATTGTTCCTGCAAGCTGTTGCTAATTTTACCTTCAGTTAGTTTACACGCTGTAGTTTTGTGCGAGTCTAAAGGTAAATTGGTCAGATCTTGAGACGCCATCTAACCACATAGTCCAGTGAATTCAGACTGCAAGCTGAGGATTTTGCTTTGTGTAATGCTGGAAATAAATATATATCTAAAAAAGCCGTTAGTTATCCTTAACATTTCCATTTTTCCATGTTTCTTTTCGGGTTTCCGTGTCTTGTCATTGGAAGACTTAAAAACTGCAGCTCAGTTTGTGCATGAATACAGCTCTCTTTGTTTTTTAAGGCTTTATTTGTCTCTAAAATCAGTTCAGGGGATTTCTCTGCAAATCTGTCTCAGCAGAAATGGATGTAGATGCCAGAAAAAGA
Organism: Mugil cephalus; assembly: GCF_022458985.1. Lineage (NCBI taxonomy): Eukaryota > Metazoa > Chordata > Actinopteri > Mugiliformes > Mugilidae > Mugil > Mugil cephalus. Next base: position 3,354,097 of record NC_061786.1, on the reverse strand, counting down.
AAAAAAAAACGCGGCTAATCCTTTCATCTCATGTATAATAACCCACTGCTTTTACATGCTAACATGTTGAACCCAGCAGATGAAAGTCACTGCTTATGGCCGTCCTTATGGTTCTTTTGTGGTGTCTACCTCAGCACTTGGTCCACTGGGATGCGGAGAACCCAGAATGTTTGCTCCAGCTGGTGAAGGAGCTCATCCAGCAGTACCATCACTACCAGTGCCAGCGTCTGCGTGAGAGCTCCAGACTGCTCTTTGAGTACGACAGCCTGCTGGAAGATCCAAACTACGGCCGCAACATGGAGATTTACGCCGGGCGCAAGAACAGCTGGGTAAAGACTTTGTGTTTGTGATGTACATTTTACAAAAGTGGCCGTGTTATGGTAATTGCAAAATACACAAAGGAAAGGTTCCCCCTGGAAACAGTATTATTCCTAGTCATGTGCTGAAAACATACATACTCTTGATGGTTTAGTGGATCAAACAACCAACCTTCTTATCTATTCTAATGTCTGTATTTAAAAGAAGGTATATCTCTCTAATTCTCAGATATAATTGTGCACCGTTTTGTATGCAGGCCTGATGACTAATGTACACAGGAAGCAAAGTGTAACAACTTCCTGTCTGATTGTGAAAAATATGTGGTGTCTCACAAGTTACAGTCATGTGCTTTTTTTATTTGCACCACAATAGATTTTCATTTTCAGATACGTTATTTTTTTAGCTTCTGCGTAACAGTGACAATAGCTGAAGCTCAGATCAGCTGTAGTCTCACACCTCAGATTGTATATTAAGCTCCTAGATCCTGGAAACCAGACCATCTTCTCCACCTACAATTTTTTTGTGTGGTGCAAAATACGTCTTGAGTCGCAAAGTTTGGCAAAGGTCCTGCTGGGCCAATTAAATCTTCTGGGTGGACTTTATGCAGAAGAGCAACAACTACATTAGTCTTAGTTTATGCCATCTGACTGGCGACGTTTTGAATTTGTTTACAACTAAATTAGTTCGAACAAGCGAGCTGTTTTCCAGTAAAAGATATCGACAGTGAAATAACTTTGTTTTGTTTTTTTCTCTGTATCAGTTGAAACACACCCCATAATAAAATTGAAGTATTATCAGACTGACATCTGATAAGAATTGAGTCAGGCTATGCAAGGCCAGCTGTCTGCCTTGCATATTACATATAAACCTGCACAATACAGTGTTTTCTGTCATTTCGAATAAAATGAAGTTTATTTTACTGAAATATGAACCCAAGGAAAGTAGATTGTTTTTGCTCACTATGTCATAGTGTGACATGGAGCATGTTAAGTTAAAGTTTCTACCTAACTTAAGAAATAACATTGTGGTTAAGGTGCATGCCAGCATCTCTTATCTGTTTCTGTGTGGGGATCAGTATTGTATTTCACATTCTTGTATTATCTCTTTTAATTTCCTGTATTCTTCCACACTATCATCTGTCCAATAAAAAGTAGAAAATTAGATAAAAATGCTGAATTTCAATTTAACCGAATTGACTGAATTTTACCAGATGAGCCCCTCATCTGAATTGTTTAGTTAGGGCTGGGAAACACTGAGTCATTGTTTATCCTACTATGGTTGAGGAAAGTCTAAGATTTTGCAACAAAAAGTGTTATTACACAAATGTATTGCAATGTGGAGTAGGACATAAAACTGAGTACTTCCAACTGAAATGTGGTAGTCGTGGGGAGCGGCATGTCTTACGACCTTCTACTCAATCAGGGGTTATGGTGGATGGATGGAAATGTTCAAGTACTTAATTTATTTCAGATGATTGGCCATAATCCTAGGATTCTTTACATCATACCTATCAGAATCTAACTTTTCAAACATTACATATATTATACACTGCTCGAAACTATTAAAGGAACACTTTATAGCACCAAGTCAGTTAGACTTCTTGGATATTGATTGGGTCAGTTAAGTACTAGAGGGGGTTGTTAATATTCACTTTCAGCTGCTTTAGTCCAAAGACAGTCACACTCCTCCAGAATGTGCACATCAATACATGTCATAGACTTCATGATGATGGCCCGAGGACCCGATGTCCTCTAGTGGGCCCAGTCCTCAGTAATGTGGAGCTCCATTAGTAGGTGAATACCAGAATTAGGCAGGTCCACCACTGGCGCCCTGTAGTTTTCAGTTGAGATGAGAGCAGGATCACTCTGAGCACATGTGACAGACCTGAAAGGTTCTGGAGAAACCCCACGGTCCACGGACTGGGACCCCTGTTTAGATGTGTTTGTATGTGTATATATCGGGTGGGTGCGGGCGTGACTTCTTGATTTTGTTTCTTACTGTAACGTTTTATGTTTTTATTTGTGTGAAGCACAATCGTTTTTGTTGCAAAAGTGCTATATAAATAAAGTTTGATTTGATTTGATATCAGTACAGTCATCCAGCATGGTTTTCCCCCATTGAGATTGAGTTATTAGTTAGACATTGTTGTGTTGAGAAGTTTCTTCAATAAAAAAATATATATAGTTATAGAGTTATATTACTTCTAGGTTCTTCTAGGTGCTTGTTTTCCTTCTCTCTTCTGACCTGTATATGTCACACATACTAAAGTTCTCTACCTCTGTTTCTTGCTTCTCCAGACGGGAGAATTTTCGGCCCGTTTTCTTCTCAAACTCCCCGTGGACTTCAGCAACATCCCCGTCTATCTCCTTAAGGTAATTACCAGCATTCACATTCTGAGTCAGGGTGCACACCTTTATGTGCGCCCCTACGCACCTGCAGACGATGCTGCGGACTCCATGTCGGTTATCCATGGCACGATCTTCCCTCAGATATTACAAGATTGAGAGTGTTCATGTGTTTACATTTATGTATGTGTTTTAAACGAGTGCAGTGATACCAGAGGGATTTATTCAAATGAATTTGTATGCTGCTCTGTGTGTGCGCCTCTGCGCAGACTCCAGTCTTGGGGGCTGTGAGTTGACTAATCAGCAAGCCGTCACTGTCGATCTGCTCTGAGCCGCGTGGTGTCTGGAGGCAGCTTAGCCTGAACACTCTCTCCCTCTCTCCCTTTCTCCCTCTCTCTCTCTCCCTCTGTCTCTCAAAGACAATCAGTGATTGCCTTTACCCCCCCTCCCTCGCTCTCTCACTTCTCTTTTCACTCTGTCTCTCCACCCCGATCTTTAACTGCCTGCATGCTGGAGGCCCTGGCTCTCTGGCCTTTTCCTGCCTGGCTTCTGTTTGTGAAGGGAAATGATTGTAAACATAAGGGAAATGGCAACCGTCATCAGTCTGTCTGTCAGACCTGGAGCACCGAGACACAGGTCTCAGTGCTCTCTCTCTCTTTGCAGGCTTTGACTGGACACATCCAAAGTAAAATCATGTTTAACAGCCACGTTTCCAGTCGTGGTGGAATTTTTCTATTCATTTTTTTTTCCCCCTACGTGCCTCGAGGCAGGAAAGTTTCTCGACTCGGCCCTGAGGGTACCGCGATTGTGACTTTTTCTTTTCAGACTGCCTCGCTGTCGCTTACAGAAGCGAGGCGCTCGCTCACACCTTTAATCAGTGGGTGGTAGTGGTAGCCGTTACAGCCAGTGAAACAATATTTTCAAAGAAGAACTCCCTGTAATATTTTGTGATTTTATTAGAGCCGAAATCTTGGATGTGGATGAACGTTCCTGTCACCCTAATCATATCATGTCCTGTGCTTTGCATGTGCATACACAAGCACACACGCGCACACACACACACACATACGCTCACAGTATAATGCTGTATTTGGCAGCTAGGGTATACATAGAATCACCAAGGGAGCGCTTGAAGACCGAGGAAGAGTATCGGCTCGCAGAGGAGAGGAAAGTAATGAACATCAGCCCACACCTTGTCCACCTACGCATTACAGGGGAACGGGATTATGCAGCATATCGGCTGGACTCTAAGAACATAAATGCACTCCACGCCAAACCGATGACCTGAATTTCCAGTGTGACAGTTGTCATGCAATTAGCTCTGTTAGTGTGAGTGTATTCTCGACTCAGTTTTTTCATGCTTTGCACATTTCTGCACTTCAAGTAATTCCATACTGTTGAAGAGCAGCTGAAGTGCAATGGATTCTTTCTGTAGCTTCTGACTGAGCACAGAAAAGAATCCCATGTATTCATGTGTAAAGAATGAGAAGTTTGTTAAAATAAACATCCTTCCGCGCTCCATTTCTATTCATACATGTCATTTTGTGGATGAATGTGCTGTACACGTGCGATGCCTCACCAGTTATCCCCGGCTTGTGGGTCAATGTTGAAACCAAGCAGGAATTATCTTGTCTCAGCTGATTAAGCTAGAGGTCTTTCAACCATTGGTGAAGTTGAAGCAGTGTCCTCAAAGGCTGCAGTCCACAGCAGAGCGGCGTAAATGAGAAACTTTTCATATTATGACGTCTCTGTGTGTCAAAGAGAGTTCAGAGTCTGAAGATATTCGGTCAACAATGACAAACAAAAGGAGCAAATCCTCTCGTGACACCAACTGGCTCCCCACTGTTTCTGCTTAAAAAAAATGCTTTAATATCAATAAAAAAAAAAAAATAAAAAAAAAAAAATAATTTTCCACAAAAAAAAAAAAAGCCAAATAATTTCAACTCCACATCACTGGTCTTTCTGTGCACATTTTTTTGCAAATTTAATCCTCGACTTCTTTGTATGTTTCAGCCTGGGGTCTGTGGAGATCAGAACAGAGTTGTCTGTGGTTGATCTCTGATTTGATGCATTGGTCGTACATGCCGCTGGTCTTTCTGCGTTTTTTGCGCATACTCTCCTCGTTCACAAGCTAGCCATTTTTAAAATACTTGACAGCGCATCCAAACATGGATGATGGAATGGACATGGATTTGTCAGAATTGTCAATCCGACAAATTTGTTTTCCTTGCGCAAACCTACGATTTTTGACCTTCTGTCCGAGCTTTTCACTTAGCATATACCAATTTTGGAGTAACAAGTCCGAGTACCATTTTTAGTGAATACAGAAAGATAGTTAATCCTAGAGTAACCAACTTGTTGTTCATGTTTATCCTGAATATGTTCCACTGGGCTTTACTTGTTTCCTAAATGGTTCTGGCTAAAAAAAGAAATGGTGGTTCGTCAGAAAAAGTTGTTGCGAGGGGCGGTATTGTAACATTAGTGATATTTCCTCTGTTGACCTATTGTCATTGTATCACTAGCCTCTTTCGTTGTATTTTCTAATCTAAGAAGCAATAGACGCTGTATTCATTTCACCGGTACCTGCCCTCACCAACGCAGCCCCCTTATTTGAATGCAAGGTCGTTTCGGTCTATACGCCCACTAAGCCTTCAACATGAGTTCCAACCTATTTAATAGAGGGTCTTTACAAAGAATCAACACTTCAGAAGTCACAAAGGTGATGCTTTTCAGGCGGAATATAAGCCATCAGCCAGGTGCTGTACGTAGAGGTCAGACTGTTGACCCTGATTTGAATCAACCTCCCCATCAAATCCATGGATGTCCTTGCTTGAGGAGGTGGAGTTTGGCATTGAAGCAGAAATCCGTTCAGACATCGGCGAGTCTGCACTGCTGGTGAATGCCGAGATGTTGCTGGTGGGCACAGAGCTGTGGAGGACAACTCTTACCTGGAGCAAAGCATCCGCGTGGTCTGAGCTCACCACAGTGGACATGTTTACCTTCCTGCATGGACTGCCCAGCCTCGGGGAGGGGGGAGGACTGCTAGTTTATTCGTTTATTTCATTATTTTAAAGGGGGCAGCCTGTTGTAGTCAAAAGGAAAGAGTGGGAAGGACACTGAGAGTGGAGATGAAGGCAAGTGGAATGCATGGAGATGGATGTTGGCAGTTTTCTTCCCATTAAAAGGCCATGTCATCCTGCTGGGCACTGTTTTAGTGTCTCATCCTTTGATCGCATGGCAACCTCCCGCTTGTCACTCATTTGAAGTTGCTTTCGCTTGCACCCTCTCATTTAGCACTGGCCTTTGACCCGTCGCTGCTCAGCATGTCTGTGCATATGGGTTCGATTCTGTAACACAGTTCAGGTGAATGTTTTTTTTTTTTTTTTTTTAAACCACGCATAGTTTTTTAATTACATCTGTGACCCTTTTCTTTAAATGATGTTCCTGTTTCTGTCTGCCTTTCCATCCTTGCTTGTATGTTCTTTTACAGCGGCGCCTTGCGTCTAAATGTCCACACTGATCAGCGTGGAGTGACGCCGCGTTCGTGACTGAGCCCTCTGCTCTCGCTTCACTTGAGCTTTGTTTCCCCCACGAGCACTGACCCGTGTCACCAGCTCTGAAGTGACTGCAGTCAGTGTGTGTGCGTGTGTGTGTGTGTGTGTGTGTGTGTGTGTGTGTGTGTGTGTGAGAGAGAGAGAGAGAGAGTAATGTGGCGTTGGGGTCCTCAAGCGGCTGTCATTGATCTTGTCGGTTGTTTCAGGTGAACCGAGTCTTTTGAACTAATATCTGTTGTGTTGTGTAGCATTGTGTGCGCTTAAAGATGGAGGCACGAGGACAGTTTTACATTTCCTACATTCAGCAGTACTGTTGTTTTGGTTTATACATCTGGCAACGAGTCTTTCACCTCAGTGGCCGTGCCGGTGAAAGCAGTTATATCTGGGTGCTGGTATGTCGGCATTGTTCTGTAATTACACCAGCTAAATGCCACTTGGTGACTTGTCAGTTTACCCTGCACTTCAACAGCGACATGAGACACTCACTTCCAGTCGCCATTATTTAAAGTCGGTAAATGTGGATCAGCAGTTACTTTCATGGAAATCACAGGCACAAGGAACACAGAGAAGACATCTCATGGTAGGAAGGTGAATGAGAACTTTCTGTGCTTGCGTTTCAGAACAATCGCAGCTGTTGTTGCGTTTTGCGTCACTCCAACGGTACATTTCTGTAGTCCGAAGTTACGACATAGCCTACGGCATCATGCAACTATAAACCAAGCTTAACTGTTAGCCGAGGTGGCCAGCGATTTCCTGGCAGTGGTCTTCTCACTACTTATGGTCTGTCTGCTCGACCTACCATGTCACAACCGCAAGTTTACAAGTTCCATTTGAAGGCATTGTTTATACAGTCAGAAAGAAGTAAAGAAGTTAAACTAGTCAAGTGAAAACTACAATCAAAAGCAAGAGTGGTAATCACTTCTATATAATAAGCTTCCCACAATGTTGCACTTCTTCTTTAAAGACAGAGACGTATTTGTGCACGTAGGACCTTTTTTTGTGTGTGAGCCTCGTCAGTGCAGAGCAACCATGATTCCACTTCCCAAGTTTGCTTCCTGCAAAACTGACCTAAGGGAGGATTGCATGGAGCCCCGGGCATCCCTCTATCCTTGTTTTGTCTGTACAAGCTGTGCATGCTTCGACAAGAGCACTTGCATCTAATTATTTGTACTCTAATTATTTTTGGTCCTGCGTCCTCATACCCTCCCCCCCACCAAACACACACACACACACACACACACACACACACACACACATACACACACACACACACACACACACACACACACACACACACACACACACACACACTTTAACCTTCGGAGCTACACAGGCAGCAACTGACAGGGGAGGGTCAGGGTGAAGCAGAGCCGTGGGCTCTCGCTCTGTCTTCTCATTTGTTGTGCCAGCGTCACTGACTTCATTATTTCTGTACTTCCTTTCATTTCTTGTCTGTTTTTCTGCAAAAATTCCAAGCACTCAATTCATAATTGTATATGACACCTTCAAGTACCTTTTTGGTGTTCTGTGTGCGATTTAAACGTGGGCATCATTTAAAGTGTGACTCCAAGGTTCTTGGCTTTCCCCATTTTAATTCCATTTTCTGCTGCTATGTGAATCCTTTTTGATGTGCTGGACAAATCAGCTCTGGTAAACACAAGAATGAGGGTTGGGAACATGGAAATTTTATCCTAATGATCCTCAAAAAACATGTTGCTGATGCGCTGACTGGAGGAGCCGAGGACGTTGTTGGGGTTGGTAGCAGCAGTTTCAATCATAGCATATGAGCGAAGAATTCTTTGCATACGAGTCGTCACCATTGTCATGGCCCTTGACAAGCAGACTGTCGTCTTGAGCCTAATAATTCCGTAGCGCGCCCATAGAGCCCGGGCGTAGCAGTGGGCTGAATGTGAGAGTCTGACAACAGTCACGCAGTTATTTTGGGGGCTTTTCAAGAATATACAAGTTGCCTCAAAATTCATAGGCGTGGAAAAAATATCTAACTGTGATTTCATGTCCAGAGCTCCCAGTTCAGTTTCATTTAATATGAATAAATTTAAAGATCTTTAAGTTTTTTTTTTGTTTTTTGATATTTTCAGTAATCCTGGCATTGTTCCCAGAACACTGTGGCATTGAAAGCATCCAAGAAACATGTTTTTGTGCGGAAAGTTAAAATTAAAAAATTTTCTCTTTTCAAATTCAGAAAATCATCCGACATTGGGAATGGGATGGGTAACCCTTCAGTCCAGAATACAGATAAAACAATGGCTTCATTTAATTTAGTCTTTCCTTCATATTATTATACACACAATATGACATTAACTTAGCAGTGGAATTATAAATAAGTATTATCAAGTATAAATCAGCTGAACAGATACTTTGGAGACATTAGTGTTGATATATTAAATAAGCCTCATCTACGCCCATGTGATTCAGATTGCTAAACTGCTCAAGGGTATGCCTGAACACTCGGTTAGAAATGTCATCTGAATGATTAACCTCTACCCAGCGCTTCTGCCTCTTTATCTCTTTGTAATTCCAGTTTTGACTCGACTAAAAACATCCCCATAACCTATAACCTCCTGTGTTTTCTTATCATTGCATTGTTAAATGGGTTCTGAAGGGATCAAACCAGAAACATTACTGACAGCACAAGGTCAGCCTCTGATTAATTCAGAGGGCTAATGTGTTGTTTATTCAAAACAATTGATTTTTTTTTACCAACCCACTCTTCGCCTCTCTGCGTGCCTTTATTTGGTAAGTAGGGTTTTAAAATAGACCAAGAACGTTAACGGCAGTCAGTCATTTCCAAGTGATTCACTAATTTACAGCAAACGATGGAGCCGTCGTTTGAGCCGGAATCTTACAACTCTTACCAAATTTACACAAAACAATAATGAATAAAAACTAAATTTCACCTTTAAGGACAAAAGATCTTATAAAATATTTGCGTTTTGATTTGCAGTTCTTAGCATGTGCACATTTCATTCACTCACTCTGCGAAAGGAATAGAAGTAATTTCACTTGAATCTTATGACTTACATACTCATTGCCTGTGTATAGAAGCACCTCAGTCATGAGGTAGGGGACATAGGGGGATGTAAACCTGTGGCCTTGCAATCTCAAAGCTGATTCTCTAATTACCAGTCTACAGCTTTATTGTTCTATATGTCGGCTACTCAACAAGTCACCAAGTGACAGTTTTCCCTGCTTCACAGTTCGGCTTGTTTAAGAACTTGAAGTTGCTATACCAAAATGTTTAAAGCTGTAAAGTGCAGCTCTGTGTTAACATCTATTGATTGCACCCCTATCGCATTAAACCAAACTATGAGGAACAGTTTAATCCTTCAGAGATTCATTTATAGTGCTGTGATTTTCCATGTCTTATCAATCTGAGCACCTGACTGCTCCTTTAAAAACCACTTTAACTCAACACCTCCTCCTCAGAAAGCCTGGATTATGCGAGCTGGAGAGTGACACAAAGCCACTTATGCGGCGGCCCACACCGCTGAATCACCACTGGCGATGGAGCACCTTTTGGGTACGCGAGGAATCCATTCATGCTTGTTTTGGTCCGAATTCTTGCTTTTTCTCGTCCTGATTTTTTATTTTTTTGTTATTTTTTTAATCTTAAGGACAAGGTGGCTACCTCAGCTTTCCAAGAGATAAGCCACAAACCCCAACAGCTTGTAGCAGCTGCGGTTACCCTACCTCTTCAGGTTGCCACATAATCATTGCTCCTTTCTCAACCGCTCATGAGGCTTTCGTTGTTGCGGTTTTCTTTTCCGACCGCGTCCCCCTCTGCCTGGCAGTTGAGCTTTTGGAGAAGTCGTGGCTGAAGATAGCTCCCTTGCTCACATGATGAGTCTTACACAATTCTCTGCACAGACCTGGAAAACAACTGTAGACACTGCATGCGCACATACACGCGGATGAATGCGTAATCTGTCACCATGTGTACATGACACTGTAGCATCTTCAAGGTGGCTACAACACCCAACACAGAACTGGGTTGCCCTTGTGTCTACTCTGTGTTTGTAGCCATTGGTTTGACCCGCATGGATTCACATAGAGTCAAAGAGGTTGTTTTCATCTAGTGGAGTGATTTAAATAATACACTCATACCAATTCTGGTAAACAAAATAAGAAAGACAACAACAACAAAATATTCACCTAATGGCCAACTTCCAACCATTACCCCCGTGCCTTTCCATTCTCAGCCTATCTTCGACTTTTTAAAGAATGCCCGGGCCTGTGCGTGACTGTCGAGCATTTGGTGCCAAAGCAAGTGGTTGTAATTTGTGGCCTTGCCGTGCCCTTGCACGGTAAACACTGACTAAGAGCTCAGGAATCTTAAGAGCTATAAAATAATTGCAGGTTCCTCCCATAATGCTCCGAGTGCGTTGCTCCTATGCCTGAGCTCTGCCTCTCCTGTCTCATCTGTCTTTTTTTTTTTTTTTTTTTTTTGTTCAGCCGTTCTGTGTTGGGACGAAGAAAAAAAAAAAAAAAAAGTTGTACTTTTCCTGCTGAATCTGTGCTCCTGATCACTCATAACAGGCTTTTGTCCTTGGACTGTTATAAAGTTTCATTGTGTCTTAGCTGATGGGAAATACTTAAAAAATAATCCCTTGTCTAGAAAAGTTAAACTCATTACATTGTTAATTGCTTTGCAGCAGTGGGTAGAATATGTACGTAGTTTCCCTTTTAGGTGAATGTGGAACAGTGGAGCTAGTCAGTATTGCTTGAGAAGATTTAAACCAGGGAGTCTTGCGGGGAGGTACGAAGCCAAGAGCGCTTTTTCCAGAGACGGTGTGCTCACTGCACTGTCACTGGACTCTCTTTGACATGAGCTTGTGTGAATGTTTTATTTGCAATTCACATTTATTTCTTCCACCGCTGAAAAGTGTGTTTTAAACGGCGAAGCAAGACATATTGAGATGCCTTCATTCTGTATTGGCAGAGCTTTTTGACGGCCCTGTTGCTGAGTGATGGCATATCCGTATAGCACTGAGACATGGCATTTAGTTGGAAAGCAAGTTGCCCAAAAGACATTGTCAAGTAATTGCCAGTTTGGGCTTCACTAATGTAGTGTACGACTGAAATCTGAAAAGGCCAGCCAATGCTTCCATGCAGATAAACAATTATGTGGCTTTTAAACGGTGGATGTATTATAGCTTCGTATGCTCTTGAAGATGAATTTAAATGTCAGACATAAAAGGTCTAAAGAAGAAGTATAAAGTGAAAGTGCACAAAGTGTTAAAAAATTATATATATATTTTATTCTAAAGACTTAATTTTATTATAGCTCAAATGAAATTGCAGTTATCGATTTTGCCATTACATATATATTGGATATTTCATGTAGTTCATTTCTAATCAGTGAACGTATTAAGCAGTACTAAATATGGGCAATATCTGCTGTTGATAGCTCGTCAAACGGACGTCAAGAAATGCACACTCCCCTCCTGAGTTTGCTGACACAGCAAACTGACACCCCTCTGTTGCAAGAAGCTTAATGCAGTTGCAAAAGAGAAGGATACAGTGGGTCGGTGGGATGTGGGTTATTATTACATCAGAGAGGCTCCTGGTATCCTCACCATGATGCCAGGGCTCAGGGGCCTCTGAGCACCTCTCTAACTTAAACTAATTAAAAGAGTATGTTATGTGTTTTTTATTAGTACTGCTGTATGCAGCATTTTTGTTTTAATATTTTGTAAAATGATGCATTTTCCATTGAATAGAAATTTGTAATGAAATTGCAAAAGAAAAGTCATGAAACAAAATCCTGTTGACACATTATGCCTGACAATATTCAGTTAAGTTAAAGTCCTACGTTTGCCATACCCTCTTATCTTATACTGATATTTTATTTCATCGCTGCTTCTGGCAATCCCCAGTTGTATTAAATAATTATTATTAAAGGATGTAGCTGTTCTGTATGTAACTCATTTTTGGAAAACTTTCTTGTCATTTGTTTAAAAACAATCTAGTGGCTACTAGATCATAAAGAAGAACCCACAGGAAGAGGATAGCCACAATATATCTAACCTGGCCAGAGACCATGTGATGCGTATATAACAAATGTTAACAAGGATAGAGGAAAAAATCTTTGTGAACTTATGTGAGGCGATTGTCACTCTTGAAGCCTAAGTTGGCTCTGGCCATGCACTAGAAATATTTGTTCTGTTTGCTTCACTGTGAAACATTTGGGGTGGCAAATATACAGAAGCTCGCCTAGGTAACCAAAGCCTGGAACAACCACTAGCGACCGACTGTCGGCTACAAAGCTATGAGCTATGAGGGAATTGTTTTATGTTGCATCATATCACTCAGCATGGTCCCTGAATGAACCATTATGGCCTTATTTATTTATCTCTCCACTGACGTTAGCTATTTTAAAGACCTGTTCAAAGCTCAGAGTGTAACTCAAACCCTGAAGGCGTCCATTTTTGCTTGGGGTGCTGGGTGGAGCGATGTTGACAGTGATCCATAATTGTCACTGTTGAAGCCTAAGTTACCTCTGTCCATACACAAGCAATATTTGTTGTGTTTGTTTTACTCTGAAACATTTGGTTTTCCCCTGTCATTGTGACCATATCTCTGTCCATACACTAACAATATTTGTTCTGTTTGTTTCAAGAGAGTATTTCAAGAGAGAAATATACAAAAGGTGACCTAGGTAACCGAAGCCTGGAACAACCACTAAGAACCAACTGTCGGCTACAAAGCAATGAGCTATGAGCAGACTGCATTATGTCTCTCAACATGGTCCCTAAACAAACCATTATGGATTCATTTTTTTTTAATCTCTCCTCTGACGGTAGTTATTTTAGAGTTCAGATTGTAACTCAAACCCTGAAGGCGTCTGTAAGCAGAGTAATCTCACTGCTGTGCTGTTTCCTGTAGTGAAAGAAAAACCTCTGGTTATAAAGTTAAATAAAGACGCCAGTTATTATTGAGTAATTACCTCATTTAACTCCCCAGGGATAATGTCGATACATTTTTTATGTATATAGTCAAGACACACCGTGTCCTCACACTACTACAAGAGTGTGGTCACTAGTGGCCCAGGCCTCCTCCAAATGTGAGTGGTTGGATCTCAAATGCTCCTCACTGTGTCTTGTGTTAACGCCTGTACACAAGGCTGGACACTTGTGATCAGGTCAGATACTAGATCTGAGATGAACCAATGTCTTTCAGATGTTATGGATGTTTTGGGTAGAAGTAATGGGAGTCTGACTGTGATAGTTTATTATTACAGGTTGTACCAAATAATGCTCCCATACCTAACTATTTGTATAAAAAAGCTGATGATCTGATGGAACAGCGGGTAAAATAAGTATTGAATACATCGCAATTTTTCACAGTAAATATATTTCTAAAGGTGATATTGACATTCAATTTTTCACCAGGTGTTGGTAATCCATATATAGAAAGAAACCAAAACTAATAAGTTCACAAATTTTAAATTAAGTTATGTGTAATAATGTGAAGTGACACAGGGAAAAAGTATTGAACACACTTGCTGATATTTATTTAGTACTTTGTACAAACGCTTTGTTGGTGATGACTGCTTCAAGACGCCTCCTATATGGAGAAACTAGTCACATGCATTGCTCAGGTGTGATTTTGGCCCATTCTTCCACACAAACAGTCTCTAAATCTTGAAGGTTCCATGGTCCTCTTCTATGAACTCTGATTTTTAGTTCTTTCCATAGATTTACAATTGGATTCAAGTCAGGTGATTGGCTGGGCCATTATAGCAGCTTTATATTCTTTCTCTGAAGCCAGGTGAGAGTTTCCTTGGCTCTGTGTTTGAGATCACTGTCTTGCTGAAATGTCCACTCTCGTTTCATCTTCATCATTCTGGTAGATGGCAGCAGATTTTTCTCAAGAATCTCTCCATTCATCCTCCTTCTATTATAACTGTGGCAATTTGCCAGTACCATATGCAGAAAAACAGCCACACACCATGATGTTCCCACCTCTGAACTTCACTGTCGGTGTGGTGTTTCTGGGGTAGGGTGCAGTGCATTTTGTCCTCCAAACATGAGGTGTGTTATGGCATACAAAGAGTTCAGTTTTGCTCTCCGCAAACTTTAAACGAGCTTCAACATGCTTTTTCTTCAGAAATGGAGTGTTGCAGGGTGAGCCTGCATACAGGCCATGGCTGTTGAGTGCACTGCTTATTGTTTTCTTTGAAACAATTGCACCTGCTAATGCCAGGTCTTTCTGAAGCTCTCCGCAAGTGGTCCTTGACTTTTGGTCAGTTCTTTTCACTCCTATGTCAGAAATCTTGTGAGGAGCACCTGTTCATGGCCGGTTTACGGTCAAATGATGTTCTTTCCACTTCTGGATTATGGCTCCAACAGTGCTCACTGGAACGTTCAGAAGTTTAGAAATCCTTCAGTAACCAATGCCAACAGAATGTTTGGCAACAATAATGCTGTGAGGGTCTTGAGAGAGTTCTTTGCTTTTACCCATCATGAGATGTTCCTTGTGTGACACTTTGGTAATGACACACCTTTTTATAGACCATCAATTTGGACTGAACCAGCTGATATTCATTTGCACTGACAAGGGGCAGGATGGCTTTCTGATCACTGATAGGTTTCAGCTGCTGTCTTGAATTTCCATGCCTTTTTCCACCTCCCTTTCTGTGTGTGTTCAATACTTTTTCCCTCTGTTATTTTACATTATTACAAATAACTTAATTTGTTTTGGTTCCTCTCTATGTATGGATTACTTGGGCTGTTACCAACACCTGGTGAAAATTCCATGTCAATAGCACCTTTAGAAATACGTTTACTTTGAAAAATTGTGATGTGTCACCCAGTGTGTTGTAAAAACTAAGAATTGAGAGCATTATTGTTTCTCCACCCTGTAGTTCACTGTTTTTTTTCTACAAGGACTGTCCTAATTACCCGTTTTTTGATGATATGTTTTCTTCATTCTACAAAATGTGAGTTAGTTGTGATGAGAAGAAGGGGGCACTGATCTACTGAAGCCGGTTGGCGATTGATTGACTGACAGAGGTCAAGAATTTTGTATCTGATTTGAGAACCCCGCTGTGATTGCTGCCAGGTGGTTTTAACATCTGGCACTACACAGCTTTCAGCCTCCTGAGAAAATGTCACACAATGAGAAAGTTACAGGGAGTCGGAATGAAGCTGCTCTTGATAATAATGACGTGCTTTCATCTCCCTCGTGTTTCAGGCCGTCAACAAAGTACAGAACAGCCGGGCTGCGTCCAGAGTACTGGAATCAAAGGACACCTGTGTGCTAGCGTGTCAGCAAATAATGTTTAGGGCTAACTAACACAGACACAATAATGTTTTTAATCATTAGTGCATGCGAGCCTTCTCTGAGGCATCCCTGAAAACACACCTGTTGTAGTGAAAGCATGTAATGCATTCTGTATACATCAAGTAATACAGTGGTCTGCTTCTGGACTCGTGGTTCTTCTTGTCACTGGAGACAGTTCTCTATTGCTATATGTTTGGACTCATTGTTCTACCAAGCCAAGGATTTCAGGGATTTGATGGAGAGTATCTACAAGGATGTTTTACACAATCCTGTATGTTTTAAAGACAACTCTACAGGAATATAGAGTTAAGATTCCCAGCAGCCACATCAGCTGTATGCCACAGTACGCCTCTTAGAGAGAGCGGAAACCCTAACTGCAAAATAAAAAAACTGTGTCTAGCTTGTTAAACAAATGGGTAAAATGACTTAGCCTGGAAAAAGGATTTTTTTTTTTTTTTTTTTGATGAAACCACAAATACACGTGAGCCCTGCATCTAAGACTGAGGTTATATGATTTAATAAATTGCTCTGCAGTATTTTTAACACTTGAAGACGTTGCAGACACGGATGACGTAAATGAAAGTGCAAGGGTTCAGTGTTTGCTGTGGACACTGGACCACAGCCTAAGAAAACATTTCAAGAGAATAGTGTGGTTCTCTGGAAGTTTCACTTCTATGCTAGTAATGTTAGAAAGTGGTTTCTCGTAAATTTCAGATAGAAATCTCCTTTTAAAGGAGGTGTTTGTCCTCTTGGTCTCCATCCAGTTACAACATGCAGTAAACCACCCTGCATGTATCCACCATCTAAGTCCAGCCATTGTGTTACAAAAATAAAATTAAAAAAATGATGTGGATTGTGAGGTAATTTCAAATTACTGCATAGAATGACCTGAATAAATGTAACTCAACTTGTGGATGGCTGAATGTGCTGTAACCTTCATTCAGTCCCTAAAAATAGAAAGCCTGTGGAAACCAAAAAGAACTTGATCCATGTTCTTGTAAATATCAATTTGTGGTTAGTGATGCCCACACCCTGAAACACCCAGTGAGCCGAATACAAATATTTGAACTTATGACATAACCATTACTGTTAAACTCTAGTAGCGCTTGTTTTCTTTAGGAGAAGGTGCCTATAGATATCAAACCAACCGAGAAAACTATGGTATATTTATTCATGTTAATTTATAAAACCATTTAACACGTTAATCCACACTGAGCATAAAGATATTTTACACCAGCACCTCTTTAGAAGGGCTTGTTTAAAACATATACAGCATATAAAACAGACAACACAGGATGTACAGTACTAAAATATAGCTGTAATACACTCATACCATATCAACAAGAAGTGTGAAAACCATGTGGGTATGAAAATGCTGCGCTTGATTAACATCTTCCTCACTTGCCTGGTGTGTTGCGCTTGTTAGGGCAGGTCAGCTTTGGCAGGAAAATCAGGCAGGACTTGAAATAATGCATGAGGGTTACATACATAAGCTGCTGAAGTTATGTTGGCCAAGCAGCTAACGATAGCATTCCACGTTCAGAAAATTACAACCTCTCCATAGAACTTGTAACTTTATTCTAATTATCACTGTCCTTGGTGGAACTTCTTGCTGTCTTATAATTTAAGATTTAAATGTCCCATTGCCCTGGAAGTCTGCGTGTTTGCCTAAAGGTGTGTTTTGACCACTAGTGGCACTAAGGAGCAACATTTGTTCTCAAACATGCAAATCATGACATACTGGCACCGTGTCAAGAGATGTGGCCCTGCTCCAGCATAGGTGAGAAGAAGCCAAGAAGAATAAACACGGATGCAAACGTGTTTATTTTCACCGTGGAACAGAAACGTGGTTCGTGAAACATCCACATAGCACGCTCAAATGGAAAGCACCTCGATTTTGAGAAACTTGATTTTTCTTGTTATTTTCACTTCTGCTTTTTCTGCAGGCAGAAGTCACAAAAGAAGATAATGATAAAGTGCGCTGTTGCTTGGACTTTGGAGAGGCTTGTCTAGCAAAGGGGACTTTTGGGGTGAATTGCTTGGGCCAGATCAAAGAATTCTTAAATTCTTAAATTTATGCGTTCTGTGTGTTTTAGTGGAAGTGAATGTGGGCATAACTAATTCAAGAGAGACTGCGCCAAAACTCGACTTGAATCAGTAGTTTTGTTATTTTTTCTCTCTACATAAACTTGAGATAAAACCGGAGTGTCAATCAGGATGTTAATGAAGAGCTGATGTTCTCTGATTTTTTAAATTTGGCGTAGCTAGACTCAATTCCTATCAGAAAATGAGTCAGCTGGCATGCCAGTTTCATTTCATTAGAGTGTTTCCACCAATAGAGAGAAAAAATGCCTTGGCATGCAACTGGATTGTCCTACAACCAATCAGAGCCATCGTGTTATTTTTCTAGCAAATCTTTGGCGGAGCATGATCAATTCCCAACACCGTGGTTAAAGGCTACTGTTAGGCTCCTGTTTTTTAGCTGTGATTTGGGGTTTTTCAGATGGGAAAGACACAGTGCTTCCAATCCACAGTTCATTCAGCTGCTCGGCAGGTTTGCCATGCAGCCAAGAATTGATAACTCTGACATAGCATCACCACTTCTCTTATATCTTGTCATCAGCTGATGTGGCACACATTTCACACTATTTACCGCTTTGCAGCGTTGCATTTTACCACCCAGCTCAGACGGCACCTTTGTTATTCTTGTAATGAATTCTCAGCATCATGCGGCCCACTTTCGGCCGGAGCAGACCTCTGTCTAAGATGAACAGCAGCTGTGCAAAGCCTCCAAGCCGAGTCTTTATGCAGATGTCATGTGGATTTAATTTGTGCCATTAAAGGTTCCACTGTTTGCATTCAGGAGATGTAATAAAGCCGCAAGCGTAAATGTGACAAGGTCAGAAGGTTTGGTTATCCGTTTCTATGCAGGTGGCACTCGCTTTATGGAGCATGTCCTCACCTCTGCTGCACCTCCCTCCAGTGACCCATCACTTTCAGCATCAGCCCTGGTGCTGCACTGACAGACAGGGCTGTCAGAAAGGTCGTGCCCCGGGGTGGACGAGTCAGACATTCTCCTCCTTTCCTTGTTGTGACACATGACCAGTAGCCCCAGAGCCTCGCCACATGATGAGGTGCTTAGCAACAACCGAAAACGTGAACTCTGCGACCTTTTCTTTTTTCTCTTTGCTTTGTAGCGGCTATCCGTTCCCCTCCATGTGTTTCATACTCCCCATACTATTTTTTTTTTTTTTAATTTTGCACGGCCGGCCCCGGCTATGTGTTCATCAGAGGTGATAATTCATTGGCACACTCTCATCTCTCTGATGATGGGCCTCTTAAGTCTTTGCGTATCGTGTGATAGCTAGGTGTGGGACCATATGCGGTGACTAATGCCACAGAATGCCTCTGACGCTGATGAATTGATAATTGTTTGCCCATGATAAACAACATATTTCTCACTGTATCTGAGTCACCTCTTGCATCATGATGTCATAGCAGACATGCACTCAGGGAGCATATTTTCTCAGTGCGTCTCATTTCGATGGTGATGACACTTGAGGCCATTTGCTTGTCACTGTTAATTAGTTTTTTTCTTAGTAGTTTTACGCACGTGTTTTTACGCTGAAAATCTGTTCCGCCCTTGAGTTTAGATCATCACAGTTTTCATTCACTCATTCTTTTTCTTTTTTTTCTGTTGGGTGAAAAAAGGCCTCCCCCTTTTCTTGTCGTTCTTTATCTCCCTACATGTGCATATGATAAGATCGTAAAATGATGAGAAAAATATCGTGTGCGGTTCAGAAGAAGTGCGGTTAAAAGCTTCCCTCACCTACTTTTGAAGTGTGGAAATAAATGCCAAAATATTATTGAGAGAGATGAAGCAGTCAAAGTCAAAGCCGTCGGAGGGGTGGTTAGAGAGAACGGAGCTCAGATCCATTCCCCAGCGCTGTAATGACCCTGGTGTGACTCTTTGATACCAAAGGTTATGTCTGCCTCCTGTCTCCTCTTTTTTTCCAACTCCACCATCACCTATCCCACCCCACCCCCCATAACCACCCACACTGCGTCTCCAACGAAGAATCCCACCCACCTGCCTGTACCTCCAGCTGAGCATCCGAAGATTTCCAGCATCGCGGTCTCAGGAGGACACCCCCACCCCTCCCCTCCTTCGCCCCCCACACACACTTCTCCACGCCTCCATGGAATTACTTCCATCTGGCCTACTTTCCGCCCTCGCTCTCTATCAAGTTGTGCGCTGTCTATATGTTATTTCTCTCTAACACCTCCAGATGTTCCTCTTCCTAATCCTTTATGGCCGTTGTTTTTTCCCCTCACTTACGCCTCGATGTCAGTCAGCTTCCATTTAACTCTCAAGTCATTGTCTGTCTCCGCGTCTTTAATGGCCTCGGGGTGAAATTGTATCCCCATATGTTGTGTTTGTGTACTCATTTGTGAGTCTTGGCCTTTGCTTGCCCTGGGCGTACCAATGACTTTATAAATCCCCACAATAAATAAGACTGTCTCTGCAAAGGATTACTTTCTTCCTATTCCTTCACTTCTCTCTAGCTGTGTACCAAAGCACAACTGCAAGCATCATTACGTATTAATCTGAAAGATGAAATAATTATTTTAGGCAAATACAGGAAAAGGCAATATATTCTGTACTGTCACATATCACATCTATGCGGTACATTAACTTTAAGGTTTGTAACATCAACCAAAGTCAGTTTTTGTGGTTTGTCTCACGCCTGTAGCACTATTTGAACCGCTGTGTCTTTGGCCAGCTGAGCATGGTGAATCTCTACTGGAGCCCATCGGCGAGAAACATCTCTCTGATTGGCTGTTCATTTTAGTGAACCAATGCACAAGAATGCAAACGGAATTAGTGAAAGGAAGCAAACCTCATCTTCTTGTCTTTGATCTGAATATTTTCAGACAGTATGGGACCAGCAGATGAGCCTCGTTTAGAGCAGGCCAGCTCTGTGTGACAATTTGTAAAGCTGCCTCATTTAAATCGTCTGTTTCCCCTTTTTATATGCAAGGGACATAAAGTACAAACAAATGAACCCACTTTTTTTTTTTTTTTTTTTAGAAAATTTTATCTCAAACAACTCTGCACACTGCACACATTTTTTAATGAACAATAGCAGTTAGCACTGAATACAGTTTTAAAACAGTGTATTCTCTGACTGTTCCATGAGACAAAACATACGTAAGAATCCTACATCACCAGTTGAGTGCTTTAATGTGACGCAGTAGGTACGCGTTGGGTTAATCAGTTGCTATGGAGCTATTCGGCAGTACAGTAAAGTGAGAATGGATTATGCCTCATTTCCTGTAACTGTGTGAGGCCAATTTGAATCTATCACCAACAATCACAACTAGTTAGGAAACATGGAATACATTAAATATCTGATGCTGAATGCAGCAGCAGTAGACGTATAATTGGAATTTATATTGATTTATATTGATAGCTAGCAATGAAACATTTCAAGCTAAAAGAGAAAAAAATTCAGCTGTGGACCATCAACAAGATGCAGTAAATGCTGCGTATACACTTCATAAAGACTGTAGTGTTGGGTTTTACCATAATTTTGTCTCCACAGCTGAGATAACTATGCATTATTTAGAATTCCAAGGACTTCGGACAGGATTGTCGCCATGTTGTCAGATGGCAGATGACTAATAGGTCACTCTGTATTGTGTCATCAGTGTGAACATGCTACATGCGTTCATTCGTTATTCTTGACACTAAGACATGCAGCTAACCACATGCAAAGTCACATACTTGAGTCACCCTTGTGGCTTCAAGCCCTAGCATCACACACTTGTGAATTTGCACAGACTGTACGGCGCAAGCCGTGACATGCTATCAATGACACACTATCAGTAACACTTGGCCATGATCGCACATGTGACTTGTGTTTCCGTGTAATTTCACCAGCTTGCCCAAGAGTCTCAGTGGAGCATCTCTTGGTCACGTGCCAGTTATTGTCTCAAGGAAACACAAAGGTTTTGGCTGGCGGCTTAGCTCCTAGGAATAAAGAGTATTCAAAGACATGGCTATTAAGGACCTTAGAGCCTAACTTTTTTCCAAACGTACAATAGTTACACTATTGTATCTGCGTCATTTTTTTTCATCTTTTCATGTGTGTTGGCGTCACTGTTGATCCAGCTGTTAAACATGGTAGTTGTATATTAAGAAGTTTTTAATCCATGCCTCCTTGGGTGAAGTCACATGTCTATGACTCAGTAATAGGTGTCTTATTCAATCTCATTTCTAAGCACTGAATGCCAAGTGTGTGGACTTTTTGGGTGGAGACATCATTGGTTAATATTTTTGCAACACATTGTATTTATGACGTACTGTTGTGCCTTTTCTACCATAACTTTTAACAACTAAATTACTTTGGCTATTTGGCAATCCTCTCCATTATTGTGACTTTAACTTCTGGAAAGATTATTTGTGGCCGTGCCCATCATGCTAATGCATTCTCAATAGAGGGAGGCACAAACACACACACGCACATGTTAATATTCAGTTTCCTAACACACCCCATGGACAAACCTTTTGTGGCTGTAGCAACAGGGCAGTGTTTAGGTGTGTTTAGGAGCTGTTCTACCAACATAGTTCCAGGTGGAGCATGTGTGCTCTGCAATCTCTCGTCTATTGTCCTCATGTCAAAATAAGGCTCTGGCACGGGGCACAACTATGTGGTGACACAAAGTCGCCTGGTTAATGATCTACCCTCCTGAGTTGCTGCGCGAGCCGAGTGGTTTTTGGACAAGAGGGTTTGATAAAGACACAGGAGGGAACATATATTTCAGAAGAACACGCGATGCCTTCTGAGAGTTGCGTGCCGCTTAGGTTTTGGCTGCTTATTATTGCTCTTGCATGCTTTTGAGGTGGAGGGAGCGGGATGAGCGTGACCGCTGGGGTGCACCACATCTCAGCCCGCCCCCTCCCCACAAGCAGCTGCACCACATCATTAGGGACAATATCTTCAACTCTCTTTCTCAATCAGAACATTTCACGTCAGGCAGTGAGACATTTTGGCAGCTACCACCTTGACCCCGTGCTTCTGTCCCCCAGGGTGTCATGGCGTACGTCTCTGTCAAACCTATGAATAGGCCGACACAAACACAATAACTCAGTATGTCAGGCGTTTTTTTCACGATATTGTGCTGAAGGACACGCCGTATCATTATGCTGGTTACGCCGGTCAATGCTTTTTTGTACCTGCTTTGTTTGAGGTTCTTGACATTGAACTGTTATTTACATACAACATTTCTTACAAGACGTTCAAATCTATTTGCTGTAATCATCAAATCCTGACATTTTCTTTTCATTCGGAGCCATTACCTCAGTATTGACTTTATACGTGCACCAGAATAGCAAGCACGTTCCTCACTGACAAAGCTCTACAGTTATGAAGAAACCCAAGATGTCAGATTGGTCCAGGGTGTAAAATGACCAAGCAGAGCAAATGCAATGCACTGTGTTACACAATGAAGATGCAGATGTTTTTGTGTGGAGTTGATGCACAAATACTTGCCTTTAGCTCTCATGCCTGTCTACCATTCTGAACTGCTGTTGTAATTGTTTTGCTAATAGGTGCCACATGTTGGATTGATAAATGTGTTTTGCCACTATGTGCCCATGTTCTCACAGAGCAGCAGGCTGCCTGAACTAGTTGTTCTTTTTTTTTTTTTTTTTTTAATAGGGCACTTGCTGCTGCGTTTGCTTTGATTAGAAGTATTTTGATTCTTCTGACATGAGACAAAAACATCTGCAAGTCCCTGATTCTGAAAAATAAAGTAAAAAAAAAAAACAGTACTTCTTGTGGTTTTCAGGATTTCCCAAAGTGTTTCCCAATGATGGGAGAAACATCATGTCCAGTGTATGTGCAGGGACACATGTACCAAAGCTGCTGGCCTAGAAGCTGGACACGTCCTCACACAACAACCCCGCTGTCAGTCAAGCCGACCCATTACGTTGGGCATGACATTTAAAGTTGGGCGAAGAAGGCGGACAAAGTGCCCTTACCTCCTCCGTACGAGCCCCGCAGTGGAGCCCCTGTGTAGCCTTCGCGGATGAGCGTGTTTGTGTGTGTTATGACTTTGGCCAGACTTGGTCTGGCATAAGGACAGCTGTCACATTTCCAACCTGTCACATGCGACACAGAGGAGATGCCAGAGGCTGGGGCATCAGGAAACACAAGGACGGACACAAGGAAAAGCATTGTGTGTGTGTGCGTGCGCATTTATTTGTCTGAAAGAGTAAGGAGGATGGAAGACATGGGGTGGTGGCCATGTGAAAGGGTTTGACTTGGAGGCAGCCTCTAACCTTGATACCACACACACACACACGCACACACACACACACACGTCTGCTTTTCACCCACTTTCTTAAAACCCATCCTTGGGCGCTTGAGTCACGTCCTCTGGGGGTGTGTAGTAAATACTGCCTCGTCCTCCGAGCGCTGCGAGACACCCTCCTTGTCTTGCAGTGCTCATTACTTACCGATGAAGTCTCTTCATTAAGGTCCTGCCCGTGGCCTGTGGAGCAAAGGCTTTTTTTAATGTTCCTTCTCGACTAACTCTTTACATAAGCAAGCAGCAGCTGCCCTCAAGTGTATTTGGTTAAAAGGCAGGAACATTAATGGCCATTTGGGGGCTTTTATTTCATTACAGAGGGAAACGCTCTTCTGTTTCAGTTTAACTAATGGTTTCAAGGCAAACGGGTTAAAAGGTCAAGTTTTCCTCCCATTGGAGTATCTTTTCTCGAGCTTCTGTCACAGATTTGCCCATTTTTGAGTGAAAACGAGCATCAGAGAGTGACTCTAAATCACCACCACACTGCACGTGCATTCATTCAGGATGCTGTGTTTTTCCAAACCTAAAACAGCTGGCAGATAAATCATTTGTATTGCATCTCTACGCTTTAATTTACTCTTGGCATCCCACTTAAGCAGGAACTTTTTTCATCATGAATTTTGAGCCGTGCAAGAGCTTTAGAAATAAATGACGAACTTACAGCATTTTGGTTTTTAATGCTTCTGCTTTGTTCTTGATAATTCATGGGTTTGAAGGAACAGGTCACAGGGCTTCAGCAATCATGAAGATGATTACCTAATGTTTAATATTTATCTCTTATCCTTCCCTCTGGGATATCTGAACAACTGCATGGCCTTTTATGATGGGAGTAGTTAGACAACTCACAGATGGTTTTGACCCTGTTAACATCAGGACATGCAATGTACAAAATATTGCAATGAGTGCAAGGGTCACAGAAAAAAAGCAAGCACCAAACACAAGGAGACCAGGAAGAACTTTGTATTCACTTCATCTTGTTACCACCTTATTCAGTGGTGGCCTTCACTCATTCATTGGAGTAATTCTGGTAAGTTCTGGTTGTGTTCTGTAGACATTCAACCCCACCATGAGTTAGCTTGCATTAGCTTGCCGACGTTCATATTTATGTCTGAGTCGAACAACTGCGAGCCCGTCCGGCTTGCAGTCCGCAATTTGATTCTGTAGGCGGAAGGTTTAACTGGTGTCTCTCCTTGTGTTCTGGCAAATATCTGCCAGGTCAGTCACATAGTTTGAGAAGACTTTATGTAATGATGAAGGGAAGTGTAATATAGTCATGCAGATCATCTGCTCCATGGTGTTTGGGTTTGTTCTCAACAGAAGGGCTCTGGCCGATTGTAGGTTGCACTTTTTTTGATTCTAACACACCCACAATGAAATCCAAACAGGGAGTTACCAGATTCATATTCTGATAAGAATTAAATGCGGCTACACTAGACTCTGAAGCAGCCTCACCGAGCACTAGCATGTATGTTAACCCCTTACTCTTGTTGAAGTAATAATACATACGTGTATATGTGACTAGGCCTATCACAATAATCAGTAAATCAGTTAATCGTGTGACTAATGAAAAAGAACCTAGAAAATATTGCCGGCCTCGATTTATATCGCTACATAACCATCCGGTCCAGCCTTCCAACTTGGGTAAAAAGCTGCAGCTGGAGATGCAGCGGAGCCTGTCCTGACAGTCACCACTTGCTGAACCATTTGGTCGACAAATAAACAACAAACGAACAAACAAACAAAAACAACAGAACAGCGAAAAATAGACCATCATAATTTGTTACCGTGACAGGCCGAACTGTGACTTAGGGAACAAATTTCCATGACCGTACTTGTGGCATGTTTGTTACTTCTCAGTTGTAAAACTTAAATTGCAAAATAACTCCATAAAAGTTGGATGTTAAGTTATGCTTCACAATGCAGCAGCTATTTTTATCCGTGTAGCTGAGCTCTCTTGCGCAGCACATTAATTTAGAATGGCAATAGCTAAAAGTTAAAGCATCCGCCTTTTGTTTGTTTGTTTCGCTGATAGAATATGACTTGTGACAGCTCTTCGCTGTCTTCTGGGACAACATGAGTCTGAATCATTCCACGAAAAAACGGCTCTCCCTTCAACAGTGCCCGTGGTCTGACCAACTCAAGGGATGGTCCACTGCAGCCGTGCACAGCTGCCCCATGTTCATCTTCTGGCCTTCTCACCTTCCCGTTGGTTCTCATCCATCTGTTTACTCTCTCATAGTCCAAAGAAAGCATCTGCTAAAGATGAGAATGGGACTTGACAGCTACAAAGTGGAGCAAAAAAAAAAAATGTTTGTTCCCAAAAGCCCACCAAGGCCCCACATCTCCACGCCCGTTCCTATCTGTCCCATATTGTCAGCGGCGGTAGCCGAGGGCGCTGCCGTGAGACACGGAGCAGTTCTTGTTTGCTGAAGCTCGCTATATTGATGTGAGCTGATTCCATCAGGCAACACTTTTGGATGCCGCACACTCTGTTGTCTTTCTCTGCCTCCCTTCTACTTCTTGTGTCTTTACCCCCTAATGCATTCACTGCGACAAGACACACTGCGTGACAGTCGGCTATTGTTGTGACTAATATCTGCAAGTGTTACAATGGACATGTACTTTCCATTCAGTAACTCCTTAGCGATGACCCTACCATTTCCTGTGACCCTGGCATTTGCTATACTCTCGGGGATGCAATACTTTTGTTTCAGATTTGATTATTATTTTATTTTTATTTTTTTCCCCCTGTTATGTTTAATTAAACACGTAGTGAAAATCATTAGATTACATGCATAGGAATTAATTCTACTCCACTTGGGGACAAAATGTGCAGTGAAGGAATCTGTTTTTCTTCCCACTCAGGCACGCTTTTTCTCAGACCAGTGGTCGGTTTGGTTTTATTATCGGCAAACCAAAGCATGTGTAATTAGTTAATAAGCCTGATCACGTTGGAGGCTGCTTCGCTGCAAACTGGTTGCGCTGTGCCTCCGTCCATCATGTGTGGTGGTTAGATTTCCTCTCACCAGGGCGGGCAGCGATTATAACAAATGGATGAGTTCAAACCATCTGTAAGACATTTGATTAACACTGCTGAGCCTCTGTCGGGAGAGAGAGAGCCCAGAATGGTACTTGATGTGGAATTGCACTAATGACAGTGCCTGGGAAGTAGCCATGCTCTAGGAAAAACATCACAGAATGAGAAATTAGAACCTCAGAGAGACACATGAGGTTTGTAGCGAGCAGCTCCGGGTGGCCTTTGCATCCATCTCACACATGATTTGATTGGTGCTCCCAGTCATCGGCTCAGCCTCATGGTACAGCTGTTGAAGCTAATGTGGCATGAAACAAAACAGATGTTTCTTCTGGTGTCTGTCCTTCTGTCCTCTCTGTTCTCTTAAATATTTTGGTAGTTGCACACTTGTTGTGCACACTTAAAAATGCATGATCCCTCAGGATTACTTTATCCTCTGAATCCCAACTCTTATCATATCTGTCAAGGTTTGACTTTTGTTGAAAATGTACTGCAAAAGTTGGAAATACTTCAGCTCTAGGTAGATTCAGCATCATTTTCTTCATTGTCTTCTTGGAGATATTACCACGTGATTGTGTACACAGCTTACAGTTATGCAGCCTTGGTCGACTGCTGTATTGATTAAAATAGAAGTATACCTGCTGTCTTAGATGTATCAGGTGGACAGCTAAAAACATAGATGACAGTTTCTACAGTTAGCTGTTCAAGGCTGCAGACATGCACAACAGCAGATAACTGCCAGCATGTCTATAAAAGCAATAAATACATGCTTCACATTAACCATGTTCCTTTAGCACGTTGGTGTGTTAACATTTGGCAATCGCCATCGAACATAAAGCATAACAGTCTGCTCAGCAGTTGTCCAGAGGTTTTTATCAAAGGGCCTTGCATTAAGGGACTGATCTGGGTGATCCGCTCACATAAAAGACAGGTGTGGACACATGTTCACCCTGTCAACCATGTCCTGGCTTGCATTAAAGACCCTCTATGCGCAGCTGATTTTTGTACAGGTCTAACTGACATCAGGGTGGAGTTCAATAAAAAAATACCTGAATGTGTGAAGCCAAAGTCATGACGCACCCACATGATACTGTGCTGGGAATCAAATGATGTTGAGCATGAAACTGCGATCAGATCCGGAGACACATGTTAATGCCAGGTCTGAACACACATACCTAAAGCTGGTCACTTGTGATCAGATTGGCAACAGATCCACTCTTAATACAAGGTTTGAACAGGACTGAAGTGAAGTCAGGACTGGTTGAGTAACTCTTAACAGAGATACCAACTAAAAGTATTACTAAGAGAATGAATTAAAGTTGGAGTGTGATCTGATTGATGTGGAAGTTTGAACACCTAGACACACTGTTAGACACTGAATATATCCGTTTTAGTCATTTTAGTCATTTTTAACATTATCCGCCCTGCTTTTTTCTTTCTAAGGACACGGCCCTGGACCCTGGAGAGGACGTGGCCCTTCTCTCTGTGAGCTTTGAGGATGCTGAGGCTACCCAAGTCTTTCCTAAACTGTACCTTTCCCCCAGCATCGAACAGTAAGTACACGCATTCATCACTTACTCTATTGTCATCTATCAGTTAACTGTAAAATGTATGTTTCAATTTCTGTTTTATTGTTTGGGGCCTCAAGAAACCCACAAACTGCAGTATGTCATTATGAACTAATAGCGTGGCCTCATAACACATCGCCAGTAACATTGTAGAAATCTACAAGCAAACTACTATAGCTCGATACTCGAGCCTCATGTGTGCCAAGTCTCATGACAAGGACGTTATAACAAAAGCCTTTTTTGTGGTAACCGATTAACGTGCACACCTACCTTGACAATCAAGCTTGGTGTCTTCGTAGGTGACAGGAGTTCACTGTGCACAGCTTTTAATGTCAAGGATGCAAAATACAGTCACCTTGTTAGTGCGCTGTGAATGTAGCGACATGTTACGTCACTGTGAATAATCCTGCATCCCAGTGTCTGGACTCATCAGTCGCTTTCTCCAAAACAATAAGGGAAGAACAAAAAAATGACATGGATGACACACAGCGTCTGAGCTGGAATGAGTGGATGTCTGTAGACATCTGGAGTGTTAACTGTGTGTGTGTTTGTGTGTGTGTGAGAGAGAGAGAGGGGCTTGTGTAGAATGTTTTCTGAGAGTCTGTGGGCACAGTGTGGGTACTGCAGCACATTCTCTTTGTTGAAATCATTTTTATTTTTTGTCTTGTTGGATTTAGTGCGTGTGTGTGCGCAATTGTCAGTTTATATTTGCGTGTGTGTGTGTCCGTCTGTGTGTGTTTCGACAAATGCATGTGGGTTTTTATATCCCAGATGTATGTGTCTGGGTTTTTTTTTTTTTTTTTTTTATGCGTTTGTGTGCGGGCACCGGGCAACAGGCTCTGCTCTCAGCACAATGTCTACGTAGGTGTGTGTGTGTGTGTGTGTGTGTGTGTGTGTGTGCGTGTGTGTGTGTGTGCGTGTGCGCGTGTGCGTGTGCGTGTGCGTGTGCATGTGTGTGTGCGCAGAGACAGTCAGGTATGGGCCCACTCTGACCTCGGGGCCCCACGGTCTGGGCTTCCATGCTCGGAATAATCTCCGGCTGATGTTTATTTACAAGCACACGCCCCGTCGCACCAGGTTAACAGACCTCTGCTCTTCCCCCAACACCACCACTCTTCTGCTGCTCTCTTTCTTTCTCTCCATCTTCCTCTCTCTCATTCTCCTGTCTCAACGTGTTCTTCGTCTTCCACCCTCATCTTCTTCTCTCCTGCTTTTCCCCGCTCTATAGTTGTTTCCATTCTGCTATTATCTCTGTTATTTCTTTCCCACTGTGGCCTTTCTTTAATTCCAATTTTGCACTTCCTTCCCTTCCTCCTTTGCGTTATACGTCCACTGTCCTCTCACTTTCCTGCTCAGTTACCAAAGCAGATACGTGCACACGAGTACTCCTCCTCCCCAATAGGTTGAAATGAAAAGGACCTTATCCCCAAGCAGCAACTGCAACCAAATCTCCTAATTACACTGCACAAAACAAAGGTCACCTACCTACTGCCTGTCCTACATAATCCTCTTTTAGTCCACACTCTGTGCTTGTGAAAGCGTACAGTGTATAAGCAGCAATATGGGAGACAGTGCAATACATCTTCTACATTTTACATGCGAGGCTTTTGTGCCGCGTGGATTCTTGGCCACACTGATTTGGCTTGTTTTAACGAGGAAAGTGTTGCTTTGATTGACACTTCCTTGCACAGAAACCCCACTTGGCTGGACAGGCTTTCATCGAGAGCGCCGCCGAGGTGTTGAAATCACAGAACACTTCCATGCGTAGACGGGCGCGTTCGCCGCACATGTCTCCGTGCTTTCTGATGGAGCCGTGTGCCTGTGTGAGAAAAGAGGCTGAGCCCACCGCTGCTGCACACCAGACCGGAGCCGTCGCCGCGGCGTTAGAGGCTCTCCTCCTCTGCCAGCCGCGTGAAGCGAACAGACAGAAGGAGGCTAAAGGCAGCAGAGGGGAGAGCACAAAGCGGGGAGCTGTACGGCGCTGGGGATGGAGAGGGGTGGTTGCCGGCGGAGCAGCGGGGGGTAGGATAAAGACGGAGAGGCTGTGATGTAAACCCTCTAAGAAACGTCTCCAGAAGCGGCGGCTTAACAGCGGCGCGTTGAGCCCAGCTACTCATTTACCACCCCTCTTCTCCCGCTTAATGTTGCCTCTTTGTCTTGCGCTATTTGCACATATGCATATCAATGCCGCCCATGAATATGCTCTCCTACGTGTTGTTGTGCACCTTTTTTTTTTTTTTGTGTCAGCTGCGTGGGAGTGTGTTAATTCATGACCCAGGGCGAAAATGTATGTCTTCTTCTTCACCGTTGTTTGAAGGCTGCATGTGTGTGCGAGTTCGTGCATGAGCGCCGTATTTACCGCGGACGGCGCTTAATTTAGCATGCAGATGTGTGCGAGCCGGGCTTTCGCCGTGCGTGTGTTTATGCGGATCTGTTACCCTGTTAGTTTTCCTCCATGTCCTTGATGACCCTTGTTAGTCTTCAGTCTTGTGTAGCTGCCCATTATCTCATTGCAGTGGCTCCAGTGGAGAGGAACGCACATTGGGTGCTGTGTGCCTGCACATATCTGTCTTTCTTTTCTTTTCTTTTCTTTTTTCCCAGTAAGCATTTGTTAGGCTTCAGCATTCAAGAGACTGTGCGTGAGTCCAAGCTATAACAAATGCCACGGTATCATATAGGATCAAATACGCATCAAAACACATTTGGAAGTGGTTTAAATCGGCCGTAATTTTATCAGATGTTGAATGTTGCAGCTGACAACTACAGATACTGGCTCAGCTTACTGGATTTGGCACTGCTGGATATCAGTGTTGGTACAGGGTGTCACATCAACTACATCTATTCAGTGTCAAAATGTTCCAGGCTTCTTTATGTCTGTCATTCTGTCCTTTAATCGCGCTGTAATTTCTCCATCCGTTCACATATTCATCCTTCCTCCCCTCGCTGCCTTTTCCCCGCGCTGCCAGCCAGCCCGTCTGTCTTTCTTGTAATTCCCTTTTTCCAGTTTTCTACCAAGACAGCCCCCTTTCCTCCTTAATCCTTAAATACATGGGTCATTTTTCACTTGCCTCCAGCCACCCAGCACTTATATAAGGCAGATTAAGCCATACGCTATATTCAAATTATTTTGCTTGTGACCTTTTCGGAGACGATTATTAAAAATATCAAACACGCAAAATCATTTATGATTTTTTTTTTCCCGCAATCATTTGTAAATGTCACAAAAATTCATTAATGACCTCTCATAGACACCTAACCCAAATTAGTCAGCACAGTAGTCATTAATTATGCTTCAATGCTCGAGGTTACTGCACCACGGAGCTGCTCTTCTTCTTCTTCTTGTTCAGTCCAGCGTTGATGGATGTGTTGTGGTTCCGATTCTGATTACGATACCAGAGTATTTTACAGCCTCCATCAGTTTTTGGAAGTAGCGTAGCAGCAACCCTTTCCTTTTCTCCAGGTGTAGCAGTTGAGTGCCAACGTTTTGCTTGTGAGGTCTTCCCTAGTTGGACATTTCTCCCAGAAAACCGCCTTTATGCGCCATGGGTTGCGTAACGATATGGACACCCCCGCCAGTCCACACTTTGCTCGGCTATAATTGGACACATTTTAACTGTTGAACTCAGAAACACTGTCACGGTCTGTTTCTACATGCATGGTTCAAATACCAACTCCTCATCAGTTGCAGTAAATGCAGTTATGCGCTAAACCTACAACCCGAGGAGCGTTATGTTACTGCAGGCTTCTTCATGCTGTGCCGACATGACGGCTGGCTGTCCTCACGCTGCTTTTGATCATCATGGCTCTTGAACGTCTCTAAAGAAAAATAATTTGAGTCGTTACTGAGGGTGAAGTGAAAATATTAATAGATTGAAATGCATAGATTTTGTTCAGATTCGGGGATTGATTGATGCGGTCTTGTTACAGTGTCGGATTTAACCTTGGTTCGGTTTGCGCTCACAGGGCAAACAAGACAAAGTTCTCTCAATGCAATTTTGCAAATAGTTGTTATAATTTTTGTTAGAAAACTTTGATTTCAGGAAATAATCACATTGAAAATGGAGCATCAGCAGTGAATGTGAACACTGTTTCCTTCTGTTCTGTGGTACCAGTGTGCTGTATTTGTCTGCATGTTGTAGAAAAATTTCAGGTTTTATAACAAAGAAAAATAAAACAAATAATAACAGATAGACAGAAGAGAAAATAAAAGTGGCACATAACAGCAGCTATAGCAATAAGACGCGTCTCTGCACATAAAGGGTAATCACACAATTAAAGAAATTGTAAGCTTGTGCTGGATGGAAGAGGCCTTAAAAGGGCCAATATGGCCTCATGGTGGTCTCTTCAGGTATCTCTATATTCCATCAAAAGCTTTGTTTCTGCCTATGTTTTTGTATCTAAATTTCTCCAGACACAGTGTCTCACTGATTTCCCTCAGTCACATCTCAAATGCAGAGTCCAGTATTTGACTTCCGAACTTGTTCTGCATGATCAAGCCTCTACATTGTGTGTGGATGTAAATATATATAGTGAGACGGCCCGTTGATGCTGTCAAGCACCTCTAAAATCTTCCAAACGTGGATCGGGTAAACTACTTTACGTGCGTTTACACTGCAAACTTTCTGGGACCACCCTCTCTAACCGGGCTCAGTTGGGTTCATTTGTTAGAGAACTGAGAGTGAGTTCTGTGTTCACACTAGCCCAAACAAAGCAGCACCCTACAACACAGTGTGCTATAGTTCAAATGATCCAATGTATTATTTCAGTTTTGGTTGAATCATAACAGATCTCATATCTGTCGCAGTCAACACCTGCTACTATGGAAAATCGCGTAGTTTAATACTGCGGCGAGGCTGGCATAGTAGCTCCGTTATCAGAAATAAAGCTGAGTACGAAGAAAGTAATTGTTTTAGTTAAGAAGTCAGTCTGCAGTATTTGCAGCTGATCTTACGGCGCACGCAGCAAGTTCAGTTTTCCACTTAAGCAGCAAAGTAGTAAAGCTGGTTTCCTCTCTGTCGAATCTGACTTTTATCTGACAGCTCACGGTGGCTCCTTCGTGTTATATTACTCTCTTACAAAACTTACAGCATGTCTACACAGGAGGCATTACGCCGGATTCTTCAGTCATCCATCTCACAAGTGTACGGTTGGACGGATATCGTTCTGTTTCAATCAGCCCTCACAGACCTCGTAACAGCTCACATTTCACCCACACTAAAAACTGTGTGTTGGGTTACACCTTAAGTTCTGATTGTTTATGCATAGTTGTAGTGAATTTGCCCTGGTTTCTAACAACTGCCTGAACCCATCCTGTGTGAACTAACACAGGTTATTTTACCAGTTCTGTTCTTTCAGTGTTAAGCCATAGGACCTTCCATTTAGTAATTATACCTTTAATTATATACCTTAAAAATTCACGGCAGTAAAATTGCATGTATGTATATATATATATATATATATATATTATATTATATTATATTATATTGAAATTATAATATTACATATTACATGAAGGTTAAAAAGGTCATTATAAGGCCATCTTAGTTCAATTAGGTTCTTTGTCTACGTTCAGGACTGCTTTGAGCCACCTCTATGCAAAAATGCAAAAAAAATAAATAAATAAATAAATTCAAAGAGGTGCAAAATACCTTTAAGTGGAACTGTATATAGATGGCAGAACAAATGTCATTTACGGGTGATCGTATCGCAGACTCCCAGTGAGAACGTACCCCTCACTGCTAGTGTGAACGCACCGGGACTCATGTGGAGGAGCGACATGAACGTTAAGCTGGCTTCAGTTTTTTCATCACTCCACTAACGATGTTAAATTTACAGTCAATGTGCATTCCAAAGCCCGTCATGGATGAGTTGAATCACGGCCCAGTTACGTGACTCTGTCTGACCAAGTTGTAGCTTTTGTCGCTCATAGTGTGGACACCATTACAACTGCTAAGTTGACTTGATTAATCACACCTACTACAGTGGACAAGTAAAAGTATCACCAAAACACTCAGGAACATTGTTTGAATCTGTGCTAGTTTTTCAAAAACATTGCAGCTGTGGACAACTACAGCCTTAATCTTAGTTTTTCCTGATGTCAGTGTTAGTACAGACTGTTACGTCAACTACATACAGTATACACATCATCAAAATGTTATTTCTTTTTCTTTGCAATTTCTTTGTGTACCTGCCTTTCCTTCTTTAATTATTTATGCTGTTTCTCCATTCTCAGCCCTCCACTGCTGTCCGGTCCAGTTCTTAATTCTTTTTTTTCAAGTTTTCAACTCTCATCTCCTCGGTCATACGTCCCTATACCACCCTCCTTTTTCTTTTTTTCCCTCCACATGTCTGCCGCTTGTCTCTTTTCTCTCCGTCTTTCTGCGCTTTTTCCATCACTCTCTCTCCTCTGCTGATCCCTCTGGCTGATCCTCAAAGGGAACCGAGAGAGTGAGTGGGACTTGAAAGAGAGAGAAGCGCTGTGCTCTACCCAGCAAGGTCGTCCCTCGCTCGACTGAAACGAAGCAAGGCAAAAAAAAAAGAGAAAGAAACACAACACGTTCACAACACAGGGGAAAGGAGAGCTTTTCCCTCGCTCTCATTTTCTCTTTCCTTCACCTCTCTACTCTTCTCTCCCATCACTCCTGAGTTGTTTGATATCTCACTTTTACTCTCCTTCAGCAGGGGCTCGGATCTAAGAGCTCCGAACGCAAACTCGTAAGCCCCCTGAGCTACAGTGTTATACCTCTATTTCTATTCCCTCTTCCTCTCTCTTTCTTGCTCTCTCTGTTACTCTTTCTTCCTCTGTCTTCAAACACACCGTCACTGTAATGTTTTCAGCCTTAGCGAGCAGCAAGGTTGGAAAAAAAAAAAAAACATGTTGAAATACCCCAACAGACACCCACATTTTTACCAATAATGTACAGTGCACGTAGATGGATGCAGCGGCTCCTCTCTGATGGGACTGTATAGTCTTCTTTTTCTGTAGAAATTATTGATTAGAAGAAGTCCAAACGCTGCTCTTCTGTAGGCTCAGAGACTCACCTGTTTAAGATTCAGTGTTCATTTGTTATATAATGTTTTACGGGATGCTGAGAAGAAAATGTACCGTGGAAGGCACGGCGTTACGCTGTGTAGCTCCTGTACTTTTGCCTCCCTGCTCAGTTAAACTAGCTTTTAAGTGTTAAATAGATTAAGACGTTTAGAGAGTGGAGAAAAAGGGGGAATATGAGCTTCGGAGGCGTCTTCGCGCTGAATTTGTTGTAGAGCCAAATCATGTCTTTGATAGCTCGTGCTGTAGTGGAGGTCATGGTGTGATCAAGCCTAAAAAACGTGGGATTCAAGACTCTCTGTGAAATGGAACGGTAACGAAAAGGCAGCAGCACAGTCACTGGGATTGTGACTGGGATTGGGTGGGTCAGTCGGGAGTGTGCTGGCTTGCATCTATTAAAGATATGAACTGCTATCGGGTTGAGCAAAGATTTTCAGAAGATGTAGATCAAACGTATTTGTCCCCGTGGACGTTCCTTTTTAACGTCAGTCTCGGATGAGGGGAGCAAAAATAGCATAGAGTATCCTTCTGTCTTTAGGCTACACTGCTTTCACTAAGTCTGTCATCATTTCATTTATTCATTCATTCATTATCCATAACGCTTGTCCTTAGGGGGTTGCTGGCAGATAGGGTGGATAGGCCACCAACACTGAGAGACAAACAACCATTCAGAGAACCTGCAAACTCTGTACGGAAAGGCCCCAGCCAGAACCTGAAGCTGGTTGGGGCTGTTTTAGTTGTACACAGTTGCACGTAATGGTAAAAAGAGGCTCCTTAGGGTTAGGGTTAGGGTTAGGGTTAGGGTTACACCTGTGGGTGACGTTAACTTTGCACTCTCCTCCTAGAGATTCAAGGAACCAAGGAGTTGCAGATAAGCTTATTCTTTAACTGAACTTTAACTGAAAGTAAGACCAGATATAAGCCACCTGCATCCTTAACTGAATCCAGTGAGGACAACTTGCCAGCTAATAGAGATTCCTACTTAAATGACAGCCACTGACCTGAGTAACCACCCCCTGTGCTGCAGACTCAATTCCACTTATGTCTTTCATGTCACGTTCTGTGATATTTAAGAAAATATCTAATCCCTGGTGGCTTTTAAGGAATCTCATACTGTCAAATTGTTGTTTCTCTTTAATCCAATGCTAAAGTGTTCTGTAAAAAAAACAACCTGTAAAATGCTTGTTAACTAGATTTATGCCAGAAATGCCCCTCCAAGCAAATACTTGAATGCTGATTAGCATGGTTTACTAAAGTGTTACCTACAATGAATGATATTGAAATAATGTCATTGCAGCTTCCATTCGTTTCAGAGAGGTTCAATGTTCAGTTTGGCTCCAAAAGTACCACACATCTGCAGACCGTCTTAATTTCATGTCTCCTTCTCCAACTGTTTTATAACCAGACTCATCGCTCTTTTCATTCTCGCTTCTGCCTCTCGTTTACCTGATTGTACTGTGCCCATGAGATGAGTTGGATACGTCTCTCCTTCCCCCAGAAAACCTGCTGCATTGCATAAAAGAATCGAGTGGGCACCGTCTCTGCCCCCAAACCAGATTTAGGAGCCCAGAAAAATCAACACAGAGAGACAGTTTTAGGCTGCAGTGCACTAATGTTTGTGTATCTGCATTTGCCTTTAGGTGCTCGTGTTTGTGTGTGTGCGGGAATGCATGCCTTCCTGTCTCCTGATGTGTTTGAGAATGTGTGTGTATGCGTGTGTGTTCATGCACGTATGTGCCTGTGTGGGTGTGCAGTTTGTGTGTGTCCCTTCTCCAGGGTCTGTAGAGGTGTTTTATACCCTTTGAAAATCGTTGCATTTCGATCAGATATTTTTTCAAGGTTTTGTGAGCGTCTTGTCGCAGTCAGAAATTGTCAGTCTGATAAAATAAATTCACCACTAACCTGGCAAACCCACTTGACGGTCTGAGATGTCAGCGCAGACACTTCTCCCGCTCTTGAGCAGCTCGAAGCGCGCTGCCACTTGTTCTTCCTCCTCCTCGTCTCCTTGAAGATTTGTGTGTCTGTGTTATGTGTTTTTCTATAAGTCTGTGTGAAGTGTGTTTTGTCATGCCACTTTGTTAACCTTTTGTGTCTTCACCGAGTTCCAAACACTAAATAGGAGCCCCAGGTAGGGAATATGGATCACAAGAAAAATGTCTGACTAGTTCCTAGGAGGAAATAATTAGGTATGAAGCAATGTAAATCTGAGTACAATACACAACTGATACAGATTTCCTGCTATGAATTTTGCTGAGAGCTTTAACTGCATGTTAGTTGCAGGTTAGATTTGGTCTAACCATCCTGGTCGTGAGCACACACCACTTAACCTTCACATGGACCAGCCATTATAAATTTAATATGCCCATTCATCAGGATGTTCTGATAGACTGCATGTAAAAGTGAAGCCAAAATATCACAGATGCCTTACCATCTTGCTCCAGTGAAGTCATTTGCAACCAGCTTTTGCAAAACAGTTGTTACTAGGAGGCGGAGACAAAGAAAGGAGGTCCCACCTCCTGCCAGCTAGATAACAGAGATGATGCATAACTGCTACCTGTCTGGCCAGCTAGCGACACATTAACTACGTTTCCCCATGTATTGGTTTTCCTTTAGCTAGCTAGTTACAACTAGCCTGACTTATAAGTCTCAGTTCTTCGAAATATATTCAAAATCAGAATAAGTCCAGTAACACCCCATTGGAATTTCATTTTCATTGTTTATTCGGTTGTAATTGTTCATCAATATATTTTACAACAGATGAAATAATGAACAGCTATTTTCTCCAGCTATATTCTCATAAACAAACTCAAGTCCACTACTCTCAGATGACGCGTGTGATGTCAATGCAGTTACTCTACCATTAATCACTGTTTCAAAACCACGCAACGTTTTCACAGGCCCAGCAGAACTTTGCTGGAGCATGTTCCCAGTGGAAAGCTTCCAAAGAGTCCTCTGCAAAAATGTGTGGTTTGACATAGGCAACAACAAAACACACTGTTGAGAACAGACAAGTCCTTTAACAGAGGACAGCTGTCAGTCATGGTGACAGAGCTTATTAGCGTCAAATGACTAATAAGAAGCAAATTTGGAGAGAGTCACACCTGGATGATCAGACGTTATTCATATGAATCACATTTGGGAAACATTATGTTGGCACTTACTTTCTTTTTTAGCTTGTATTGTGTGTGGTGACACACAGGGGGCAGGGTTTTTGACCTAACCGTCCACCAAGGAGCAATCAGGTTATTGTGGCTTCATGTCCGACAAGTTGTCCACCGTCACGGGGCATGTCATGTGAATTTTCACAATATGGCAACATCTTGGTGAGAACCAGGTGTTGGTGCATGCCAGTACATGACCCCCTGCACCCCCCCCATTTCTCTTATGCAAAAAAGAGCTAACAAAAAATACCCCTCACAGTGACACCCACCCACCCACACACGCACAACAAGGACAAGCAGTTACAGAAAATGAAACCGTTACAAGCAAAGCATTAGTGGAGGTTACCTGGTTACTGAATTCAATGACTAAGGATTATAAATGGCCAATAGAGAAAGTTGTCCGTCCTTCTCATATACTAGTGAGAGTAGTATCTGGATCTGAGTAAATTCAGCAATATTATTCCAAGATGGTCCCCACGTAGGAGAAGCAAAGGTTACTGCCGTAGGCCAAAGGTGCCTTGTCCAGTCACAGTGGAAGTACAGGATGTTATTTACTCCCAAACAGCCAACAAGCAGACTCATATGGGCCTCACAGGACCCTCCAGGCTTTAGGAAATGAAGAAGGCAATCAAAATGGAAATGTTGCTGCCTTGGAACTACATTTGAATCTCCAAGCAGTTCTTCTCTGCCTTATCTTTACTACTTTGATAATGAATCATGGCGGCCCTCTTTCCATTTGAGCCTTTATCTGCCCCCATGCTGCCACTGCACTGCTATACACCCCCCCCCCTCTCTCTTTCTCTCTCTCACACACACACACACACACACACACACACACACACACACAAACAAACAAAGTGAGCTTCGTCACCAACCACCTGAGTCACAGAGGATAATCTCTCTGGTTGATGAAGTCACAAGCAGCACCGTCACTCTACAGCACAAGCGTGTTCATGTTTACACGTGTGCATGCACACAGTCTACTGTAAATATGTCATACAGTAGCATGCATTGCTCACAGGGTTTATGTTAGCCGGTCTGCATGAATACTCCAGTGTGTGTGTGGGTTGTGATAAGAGCACTGTCACCCGTGGAGACAGAAGCGGGAACTCTTGGAAAGTAAAACATCATTATGTCTGAGTTTTGAGCCCACCCACAGGGAGCTCACTTTAGAGCACTTTAAAGCTAATTAGCAAGTCTCAGAACTTCTTGGTCATATCATTAAAGGTGCTGTGCAATTCCAGGACCATTTTAGTTTTTTTTGTCTAAAGTGCCACATGTGAGCTATATGTTCAGTATCTGGACATGACCCAGATTTAAAATGTGCACACATTTTTCCACCAGTCACTTGTGAACTCAGCACCTACAACTTGCCACTTCGGTCAGTGTTCCCACAGCCCACCAGGGGATCTCCACCGATATTATGATTAAAGGTCAGCACCAGTCATAGGGAGCACTAGCAGTCAGCCTGTGAACAGTTCACTTGTGTGTGGATCTGGAGGGTCTGGAAAAAATAAGCCTAATGATGTCACCAAGATAATAAAGAGTTCAGGATGGAGGCGGCAGATTTGTGTGTTACATCTGTGGTTGTGGGTTTAAAAGGTGGGGAGTATCGCATAAGCAGTGGTACTGGTTGCACTATGAAAAAAAATGTAGCATCCGCTGTTTACCATGTCTTACCCATGCTGAAAAGTACTTTTAGCGGACCCTGAAACTACCCTGTGGAGTTTCCTGGTTGGTCATACAGCAAAAACTGGAACTAGAGTCCACGGACAAGGTGCCAAATCAAAAGGCAGATAAGACATTTTAAAAGGACATCTTAGAAAGACAGTTTATATAATTTCTGTTGCAAATAGTGGGATCCATTAATGACAGGGGAGTGTACCTTTTTTCCCAGGGACCCTAACTCTAATCTAACCCTTTTTTAAAAAGGGGTCCTATGTTCCCCAGTCACATACCAAGCAGGGAACATAGGATCATGGGATGATACCGATAACAGACTCTATAGGGTTTGTGAATGAGAACAACACGACATGTGTAATTTGTATATATGTACTTGTGACTTTGGTAAACATGCCAGATGGTGTTTTGCCTCCTTAAATCACCTGGAATAAAAGATTAGCTCTCTATACTTAAGTAAAATCAATTACAGAGATAAAAACTGTGTCAGAGATTGTGAGCTGGATATTTTGTTTGCTATGACATATCCAGCATGACCATGCTAACTGTAAAACTATGCACAAGTTAATGTGGCCATGCAAGAATGATATGCCAGATGCACCTGATAGAGATCCCTTATGCAGTTAACAAAATGGCAGTTCCAGGAAGCTAACAAAAATAAATCATTTAAAAGTCACGTATCCTGTCTCACAGCATTTGTCAAACAAGAACACAGAAACCGAGCCTGAAAACAATGTTTTTCTGTCATACTACTCACCGGGTCTCTTCAGATGATGCTCTCTTGCATTTAGAGAACTGCTAACAGTGGTTAGTAGTTCTCACAGCTAGAAGGTAATAGATTTAGAACTTACTGACAGGAATAGCAGGTCAATTCCAATAAGCTGAGTAAGTGTTACAGTGGTCTGTGTGCGAAGGATGTGGGCCATGACCTCAAGTGTGACGAGTGTACTTACCCCCAAGTCTAGACCAGGTTTGTAACTGCTGTTCTAGAAAAGACCCTGTAATTCTAGTACGAGAGACCAATGTCTAATTAGCCTCCGTGCAAATGAGTCCTCCACAAGCGAAAATCTGCTGAAGTCTAAAATGCACCACATTTGTTCAGACGCCTGCCATTGACACAAATGAATGACGAACACGCCACCATCTATTTTGTGCCTCTGTCCGCATTTCCATCTGAATGATACGGAGCTATTCTTAGATCTGTGGGAGGATAGATGGGCATCATTTAGTTTTTCATTTTCAAAGGCTTCTCTCCGCGTCGCTGCAAGCCATTTTCAATCGACCATTTGTTGGTGCGCGGCAAAATGCAGAGGCTAATGCTAATTATGTGCACAAAGCCTGCCGTAAATAGTGGCTCTGGAGTTCTTGAGAAAGGGATTTTGACAATGAAAATGGCTTCATGACATGCATCGCCTCTCTGTGAATAGGGCCTTATTAATATTCATCTGA
Source organism: Mugil cephalus (assembly GCF_022458985.1). Classification (NCBI taxonomy): domain Eukaryota; kingdom Metazoa; phylum Chordata; class Actinopteri; order Mugiliformes; family Mugilidae; genus Mugil; species Mugil cephalus. Next base: position 3,312,258 of record NC_061786.1, on the reverse strand, counting down.
GCATCGGCTCCAAATATCCGCTAAAATCTTTGGGGATGGGTGTGTTATTTTTATCTAATTTTAATAACATGAGACTATCAGAAAATATTCTGTGACACGATGAGCTGTCATCTGTCATCGGCGCATAATCATAAGTTTTCCTTAATACACCTCATTGGTCTAATGTGCTCATACAGCCAAGGAGTTCGGTCATTGATGACCTTTTCCCGACCTGTCTTAAGCCATCTCTTTTCCCATAAATGTTTGTCTTGACTTTAAGGTGGAGCACATCATGAGGTCCTCCACCTTCCTCCCCACTACTCCCCCAGGCCTTCTTTGGAATTGAGATTTTTATCATTGTGTAATTCCTGCTTCTGTATTTGTCACCGCCTCACAGCTTGTAACAACGTGGAAAATATTTTCACACACCATGGGATGAACAGCAACTCCTTCATATTTAAGGGATGATGTGATGGAATCGGTGGGATCATAGCTGTTGTCTTTGACTCACTGTGATGTTTCACCTTTCCTTTACTAACATTTTCACATCGTTGACCAAAAGCAGTTCTGGCCAACTGGAGAATAAGCCTGTAGGCCTGCATCTCAGCATATGTGATCTTTGACATTTGACATAATGCGGCATGATGTATGCTATTCACACACCGTGCTTAACTCGGCCGCTTCACCGTTCTTTCAAAAAGACGTTACAGCATTTCTAAATGCCCTGTGACTGTCGTGCTGTAATGAATTATGAATAAAAATAGATGGCAGCGGAAGAAACCCCCCTCTATGTGTCTTAAAATGAGCATTAAAAGCCAATAAGCAGTTTCTTGAGACCTTTAACCCATCCTCAGGGTATTCCTTCTGTTTTTGCCCCAGATCAGGGAAAAAAAAGAAAAAAGGAGTGACTACTCCGGTTTGTTAGTCACTGGAGAGCTGCAGCAGCAGATTTCCTGATTAAACAAGCATGCACTAATCACTAATGGAGCTGTGCTGCAGGATTAAATCAGAGGGACGTCAGAATAATAACTGAACGAGCCAAGGAGAGTGAGGAGGATGTCACAGACATGGCTCGCATTTTTTATTTTATTTTATTTTATTTTATTTTATTTTTCAATTCCACAACTTCAGGTACAGGGTAGTGATTGTTACTATGTGTCATATTAGCTTAGTCTCAATTGTTAGTTACTAATAACATCCTTAAAGTCATATGAGTGCACAAAACTCCGGAACTGATCCCAGAATCATGAACAGGTCTAAGCTGCCTTGGTGTCATTTAAACTACACTAGTTTTAACATGATTAAAATAACGAATTCAATTTTTTCAAAAACAAGAATTTCCAGGTTAACTGATGTCTGTTGTTTTATTTTACCCTGTCAGTGCTCTGGGAGGCTCATCAGCACTTCATATCCCAGCATTTCCCAGCGGAGGATGCCTAATTGACTATGTCCCTCAAGTGTGTCAGTTACTTACCAACAAGGTAAGTGTTTGTCATAACTCTTTTCTACTTCTGGGGAGGGTAGAATTTCTTGTGTAACATGTCTGTGTATTATTTTACATTATTTGTACCATCTTGGTATTAAATGTATAATTTATGGCATTTGGTATAAGAGCCACGTGACAGGTATATCATTTAATGTGTATTTTAAAGCTCAGTGCAGCAAAGCATGCGTCCACTGAGGGGTGTTTTCAGTCAAGCTGTGCATGTGTGTGTTTACGCACGTGTGTCTGGCATCTGCCAACGTGGGCGTACTGGCCAACCTCCATAGGTTGTCTGAGTGCTCCTTGGCCTCCGCAGGTTGACAAGTAGATGCAGTGTGGACACGCTGTAATGCCATTTCTCTGAAGGCAAATGCCCATCCCCCGTAACCTTGCACACAAGCCCTCCATCTCTTCCTGTTCACCTGGAGTCTTACCAGCATAATCAGTGTCTGCACCACTTGTGTCCCTGACTGACCTCCATGTTTCAGGTTGTTCATGTCTCGGAGTGTCAAAGCCGTTCCCTACAATTTTCTAAAAGAGGCCACTGCCTGCGCTTGGAAAGACTTGTTGAAAAGCAGTGTCAGTATCAGATAAAGGGAAAGGGACTCAAAGGAGCAGGAGTCTTGTTCAGAATGTCACCATCTCTATTTTAGACAGACAGCTACAAAATGCTCGGTGCGAGACGTGTACCACTTTAACCTGCATCACTCAGATAGATTTAACACGGCCACTGGCTCCTTTCAGTATGCAAAGTGGAAGTGCCCTGAGCACATCTGATTCTTTTTGTAGGTCTATAATACTGCAAAGTACATTTCTTTTAATGCTGTCATTTAAATAATTATAAATCCATAAAAATGAAATATTCTAGAACTAGGGGTGTTGTGAGTCTGAGTCACCAAAGGCCGATTGCAAGGCGCTTGAGAGTGTGGTTCCAATAAGGTACTCAGCAATACTGAACCCGGATAGCACCCACAAAGCCCACCATGTGTCTGAGACAGAGAGGTTGCCGTTCAAACTATTTAGGTGGAATATTGGCCTGTACTGATCCGTGGGCGATTGATTGGAGAACACATTTGAAACCACTATTGGTCCCTGCCAGGGTAGTATGTTTACAAGGAGTGAGCAGGTCAGATATAGCCAGGAGTCTACGTTGTTCACACACTGTTTGCCCCAGGTATCTCATAATTAGCATCTATAGTAAATAAAAGGGGACCCTGGATAGACTCTTGGGGAACCCCACAAAGAGAAAAGAGGAGGAGAAGGAGAGGTGTGTATTTTTCCAAGGCCCATCTAAGCTCAGTTCAAAGGCCATGTCCAGGTTCGTTTTGTTGTTTTCCCAGGAATCTCCCAACATTTGCTTGACCTTTAAAGTTTACTATGTTTTACTGTCATACACAGACTCACGAGATACCAAAGTTTCCAGACTGTCTGTGAGGCACATTTGAATGCATAATCCACACCCTGCACACAATTTTGACCCATCTGCATTTTGACAACCCACATCCCTATTTCAGGGGCATATGCATAGCTGTTCTCCGTGCAGGCCTGTTGAATGCTGAAAGAATTGGCTAGCTACTGTCAAAATGTCAGTGAAGGACAGCCCTCCACCTGAAAATCCAAATACATCTGTAAGCTGGACTGAAGAATTTCCATTTATATTTATATCTCCTTTTCACAATGTTAGCAGCAATGCCTTAAAAAAAAAAAAAAAAAAAAACAGCTGTCATCAAGAGATAGACAGGGGAAGAAAAATGTCTGATTGGCAGAACTGACAATAAATCTCAACCTCAGTTGTATTTCTGCAAATCTGTAAAAAACATACAGTACATATGAAAGACAGACAAGAAAAGACAGACATTGTTCTAACACGTCAGACAAAGCTTCTTTCATATTTGCGAGGACAAGCTGTGCAGTCACTTTGTTCTTTTAACAGTTATTTCCTCCCACTTACTACAGACGCTACGATTGCATTGACACAACTATACCACCACATACCTTGGCTATGACTGGCTATGGTTGTGCACCTGGCGTCTGCAGTGCTTATAAAAATTACTCTTGAAAATTAGCTTCACAAACAAATAGACTCCTGTGACGTATAAGATGTGGTCACCTCAGTCAACTCTAATAACATAATCACTGGTTAGTTATCCTTAATCGTAGTCTACTTTGAGATGGCGGTTAATTAGGAGAGAAACTTATATTCATTTATAATGGAAGTATAAAAAACAGTGGTTAATAAACAGCATAAAGCATTTTTTAAGGTTCCTCTTTGTGAGTGTACTATTTCATTACTAAACTCTTAAAAAATTTCACCTGCTTGAGGGAAAATGCACTAGGAAAACTGCACGTGCTATTCCAAATCAAATCACGAAGAAAAAGTTGACGAATTTGTTATTATTACTTTACAGAAAGTGGAGTAAAAGAGATATTGGCATTCTCAAAAAGTTGAGGGAAATGTACTACATGTACGTTTACTGCCTTCGTCCACACAGTGGGATAAATAAAGGGATTATTTTATCTTATCTTGCTTTTTCACAGATAAGAATGATTGACCTCCCGAATTGAACTCCACACTGCTGTTATTCTGAACACGCCCCTTTCAATCAGCGATTCAATCACACAGAATCAACAGCATGCATGTCATGACTGTTGGGTCTGTTGGTTTCCTATTACTTTACTACTCCTACTAGTAAATGATTTGTAGAAATGCAGAATGTAGAAATATCATTTCTACCAAATACAGCGACTGGTCTGGTTAGCGATGTTGGACTGCTATTGTTTTGAAGTGGGTGAACTTAGATTGGCTTTGACTCATCTCCATTAAATCCTCACATTTGCAGTGTGCTCACACGGCTCACCGCCACAGCTCTTTCAGGTGCCAATAAGTAGTGACGTATGTCTGCAGTGTGCTGCTTGTTTGTTGCTAGCAGGACTAAGTCGTTTCTGCACTTCTTAACTGAATTAGTTTTTTCCAATGTGACGTAGTTAAGATTCCTATTTTTAATGATGTGTTTTATCAGACCAGAATGCAAGACATTAGGAAACAATTCTAATTTGTAATTTAGATCTACCTACTCACACTGACAAAATGAATCACATGTTTGCTAATTAGGTCAGGCCGATATTTTTTTATATCACACAGGGTTCTTGTCTGACAGAGGGACGACTGTTGACACAACTGTAGTGTCTGTTCAAATGTGCAACCAAATTAATGTTGAGAGCACAGCACATGAATCACCAGGCTGATTAATCTATAGAGTGACTATACATGAGGAAACGAGCAATGAGCTGTACAAGTGTATTTCTCAGAAGCTGAGTAAACAACAAACTAAAGAATGAGTCATGATATTTGTAATATGTGTCCATATTTCTCATACAGTGTATTATTGCTCTCGTCAAAATGTCGTAATTTTATTATTTGTGTCTGGAATGAATTGGACTTTAGAGTTAGAGAACGTGACATCATTCAGTGTTTGGTTTAATGCTCCCTGGACACAGTAGATCTACTCAGAAATCAACTGAATTTTGTTGTCAACTTATAGTCGATATCAGATCAGTCACAAGTCGGGGGTGGTGTGAATGTATCTGTGACAGAGAGAGATTTCTTAATAACGCAGCAGCAAGCACTTCCGGTGTTCTTGCATCATTCTCCCCACAGACACATGCACAAACACAATAAATGGATGCGGGGGCGAGAGAGTCATGGGTGCGGGCAGGTTTGAATACCTGCAGAGCAAGATCACCTATCTTGCATCACTCGGAGCTCCAGGCAGCCAATAGAAGGACTTGGCAGCAAGACACAGTGGCAGTGGGGGCAGGAAATCCTTCTTCAGAATGGGTGTGAAAGTTCAGTGATCCACAGTTCCCTTAAAACACGCACACACATACACGCACCGTGCAGCTAAATAAACAGCTTATTGAGTATGTGGCCGTGCAGCTTTTGAGAAAGCTAAATTGCCGCCTCCACTGTTCCATATAAACATAATTGAACAGGAGGCTGAGTCACAACGCGTGTCTGTGTTTAAGAGTTCTTGCCGAGATGAGACCCATCAAAACGCACAACTGTGTGTATGAGAGATTACTACTTTCCCCTTTCACACAACACCGTCATTCATACATGTTTGATGACTAATCACAAATATGCAGAGGCAATACCATCTCTAGCTTAATCATGATATATCCTACCCTCAGATGAACCAGGCAGCCTTACTGCATGCTTTGGACTGCTCAGAACTGGGACTAACAGTCATCGACTTTTTAAGCATTACAGATACACTGACACCAATATCACGTTACGTTATCACATTATTCTTGCATTGTGCCACAGGTTCACTTTACTTCTTGATAAAGATATGTGAACCTCATCTTTCAGTTCATCCTTTGATTTGTCCAGAGTATAGCTGTGATTGAAATCTATTAGCGGCATGTTATCCACAGCCAGATGCAGTAGATAACTATTTGTGATATGTTGAAAAGAATTCTCCAGGAAACTGGTGATAAGAGGTGGAGAGTGTTGCAAATCTACCTTGTAAACTTGGCAAAATGTGTTCCTGATTGAAGAATAGTTCAGGTTTATTTCAACCTGGCATATTTCCCATTTGAAATGTGCCAGGAATAGGGCAAAAATGTACTGTTTACATGTCAGGCTGCGGATGGCTTTCCATTTAGACTTTCCAGTCAGATGATAGACTCCGGCTGTGAGTAATTGTTTTGCAAGATGACCAGAACACTACTCTTTGACATTGAATTCTTTTTATTTCTGGATTTTTTTTAACCCCAGGGCTAAATATCCGACATACTTATTTCACATTCCAATGTAATTCTTGATTACTGTGGAGTTACTAGTGCTACGCATATATTATAATTCCTCACATAGCACTTCGTGTGCTCTGATCACTTTTTCTAACAGCATGTGTGGTGGTTTTGGCCCATCTGCTTTTTCTCCAGCTGATTTGGGAGAAGTGAAATGCAGTCTGCAGGACAACAATTTTGATAAGGGATGAAGGTTCATTTGTTGCACTTACACAGCTGGAATCACTCTTGTCTCTGTGGTTTCAAGGTAACATCTTTTGCAATAAATTCTTTCCCCTCGGTCTGCTTTGGAGCAATGTTACAACATGAACAAAATCAGCTTCCTGTAGTACTTTAGGTTATTTATTATCTTCTCTGCCCCTGTCCTTCGTGTCTCCACTTACATTTAATTTAGCTCCTGGTCTGTTTACTCCAGTTTGAGTGGATATGGTCAACCATCGCAAGGTTGGCATGACCCATAATAATAACCACAACAACCATGTTGACAGGAAATACACAAGGCAAGTCAATCGTAGCATATAAGTAGATACAGGTGGACCTCAGATGGTAATCCAAACTTAACTCAATTTCTAAAGAATGTTATTAATCTGATATTACATGTAGTTGCTGCATATTGTTTATGTACTGAAAGGAATGTTTTATTTTAAGACAAATCCAGTCCAGTAATGAAAGCTTCACCACCATGACCTCAGAGCAGTGTTATAGGTGAACAGAGTAAGTGTACTTCCTGGCTGCCTGGGTGACTGCAGACTTCTCACCTGCCTTAAATTCTCAAGAGACAAGCGAACGCTGAACTCTTCTGATTTGAAGATAACTATTAATGAAGTTTTTCCAAAAAAAGTGACTAAAATAAAAATGATTGGTATAATGGTACGTTTTGCTGCTAGGCAACTGTTGGTGTCAAAAACAGAGGCTAACAGCCACAGAGGCCACAGAGGCTAACAGCTTAGCACAACTGGGTAACTTAAACACAGGAAATGCAAATGAACGGATGAAGCCACTGAGAATGTCAACACTTTCCCCAGACATAGACACTGGATTGTAATTTATAATAACTTATCATCCACCTCCACCATTTTTGACTAATGTCAGCAAACACGTCCCAACTTGTGAATACCGTTTACAAATACCACTAGAGTGATGTTCATATGAACACGGTAAACACGACATATATTGATGTCCGTGTAATGTGTTTATTTACAGCAGCTACTTCTAGAATTACTCGCTGTAGCTAATAGCTTGAGCTAACAGCATCTAAACAGCTAAACTGTGACATTTGCTGAGTTTGCTAGCTTATAGGAGCCAGGGGTTATGTGATTCATTAAAGGATGAGAGAGCAATAACAACCCCGCGGTTACTGAAAAAGTAGTGGCGCAAACATTTCTATAAAGACAAAATAAAAATGATAATGTACAGCTGCTGCTAAAATAACCAATACTCATTAATCAATAATCATCATTAATTTAATAATGATCACTTATACTCCAAAAAGGTGTTGAATAAAGGCAGCAGGACTTTCTAGAAGAAGTTTTGCCAAAATTCCTACTACTACTACAAGTCCAGTTGCCTTTATTCAACGCTTTTTTGGATTACCATGACCTGGATGACTGAGAACCTTGTCAGACGATCACTTTGTATAAAACAAGCACGCCAGCATTTCTCCTTGAAATAAAAACAAAGATTTGAACATTTTATCAAGAGTTGATTGTTCAGAGAAAAGAAAAAGAAAATTGTTTGCAGACTCCATAAGAAAATGATGACTGGAATTGGGAAATTGTATAAAAGATTAATGCAGCACCTTGAGCAAAGTCTTTTCTTTTTGCTTTTCGTTATATTTGACAGACTCTGGTAGGGCTGTGAACACCTGCTTAATTGACTGACAAGTGGTAAACTAAAGACTGTAGTTTTGTGACATTTCAATTTGCATGTACAAAGATTGCATGCATTATTACCTTTGTGCACTGAGCTAGCTTTAAACAATTATTAAATAGTTTCCCTGCTATAATTTCCATTCTGTCTAGGTGTGCTCTGAAACCCGTCCGCTACAGTACAGTTCTGCCATCATTTGCTTTTTGTCTGTACTCAGACTGAGGACTAGCTGTATCCAAAAAACCTAATTCAGAACTGAAAGACCCTGAGAAAATGTGGACAGGACAGGTCACCAATAGCACAGAAGGGAGAATGTAGTTAATGCTCATTATTTATTAACAGAATATGTAAGAATTGGTGCCAGGTTATTCTTCCAAGTCAGCAATATGAGAACTATAAACATGTAATCCCAACCCATGCCAGGCTGTGCTGGACTCTTAACCATAAGTCATCTCGTTCTTCTCTCTATCTTTCTACTATCACCTATCATAACACCATAAAATAATCTTACTTCTGTAAAGATCATTTCCAAAATGGGTCACCGTGTGTTGCTAAAAATTAACTGAATTTCATTTGGAATTTATAACTTGTGTTTAGTATCGGTGTATGTATATGTATTCGTTGTTCCGCTTGAGAGTTTGCCTCAGTTCGCTATAAGACTCTTGATATCTTTGTACTATGCTCTGTCCCAGAACACAAATTGTATAATAATGCAAAAAGTGTAATGCTGGCTTTAAAGGGTCATTTGAATTCAGTTACAATATGACACATGTCCAGAAATGTCCATAATCAGCGGTGTATACCAAAGTGTGAACCTGAGGAGACGCAGGGCTTTATGTCTCTTCTTGAGTGATTGTGCAACACAGTCCATGCATGGGATAGTGTGATCTGTGTTTGCTTATAAAATTTTAAGCTAATGGGACTTTACCTGAGCCACGTTATATTAACTTTAGCTCGTTTAGACGAGTCTTCACACAGTTTTTGCAGAATTATGTCCGATTTTGTTCCTTACGTCTTAGCTGTGAATTGCTTCAGTGAGGGATGGCTTCATATCCAGTAGGTACAGGTAGAATGATTACTGCTACAATAACTCTCACAGTGTAAATATGGGCTTGTGAGTATTGTTTCATGTCTTTCCACTCTGCAGTACTGGTGCCAGGGCCAGGCTGTATCAGTTATTAAAACCTGACCTGCCACTGCTATTTTCAGAAGGTCGCCCAGTGCAGCACACTTACAGAAGCTCTCCAGAGTGACCCAGATGACCAGCCAGCACTATTAAGACTAAAATGAATGCAGCATTGTTGTGCTTCATTTTCTGGTGCAGTTCAGAGGTTTTGGAACTGATTCAATAGCTTACAGTTGTGGAGCGATTACTGATTTTATTTGGAAATGTTTTTCAGGCAGAAATTGAACGAAAATAGCCCAAGCTTAAGGACTGGAGAAAGAAAAATATGAACTTCTCCTTCAGTGGTTTCCACTTAAAATCAAGGGGTTTGCAAATGTCTGATAATTACTGCATTGTAATAATTTAATACTTTAGTCCTTTGTAAAAAAATGTACAATCAGTAATTCTAAAAACTACACGCAGATTATGGTAAGGGTTCATACCACATATCTGCCACATCCACACACATCTACCGCTTGGCTGGTTGCGCGTCTGTTGCACGACTCTCTCGTCATTCAACTTTTTTAACTTTGTCAAAGATTTATTATAAAACACTGACGTCAGACATGCATACGTCTCTGGGGAGATTGTCACCGTTGACAAGCTCGTCCATGTCTAGCTCTGTTTCACATCCTCTGTTTGGTATGGTTTGAGTGTCAAAGCCACTCATATAATACGCCTTTCCCCTGTTTTTGATTGATGTGGTTTGCGATAGACAAATGCTGCCTGAAACAAACACTAGCCTGTATTCAGACCTCACTGCAGTCAACTTGGTCATCCTGTGGGTGTACAGTGAGCCACAGCATTGACCTTTGGTACATATTTATACAGTTCTGGGTGTGCCACAGTCTATATTTAAATGTATATGCTATAGTCTGAAGTTTTTTTTTTACCATTATTATTTTTTATTTACCCACTCTGAATAGGTTTTCTTTTTCTGTACTCTGTCTGTACTAAACCTTTGACTTGTCTTGCTCTGGCTAGGTGCAGTATGTTATCCAAGGATATCACAAGAGGAGGGAATACATCGCCGCTTTCCTCAGCCACTTTGGAACGTGAGTCATGGACCATATCCTCCACTCAAGTGCTCACAGTATGCATTCATTAGGCATTCATTTAGAGACATAACTGTAGATGGTATGCATTGACGTCACTTCCGCCCGGGACCATGCCCCCCTGAGTGGCAAAAACTTAGTGAAACGTAGTAGTAAATATAGAGAGACCGGGGAAAATGTGGATTATCGGATCAAATCCAGGACAGTTGAACTCGACAATGATCCATATGAACTACCAAATAACACCTGGTCCATGAACATGAACACCTTTTGGAACAACCCAACTCCAACGGCTTTGTACTACAGAACCCACTTATTTGGAAAAGTGGATTACCCTCAGTTTCAGATAAATGTAGCTAGATAAAAGATGCTAACACTAAGAGCTTTACTAAGAAGTAACATTAGCCGTACAGTATGTAAGTTAAGGTATGACTTCATCAAAAAATTACAGCATAAATTAATATTACCTGTCACAAAATGTGAACCGCAACACCAGGTTTTGGTGCCTGGATTCCAGTTGTTTCTTCGTAACGCAGCCATTCATTTACTGTTGGTACAGTCAGTTGCACAACAGCTCTTCCCCATTTTTGTTTATTCAGTTTTACAGTTTAGAGCATAGTTTAAAGCCAATGATTCAAACTAATGCTGCTAATCTCCATGCTCCTCATGCCACTCAGTGACCGTAATCACAGATACTTTGCTTGCTGTGAGGTCACATTCATACCCTCTATAAGCTATTAGTTTGGGAGCCAGACCAACTTCAGATGTAAAGTACATCTGGAACTGCTCCGGTGAGAGCTGAATATGTTCTGGACCTGTCAAATCAATGGAGCGGGATTGATGCAGCGATGGACAGAACAGTAACAAAAACCATACATGTCTTCAGAATTAAATTGAAGTTGGTTTTGTTTGCAATAAAGTAGCCGCAGATAGAAAAGATTGTAAAATAATTTATCAGAGATTGAGGCATTTGTCAAGAAGCAGGGTGTTCTTGACGTTCACTTTGTGTAGTTCGGCAAAAGCTTAATTTGTTGTGTTGAAAAATTTGCGTTGCTCACATACTTTATAGCTGTGATTGGTAGCAGGACTATTGTTTTCTCTGCATCAGTTGAAACATGCCCCATAATGAACTCTAAATACAGTGTTACCAGAGTCTGAGCTACGTCAGTCTTATAATCTGTGCGTCTGTTGCAGGGGGGTGGTGGAGTATGATGCTGAGGGGTTCACAAAACTCACCCTTCTACTCATGTGGAAAGACTTCTGCTTCCTTGTGCATGGTAGGAAAGTTACACACACACACACACACACACACAGTTCAGCCTTGTTTTTTGTTGTTGTTTTTTCTTGCACTGCATTGCTTTTGATTGAGTTATCATCCAGTCCTCTTCTTCTCTCTCTTCTTCCCATCTCCCTGCACCATGTAGTGGACCTCCCACTGTACTTCCCCAGGGACCAGCCCACCCTCACCTTTCAGTCTGTGTATCACTTCACCAACAGCGGTCAGCTCTATTCTCAGGTGCAGAAGTCGTATCCCTACAGCCCGCGCTGGGACGGCAATGAGATGGCCAAGAGGGCAAAGTACGTAAAACCTTCTTTAGGATAGCTGCTGTTAATATTTGAGACAGGAACGGCTATAGGATAATATATCTCTCTGAACTATAGATTATGTTGGCGTAGACTTTGTTCTGTACTCGTTGACTTGTCTGTGTCGTGTCTATGTGCATGACTGAAACATTAGGCCTAGCTAAGTTTGTTCAAGGAAAAATTACTGTATTTGATATTTTATTCTATGTTTTTTACCTGAGCCTTATTCTCATTATTGTAGCCACTCTGGTTTAGGGTTGTGGTGACTTTGCACTTGCCTCCTACACTAAAGAGGAAAAGTTATTCCTTGCCAACCTCACCTTGTTCTGGGGGTTTAGATGTTATATAAATATTGTACAGGATTTAATAGGGTCTAGAGCACGATCCTCAAATATTTCCAAAGAAAATAAAAATGTCCTCATTACAGTATCTATTCTGTTCTAAATTATCAGTGTTAATATTTGCACCTGATGTTGACTTAGTTTCAGTCACATTTTAGTCATTACTTTTTGGTTTGTTTTAGCCTAGTTTATGTCTCAGACTGTTCCTGCGCTTTGTGGTTTACTCTGCCCAGTATCAGTTACATTGATCATTTCCAAGCTCCAGTGGTTTGGATGATCCTTGGCTCTTCTTTATCATTAGACTTAGCTAGGGCAATAGCTAGCCACTTCTCTCCTCTGAAGTAACCTTCAGAAAGTGATTGCCTTACTTGATCACTAAAATCCTGTTTACTCTCTGATGTATACATTTTGCAAACGCCTACAGTGTTGTGAAAAAGTGTTCATTCCTGGTTTCTTATTTTTTCCATGTTTGTCACACTTAAGTGTTTCACCTCATCAAACATTTAAATATTAGTCAAAGATGACACAAGTAAACATAAGACACAGTTTTTAAGTTTTATTGAGGGAAAAAACAATCCAAACCTACATGACCATGTGTGAAAAAGATCTAATGACCTATTAACTGGTTGGCCCACCCTCTCCAGCAACAACTGCAGTCAAGTGTTTGTGATAACTTGCAATGAGTCTTTTACAGCATTGAGGAGGAATTTTGACCCACTCATCTTTACAGAATTGTTGTAATTCAGCCACATTGGAGGATTTTCCAGCATGAGGTCATGCCACAGCATCTCTATAGGATTCGGGTCAGGGCTTTGACTAGACCACTCCAAAGACATCTGTTGGGATGATGTTAAACTTTTGTCTCGTAAGTCCACAGAGTAATTTGTCAAAACTCTTGGGGATCATCAAGATGTTTTCTGGCCAAACTGAGACAAGCCTTTATATTCTTTTTGCTCAGCAGTTGTTTTGGTCTTAGAACAATTCCATCCGGTCTCTTTCTTAAGGTGGAGTCATGAACACTGACCTTAACTGAGCCAAATGAGGCCTGCAGTTCTTTGGATGTTGTTGTCTGGTCTTTTTGGAACCTCTTGGATGAGTCGTCGCTGAGCTCTTGGGTTAATTTTGGTCAGCCAGCCGGCCAGTCCTGGGAAGGTTCACCACTTGTGGATAATGGCTCTCACTGTGTTTCACTGGAGCCCCAAAGCTTAAGAAAAGGCTTTATAACCTTTACCAGGCTGATAGATCTCAATTACTTTCTTTGTCATTTGTTCCTGAATTTCTTTGGACCTTGGCATGGTGTCTAGCTTTTGAGGATCTTTTGGTCTAGTTCACTTTGTCAGACAGGTCTTATTGAAGAGATTTCTTGACTGAGAACAGGTGTGGCTGTCATCAGGCCTGGGTGTGGCTAGACAAATTGAACTCAAGTGTGTTATGTTTTAACAGGAGGGGAAAGACTTTTTCATACAGAGCCATGAAGGTTTGGATGTTTTTCCCCCTTAATAGAATACAAACCTCCATTTAAAAACGACTTTTTGGGTTTTCTTGTATTACCTTTGACTAATATTTAAATTTGTTTCATGATCTGAAACATTTAGGTGTGACAAACATGTGTTTTAATTCTAGAACCTGCCTTTTTTATATAAACTGTGACATCAGCTATTATGTGCCATTATTTACTCATCTATCTACTCATATAACGTGTTCATTTGCAAGCCTCTGGGGTGCTGGTAGCTGCATTCTTTTACCTTTGGACCTTGCCAGGTTAGCTGCAGCGCCCTGCTTCCAGTCTTTATTACAACTCAGTCCTCAGTCCTTCTCATATAAATACAGCACCAAAGCAATTAGGTGCAGCAAACACATGCAAAGTTGTTGACTGAATACCATTGTTTATCCACAGCCTTTGAGCCTTTGTGTAGAGTTATGTATCATCTTATGCTGAATGCTCACCCAGTAAACACATTCTGCTTTTCATGTACGCCTTGATACACACCGAGACTGAGACTGACCCTCTGGATTTGTTAGAAACACAATTATTGTCACATTTTGATTTATCTGACATACTTTCCCTCTTTCTTTCTGTCTCCGTCTCTCCCACTCTCAGGGCATACTTCAAGAGCTTCATCCCTCAGTTCCAAGAGGGAGCCTTTGCCAATGGAAAACTCTAGTACACTCTTTCGCTTAATGACATGCCTGGAGAGCTGCCTGTGGGAGTGTCTTTTTGAGTGTGTGTTTGTACGTGCCATTGTGCACCTGTATGTGAGTGTGCCCATCTGTGGAATGTACTGTAGTGAGAATGACGACGTGCTTCCTGCACAGACTCTTTGAATCCCATCTGAAAATGGTTGCTTCTCAGTCAGTACCTTCACTTTTTAATAGTATTTTCCTGTAGATTGTAGTGGTACAGGCCCTGCAGCACGACACATCCAAACGCTGGCTGCACTAACAATCGATTTGCATGAATTCCAGAACAATAAACGGCTTTTATTTTGAAAAGTAACTCCAAACTCCGACGGGAGATTCATTTGACAGCCAGTACAGTACGATTAGTCTGTTGGGTCTAACAGTAAGTAGAGTTGTATTGTTGTGTTTTGCCAAGCCACAGATGACTTGAGTCACAACAGTCCATCCAGAGATACTGTGAAGCGAACGCATCTTAGCATACACGAACATTACAGAGAGCTATCCGGACAATGCGAAATGTTTTCGTTTTCCATTTGCGTTTTTTTTTTCCCCCACTCACGTGATTCCATGTCACGTTTGTTTCCTCTTTCTATGTTAAATTCCAACTTGTATTTTTAATCACTAAAATGTCATATGTGTTGTTTGTGAAACCTTTTACTGACAAACTGACTGCTCTGTAGGTTACTGATGAATGTGATTCTCAAAACTTCTATTCAGTAAAAAAGAAATGTGTATACCCTGACAGTGTGTCATTGTGTTTGACTTACATGGTGTTGGATAAGTTGGTTTGGTTTTACTTGTTTTTTACTTGTAAGTGAGGCAATAAGAAGAACTCTTAAAAGAACAGTTAAGATGGCTCAGATTTTGTTCTTTCAGTTAATTTGGTTAATTGAATTTAAAGGCAGAAACAGGCGGATTACTCCAAAAGGAAACTTACTAGAATACTTGAACCAGGGTCTCCCATGTGATAGATGTGACAAAGGTTCACTATTACATTTATTCTTGTACTGCCCAGTACTGGACAACTTTTGGAGCGACATATTTAATTAGTTCTCTAAGCAGTATAAAATAAATATTCAACCAGATTGAAGGTTGGCTATTTTATGTTCCTCTGAAAGGACATCAACCTTCCCTTCCACTGTAAGCAGGCCCTCAAAACAAGTGATAGCAGCCAAAAAACGGATTTTACTTAGGTGGAGGTCTCAATCATCCTCTTGCTTTAAGAGATGGTTCAATGATTTCTTTGTTTGTTTTTAGGGTGGAACAGTTTCAGCTCAGCAGAATGAATGCGCCAAATTATTAGAAAGCATGGAAGCCATTTTTGGGCTTACGTGATGAGACGTAAATGACCAATTTATGAATCGGGGTGCTTTTCTTTTCTGACCAAGGTTTTTCTTTTTTTTCTTTTTCGTGTGTGTATGTGCTTTTTTTGTTGTCTTGGTTTGTTTTTCTTTTGTTTTTTATCCACACCCCTGACTTTATCATAAGACACAAGGCACTACTTTGGTTATGGTATTTATCCTCATATCGCCTCTGGCTTTCATCTCATTTTTTTCACCTACTTCATTTAACAATGTGAGATGCTTTAAACCATTTGTGGATGTAGGTTTTTTTTTCTATTTTTTGTTTTCAAAAAAAGTTAATTTATTTATTTATTTATTTTTAAAAAAAGGACAACTGCATGCATACTCCATGACCCCCCATAGAGCACCAATATGTCTTTGCTTGAGCTCCTCAGGAACTACGATGCTACGATCACCACTGGTCATGTTTACTGTCTAATTCCAGATCACACTTATTTATCACTGTCCCAGTGTACAGTACTTTGGTACTCAAGTAGTATATTAATTATCACATTTGTGCACTATCCAAGCATGGTGACAATTGCCAATTATGTAACACTATACGCAAACTGGAGCTGAAAATGAAATGTGTTATAGTTCTCGATAATTGCTCACTTTGCCAGTTAGAGAGAACATCAGTGTTGTTTCCAAGTCTGGCAAATGAAACATAATGGTGGCAGTGGTACTGAAAGATAAGAACAAATTCATTAATGTCCCCCGAATGCCTGTACCAAATTAGCTGATGTTCATCAAGGTCATGGTGTTGGTGTGGCAAAAAAAAAAAAAAACTAAAAAACCGAACATGTACTACATTCCATATTGTTCCTTATATGTGTGTGTGGATGCACGTTAATGCAAACACCTCAGTGTCAGTAATTCATTTCCAAGCCCAAGACACTGCTGTGCTTTTTTACTGTGCTTGTGTAATATGGAGCACAGAACAGAGAGGACGAGTGTGTGTTCACACACACGCCAGCGCGTGCTTGTGCACGTGTGTGCTTGAGCGAGGCAGAGTGTGCGCTTGCTTGTTTTCATCATTAAATATGAGGGTCATAGTTAGGGGTCCTCGCTGGCCTAAGGCACAGCCCTTTGCTATATTTATTGTTGGTAATGCAGCAACTGTCAAGTCCAATCGAGAACTATAGGGTGAATGTATCTGGGGCATTTAATAGCATCAAGACTCTTAATAAAAAAAAATTAAAAAACAAGATTCTTTTTGTCTTTTTCACTGCCCCGCTCCATGTTTCTTCCTCTAACCTTTCCCGACCTGCTTTCAAAAACATTTCTGTTGTCAGCCGCGGGACGAGCTGCTCTCGTTTCGGAGAGCTGAGGGGGGGGGAGGAGGAGGGATGTTTGAGATGAGGCGAGTTCAAAGGAGGGATAGCGGGATGATGGGTAGCATCTTTAACGAGCAAGAGCAAAGAGTAGTTTAACTTGACAGTCGGCGCGAGACGTGCCTGCTCAAAAGCTGCCAATTGATTTCAGGAAGAGTTTGATCGAGCTCTGTTCCCGGCAAATCTCAAATGATGCTTTACATTAGTTGAAACACAAAGACTGACTGGATCATTTGCTGTAAATCCTAGCTTAAATCACTCCCTTGAATGCGGACCATGACATTGTAGAAGGTAAAGTAGAGTCCAAGAAGAAGCAGTCAGTCCTCAAGTGTTGACCCAAGTTGACATGAGCCCTTTGAGGAAGTTGTAAACATTTCCTCTCAGAGTGGCTCAACCTGTGTCACTCTAGCTATGCCAAAGTCACGTTTACTTAGCCTTCTCCCTGCTAAGTGCCTGCGCCTGAACGTGGCTCACCTTTTTACACGCTTTTAAGCAACTTAACGTGGATTTATCCCGTGTTAATGATCCCGTGAAGGTGCGGCTCAAGGTACCTTTTGAAGCCGCGTTTCTCAGCCTCCCCTGAATCACAGTGCAGAGGTCTGCCAACCCTCCGAGCTAATGCTCCAAATCCACTAATCCGGCCGTCTTTAAGAGATCTCAACGACAGTCGGGTGGAATAATTAAAGGCTGGAATAATTAGCTTGGAATCTTTGGACGGGGGATGATTAAATTGATGAGTGTTTTTATTTATTTTATTTTTTTTTTTTTTTTTTGTTTTGTGGCCTGGAATGAGCCGCGTTTTACTGGACTGAGACTTGCGGTGAGGATACGTCGAACCTTAATCTGTGTGGTGTTTCAGTTGAATTTACTTCCTCCGCCGTATGGCTTGAGGTGAGAAAAATTCCATTTCCACCTCAGCCCTGTGGCACCGCTAACCTAAACCGAGCCACGGCAAAGTATTCCAGTGGAGGCCTGTCTATTCAGGAACAGGTGTCCTCGGCTCAAGAGAGCTGGCAAACGTGAATATTAGCATTAGATTAACATTAACAGCCCCGGTGACAACCCTTTAAGTAGCTAGCTTGAAGGCAGTAAGGACCTGCCAGCCTGGAGGACTGACAAGTGTGTGAAACAGGATCACTTAAAGCTCAGCGACGAGCACCTTCCCGGGCAATAACCCAGAGTTAGCTCTTGGCGCCGCTCACCCCACCTCACCTCAGAAGTCGGGCTAGACGCCAGAAACTTTTCTCCAGGAGTCGGAAAAAAAGGAATGTCGGAGGCAGACGAAGTTGCGGGCGCGGGGAGCAGGGAGTGTACGTGCAAGAACGATAACAGAAATATATTAAAAAAAGCAAAGGGGGGAGAGCGCGATTGAAAATCCTGAATCATCACGTCTGCGAGCTCAGATGGTAAATGTCCTGGGCAGTAGCGAGGGTGAGGTAATCGGAGGGAAACAAGGAGAATCCAAAAGGCCTGAATATGTCAGAGAGTGGTGCAGGCGGACAGGCGCCTCATTGGAGATTGTTTGCTTCCCTCGCCTGTCACTGTGTCCGAACGTCCAATCTGTCAGCCTCGCCTGCATCTCGCTGCCCCTTTATTTTTATTTTGAACCGCCGCCTTTTGACTTAGCACATTACCTCTGGATGACAACAAAAGAGGACGGTGAAAGAAGAAAGAGGAGGTGAAATGAGGGGCCGTCGCACAGTTTGTGTCCAAATTCGCGCTGACATTTGGGGAGTTGACTTCTCCCCTCCCCGTTTTGAGCGTATGTGGACGGAGGGAGGATGGAGACGGGTGCGGGGAGGAGGGGATTTCAGAGGCCGCGCTGCATTCGCGAGGCAGCGTAGGGTTGTTGATGCGAGCCATGTTGAGGATGATGGAGCTGAGAGGCTTAACTAATTTTGGAAAGAGAGAGCAGGAGGAGGAGAGCGGAGGGGGGATTTGGGGCCTTTTGTTACAGCCTGTTTGATCTGGGAATTTGAGAGAAAAAAAAAATGGCCCAGAGATGTCGTGAAAATGTGAGAATTACCGCTTGGGTCCCTCACTCTTCTTCTTCTTCTTTTTTTTTTTTTTATAAAACTCAAGGAGTTTGGGAATTCTTCTGCACTCCCATGTCAAAGTGGCAGATATTTTTTCTCCCCCTGCTTCTTGCTTACAGATAATAACTGGATCTAGTTAAACCCTGATTGTTAATTGCTAATTACTCCTCGCACACGAGAAGCCAGGAGAGCGTAGCTAAGCTGATCAAATGAGTCTTCGCTCCGGAGCTTGTAGTTTGTCCCGTTTTGTGTCGCCCTCGCCTCCTTGCCGGGGCGTTGTGGATGGGCTTGTTTTTCAATCGCTTTTGACAAGATAAAGACAGACTTTTGTGGAAGAGGGTGAAATCGCAGAGTTGGGACTCGAAGGGAGGGAAGGAGTTGGGGGGAGGGGGGGCTTCCTCCTCATTTCCCCTTGGGTGTGATCATAGACACTTGATTTAAACCTTTCATGGGTTAACCAAAGCACATCCCGCAGGTGTTTTTTTTTTTTTTTTTCCCCCTCTGGATTACAGCCCTCTGTTCCCCTGCTAAGCAAGCTGTTTGGCCTCGCTTCAATGAGTGTAATTGTCGTAAAAGATGGGATTCAATTTGCTTAAAAATACTCAAACTGGCACCCCGTGTTTCCCCAGATAGAGGATCCTGAGATATAATAGAGTTTTTAAAGGTGATGTTTGGCAGCAGTCACTCATTTACCGAGCGTTTACCCAGAATGACTTTATTATCAGATGGTTTGGAGGAATCAAAGAAAGCAGAATCACCATCAGTCACGCTGTGCCGACTAGTTCAGGGTGTTTACTCACTTTAATTTACTCCTCTTGATTCGTGGCCTCCCTCTTGCCTCTCCCCCCCCCCCACACCGATCCCCCCCCCCCCCCCCCCCCCCCCCCCCCCCAACACCGGATTCCTCCCTCTCCCACTTCCCCTCCCCTCCACCCTCCACCAGCTACCTGAGGAGCTGTCAGTCTGGATTGCCGCGCTGTCGGTTCAGCCTGTCAGGCGGAGGGACGCGTTCTGATCAGCCGTGGACACTGATAGACCTGTCAGGTGAGATGACAGCTGCAAGTGAAGACGCACGCAGACAGGTACATGTAATGTGACAAGACTCCTTCATCCCTCCACTGCCGCCGCCACCACCACTAGCTCTTCCCTCTGCTTCACTTCCCTCCCTTCCAAAAAAATAAATATCCATAAGTTGAACGAGTGCACGAGGGATGAGCATGTTTCCTGACGAGTTGAGGCAAAGTTTTCTTTTGAGCCTGAGCGGATGTGAGGCGTCCACGTGATGAGGCGAGGCCCGGGCATCGCTTTGGTATGATGTTTTGAATGTTAGTTTCATGATTTGCATAAAAATCAAGCTGAACAGTCTTGTATAAATGTCTGACGAATGCTACTGAACAAAATCTTCTTCTGCTGGATTCACCCCTGGATCCCAGATCAAGTAAATAGGGCAAACATTTTTTCTTTTCCTTTGGTACGTTTCTAACTAATTTGTATATTTCTAACTATTTTATGCCCACACAGAATGAAATAATGGCGGTCAGGTTGGCACAATCAAAATAAAATAAAGTTGTACATACAAGTAAACAGAACATTCACTCAGTTTGACTTTTAGTACTTTTACTACTGTGAAATCCCGTAGGACTAGAGGTCCTCTGTGCTGCACCATCCACCACATTAAGCACCTTGACCCAAAATCATTTTCCCCATTGTCAAAGGAGCATTTGTGAAACTAAATGCTTTCTGAGAATTACAAACTTTGGTAGTGGCTCTTCAGAATATCACAATTTGATCCATTTTACCCAAGAACATGGGTTTTATTTAAGTCCGTGTGCGCTATAGGAGCCAACAGAGAGATAAAGGGGTCCTTAGTTGTGCAAACTTTGTAGCTTGGATAACTTTAACTGTTTTTCACAAGCAAACATGGCATCTCTACAAATATGCAATCAAGTGATCAGTCTGTATTATTTTTTCCTGTTGCCCCGCAGAGAGCGCGCACTGTTGTGAGCAGAAAGGGGCCCAACAGCAAATTTCTGCCCCTAAAAGGAAAAGTCCGGCCATGCCAGATAAGCAGAAAAGGCCCGAAAAAGAAAATGAAGTCCAGCGTCCAACTTTTAAATCAAAGATGTCAATGTATTAAAAACTGAGGCTGTCACAGAATGTGCACAACAGCTGTGATACGGTAGAAGACACAAAACCACATCTTGTCTTGTAGCGAGCTGTCACTTCCTTTCAGTTTCACGTGCGGCTTTAGAGAAACAACAAAGCGCCGAGCTACAGCGGGGTGGTTGGTAGTAATGCCACACAGAGCGACGAGATATAAATAAATATAAAAATGGTAATCAGCATGTTTGCCCTCCTGCTCCAGTGTATCCACGCATCAGGTCTCACCCGCTTCACATCCTCTGCGCAGCTGTAAAACTGTTGACCTCTATGTGCTCCCATGGCCCAGTGGGTCATGCCCCTGAGGATTATGGGTAGAAGTACAAAAAGAGGCGCAAACACTGGGGCTGTTGCAGCAAATGAGATAAGAGCAAAGGGCGAGTGGGGGCGGGTGAGGAGGCGGATGGGGGGAGAAAAAAGAGAGGGAGGGGGGCGATGATGGTGGTTGTGGGCGGGGGAGGGGTAGGAGAGTAGGGGGGACGGCTCGTGCCAAGTGACACAAACCCCCCTTGGCAGCCTAATTAAATTTTCCACTTTTCCACACTCACATTAAGCCTCCATTGAGCCGGAAGGAATGGACGCACCGGAGGAGTCGACCCCAGGAAGAAGATCAGCCACCCCCCCCCCCCTTCCCGTTCCTCCTCGCTATCCCCGCGTTTCTGTTTGACCAGCGACACACAACACTTGCAACTGATTACTAGCCCTAATGTGCTCTGTGGCACTTTGTTGCTTCATTAAGAAGACATTAAAGCTGAAAGAGTGCTGTGTCCGTGTGTTTATCTTGAATGACAAGCGTCCCTGTGCATCGCAGTCTGTCAGTAGTGATTGCCGCTTACTTGTCAATCAACTCAGGCTCCATACCGACGCCCAGATTTGTCCCTTTCCTTCTCCAAATAACTTAAACACAAAACTTCACATCATCTCTTGGGAAAACTGTTGGTGGATTGGTACATTTAAAGTTACAAGTTCCCAATGGAGATGTTGGACATTTTCCGACATGTGTGTCCAATGTTAACAACATTCACAAAAAAATTCTTAACCCCTGTGTTAATTCTTCAAGAAAATGTGGCAAATTGAGTCTTTAGGCAAGTGAGCAGGCCCAGATGGAGTGCCCCCCTAAGTAATTTTATGAAGCAAAGAAATAAGTCTGGACCTCAGAAAGAAAGCAGTGGTTACACATTTTAAGGGGGATCTTCTCTACTGCCATTTCCAAACGTATCACTGTGTCTGCAATAATCGACCCGTTTTTTTTTTTCAGCTCGGCTCTGCTTCGGTGTGAACAGACCCGCTAATTTACACGATGCTGTTGATGTACCTGCCTGTCACGTCCTGATTTTGTCACTGGACGGCCTGTCAGGCTGTATCATTGTAGAAGCTCCAGGGCTATGAGCACCTCAAAAACAGAGCAAAGTTTTGGTCTGCTCCCGTAAGAGACTGATCTCCGCAGGGCAGAGATTTTTTCAATCATACAAATCAAATGTGTTGTTACACAATCATAATTGGAAGCGCACCAAAGGTGGGTCGACACGGGTCTAAAAATCCTGTGTCGACCTGGTATGTTCGATGTGAAAGGGGTATTAGACACACACCTGAACTGGCATCATCTGAGCGACCACGGGAGACTGTGAGGACTCTTCCTTATGGCGGGCTTAAAGGTCATCCCCAAAGAACATTGGTCACACAGCAGCACATCAAAGTTTCCCTGTGACGATTTGGAACATGTTGTTTTTGTTTGACTTTTAACCCTAAAGGAACGGGTAAATGTGCTTCAGACAAAGGCAACATAGAAGGAAAGAAGATTACTACCTTCCTAATATTGTGTAGGTCTCCCTTGCGCTTCCAAAGTAGTTGTGACTCATCATTGAATGGACATGGACCTTCTCAGGATGTCCTGTAGTGTCTGGTAACAGAATGTTGTTAGCGGGGGTCTTTGGGTCCTGTGGGTTGAGGGGAGGAGCCTCTGTGGACCATCCCAGATACTTGATCAGTTTGGGATCTAGTGAATTTAGAGGCCAGGTCATTAAGAGGATGACCGAAGCAGACATCAAAGTTGGTCCAAAGCTTGGAAAAGAGGACGGGCCTTAGTGCCCCGACCTAGTTAGGGAGGAGCAGCTGAGAAAAGGTTACATGACAATGACTGTTCATTTTCAGAGGGCTATTCTTTTTAGCAGCCATTTCTTTTCTTGTTTCAACTCAACTTTGATCAATCAAATATCTTCATTTATACCCACTGCTTGATTTTATAACAGTATCGTCCAGATAACATAAATGTCAGCATTTTATAAAGGAAGGTTAATTAATCTTCCTTTACAGGAGCCTGAGAAAAACAGCCACCAAAAAGAGCGACTGCCAGCATTAATTAAACTTTAAAATGATAAATAGGTTCTGTAGTTCAGATGTTATGTTAAACGCCATGTCTTCTATTTAAAAGAAAGAACAAATTCACATTTCCTTCAAAACTTTCCAGCGCTTCATCTCTTAGCCACTTTCCATTACGTCGCAGTTCAAAGGATGATTAGCAGCATTGATTTCTGTCACACATCTCAACCTACTTAAAATGTCAGTGGAAAAGAGGGAAATCACATTGCACCTCTTGTGCAATATCTTGAGACATCATGACTGTGGGCTGACCTATTGCTTTGGAGCCACCGTAGCAGTGTGTCACAGTGGGCGCTGTTGTTCCTGTGGTTCTCAACCTCAAAATAGATTAGAAATGCACGTGTCAGCATTTATAAAGGTGCCTTGTTGAACAGCAGCTGAAAGTAGTGCTGCCTTAAACATTATTATATAAATGTGTAGGAAATGAAGAATGAGCCGCCATCCATTCTGCTTTGAGATACATTTGTGTTTATTTCTCAAACATTCTGCTAATGCTATTATTACATCAGACACTATGTTCCATACTACTGCAGTAATGATATCAGTAATCTTTAGTCAACCACCTTGTTTTGGCTTAGTGGAAATCTGTTAAGGACTTCATTGTTTTCCCACAGACCCTACGATTGACGGGAGACCTGTCCCCACCTCTCACCCAATGACAGCCCCGCCCCCTCACAACCCTGTTGAGGATAAGCGGTAATAGATAATGGACAGATATTATCAGCAGGCCATGTACTGTAACTGAACAACACTCCAACTGAGATAACACTAATGGATTAATGGCGTTTCTTTTAACTAATGGAGTGACAGAAAAAAAAAATAGACAATCTGGAAACATACTGTGAGCGTTGTAAGACTGAGCAAGATGGTGGTTTAGTCGTTCTGGTTGGGAGCCCTGTGTGGAGAGATTAAATCAGCACTCTACACTCAGTTAACATATACTGTAGTATTTTGACTGACATTTAACTGAACTCATATTATCTTTATTAACTTTAAGACACCTGTAAGTTCATGTTCTAGTACTTATGGTATTTCCATGCAACAGTTACCTGTGTAGAACAGAAACAGTCAGTGAAATTACACTGTAACTGATTCATTTCCCCTTCATGTTTTTGAGACGTTTCCCTCAACTTTTAACCCTCTGGATCCCGAGCCCGCTTGCAGGCTCAAAGTACTACTTTTTTTTTTTTAAATGACTCGCATTTACAAACCCTTTGTCTGATCTGAAAGCTTTAAACTAGATCACATCTCTGGTTCTTAAATACTTGACTGAAGATTGACCGATCTTCCTTTCAGTATCAGCTGTTTAGCATAAACATGTTAACAGGATGTGTTAAGTTGAACGTTACCTGCTAAATATTTTATCTATGTGACTGTTTGCATTTCAACTCAAAGCAGCCTCATTACAGTCTCCCAGAGCCATTCAGTCTCGAGCCACATTCAGTCCAAATGCATTCTCCTCTGCTCCAGGTGAGGCTCACAGTGCCTTTATCTGGGCACCTCATTACTTTTAATCCTGCACAGAGCGCATACAAGTATAATTTTTCACTCTCACCGCAGTAAGAATTACCCCATTACCCCATGCTTCTCGGCCGACTGTCTGGTCTTCCTGTAAATGAAATCCAGTGCAGACCAGACGTACTTGTGTTTTAAAGTGAATGTCTGCTGCATTGTATCAACTCAGTGTGAAATCTGGCTTCTACGTGGAGGCTGAGATAGTCAAAAGTGTTTTTTGCTAGTTTGAAAACACTAACTGGTAACCCACAGGGAGAGACACAAAGAAATCAAGACCCCTTCAAAGCCCATCAAATGTGTTGTTATCATGTCAGCTACAGATAAGAAAACTTAATTAAATTGCCAAGGAGAACAATGACTGTTTTTTCTCCACCTGTAATGTTAATCTTACCTGAACAGAGTTTTAAGCATGGTTTACACCTCTGCGGGCTATAGACCACGTAGCCTACGCCGGTGAGCCATTTCGAGTTGTATGCTCGTCAGCATGAGTGTCTCTGTAAAAACGCCACCCAAACGTGGTGTTGTGCCTTTTTTGCCACTCGGGTTAATTTTTGTTTGTACTTCCTGCTTCACTTACAGCAATGAAAACTGACACTTTGAATCTGCTGTAGCCACGGCGTTAGCTTTGGTTTCAGTGCTGTTAGCAGATAGCCTCGCTGTGTTTCGTGTCACTCTGAACGAAGGTCTGATAGGTCTTAAGCGAATGAACTTTAATGGATTTATCTGAAAGGGCAGGATAAAGTCATGGCTAACACTGCTCGAGGTTTCCATATTCTCGTCTCATCTGTTCACCTCAAAGTGTCACGTACACGTGGCACAGAGTAGGGCATAGTGGAGCCGATCACTTGCACAGTGCGTCGTCTCATTTGATTTCACGACAGATTTTCTGGTGAAGACCCAGATAAATGGAGCTAAAACAATGTGGATTATCCTGCAGTGGAGGGAAGCCTCAGAGTGGGCCTCGAGAGACTGAGGAAAATACACTGGCACACATATAGCTGAACACAAAGAATTCTTTATGTTTACACAGAGAAACAGAAGGTTGCATTGAAACACATGCCAACAGTAATCTTGCCTTAAGCTCTAACAAGGCATGTAAATCCAGCTCTGCTTCAGGAGGCAGTCAGCGGTCACATGGATGAAATTTAAAAGTCCACACCTTTGTTGCAGAGGAGTTTGTTGTTTACAGTAACAGACGGCATGATTCAACCCCTGAGTGTCTTTGCTTTTTTTTTTTTTTTTTTAACCACTTCCTGGGAAAAATCTTGAGGTGTGCAAGAAGTGATGCGTTAGTGTTTCCAGACTTCCAGAAGCTTGTTAGTGAGTTAGATAGCTCATCAGATCAAAAGCCTTGAAACTGAAAATCCAAATTAAAATGATGTCACCGCGGCGCCCACAGGCTTTTTCTTGAGTTGGAGATTTCTGGGAAGTGAAGTGCAAAGGACAAAATGGCAGAAAAATAAAAAACAAATCAAAAAGGAAAAGATGTTCCAACAATGAAAAAAACAAAAAAACAACCTTCGCTTTAAAGTTTGGAGTGTTTTTGTCATCGGCCGCAGAGAGGAGCATGATGGTTTTTCAGCTGAGGTCAAACAACAGCAGGGCAACTCTGTTCCTCAACCCGAAAGCCATTAACATTCCAAGCGGCGCGGCCCTTAGCCTGCTCTCAGACCAGCGTGCTCATAAATTACACTGACGACCTTGTTGACGGAGCGAGATAAACTCGCCCATTGTGTGTGAACCGTTGCCGTTGAGACGCGTCACACAGAAACGCCGCGTGTTTTGACTGTTTTTGGGCCGGTGGTGAGGAAAACATCTCGCAGACGGACGAAAACAAAATAATACGCGAGCATAAAGCCCTGTTTTGTCACGCAGCCAACATTTTCCTCTTCCTCGGTTTCTAGCATCGAGAGGTGAAGTGGTGGTTGAAGGGGAGGGCGAGGGCGAGGGGGGGACTGCTTGTTTTCTTCCACTGAAAACAAGCAGTCCAGTAAAAGTGGAAGGAACGCCGGGGTCCTGTTTGTTTGCGAACTGCAGGTGGCTGTGTTGACTGCTTTGTGCCTGCTCAGAAGTCCCCCGACCACTCGCAGCCTTTTCTTCTCTCCAGCCCATGTTATTTGTTCACTTCTTCCACCACATACTCCAACATTTCCCCTTCTCTCTCTCCATTTCTCTCTGCTGTTTTTGTCCGAGCAGCGTTCCATTCTTCTTTGTCTCGAGGTACAGCGTGTCTGTGACGCACTTCCTTCCATTGTATCAGGAACTGATACCTTATTGCTCGTGAAGTTACTGTCAAAAGTACGCTCGGCCGCGTCGATTGGAAGGCGCTGTGTGCTCAACACAGGTAATTACGTGTGGCTCCACTTGAACACTTGTCTGTGGTCATTTGATTGAACCAGACTGGTAAAAGGGGAAATTACAGAATTACAGCCTCATTCGCGGCTGTATGTGCCAGCAAGTGGAGCTGCAAAATGACACGAAAGCAAGATATCGCTGAAGTTGAGTCAGATGGTTTCTGTAATGAAACACCGACAGCAGCATCATGGTGCTGCCTCCGCAGCCTAATTCCCACCTCAAGGACAGCCCTGCACCCCTTGTAGTGTGAGCTAAAGCACATATTTGTGGCGAAGGAGGTGTTTGTTTGTCTGCTCAGTTACGAGAGCAGAAAATTAGATTTTTTTTTTTTTTTTTTAAAACATTTGTTTACTGTAAAGAGAGAGTCAGCTCCACGTCCAGCAGCGCTGATGTGTCAGCAGGTTCCAGGTTGCAGTGCTTTAACCACACTGCATCTCCCATCCCCTTTTCTTCTAACTACGCTGACTGATATTTACAGAAGCAGAACATCTTGACGTAATCAAAAGCCCTCTTGATAACACATTTCACATGAAGCTTAACAATTATTTTAAGACAAAAAAAGACTGTCCCGACTTTGTTTGGGAGAAAGACTACAATCAGGGGGACATGGCCAGCCAGGTAGGTCTGTCCATAGAGAGAAAAAAATCAAAGGACCATCACCTCTAAATGTGTAATTCATACAAAAAACAACAAAACAGCCTAGATTCAAAGGTTTCATTCTGTGTGCTAAGCTACATGCTAAGCCAAGCTAATGTCCTTGGTATAGATTGTATAACAAAAGAGGGCATTTCCTTTGATTTGAGGTCTGAAAAGTGAAGCCGGTGCGTCAAACCTGCATGATCTGATCTGATCTCATCTGATCTCATCTGAATCCCTGGCTTCAAGTCTGATGCTCATTTAGTTCGTTATAGTCACATTTAATTGAACGGACTTAAAACCAGGTGTGCTTTAGGGTGTGGCTATCCTGGCGAGTGTCCACGCGTGTGGGCGTGTACAGCATCCTCTGGTTCACCTGTTTCCCTGCATCGCCATGCACTTACCCAAATATGGTCACTTCCGGCTCCAGAGAAAACAAGATGGCTACGGGCCCAACCGGCAAACCGAAGGCAGCCTTTGTCAGGAGTGTATTTCTTATATCCAGTCCATGTATACACCTGTCATCATTATTCATAGTAAGAGAAAATAATAATTCCATGATCTCAACACTGATAATCCCAGTATTTTAGCTTTCAATTTTTAAAAATCCCATAATGGTGACTTGCCACACTTTTCTTTAAGTTGCCACAAATCCAGTGATCCAGTAAGTACTACGTGTTTTCATTTTGACACAACCTTTTTGACGTCACGTGGATATTATTTTGAGAGCTGACCTTTTCACATTTTGGCTCTCTGGGAAGCACTCGTCATGATGAGGAAATTGATTCTGTGTAAAATACGTAATTGTACCTGCTCCTTTAATGAGGAGTGTTTGTCATACGCTGGTATGCAGTGGGAATTGAATTGTCTGCGCAAATGGGATCAAAAGCAAAGCAGGTGGACACGATGGTCTGTCTTAATATGCAGGCCAGACAGACGTTAACAGGAGGAAGATGTTGTCGGGCAGCTGCGGGGCTTTTTGCATACCTGAATGTGATTGGTCTTATTGGAGGATATGGGGCCAGTGAATTCATATTCTTCTCTCCACAATCCCACACTCCAGAGGTCAAGAGCGTTCAAATTATCCCTCTGCGCTGTTGTGTTTGACTGCTTTACATGCGTCACCAAGGCAACGGGTAAATGAAATCACTGAAGAATGGTTACTTTAATTCACAGGAGCTGCCTGCCAGTCTGGCATCCAGCCTCTTTTTAAAGCTATGTTCTTGCACAGTGGGCATCCTGATGAAACTGCTGATTAGATTTCTATTTAAAACGCCCGACTCGCACAAGACGGTGAGAGAGACAAGAGAGCACATGTCCGCCATGGCATTGTCAGTGCAAAGCGAGTCATATGGGATGGTTTCAGCAGGTTTGATATCACTGTGTGGGCATCGAACGAGGCAAATTTCTGCTCTCCGCTAGATTTACTTAGCGTCCGTGCTTTGCTGCATTGCATAATAAAACAGCACATCATATGTGTTAACAGGCCACTGGCACAACATAAATCCTGCTGTCAGTCATTCTGATTGTTCTTTAACCCACTCTCTGTGCTCCTAGTCAGCACTTTGGTGCCTGCGTGTGTCCTACTGGCAGCACCTGAGCTGAGAGATTAGCCATGCTGATCATGTTGAGCTATTATCCAGGTTAGGGTATTACAACATGACAGGTGAATGACCCCAACGGAAGAAGAAAACAAAGGGACAGGAAAAATAAATTAAATGCGCAGTGCCAAACCAGAAGATAATCCCGCCAAGCTCAAGGACTTTCACTTCTGATGAAACAGTCTCCTCCTCTCTGTCCCACTCAGCTGTTTCCCCACTATTTATTTAGCAATAGCAGCGACGTGACTCAGTGAGCGTGTAAAGGTACTTCAGAGTAGACTGACTCGCAGTTTATTTGAATGCGCCTGTCCTTTCATGTACTGGAAGCGGGAGAGGCAAATAAAAGTGAGGAGACTTTGGGATTTCACGCTGCGTCTTATTCTCTGCAGCAACAGTGGTGATGGTGGTGTCTTCGCACAGGATGAAAAGGCCTCGCTACAGGTCCTGCGTATGCGATGTTAAAGTGAAGACCGTCAATAAAACTGACATCATCATTTCAGTGCTGCAGATCTCGACTGAATAACAACAACAGCGAAAATATATTACTGACATTGAGGCTTACTAATTTGGATTATTTGACTGTTTTATATAATAATTAAATAATGATAATAAAAAATTATAATTTGAGATGTTTTACTCAGCTTGTTTGCAGTTGCCTTTCTTCCACTTATTTTATTTGTATTTATTTATTTATGGTGCGATGGCACTGACTATATGCAGTATGGATTATATTTTATAAAGTGATCAAATATACCTTAACATGCAAAACACATGCTGAGCAAATGTACTGGAGATTCAGTCACTCCTAAGTAAGAAGCCACAGGCCACAGGCCATGAGGACTATATAAATCCTAATATTGTCACTTGGAGTACATCCTGCTGCGAAGTGCTGTGCATGGTTTGTGTCCTGTAGGCCTACCGTATGACTGCATGGGAGAAGTAGAGTAGACCTTAGTTGTAGCACCAACAGATAGACAAACATGTTCGGCATTTTCTACTGGTTAATTGTAATAATAAGTATAATAATAAGTAATAATTCTAAATGTTTCCTCAGATTTGTTTTAATCTCCCTAGATTTAAATCGCTTTACCAAACGTGTGACGGCAGTCTCCTCGTTCGGAATTAGCAGGCGGTACCTGAAGGCAGCATTAGGCATCAGCTCTCTTGCGTCATGAGCACCTGTAACGCGTCGTCCACGGCCAGGTAAGCCTCTTGCTTACAGTCTGCCGGTGGACATAATTCCCGCGTGGACGGCTGGATGAGATGTATGTCGTGTGCACCTGATTCCTTATGATGTGTGATGGTCAGACACCGACGCATCAGTGGCGCACGGTCTGCGGATCAGCTGGCCTCCGTGCGCACACAGCCCCGCGGCCATTTCTGTCACCTGGCCTGACCCCGTCCTCGGACCCGCGGCACTGATCTGCTGCCTCTGCACTGTGGTGCTTAAGCACTTTTCATTCAGCGCCCATGTAACTAATGGCAAATTGGAGCAACGCGGTCTGACTGACAGGCGTCACATAAGGCTGTTTGTTGTGTATCCCAATTTCTGCTTGATATCTCATTAAATACTTAAGGATCGAATTTGGACTCGTCTCGGAACGGAACCTGTCACAGTGCCATACCTTGCTTTACCCAAATTGACGCCGATGGGTGCATCTCAAATGATATTACAGCATTAATTATAGGACTATGGCAGATTAGATTCCCCCGAGCAATTTACAAAAACGGCGTCGCTTAGCAACACGGCTACCGTTGAAAAGCTGCGCCTTTGGCAGATGATAAACACTAATCATTAATTAATATAATTTAAATAAAGATTTATTGAACATCTGTGTGCTTTTATTTCAGAGAATCAACAGCTCAGGATGCACACGCGTGTCCACACAGAGAGGGTGCTCGGGTCAGACGTTAATGCACCAAAAATGACACCTAGCAGTCTACCTCTGGAAAGGGTGACATATTGGAGGACTAAAGTAGGCCTATCTACAGTATAACTGACGTGCTCGCGTTATGAGCAAGCACCAAACGAGTGGTCACCTCAGAAAACCCCCTGCAGACGATTTTCCCCCAACACAACTTCCCCGACTGAAATGTTGTAACTTTTTTTTTTCTTTTTTTTGACGGGAGCGACTCTTTCTGGCAAAGATATGCGCAACGAACAGCTTTAAGAGAGCTCAGCATAACCAGTTATGGTGAAACAGATTAAAATAGGAACCATAGCAGATTGGATTATACTTAATGCGCCATTTTATATCGTGTAACGTGTCATATTCTGGGCGCTGTGCCCTTGTTTATGAGGTGCGTCCGAATTACAATTAGCCCACATTTTACTGAGGTTCCTTTGAAGCAGTTCACTGCATGCTGCACTGCCGTGTTAACCTAACCATCGGGCCAAGTTAATCTGACCGTCCGCACAGCAAGGAACGGTGGTTTGTGCCATCCTTCACACTCCAAATCACTCACAATGAATGCCGGTGCCAAATAGCACAAATAATCGATTGTGTACAAATAGTGCATGTCCAACCATTGTGTTTGTTTTATTTACGGGAACAGTAGCAGACAAACGCCGGCGAATGTGTCTTCAAGCTGTAGGCGGTTTGGTTACCCGATTCATTTTAGTTTTCATCCTGAACGCAGACACTACCGAGTTAAATTCAGGAAAAAAAAAAAAAAAAAAAAAAAAAAAAAATCCAAGATGCTTCTAATGCTCTAAACTTTCTCCTGCCGTGTGTGAGCGCGCACTGATCTCGGTATGTCTCCTGCCATTGCGCGTACTTTCGGCGTTTTAACTGCGCAGTTTATGCACTAATATCTTCCTTTCCACGCACTGACCGGGGACAGGACCGAGACCCGCGCGTTGTGAGCTCCGAGTCCGGAGCTCAGTGCGAGAGGGGAGGGAATCCCTCCAGTGTCTGACGCTTCCTTTACCAAGGAAACCCACACGCGCTCTCTGACGCAACTGCCCATTTTAGGAAACATGCGTCAATGGACCGAAGCAAGTCAGACAAGCAGTGAACTCCGCAGCAGGCACTGACGTCCGTAACAAAAAATACATCTCAGTAGACATATTTTTTTTTTTTTTTGCTACGTTTACTGTATCCCGGATTTTCGATTATGTCTCCAGTGTCCGCTGGGTGAAGGATGCTCGCAGCGGATCTTGCTTTTTCACTGCCTTATCCAGAAACGACCCCTCCCTGGCTGAAGTTGCAACGCCCATGCGTGACGTAGGCTGTTTCGTTGGTGTTGAAAAGCCGTTGCATTTCTTCATAGTGCCATTGAAGTGAGTCATCTCTAGGAAGTGTGGTGAAAAGGAAAAGAAAAAAGTTAGAACTGTTCCGTGAACAGCAGAGAGCTCAGATTAGTGTAGTAGGCAAGGCTACGGAAAATATTCAGAAGGTTAGAAAGGCAATAGGCTTTAAAGCGAATGGTAAACGGCGTGAGTCACTCTTTTAACTACAGGTTCACTTGTCTCTGCTGGACTTGACTGCTGAAGGTGTGCTACTGACTTTAAGTTGGAGTTTGCGCACCTGAAAGGATATTTAATAGACTATTGTAGGTCTACCTGCGGCTCTTAAGATCACAAGAAGAGATAGACTTTACAAGCAGGGCTAATACACAAGAAAAAAAAACTTGCAATATCTATAAGATGTTTTAGGTTAGTTTAGAGGAGCATAATTGCACTTTGTTTTGCCAACTCTTCTCTGGATATCCCAAATTTACGTCTCGAGTCAGAGGATTTTTTTTTCTATCGGTGCCTTATTACTGCGGGGATTTTAAGAGGTATCAGAACTCAAACAGTCTACTGAAATCTTCCTCTTTCCTGGATCATGTACCAGGACTACTCCGTGAACTACGACACCTCGTCCCGCGGCAGCAGCACCTCTCCGGCCCAGCCAGAGTCCTTCACGAGCGGCAGCAGCACGATCGGAAGTCCGATCTCTACCTCAAGCTACCAGGTAACACGAGCAAACAACAAGCTGTTGCACACCGATATGCGCTGAGTGGCAACATATCATTAAAACGTGTATTTTTTTCAAATGTACTGCGACTTAGGGTTGCATGTTGATTTGTTTTACCATCATAACGCGCTGTCACACACAACCGACTTTAATCAGGAATTCTCATGGTCGCCTGTGAGGAGAAAAAAAAAAAACAAAACAAAAAACACACACATACAAATAAACCTGATGACACAAATTGCATCGGTGACTCGACAGATGCAAGACTCGGTCTATGCACAAGTATTTCGGAATCACGGCATCTGCATTCTGTCATAGTGTGTTTAAAACCAGCCCGATGATTTACCAGGATAAAATGGCAAAAGTACGCACCAACCTGTGCGCGCGCTATCTGGCGAACACACGCGATAAATGAAAGAAAGAACCCATTTTTCCCACGTTGTTGTTTTTTTAAAATGTAAAACCCGTATTTGTCTTTTTTTCCCCCCACACATGCAGCTAATATTGACTTGTAATGTGTAATGTGCGCCGCGCGGTGCACGGAGAATGCGGCACACTGGGAATAGATTTGAGTCTGTGATTTCCAGATGTCAAATTCAGATGTGC
Organism: Mugil cephalus; assembly: GCF_022458985.1. Lineage (NCBI taxonomy): Eukaryota > Metazoa > Chordata > Actinopteri > Mugiliformes > Mugilidae > Mugil > Mugil cephalus. Next base: position 3,277,862 of record NC_061786.1, on the reverse strand, counting down.
TATATATCACCTGCCCTTCTTGTGATTAAAATTGTAATGTTTTTGTATTCCTTGCGCCTTTGGCGTCGTGCTTAAGATTCACTTTACGGTCATACATTTTTTCGGACGATCAATCCGGTTTGAGCCTATAGATTCTGTACCTTAAGCAATTTACACTTTGCGCTTCTTGGCAATGAACCTCCTGTACTGGCCGCAACAGGCACCTACTTGCCTGAAATGCTGATACCAAGTATTACGCGGTTTAAGCATTTCTCCTGACCCTGCAGTTAGGACAGACGTCAAAATATAATTTTTATTTTTCTTCTTTTTTTTTCTTTATTTATTTTTGCTGCGGGATGTGATTCAAAGTCAACGTTACCAGATATTTTCTTTTCATTGGAGTGTAGGCTGTTACAAATAAATGGTCATGGAGTCAGTCTAATTTGATCAGACGGCTCTCGGGCTGCACATGGCACATTTCCTTTAGCGGGAAGCGCGCTCAGACCGGGAGCGCACAGTAATCAAACGTCTGTATTTCCTTACCGAGGAAATGGCAATAATCAAGTTGCTTAGCCCAGAGAGATTGCTACAGCACCGAACCCTGCAGTCCATCTAGTCGTTTCCATCGGAGGTTCGTCTTTTATACTGTCAGAATGACATATGCTCTAGGTGTGCCAGTTTAATGCTTCGAGGACGCCGTACCCGTGTATTAAAACATACTAGGATATAAATCCGGGAATAGTCTTGTCGTTTGCCCACACCCTATTCTTGTGTGTAGTGCACTTCTTGGGAAGAGCGTCGTCAAACTCAACATTACGGTAAACGACTTTTGGCCCGTATCTATCATTGCTCTCCTTCCCTGTAATCACACACTGGCTGCCTGTTTCCCATTACAGCGGGCTGGAACTTGATCTCTTTAGTAGGCTGCGTTTATTGAGGCATATGAAAACAAGACGTTTCTTTGGTTTTCATTAGACCAGTAGATTTATTTTATTTATTTATTTATTTATTATTATTTTTTTTAGTGTAATGACTTCACTGACTGTGTAGTCTATGCCATTCGCACTTCCCTGCATATTGTTTATGAGTACCTTGTCTTTCTTTAATGGACATTCTAACCATCCCCTTTTTTAAAGTTGCCAGAGAATTCACTCACATAATTCTGGAGAACGCGCTTGGCTTGCTACAGCTGGCCGCTTCCCCTATTACTGGAACTGACCGCGTTTCACATGTGCTTAACAAATCCCATACACAATGACTCACCAGATAAACAAAGTTCCAATAGACTGCCGGGATATCCGACGGAATGTCGGGAATAACGGGGATATGGGGACGTGCGTAAATTACGCACACAAGCAGGCAGCCCTCCTGTGTGCGGATGCCAGAAACATGATGCAACACTGATCAAACATCAGTTCTCCTGTGATTTTTATGACGACCGTACATAATAATAATGCTCGGAGATAGTTTTGAAGTTAGTTTTGGTTCAAAACCAACACTCAAACATCTTCCATCACAACAGAGGTGCAATCACAAAACTATATCTATCTGTTATGAGTTTTTATGTTCTGAAAAGAAGCTTTTCTTCAAAAACGTATCTTGTGCACAAATAAATAGGTTATTCCATCAAATAACCCTTTACACTTTAATTGCATGTAGAAAGTGCAGATTATGTCTCCAGTGTAGGCCTGAAACGATTCAGCTGTGCTGCGTTTTGTCTCTTGCTACAGTAAAATAAGATGCTTTGGACACCTTGGGCTTTCCCATATGAATCACAGTATGTGTCACTGTTCCACTTCAGGGGTTACATACTCAGTGTTTTTATCAATGTGGATTGAATCATTACTATAAGCTTGAAATGTGGAAAATGTGTAAATTTGATAATGGTGGGTGGTGGTGTTGTGTACATCTCTATGATTGTGTTGTCAGCAAAACAGATAGAAACTAAGATGCACTTACAACTTTAAGATGCGTCTATTCCCGCCACATCCCACCTCATTTTTCCAGAATGTTTTTGTTTTTACTTCACGGATCCACTCTCACCACCTTTTTCCCTCGTTCCTTATCTTTCCAGAAGTACAGGGTTGACATGCCTGGCTCCAACAGTGCCTTTATCCCTACAATCAATGCAATCACGACCAGCCAAGACCTGCAGTGGATGGTGCAGCCCACCGTCATCACCTCCATGTCCAACCCTTACTCCCGCTCCCACCCGTACGGCCATCACCTGACCAATGGCCCAGGGCTGCTGGGACACAACACACTGGCTCGTCCCGGGGTCATTCGCTCCATCGGGGATGCCAGGGGCCGACGCAAGAGAGACGAACAGGTGAGGGGCCTGGGATGACAATGTGGGACTTACAAAAGTTTAAGGCTTCATCAGATCATTATTAAACAAGTTTGAATGATGACGAAACTCATTGTTTATTTTATTATTCCAATAAAATCTTTGTATTATTCCCTTGCTCACAGCCAGCTGGTAGCACTCAGCTTTTATTTCTACTCTTTGTTCAATGACTGTGTGTCTGTCAAACAGCTTATTTTACCTGCCGTGTTCCTTCTGTTCTTGCTTTTAGCTCACCCCGGAGGAAGAGGAGAAACGGAGGGTGAGACGTGAAAGGAATAAGTTGGCCGCGGCCAAATGCCGCAATCGCAGGCGGGAGCTCACCGAGATGCTGCAAGGGGTGAGTAGAGAACGAGAGCCAGAAGATCAGAATCTTCTGCTGGGGTTTTCTTTAATCGCACAAAGCGATCACAAATGTGCTAGAACATCCTTTTCCTATAATGCGGCCACCAGCCTTTAGATAATAAACACCCCTCTTTTTTTTTTTGGCAAACTTTTTCCTTAAGTGTTTATCATTTTGAAGAAAACCCCAAAAGGCAGCAATAAACGATTTCCCCCCAAAGAATACTGAGTAAGAATAAAAAAGCCACCTATGTTCAGGAGTGTGGCAACAGTGCCGATTTCTGATGAGCGATTGAACTCCACACCTAAATGTACAACCCTGCATTACTGGTTTGACTCTTGCTGTGTCTCTGAGTGCAAGGTCTGAGTGAAAAGATGACAGGCGGTGAAAAGCTTTTTGTCTCGGGCAGCTGTAGACAGAGGTAGGGCTGTCTCGCGGCTCTCCCTGGCAGACAGTAACGGCATCTAAATGGACTAATTAGTCGAATTACAGTGAGGTTGAGCTTGTCAGACCTTAAATACCCCCAAAGAATGGAATGTGCTGTAGGCAGCTGTCTCCATGAATGCAGGACATTTTGTAAAAGGGGCAAATTGCTTGTCTCACAATCTCACATAGAGACACGCTGCATATACACACACATAGAGGGGCATACACACTGCATAGCTAATACTTTAAAAGGGGAAAAACTCCTCTTCCTTCACACATGTTTTTGTTTTAAAACCCAAATAAGGAAGTGCTCCTTTCCAGGGAAATGAACTGGTAATATTTGTACTGCATCTTCCCTGACTGACTGATATCGCTTATTTAGGAGTCTTACGCGGCACCTCCCTTGGCTCCTACTTCCTCATACCTTTGCCCAGGAGTCAAAGTTCTCAGACAGCATGTCAGCTTAACTGCCCAGTGTCTGCGACAGACAAATGGCTTTCATGGGCTCTGTCCTTTCCTTTTATGTGACACATTAATGACACGCCGTTGGTGCAGATCTCATAACTCAGAGACGCAGACAATACACAGTCATTACCTGACACTCAAGTTTAAACAGAAGGCTTTGAGATTATGCGTTGTTAGTCCAAATGGCGCATGACAAATTCCTGCTTGTAATGCGTTGACTTCAAGAAACTGAACGCAAACAAGCAGTGCCCTCTTTTGGCACTTTGGAGAATCACTCAGGCAATCTGGCTACTGTACTATTGAAGCATTATGAAGACTTGTTTAGGAGGAGGATAATTTTGTCAAAAAAAATAAAAAATAAATAAAATGGCCCCGCAGCATGTTTTTGGAATCTAATGAGTTTAGAAGCATTGGGTGGTGGCAAAGAAAACTGCAACATCCCTTGCGAATTTCTGACTGGACACTTGTTACCCCACTCATTTTTTGGTATCTGTACATTGTCACTGTCAAATAAAGGTTAAAAAAAAATACTAAACCTATTTTTTTTTCTCTTTAACAGGAGACAGAGAAGCTGGAGGAGGAGAAAGCAGACCTGCAGAAGGAGATCGAGAACCTGCAGAAGGAGAAAGACAAGCTGGAGTTCATGCTGGTTGCTCACAACCCCGTGTGCAAGCTGCCCCACGAGGAGCGCCACCAGCCATCGGCGCACCAGCAGCAGCAGCAGCAGCAGCAGCAGCAGCAGTGCAACCCGCTCCCACTGACCATGCGCTCCAGCATGGGCACGCGGGCTCAGATGAACCACGTCGTGGTGAAGCAAGAGCCGCAGGAAGGCGACGATGTGGGCAAGCCTCAGCGCTCCGTCATCAAGCCCATTTGCCTGGGCGGCAGCGGTGTGAGTGGTGGGATGTACTGCCCAGATGGAGACAGCCTGAATACGCCAGTGGTGGCGACGTCCACCCCGGCTGCCACACCAAACGCTCCAAGCCTCATATTCACCTACCCAAACATACTGGAGCCCGAGAGCCCCTCGCCCTCTTCTGAGTCTTGCTCCAAGGCCCACCGGCGCAGCAGCAGCAGCGGCGACCAGTCCTCAGACTCCCTCAACTCACCCACCCTCTTGGCCCTCTGAATGAACTCTCGGCTCGGCTCGGCGGCAGCTGAGAAACGAACACTGTGGTTGAAAGCTGACGCATGGATGGACCGCGCGCCCTCCCCTCACCTCCTCCTCCAGTGTCTGTAAAGGCCCAAGAGCACATTCAAGAGTCCAGACCAAGCTGACCATGTGAGCCGTTTCCCCCGTCTAGAGGGAGACCCACAAGGGCTACGCCGTGTGTTTCTTCTCGTTCTGCTTCAGTGTAAAATTTTCTAATTGTCAAAGTATGTGCATCAACCCTAAAAAGAATCACCCCTCCGCCATTTCAGTCTCGACTTGTTTACTGGGCAGACAGTTCTGAAGACAGACATGCATAAACGTGGCAAATGTGAGTTGATGTGACTATGACCAGAGAGCGCGTTCTTAATATGTATTTTTTGAAAATGTTTAAAAAGCCATGTGGCCAACACTTGCACTCTGCCAAGACGAATCAATAAGTCAATCACTAAACGAGGTCAGCACTCTACTGGAATTTGAGGAGAGAAAGAGACAATGAGCAAGGACTTCCTCTCATCTTTTATTTTCCATTTAGACTTGTCCTTTCGTAACTTGGAGCTTGATTCAGGATAGCTTCTAAGAGTGTGTACACATTTCCAATGTTATTTCCATTGTGTTTATGGCCTGTGTGGATTAAATTTTACAAAGTATTTCTGTTGACACAGCCCTCTCCTTTAATCTGCCTGTAGAAAAAGCGACCGGGTCACCCGCAGTGTGACCTAAGCACTCCTCAGTGTTGCAAGGGATACGAGCCAACTTTCAATCAATGACTAGTTCCTCAATACTCTATACTTTCTATTTTGCCATAGTGGCTTGACTTTACAGTAGTATTGGTGTGCTTTTCCTCAGTGATTCTGTACCTGAACTTTACAACCTGTTTTTTGACAAAGTGTATGTGATTTACATTGATGTCAGGGATATCTCTCATGTGTAGTAGAACCCCATTGTGAAGAGCGTTGCAGTGCTGCTGGCTGTCGAATGGTCTAGCCAAAGTGTTGCAGTGGTGGTACTATATGTGAAGTATGGGAAGGGGGTGATAAACGCCATCGCCTCGTTGTGTCACGTCAGGAGAGGTTTGTCTTTTTGCTCAGACATTTCAAGAAGTTTGAACAAAACCCTCCTCCTCCTGCTGGATTCTGTACTTTGTTTCGTACATCCTCTAAACAAAGGTCTTACCTTTTTCAACACTGCCTCTCGGGGAGGGGAGGGAAGGCGGGGGGCAGGTCAGGTTTCAAAAAGCCAAAAAGGTTTGTATGACACATGTAATCCTGTAATTCGTCCGTCTCTGTCTAAAAGGAGGGATTTTGCTCAAATTTGAAAAACGCCACTGTGGTCTAGACAGTCGCCAGCTGCCAATGATGTCAACCGTGTTTATACTGTGTTTGTAAATCTGTCACTTTTAGTAAAGAAATGTGTAATTCAACTCAGATGCGCTGACTTATGGGTGTATGAACACATGGCAACTTCAAGGTACTCGGTTAGAATTTTACTGGCTTGGAAAAAAAAAAAAGGGCCAGACACAGTTCACTTTCTAACAGTAAGGAAGGGATAGGAAGACTCTCTCTACAGCTGGCCTGACATGAAAGAGTGGACACCTTGAGTTCTATGAAGAACTTTCTGTCATTATTTTTACATGTTAAAGGGATGAGGGTTTTAAATACCATGCACTGAGAAAGACAGAACAGCGATATCTGAGACTTTTTTTTTTTTTTTGGTTTTGTTTACTTCAGACATTCCTAATGAATATAATGTCAGGGGTTAAAGGAGGGTGCAGTCTTTGCTGGAACCCTTTTTGTTAACGCAGGAATATAAAGTGGGGTTGGAAGACTTTTGTTGCGCTGGATGCAGAAAACAGACTTTACAATCCGGGCTGCTGCTACCGTTTGGAAAGAACATGTCGGCTCTTTACCTTTCCACGGTTGAGTTTGACGTCACTGGTTGTTTATATCATGGAAACTGACGGGATCTTCAATCCTGTATGACAGCACAAGGAGGCGAAACGATAACCAAAAACATATCCGTTTGTTGAAATATCCTGGAACCCCTCGACACACATAGGAAAGCCATTGACTGTAGATCTACTGTCTGTCGCCTGTTTTCAACTACTATTACTTATTTTCAAAATGCTTTAACTGTTCAAAATGATTCAAAATGACTAAAAACAGCAATATGTATAGCAGTGTTTGTTAATTTAAAAGAATAATAATAAAAAATCATTTTCAACTTGGAATTGTCCTTTTTTGTTCCTTCAATCCCCATTGACTGTGATTTGATATTCATTAAGAAAAGAGCTGTCAAAGCATGCTAAATATATTTTATATTGATATATTTTATGCACAGGAAGAATCACAAACACCATCTACATTGCACACTCCAAGGTATGTATTAGCTAAAATCATCCCAATGAAAATCCCATTATTGTTTCAGGCACAGAAGCTTTTAAAGAATTAGTAATAGAGACGTGTCCTTTATTGGCATCATTGCATGTGAATGCATAATTTTTCCAGAGTGTGTGGTGACCGAGCTAGAAAGCATCATGTTTTCATTAAAATGCTGATAATAAAGAACCAGAAGTAGTGCGCTTTGTGGGACAGTTGCTTGAGACTGCATGTTTTTTTTAGCACTGCTAAAGTGCAGCTACCAAACTGTAAAGAATAAAACACATCCATTTTGTTTCATGTGATACATATAGTATCATGAACATTTTGAGTTCACCCAAGAGATTGTACTCGAATTGAACTGAACAGTAATCCCTATTTAAATAATATGCGCTTGTGCACAGAATTCAGTGTAATATTACACCCCTTATATTAAATCATTATACCAGTAATATAACCACACCTGTTACTAACAGTTTTATTTATATTCATTATCAAACTGTCACGTAACATCATCAGCTGTATATTGAATTTGTGTCACCATCAGTTTTTATGCTTTAGTCAGGTATAATATTTACTTGTTCCTCCTCTTCTCTTCTCTCTCTTTTTCTGTCTCTAGTTGGTTGACCTCAATCAGATGGGTCCCTCCATCTGAGCTGGGTTCTGCTCAAGATTTCTTGCTGTTAAAAGGGAGTTATTCTTACCACACTCGCCTTCAGATTTGCTCTGGAGGACTCAGGCTGGATTTTGCAAAGCATCTTCAGGCAATTTGTATCGTTGATGATGCTTTACACATATGGTTGAATTGAATAATTACCATAGAAGTTGAAATTAAATGTAAGGGTTGTGTATACAGCATACAGTATTTTTTTTTTTATCCATATAAGGTGAGCATAAAGTCTCCATCTTGTCCTTAAAACATATGCTAGGAGCTCAGCTACGGCTACATGCTGCTAAGTGAACATGAACGTATTCGGTTGTAAAAGTATTTTAACCTTTGAACAATGAACTCAAAAATCACCTATAGTTTTAGTTTAAACAAAATGCTTCAAATTTAATGGTACACTGAAACTAATGGTGAGAAAGACAAGTCTCACAACTGAGATGTAAAACAGCATCCCTACACCAGAGCACTGGGCTGGAAAGACGATTAGAATCACTGTTGAAAATGTAAATTGTGTTACAATGTGAATTTCCCCCTTAAAGAGGTCCGGCTCGTCTTACGTCTCTGATAAGGAAGTTTCACTGTGAGGGTTTGATTATCAAATTATGAGTGTTTGCAGCCCTCGTGTGGTCACAGAAGCAAATTGCAACAAAAGCTTGAAGACGGAGTAAACGTTTTACTATTGCTTTCTTGGAACTACAGTGTATTAAAGATGTCTGAAACCACAAGTGAACGTGTTTCCATTGTGCATCAGTTTTGATTTAACAGAAGAAAGAAAGAAAGAAAGAAAGAAAGAAAGAAAGAAAGAAAGAAAGAAAGAAAGTGTGAAGCTCTCCAAATCTGTCTGTTACTGGTCTATGGTCTGCCTGTTACTTTAATGACAGAAACACCCTGAGAGGTTACCTGTGTTGCCCTAGCCTGCTGACAGTGTTATAAAAAGCTTCTGGTGATTCAGAAATATTTCTTAGAACATCTTGTTCTTTATTTTAGTACGTAGTACATCTGTGATGAACTTCCTTTTCTATCTCAAAGTTAACCAAGCCTGATGTGACATCTGTCCATAAATGGCGTGGTCCTTTAATCTGCCTACAATAAACACAAATAACGCAATTCCCCAGAGTACATTAGAGTTCTATTAACTGCCCCTTGAGACATTCAATCTAGTTTTGATTTGATGCTGACAAAGGTCCTCTTTTAAGTCGATATGACTTCTGACTTCCACTTAGTTCTCACGCCATGTTTTAGTGAGCAATGTTCTACTGGAAATTTCAGGAACAAACATGTTTATAACAGGATTTGCTTTAACAATCCTCTGGTGAGTGTCATCTGAGTACTGCTTCAACGGAAGGATAGCCTCTGGGTAATCTGGCCTTTGGAAATGATCAAGGTCTTTGACACTAATTTACATCAATGTGAACAATGACCCAGAAACAGTGCAGAATCTAAACTCTTTCTCATCCATCTTACATGTCAGAGCTTTGTCACGGCGTCTGCATCCCCACTGGTGTTACAGTGACATTACAAGTGTTGGTTAGTAACTGGCTCTGACACCTGTATCAGAGGCTGATAGGAGGAACACCCGGAGAGGCCTCAGAGGTCATCACAGTCTTGTTGTTGAAGCTCACCAAGTCTTAGTTTGCTGGCTATATTTGCCTTTTTATGTAAACCTTCTTTCTTTGGAGCTCTGGTCATTCCATGTCAAGGCCATAACAGCTTCTTGTTTAAAATGTTTCTCAAACTCATGAGATCATACATAGGTTCACATGAAAATGGCTACAGATTTTGGGCAGTGATCAGACCAGGTGAAGCATGCACAAATTCAAAGAGATCAGGTGGTGTTATTCTATTAATATGACACTTTGAACTTCTTCAGCCAAAGTTCAAGCCAAGTTTCTTAGCTGTTAGTGGTGAGAATAAAAAGTGTGGTGTGTGGACGAGAGAGCTCAATGCACTGTCACAGATCATCAGCTATGTGTTACATTAATAGACCCTACATGTTTCCTTCTGCTTGATGTATGTATCTATGACAGAAGTTTGTTTATCTTGTTTCTCCTGCTCTTCTTTTCTCTCTATCTTCTCTGTTTCTAACCGGCTGGCCTTCGGCAGATGGGTCCCTCCATATGAGCTGGGTTCTGCTCAAGGTTTCTTCCTGTTAAAAGGGAGTTTTTCCTGCCACCGTCGCCCTCAGGTTTGCTCTGGAGGGTGCAGGCTGGTTTTTGTGAAGCGTCTTGAGACGATTTGTATTGTTATTGGCGCTATATAAATAAAACTGAATTGAATTGAATTGAACTGCAACTTGAGAAAGCACATGGGAAATAGACACTATCCCTTGCCAGTTCATTAGGTACAAAGCGAACACAAACCATTCGAATGTAATAATCCTGCAATAAACCTTAGCTTCATGGCTGTTCTAATGTTCAGTTTATGTTGAAACAGTGTCAGAAAAGTGACAATTCAACTGAAAATATCAGTGAACATATCTAAATAAATATGTATGGATTGTATGGATTAATTTGGACATATTTTCCTTTTCCACATAGTGACTATGGACTATAAATACGGAAGCCCTAAGTCACCATGGGTTCACATATTGTTTTTTTCATTTTCCCGTGATAACAAGTTAATTTCCTCTGTTTTCACAACATCTCAAAAGTTAATTATCTCGTTATCTCGAGATAATTAATGAGACCCTTTTCCACAGTGATGTCAGCCAACTTCCAGTTTGGAGCGAAGCAGGGTATCACTACGGATCTTTGGCGAAGTTTTTTCACTTTAAGCCGACACTGCTTCGGAGTCCGGGTAAAGCCTCATTCTCTCTGCGACTTGGCCAGAATGAATGAATGAAATGGACGACTTTTGTTCCTGGTATACCAGTTAGCGATCAATCGCACATTTTAATTTTTTTCTTGTTTTCTGCAGACAAAACTGTCTTACTTACTTTTCCTTTAGACACCTGCAGCGAATGGATTATATTAAGTTTGTTTAACTTCACGGCATTGGTGGCTGTGAAGTTAAACAAATTTAATATTATGTAAACATTAAACATTTAAGAGTGGGTTGAATGGGGCAACTTTAAGTTTTTTCATTGGTTTTGGAATTATTCTGAATTTCCAAATGTAAAAAAGGACATTATTTCTGTTATTTAAATGTGGGACGTTCTACACTCATGTTGGGCTTTTGTATGTCGTATTGGTGGTTTCAAAGGCAGGGTTAGTTTTTCCGTAAGACATTATTAAATTAAAAGGTATTGTTGTCCTGAAAAGATCCCCCTTGTATGAAAGTATGGTCTGCACCAGATTTGCACCGCTGATTTGTATTCACACCTACCCAAAAGGTCTGCACCAGAGAAAACGTCCGTTTCAAGTGGACTAAACGAGATTGGTGTGAATACGCCCTTAAACTGTAGATGCGGGAACATAAGACAGTGATCAGTGAAACTCAGCACATGCAGGCTAACAAGCAGCAACTTAAGCTATAGACTCAATATGATAATAGCGCATCTTACTACTATTTTGTGTCTTTGATGCCAAACCTTAAATATTTTCTACTCTGCTGCTGTCTGTTGCCATTTTAGTTGGAAATCGCTCTCCCTAACCTCCAGAGCTTGGGTTAAACTCGTCTGTCCACCCCTCATCCCATCCAGACGTCCAACCCTCTCTTCTTCCAATCACCACCAACAGTGTGTTTCCTAAAACAGCTATGGCCCTGTGTACTGTAAATAGTTGCATGTAATTAAGTTAAGTTAACCTATTGTTTTGAGAATGAACTGCTGTTTTGAAAATGAAATAATGTTGTGTAAATCAAATGCTGTTTCAGTAAAATAAAGTATATATATATATAATAATACATTATTCATAAAATATGTACTTTAATTATATGATATTTGAATTTAGAGAAATTACATGAACGTCATTCACCAAAGTATGTCTTTACATACTCACTATTACTATTAAACAGTAACATGACAGAATATGAATGTATGGAACAGGTGTAAAGAACTTTATTTCACTGAGTGTATTAATATATGCAGAATAATAATCACTGTGCTGTTAAATGACCCCTCGGGGGGAAGTTACTCGAATTGAATTGACAACTGCAATAATCTGATAAAAGACAGCCGGTCCTCGTGGTGTTCAAATGGCCACTTGAATAATATGAACATCCAGAAATACAATAATACACTGACTGTAAGTGTGCATGTAAACACTAGTTGACATTATCTTTCTCGCTCTTTTTCCTTAACAATTATATGTGCAGTTGTCTATTAATTGAGGCTCCTGAAATACTGACATGGGGAGGAACACACTAAACCTACAGTGGAACTATATCTATCTAGATGGTATCTATCTATTAAATATAGATCTCGAGAGTGTGTTTTCCTGAGATAATGAGATAGATTAAGTTGAGATCTAGAGGAAACAGAGCTGTTTTCCCAAGATATATAAAAAAACAGAAAAAAGCAATATGTGTGGGCTTTTTTTTGAAAATTGTGGAATAAAACGTGTTTGCAGTACGTACGGTCGCTTACAGAGCAGCCATACGTTCATATATTATTTTTTTACGCTTTCTTGTGATCACAAGTTATTTATCTCATTATCTCAAGTTAATTATCTCATTGTAACAGGTATGGGTCTATTTCAGTGCTTTTTTAGCAGTGTGCTGCAGCATCACACTTCTGGGATGCTCCTGAAATGCGCCTGGTGGAAACACTCACACTGACTTCACTTCACTGCCACGATCAACTGTAGAGGCACGTAGCACGGTCGCGTCTGGTGGAAATCCAGCCTTAGAGAGCTGTCTGCATGTCCTACCTTTTGCCACATCTTATCTCTGTGAGATGGGCTTCTCAGGTGTTGCTTTGGTCAAGACAAAGTACAGATCCCAGCTCAACATTGAATATGATTTAAGAGTGGCAGTATCAAGCTTGTTCCTTTGTTTTGAAAAGATGTGCAGTGGAAAAGAGGCTCACTACAGCCACTAATGCAGGAAAAAATCACTTGCTCACCTGTCAGTATTTCATTATTTTCTGTACTTTTGACTCTGAATTTTGAAGGAAGTGATTGCACAACTGCACTTTCATGTTCTTTTGACATTTGTGTTATTTGGTGTTAATGATTTTTGATTTGTTATGAAGTTTAATATTACTTTGGGCTTGTTCAATAAATTTAAAAATTTGTAATTTCTCAGGATTTTTGTTGGGTCGATTATGTCAGGTGGGGCTTGAAAATTCCCCCTTGTTCAAAGTGAGGAATGACCAAAAGAGTTTGAGAAGCACTAGTCTATTTATTCACAGTACATTTAACATGACCCACAGAAATATTCGCTTACCTTCAACCTTCTTTCATTTGCTTTTTGTGTCTTAAAATAAAATGGTGGAATGTACAATTAATCCTTTTGATCTTACCTTCAACACCAGGTTGAATCCTCCTCCTATCTCTCTTTCTCTTTTTGCCCTGTAAAAAAAAAATAGCCACATTAGACGTTCCATCTTTTGATACCAGCTGATAAAGTAAAGGCTGTTTTCAGTGACCACGTTTCATCTTTAAGTGTAACGGTTTAACCATGAAGGAGTTGAACATGAGCAGAGGGTGCGTACATAACTGTCCTTAGATGACCAGTTGGGGCGTTTTAAGATGTGGACCAACTTCTCCCTCTCTGCTTCTTCATAATATTTGGCCTTCTCCTCTGGTGATTGAGAACTCCACTGTAGACAGAAGACAACACACTGTTAGTACACACTCTGACACACAATTGTCTCTTATGCAAACAAAAGAACTTTACCAAACTATGGTTAAGTTCAGATAAATATGGTTTGTGTAAAAGTAAGAGTACACTAAGCAAAACTTTTGTCCCAGGACTTTGTTCCATTTACCACTATTACTGATGTTCAGTTCAGCTGCAATATAAGGCCTCTGCTCCTTATGATACACCATGAAGGCATTTAGCAGCTCCTTTATGTAGGGATCACCTTTATCCTGGTCATTCCTCTTTCTTTCTGTGCCAAAAACAGAAAAACAATCAATGAAGGCAGAACAATAGAAAAAAACAGACTGTATGACTGTGACCTGTCCTTGGTACATGATGGGAGTACAGTGGCCAACTTGAGGATGGCAGTCAGAGCTCTGAGTTTCCATTGGCTGAAGTTGGCCACTGTTTTGTTTCCCAAGGACACAGACCAGAGCAGATGAAGGTGGAGATGTAGGAGGAGGGTAGTTGGATGCTGCTCCCAAAATGTCCTTCCACAACTGGGGACTGGCACCACCCCCAACCTGCTTTTCATCGTGCTCGGGAACTGCACTGTGATTAAAGAGACTTGTTAGACATGACATGATATTCATGCGGGTAGACAATGAACAGAGAGCTGGACATTCTTAACAAAAGTGGCCAAAGCTAACTTACATCACTGAAGGTGCAGCAGAGACAGGAGAGTCTTTCAATTCTGTCTCCTCTGCAGTGTGCTCAGGCATGGTACTGTAATAAACAAAAGAAAGAAAAATACTTGTTAGCATCATATTTTTACTGGTAAAGAAATAACAGTCAGGCGAATATTTTCTTACCAGAAGAGGAAGAGCTAACTTCATTGTTACTGGTAAAGGTGCAGCCCAATCAGCAGGGGTCAAACCAGCCTGCATGGGACCAAGTGGTCCTTGGTGGGTAGGGAGGCAGGCTCCTTAACACATAGCTCTGGGACAGCCAGCAGCTGATGAGGGAGCAGCATGAAGCCGCTCAAACAGGGATGCAGCCACCATTTTCAGCACTCAGGCTATTAACTGGTTGAGATTAGGTGGCAAAGTTTGGCCAGAAACAGTGATTGGTGTGGAAGAAGGCAGGGCATCAGGTGGAGGGTAGCTAGTTGTGTCCTCATCTATTGACAGGACAGCGTCAAGCAAGTTTTTCCCGGTAATGTTATTTATGGTTTCCTTAATAACGACAGAAAGAAATCCACATCTTTTGAAGGTTTGGTGAGCTGGTTAGCTGCAGTTAATAAAAATAACCGAATCAGAAACATCAGGAAAACTCATCACACACACACACACACACACTTGAAACACTTTTGTCTCTATTACTGAAAGGAGTGAGGAAATACTTTTTAGCACAGTGAGTCTTATCTTCATCTTGTTGTCATGGTAAACTTCATGCAGACCTCTGGAAGGCGCCGGGCACCGTCACTTCTGATCTGCATTGGACAGAGCACTGTAAATGACAGCAGAGATGGATTTTACCTGTGGCTGAGTTCATATGAAACCAACTTACACATGGCACAGAGGAAAAAAAGCATCTAAATGTGAGTACATAAGTTAATGCTGACGAAATAAAAACAGAACCACATCAAACCTATTTCAGACTCAGCAGAGCTTCATAGCTAATAATCCCAAAGCAGTGTCTCAGATATTAAGTGCAGGGTAATCAGGACTCTGTGTGTGTGGCAGTGAGTCACTGTCTGTGAGTCTGGCCACCAACAAGCGGCAGTCACACCGCTGGCTGTGCAGGAGAGAGGAGAGGTGAGGAGGGGTCAGACTGCGCTACAGCTCAGTGATAGGGAGGGGGCGCCCTCAAATTTAGAGCACCAACACCACAACGGTGCACATGTCACAAACTTCTCTGGCTGTGGCCCTGCTTGCACCAGAGCTGGTGAGTTTAAGTCACCAATACATGAGGCAGAGTAAAAGATGAGAGTGGAGAAAGAAAAAGTAAAGAGATGAAAACAGCGTGTGAAATAATAAGATGAAAGTAAGGACAAGTAAGGAGTCATTTTCCCATAGTCGATTGAAGAAAGAGAGAGAGGGCATTTCTCTCATATTTTTTAATTTGATGCAACACTAATATCATAGTATTCACAACAGGGATTTTTGTTTTCTTTTTAAGGATTTTAGTACTTGCTGAGTACAGGTATACGGGCTTAGCTGGAGTTCCTCCATTTAGTTCCAGAGAAGAGCATCTCTTTCTGTGAAGTAAAACAACAGTGTTCTTAATTGAGCTGCCCAGTAGTACTCTCATATAAGTACAACAGTGACAATCATGTGCGGGAACATCGGTTATTCTACAAAAATCTAACAAACAATCTTTTAAGTTGAGTGAATATGTTACTTGGAGGAGGGAGTGGAAGATTTTAAAACAAATTCAATAGTTTTGGCAGTATATTTATTTTGAGGATGTTTATTTTTTCCTATTAGTGACATTGGTATGGATGACTGATTTCTTGTAGTAATGGATTACTAGCTACTGTCAATATGTAAAAGGGCCTCACTGAAATATCCCAGCGTCTACTTACTTTAAATATCATAAATGAGCCTGTAAAATTCTTTGTAGTCCAACTGTCTCATCACTCAGGGAGCTGTGTTCTAAACACTCAGATATAGTGAAGATTACACTAGTCTTCCTGTGTTTAGCATTATCATTATAGCATTAGCGCGCTAGCCATAATAACTTAGTAGAAACCAAGGCAAAGTTACGTGTCAACTAAATTTGACTATATAAACATTAATTACATGCAGACGAGTTTCACAGTAACTTATATATGACGGTAGCTGCTATTTTTCTAAGGCTTTAGTATAGATAACTGGCTAGCATAAGGCTTGGTTAACTTCTAACTTAATTCAATACATTCGTGATGGTATGACTTTATTTTTCCTATATGAAATTTTAACAAAGGTCAAAGACATTGACATTTACCTCACATAATTGGGAGAAATCAGTTGACCAGTTCTTCCTTTTTATCTTGTCACAACTTTCGAGTTTCCCCCGTTTTCCCGATCCTGTGCTGGAGCCGTAGGCTGAGCTCTGTGGCATATTTTAACTTTTAATCCAATTTTATTTTGTTATTGCCACTTCTCTATGGGTGAATAATGGCTAGATGTATCCAACATGGCGCCAATGACACATGTGACCAGCTCAGAACCAATCAGCACAGCGAGAAAACAGCGGAAATAAACTCGTTGTCACGAGAAAACGGGGCGGGGGGGATATGTAAATCCGTGGCCCAGGGCTTCCGTAGATCACGGCTAGTGGCTACGAGGCTAATGAAATAGCATGTTTTTAACTTTGTTATGTTCAGCAAAATATTAAGTAAATGAAACTTGCTATCGAAGTCTCGCCATTTCAGACGGTCCAATCCTTTTGTTTTTATTAGATGAGATAATTCTTTAATTTATCCCACAGGTCCCACAACTGTTGCACAATAAAAATTCAGTTTGGAGCTATTAACCGTCCTACTCTGATTCTGGCACCCTACAACACGGCAGGATGACATGTTAATGTTAATAACTTGATAACGGTGCCCCATATTCTGCTCTGAGGCCGGCCGCCGGTTGCTATGGAGAGCATTTATGTTCGAAAGTGCATTTTACGTTCATATGCTTTAAAAAACAATTGCTAAATCAGTCTGGAACTAAGTTCAACTTTGAAAATGAGCGAGCCAACCAGCTACCTTTTTGCAATGGTGAGAATATTCATATCATTTTAAATGTTATATTTATTTATTATATATTATATTATTGCGGCCTGTCATACCAGGGGAAGCGGCTAGCCGGCTAGCAGTGTTATGATACATGATACTTGGGTAGTATCTGTTTGTTTATTTATAGCAGCTACTGCTCCACAGCTTCCAACAACTGACTTTGAGGCAATATCAAGTTTTTATCAGCAAAATATTATTAAGCACGAGCTAAAACAAGCGTTTTACTAATCATGTGAATCTGAAATATATATTTTTAAACGCAATAACAACATCCTTAATTGAGTTCATCTTTAATTTCTCATTTTTTTCAATATGAAGCCAACATTCATGGCTTCATTTAGTAACATCAGTAAGTTCAGAAGGCTGAGATAAGAGATGTATAAAATGCTTAGTTATGACAGAATAAACAGTAGTTGTACAGAACCCCATCCTGAATTGCATCTAAATTATTGTAGATGTGTGAGAAAAGCAATGAACCCCAAGACCACCACTACTCTGACAGCGAGAGCCAGATGGGGCCTGGGACCACCAAGGTAAATCAGCTGCCTTCTGCTGACTGTCATACAGACAGAAAGTATATGCCCATTTAGACTTGCTATGTATTCTGCATATATCTGCATCTACAAATAACACTTCATATATATTTGAAGTGTTATTTGCAGATGCAGAATTCTTTTCACTATAGCAGCAAATAACCAGAAATATACAGGTATTCTATAGTCACAGCCACATGTGGGGTAGAACTGCTATGTTATGTTTTTGATGTTGGGACAATCATGGCATAACAACTTGCAGGGGGTTTTATAGTGAATTAATGCTACAGGCCAGTAAATGGCCAGAAGAGTGTAGACAACTACAAATACTGGAGGTGGACCAGGGGCAGCTTTCATTTTACAGATCAGACTGTATGCTGCACCCATGTATGTGTTGTGCTGCATTCAGAGCTGTAGGATGTGATTCTTCCTGTAATTCTCCATGTGGTCCGGTGTTCCTCTGCTGGAAGCAGCGGTCACATCTGTCAGTGGAGGATGACCCGCTGACTGTTTGTCCTCCTGCAGGTCTTCATACGCCACAGGAACAGTGACGTATTTTTCTGTGTTCCACTTCGGTCTTTGCCATGTGCTGGGTAATCAGTAAGTTTGATGTGTTGGTGGCGTCCGGTTACAGTCGTTGTGTGATGAGGTACATGGATTGAAGAAGCGTGAAAGTGTGGTGTGGTGGAGTCTAATGTTGTTTGTCCTTGTTGTTTGTTGTGAGTCGGGGCTTAAAAAAAAAAAAAAATTTAATTTTATGATAAATCAGATTAGTGTTTAACAGTGTTTGGAAGGTTGCTTTAAAATGTCATAGGTTTCAGATAACCTATTTCCTTCTTAAAAATGTACTGTCTGTGTTTTAAATTCTTCACTTCTGTGCAGGAATGTAATTTAAGACATTCGATTATTTTTCCATGTAAACCTCACAAGAGTAACACTGATTACTGAAGAACATTTGTTAAAAGTTCTTCAGTATAACTTTGCCACTGGATGGAGATGAAACAAATCAATGAATGCATATCAAACCTAATTAGTTTGCCTTGTGGACAATCCCAAAGAAATGCTACTGAAGTAAATTACATCTTGAACACAAATAGTCTCATGGAAGGTGCTTTATTTTATAACATTTCATTACTTGATTAATCTGTTTTCATTTTAGATTACTGTAGATTACTCCTTGGTTGACTTTTCACTAAATTCTAACTGCAGCATTGCTTTATTCAAACATTTTCTCATTATCACTTATTTTACCATGAAATCTATGAATAAAATAACTTGTATTTTATACCTGTACAAGGTTGCTTGAATCCTCAGCGGAATATAACAGTGTTCAGTTGTGATTTAAATGAACGGAATCAAAATGTTAACAAGTTTTGAATTTATTAGACATTAGCATCTGCTCTACTGAACAACCAATTAAGACAAAACAGTCCCAATAAAGACACTAATGTCTCTTGTTTTGAGGCTACCAGGTACTACATGTTTTCTCCTGTGATGCTCATGTAAAGCTGTTGTATGTCACTTCATTTTTACAATGTCCATTTTATTAGGTTGAAAGAATTTGCACGAGTTTGACACTCAGATTCAGGCTTTTCTGGATACATTTTAATTTCCAGCACAATTTTCAACGCAAATTAATGACCATTAAAGTGCAACTAATGTATCATTGGACAGGACCCCTCCCTGTCTTACAGCTTTTATAGAGCAGAAATAAACTAACGACAGTAACAAGAAGTTGATTGGGAAAGGAGATTTGGACAGTCAGCTTGTTCAGGGAGGGCAGTTCACACTTAAAACAGTCTACCAACACTACTAACACGCTTTTAAAACTAGTTTTAAATAGTGGTTAAGATGTTTTCTGTGTTCTCGTGAAGTGTTTTATTATGTTTAGTATTGCTGTTTCTGTTTAAATGTGTCGTGTTTGTTTTTAGTGGGTGTCATTTCACCTGCTCAGAGACTGCACTGTAAAATTAGTCCACAGATTGGCACATTTACAGAAGTGTTTATTAATCTTTACTGTCCCTGTCATTTTAAACTTGCAAAAGTACAGAAAGCACATTCTGCCAGTGTACACTATATAGTTATTATTAATTAACTCAGTTTCATTTGATACTTAGATAAACAGCAGAAGCCAGTTTGGCTGAAATTCAGTGTAGACAGGAAACCAGTGATCCAGAGATGTTAGCAGCAGTGCAGCGGCTGCACTCTACCTGAATCATCTGAATGGGGTCCTTTACTTTTTGCCTGTTCATCTTTCTCACAGATATGGGTCGAGCAGGGGAGCAGCTCTGAATCCACTTGGGATCCTGTGTGGAGCCCCTGCCCCACCCCCACCCCCAGCCCCAGCCCTGCAGCTCTGGCCGGCATGCCAAGCGGGTGAGTGTTGGTTTTCACTGTCTTTTCATTTTTCTGAATTGGAACTGTTCTGTCCCAGCACGGTGCGTCCTACGCATGTATCTCACACTTCATCAGTAGTCCTTTACATCCAACCTGATCATCTCTCTCACAGAGACACAGAGAGCTCGAGGAGCCTCCACAGAAAAGACCCTGTGTGAGCGCTTCTGTACCAACACAGCAGAGCCTCAGCCCCCATCTGTCCGTGTCTGGCCTGCAGACTAAGCGGGTGAGTGATCCCAATGTATGAGTCTTGGTTTTCACCATTCTTTTGTTTTACTATTGGACATAACTATTCTGTCCCCCTCTCATGTTTCCTACACTGCTCCATCAGTAGTCCTCTATATTCAACCTGTTCTTCTCTCTCACAGAGACGTAGGCACAAGAAACGCCGACAGAGGGACCTGGAGGAGCCTCCGCAGAAAAGACACAGAGAGCGGAGCCCCAGCCCCCAGTCCTCCACCTCTGGCCGCCAGAATAAGCGGGTGAGTGATCACAACGTATGAGTCTTGGTTTTCACCATGGTTTTGTTTTACTATTGGGTAGGACTGTTCTGTCCCTGCTCTGTGGTCCCTACACATGTGTCCCACTCTGCTCCATCAGTATTCCTCTATATTCAACCTGTTCATCTCTCTCACAGAGACCCAGAGAGCGGAGCCCCAGCCCCCAACCCTCCACCTCTGGCCTTCATACCAAGTGGATGGCAGTGAGTAATCCAGATATATAAGTCTTGGTTTTCATCATCTTTTTGTTTTTCTATTGGGTAGAAGTGTTCTGTCCCAGCTCTGTGGTCCCTACACATATATCCTGTTTATTTTTCTCACAGGGATGGTGGGAGCAGGAGGACGCATCCAGTGACCCCGATGACCCTCCAGAGAAGAGCGCACCTGTCCCCACAGTGTGGAAGCTCAGCCCCGAGCCCTCTGAACAGGTGAGTAACGCTGGTATTCACCATCATTTCATTTTCCTGTTGGGAAGAACTGTTCTATCCCAGCTCTATGGTCCCTACACATGTGCCCCACAGTATCAATTTAGAGGGTGTAGCTTAACCAGTCTGGAACTTCTTTCTCCTCCTCTCTCCGTGTGTCAAAAAGGAGATGGATCCTGTTGCCCTCCAGTTCTGTGCAGGCCTCCGGTCGATGTTTCTGATGCATCGCTGGACGTATTGATCCTCCTGCAGGAAACAGGCCAGATGCTGAGCTCCACAGCTGGAGCTGCTGTCAGAGAACCACACACACACACACACACACACACACACACACACACACACACACACACACACACACACACACACTGACTCTTTGGGAACGCGCACACACACTCTGCTATCTTTATGAGGACATTCATTAGTACACTGCATTCTGTAAATCTTTCCCCTGAATTTTAATTGTATAACTATATTCCCATCCCTGATCCTTAACTATTCCATTCTATATTCTATAACCATTCACCCAAAAACCAAACTCAATTTCATTAAAAAAAAAAACAAACAAACTGGTCCTCATGAAGATACTTGTACAGTTAGTTGTAGTTTAAACCATTCTCCCACTTTTTACTTTGTAGTAGTCTTTATTTCTCTGCTTAAAAAAAAAAAAAAAAAAAAAAAACACAAAAAAATCTCTACTTCTTTTTACTTTTTATTAGTTCATAGTTTCTAGGTTAGTTGTAAATTGTTAACCCCTCCTTCTCTCTCTCCTTAAAAACAAAAAGACTTAAAAATTTTTTTTTTGTATTTCTTGTTTACCTCCTAAAAAAAAAACAAAAAAAATCTCTGTAGTTTGTAGTGCTCTTTTTAGTTTTTGTTAGTTCTCTACTCTCTTTAAAAAACACATTTTTTTCCTTCTTCCTCACCTCCTTAAAAAACAAAAAAGAAAAAAAAATGTATTTTGTATTTCTCTTCATAGTTTTTATTACTTCTTATTTTTTAGGTTAGTTGCAAATCTTTATTGCTCCTTAAAAAAGACAAAACAAAAAAAAATCAATGTACTTTATAGCTCTCTTTCAATTTTTTTCTCCTTAGTTTGTAGGTTAGTTGTATGTCTTTAACACCTCCTTCACTCTCTCCTTAAAAAAAAACACAAAAAAAACACCTTTTTTCTATTTCTTGCTCACCTCCTTAAACAAAGAAAAAGACAAAAAAATCTCTATACTTTGTATTACTCTTTGTAGTTTTTATTACTTCTTAGTTTGTAGGTTAGTTGTATGTCTCTAGCACCTCCTTCTCCGTCGCCGTTAAAAAAACAAAAAATCCAAGAAACACCCTTTTTCTAACTATTTCTTTCTTAGTTCCTTATAAAAAAATAAACAAAAAAAACCTATATACTTTATAATTTCTTTCTAGTTTTTGTTAGGTCTTTGTAAGTTCATTGTAAGTCTTTAACACCTCCTTCTCTCTCTCCAAATTTAAAACACAATGCTATTAATCATACAGATGTTTATTAGAAAGGGACAATTGAAAACACAGAAAAATAAATGGCTTATTAATTATTCATTTAAAGAGGACATTTCAGTTAATTTATTTGGATCATTTAAAGCTTTTCTAAAGTCAAAGATGTTCTGTCCAAACCAAATTTCAATCTGTTTTTAAAAGAGATAAGAGCTTTAAGAGGGTCTGCTGACAATGTTCTATTCAACTGGTTTTTCCTACAGTTCATCTGTTACTGAGATGATCACAAAAGTTTTCTAATTATTCCCATGTTTTACCTATTTTACATTCAGTATACACCGATCAGGCATTACAACATTATGACCACCTGCATATTATTGTCTCAACAACAGGATGTTGTTAGTGGGGTCTTTGGGTCCTATGGGTTGAGGGGAGGGGCCTCTGTGGATCATCCCAGACATACTTGATCAGTTTGACATGTAGTGATTAATTTCTCCTGTCAGTGGTCATAATGTTATGCCTGATTGGTGTATTGACTGATGAATTAGATAGAACTGACATGTTACAGTGACTCTAGCCACTAGAGGGCAGTAGTACACTGGCTTTAAGTGCTCTGTTTCTAACATGCCATAATTGAAAAACTGTGAAAAAATATTTTCTAAGCTTAAAATGTGTCACTTCATTTGCCCAGTTCCACCTCCAAAGACGTGCTCGTTAGGTTAATTAGTGATTCTAAATTCTAAAATGATCCCCCCCCATGAGATCCCCAGTTCATTAGTTTGTTTCCCAGGTATGAAATTTTGTAAGTGGTGATTTGAAAACTGCTACGCACATATGAGATTCAGTAATCTGATCTCAGTTGATCAGCTTTTAGTGCCTGTGCTCACTCTCCAAATGCGCCTGGAGTCAGCTCTTCACATCTGAGCCTAACGCATACTGGGGGTGTTCTCACCTGTACTTCAAGCTTCACTTGTGACTGGATTCTCCAGAACAGATGTTAATGCAAGGTCTGAAAGGGCCTTTGAACCTTTGACTGACGGATAGTGCAGTGTCTTTAGAGGAGATCGTTGGCAGCGTTTCTTACAGCTCAGGTTTTAAACTCTGTAACTCTGATCCAGGAAGTGGGCATGTTTGCTGCCAGTGTATTAGTGGCTCTTTGCTGAAGTTCAGCCCAATCATCTGTTGTATTTCTGGTGTTAAGTGAGACTGACAGTCTGCTCCTCCAATGACTGACATGCAGTGGACACACTAATGTGATCTGCTGTGTGGCTGTCAGCAAGCAGTCACCATCCATCCTGTACCTACAGTCTTTCAATCTCACTCAATGCTGTAAATACAAAATGTTATTGAACTGTTCTTCAGCAAACAGTTGCCATTACATTTAGAGCCGATGTGTCCTGCTTACTTGATCCCAGTGTTTTTCTGGGACTTGGGGAACACTTCCAAAATAGACATAATTCTGAAGACCATAACTGCATATTGAAACCTCTGAAAAGTGGGTGTTATAAAGTGATCTCTGCAAAATCTGTGCAGTATACGCCGATCAGCCACAACATTAAAACCATGACAGGAGAAGTTAATAACATTGATCGTCTTGTGACAATTCAATGTTCTGCTTAGAAACTTTTGGACCTGGTATTTATGTGAATGTTACTTAGACATGTAGCACCACCTAGCGCAGACCAGGTACCCCCACCCCACAGCAGTGACACTCGTCAATGATAGCAGCCACCCCCAGCAGGATGCAGCCTGTCACAGACACACACACAAAAACGGTTTAGGAACAACTCAAAAAACATGAAGAACAGCACAATGTGTTGACCTGGCCTCTAAATTCACTACATGTCAAACTGATCAAGTGTCTGTGGGATGATCCACAGAGGCCCCTCCCCTCAACCCATAGGACCCAGAGGTCCCCATTAACAATAGTAGGCAGGTGGTTTTAATGTTATGCCTGAACGGTGTAAGTGCAAATACACACCCACTAAAGTTTAAAAATGAAGTTTCTGTTTAAAGGTTTCATGTGCACAGCAGTTTTCAGATCAGTATTTACAAGGTTTCTGGCCAGAGAAAGAAACTGATAAACCTCCAGAGCAGTAACATCATAGGGGAGAGTTTCTTCAAGGTGTTTCACTGCTCATCCAAGTAGTTTCTTCAGTTCTAAAAGACTGACGGGGAGTTGAGTTTAAATAAGTTCATCTGTGGGTGTCACTCACATGAACCTCACGACTATTTAAACCCCAACTCCCCACCAGCCCTTCACAACTGAAGAAGATACTTGGATGAGTGGCAAAATATCTTAAGTCCAGTTGCTTGTCTTTGCATTTAAATGTCCTAAAAAGCCCAAGCTTCAGTGTTTTGAAACATTTTTACAGGTTTAAATTGTGGCATGAAATCCATGAAACTGAAGTAGGAAACATACTTGAATGGAACATTGTCAGAGGGCTAGGGTTAGGGAGGGACAGACCCTCTTAAAGACATTTATTGTGTTCTCTTTCTTAGTTTGTATGTTAGTAGCATGTGTTTAATACCTTCTTTCTCTCTCCTTAACCTCCCCACAAAAGATGCACCAAAAACACCTTTCTTTTCTATTTCTTCCTCACCTCTTTAAAAACTCAAAAAAATATCTTTAGTTTGTATTTCTCTTTGTATGTTGGTTCTTAGTTTGTAGGTTCGTTGTGTGTCTTTAACACCTCCTTCTCTCTCTATTATTAAATCACAAAATGCTTCTTTTTCCAACTATTTCTTCCTCACCTCCTTAAAAATCAGTATATATAGCCTCCAAACTAACATTTCTTTTTCTCCTAGGAACACTGTGGCCTCTCCCTGAAGAAGCAGAAAACTTTGGAATTCCCCCTCCAAACGACCAGCAATACCATTATTAATGTTTTTCCCTTTCTAACTGTATAACTGAGCATTTGTTTTTGTGATAAACATCCTTAACTTACACCAAAACGATGTGGCGTTATTTGAAATTCTCAGTCATGTGATCATTAGCATTTATGTTTTTGTTCAAAGTATTTGAGCTACGTGGTTACGATGGAACGAAGGTTAATACAAAGCTTTGAAGACATGAAATCAAAGGATACTGAACTTTGACACTAGCTGATCGGAGGATACAAAATATCAACAAATAGGTCTCTCATTGAAGTGATCCCTCTTCTGACCCAAGCACTAAAATCTATTATTACCTATTATTGAAGGTATCAATAGGTGATTTTTCTCAGAGCATAGATGGAAAGTTTGGTTTGTCAAAGACAGGAACATACTGAAATACATTTAGAAATTAATAAGGGATATAACCACCTGTCACACTGTTACAGGGAGAGACCCATTAAAAAATGACTCTTCAAACACAGAGCAAAATGTGCGTAAGCTGGTTGTCAAACTTCATAAAACATTCATATAGAAACTCATGGGGTCCTGGAGATTTTCCATTTTGCATAGAGTTAATTGCGTGTGAAAGCTCCTCTTTAGTCAATGTTTTTCTCAGTTGTGGGCATAAATAATTTTCCAAGAAAAGGTTGAAACAGAGTTTTTACCCAAAGATTCTGAAGTGTACAGCTGCAGTAGTAACTGGACTATAATCCTGAAGAGCTGAAGCTGAAGAGCGAGATGTTTCCCATTTTTTGAATGAATCATCAGAAGGGGTGAGAGCTGACGTTGTGTCCAGATTTAAGATGTCATTTGTTGAAGTGACATTTTCAAGTTTTTGCTCCTAAAACTTAGGTCTTCAACAGGGGGTCTATGACCCCTAGGGAGTCCACACAGGTACTGCAAGGGGGTTGCAATATATATATATATATATACACACACACACACACACACACACACACACACACACACACACACACACACAGGGGGAAATAAGTATTTGATCCCCTGCTGAATTTGTAAGTTTGCCCACTTCCATAGAAATGATCAGACTCTGGTTTTTATGGTTGTTTACTGGTTATGGGTATAGACAGAATATCAGTCGAAAATGCATAAAAAACACACAATCTAAAAGTTATAAATTGTTATGTATTTTATTAAGGGAAATAAGTATTTGATCCCCAAGCACAACACAAGTCAGTACTTTGTAGAGAAACCTTTGTTGGCAAGCACAGCGATGAGACGTTTCTTGTAGTTGGTCACCAGGTTTGCGCACAGCGCAGGAGGGATTTTGGCCCATTCATCTTTACAGACAGTCTCTAAATCCTTCAAGTTTCTTGGCTGCCTCTTGGAAACTCGGAGCTTCAGCTCCCTCCACAGGTTTTCGATCGGGTTAAGGTCTGGAGACTGACTAGGCCACTCCATGACCTTAATATGCTTCTTCTTGAGCCACTCCTTTGTTGTCCTGGCAGTATGTTTTGGGTCATTGTCATGTTGGAAAACCCACCCACGAGGCATCTTCAGTGTTCTTGCTGAGGAAAGAAGGTTTTTGTCCAAGATGTTACAGTACATGGCTGCATTCATTGGCCCCATAATGCGGTGAAGTTGCCCTGTACCCTTTGCTGAAAAACAGCCCCAAAACATGATGTTTCCACCTCCATGCTTAACCGTGGGTATGGTGTTCTTTGGGTCATACTCACGTTTTTTCATCCTCCAAACACGGCGGGTCGAGTTAATGCCAAATAGCTCAACTTTGGTTTCGTCAGACCACAGCACTTTCTCCCAAGCCTTCTCTGAGTCATTTAGATGTTCACTGGCAAACTTAAGGCGGGCCTGTACATGTGCCTTCTTGAGCAGGGGGACCTTGCGGGCACTGCAAGAGTTCAATCCATAACGGCGCAGTGTGTTGCCAACTGTTTTCTTGGTGACGGAGGTCCCAACTGCTTCCAGATCATTAACAAGCTCCTGCCGTGTTGTTTTAGGCTGCTCCCTCACCTTTCTCATCATCATCCTCACTCCATGAGGCAAGATTTTGCGGGGAGCTCCAGACCGAGGACAGTTGATGGTCCTTTTATGGGTCTTCCACTTGCGAATAATGGCACCAATAGTTGTCACCTTCTCACCAAGCCTTTTGCTGATGGTTTTGTAACCTATACCAGCCTTGTGCAGGTCTACAATCTTGTCCCTGACATCTTTTGACAGCTCTTTGGTCTTGCCCATGGTGCTGTAGAAGTTGGAATGTAAGAAACTGATTCTTAGAGCAGGTGTGCTTTATATACATGACGAGTTAAGATCAGGAGTATTGGTAATTAGTTGACTGAGCACAGCTGTGTGCCACATGCGCACCAGCCAATCTGTAGGAGCCTGAATTCTAAGTGAATTGTTGGGGATCAAATACTTATTTCCCTTAATAAAATACATAACAATTTATAACTTTTAGATTGTGTGTTTTTTATGCATTTTCGATTGATATTCTGTCTATACCCATAACCAGTAAACAACCATAAAAACCAGAGTCTGATCATTTCTATGGAAGTGAGCAAACTTACAAATTCAGCAGGGGATCAAATACTTATTTCCCCCACTGTATGTGTGTATATATATATATATATATATATACACACACACACACACACACACACACACACACATATTATTGAAGCTCCTGATTTCTCCTTTGCTCCCCCTCCCTGTCACCATCACATGTGCGTGCAGTAAATGGATTTCCTACCCTGAGATCAGATTCCAGGTCGCAGTGAATCTACATTTCTTTCAGGTGGTGTCTCAGGCAGAGAAACTGTTTCCTCCTCCCCTGTCACGGATACGTGTCATTAATACGTCCTTCAGCGGACGTGAATGTTTCTACGCTGAATAAGCAGAAATGCTTGATGATTAAAGGGAAATAGATTTTGATCCAGTGACGCTAATGAAGGAGTAGCAGTGCATGGAGGAGTGGTTACAGAAGCTGGGAGGGGACTCTAAGGTCACAGGTTTGCATCCCTGTGAAGTGCCTCTGCTAAGCAGCCAAATGTGTGTAACTGAAAGGCTAATCAACAGCAGTTTTTAGCAAAGCTATGATGAGAGTGGAACCGTTATTTGATAATTGTCATATGATAAAGTACTTGAAAACAGCATATCTTAAAGTTTTTTTTTAGCTGCATAAAAACATTAATTCTTTCTAACTGAGATAATAAAAGATAATATAACCCCTGAATTTTCCCTCAGTGGGGATAATATAAAGTGTGTGCACTGTAATGCACATATTTAGAGTCACAGTGCTTGGGATAATCAAGGATTAAAGTCGTCAGTACCACAGAGATCCACCAGCTAGGACCAAGTATCCATGTGCTTTTACTGCCCCGTGTGAAAGCCTTGAATCTGCTGTAGACTTCTACACCTGTAAACCCAGTTCCAGCTTTGTAAAAATGTTTAGAATTCAACAACAACAAAAAAATGTATGTTTGTCCTATCCTATTTGTAGAGCCACCATGTAAGACCATATGATCATAAGGAATGTTCTGCAATGATAAGTATCCCTCATCATAATGTGTTATTGTCTACCATGCAAGTAGCCAGTGGCCATTATGAGAGAATTAATTCCATGAACAACAATACATTTTCAAAAACATTTATTGTTAGGCTTTTTTCACAAGCAGTCAATTAGGACATAATAAATGAAGATAAAATAAATTCACAAGCACACCATCATAAGACACACTGAACACAAAATGAGCTTTAAAAAACTGACCCGTGAGAGCGGTCGGCCTGGCAGGGGATCAGACGCTTGTCCGTGGCAATAAATGGCTGTCGATCTTCCTCTTGTGGCGCCTAACGGTTGGGAGGTACGGCTGCTGACTCTGCTGATTCTGAGGATGCTCTTCTGAACTGCAGTTAGACCGGGGTTAACACAAAGACACTGAGCATTAGACACAGGAGCAAGTCAGAGAAAACAGCGTTACAGAAGTGATTATTCAAACATCCTAAACTCGACTGTAATTTGTTTCATCCACCTTTTACCCACATTTGCATATGAGGCTAAGACAGTGACATGACAAATTATAAAAATTCTAAATGGTAAATTACCTTATGAAAGACTACAAGCCTCTCAACTACATCAGAGACGCTGTTTTTTGGATGCGTCGGTCCTCCTGGTGGTGGCGGAAGGAGGTAGAATAGTAACAATGGCCGAAGGCAAAGTGTCACAAGAATGAAACCAACTGCAAATACTTAAAAAAAAAGTGTATTCATTTGCCAAAGCACAAAAAGTTTCAATGAAAACTACAAAGAAAAAAAAATCCTTTTCGGCGACCAAACACGCCACTGGTGTGTCAACGAAACACTGACGTTACACGGCACCGGTGAAAAACCATGAACTTCATATTAGCTCATTAATGTTAGCTCCAGCCAAAACTAGTTTTGACAGAGTTACAAAGATGAGGCTTTGTTTTTCACCACTTTAAGCATGCGTGAGACTTGGTAAATTGCAATGGATAATGTAGGAAACCGCTTTTTAGCTTGTTAATGTTTAATTGTTAGCTAGCCTTACAATCCCACACATTAGCTGTTCAGTACAAGCGACAACAAAGCATAGAAAAGTAGTCTATATGTTCTCCGTAGATATTCCATTTTGTACACCGCGTTTCATTTATTCTTCCCGTAAGTTTGATTTGCACTTACCTTCTGCGTGAAGCTCTCCATACAATACAGCGTCGATCATTGGTGAAACCAGCAGAAGCACACGGAAGAATGGCGCAGCAGAGCAAGCTAGTAGATGATCCACGGGTTTACCTGGGCTGAAGCTCAGGGGCTTAACAAGCAAATTAACCCTGTAGAGATGTAACTAACCTCATCTTTACATTTCTATAGAGGTAATTTGCTTTGGATTGACTAACTGTCAAATAACTCCAACACTGAACACTTTTTGAATCAGAATGTGTTAAAATGACACTGTGAGAGTGGGAATCAACTCTAACATGTTGAACCCTGAAATTTCAACACTCCAATTTTTGCTATGTAACAGACCCTCACAGCAGACACTTCTGGACAAGTTCTTCTTGAGTCCAGGATGATTGCTTGACCTGTATATTAAGGAAGTAAAACTTTATAATGACCACACTGCATGCATACCGTCCAACTAAGCCATGCCATTTAACTTCAGCATCAGACAAACTCACAGTAACAAAAATATTTCAGTTCCGTTACCAAATATGTATCTTCAAATGGAAAGAAAACTTAAAGAATACTATAATGGAGTTATTCCATCAGACCCTAAACACTTCAGAACCAAACCACGTAGTGCGACCGGACGGCCTTGCTTTGGCCTCCAGTGCTACCAAGAGAAACCAGGGAGTTATATTTTTTTGCATACTTGATATACCTTATATAATTTTTATTTTTTGGGTTTTTTCCATACATAGTCCACCTATATATAAACTGTTCATGTGACTGTTAAATATTTCTGTACCACTGCTGCTAACAATGTGAATTTCTCCATTGCCTTTATTTAGGCATATCTTGTCATATCTCATCCTATCTTATTTTATAGGTCTTCAATAGGGGGTCCGTGAAGGTACTCTAAGGGGGTCACAATATCTTTGATTGATTAGACATTTTTTAATTTTCCCCCACAATGTTACCCCACAAATTTAAATGTCTTTAAATACACGTTGACGTGAATCCAACATATTTCAGTAAAGAGACAAATGGAGACAGAAGACGTTATCTTTCAGTCAGCATTTCACTCATCCAGCGATACGGGAGCTGTCTCAACAGTGCATCACCAACTACGAGGCCCCATATTACACACTGACTCTGTCAGGTCCCCACAATTGACCAAGAGCCTATTCAGTCCCCAGGTGAAATCCAGAGACGCGCTGCAACAAAGCAGAAGAGAAGCTAATCAGGCCAAAAATGGTGATTAGTGATTCATTGTCCCTACTACATGTAGCTATGTTTAAAGTTAAAACTTGAATCTGTCAATTGTTTGCATCCTACTGCTGCACATGTATGAAATAAAAAAAAGAATATTTGAATGATAAAATGATAATAAAAATGTGTATTTATAAAGGGCGCTAGGCCGAGTTGAATAGAGAACACATATAGTAGGTCGGGGGTCCCTACTTAATCTCTCTTTCAGTTTGGGGTCCTTGGCCTGAAAAACGTTGAAGACCTCTGTCTTATAATATCTTCTCATATCTGACAAGATTAACACTTTAACTGACACATTCTTGCGATTTTCATTTAGTGAATGAACATGTCATGTACCCTGCAATCATCTGGCTGCCCTTCACCACTGAGACCAACAGCACTGCTGACAGTGGCTTTCAAAAGATGAAAGATGGAAGCAGTGAACTACATCAGATATGCAGAAAAGAGGTGACCATGCCCTCGACGTGCTTTTTTTTCCAGCATTTATTTAAAAGCGTGACGTCACAGGCTGCTTAGTAATTTCCCAACATCATTACTAGAAATGTTATCAGCTGCCAGTGACACCCATCTGACCACAGACAGTGCGTTAGAGGCTGCGGTTCATGTTCAGATCACTACAGTATTGGCGTCCTTTGTAGAGCAGCACGGACGTTTGGCTTGTTTTCACTGATCAGCACATTCTTATCTGTGGAGGAGAAAACGGATACAGCACGCACACATACATACTGTCGATGAAGGTGACTGCAGTAGGATGAAGGGCTTTCAAAATCAGCCCCATTCACACACAGGAAGAAATATGAACACTGCTAATGGCAATAACACAGACCCAGACACGGTAGCTTTATTGTCGGCTTTATTCCTCTCTGGTTAGTGAATATCAGTAAGCATCATAGTGAACTGTGAATTCAGCACCTTCTAAAGGATCTTTATGGACTCTTTACACAAGCTCACTGATTAAGAGTTCACTGCAATGATGAGCCACTAAGAGGCCTCTCACAGGGTTAAGCAATTAAAAGAATTTTGAAACAAATACAAAGATCTGTCACATCTGTAAAGATCTGTCAGACAAATGATACAGTTTGGACTTCATGTGGTGATGGACAGAAGAGTAACAGCGAAGTATTCGTACATGTCATCTGACCTCTGTCTGTTTCCAACAAAATGGCTCTGATTGCACCATAATGAAAACCAAATGGATTGTTACCAGACTCATATTCTGATTATAAACTACATTAGGCTTACACTTTATAACTTCTACAACACATTTTCACATTAGAAAACAAAAGTAATACTTTGTAATAAATGACGATATCAGTCATTTGGTTCCTTTATTGGTCTGGCTTTACCACTAGCTAATGAAAGCTAATGTTAACTAAGCTAGAATGGACCTTACTGTGCAACAGACTTTGTTTAATGTGTCTGTTCATAGAAGGGGCAAATCATTTCCTATAATGCCTATAATGTTCACAAAATACACAGTCTCAATTCACACTGGTGCCAAATGGTGTATAGTTGGGATTGGCTTAGTTGGACAAAACATTCAATCTGGAGATGTTAACCTTCATTTAGTCTTTTTTATGATGATCAGTTTGGCCATTTTCTGGTGTTCAAGAGAACGTCAAAATAATAGTTAGAAAAAAGGAAGAGTCTTGCCTGATAGCTAAGCTAGCTTCATTAAATAAAGTCACTTTTGACTGGCATTTTATTTAACCCTACACCATGCACATGAAATCAGTAACCCAAACCTAACTCTGATTCAACTCACCTAAAATGTCCTACTTGTACTAATACTTCTCAGGAGATGTAAATGAGCTCTTGTGGTACGCTTTACAACCCAGCTGTACTTGCCAGAGAGAGTTCAGAGTTTGTTTCGATTGAGATCTAAGAGGCTTTGCTTCTGGTAGAACTTGGAGAACTTGTTGAAGATGTTCGTAATGGGCAGAGCCACAATCAGGAGTCCACAGATGATGCACAGAGTTGCGATCAGCTTCCCAGCTACAGTAACTGGGAGGGTGTCCCCGTAGCCCACTGTGGTCATGCTAATGGTGGCCCACCACCAGCCAATGGGGATGGTCCGCAGCTCTGACTCGTAAGAGTCCTTCTCTGCGCAGTACATGAGAGCAGAAAACAAGAAGATGCCCACTGACAAGAAAAGCACCAGCTGGCCCACTTCATGGGAGCTGTGCAGCAGTGTGGCACCAAGAGCGCGTAGGCCAACCGAATGACGAACCAGTTTTAAAATACGAAACACTCGCATCAGCCTCAAGATCTGCACCACTTTGCCGACATTCTCCAGTTCTGTGCTCTCCTCTCCATTAACCATATCACAGACCACAGTGACGTAGAATGGCATGATCGACAGTAAGTCAATGATATTCAAAGGGCTGCACAAGAACTTCCTGGCTGAGGGTGCAACAGCCAAGCGAAGGATGAACTCTGCAGAGAAACAAAGGACGCAGAGGTTCTCAAAAAAAGTCAACACCGGATCTTCAATCACTTTTTCATCGAGGTCCACCTGATGGAAGACTGGCATGCTGTTTATGCACATGGTTACTATGGAGATAACAACCAGACTCAGTGATGCCACAGCCATCACTTTGGCTGAAGTGGAGAAGCCCGGATTCTCAAGTCGAATCCAAACACTCCTGCGGGCGTCCCCACACCAAGAGCCTTCAAACATCTCAGTGTCATCCTCTAAAACTGACAGCTCCTCCATGGAACAACTGTCGATTTCCTGCTTATCACTCCTCTGATCCCAGTTCCTCTCTTCAGCAAGCTCCATCAGCTCACTGAATTTGTTGCTGCAGCATAAATCCAGGTGGCGCTCCTTGATGCCCCAATACTCGATCTCTTGGATAAATGAGACCACACACAACCCGTCCACCAGGTGTAGTTTACCTGTGAGGTAAAAGTTGAGAACGTAACAGAAAAAACTTGGGTTGCGGTCAAAGTAGTACTCCATTTCAGACGGGCTGAAGTCATCACAGAGCTCCAGGATGGCCTCTTTGGAACTGCAACACAGCAGGCGACTCAGGCGCGTCTGAGGGAATCGTTTCAGAACAGTGTGATCCAGTCGTTGTTTGAAACCTCCGACGTTGACATTAATGAAGCAGTCTTGAGGCAGATGGAGGACCTGGCCATACACCATGACGAAGCAGGTACAGGCTGTTCCCTTTTTCTCCGGTCAAAATCTCAGAGGTGTTGTTGCCTGCACAACAAACAAGTGGAAATTAGTTCACCTCACGCTTTCTTGTATTTCCTGTCATTTGATCACATTGAAGAACATTACATCAGCGGCATGGATCGAGTTGCATCCGAGTTTCTGGGACACTGTAACGGAATGTGTGTCAGCAGCGCTTACACTGAGGATTTGTGCAGATAAAATGTTTCCATCAGACACACTTACTAACTGTAACTGCTGTAACTTCAGTTGTATGAGTACGTATGAGCCTGTCATAGCAGAGCGTTTAGGACACATATGCATGCAAATAACAGTTTCATTAAACTAAATCACACTTGCAAACAATGGAACAGAATTGACCCCTAAGTTTTAGGAACGTCTGTATGTGTTTCCTGATCAGTCAGCACAACACTGCAGATATTGAGATATGATATTCAATGACGGCACCGTTTCTGTGCACATGTAGATCACATACATGATACCAATGAGGTCAGCGTTTTACATCCTAACAGAGTATTTAGTGTTGGTCAGCAGCCATCAGCCGGACCTGCTGTCAGTCCCGTTTGTAGCTCTCCAGTGATTAGCACTGGATTGTGTTACCCACTGCAATATAGCGTTTCAAACTGCAAGGTCAGATTTGATGTGTTTCTGCAGCATAATCTAAGAAACAGATAAAAGTACTACTTTGACATTCAGTGCACAAGTTGCAATGACACTTCAAAACACGTGTTAGATTATCGAAAAGCTCCGGACAAAGGAAAAACCCAGCAAGAGAATAGCTGTTGTTTGCACACTCCATCGCCTCTGAAACTGGAGGACGTGAGCGCCGCTGCTTACCTGGCCATGTGTTGTTGCGTGGTGTCCTGCAGTCTAGAGTAGAGTGCACACAGGAGCAGCCGGCGGAGCAGTGGTGTGGTGTTTCTCCTGCGCTGGGCGGGACATCTGGCACACCAACCCCTACTAACAGGCTGTTAGTATACTGCATATTTAAAGTTTGATGTGACATGTGATACCTGTGCTCAGCTCACATTTATCAGCGTAAATAGTTAACGATGCTCACATTATTCTCTCCTCGCTTGAATTCGTTTTGTGTGTGATATGTTTCTAATCTTGTTTTTATTTCAAATTAAGTGAATTATAGAAAAATGACAACAGGCAGATGACACTAAGTAACTGAAATAATACTGAGCAAATTATTCTCTCTTTATCTCTCCAAACTGGAATTGCCTGCAGGAACTAAAAATTGCAAAGCTGGCAAACTAAAATCCGTATCAGTAATGTCAAAATTGAACCAGTTCTACATACTACATTTTTAGGAATTATCACTGATAGCAATCTTAACATTAACCTAGTATCCAAAGTATTTGTTATTTATTTATTTTTTAAATACACTACATACAATACAAATATGAACAATAAAGAAGATATGAACAGTGTGTATTTGTGTGTGTGTGTGTGTGTGCGCAGATGTGTGTGTGAGACCTATCATAATTTGTATGTTTATCAGTTAATACAATAACACAGGAATAATAATAATTATCAAATTGTTATTTATATTATAGTAAGAATATATAATGAACATATGAAGTAAAACAATGCTTCCATTAATAAGTATTAAAAAAAGAAAGTAATAATGATAATAAACGAAACAAAATCAACAGACATATACAAAACAATTAATAATTATAGTGGTAATAATTACTATAGTGAAGGATAGTTAGAGATAGTGGAGGGGGAGGAGGAAGGATAGGGAAGATAAATCTTCTAAGAAACTGATTTGTTTATTCAGTCTATTTTTAATTATTTTAATGTGGTGTCTCGGGCCCCTGCTGACCCACTGGGAACCAGCCTGAGGGTCCCCGCACCCTGCAGCCCCTGTCCCCCGCCTCCCACTGGGGCGGGGGACAGGGGCAGATATGCTCCATACGCACCCATCTTTAAAAAATATATAAATTACTCTTACCATGTACACACATCAAGACACCAGTTCAATATAATGGAATGGAATTAATTAAATCCACTGGGTCCTCTCATACTGCTTTTAAAAAGCATCTGAAAAAATATCTTTTGTCTACCTTAACCCTCACTCATCCTTTTGATGGTTTCGATGATTCTTTCCCCTTCCTCATGGTGATCGAAGTAACTTTATTTTCATTGCTTCTCTGTAGTCCGGAGACATCAGGTTTCTTGCTGATTCTAAATTGGCCATAGGTGTGAGTGTGAATGGCGTCAGTTTTTCTGTCACAATGACACAAATACGGGGTATTAAAAACTACACGTACTGCACGTCAGTTGTACGACATGTGCACTGCGTATCCATTCAGGAGAGCACAACAACTAACCTTCATACAGTGACTGTTTCTGCGTTGACGCTCCCTCCTACCAGCAGATGGCAGAAGAGGACAAGCAGATGCAACTGTCATACAGTGGTGGAACCATCAGGAAACTCATATAAACCATCTAATCACACATTGTTCACATATTCATTAGCACCTATCCTCTTCTTTCCTCTCTCTTGCTATTATCCTCATATTTCTTATCTAATTCACTCCTCTTGCGTTTGTGTGCTCCTACTGTACAGCATGTCAACAGCTGTGTGTCCCTTTCTCCATCTCCTCCAGCTAATGTGCTCCCTGTGCATTTAACCCACAAAGAAGAAGTGTTTCCTTTAGGTGAATGTCCTCATTATCTACCAAACCGACCTCTAGAGACGCCGTGGAATGAGGGCTCTCATCTGGCTGGATGTACTTAATCACTGTTCTAATCAGAATGACGCCGCAGCATCAAACATTGAATCATGAATTAGTCCTCTAGTGTGGTAGTTTATTGAGATTTATGTAAAAAAGTAGTATTTTACAGCACTGAAGGCAAAAGCAGTACATTTATGTAATAAAAGACAGCTCATCTGACTACTGATGCCACATATCAGGTTTAGGTCGTTGTACTAGAGTGTTCGGGGATTAACCACAGAGACTGACACAAGGAGCAGCTGTTACCACAAATAAGTCGTTTTGGTTCATATCTTCCAGAGACTTGGACTTTTTGTGTCTGAGCAGACTGTTTCTCGTGAGGTTATGTGTTCATGCTACGGGGCTGTGGCACAGTGGGCAGCAGTTGTATTTGCTGATCTCCTGCTCCACAGCGCAGTGTTTACACACGCTGCACATCCAAAACTGGTATTCCTGGATCGGCAGACCGGTCACGATGCATGTAGGTAGTTTCCCCTCAGACCTAAAACAGGAAAAAACAGAATTAGTTGTAGTGGGTTTTGGAAATTATTTTGCATGTGCAGTGTGTGCAGCTAAGAGATGAATGGTCTCTTGTTGCCTTTGTGGCAGGAGGTCTACAACATTTTGCAAAAAGTATTTCAGACAGACATTACTTTTAAGTTTGTATCATTATATTTAGGAGTTTTACCATCAGAAAATGTCTCCTCTAATGACAAATACGTATTTCAGATTCTAAGTGCTGCTTCTAGAAACAGGGAACAAGGAACAAGGACGTGGCTAAAACTAGAAAAACCTACAGTGGATGAGTGGTTTGACATAATTTATAAATTTTTTAAGATGGAAAGAACTTACTTTTGCTATAAGACTAAAACAGGGTCTGATTTAGTCTAACAGGGTCTGATGGATTAGATATATCACTCCGGTTTGTCCATCGTTTGTCTAGTACCAGGTCTTATATTCATTTCCTTTTTTCATCTATGTCTTTCCTTTTCAGCCCTTATGCACCAGTATTTTTTTGTGCACCCCATCATTCATGAGAGTTAAGTTCTCAATTTTTGTATTTTATTCATTTCATGTCTTGTGTGATTGTGGGAGGACCAATCATCCCTATCTGTATTGTCAGTGGAATCGTGGATGTATTACGGTGCAGTTCAGTTGTGGATGGATGAGATTGGTGAATTGATATGTGAATGAACAAGTGTACCAAGAAAATCCCAATAAAAACAGAATTGGAAAAAAAAAAGAGAGATGAATGGTCTCTTTTTTGGAGATTGACTGTAAAGCTGTAATATACTTCAGCCCAACATCTGACTCATGGCTTTTGTTTTGGATTTATAGATCTAGATTGTGTGGGTAAGCCTAAGAATCATTCATATTACATACGTTCAACATTCAAATGTTGAAGCTGCAATGTAACCACTGTCCTTTCTTATCAAGAGTCACCAAGAATGTCCTCCTTGAGTCTCCAGGAGTAGACCTCTCTTTTTCTCTGGCGAGCAAAGCTAACCTCAAAAATAGAAATAGCCTGAGGTAAGAGTATGATCTGGACTCTGAGGAGCCCTCACCCTTCTGAGTCCAGCTCCATCACACGGCCATCCTTTGGGGAGTGCTTGGTGAAGATCTCCAGGGCCAGATCCTCGTAAAGCTGCCGCTGTTCAGCGCTGAGGCTCTCCAGGGACTCCAGCTTGATGAAGGCCTGCGAGCATGTGCCGAAGGCCCGGTTGGCTGCGGCGCAAATGGCAAGCAGAGAGTAGATCTCCACTGCAGGGATGACGTCCTCATACTCACGCAGGTGGAGGGCTTGAAGGACAGGCGCAAAGTTAGACTTCCACTCTAGGCCAGTCTATGACTGGGAACACCACACTGTTTCAGCTAAAAACCTACCCAAGACAACAAATCCATCAACACTCTAATTGTCTGAGAGTGTATTGACGTTTTTCTGGAATGATTCAACATCATATGTGAGCTTAAACTTTGACCTTCAGTTGAGAAAACGTTAAATAACAAAATTACTGCATGTCATGCATAGTTCTTAAATGCAAAGCAACCAGAGTTTTGCATGGGTTTTGTATAGGCTTTCATGGAAGAAACCAGGAAAATGAATTATCTATTTATAACCTTATCTGACTTGGATCTACAGGATAAGGATATGCAAATAATTTTTAGCCTGAGGTACTGTTAGGAGCTCTGTGTCAGATTATCACAGACACACAAGAGAGAGAGAAAATCCTCTTGAAAGTTCAGTCACATAGGCTTTATCTGCACTGACAATCCAGAATCACCTAGAACTACCCATACCAGTCACTAGATGGCAGAAGAGTCCAAAAATGAGATTAGAGTCAAGACTTTACACAAGTAAGACATTAATGCGGTGTATTTACATATTTGTTTGTGTAACTGTAAAGAAGCATATTTTAATGACTGATCACTGTGTTATTTGTTATTATTATAATACTTTACAACTGTAAAAGCATCAGTAGCAGGTTAATCACAAATCAAAAATGTTTGAAGGAGGCGTTGGGCCAGTTTAGTCTGAGAAACAGTCTAGAGTGAACGTAAAATACTCTGCATGAGAGAATAAGAACAGCTGCAGACAAATCCTAGAGTAGAGGAGCAAAAAAAAAAAGGCCTGTGACTAAAGTATATATTGATAGTCATTCAATTTAGAGTTTAGAGCGTTGGTGAGGTTGATAAGTGACCATATATTTTCACTTAAATAAAATATTCAGCTTATTCACACTAAACTGACCAATTAAATATATTCCAGCCCATATAAAACTGACCAATGGATCTGGCGTTTCAAACATAAACTGTTATAATATGCTGTGATCCAGGTACCTGTGCGCATGGCATTCTCCATGTAGCCTTCATACAGCTGCCTTTGAGCGAGCAGGAAGAAGTGGTACGCCTCCGCTCCACGCCACGCGTTGTCCACGATGCGATTGTCTGAAGAGGTTGCGTCTTCCTCCAGCAGCCCGGCGAGTGCAAACGTAGCCTGTAGCAAATGATTCCGGCAACGATACTAAACAGTGAGCAGTTGGTTTAAACAGTCCTAAAGACACGTTAGTGTAGTACTGCCATATCTTACCTCAGACTTCTTTCCTTTGGCTTTGTTCTGCTGTGACGTCTTCACCTGCTCGTGGTAATTTTCAACCAGCTGTGCTGCCAGCACGTAAAGCTTCTTCACTCTCAGAGGTCGAGTTCTCTTCTTTGCTTCGTCATCTGCCACCTGGAAACAGTGGCCACAGTTACACTTTTTGACACTCATCATTGCATTGTAGATTATTTTACTTGGTTTTGCTTGAATAAAAAGTTTCCCCAAATACGTCGGTACTTTATAAAAGCCCTTTGGCAGCAGTTACAGCTTTGGGGATTTGAGTGTTTGGAGTTTTTCACTAATTAGTTAAGAGAACTTTCCCAATATCTGAGAGTTCTTGAAAAGCAGTTTGGCAAACTGTAGTTGGGCAGTTTTGTGCTTTCAGTGGTTCTAGTGAATCTGCTTTTCAATAAAGGCCTGACAAATGTTACATCCTACTTCCAGCAGGTCTCTCATTTCTAAAGATTTTGTACAATCACAATAGGTTCTTCCAGGGGACCTCCCTGACCAGGGAAACTGCTGGCTCAGTTACAGTCCAAACTTCTTTTTCTTTATCATTGTTCTTGTTCTGCTGCAAACTGTTGAAGCTTTAGATGTTTTTTTTTAGAACATTTCTGTCATGGATGTCTACAGAGAGGTTGTTTGACGTTGTGGTGTGTTTATTGCTCTGACATGTGGAGTGAATTGTGTAATTTTATATACACAGGTGTGTGTCTTTCTAAAAATTTGTCCACTCCGTTCAGTTTGTACACTGCAAAAAACAGCATTACTAGAAAGAATTTCTTATATGCAGTCAAATCATATTGTTTTAAGACAAAGGTTCTTGTCTCTGAACAATATATAAGATGTATTTCTTTGATGCAAGGATTTTTTGCAGTGTAGGTTGTAGACAGAGAAGTTGGAGTTACACTTACAGTTCTGTTAATGAGAGATATCAGTGTTGACTTTAATACATTTAAGTTTTCAGTCTCGTTAACATGGATAATTGATGGCCAACAGGTGAAGAAAATTACAATTTCAGGCTGCATCCTGCTGGGGATGGCTACTGCCATCGAGGAGTGTCATTGCTATGGGGTGGGTGCTACATGTCTAAGTAACATCCACATGAATATCAGGTCCAACAGTTTCCCAGCAGAACATTGAATGGTCACAAGATGATCAATGTTATTTACTTCTCCTGTTGTGGTTTATCAATGTTACTAAGTTTTCAGCATTAACAGTTCTAATTCTGCTTGTACCTCTTATCTGAATCAAGAAGCCACATGTTTTGTTTCCATGAAGGCAGTCAAAGTAATGACACTAGAAGCCCACCTTAAACATGAGTCTAGCTGCATCAAGAAAATGATGAGCTTTCCGATAAAGTTCCACCGCCTCAAGGGTTTTATTCTTCTCAAGAAGATGTGACGCATATTTGGAAAGAAGAGATTTGATCTCCTTCATGTTGTGTGTCCTGGCGAGCTCCACTGCCTTGTTCCACTGTGAAG
This sequence comes from Mugil cephalus, assembly GCF_022458985.1. Taxonomy (NCBI): domain Eukaryota; kingdom Metazoa; phylum Chordata; class Actinopteri; order Mugiliformes; family Mugilidae; genus Mugil; species Mugil cephalus. The sequence goes on along the minus strand of NC_061786.1, from coordinate 3,236,050 downwards.
AAAACATTCATTCAACAAGAAAAGTTTCAGTAACAAGGATTAGAAAAGTCATATGATACAAATACTACGTCAGTGTTCGGGGAAAATTCGGTTTTTACTTACAACATTCAAACAACCATAGATGCATAGCTACCACACAACAGATAACATGAGGAGACGGTGTTATTGTAACATTCTGAGGATGAGTCAGCAAGGGCCAGCGCAAACAGTTGACAGCGTGTTTATTTTGTTGTCAGAAACGCAGCATTAACGCCTCACGCCAAACTGCCTCGAAGGAAGGAAACTGGGACTAATTACCTCCTTCTGGATGAGCACGTATTAAACACCCTTTTAACTGAAGCCAGCTGTGGCTAGTCGTTAAGTACACGCATTTCTGCTTACATTACTTGAGTAACTAAAGGTTTTTCTCTCTCTTTGACTCCACACAGAACAAAGGGCAGTGCAACATTTTTCTTGAGCCAAATGTTAGAATTTACATTGGAAGTGCTTTTGTTTTGACAGCACCATTCACACCCCAGAGCTAAACATCACTCAGGAAGAGGGCAGGAGTGGGAGGACAGTAGTGTCCCAGGTCCAGTTGTCACACTGCGTGCTGAACCTGAAGATCACTGGGGGAACCCCATATGTGGTCGCCACAACCTTTCAGTCCGTCTCTCACCTGGTTCAGATGTACACACGTGTCAACAGCAGATTTGGGCTGGTTGCACTTAAGGTAGGCGTTAACGGCCTGTTCACACATGCCCACGGTGGCAAACATCTGTCCAATCTCCTGCGACACAAATATTGACAATATACAAAGTGATTTTAAAGTTTTAATAGTTACATGAATCTGATCAAACAAAAAAAAGTTACGTTTGATAAAAGCTGAATGTGTGGCTCACCGGCAACAGTTTATGATTCTCCGGTAGGACGGTGGTCAGCCTTTCAAGGCCATCGTAGTCCTCCAGCATGTAGTAGCACTCTGCCAGCCTCTCCTGGTTACGGCCCTGAAGGTAGTACTGCACTGCGTTGACCCTTGAAAAAGAAATCTTAGATTTAAAAGCTACAGAGACATCGTTTCTTTTGGCCTCAGAAGAATCATAAAAAAAAGTACTAGACTGCTTATTGAAACACTGCAAAGTGCAAAGGTACAAAGATTACGTACCACTTCTGCCTGTCAGCAAAGTAGTCTCCGATTGCATTGTAAGCCTGTTCCAGCAGAGCATCGTCACAGTTCCCAGAACCAGTTTTGAGCAGCTGCAGCACCCTGAACCAGTCTCCCAGCTTGATCCTCAGGCTGATGGCGAGGTCCCTACAGACGACATGTATAACAGATACACTGTCTGCAATCACGTCTGATGGCTTCATTCATCTTTGATGAATCTGCCATCAAAGATGACAAACCGCAAAAGACTCGACTATCACGACTCACTGTACCTGCGATCCATATCCAGGTACATGCGCTCAGCTTCTTCAAACCTGCTGAAGTAAGCTGCCACTTCTGCTTGTTTCATGGGCTCGCTCTGCAGGTTCCCCAGGCGCTTGACAAACTCAATGCCCTGGTAGTCTTTGCAGCGGACAAAGGCCTGCTCAGCTGTTTTCAGATCCAGTTTCTGGAGGGCAGCTTCAGCCAGCAGACGCCTGGGAGGTTGATAATGAAGACACATGCAGAGAGTGGTTAGTTACCATGACCACGCTTTATTGTTTAGCTTTTCATTTAACATACTTATTTCTTTTTTATATTTTGTTCTTTGTTGAGCTTATGTTTCTGTTATGTATTTAGTGTTGCTAGTAAGGGAGACCCACAAAGTAATATGCCCATATAAAAACAAACATGTTGAACCTTGAACCAGGGCTGTACCACGTATCTGTACACATCTGTCCTTATACTACACAATCTGTTTCATCACACTTAAACTGGAATGGGACTATTAAGCTATATGAATAATCAGCCCATCTATAAGTAGAACTTACTATCTCTAGGTCACAGACTGTAACTGGCAGATTTTGAGATCCTGCAAGAACTGACACATCAGCCAGAGAACACATCACAATGATGGCGTACACACTAAGCATTAATTTTGAATACTCAAACACAACCCTCCCACATCAATATATACCTGTATAAAGTCAAGAAGGGGAAAAGGGTAGGCAGGATTAGCTGCTGATGCCTGATGTGAAATGATGAATCATAAACCTAGGAGGCACATTTACCAGAGTCTTGGGTGAGGATTGTCTTCAATGAATTGAGAGGCGTCTTCAATGCCCACTTTTTCTATCAGAGTGCGACTGTCTCTCAGGGAGCGGATTTCAAAGTTGATGAGGTTGTCTTTGTTCGGCCTCTCTGGATCCTGTAAGGCAACACTCTTTAAAAGGCTGTAGTGTTTGATTCTGTCTTATTCTCTGAAGAGCCTTACTCCAAATCTGGTAACACTACAAAATGGTGAATCAAGCTTTTGATACGCATATTAAGAGAAGTGAGACAATTCTTAAGACAAGTGTAAATATTTTAACTTTGTTAAAATATTTCTGTGCTGTTTTATTTTATACTAATTGCAAATCTTCATGTATCAGTACAACTGTGTTTGTGCTTCTTAGAACTCAAGGGGAAATTATTTCACTGGGTTACCTTCATGATTTCATCAAGCAGGACAGATTTGATTTCCAGGTCCTCAAAGTTGCAGATGTAGCCAGATGTCTGGATGGGTTCCTATTTTTTTTTTAATGAAATACACCCGCGGATTAAGTAAATGCATTGCAGAGGAAGCTGTAAATCAGATGTGTCACCTCCTGCACCTCCTACTCATCTCCTGTTAGCACTCACCTCTGGGTCTTGGTTCCTAAAGACGTACATTCTGGTCTTCTCCATCATGGCAAACAGATCAGGGTTGTCATTTGCCCACTTCATGTCCCAAACATCTTTGCGCTCAAACTTTGACGGGTCTCCTGCTGCTGCCTGGTTTCCTGTGCCGTCGTCTGTGGAAGCTCGAACTTCCAGGTCCAACAAAGTCAGCACGCCTGCGATGTCGATTATGGCCAGACGACTAAGGAAAATAATAGATGTTTATGACAGCACTGTAGGCAGTTTCAAAACACAACATCGCATTTAACTAACTAGTTTGAGCTGATTAACAAAGGTTATCTGTAAACTGTTAGATTCCATAAAAACACCAAATGACACTTGCCTGGAATTGCAGTTCAAGGAGAGATAATAGGCTCTGTTGTTCAAAGTGTATTTCTGCATAAGACAAACATTAGGAAGGCTGTATCTGTGGATGATACCAGACTCACGACCCTGTAAGGACAAAGACCTTTATTTTACTCTTGGTTTCATTGCGCAATTCCAGATTCTCATAGAAAAATAGGGCATACATACCACAATGAGTGTCTTATCTGTTGCTGTAATGCAACAGATGGGATCTCGAGTTGCCTAAAATAAATCAAACAAAATAGTTAATATTATATAAAATATATATCAAAATACAGTTTCTATTTGTATTTTTACAGCTATTTGGTGTGATAAGGGCATTTCCTTTGAATCCAATTGGATGTAACACAGCAACACAGTAACAATTTGGATGACATTTTTTTTGCATTAAAATGCCTAGAAAGTGTCTCTGTTGTCTTTATTTTTGGTCCTGTGCTTCACAGCCTGTATGACCTGACTGTAAGACAAGAGATACAAATATTTCTTACTGTGAAGGCTTTTGCAAAATCTGGACCGTTGTCACTTGCTCCAGATGGATTGCTGTCTATGTGATAGACCCTAGAGGGGCAGAAATGAGAAAGAGACAGAGAGACAGTCAGTCAGGCCGTCAGTCTGCCCGTTCCCGAGGTGATTTGTGGTCCGGGTGCTAGGATAGCCCTGGCAGAACATTCGGTCATAACCAGGCAGTCTGGAACCTCAGTGGCATTTGATTCAGATGAATGAATCCTTTTCATGGCACTGTCAGTACCAATATGCTACAATAAAACATTGAGTCAGTAAACCCACTGTTTCATTCACTGACTCAGAATGTAGCACTATGGTGATCTTGCCTTCCTGTAATTTTCCAAGAAGGAACATTATGCTCTGTAGAGCTGATGTGGGCTTTCTCCCTCACCACTCATCTTCATCCTGACAACCACCAGCCTTTGTCAAATAACTTTTGACATCCAGTTGAAGTTGAAGTTGAAGTTACACTCTATGGTCACTTTCTGAAAAAAAAACTGACCTTTCCCTTCCCTCCTTCTTTGTTCTGGTCACTTGGTTGATCTCCAGGGCAGTCAGTTTTTTTGCCACTCTGTACTGCCACAAGTAGAAAGCTTCTTTGGATGCAGCGATGACATGTGTCTTGGTCATGGTGACAAACAGTGGATCTGAACAAATAAATAAGCAACAAAAAAATCAGGTAATTACAGAAGGTAAAGATCTGCACATAATGCAAATAATGTTGTAATTTGAGAGCAGATTTTTATCAACTTTGGTTGGGTTTAATCAGGCATTCATATCGTGTTTCGGTGGTAGGATACGGTTGACCCTACACCATTGAAAACTCAACTGGCAAATTGATGTTAATATTTTCTATAACTGTGAACAAGGACCTATTTTATTCGTACAGTTGAACTCGGGGTTGAACTCGGACATGCAACTCCTATGAGGATAATACAGTTTGTTCTCAAACAGCATGACTTCAGGGGGCCATAAGAGCAGACACCTCCAAATGGCCTGAACTTTATTCTTTGTACCGTTTACCAAGCTGGGTTATCTGAAGCACATCCAGAACTTGAGCTGTCTCAGCCTGAGCTTCTCAGCAAACTTTTGACCACATACAGCAAAACCAGAACGTTGAAAGTCTTTGAGGTGCAAAGACGCCCAGTGCTCACTGCTGTATGAAGCTGTGGGCACATCAACTGTGAGCAGCATGGGCAGGATGCCAAGCATCGCGGTGTGATCTCTCACACTGGCTTGAAGAAATACATCAACTCTGTGCTGAAACAGGACTTTGATCGTCCCACTGCTGCACCACAAGATTATTACCAGACACTTCTGTGTGTGTGCGAGCTTGCAGGGAACACATTACAACTAAATGTTACAAGATTAATATTTATCTCCTTACTATGCAGTATGTAACTCACCTATGTCGATATATTTGGAGTCCAGTGGCGTTCCAATTGAGTTGCACAGAATCAGGACATACTGAAAAACACAGAGTAGAGTGGCATTATTCTACAGATCAAAGTATTAACTCCCAGCCAGAACAAACAGTCCGGGTGTGAAGTTTTAGATTGTACATTACCCTTGAATGACTCCCAGACTCTAACTCAGCATCCTCCTATGTGGCAACAAATTAGAAAAACGGGAGGCAAGACAGCAGAGAAACATTTGTGATCCTTGCTATTTCAGGCCACTATTTACAGTATCTTCCCTTTCTGCAGACTAAGCTCTAGTAAGGACTTTTCAAAAGCAAGTAAATGCTTCTCTAAGTCGTGCAGAGAAATATCAATACAACCTGTTATGTTTCATAAACATTACAGATCCTTTTTCTTTTCTTTTTTTTTGTTAGTTTTCCTCTCACTGTTAAGATATATGAACTTGTAGTTATGGTACCTGAGGCTGGGTGTCATCTGCCTTGCTGGCCAGGATGCAGAAGTCCCCAGAAGTCGTGATAGACATCAAGCTCTTGACATATTTGACAAACTTCTCATTGTTTTTGGTGTCCCAGAATACAACACAGTACTCTTGCCGCTCTGGCTTTGTGTAGGCATACACCACTGTGTTGCAACAATAGCCCCACTGTTAAGAGACATGAAAACACTTGTGAGATACACCTGATCCAAGATGGAGGTCAGACACAACTGACACAACAACTGACTTCTAAAACCACACTGCACAAACCAACAAGGAATTAGATAATGAAAATCTTCATTATGCATTAAATGTGATTTATCTCCCAAAATAGTTTTATGAATCCCTGAAAATATCTCGGAGGAACCATTTGCAAGGCCTACAATGTCTTTCTTCTCCTCAAGCATTTTAATTAAATACCCATAGACAGAATGAGTCACAGGTGGCATTCACCTTATAATCAGGTCTTATGTTGGCAAAGTAGATGTAGGAGTCCACGGCCAGGCCGATTCGCAGGCCTCCTCCTTCCCAGGCTACTCCTGACATTTGCTTCCCAGGCACTTTGAGAGTTCTTAGATGCTGTGTAAACAAGGAACACCATTAACGTCTCTGTTTTGTTGGCGATGGAAAGGACAAATTTAATGAATGCAGTTTGTTACTGCAGAGTGAAATCTTCTTTACTGATTAAGTCAGATCTGTAGTTTGTACTCTCCATGGTACTGATGTTGTCGCCATCAGCAGATTACTGAGAGGGTTAGTGATTATTGTACTAAATAGTGCCACATAGTGCAGGCAGACTCGCATACAGGTAATTATGTTATTAACGACTGTGAGATGTGCACGAATCACAGTAAGATTATCTTATTTAATTTAATTCTAGCTTTCAAAATTCAGTTTCCGGCAGACAACTCTACAGTATTTAATTCAACACAAATGTTACCCGCACATAGTGCTCTATTTTTTAATTGTGATGGTGAAACTTGATATATATCGAACCTTCTCGAACTCACCTCTCCAAATGGTGTGTAGAACTGCACCACATTAAATTCTTTGTCCATATTAGAAGCTCTGAGGGAACCAGCCACTGCCAGCACACTGCCACAGTGATTCCACTGGATACTGACCACATTCATCAGAGTGTCAATACACACTGGGTCTGCAGACAAGGACGAGAGCAGACAGCAGCATCATTAGTAAACATGTCAGGTATGTGTCAAGAAGAAAACCCTGTGCAGTGTTTGAAAGGGTGTTTAGTTGCTTACTTTCATCATTCTCATAACGCATGACCTGACATCTTCCATTGTCAAAACAGATGGCAAGACATGGACAATCTGGCTCAACATATCCCCCAGTTCCTGCATACCAGTGGATGCCGGCTATACTGACAGCTCCAGTTGCGTTGGTGAGACAGCTGATGGTCATTTTCATCTGAAACATTACACAGATCATAAATTACACTCAAATTATAATCAGTAAATATCTGATATAATATGCATGAAAGCAAATTACAGTTAATATATGTCAATATATGCGTTGACATATCTGTTTTAATTGCCCACTCACTATAAGGTTTCCTTGGTTGTCGTAGATTTGTACTTCCCCGTTGGCCATGCCAAAGAGGAGGATCTTGCTGTCTGGGGACCAAGCGACATGAGCGAGCTGATTTCCCTTCAGCTCTTTTCCCCAAATCCGGTTTCCTACGAAAATAAGGCCATTAATCTATTGCACATGTTCAGATCCCAAAAGTCTTTAATCCATTTGTCCTGTACATAAACAAAGTAACATAGTGATTCAGTGCTATTTACGGATTTTTGTCTGTAATCATACACTGAAGTGGTTTACCATCTACAGATCCAACAATGACCGCCCCATCTTCATACACAATGCAGATCTTTTGACCATCAGCATTCCAGCTCATGCTCCTCACCACGGACTTGTTCCTGTTGTTGATCATTTCCTCGTACCACGCACCTTAGGAAAGATAACAAACAACTAAAAAAGACACATTGACGAGAACGCAACCTGTAGTTTCGTTTGTTTCTGCAGTATTCACCTTTGTAAAGCATCCATACAATGATGAGGCCATTTTGGTCGCTGGTCGTCAACTTTTCGTATTGTTCGTTCCATGTGACCACTTGCACTGCACCTGCAATTGTGGTGAGCAGGTGTCATGACGGTCTTTTTCTGATGGCTTGCTTTCAGTGACTGTTATTAACACGGGGGAGGGGGGACTTACCACTGTGTCCCTCTAGAGTCTGGTTCATTGATAGATTACTGGGTGCAGCAAGACCTTTAAGTTTGACATCATCTGTTGACAAATGACAAAAATATAACAGCAATAGAGATTATACAAGTTTGGCTAATTCTTCTCCCCGGTCAATGTTTATCATAGTTGTCACGCACATAACAACAGCCTGTCTGTCCAGCTGAGAAAGGGGGTAAAGTACCATTTCTACTAACAGTGACTGGACATAGAGGCACCAGATCTGAGCCAAACAGCTTATGAACGTTTTAAAAGATTTTCTTCACCATTTCAAAAATCCTCAAATCTACATCACATGAGTGTTACGTAACATCTCTGACTGTAGCTGGCACACTTTGGCGCACACCTGAAAGTATGAAACATTATTCCTCACAGGCACTATTTATATTTTAACCATTTTATTTAATTGAACACTGTGATATGGTGCCAGTATAAAAAATGATAAACTTTGTCATTTTAATTTTGATCTGAAAGCTTTGGATTAGTCCACCAATAGTCCAAACTATGCAGTCAGGTGCAGCAAGGGGAAGCATGAAAATGTCAGGACTATGCAGGTCTCTAAGTCCCACTATGTAAACTTACCTGTCTGAGTTTCAAGCTTGAGCACTCTCAGGAGACCATCGTCTCCCCCACAGGCAATAAAGCCTTGATCTTTGTTCCATGAGACACATTTTAGAAGGGTATTGTTAGGAATAGCAATCTATAACACAGAAAAGATAGCAGCCACATCGTTAAGGCAAACTCAGTCTCCACTCTGGTATTGATGTCTGTGAGTTAGCCACTCACCTTTTTGCTGAGGTAGATAAACATGGTGCCGTTGACGTTTACAGACCTCAGTCAATAGGAAATAAAAGGCTTACAACAAAGTTATCCCTATCAACGTAAATATATTAACTAACCAAGAATCAGTTATCCATCTCGGCTAACTAAAACCAGCTACACGGTGTGGCCTCGATATGATGAATGTGGTGTCAATATTAGCCGAGTCCGTTAGCTTAGCCACTTAGCAGTTACCGTTAAGTGTCTCTGACGATACACAGCCACTTCATTCCAAAGGCGTTCCCAACTTTATGGCCTCGCAATTTCAAAGACGTACTGCATTTATAGCAAATACCCATCCAAATGGCACTGAAAAACATTTCAAGTTTGCCGTTTCATTGCTTGCATTGGCGTACTTGAGTCTGGAGCTTCCCTCGGTCTCCCGTGGTAACCGTAAACCGGAAGCGTTGATGCGGGGTCCTATGGTTGTTGTAGTTTTTTGCGGGGTATTTGGAGTTGAGTATTTGGGAATTCGGTTCTCTGCATTTTTAGGAAACTAATACGGCTTTAATTAACAAGGCAGTTCTGCTTCATAATAACACAAAATTAAGAATAGAAGCATTAATCAATTTAATTGCATTAGATTAGGCTGGCTAGTTCCCAGTATGTACAGCACTATATGATATGTTTCAAACAATATAAAAATTGAAAGTGATTTGGTGAGACAATAAATACACAATACAAAAGACATTTGAAATTCATTGTTTCAGAATATTTATTTTCCATTTGAAGCCATATTTCTAAAATAAAATATACAGACAGAGTTGTGTTCTATCACGCACCAAAGCACCAAAATATGTCATGTATACAAGTTCCAGTTTACACAAAGACACCATGGCTATAACAAAGAAGAAAATACAGTACATTTGTGCATCGTACTGAAAAAAAAAAAAAAAAAAAAACCCTGTGCCACATTCTCAAAACTTTATATTAAAAATAGCCAGGATTTGTGTCAGAAAAACTGTCCAGTTGTGCAAAGTACTGAAGCAGTCCAGTAGCCCCTGAACTCCTTGAACTATATCCCCATTTTTCACAAAACAAGTGTACCTTTGTGTACCAAACAAAACATTCATTACTAATCGTTGGGTGGTAAAGTCTTTGAAATATTTCAGGTGTGAAAGAAAAGGATTAAAGTAATTCACTGTGACATAACGCGCTATAGACCTGCTGGACCCACAGTGCACTTGTTACATAAGAGCTTAGTTGTTGTATTATTGCTACGACTGGAGTCTTTGTGTTCTACAGTACACCTCACTGCACTGGTCAAAAAACATTCTAAAAAATGTGAACAATAAGAAAGTGATACAAAAAGAATTGATACATTTATTAATTAGCATTCAATGTTTTTCACTGACATGATTTAGTTTTCACATCTCTATAAAAAATCTATAAATTATCTAACATTGTTTTGACTCCGAACACTATGGCTAGGTTCCTTTAATCTTACAGGCATATGGAAATATTTGAGTTACGCCTGACTTTCCTGTGAGAAGTGTAAGCAGACTGTTTCGTGAGAGCAGAAAAGCACATTTATAATAGAAAAATAATATCCAATAAATCAATACCACACACATTTTCAGTCAATCAATAAGACATTTCAAAGGTTAAGGATGGACTTCCACTGGTCAAGAAAACTGGGTGCACTGCTTCTCCATGGCATGTCTTCTGATGCCACTGCCGTTGTTAATATTGATTTTGACCTTCGATCAAGTTCACTTTATCTGAAAGTTCATCAAGTGAACAGAGAGTCAAGGAAATAGAACTGTGTGTGATTTATGTCAGTACATGTAGTAACCGGAGACAAACATAATATCACCCAGTCTGACCAAGGTAGTACAACTGTGTAGTATTTCTAATGATGCATAATAATTACAGTTTTAAAATATTATCAAATATTATCAAAATAAATATCAAATTCAAATTCCCGGTCATCTTCAGGGTTAAGAAAAGGATATGCTTTCTGTTCAGCTCCTGGATGGTTGCCTGTACTTTTTTCTGGAACACAATCTGAGCTTCACACATGCAGGCATCCTGAGTTATTTCACTCCTCATTTCCTCTGAAAGAACGAGAAATAAATGCAGAAAGATCAAAGAATGAGAGTGGGGTTTTTTGTCCTCTTGGTGGAAGAAAGTGATGCAGGACATTCCTGATCCTATTCCAGGATCAACGGCTGAAGCCACAAGATTTCCAACATATGGTTTTCAGTGTTCGTACTGGAGACAATGTCATGCGCAATTAAGTTCAGTTAAAAGTTTTAAAGGTTTAAAAATGCCAACATATACATTATGGTTATTGACTGACCTACAGGTAGCAGCATAGATTAGTGCCATCATGATTTTTTCTTTTGTGAGTGAGATCAGGAAATGTATTAAATGACTCAATCAAGCAAACTAGCTAATCACCAGTGCACTTACTGAGCTCAGGAGTGGGCAGCTTTAACTGGGAATGTGCAACAACAAATGAATGAAAAAGATATAATTGCACGACACAACAGTTACATCTAACACAAGCAAAAGTTAGCTCCTAACACAATTTTATGGTGTAATACTATCTCCCTCCTTAACCAGGATGATTCATTTTTATGCTCTATAAATTGTGCTCGACCAGTAGATGACCTGCTTGTCGTTGGACTTGGTCGGCTTGGTTACAATTAGCTGCAACTTTTTCACGACTGAAGAAAAGACAAAAAGTAGCTTGCAATTAATATTAAAATACACAATATTGTATGTTTGACTCTACAATACATGGCAAAGCCCCGATCAGTATTCAGGGTTGACCATGGTTGTTGGGGGATGGTTCTGGTCTGTAAGGCCACAGGGTTGCAGCCCTATGGACCTGTAGTCACAGAAACAGGGTTACACACAGAACTCCACTGAGATGTTACTTAAACATGGGCAAAAAATGCTGTACCTGTAGTTATGTCAAATATGTCAAATGTGACCACACAAGCTACATGAGATACTTAATTTATCTGACCTTTGAAGAACAAAGGGTGCAAATTCTTACGTGAACACGTTTTCTCGTCTGTATTCAACACATATCCCGCTCGACACTGGCAGCTGTACGAATCACCGTTGCTGACACATATGTGCTGGCAGTCATGTCCCTGAGCACAAGCATCTGCACCTGGAAAGAGACGCTGACTCAAGTCGTAACACGCTCAACGAACTCTCGGGCCATGTGTCTAGGACAACAGCATATGAGAGGAAGGGGTTCCTTACGCGAGCATGTTTTCTTGTCGGCGTTCAGCACGTATCCCACTTGACACTGGCAGGTGTATGAGTTCCCACTGCTGAGACATACGTGCTGGCAGTCATTTCCCTGGGCACATGCATCTAAACCTGAACCTGAAACGAAAGGAAAAGCTCGCACCTCAGTGACACATGACATCAGCAACGTCGCACGGCTTTTTGAAGAACCCTTGATCACAGGTGCCATCAATAGAGAAGCGATGAGGCCTATACCTTTCATTCAGTATGAGTAGCCCTGTGGAGACCACAAATATCTACAGAGGAATAAAGTCCAAGTTCTTACGTGAGCATGTTTTCCAGTCTGCATTCAACACATATCCCTCTTGACACTCACAGACATAAGAGTCATCAGTATTGACACAAATTTGCTGGCAATCATGTCCGTGGGCGCATATGTCCGATCCTGAAAAGAAACACTTCCACATCTGCTTTACGTATTCTTAGATCATCTGTTAAGATGCGACATGCATGCTGTGAACTCCCTGAATGAACACATCTAATATCAAGTTCATGAAATCTGTGATCCTGTTCTTTTTGTCTAAAAAAATCTCAAGATACTCAAAGTAGGAGAAAGGTTCAGGTTCTTACGTGAGCAGGTTTTCTGGTCACTATTCAACACATATCCCATTTGACATTTACATATGTACGAGTCATCAGTGGTGACACAAATGTGCTGGCAGTCATGTCCCTGGGCACATGTATCTGAACCTGAAACGAGATCACATGTGATAAGACATGATTTGCGTGATCGTTCCTTTGTTGACAGGAACATGATTCCACTTCTGTTTAAAGTTATTTACTTGGGGTTTTGTGTCTTAATCAGCAAGGAGCAGACATGCAGCAAAGGGTGCTGGCGGAAATCCAACCTTTACCACTACAGTGAGATCTCCTCTACCAGGTAACTTGCATTTTTGGCATATGCATCAAATGATGCACGTCAGATAGGGTCAAACCACATCAAAAAAAAGTCAAAGCAAAAACAAGTGCAAGCCAAATGTTTGCAAGCTTTAACGTCCCCACTTAGTAAGCATTGCTGAGGAATTTTATTTTAAATTTATTTGTAGATTATCTGACACAGACAACAAATCCAGATCTTGGTTGAATCTAAAGTGAGTGGCACTAGATACTCTTCCCTCACGAGCACTGAATACTTTTTTTTTTATAACATCTCCCACATCATGATAGTTTTGTAGCATTTTTGCATGACTGCAGTAGGTCCTAGCCAATAAAAGTGCACATGGTGTGAGAACAGTAGCTTGCTGTACCATCTCTCTTCCTCTAATATGGATGGATAAGTAATTGCAGGTCAGTGTAACCGTTTGTTTAAGGGAAGTGGAGAGAGGTGGGCTCAATGATACAGTGTTTTCCTGCAGGGTCACGCATTGTTGTGCATGTGCTATATGTTTTAGAATATAAGTACCATCACCGAACAAGAAAGCCGTGTTTTCTTTCTCTGGATCACTGCTCCGTTCTTGCTAACACTGCTCCCTCTCTTCATTTACTACCTAACTCAATCAACCATTGCTCTCCCAAAGGTTGAGCTGCCGAGTGCCACCTAAGTAAACGTTAAAAAAGCGAAGTGTTACTGGTGTGTCTGCGGAACTCTTAACAAGTAATTGCTACTTGCGTGCTATACTACAATGTACTGAAACATGTGCCACGCCTGACTGCATAAAAGACAATGCTGATACAGAGGGCACCCACAGACTAACATCCAACTAAAAGGTTAAAGCAAGCTCAGCAAGCTGATCAACTGTTAACTTTCAGCCAACCGAAAAGCACCCAGTAGAGCCTCTATTTCACAGCTATTTTCTATTTCGCAGCTGTTTTAGTACGTTTCTTGCAGATAATCTTGATCCATACACTCCACGCTTCCAAATCCACACAAAACAAAAGAGAACTGCTTAAACATTAGTTTAAAAAAGTTCCGACTGCATTCAACACAAAGCCCTTTTTCTCCATTTGCAGACATAAGAGTCCCCATTTTTGACACAAATGTGTTGGCAGTCATGCCCCTGGGAACATGTGTCCAATTCTGCAAAGAGATATTTCTATATGTAACCGTCTGTAGCTGGGATCAACAACCTATCAGTTCCCCATTTATAGAATAACCACAAAGATAGAGTGTTTTTTATTCCAAGCAGTAGGCTTCAGGGCAGTTATGCAAAATAATCTAACAGCTGCAATGTGTTTCTACTGATTGTGTGCATCTAAAAGCATACAGTCTGTGGATATCTGTGTCCGACATCAAAACTGCTAGAAAGGTTCAGCCTCTTACGTGAACATGTTTTCTGGTCTGCATTCAAAACATATCCAGTCTGACACTCGCAGACGTATGAATCACCAGTGCTGAGACACATATGTTGGCAGTCATGCCCCTGGGAACAGGTACCCAAACCTGAAAAGAAAAACTCTGACTAACAGGTCTTATTGTGGAAGTCATTATGGAGCTTCTGGCTGGCAGTGGTTTCTTTTAAAGTGCATATAAATGAAGCAACTCCTCTCAGTCATGCAAAATAGAAGACAAAAAAAAACTGACAACAAAGCTGTTGTCGTTCTTACGTGAGCATGTTTTCTGGTCTGCATTCAACTCATATCCCACTCGACATTTGCAGGTGTACGAGTCATCACTGCTGACACAAATGTGCTGGCAATCGTGTCCATGGGCACATATGTCTGAACCTGAAAAGAAATACTTCTACGTCTACAAAGCCGGACTGCATATTTCAAGAAGCTAATCAAATAAGTTATATCTATGATGCAAGGCAAGCGTGAGACTTCTATAACCATCTACATGTATTTGCCCCTTCGCCGTAGCTTAGTTTCACAAACATTTTTGTAAACGCACCTCCAAAATAAAACTGTGTATGGCTTATGGCTTTGTGTTTCTTTGTAGCAAAGTTATGATGTTTTGTGGCTCTATTGCATCACTTCTTAGTCATTCTGTGTGTCTTGGTAGTTTCTCAACTAGCATATGACTGATCTGTGTCAGTGGCTCAACTCAGATATGAGAGCTCACCTGACTCTATAAAATGTTACTGAAGTCAAACTTTAAGAACTATAGTTACAAGTTACATTGTCTTCTGTTCATTTATGCCCTTCTAGGTGTTATGATCATGTCATGCCTTAACTTCTCTATGAAAACCAATAAAGGCATTTGTCTCAAAAGCGGAAAATATATTCTACTGAGAAAATTCATGTTCTTACGTGAGCATGTTTTATGATCCACATTCAACACATAGCCCGTGTGACACTGGCAGATGTATGAGTCCCCACTGTTGATACAAATGTGCTGGCAGTCATGACCCTGGGCACACACATCTGATCCTGAAAAGAGACACTACCACATCTGACTGATGCAGTTTACAGTGTTGAGATAACAGTTAAGGAGGCCTTGTGAACCCTTAGCGCTCGTCCCATTCATCAGCCCGGACTCTCAGTTCAGGCTTTGTGCTGAACAGTGTCTGCTGTAATCTATTTAGGCCAACCCAAAACATTAGTAACAAGAGATGGTATGTGGTGAGTCGACAACACAAAGTGCCTAATCAGCTTGAGTTTGGGTTTCAACAGCTTATGAACTTGGGATTTCAAAGTTCTATTTGAAATTCTTACTTAAATATTTTCAGATTAAGATTAAGCCAGATCCAGTCAAACTATAATTTTACCCATTCCTAATTTTTTGTCAGTAGTAATTCAATCATTTCCAAAACCCACACTGTGTATTTTGGACAGTGATACAATGGATATAAAAATAATGACAAAGATACTTACGTGAGCATGTTTTCATGTCTGGGTTCAAGATGTAGCCTGAGCGACACTTGCAGGTGTATGAACTGCCACTGCTGACACAGATATGCTGGCAATCGTGTCCCTGAAGACATGCATCAGAACCTGAAAAGAAACACTCCAGCGTCTGATTGGCTTATAGTAAGGCTACTGAAATCAATGATTTCTGGTTAATTCAATGTCAGTAAAATGTAAAATGAATGCAATGTGATGCATGCAGGTTAGTCTGGATAATCTCTGTGCTTCAACTACAGGTGATTATTGGTGATTCATAGTGTTTTGTGTTGGGGTTATTTGGGGAAAAGAGGCATATTCAGTTGTTACACATGTTGTTCAATGTACGTAACCTGTCAAACACATAAAATCCGAACAAAACATCTACTGAAGGCAATACTCTTTCAGAGTCTTTACACGTTTTCAGTACTGTCACCATTGCTGTGGTGAGACAGAAGTTGAACTCAGTGAAACACAGAGGATGGTTGAAGTCACTCCTCAAACTGTCATTTAAAAGCAAGCTTTTTAGCGCGCATGACTTGAAGCCATTCAATTTGCATGCAGTAAGTTTGAAAACAGGGAAAATGCTGCAAGATTAGCAAATGTAACCTTAGGTGGTACCAGACATTTGAGAAACTGAATCCTCTTTCTTTATAGAGGAACTTTACTAAGACAGTGGAATTGTTTAGTTTTTTTTTTTCTCATTGAAATACTTTTGCATTCCCTCTTAGCAGCCATTTCAACCACATATGTTGTTACTGGCAAGCTATGCCTCAGGACAAAAACAAGTTGCTTAGATCGTGGTTTTACTTAGAATAGATATTTTGGTAAAGCTGGAAGACCTTCATTGTCCTGCTATAATACTTCAGAGGTTAAGAGAAACATTTACTTAAGTTTTAAAACAGGATGGACTGTCCCGACCATCCACCCCAATCTCCTCCCATATGTACTTGTGGACTGTACTTCACAGCCACTATAGTATAGCAGTTCCTTATATGCATTTGCCCTGATTAGTAGAATAGAGCCATAACTGTATGCTTGCACTGGCTAGTGCTATGACTAAACCTGTGACTGTGGTCCTGGATGCAACTGTGGGTGGTGCACTCTTGAAAAGACTGCTAATCAGACTACTGGATTCATTCACTGAAAAACTTCACACTCAGGGTTCATAAGTCCCAAATGCTTCAGCACTGGAATGTGACAATTTTCAGTCAACCTCCCTGTACAAATAGGAATGTATATACATTTTGCAAGGTGCATCAAAAGACGCTGCGAGGGAATGGAAAATATTAGTAAAAACAAAAAAATCCTACTGAGATGTTTTGGGTTCTACGCAGACGACAAAGTCTTCTAAATGCACCTTTGATTTAAAACCATTCCAGTCTCTGATGTCACACAAATTTGCCACGACATGAGTAAATGGGCTGGATGTACAGTTAGCAAAAATGTGTGAACAATTCACATCACTTGTCCCTTTTCTCTACATGTTAGTCATTATACTACAGTAGAGTTGTCGTTTGTAAAACGGACTACGTGAGCCTATTAAACTTTAAAGGTGCTGGTTTAAAGGTTTGGACAGAGCCAAGTAAGCTGTGTGAGCTATGCTAAGCTAATGGACTGCTGAGTCTAGCTTCATACTGAGTAGGATGTGGGTGTGAAACTGTATCATCTAAATCTTGGAAGAAAAGCAAATAATCAAATTCACCCCCCAAAACTGAGCCAATCTGTATCCAAAAATACATTTTAGCCAAAGTTAACCTTTATGTTATGTTAATCCAGTTGCTTGCATGATAAATGGCTGTTAATGTTCTGTGAGACACTGTAGAAGCCAAAACAGGGGACCAGCATAGCACAACTTCAGGTAACTGAGCAGGGCATGCAGCCTAAGGCACAGAATGCAGTGCAGCGAGTGAAGATCAAGCTGCGGAGCGCTCACTGTGAAAAGTATAGACAGCATCATGTTGGGTTTCAACCATTTTAAAGGATTCAGGTGTGTAGATTTGAATGAGCAGATCAACTAGTGATCAGAGGTTTGTCTTCTTCTTTATGTTGGTTAGTATATAACTAATAATTCATGTTTAATGCTGAATGCATTAATGCACTTTGCACTTTTTTGTAGGAAACCTGCACAGAACAAGTGATGGTAAATCCCTTGTTACCTTGCCCTTGTTCTTAAGACCAAAGAAGAGGACCAGTGCCTTTAAAGTGGAGACTCCCTGTATGGTGCTGCCCATATCATCACAGGTGAATAGAAACAGATCTGACATACCGTTGTTTCCTTTATCGTCACTTTCATTATTTAATCCATTATTGTGCTTCCTGCCATCTAGGTCTAGATTGTAATCATCAATTCCGGCATCTATTGGAACATCTGCGCTCCCATTATCATCATCCTTACCGCACAAGGTTTCCCTAAATTTGGAAGTGAGCTTCTCTATGACACCGTAAGTCTCCACATAGAAGACATGGTCATCCAGTGGTTGGCTGGCCATGAGCCGGAGGGAAGCCATATCAGCTCTGTCTACTCCCACTGCATAGATCTCGATGCCAGACGCTCGTGCCGCCGCTGACACTTCCTCCACCCTGTCCTGGGGCCTCCCGTCTGTCACGATGATGGCCACCTTGGCGATGCTCGCTGAACCAGCTCGGGCCCCCGCCTCCACGGTGAAAGCTTTCTCCATGGCCGTCTTGATGGCCATGCCCGTCATGGTGCCTGAAGCGAGGGGCTCAACGCGGGCCAGCGCCTTCTTCAGGGAAGACTTGTCGGCGTACTTCTTGAGAAAAAACTCGATCTGCACCGTGCTGGCGTAATTGACAAGGCCGACGCGAGTGGCATCTAGGCCAATGGCCAGGCTGTCCACCATGTCTTGCAGGAACTCCTTGGCCTTTTCAAACTCAGCGGGGCGTACACTGCGGGAGCTGTCTATGATGAAGACCAGGTCTATTGGTCGATTTCTGCATTTGGACCCTGTTGCTCCTGCAAAATGAAACAAAAATGAAAAAAAAAGACATTTTAATACATTTGCAGGTGCATTTATTTAGTTTTTGGGATGACAATGAATTATTAAACAGGGGAACACAAGTCTTAATCTTAATGACTTTAAGCACATGCTTTTCCCCACCTTTGTTCCCGTTTTAACTATAAACTGGGAAGCCACAGGCTGTGTTAATTAGTGTTAAGAGACTAAAGACCAAAATCTGAAAATATGTGATTTAAATAGGATATCATGACAAAATCTGGTACATGTATACAGGCACATGCAAATACACACAGACACAAACACTGACAACAGAAGACTGGCTGGCACATATCACACACAGCATGCCATGTATATGACACATGGAGACACATGACACTATATAACACATAGCATCCACAAACCTACCTCCACTGTCAGTCCTCTGTCCTTCCTGTGACAGATAGTTGTTGGCACCAGCCTGTTGAAAGCCACGCACGCCGTAACCACCACCCTGCAAAGTTTCAGCACTCGGCAGATCGTCGGAGACCTGCTCGGCAGATCTAATATCTTCCAATCGCTCATATAAAATTGGCTTGACCTTCGGGGGCACGCGCGGGTTTAGACCAGCTGAATGAATCCGCGTGCGCTGCGACCGAGCGTGCGGGAGAATTCCCAGCGTCCCCGGTGCCAGGACGCCAAAGAAAAAGACCAGTCTCCACATCACTGAAGTCACCTTGCCTGCGTGAAGTAGGGTTTTCTGTGGTCCGGGCGTCTGAGTGTCCACCTTCTACGGCTGAATGCACCCTATTTATATGATCTAGCCCACTGCACATAAAGCGTGGGGGAGCGGGCAGAGGGCCAATCCAGAGACGTTTAATCCAGAATCAGTGCGAGCAGCACCCTCACTAGTTTTGTCTTATTCAGCTAAATGGGGGTATCCTATTTGTCCAAGTTAAAATATATGATGAAATATTAAAGTTGCATTCTCATTAAAGACTATAAAAAACCCAAAGTGCTTTTCCTCACCATCAATCGACGACTTTGCAGACCACTGCACCCAGCCACCCAGCCTGCCTTTTAGGTCCTATTCCCACATCACTTTCAGAAACATTTTGTGAATTCTTTGAGGAACAGATTTTAAATATTTTAAATTACCTTCAAAACATTACTCTTCTGAAGAAGAGTAAGTCAGACCCCAAGATTTTTAATTACAGACCTGTTTCCAACTTACTATTTTTAAGTAAAGTGTTTTTAATCAGCTAAACTATGTCTTGATTAGAACAGATACTGTTTTAAAAGGAGGCTCAAGACTCATGTTTTCTAATCAGGTTTTTACATTACTTATCACATTAATTCTTCCTAATTGTGTTTTATCACATTTGATTTTTATTTACGTTATTAGTGTTTTACATGGCTACATACCTACCTTTAAATACCTTTATTCCACTGTTTTAGATTGACTGATTTGAAAATCCAAGAGTTTATTTTTTTTTACTTTTATAACATATTTTTACTGGATAAAGGGTGTTTTAACTTATTTATTTACTTTAATTAAAAAAAAAAAAAAAAAAAAAAAAAAAAAAAAACATTTATTACCACTGTTTGCTGTTTTAGACTCTTAGTTCTCCAGTGTTTCCTGGTGGGGGCCTGCCAGACTTGGGGCTGTTCCTGTCCCTGTTTGGCTCCTTCGTCCTTAGGTATGGAGTCCACCTCTCTGCCTGGGTTGGGGTGATCTTTGCGGTGATGCCCCTGTGGTCAAGGGGCTGGAACGCGCCTCAGTGTCCCGCCATGTATCATTAACAAATTTTAGTGTGTAAATGGGTGTGTGTGTTTATATAAATAAAGTTTGACTTGATTTGATAAACTATTGGGTGCATTATTGTCAGGACTTTTTGCAAATTAATCAAGTCCTGTGATTCTTTCTTAGTTGACATTTTGATGCATTTTGATGCAAATGCATTTGACCTTATTTGTTCTTTACATGTTTAATATGGTATCTACATGTAGCGGTGGTATCAAAATGAATGGTATGAAACTGGGTGAAACAAAATATAAATTATTTTATTTTGAATGAATAGGTCAGGGTTTGTATACAGAACTGGACATTATTCAAAATGCAGTCAAATACAGCAACCTGCCCTTGTTAAACCAGTTTATCAACTGAGCTGGATGACATCGCATTATGGAATACACGTAACTGTGAATGAGTCCTTTTGTATGAGGGATTCAAAGCGCCTGGATGATTCCATGCCTGTGCAATGTTTTGAAAATGTTAATAAGAGGCAGTGACAGACTCTACCTGCTTAATGCAAATGATCCAGTCCCATTTTTCACAAGGGGAAGTCATATAAAGGCTGCCATCCAGGAACTAGTTCACACATTTGAGAAGAACAAATGAATGCATACCGTACTAGTGATTTACAGACATACATCCACAATGTTCTTCTCTCTGTGGTTATTCATCAGCAGCCTGGGAGTATTTCACTCATGTTTTGGACAGAATAGTCTCCATGAATACTCTGCTGGTGACATCATCATTGGAGGACTTTTCCCTATTCACTTACAAAGCAACAGAAGCGAAGGGCCTGAAGTGGTGATTACCTGTAGTAGGTAAGTGCAACCTTAACAAAAATATGAAATTATGATAATAATTTGAAAATGTCATGGGCTATCTGTCTTTTATTTATTTACTTATTTTTGCAGGTTTGATATTCAAATGTTCCTACGCACCCATGTGATGATATATGCCATTACCAAAATAAACCAGCGCACACCCAGGGATTTACCCAATATCACCCTAGGATATGATATCTATGACACTTGTGGAGATGTCAGCCTTGCCATCAAAGCAGCGCTCCAGCTGCTGAAGAACCAGTCAGACCCTCAGAGCTGTTTACTGCCTGAAATGATTCAGTCTGCCTTTGCTGAACCCGAAACCAAGGCAGTGATTGGCGAAAGGTATTCTGAAGTATCAATAGCTGTTGCACGAATTCTTGCTCTGTCATCAGTTCCCCAGGTTTGTCTTTCCTATATTTGACATTGTCCTTCTAACTACAGTCAGAAACACACATAAAATGTCAGGGTTGGATCAGAACGAAATCAAATCTTCTTTGGAAATACAATTATGCAAAATATGTGCAGAACCATTTTATAACTTTGCTCCTGTCTTTTGCAGATTAGTTTTGCATCAACCAGTGAGCTGCTCAGCAGAAAGTTAAAGTTTCCCACTTTCCTGCGAACAGTACCCAGTGATAAACATCAGACCCTGGGCATTGCTAAACTAGTGGATGAATTTAACTGGAAATCAGTGGCCATTGTGGGAAGTAGTGATGAGTATGGGAAGTATGGAAGTGATAGCCTTGTGAGCTACTTCAATGACAGACATATCTGCATTGACTTTGTTGAGATTTTGAAAGGTGACTTTGACCAAAACAAAACGTCTACCCGTGAAGAGCTGGAAGACCTAATGGGAAAGATTGCAAACTCCTCAGCTGAGGTCATTATCATGTTCACAAAGGACACCAACGTTGAAATCATAATACAAGAAGCAATTAAAGAAAAACTCAATAGAACTTGGATTGCCAGTGATACATGGTCCAATTCTGCAAAGGTCTCTTCATTGCCTGACATTCAGTTGGCTGGGCAAGTTTTCGGATTTATCTTCAAGAAGCACGAGGTGCCCGGTTTTGAAGACTACGTCACCTCACTGTTTAATGGAACAAACAGTACCAGTTTCCAATCTGGAATTACACTTTGCCCAAATCAGTCTGAGGAGGACAGAAGAAAGAACTGCTCGCTGACCAACGACCAAATGGGATCAGGGACATGTCTGAACCTAAGCTGCTTAACCTCTTACATTGACCAAGATGAGTCCTACAGCGTCTATTTAGCTGTCAACGTCATTGTTGAGGGTCTCAAAGACTTGCTAAAATGTAATCACCAACAGTGCCAACGTCACTCCAACTTCACTGCCTTTGAGGTACAGAGCAAATATCTTGCTGACATAAAGTTGCATTGCTTGTGCGACAAGTACTTTAGGTGGGGTTAGGTTTTTTAGACTCCCTTGTTTCTTGCTCCATCAAGTGTTTGGCTACTAGTAGTTGGCTTCCAATTTAGAAAGTCTCTGTGCTGTGAAAGGAGTATTTATTTATTTACACCATTGTCACCGAAAGAGGAAGAGGATCCAAAATGCACTGTGACACACTAAGCAGCCAATAGAGAGGAGAAGAACTTTGAATGGTGTTACAATTTGAAATTAGCCATTGCACAGATGCACAGATTCAGTGTCAGTAGACCAGCTATAACAGATCGGTAAACAGCAGCATGTCCCAATATGTAAGCTCCATCTACATTTGATAGGCTGGGTACCAGTACCCTTCACAATTTCAAACCTGTAGCACATCAGAAAATTAATTCTTCCCCCACCAAAAGGTTACAGTGTGTTGCTTAACAAGCTGAAAGTATTCTTCATCTAATAATAAAGACAGTGACTAAGTTCACTTCTTAAAAGGTTGAAATATTCCTGAAAAAAAAAAAAGTTACAATGTCCTTTTTGAAATATTAGATCAACATAATGCACTCCCATCAGCCACAGCATTAAAACCACAGATTCATTATAATACAGTGTTCCACTGGGAAATGTTTGGTCCTGACATCCATGTGAATGTTCCCATAGCGGGACAGTGCCACATCACAAAAACTGATTAGGAATGGATCAAAAATAAGTAAATAAAATAAAAAAACAAACAAACATTTAAATTTTATATTAATTTGGCTTTGTTGGCATTATGCTCCACAGCTTCTCAGGGCAATCCAGAAAGTCAACTTCACTGTGGACAACACACAAATATTCTTTGACGATCATGGAGACCCCAGCTTGGGATATGACATTGTGTACTGGAATGTGTCTGAATCTAAACAGGGCGCAAAAATAAATACCATTGGGGAATACAGCCCAAATGGAAGAATCAGTGTCCCAGAACATCTGAATGACAGCATGAATTCTGTGACGGTGAGATTCAGTTTTTACATTTAGTTTATTTACCAGAATAATTTTTGAATATCATGTACTGACGGTCGTGTCTTTCAAAGGTAACTGCTTACAACTGCTCCAAAACGTGTGATCCAGGATTTCAGTTGAAAACGGGAAATAAAAAATGTTGTATGGAATGTATTCCATGTGAAACTAATCACATTTCCCCTGGTAACGGTAAGTTTTTTTTTTCTTTTACCACTGTTTTCTTCCATGTTATTAGAACAGAGCATAAAAAGGAGAAGTAATTCTTCCTGTAGCTTAGTTTACCACTAAATGTACTTACAAACTGTTAAAATAGATATTTAGACGAACCAATTTGAGATCTAAAATAATACTATTCATTTACTTTTATTTTTAATGTTTAAAAAGCTGTTTTGTTTCTTTTATTTAGGGGACAGACTGAGACTTAAGTGATACTGTAACACTAACGCCTCGGCCTCGATACTGAGCTAAACTATAAGAATTTAGACTCCGACATATTAGTCCTTCTAGCTATCAGCTGTGAATCATAACTAAGACAGAAACACATTTCATGCCAAACTCAAACATAGTGTCTTCAAATTTAAACATACATGTCACACTGTTTACATAGATTTTACACTTTTGTAGTCAAATTTAGATAAAAGACCAGTCAGTGTTTCTTTTATGAGTAAAATGTCGTGAATCCAGAACATGGCTATTGTTTTCTTTTTTGTTTTTTTTGTTTTTTTGGTTTAAGACACAATAATCTTAGTTTCAAAATGACACAAATTGCAATACTTTATGTAATTAATACAATAACTGTCAGTGATTATATAACACAAAACTGTACCAGGGAACTATGTTAGGAAAATAGCTGGTTAGGAAAAGGTTGGTGAATCATTTCAGCAAAATAACAATTCTGTTTTTAATATCCAAGATTTTGTAAGTAGTAAATACAGACAAATTACTTTTAAATAGTTAACAGTTGTTCTTGATGGTGATTATACATAATATTAGTATTTTTCGAAGTTGTACATCCAAAATTTAGATTCTGTATTTCAGCTGGAGCTAACTGTCAGCCTTTGAGAAAATGTTTAGATGCCAGTTTGTAATCTGTTGAAATTATTTTCAATATAACACTTTTTCATCCACCCACTTCCCTCTAATAACTTTCATACAGTTACGAAACTTAGATGAGGATGTGTCTTTGATGATACTGCCACCATGTGTGTTATAACCAAACTTACTCTTGCACCGTTGAATTCAATGAACCATGATAAAATTGTTCACATCAAGTGTTGCGAAAGCCATGGAATTCTAAATTACATTTGGGGTAATAGATGTCTTTGCTGTTATTACAAGTTAAAAGGACTACACGGTAAAGATTTAAACTCCTGTATTCATTAATGCCACATTAAATATGATGTGCCAATTCAGTTTTGCATACTTTTGCAAATACTGCTTGACTTCTTGGCTCATGACCGTGCTGTTCTCAGGTGATCTTTCTCAAAAGTTTATTCTTCAGGATGAATAAGCAACAACGTAGTTCTTTCTGTCCTCACACATAATTGCTTGTCTTTGCTTACATCCCTACAGGTGCAGAGTGTAAGAGCTGTGGTGAAAAGCACTATTCAACTGACAAACAGGTCTGCCATAAAAAGAACGACGAATATCTCCGTTGGTCAGATGCCTTCTCCATCATTTTGTGTTGTTCGGCATCGGTTGGTATAGTTGTTACCACTGTGTTTGTTGTTGTGTTTGGAATCCATTTTAAAACTCCTGTTGTGAAGGCGGTTGGAGGGTACTTGTGCTGCGTGGAGCTTTTGTCCCTGTTCGCCGGCTTCAGCTTTATATTTAGCTTCATGGGCAAACCCACTCGGGAATCTTGCATGGTATGCCTACCTGGCTTTGGCATTGCCTTTTCCCTCTGCATGTCCTGCATTCTGGCCAACTTGCTTCAGATATGGGTGGCTTTCAACTTTGGCCTGACAGTAGAGTCCTGGATGAAGAAGATTAATCAGCCTTTGGCTGTGGTGGTCACTGTCACTGGGGGCCAGGTAATCTTGTCTGTGTTATGGCTGGTCTTAGAACCACCATATGTTCATGAGGAGGAAACAGATAGAACAATCCTGCACCAATGTACGTCAGACCAAACGTTCTTCATGTCCATGGTAGCCTATAACGCTTTCTTGGGACTTATTTGTTTCATCTTTGCTTACAAAGGTAGACAGTTGCCGGATTTATATAAAAATGCAGCTTTAATCACCATCAGTATGCTGCTGTTTTTAATCATTTGGCTTATCTTCCTCCCACTTTATCTCACTTTGAAAGGGAAGTACACGCCAGCTATTCAAGCTGCAGCCATTCTTATTTCCTGTTTCAGTATCCTGGGCTGTCACTTGGCCCCCAAGTGTTACATCATGCTCTTCAGGAAAGAACTCAATGATCAGAATGCCATTACTGACTACATAAAGAAGCATTATGAGAATAAAGGCATTGCTGTGGTGAAATCATAATTCTCCCTGGTAACAGTTAATTGCACAAAAGTACCTGTTTTCCACTGTCACACCACAGATAGCTTGACTAGACCTGAGCTAAGTCCAACACATCCTTTTGTCGGGGTTGCCCAAGAAAATATCCCATGGCTTTCAGATGGTTCAGACTGCTGCAGCACCGGGTCATCCAGATTTGGTCACATTACACTAGTGCTGGCCTCTCTTCATTAGCTTTCTATTCAGTTTAGAGCAGATTTTAAGGTTCTCCTTTTAACCTTCTCATTTAAGAACCTAATAAATGTGTATATGTCCACATGGTCTCTACGCTCCCAGGAAAGTAGCTGTCCGGTGGCTGATGAGTTGGTCTTAAATATTATATATTCAAATCAAAACTTAAGACCCACTTATTTATTATTGTGTGTGATTGTTAAATTTGCTTGCTTTTATAAATCCTATAAAGCTCTTTAAATCTCTTTTAAATCCTTTAAATCCCTGAATTTAAATTGATGCCCTGTCCCAAAGACCCGTTGTGTTGTATTGTGAAAACCTATTTTAGTTCATTACTACAATTTCTTTTTTTATTTGTGTTTTGTATTCAACTTGTGCGACACTTTGATGTACAGAACTACAGTTCAGAAAACATTTTAAATAGGACTAAAGTAAAGGTGTTTGGCTAGATAATGTGAGCGTCTTTTCATCTGGATCAATTTGTAAATAGTGCCTATTGTCTACTTCATATGTGAATAAAAGAGTCACATACATGGATTAACTCAGACACGATGAACAACTTCTTTTTATGTATGTGAATGCACAGAAATATGTGTTCAAGATTAACTTTAGGTGTGATTAAGAATGGGTGTATTTTTTAGTTTTCAAAGCAAAGAGAGTCATTACCTGATGAGGGCGCTGTTCTTTTTCTCTGTTGAATAGGTGGCTTTGAAGAAGTACAGGTCTTTGCTGGAAGAAAAGTGAGGTGCATAATGCTGAACATTGCACATTGTGTGTTAATATAGAGACTAAAACTTTGATTAAAAAAATAAACTGAGGAAAGTAGGAAACCTGGAAACCATTTAATGAATTAATTAAAAGGGCAAATAAGGTCGAGATCCTAAGAGGAACATGCAGACTAGGTTATCTAAAAAGAAACTAAAAGGTCAAAGGGATGAATCCCATTCATTTTTATTAAGATATATCTTATATGTTTATTTATTTAGATTTTTCTTTTCTTTTCTTTCTTTCATTATTTTTTATATGTATTTGACATCTTAGAGTAGGAGAGATAGCAGAATGAAAAGCAGAAAGAGGGAGGTGTATGTGGTCGTATTTATTCAAAAGGTTTTAATACTTATGTACTACACAAGATTATTGTATTTGTCATTGGAATGAAACTCATTAAAGACATTGGAAAAGAAAAATGATATGCAGCTTTGTCTGATTTATCACTGTTCTTCTGCCGCTACTCCATCTTTATAACATAACAACACATAACACAATCATGATTAGCATCTTAGTTAAGGCTTTTGTCTGTATAGATGTTCTCTGAGGACCATTGCTTCTTAAGTGTTTGTGCATAATTCAGTAACTTTAATTATGCACACACCACCTGCTATCTTTAGTTTATTGTTATTATATTTTTCAGAATTATGACTTTCAGCCAGAGGCTAGCTAACCTTCAGTGTGATGTTAAAGCATTGTATTTCCATATTATATTTAGAAACATTACTTATATACGCTTAGTTGCGTGCATGTGAAATTAGATCTGATGATCTGCAGAGCTATGTCTGTGTTTCTTAAGAAGGATGCTAGCAGTTAACTGTTGTGTGACATAATGAAGCAGAGTGTCGATAAATCAGCAGGACTTAAAATACTCTATGTTGCATTACGTCCAAATCATAGATTGTATAAAAATGGGTGGCAGAACAGCTCCTCAAAAGTGAAGCCAAGGCAAGTACCATGCTCCCTCTAGTGGCTGGATGTAGTATAGATCACAAGCGCCATCTCAACTGACTCACTTGTGAACGTCACATCACTATTAGTTATTTGAAACAGGTTGTGGCCTCATGATGACTACCAGTTGCCATGTCAACCACTGCAGTAACTAGGGCTGTGAGAGTAGGGGAAAAAAATAACTCCACTCTCCAACTGTACTGTGCAGACTCTGGCTCCAAAGTTGCAAAATGGCGCCGCCCGTTTCCCCAGGAAAATAGCTTCACTTTGGCCAATGGGAGGAAAAGGTGAAGCGTTGTCCAAATACAATATGTGGTCTGAACGTAATCCACTGTCTACGTGAACTTAAACGAAGTAGTAGAAATAAACACAAGGTTAAGTTCTTGTTCCCAACACTGAACATCAACTTTGCACATGACCAAAGATAAACACACACAGTTCAAGCACAGTCATGGAAAGGGCTGCTAAGGCTGCAGGAATCACACTTTTGTTGTTATCATCATTATTTGAATGCCCTTAATATGATGATCGAAGTTGACTTTATTTGGAACAATAAAGTGAGAAGAACTCTTAATTCTACGGCAGAAATAGAACTATGGATGCACTGCAACCAATGAGTAATTAACTTTCTTTCAGGGAAAAAAATGTTACTTAGATGTATATGTTTCAAATTTCATTCATTAAAATTCAGAAAAGCAAAAACTGTCTTTGATGTCACAGATTATTTACATTCCAAACACAGAGTGGAGCCCTAAAAACTTCTGCTAACTGTAAGTACAAAGAATGGTACAAAACTGAAGTAAGTATATTTTGTTGATAAAAACGTTTCTTTATTCAGCCACTAGATGGAGCTCTTGGAGCATTTCTGAATTGGTTTTGCAATACTGATCAGGCAAACAAATGACCAGCCCTGCGATAGGCTGTACCTCGCCTCCCGCCTGATGCCAGCTGGGATAGGCTCCAGAAACCCCCGCGAACCTAGTGACAATTAAGCGGTATGGAAGATGAGCTGAAACAAATGACCTTCCTAGCATGTATAGGTCTCCCTTGTGCCTCTAAAACAGCTGTGACTCATCAGAGAATTGACACGGGTCTTTCCTGTGGTGTCTGGTAGCAGAATGTTGTCGTTGGGGGCCTTTGGGTCCTATGGGTTGAGGGGAGGGGCCCCTGTGGGTCAACCCACAGATGCCAGGTGTCTGGTCTGGTCCAGATAATTGTAACATGTCTAAGTAACATCTACCTGAAAGCCATGTCCAAAATATATATACACACATGTATGAAATGTATGGTCCATTTTCAGTGATATATTTTCTGACTTGTATGAAACTCACAACACAGATCATTTGGCTCGGCACCTTAACTTTTCTTTATTAAAAAAATACAAAACTTTAAAAGTTTCCATAGGAAAGCATTATGAATTTGCAATCCCATCTCTTCCATATCCATTTCAAATGTATGATTAAACACTGCTTATTAATATCACAAAAACTTTGCATTCTACAAGTTACAAAACATAAAATAAAATAAGATAGGAGAAGAGGAGAGGTGCAGTCTGTTTTTGAGTCCCTGTGTTTTAAGTGTTAATCTTTAAGATTTGTCTTCAGTGGCTCCTGTAAAGTCTGGATAACAGACCTGCATGGTGCGTTCCCATGCAGAGTATGGTTACACAGGAGGTCACATCCATAGACAGAGACACTTTGACAGAACAAAGTCGCTGAATAATAACAATTACATGAATATTAGTCAATAAATATGTTTCTTGACATGTTAGCATCTTAAGGATTAACACTTGAGAGGTTCTGTAGAGAAGCAGAGCTCATGGAAAAGATAAATTAACATAGCAGCCATTTTGAGGAATTAAATCACCCCCCCCATCCACCTCTTTGCAAGTTACTCGGTGATGTGACATGAGCAGTTAACAGGGCCTTGAATGATTCAACAATAAACTGACTCCTCTTGCGGTTTCCTTTAGGTAATGAATCTGCAGGTATTGGTTGTTTATTAAATTAAGAGTCACCTCTGCCACCGTTTCAGTTCCTGTCTCTTTGGAGACAGGAAACCTTCAGTGACATTTTGGGATGTGTTTTGAAAGGTTATGGTTTCCCCTACACTAGTCCAGTTTAGCAAAAAAAATTTCCAGTGATAAGCCATGTCCCAATATTAAGGCAGAAAGATTGCAGCTACTATTTTAAACAGAGTCACCCTGTAACACTCTGCCTGAAACCCACAGACACGTTCAGAGTGTGATTTAGCCTCGCTTCATTAGGGGTAGATGCCGGCTTCCATACAGAACACAGAAAGTTGTGCAACATCATGTCCCTCTCATTCTCCGGTCAAGTAACTGGCCTTGAAAATGTAACGTACATTTTGAGAAGAAAATAAACTAAAAATAAACTTGAAGAGAGCCTTCTCCAGTACGCTAGAACTGAAGAGCATTGATGCATTGTACTACATGTTTAAACCACATGGGCCTGGCAGGGCTTGGTGGGCATGTCCAAGCTGCTCTCACGGCCACAGCAGGCTGGCACTTCAAAGAGGCTAGATGCCTCTGCAAGGGCTGGCATGCCCTGGGAATAGATCTGCTGCACTTGTTGCCTGGAGAAAAAAAAAAAAGAAACAATAGAAGTGTAAGTTAGATTCTCAGAGCACTACGTGTTATTAAAACTTCCCTAAGCAAGCCGTTATGAAGCCTTTTCATCTTCTGTGGCATAGACTCACCATGCCGGGCGGGACATGACATAGTGAATATCAGGTCTTTGGAAGCCGTTGAACGTGGAGGAGGCAGCCACGGTGTAGGCACCCATGTTCTCAAAAACCAACCAGTCGCCCTCCTGCAGCTCAGGCAGGTTACACTGCTCCACAATGCGGTCCAGTCCATCACATGTTGGACCCCAGATACTGCAGGGATACATGACCTCATCTGGCTTTGGCTTCTATTAACAACAGGGGAAAAGCAAAACATTTGGTGACTTTAGATCCTTCTTGCAGCCATCCAGAATAAGAAGACATCCATCATTTTACTGACCTTGTGCAGCGTTGGCAAACAGTGAGCATGGTCATAGAGAATGCAGTTGAAGGATCCATACACTCCATCGTTGACATAGTACATCAGGGTCCTGTCACTAACTACTTCGTCTTCCTCTGTAGGGGAAGGGAAAGAAATCATTTCACTGCTGAGCAACACTAGATTTAAAAAAAAACAAAACAAAAAATAAAAAAACATAAAATCTCATGTAATGTTTTTTTTAAGTCTGTTACCATCAGAGGCCGACTCGTCATCCATGATGACCTTCTTGGCAATGATGTTCACAACCAGCGTATAAGCAGAGGCCACATAGAAGCGTCCTGGCTCAGCAATTATCTTCACGCCAGCATCAGCAGGGAAATACTTATCAAGGGCTGGGTTGATTACTGCTGTGATCTACAATGGAAAAAACAAAAAACAATGACTCAATATCAGGCTTGATTACTTGTTAGTACAGATGATACTCTGGCTAAATGAACAAACATACTGTGTTTACCACATTCTAAGAAAAACAAAACATACCTCTTCGAACTTAAGTTCAGTGTCTTCTGAACCAGGAAAACCACCTCCGATGTCCAAGAGATCCATATTGAAGCCCAGCTCATCCTACAGGTCATAACATATACTATAGATTACTTTGCCAGATGAAATGATAAAGGTGCATATGCTTTCCAATCACAACTCACCCCAATATCAAAGACACAGCGAGCATCTGCAATAGCCTGGGTGTACGTCTCAGGGTCAGTGCAGCCGCTGCCAACATGGAAGCTGACACCAATCACGTCCAGTCCCAGTTGCTTAGCCTGCTCCAGGAGACCTCGACAAGCTTTGAGTGGAGCCCCAAACTTAACGCTCAGACGACACACTGCCTTCGAGTCATCCGTGGCAATACGCAGCACCAGCCTGGGCACAGAACGGAAATGGAGTTAATGAAAAGAACTAAAGACAATGTAGAAATGACAGACTTAAAAATGTAAAAATCTATGTGGTTAGCAAGTCTTACTTGGCCTTGTCATGGCAGCGGGCCACTTTCTTCAGCTCCACTTCGCTATCAAAGGTCATCATCTGGACCCCATTTGCAGATGCATACTTTATCTGAGAAACTTGCTTGCAGGGGTTGGCATAGATGATTCTGCTTGGATCCACTCCCAGAGACTGGACCAGCTGAATCTCCGTCTACAGGGCGACAATGCCAACAGTCAGCAAAAACAGTGCCAATTTGAAAATACGAGCTGCCAACACAATTTCAGCTAATCTTAAAAAGGGCTTTGTATGGCGTTATCTGAGTACAGCCAGTGATATGAAAAGCTTCCAAAACGCACCTTGCTTGCACAGTCAAAGCCAGTTCCCAGGGATGCCAGCGTCATAACTACAGCCCGGCTGTCGTTGCATTTGACAGCATAGAAAGGAGTGATGCGAGGCAGTGCCCTTGCCCAGCGCAAGTGCTTCTTTACAACGTCTCCCAGGTCACAGACATAGAAGGCATCCCTGTCATCCTGTAACAAATATCCCATTATACATGTTAGAAAAATAATAATTAGTCAATACATGACACATACAACAATAACCTGCATAGTGTTTGTAAAATTGGTACAAAGGTGACCATTATTTACACTCTTGGTCAGGGGAAAGAAGCTGGCCAAGAGTGTAGGATTTCAGTGTCATCCTGTTGACATTCACTACCCAACAACAGTCATGAGTGTCTCCCTTAAACAATGCCAGCACAGGATGCTTACCGTCATGGATGACTCATTGATCTTCTGCTCAACAATGTCCCGAGCAGAGAAACCCTCCTCAAGGAAAGAGAAGTCAAACTCTGAGGATGCGGTAGTGTTCATGGTCACAAAAGTTCCTTTTGATTGGTCACAAGTAAACTGAAAAGGGGAGGGAGGCACACATGAGATTTCATCCAGCTTTGAGAACACAGACACTGTTGTTTCTTTGATTACCACGTTATTACTTTATTATCACAGGAAACACCCACAGAAAGAAATTCAGATTATGGTCAGGATGCTTGTTACAGTATTATCTGATGATTTGCCGGGATAACAAAGCAGCATTTAATCAACGTGCAGATAGTGAGACACTTACTTGGATATGAAAGAGATGAAATTTGGAGTCGCCTTTTCTCAGGTGCAGAGAAGCCAAGGTGGTTCACCAGTGAAATTAAACCCCTTTAAATATGACTCAAGGCCAGGGCCTGAAGAGTAGCCAGTGTGCGATTTCCTAGAGTGAGGATTCTGTAAACAGAAAATATTAAGTTAAAAAAAAAAAAATGCATGTTTACTGGGAGATAAAGTAAAGTCAGGAAATAAGCCAGTTACTGTTGCAATACACAGATGTTCTGCTTAATTACAGTGAATTGATGCACGTTTCGAAATTACACTCGAGTTAAAAGCTGGAGACTTCGGTGTAATGTACCTAATCTCTTCAACGGAGATCCGTTTTACAACCGTCATGACAACTTGACACCTACTGCACATTAACAAGTCGTT
Organism: Mugil cephalus; assembly: GCF_022458985.1. Taxonomy (NCBI): domain Eukaryota; kingdom Metazoa; phylum Chordata; class Actinopteri; order Mugiliformes; family Mugilidae; genus Mugil; species Mugil cephalus. The sequence goes on along the minus strand of NC_061786.1, from coordinate 3,202,431 downwards.
CAAAGGGCCCCAAGTATCTAAGGCCCGCCGAGTCAAGATTTAATCCAATTACAAGAGGAACCGCCCTACCGCCGAAAAGTGGCATGAAAACGAACCAATCAGTGGCCAACAAATCCGACCTACGTCAGTTATACCGGTTCCGCTCGGAGGCTCGTGCCATGAGGCGACTTAGCATTTAAAGTTACTATTAACGCGGTTTGTCTGAACTAAAATTTAATTCTGAAGCGTCCTTTAACATAACGTCATCACATACAAGTCTATAAACCATTAAAATGTCTCTTGAGATTCCGACTTCCTGACGGTTGGTTACCAAGGTTAAAACAATAAGATCATAAAGGCTAGCATTTTAATCGGCCGGCTGTCATAGCGGCCACGTAGGAGTGATTGGTAATCGGTCGTAATCGAAGCGTCAGTTAATTTTGAAATTAACCGACGCTTCAGCTACAATGACACAGGAAGTCTAAAATTTTCTTTGTTCTTTGAAAGCCGCCGCAACGAAAGCAGCTTGCTAGCTAATGTTAATTTGACACGCATTAAAGCTAAAATGTTAGTTATAAGTCGTTGAAAGGTCCTTACCTTAAAAAGCATTTACAAAGAGTTTGTCCATTAAACCCAAAAGCTGGGATTTAAAAAAAGAAAAAAGGGAAGGAGTTCTCTTTCACAATGAAGTTCGCTGCCGTGGAGTGTATCCTCTCTCTACCAGGCCTGAAACTCGAGTGGAAGCCGGTTACAGAGCCTGGCTGTATTTATAGGGCACCCGTTGCCCCGGAAACGCAGCCAGCTGAAACCGGCCTCCCATCCACGTAGGAACCGGTTTAGTCTCGTCACCTCATCCACATGGTGGGAAAGAGAGCTCGAGCTCCGCTGTGCAAGGGCAGCGCACGAAATGATTAAAGGTATGCAGTCAGATCTAAGTGTCCTTTTATGTATGCAAAACCAAAACGTAAGTCACTGCATTGTGGCGAAAACGTGACAGACACGGCACATCAGCAAACCAGAACCCATGGGAGCGTCCAACCCTAGTTTGGACTTTTAATGCGGGAACTTGGCCTGTACTTAGGCAGGGTTTTTGTAGTTCACTAAATAAATAAGTAAATAAAAATGTGTATCTGACTCTTTAAGAAATGGAAAAGAAAAGTAAATGCCAGCAGTCCAGAGTTTTATAAAAGAAAAACTAGTAGAGGAAAATTATACAAGAACAGAACCTAGGCCTAATTCATTCAAATTATTTTTATACAAGTAAACAGGTTATGGGCTGTGAGGATTTATGCCATTTTTGTAATATCTGTTCGTATCTTTAGGTGTAGCACTGTAACACATTCCTTCTTAAATTTAACTGAATGTGTGACGCTCACCATCAATTTATTTTTATTTAAATAGCGTCAATGACAACACAAATTGTCTCAAGACGCTTTACAAAAACCGGCCTCAGCACACACTCAGCATGCTCAGCAGTGATGGAAGAGGCCTGCCCTTAATTTGCGTTAATCCCAAAGATGCTCCCTCACACGGCCAGACTGCAACCTGCTGTCTCTGATTGCCATCACAGTCTTGGGATGTCACCTGGCCCAGCGGCAGTCTGCTACCTCTCACTCCTGACCTTGCCTGATAGGATTAAAGGAGATCACGAGATGACTCAATATTGCCTGTCACAACAGCTCTGTGAAGAGATACACTCATCATCGGTGTATTTGGAGCAAGCGGCACACTTCTATATCTATAATCACACCCATATTTGGTGCAAAAAATACTCTTCATGAGTTAAAATGCATAATCCCAAGCAAGTCACTGAAAATAATGATTAAAAAGAAGGCTGTTGTGATGCTTGTACTTTTAAGCCGTAAAAGGTCTTTTTACCCAGACCCCAGACATTTCCAACTAACCACATGGTTTAATCAGTCCAAAGGTTGCTTTCATAGACATTTGGTTTTCAAGCAGACATTACCAAATGGAGGAAAATGAAGAATTTGGTTAATGTGACCCAACAGTACATATGGAAATGTTGCACAGGCATCATTTCCAGGACACTAACAGGAAGCTTTAGGGCTTCATGAGGACCACATATCTGTGGGCTTAAACTTAATATGTTTTCCAGGTCTCGAGGCCACAATCAAGATGGCATTCTACTTTTTAAGCAACAGGGTTTCCATTCAAATCGTCTGCGGGGCTGGTGAATGAAGTCATTTCTTCCATTCAGTTTAATTATCAAAAGCTAAAAAGCATAGGCTTTTTTGAAATGGTCAAAAAGTTAAAATGAGGTTAAGCGGCAAACTTGTATCATGACGTAAACATTTTCATAGACTGCAGTTTTCCTTATGGTCCTACCCTAAATGTGAACTTCCAGCGAGTCCTCATGCCTGTTAGGCAGGAAGTGGGCCCACACTTTGGGGCTTATTCATTTTCTGCAGATGTTTATCAAGTTGTTCAAGATTGCAAGATCACAAACCATTAGAACAAATCATATAGTAAAGTGTTCCTCCTCACTTCTGTCATTTCCTTTTGTTTCTTTTTTAGTCTCCATTCCACGTAGCGTCTTTGTTAGCCTCTCTTTCACCTCTCTCCTTCTCCTCCCTTTGTAATGTCTATCATGAAATTGTTATCATTACTGTGGACCATTGTGGCCTAGCCCCCACATTTACAAGGCCTCACCAAAGACAAAGATGAGGATTGTTATTGGCCACCCACAAGACACTGGGCCATTTTAGAGGCCTTGAAGGCTGTGCGTGTATCACGGCATCTGGCATTGTTATTTCTCCTAACTTCCTTCCAAGCTCATAGTCTTACTGTTTAATCGACTTGTGGCCCTGCATTATCCAGTTCATGTCTCGTCTTAACACCAACCAGATGAAATAATAACTTTCCCAGACATTTTGTAACAGAAGAAATTGTGCTCTACTTCATTTGTATCAGGATGAAGAAAGCTCAAAGTGATTGTTCATGTTAAATCATGTCTAAGAAACCACTAGATCATATCACAAGTGAAGGTGTATGGTTAATGTTTATGCATCTCAAAATCTCATTGTAATGGAATTAAAGTAAATATTTGAAGCAACAAGTCTTGACAGATGGATTTATATATTATAGATGTATGGCATTAGAGACGTTTGTCAGACAGCTGTGAATACGGTTTGTTGTCTGTTAATCTGCACTTTACGAAGGTTACATATGGAGTCCTCCAAGGATCAGTATCGGATCCCAAACTTTTGTTTTGCTCGTGTGTCCAAGTGGAAAAGCAGCATGATCTGGGTAACTACATGCTGCAATTTTTGATGCTCACATTATTTTCATAGAAACCCATGTACATACTTACCCTGCATAAACTTGTTCAAACAACCAATTCCTTCATTCACTGTATCTGACTCATCAACTGAAACAGCTTGGTAGGTGTGGTGTCAGAGGTTGAGGATTTCAGGTGTTTAGCCTTCATAAGAGGTTAACAGACCAGATCCACAAAGGCTTGACCTCAATATAGCAGAGCATTTCTACCTGGACAGACCGGAAATCTTTGTCTTTCTCTTCATGGTTTTAAGACCATATTATAGGTGATCTTTCTTTAACTAATAACTTAATCATCTTAAAGCTCTGATGAGGCCACAGACGCCAGCCTGGCTGCTGTGTGGAGTTAAAACCATTACACTACAACTATCCAGGTGCAGTGTGCGCAGTGGTTGCACATAATATTGCAATCCCTGAATTTAGATATAAACTTAATGGTTTTCTTAAGTCACTGCAGGCTGGCATAAAAGGAAAGCAAGACGAACACATCATAGACGAAAGGGACTGGTTAGTTTGACAAAGACATTCCAAGGAAAGAGTAGAAGTAAATGTGTATTTCCATAAAATCCACAGATAGTAGGTGGCTTGTAATTAAGGTTTGGCTGTGGTGTCAGACATGTTCCCACAATGCCTTCAAAAAAGTCAATTAAAGGTTTGTTCTTGTGGGTGTCTGCTGACTGGGCTCATCCATATAGGTTTATTCGCAAGTCAGATGTACTACCTCTGTGTTCTTAACTACTTGCGTAATCCACTTTAAATGCATGCGCTCAGTCTCTCTGTATAGTTAAATTTTGAAGAAGATGAGCCACAAGCTGTAATCGTAGGATAAGGCAAAAATGCAGAGTACAATAGCCAAGGTAGGGAAGAGCCATATTCACTTGCACAGTCATATGTAGTAAGTCCTACTGTGGTACAAATCAAAAAGTGATAATATTGCTTATTAAGTCTTTATTTGTAATATGAAACATATTTTGTTTCTTATGTGTTACTGTCCACAGTGGCAGGTGAAAAAAACGCATTTAGGATTCTTTTATAAAATAAAAAGAATTTAAAAAATAGACCTTTCAGTCCACTAGAGGTGGGCTTGAACATGAGGGGGGTAACAGTGTAAGGTGGCAGATCTGCTGGGGAATGTGTGTTTTTACCACTTGAATGTGTAGATCTGCAGAAATGATGTGATACAGTCATTTGAGCACTGAGCACTGAACATCTCAAAGGAAGGTTTCCAACACGCTCTAGCATCCAGCCACAAATAACAGGCTGCTTTGAGAGCAAAAGGAGGTCCTAGCCAGTATTGTCTGTTCCTAACAAAGTCCTTGCTGACATTGCTTGCAGGACAACATGATTTGAATGGCACTCCACAGTGAGGGTCCTTTAAGACAAATTTGTGAGCTGCTTATCAATAAAATGTTGTGGTGGTGACGCAGCTCCAGTCTGCTTTGTATCATGCATGTCTTTTGTCCGAAGGTCACAAGTAAACTGACAACAGCGTTTTATTGTTGACGGTTGTTGCGTGCCCTTGTTCTTTTAAAGTTACACTAACAAAGTCAAAGACCAGAGATGATAACAACATTAAGTGTAAAGCCTTTCACTACCAAGTTTGCGCATGTGTACGATGGATGGACGAGGGAAAGTGTGACTTCAGTCTGTGTGTGTTGCCAAAATAAGAACCATAGCATAAGAATATATTACTTAATCGTAAATGTATCATATATATTTCATTTGAGCCTAATAGGGTGCATACAGTAAGTGATATCAGTTGATTGTCATAATGAAATTAGCCATTAACTGTGCAGCTGCCCTACTTGTCCACTCTGTTCCTGGAGCAAAGAGAGGAGAATTGTTTGATCTGGCTCTCTGCTGACTCATCACCTCTTCATCATTCAAGGTTGAATTGCCCAGAGTTTGTTCGCTTAGCAGTGTCGAGACCGAGGCCACAAAAAAAAAGTGACCATATTTTCACTGGAACATCTTTTGTGCATTCCTGGGTTGGCCTGAAGCTCGCCGAACAAGCTGCATCAGCACATTTCACTTTGATCCTAACGGAGGAGAAAGGCACAGACTGACAGCCTTACGCTATGGGTGTCATGGTCGTACCATTTGCTCTCAACTTCAGATGAAAAGAAGCCAATGTGCATCCAGTCTTTCAAGGCCGAACTGGTCGTTCACACAAAGCCGTGGTGCTATGCTAGCATTTATCTGACACATAGTAGAGAAGCATCTTACAATTAATAACCACCGACTTCTAAATAGATTCTTTGGTGCAGCATAACATGAAGCCACAGAAAAAGTTTAAAAAAGAACAATACATATCATCATGTCTAAATAAAGAGGTTACACATTGGAGGGGAAGTCTGACCTCTCTTTTTATCGACTATTTACAGGCTCCAATAAGAAAACAATGACTCATGGAAATAACAATCAATAATTCTTGTGCGGATTTACTCAGTTTTATAAGTGCAACTTATGTCAAATGTTATGTGGACTATTTGTGAGAAGTGTTTTATGTCAAATACCTGCAGGAACTATGATACATTCTTGCTTTTCCATACTGAAGCAAAGCGTGTGGGACTGTACCCAGGAACACATGACGTGCTGTATAAGTCATGTATTTACATGTAGTTGGAATAATTGGAATATCCAGCTGTACATAACTTCTGCTGCTTCTGTGACATCTGGTACTTACACAAAGCAACCATCCACAGTCACGCTAGTGGTTCTAGTATATTACTAGCATATAGCAATGGGAACACTGGCATGCTAAGGTTTAGCAAGTTTGCCATGTTCAGAATCTGTGTCCTAATGGAACATCATGACCTTTCATAGTTCAGAAGCACAAGAAGCACGATTAATGATGTGAGGTCCTTATTTTGTGCATGCTGGTTCACTGTCGTGGCATTCTGGGGCACGTGGTGGAACGGAACCATCATCTCCTTTTCTTTCCCTATTATGACAAGACGTGTGGATTAAAATAGGCCTCTACACAAACACAGTACAGCTGCCAATACACATAGCACTGGACTGTTCAGGATTGTGCTGGTTAATCTCAATAATTCACACCATAATGAAGAGGATCCAGTGAAACTAAAATGATATTGGTGGATACACCTTCATCTGATAGGAGATGGTTTATAGTTTAATTTAATATACACCATGACTTGCTACTTTGCCGTTTAGCTTAGATTGGCACTGACTACTGTGAGGGCTCAAATGATTACGTGTGACCATTTGTTTGTGCACATGTCACAAACATAAAACAATCCCACGTCACGTGTCACATCGCAGGCATGTTTAAAACACTGAAATTCCGTTTGTTTCCTTATTTTATGTACCAGCTTTAGTTGACCCACTTCCTTTGGCCCAGTTGCCGGTTGCCATGGTGAAAGCGAAGCATTGTGAAAGAAAAAAGGGGACAGCTTTCCTGGATCTGTACCACATGACATGTTGGTAAATGACATTTATCTGTTCTATGAAGAAACAGTGTCACTGGTGTCCCAACACAAAAGCGTAAACGAGGCTGAAGCTTTGTCTCTGAGCCTCCGTTCTCACTCCGTACTGATGACAATCTGAACAAATCCTTTTTGTACATTGTACCAGTGTACTTGGGTTTGAAAGCATGCTAAAAGCCTGAACTCGGTGTATTCACAGAGCGACACAATTAAATGTTTATTAGCACTGAGGTGAGAATTTGGATTTGAAAGCTGATAATACTCACACCTGTACTTTAAGTCACAAAAAATGACACAAGTCACCTCTCTACAGCTCATTAATACTTACTGTAGGTATTTTTGAAAGAACATGGTTACAACGATAAATTGCCCTTTTATGGAAGTTTGTAGTTTAGGTAATACCATACTATACAAGAGGGTGCAATTATCTCCCAAAGTGTTGAACTACTCCTTTAAGGATCACAGCGCTGGAAGCATATTGGGTCTTTGAGGAACATGTCCAGAGTGAAATGTGTGTCTGAAATGCAAATTTAATGGATTCTCTTGTATGAGGTGCTCTTCATGCTGTCACAGGCCTGACGGATGGATCGTGGTGGAACAGCATGGCGACATCAAGTGAGTGCCAATGAGCCCAGGGGCCGGGTGCAGCATGTGGAGGCCTTCACATTTGAAATGGGCCAATGCTGGAGCAGAGGCGGTCCACACCATGAGCACATTGGGGGAAGGGATGGACACCTGCGCAGTGCTTTCATTTTTCCTTTTCCAAGAACTGCAGTTCGGTTGTGGGGAATTTGGGGGGGGGGCTTGCCTCATTCACATTTTTTACCTCCTGCCTTCTTACTTCTGGGTAGGCATGCTTGAGTTAGACTATTTATATATGTTCAGACATTTTAGACGTTGTTGGTATGTTTTCAGAAATAAAAACAATATAGACAGGCAAGTGTTGTATCAAATATAATACACGGTTTGTTAATCCAGATTTGGCTTAACAATATACAGTAAGATCAGATAGCATTAAAAAATCTTAACATTTGTTACACACGCAATCATTTCCTCCCTCCCATTATCTGAAACAGGCCCAGCTGAAGAGACTTTAGAAGAAACGAGACACCAGAGACAAGGCAAGTCATGTCAAGTCCTTCAAGCTCTTCATGTCTAATTCTTACTGGGGCCACCCCCAGATAAAATCTAAGCAGTCAAGGTACTTGTGGATACTGGCCTGGCATTATATCAGACTAGTCTGTTCATCAGTCTCTGCCTTTTCCAGTTGTGCAACATTACCACCACAGCTTGGAGACTTGGAATCAGTACACTGACAACATGTTTTTCTACTCTTGAAGGCAACTGCCAGGCCTGAGTTGATGGGAAGAAATACATGACTCTGATGTGAAGTATTGATCTGTCCGCCTCAGCGGCGGCCTCTTCCTCTTCCTCTTCCTCTGCCCCAGCCTCTCCCTCGGGCGCTGCTCAAATGTCCGGCCGAGCGCCTCAGCTTCTTCCTCTCCTCGTGGTGCTCCTTCTCTGCCTGCTGCTGCTTCTTCTGCTGCTCCGACTGCAGAGGACAACAGAATTACGTATGTTAAGTAAACCTCTGCTGTGATTAAATCACCAGAAGAAAAATAAAATCATCCCTCACTTCCAGATCAGGTAGGGCCAAGACTTAAGGTCCATTCAGGTATTTCTAGCCTTTAACTTGTAGGGGTACTTCCAGTTTATTTGAGTCAGGTGTATTTTTAATTAAACCAACTATTTTGGAATATTATGTTTTAGTGTTTCCTTGGGATTTTGCCCTTTTCAAGCATTCTTTCATGTTTTACAACTTGTGAAAATATCACATAGTATGACAGTATGCTTGATATCTGTTGATTTCTGCATAGCGGCCTGAATGCATTATCGGGGGTTATAGTATTTGTATATCAGTGCTTTGCACAGTGGAGTGATAGGAAAGATTTACATGAGAGACGTGTACCTTTCTGAGAGTGAAGGTGAGCTGTTTGCTGCCGACTGCACTGTCCACCATGCTGCTGGCTCCAGACTGCTCCTCCAACTTCAGGCGCTCCTCCAGAGAAGCCCTACAAGAACAGCAACACATTATCCTCACGCGCAATATACTAAAACAGTTTGCACAGAGCATGGTTTGAACGTATTGGCACGCTGATTTACAGCATGCAGTTGATCTGTGTATATTATTTAGGTTGGTACAGCTATAACCACAACTTATTTATGCATCCCTGTACAGGTATGGTGACCTTTAACAGCTGCAACCCCTGAAGTTATCTAAATAACAGACCTGGTTTCAAGCAGTGTCACACACAATAAGCCAACACTCATCTAACTGTTTCACTTGATACATTTCCAAAGACATACTTCTGCAGTTTCTGCTTGCGGGCCATGTCATTAAAGCTTCTGAACTCCTCTCCGGCTTTGATCTGATAGAACTGAGGCTGACTCGTCTTCTTGCTCTCAGCCACGTTTGAGGTTTCCTCTGATCCGTTCTGTTCCCTCTCCAGCAGGACAGTGTTGCGGTCTGCGTCCTTCCTCTCCTGCCGCCGGCGGTCTCGGTCCTCCTGGCGCAGCAGCCGCCGCTGCTCCCTCACCTCCTCTACCCAGCTCTTGTCGTCGTCTGAGCTCTCCTCCTCGGAGCTGGCTCGTCCCTCTGGCTCTTCCTCGTCTTCAGGCGCCTGGTAAAGAGGGTGGAAAAAGCAAAAGTTAGCGCGGTGGTGTGCAGGCCTCAGCCATCAATGTGTACAAACACAACTAGATACATACGATACCAGTTGAAGGTTTGGACACACCTTCTCATCCAATGGTTCTTCTTTATTTTTATTATATTCTACATTGTAGATTAATACTTTTTAACAGGTTTGACAGTTTGATGTGACAGCCTTGTCAAGAGTGAATTTGCGGAATTTTGAGGATTAGTTGTGTTGTGAAAGGAAGGGTGATCTACATAGTTACACAAGTTTACAGAGGTACTCAGCACTTGTTGCTCGCTTTGGTTTCACTCTGTCTTCCAACAAACCCTAAGCCACCTGAACTGGTTTTAAGTCAGAACATTGTGGAGGTGCCAGGTCATCTGATGCGTAGCCTAGAAGTGTGTTTGGATTCACTGTCCTGTTGAAAATCAAACAATGGTTCCACTAAAGGTTTTATTCAAAGTACCGCTGGAGGCTGTAACCTACGCACATAGCCTATGCCATTTATGCTTGTGTGCTCGTCAGTCTTGCTGGTACTATAAAAACACCACCACCCAGACAGTGTCAACACTAGTTGACACTGTGTCTTTTTTGTCAGTCAGGTTCATTTTTGTTCTACCTCCTGCTTCATTTTCACAATGGCGACTGAAAACTTTTGACAAAATTTCATCAAAGATGAGTCATACATATCTTCGATGTGTTCCCTCTTTACTGATCCAAAACAGTACAATCTGAAAATTGCGGAGATGGAGAATCAGCTGGAAATATTAAAGCAGAAATACGCTACTACCAAGCAGACAAATCACAGGGTCTGGGCTGTCGCCGTTGCTACAGCGTCAAATTGAAGTCGAGATATTAACTGCACATAAACCGAAGCATGATGAGATGACACTGCAGAGTGCTGTGGTAGAGTGTGCCTTGTGAATTTTGTATAAACAGTGTCACCAACAAAGCACAGCCAAATCATTGCACCTCCTCCATGCTTCACAGTGGAAACCACACATGAAGAAACCTGTTCTTCTTTATTCTTGGTACTGGATTTTGGCAGCAATTTAAATGCCTGATTCGTAGTTGTGATGTGTCAGAACTCCATGTGTGAGGCACTGTTGTGGGCTCTAGGCTGAGTTGCTGTTTGATGTTTCTAAAGATCTCCTCAATGTATCCTCTGCAGCAGAGCTAAGTCTTGGTCTTCCTTTCTTCATGAGAGCCAGTTCCTTTATAGTGTTTGAGGGTTTTCACAGCTACACCCAAGGAAACATTCAAAGTACTTGAAACATTATGGGTTGACTTCCATGTGTTAAAGTTATGATGGACTGTTTAGTAAGTTAAAGCTTAGTTGATGAAAGAAATTCCACAACTTAACTCTGGACAAGGGTCACCTAACTGAAAACCATTCCAGGTGACTACCTTGTGAAACCAACAGAGAGAGTGGCAAGAGTGAGCTACTGTTAAAGCTGAAGGTGGCTACTTTGAAGAACGTATTAAATATTCCGGTTCAACACTTTTTGTTTACTATATAATTCCATGTGTTTTAATGCATACAGTATTAATCTACAATGTAGAAAATAATACAACTAAAGAACAGTCTAAACTTGTGACTGGTACTGTTTGACCATGTCTGAGTGATTACTGGGCTAATACCAGACTATTTCCAATGAAGGAAAATTAATTTGGAGAGCCACTATTTAGTTATGCTACTCCGTTCTGGCACAATACACGTGAATTCCTCCTTTAGATTTCTTATGAAGGAGCAAAGTGAATTGTTTTGGTTCAAAGGTTTCAGCGCATGCTTGCACTTCCTATGGGCTGGAAATGACCAAACTACCATTCCAGTCCAGTGTGTGGAAAACGTAACAAGCAGAAAAGCTCAGTGTTACCTGTTGGGAAGCGGCAGCCTGCTGAGCCAGTAGACGCAGCTTCTTTTTCCTTTTCTGTCCAACCTTGGAGACTATGGGGTTGAGCAGGCGGAACTCCTCGCTCTGCTCGTCCACCTGGTAGTCTGGGTTTTCAAACATCACCTTGAAACGATCGTCTCCCAGGATGCTGGGGAGAGCCTGCAGTTTTGGGAAAGTGGAGAAGATGGAAAAAGTACTATTTTTAATGTTTCCCATTCCCCTCGCCTACAGATGACGTGGTGGAATACACCTTTTGGTTTATTTTCTGATTTTTAGTAATGGTTTTAACTGAGCCCACTTTTATAAAAGTTTAGATAAACATGGCACATTACGAAAGAATCCCTTCAGAGAACAAACTGGGGCGTAGCTGTTTCGATTCTTTGATCATTTCTTTCTCCTACCTTGCCCTTCTTTTTCCGAGAAGCCACTTCTGCTTCATCATCACCCTCCTCCATCAGCTTGAGGGCCAGGTCCTTGTTTACCTGAGGCAGCTTCTGTCTCATTCAGAAAGAAAATGCATGAATTAGCTTTAAGCACAAAAAACTTTCGAGAACACTGTGACAGGATGTAAATAATCTTTGAAGTGGTTTGCGTAATGGAAGAGAGCGAAGACTTCTGAATTGTAACCTCTCTGGGTTTGAGATCTGAACAGTCCTGATCAGCAATATTTTTGTCGTCGTAACCATTACTGAGATGAATGACAAACATTTCTTCAGGGTCGCTCACCTTAACTTGCACCCTCTGGGTTCTGGACTCCTCGATCTTCTGGCGGATCTTATCCTTGCGATACTCTTCGTATGCAAACGGATTCGCCATGCTTTTCACCTGCAGCCGAACCCAACGGCAAAAAAACGTCAAAAATAACACTTCCACTGTGTTTGTTTTGTGTGTTATGTCATGATCTGTTTGAACGATGATGAACAAATAAAAGCGGCTTTTGAATAAGGTTGAAACATTGTTAGCGTCATACCTTGTGATAAAGCCTTATGTCCATGAAAAAGCCATGCATGTAGGCTCTCAGCAAGGATGATCCCACCAAGTGAGACAAACCTGGTACAAACAAGGAAAACAAACTATAAAGGAAGGAACACAGGTATTTGTGAGGAAAAAAAACACACACACACAGATTATACTTTGCCCAGTGTGTACTCCTGGACTGGATATTGGTGAATGTTTGAACATTCGTGGCTCCTAGAGGATATACCCTACTAACTTTCCTCTGACTTAAACATCTTTTTGTTTTTCATTTAATCAAATTCCGTGGATTTATTCAGGTTAATGTCATGCCTCAGGTATGTGCACTTTTTTATGCTTTTTAACAAATGTTAGCAACATTTAGAAAACGTAGGTGGTGAATACAGCCGTACTTTTGAGCTTTTGACAATGCTAACATTTACTTTAAACCCTCCCAGAGCGCCCACCCTGAATGGAGACTATGAGTCAGGTGATAAGAGAGAATTTACAGGAATAAAAAGTTTCTTACTTGAAAAAAGAAAAAAAAAAGAGATTTTTTTCTGAAATGTATAAGCCAAGAGCTTTAAAAGGTTAACAACCATCAGATGTTGCCAGACTTTAAATAGTCTGAGTATTACAGACAGCTTTTTTCAGCTGTTCTCTTGCAAGTTTAAATTGTGACATGTGAAACAAATTCTTAGAAGTCAGAAACCACTAATGATTGCATCACGTGTACACACAGAGCTGACTGCAGTGTATGAACACGTAATTCAGAGAAACACTGTTGCTGTACTGCGTCAAAATTGGGAACATTCTGAGAACATCCACCCTGAGAGGACTCCTTTGTCATGTTTTCTAGTGATCAATAGAAAACGTAATTGATGTGTCAGTGGGTGTGAGTGTGTGTAGAAAGAATGTATGTGGAGTAAGTTGCTTGTCCCAGGTCGCTGTACTCAGTCAACCCAGGCTGTGTCGAGGTTACATAACGGGGCCACATTACACGGCTCCTGTAAATCAACACCGCTGTTCCCCCTCCTCCTCCCTTCTCTTCTTTTATTCCACATCAGCCAACCAACTTTCTGCTTCTTGTCATTTGATCTCTTTACTGCTGAGCCTGCATTCCAGTGTTCATTCAACCCCTCCAGAGTGCACTCCCTCGACCCTCTTTCCTCCAACCCCCACACTATACTTTCCTTACGTAATGCTGCTCAATTACTACGTCTGTGTAGATAGTCTCGCCACCAGAACAACCCCCAAGGCGGCAGAAAGGCTCATACTGATTCATAGTTTCAGGCCTAACTTTCAAGGCTTGGATTAAATTCCTGAGCCTTTTTTTTGCTTCCAAAGTTAAAGCATCAGTTTAGAAACTACATGGTCGTTTCAGTGAAATATTTGCTGCGGAACAGAGATTAGAACGTTAAGTAGATCAGCTCCACGTGCTGTGGTAAAATTCAGACAGTGAGGTCTCACCCAGATTTTCAAGGTCCTTCCGGGTGACAAACTTGTAGTCGTCGTACACTGTGCTCTCTGGACTCTCCTCCAGCTCCTCTGTTAGGTTGTCAAGGAAGGAGCACCAGCGAGGCGCCGGGCCCAGAGCCTAAGCACACACATATACTTGTTTCAGATTTAGACTGTTGAGTAAATAAAAAAACCCTGTTGTGTACGTGTTGAGACAAAAATACATGTTGCCATTCCAGTAAGAAATCAACTACCAGGAAGTTTCTAAGAATTGAGGAATTGTCCTGAGCTATAACTTAACACTGACAGAGCAGCAGAAGTGTTACAGTTTCACGGGCAGCGCAATCCCTTTCACCTCCCAAAAAATACACCATGCCTCTATTTTTCCTTTTCCGTTTGCTTGGAATTGTTACGCATGTTCAGAAACGGTCACTAAATACGTAAAAGACAAGAATTCCATTTATGTTCCTGTGAAGTAAAAGGTGGAAACCAATCAATCTGGAAACCACTAATGTGAACTGTTACAGTTCCTCTTAATTTTAGGTGACAGAAAACTGAATGTGCTCATGTTCAGACTGAACTCAGGTAAGGGCCCCAATAGCTGAGTCACAGGAAAAAAACACGAAAAAACAATGTGTATTTTAAGTATTTTTCTAATCTTTGCATTTCATATCTGTATGTACAAAAATAACTTATACCCTGTATTAAGTAAGAAATTATATAATTTATATATATTATTTTGAATATAATTAATTCCTTCCTAATAAGCCTCAAAGTTTTGAAGCAATATTTATTTATTTAATAATTAAGATTGTCTGGCCAGAGGGGAATGAATGGACCAAATGCTCTGGTCATAATTCACACATTTGTAATGGCAAACTGTACTGTACTGTAAAAACATTAACTTAATACTCATCGTTATTTAACGTTATCTAATGTCAGTTGTAGGCCTCTCTACTCTATAGCTCTACTGGCGACCATCTGGACTTGCTCTCATCCTATCAAAAGGTGTGCTGCGTGGGGAGCCATATTTGACAAATGGAGGAAAGAATGTGTGAAGTTATCTGTAGCTTCAGCCTTTAGTACGATGACTGTAATCATGTATGTGTTTTTTTTTGTTGTTGTGTAGAGTTATTATAGTTCTTGAAAATGCCATGTGTGATAATATATGACACTACTGACGAGGTTATAAAACACAGTGATTTTCTTTACACTGGATTGGTCGCTGGCCTGGATTAAGTTTTCCTTCTATGGATCACTGTTGGTGCTTTCATGTCTCCATGCTGATGTGACTTGTGGCCAAAAAGATACTTTAAATTGTCTTTTATATATTTTTATATCTATCTTTCACAATTTAACAGCAAAACTAGCATCAACTACTGTGATCACATATTTTTAGTCAGCATAGTCATCGATATTTACTCTATTTAGTCATCAAGTGAGCCCATTCTTCACAGCTCAGAAACCATTAACCTGAGCTGCTGAGCTAAGTCAAGATTGACTTGTGTCACAAACAATGATGTGTCACTCTCTTGCGATCAAAGGACCGATAGTAAGGGCTAAATTCTGCGCCTGTGTGTGCTTTGTGCAATCTATCAGTTTACACAGGTAATGACATCACATCACTGAGAGCAAAGTCAACAGTATCCAGTGTCCGGCTCACTGACATTCCTTACTTTCATCTGTGCTCAACTGACCTGTGATACAGCCTGATTCACCAAGACAATCGGGTTGCGTGAGGAGCTGAGGGAAGATCTTTCAAAACACAGGAAGCAACTAAACGACAGCCTGTTCAAACTAGTCCAAACTTACGTATGTTCTGCTTCTCCAATTTTTTTCCCATTAAATCACATTAACCCCAATTTTAATTACATTAAAAGTTGTTCTGAGAACAATGAGGTACTGGGCCAAATGAAAACATGCAACATTTCTTGGAAAGTTCTAGCTCATGGTGTGGCTCAAGTCAATTAATTTAACAAATGACAACAACAGTGTTTCACAGAAGACACGTAAACGGAACTCCCTTTACATCATGACGATGATCACACACAATGGGATGAGCCTGACAACCATCGAACAACTAGGGTGTTTACCGTCATGATCGTTACTATGGATTTAGGTTTTATTATGACTGAAACTGCTAGTAACTTTCTCATTTATTGAATTTCCTAAAGCTCGAAGTGGCATCTTCATGTATTTTGTTATCCCTCACAGTAGTGTACTTTACTAGTAGGGGAGCTCTGATCAACATTTTAACAGTCACTTCAGAAAACTACTTAATCAGGAATACTCAAACTGGATGGTCGTGCATCACACAATGAATTCCATTAGGCTGAAAGAAAGACAGAAAATAGTCTCATCTATTCACTCCTTTAAATTCCTCTTGGCTGGGAGAAAGAACACAAAGAGGGCGTCTTTATCAGTTTACGCTTATCGACAACATGACCTGCAGAGATAAAACAGTTACTTGCTATCTACTCTTGTGCACAGTTTACAGAGGGAGACTCGTGCTACTTATGTAGCTGTCCGATTTGAAGGATGACTGGCTCTGAAAGGTAGGTGTTCAATAGTGATGATACAAGGCTGTTGACGCCAGCACAGCCAGAGCATGGCAGGAGCCAGCTTGCTGTACTTTCACTGAGGGCGTGCTATGGGAGTGCTGCGTTCTACTGCTCCGGTCCATCAGCCAGGACGTCACATAGCAGACCATGTTTCTACTAGGTGGTTTAGGTTTGTAGCTACAGAAACAGCCCAGACCAGACCATACGCAGGCTGCCACACTGTGACGTGATGTGCACCTCCCCGGAAATGTAGCTAAGCTGTGATTGGTCCGCTTGGTAGTAGCATGTTCACGCTGTAGTATTTCTAGCAATTTTCCTTTTTGTTATGAGTGCACCAGCTTAAATGACTCACACCAGCGTTCACACTACGTCAATAGGTTACGACTTGAGTTCATATTTGGCGTGCGCTAGGAAATGATCTTACAAATCTCTTAACACCTCTCACCTCTCACCTGAACAACTCTTGTGATTATTACACCCTTATAGACGTGGCCAGTCAAATTATCTAGGTGGAATGTTGGCCTATAATGACTAGGCAGTTGATTGGAGCACCCTTATTTACTATTACACAAGGAAATAAAATAAGCACAGCTTTAAATAAGGAACTGGTAAAAACAAACAAAAAAAAAACGTATGACTGACTACATCCAATATGAGACTTTCACCTAACCTTTCTCTCTAATGTGGGACAGAACGACCTAAGTCCATCACGCCTGGAATGTATCCATTTACACAAAGCACGGTCTAGTTTACTGTACACACGTGGTAAGATGACATTAGAGTCACACAACAGACAATCTCCAGCTTTAATCATTATCCAGTGGCCTTGTAAGAATCAAATTAACAACAGGGCTGTAAACATGTCTGAGCTGTGACCTCACATAGCCTTTACTGGATACTTTACTGCACTTCTCAACACAGCGGCTGGTGTCACTGTACTCACCGGGATGTAGAACGTGTTCATCTTTGGATCTTCGTTGGCAGTGAAGAGCATACCTGTTAGTGAGACATATTGTGAAGGAAAAACAATGTGAGGAAGCAGGGCCAGGCTTTGAAGTGAATTTAGTTCTGGTCATGTGTATTTGAAGAGCCTGTTGCATGTTGAAAAGGATGCAATGCAATAGTTACAATAAAAGGTAGAAATACTTGCTACCCTGACGATGAGAACGGAGAGAAATGCTTCAACTCATTCATTTAACTGAAGTGCGGTAATTACAAAAACCAAGTAATGTAACAGGTAAATTGTTGGAAAGTACCTCTAAGCGTCTAAGGGATGAAACCTCAGTTAAACCAGTTTAATGACAATGTCACTTAACTTCATCGTAGGTTTGGTCCCTAGCGCCAGTATAAAGTGACTGACAGGCTGTGACGGATAAGACAACCGGTGCGTTAACTTTACTGTTAGATGGCGCCACCCAGAGGTGGAAAGGAGCAACATGAAGTCAACTTTTACACTTCTGTTTTCTGTCCATAATTTAGGCTTCATGTAAGTATCTAAGCTGCTCTTTATGCTGGAGTGGATTTATTTGCACGCAGAAAAGGTGTAGTAAATGTACGCAGAGGTACTGTTGCTTCCTGAGTTGTTCTCACCTGAATTAGGGTACATGCAGACATCATTGATGTTGGTCTGAGGCTGTATGGAGGAGAACAACTTGCCCTGTTGTACAAACATACAATACATGACAGATAATTGGCATCAGAGATATTATACACAGATATAACTATCATTTTAGGACAGATTTCTTGATAGACTTGTACATTTACATCAAGCTAGGAAGGTCTGGTAGCGCAATGGCTGTAACTTACAGTGTCTTTGTTCCACATCTTTATTATCTTAGAGTCCGAAGACACAACCAGGTCCAGCTGTTTGTGGAAGTTGAGAGACTTGATTGGCAGGTTGTAGAAGTGGTCTTTAACCAGGAGCGGCCGGCTGGAACGCAGGTCATACAGCAGCACCTTAAAGAAAAACGAGAAATAAACATAAATATTCAGAATATTTTAAGTAGGGATGTCTGATAATATCCACTAATATTAGCATAAAAAGTAAAAATTTTGTAACCAATGTTTAACTAATTCAGGCTTCAGCATTTCTGAGCCTCCATGAATGCAACATGCACTTGATGATCTATTATAACAACAAGAACAACATGTGGATTGCTAGCCGGGGCTAACAAGCTTGCTCGTGCGGTGCCTGACTAAACTCATGTCTCTGGTTGGCTGGAATTATTTTCCATCGTGTCCTACTGATGGTAAATTTGCAACTTGCAATGACTGCAAAGGACTGGTTATGCTACATACATCTTTTCCATATTGTGGCCATTTAGTTTCCAAGTCAGTAAAATAATGCACTTTAAATAATAAATAAATAAAATGGCAGTTTTCCATAACTCAAGCTGACGTTGGTGTCTTCTTTTGCACAGAGAATGGTAACATTTGGAAAGTCAATGTTACATTTATGAATGCATCCAGCAGGCCACCACAATAAAATTACGTACATGGTGTTAATTTCACAACAGGACAGTGTTGGTGTAAAAAGCCTGCACATATCAGTGTTGGTTGATATCGGAAACAGAAATAAAGAGTTGGATATTATCGGCATATCGGATATCGGCAAAAAAGACGATATCGAGCATCCCTACTTGTAAGAATATACAAACAAAAACTGAAAGAGCTACAAATGTAACGACGTGTGTAAGACTTTCTATCCATTTCAGATCAAGAATCATCAAAGACGCATGACCTTTTTGAAGAAACTTGAACTCGTTTTACAGAGCAGTACAACTTCTTAGAAAAGACTGTATCCCATCAGCCACTTCACTGTGAGCTGACTAATCACAAGATAAAGAGGTGACATTTGACACCGTGTGGGTACATGACAGTTTACAACGACAACAAACAGAAAAGAAGTGGAGAATGTAGAGCAGGGTCATACCCAGTGTCACACCACACAAACGAGCAAGGTCATAAAGTTTTCTGACTACTGGACAGCAGAACAGACTGATGCACACAGGTATTGTAAAAGAAAATGCATGTTGCACGTTGTTCAGCTAGGACATGGTCATCTTTTGGCTCACCTGCCCTGTGCTGGTGCCTACCGCCATGGTGAGGGAGCAGTTAAACTTCAGTGCACTGATTGAAGGCAAACCTTGAACTCTGTCAACAAACAGAAAAATGACAATGTCACCTTATAAGATAAGGGAATCCCTTATTTATCCCAAAGACGGGACATTTGCAGCGTTGCAGCAGCAGACACGCAAGTCTTAACTAAGTACAAGGAATTTGTCATATTGCACTTGCATCAAGACGTATGTAAATTTGTTATATGCAAGCTTCTTATATTGCACATCATGTGGAGACTTGTGTTGTGATGTTGTGGTTGTCCATGTATTAGGCCAGTGTGCATGTCTTCTACTTGATTGTACAGCCTCGGAGCAGCAGGAAGATCAGAATAATCATTCAAGGAGGTAACAGAAACATATGCTCCTTTGTCACAGGATAATTAAGTGAATCAGATAAAGCTGGATATTATTTCTGCAGTGTGCCACAATGACACACAGCTGGCAGGTTATTTTTAATGTAGCAGAGGAGAAAAGAGTCATGTGGCTGAATATGCATCGTCGAGCTGATCGGCTGAAATTATTTGACATGTCAGCATGACAGCTCGCTACTCACTCTGTTCCTTCAGTGAGGCTGCTCAGGGCACAGTCCAGCAGGCCCACTCGGTTCCGGACACGAGGGTCCCAGCATTCTACTCGTCCCTGGCGAGCGAGCAGAACAAGTGTGACATAAAAGCATGTTTGATTTTAATTTTTTTATGATTATTTGGGACAAAATTGGGACGAATAAAAAGCTATAACAGGCAACTACTAATGTGGGCAGCTCCAAATGTAAGTGAGAAGTAGCGCTTGGGAAAACTTGATCTTTAACACTCAAATATCATGTGGAACACTTTTTTTTTTTTTTTGTCAACCCAGCTGGCGTGTGAAATGTCATACCAAACAATACCAAGGAGACGACAGAACAGAAAGCCACTGAAGAATTCAAATGAGAAAAAACATCTCCTAGATGAATATGAAAGCACTCAGTGCTGTTTCTTTTAAAGGTGGTGACTACCTCTTGAGAACAGCCAATGAAAAACTGAAACCATGTTAAACTGTTCAACTGCTTTGTTTTATGACAATAAGACATTTCAAAGATATCTTTATCTCTACATCAGCAACGAAGAGCCACAGGCTGTCTTTTCCTGGTAATAACTGTCACCTTCACACAGAGCCTGTGATGACACTTACCTCAGAGGTCCCTGTGGCAAACAAATGATGGACGGGGTTGATGTCACACACATTATTCTCACTGGTAAAAAAAAAAACAAGACAAAGCAGCGTTATGATCGTGAGTATAGAGTATGGAGAGAAAACGGCAGATAGTGTTAACCCACTATACTTACACAGCATCAGTCTGAAGTGAGTTGAGGAAGCGGCCTTGTTCCAGGTTCAGCCTGAACACCTCTGAACTGAAAGTTAAAACGATTAATACATGCACACAATGAATCTAAAAACATGCCCGACAGAAAGCGTGTCACAACGTACAACCTCTACTCACCTTGTCCCCACAAAATAGAGGTCACAGGAGGGGTAGTGGTACGAGAAGTCTCGTCCAAACTTTGGGATACGGGTCTTGAAATAGTGTCCGTGTTGGGAGTGGAACTCTACGTAGCGGTCGCAGTGCAGAAACACCAACTGCACAGAAACACAGTGAATTTGAAAGCAACATTGGTTAAAAAACGCTGACAAGAATATGTACAAATCATAAACCTAAATATGGTGCCACAGACATTACATGCCTTATGTTACCAAATTGTTGGTATAAAAAGGCTCCTGTGTCTTACCTTGGAATAGTCATCAGACAGGATGTCAAATGCCACGACTTTGAGAGAGAGAGAAGAACGTCATCAGGCTTAGTGTATTACACAGAGGCAAAGCAAAAGGTGGGTGTGCGTGCCATCTTACCGTCTGAATCCAGACATCGCTCAAACTTCAGGGACAGCTGATAGGTGTCATAACAGCGAACCCTGGGTTTGTAGGTGCCTGAGGGAAAAATTAAATGCCTCCTGAACGGTACTGTGCTGACAGCTGATGACACCCAAAATTTAAGACAGGATAACATTCAACATTCGTGACGCACAGCTCGTCTTACCTGCTGCAAGGATGAACTGACCATCCCTGGACACTTTGATGGAGGTGCACACAGTGGGCATCTCAAAATCCTGAATGAGCTCAATCCTCCGCAGTATGTCTGAAAACACAGGCGATCAGAGAAGTCAGAATAATCACAAACTACTTGGGGAAAATTAACCAGCCTTTGATGGTGGAAACTCACCGACATCTTGCTTTTGTAGCTGTCTTTTCTTCCGATCTGAGAGCCACTGCATTAACGAAATAGCGGTGAATTTTATTTGGCATAAAGATACACTTCCCCCAAAATTATTCACAGCAATGATGTAGTATAGTATGGCTCGTTTTTGTTTTGGTCGCTGTTACATATCATTCTACAACAGTATACCTTGCTTTAAATGAAGTATATGAAAAGTTACAATAAGGTAGCGTGTTTTTGAATTTGAGTTTGACAGTGACATTCCCCGATAACATGATGTTAGTAACAGGCACTCTTCTCTCTGCTAGCACTGTTAGCTTACTAGCTAGGTTCAGGGTAAGTCATAAAAGAGAGAGCCCATGAGGGGCAAGTCGCATTTCTCACCTCTGGGAGGGACTTTCCGTGGCTTAAATTGTAAATCTTAACATCATTTACACTGGACACTTGCATTGTGAAAAGCGACCAAGGCTCCGGCCACTCACAACACTGTTCCACGCCGGTGAAATCTCACTGGATCCACGTTGTTGCTCCGGCAGCCAAAACAGGAAGTGGAGGGGAGTTTTGCGAAATTGGTTCGTGTAGAAACTACAGTGACCTCACACCGTTCCCATTAAACTGCAATTTTTTTTAAATTATTGTTTTTATTTATTTAAAAAAAATGAAGTTGTTTAATTAAAACAGCTGCACGAATGTAATGCTGTGTAATTGCGGTAGACTCGCTGTAGACAGTTAAAACTAATAAACTATGTCGCAGTTGTATATTTCAAACAAGCCTACTTATTAGCGTGCTTAGATAAATATATTAGCGCTATAAATATTTATATCGTCACCCTAATATTGTGTTTGAGGCTTTTCTGAATTGTTCCCATGCGTTCCCATTTTACTCCTTTTTACTGTTTTTATTTTAGTTTTTAAAATTGTGCTCATTTTTTTCCGTTACTGTTATAAACATTATTAAGTGTGTGGATGATTATTTTGTATTTCTGCACACCACCTTGGTCTGCTGGGTTTGTTTTTAAAAGTGCTTTAGAAAAAAAAAACTTTGACTCGACTTGACTTTACATTTATGCAGTAGTGTTCAAAAGCACTAGGGTGGAGGTTTGGGTGGGGGACAGGGGGTGTCAGCGTGTTTTTTGGTAACTCTGAGGAAACTGTACAACAAATACAAATTTGAAGTACACCCTTTGTTAACTTTTGTGACTCATGTTTGCTAAGATGAGCTGGAGTGATGTCAGAGCTCCTAGTGACAGTAGAGGCCAGTGGACTGGCTGTCCCTCAGTCTCAGGTAGAGCTGCTACCCCAACACTCAGCACTCAGAGGGACTGTTACAGGATTGGTATGAGGATAACCTGAAGGTAAGCTCCACCTTTGGAAAATAAAATTGTATACACTTTCTTTTATGTGTGATTAAATAAGGAAATCATAACCAAAGTGAAAATGGGAAAAAATCGTGTTGTTATGGGTAAAATGTAATTTCACACAGTGTATTTCCTGTAAACTCCATTGTATGCTTTTAGTGATATTGTAACTGTACGCTTGTTTGCTCAGGGTCACGGAGTATTCGATGTCAAATTGTGTGAAGGATTTCTGCCTGGAGGTCTCTATGTGAGGCAGTGGGAGTCATGACAGACTTCTGGCTGATTTCTGTCCCACTGGACAAGACCAGTTTAACCAGTGTAGAGAAGCTCAAGCACACCGTTGCCAAAACCAACCTGGCCTCCTGCTACAAGTTCTCCATTCCAGATCTCAAGGTGAGGCTATGGAGCATCTTTTCCGGGGAAGGGCTCTAGGGAGCCAACATAATTATTTGAGTAAATGAAAAAATGAAAACAGACACGATAATGAGGTGTGGAAAGCATTGTTGAACTTTAAGAGCGACCATGTATATGTGTGTGTTTGTTTTGTTCTTCTACCAGTACAGTAGAGTGTAGTTGAGGAGAGTGATGGTGTTTGGTGTCCTTCTCTGGTGAAGGGATAAAGGCTCAGGTTGCTCTCTACAGTTTGAGGCAAAATTTCCATCTGACCCATTTCACTCAACGTGATTAATGTTTGCCGTGCCTGCTGGACACAGCGTTTTGACCATCGTTGTTTGGTCCTGTCAAGGAGGCCAAATGTGAAAACTCTTTCTCTGCTTTGTCACATGGATGATACATCAATTGAAGTGACATTAAAGTGCTGTCTATGCTGTGTGTGACCTCAGGTGGGGATACTGGACAGTCTGCTCAGCGTGTCAGATGATCTCTCTGCACTTGACTCGCTGACTGAAAGGTAAAAAAAAAAAAAAAAGTCCAATCAATGAGTAAAGGACCAAAGTCAATATATTCCACCAGAGCCTATGTACACAGGTGCATCCTTGCCCTTCGACGAGGCTAGTAACTCTGAGCTTGTGTGTGGTCATTGCCATGATTAATTGATGGTCAGGGGCAGCTGACGGTTAGTTTTCCCTCCTGATTTTAAATTCATTGTTAGCGTATCTGAGCAGGTGAGCTGTAGGTGGTGAAGTTAACGCTTATTTAAAACACCAAGATGTGGCCTAGGGAGCTCAGGCAAGGTAGATTTGTTTCACAGTTTAATCCAGAAGTTTGAATTTAGTTTGATCTGCTGCTTTCCGGATGAAATAAATTCTGTTTCCACATTAATATTTCATTGTGTGTCTCTGTGTCAATCATGAATGAAGATTTAGAGGACAGGAGGTTTCCAGGAAAGAAGAAGCACTTAAATAACAGATAATTACTTTGTAATAACGGTGTTTTTTTATGTGGTCAGTGTGATCAAAAAGACAAACCAGTGTATGAGGGAAGTGATGGAGCAGTCCAGTGACAAAGTGCTGGAAAACGCCTTAGTCAATGGAGGTGAGTCAGACACACACATTGATGCTGTATAGGATTTCATTAAATGAGTGCATGGAAGCCACTGTTCACACTAACAGTTACTATTACTTCATTGTGAGCTGTATGCAAGTGGTAGCACAGGACTACAACTACCAAAAACAATCCAGCCTAACGAGTGTCTCTGATCATTCCCTCTCATCAGACCACAGCAAGACTCAGAGAGCCGCCCTGTCACCCATGAAAGCTTACCTCAAGTCTCTTAAGGGTACTTTATCTGCTGTCAATTCGCTCTTTATGCTGATGTATGGTTCAATGTGACTCCATCTATGCAGAGAGTACCCGCTATTCCTCTGCGTAATGGCATAGATTTACAATTGTGCAATACAGGGGATTTTAGATATGTAGTCAGGTCATGACTTAACTTGTATGTTTGTTCGCAGTGGACCTGATGACTTATATGACCAAGTTTCAGTGGGACAAAGCCAAATATCCCACTGCTCTGCCCCTCTCCAGCCTGGCAGACATCATCAGCAAGGTACAGGGTTAGAAAACTGAGAACACCAGGAAAAAAGGAAAGAGAAAAAGAGAAAATTTGTCAAGTAAATAATCGCATCTTTCATATGTCACTGTTTAGTAGTTATTTAAACATAACATGTATATTCCTGGGGGATTTTTAGCCCAAGCATCAGTCTACCTTTGATGCTGATGTTGTGTGGTTTTGATTTGAAAGAAAATCATGCAGAACATTTTCGCAGTTTATTCCAGAGTGTGCTTGTCAGCAGCATGGATGCTTGTTACATGTCATTTACATACCTCCGTTTCATGCGCGGTGCTTATTTGTGCTGTTAATACCTGCATGTGTGTCAGGAAGTTTCCCAGGTGGAGACAGAGTTGAAAACCCGTGCTGCCGCATACAACAGTGTGAAAGCAAACCTGCAATGCCTTGAGAACAAACTGCAGTGAGTGACCTCAGCAATATAGTAAGAAACATAAACAATTATATCAAGTCTATATAAATACCTTACTGGATTCTATGTTCCTCCAGTGGCAAGTTACAAACGTGCAGTCTAAATGGCATCGTGAGGAAAGAAGACCTGGTGGTGTCGGAGTACCTCACCACTCTACTGGTAGTGGTGAGAAGGTCAGTTGCATAAATGTTTGTTTATTCCTGTCGTATTCTTCGCCCGCAAGTTGATTTCTGAATATGTTTTTGACCACAGGGGGAGCTACGTGCAGTGGGAGAGGACCTATGAATCCTTGTCAGAGTTTGTGGTTCCACGGTCAAGCAGGTGAGCTGTCTTCGTGCCCTCTTGGCTGGGAGACAAGCCGTTTCACTTGATCTAAGTACACCAGCAAAGCTCCGAGTACCTGCTCTCAACATCTGAAAGGTCAGGCTGAGCAACCACAGGTGTTTCCTTACCAGCAGAAAGTAAGAGTGTGCAGCTTGGGAGAGCAGCAGGGCAGGAAATGGTGGAGTTTTCCGGACATGAGACATATAGAATAGAACAAAACATAATTTTATGAATTGGCCCTTAAACTGAAATCAAATAGAATAAAAAATGTTAACAGAGGATAAACACACTTGAAAGTAAAAGAGTTTAACTAATCAAGTCTGATGAAGTCCATCCACTTAAGATCATACTTTAGTGATTTAATTCTGGTGGAAAGGAAATACTGAGTACTGTATATAATATAATCAACGTGAGTAGCTGGTTTCTGGTATTGACAGTTGTTACACTATATCTGAGGTTTCTGATTTAATTCCTTATCTCAGTTCAGATTCTTTCAAATTGTTTTGGAACCTATGCTCTGATCTTCAATAGCCTACAAAAATGCTGTAGGCTTCACTTTTGTTTCACTAATGTCACATGACTAGAACTTGGGGTCATACAGTGTTGAAGTAGTTGGTTCTGACACCACACAACAAGAAGGGTCTCGGTTCAAACTTGGCTGGCTGCTGCCATTCACATTGTCCCGTCACATGCGTGGTGTTTTTATTTATTTATTTATTTATGTATTTTCCCGGACTGTTCCGCCTTCCTCCCACAGTCAAAAGGTTAGGTTAACTGGTCATTCTAAAGTGGCCGTAGGTGTGGATATGAGTGTGAATGGTTGTTTGTATTTCTGCCCTATGATACACTGGTGACCTGTCCAGGCTGTACCCTGCGAGAGGAATATCCAGTTTGTCTTGGACAGCTTGTTAAACAAAAGCAATGTCTATGATAACAATATCTTTCTTATACTGGGAGTAGACTTTTAAAGTCATAGAACATATAGGGATCAGCTAGTTGATCATTGATGATACTACTCAGTACTCAGTCATTGGTTTAAGTCGAGGTAATTTCCTCATGGTTTAAAAGCTGCTTTCAATAAATAAAACAAAAAAACGGGTGACTTTGTTTTCTTCACCCTGTCTTCCATCTGTTGCTGCATGTTGTCGTGCGACTCTCTGAGATTCTACCATTCTTGTGTGTTGCTCTCAGGAAGCTGTTCGAGGACAGAGAGGAAGGAGTCTTCTCCGTGACACTTTTCAAAAGAGCCGTGTGTGAATTCAAAGCCAAAGCCCAAGACAGCAAGTAAGCAGGACGGATTGCCAGAAAACTCCCGGTCTAGTCTAAGCTGTGTTGTCTGTGTCGATTACCATAGTGTAGCCTCTGATCAACACAGGTTCATCGTGCGCGAGTACAGCACTGACCTGGAGGAGAAGAATCAGCAGGAAATGAAGCAGCTTGGAATTGACAAAAAGGAGCAATATGTGAGAACATGATGTGGACTCTCTCTGAGGTTTTTTTTTTCTTTCAGTGTGTGTTGTAGTGTTTTTATAAATGTGCCTCCTTTGCAGGGGATCTTTGTACGTTGGCTGAAGGTGAATTTCAGTGAGATGTTCATCACCTGGATTCACTTGAAAGCCTTGAGGGTGTTTGTGGAGTCAGTCCTCAGGTCAGTGCCGGCAAGTGAAAGATTTTCATGTGACTTCTACTGTATGTGTGAGCTGACTTATAATAATATCTCCTGTCAGGTACGGGCTACCTTTAAATTATCAGCCGCTGCTACTGCAGAGTGACAAGAAGCGCTCCAAGAAGCTCAGAGAGGAGCTCACTTCACTGTTCATGCATCTGGACCCTACTGCCAGTATGAAAGATGTAAGAGGCCAAACGTTTACTGATTACTGATCATGTCATCGTTATATAACCTTAAATTCAGAGCAATATATACAAACATGCAAATTTAATCATCTTTATCGTAGTAAGTTCAACTCAAGCTTTCTATATTAGCTGTAGTCACACAGTAAAGCACATTTCATGTCATCATAAGGGAATAGGCCCAACTTCACCCAGACTTAGGGTGAATTCAGGTACAGCGAGACATCAGGTCTGTCATAAGAAAAACAGCATCGCACTTCAGCCCTAGAAAGTTTAAGTCAAAGCAACTGGTGATGAGACCTTGCTGTGAATGTAGATGAATGTAGATGTAGAGTCGCATGACATGATTCATGTGCCTTTGGTTCCATGGGGATTGTGTCCAGCATCAACCAGGAAGTATACCTCAACACAAAAAAAGTTGAATTAATAATAAATGATGGATATACATGTAAATTACATATAAACATTTATGATAAAATAATCCACCAAAGTAAACCTATAAACATATATTTTCCAAAATTCAAACACACCTCATGATAAATATGTTTTAAAATTGTATTTACATTTTGTTTTTAAGATTAGGCCACAAAGGGTAACAAAGGCTAGCTAGAGCTAGGCCTTTCTCAACATGGAACCACATAGATATAGCCTACAGCCAATGTACATTTTTAATAATTATTGAAGAGACTTAAAGCGCTAAACCCTCAAATTATTTGGCCCTCGGTCAAATTATCCCGACCCAATAATTTGCTCTGGCAGTGACAGACAATGAGGCTTACTCCATTTATGTTAACATCGAGGAATCTTAAAATATATAGTAATCTTAAGAAAATCAAGAAGAATGTTCAAAATTCTTGATGATTGAAATCCCACAGAACACAGTGTCCCATATTACCCAGTGGGCTGTCCCATGTTACCAAACAGTGACATGATGACTTCTGACCCAATTTAGTAATCAGGGAGCTTCAATGGACTTTCAGAGGAAAGGGAATGGACTTTTATGTCTAATCTACAAAAGAGCATCAGTCTATATATATTTTGTGAACTTTTCATTTTCATTCATTGATATTCTTTTTATGCGCTAAATTTGCCCATACACCCTGTAAATCTTTTTTTTTTCCCTTGGAACAAATTACTATTACAAAATTGTAATAATAATTCAGCAAATACTAATGATCAAATTCATCGAACTGCAGTTCTCTATATAGTGTGTTTGTATTGTCATGATT
Organism: Mugil cephalus; assembly: GCF_022458985.1. NCBI lineage: Eukaryota > Metazoa > Chordata > Actinopteri > Mugiliformes > Mugilidae > Mugil > Mugil cephalus. Next base: position 3,173,569 of record NC_061786.1, on the reverse strand, counting down.
TGACATAATTTATTTGAATTATTTTGGAAACAGTGACACTGTTACATTCTTTGTTTACCTGATTGTAAAATTTACCCTCAAGATCAATAATATATATGATTATGATATATTAACATTAACAGCAATCTGAGTGGAGAAATCATTTCAAACTTTTACCTATTCATACTATTCAGCATTATAGGTACTATTCATTCAGTGTGGACCTCATTAAGAAAGAATCTGTTTACAACATTATTTATGTTAAATGTAATTAGAAATGCACTTGCTTTATTTTTGAAAGTCATAGTAAACACTAATGGAAATCTACCCTGGCCACTAATCAGCCAAAACTCAATGGAATAGTCCAAAATATTTCTGTTGTTTTGCCGTTTTAAAGTTGGAAAGACAGCTGATTTTTTCTGTTTTCTGAGATGCAAATTATATTCAGACATGTACCATCAACCAAGACCACATTTTTTCAAAGCATCCGTTTCAAGATTTTATAACGGAGGTTTTCACTATCAGAGATCCCTATTCCCATGCACTCTGTTAAATTTCAATTTAGACTTAGACTTAGAAAGACTTGAAAACCACTAGTAAGAGAAAAATAGGTGTAAGATAATTAAAAAAAGTTAAATATAAAAGTATGTATGTATAATAGTATATTAAATATACAAGTTGCATACGTACACATCTACAAGAAATAGAAATTGAAGTAAATATATACTGTACTCATCATTTGTATGTACAACAAATGATAAGGTGCAATAATGTGAATATTGACATGAATAATATAGTACAGCTGGATTGAGTATTCCATTATTACCTTAATGAAGCCTTATTTTGTTTTTTTCTTTAGCATGTTCCACACATCATGCATTTGTTGTTCAAACATTTAGACAGATTTTGTAATGCATTAGGTTGTTTTTGTTGTTTTTTCAATTTTTCAAAAGACCAGTAACACTCCAGCAAGTGGAGCGTTTGTCCAGATTTCCTCTTGACGTCTGACTAAAGGAGAACACTGTCAGCCATCTGAGATGACATCTGTCTCATGCAAATTTGTCCGTGGCCTTGCAAGACCACAGAGAGAAAAGTGGAATTTGCGTTGCAGGCATATTTACTGCAAGATAACCATGGTGCAAAAAAGGCTCCACTAATTAAGTGGAAGTTTGACTCTGTTTTCTGGGTCCTCTTGGCCAAACAGGTGAGCTGTGACATTCCAGGACTCTGTCAGCAGGAGTTCTTCTCCTGCATCTGCTTCCAGATCAGCACCAGCATGTTGGAGGTCAGCTAGCAGTGAGCAACGCGACTGACAAAGCAAAGAGGGCCCAGTCGCACCTCCTGTTCCACCTCCTGTCAGTCAGAGACAGAAACATAAAGACACTCATCAATGAAACGAAACACATCTAGCAGAAAATATATACAATTAATTATCCCAGTTTTCACTGTTACTCTTAAATGAGAAAGAACTGACTATTTTTGGATGGTGGTGTAAATAATCCTGTCAGTGGACGGATGTGGGTCCCCTTCGTCGTAATGCCAGCTGCACCACTGTGGACTACAAATATGATGTGCTGAACATGGAATTGCGAAAACAGTTTAAATATGTTTAATTTCTGAACTATATTTTTGCTCAAATCATTTTCATGTAGACATCAGCGTACACCTTCAAACCACTAAGTGAACTCTTAAAGTCTGTGCCACTGTGTGGCTGCACCTTGATTCAACAAAACAGGCCAACTTTGCATACACCACATCAGCACCGATACAACAAAACAACAATAACTACTTAATGCTATAATTCCCATTCCACATTCCACATTTCTACTGGGTATATTTCATAACTAGCCCTACACTGTCGGTTTATTTTTGACGTTTGTGGTGAGGTTGTCTATTTCTGTTACTCCAGGTGTTGCCAAATCAATAAGCGACTGATATTTTAAGGATTAGAATTCTGAGGTGGGAGAATGAAAGCAGTATCAGGACCTTTATATTGTAAAGTCTATAAAGTCTACTACGTGAATGTATTGTTGCTTAAGTCACATACTGTTATCTCTGTTTACATGTCTTTGGGTTTACTAAACCATATATGTGATTAAAGATGCACAAAGTCTTCTGTGGCTCCAGAGGGAACTGTGTGATAAACAGAAAATCGGCTCAGTTATGGTTAAGAGTGCTGCTCCTCACCCCCCACCTCTGCTCAGGCCAGTGGCGCGAGAAAACAATAACTACGAGCTGTGTTGTAGGAGTGAAATGTTAATTTGATGGAATACTCAGCAGTTAGATGTTCTTCACTGGCTCCCGGTCCATTCCCAAAGGGGAACGGAAGCTAATTCTGAGATGCTGTGGGTTGATTAATGGTCTTGGTGGGAGGAAAAAAAACAAGGTTTTAATTAATTTTCATTCACTTTCACTCATGAAATATTCACTTAAACGGGAGAGTTTACACAACTTCTGGCACGAACAGTTGAATGAAATCATCCAAACAGAATACAGGAAGAATCACTGGGTTGGATCCGTTCATTGTGGATTGGTATTGCTTTCTTGGGTGTTAATTATTCACATTGTAAGCTTGATTCTAACGCTATCAGATGTCCTTATAAGATGCGTTTGGTACCAACCAAAAAAATATGTTTGGACTGCACTCGTGTATATCTGCTATAACATTCCGGTTTCTGGATGTGCACTCCAGTACATCTAGGTTTGCTTAAAATCGAGCTTTAAATTGGGTCAGGTTTCAGAAATAGAACTGAACGTGCACAACACAACCAGGGCAGTTCAAATTCTCACTCTACAATGTGACAACAGACCCCGGCTGTGCACAAATAAAATATTAATCTTTCAAATAAATGTGACAGAGCAAAAGGATATCTGTATAAAGTAGCATGAAATGTAAAAAAAAAATTAAAAAAAAAAAAAGTACAGTGATATTCAGCTTGGCCCAGTAACTTTCTCCCGCCGAATGCTATATAATACCTGGTCACCAGAGAGTGCACTGTCTCTGCTGAGGAGCAACCAGTCTCACTGCATCCTTAGATTAGAAGCTCTACACTGGTAACACTGTCAAGTCCTGATTGAATTCCTGCTCATAATGCCAAACAATGACACTATGAGCTCCAGCTACAGATATTGTGTGAAATGAGATATAATATGTCAGTTTTATAAGGGAGGCTGCAACAAATTAAGTTATTATTGATTCGACCGTCTTGCAGTGAATTACCATGGCTCCAGACATGAAGAGAAAGTCCTGCCAGCAGATGCTCTCTCTCTCTCTCTCTCTCTCTCTCTGTGTGTGTGTGTGTGTTTCCGAGAGAGAGAGAGAGAGAGAGAGAGAGAGAGAGAGAGAGAGAGAGAGATGGAAAGTGTTAGGAAAAGCTGGCCGTTCAAGCTGTGCTATTTAGTGCACGAAACAGTCTGGAGAAGAAGTGTTTTACGCGCCGTGATAATGGCTATTATTTCCGGCTAGTGAGCTTCAATTTTCCTTTTTTTTTTTTTGGTACAAAAAAATAAATTATAATCCTTAAAACATTAAATAAAATGTGGACAGTTCCGAAGCCAAAATACAGAGCTGGTTTGTGCGACGAGGGGGAGATTGCTGTGAATATCGGCGGAGTCAGAGTGGTTCTTTTTGGAGATGTTTTAAACCGCTACCCGGAGAGCAGATTGGCTGAGTTGATGAACTGTTCAACTCAGAATTCTGAAGTTATCTCCTCGCTTTGTGATGACTTCGACCCGGGAAGAAAAGAGTTTTATTTTGACCGAGACCCCGATGCATTTAAGTGCATCATCGACGTGTATTACTTTGGCGAGATCCACATCAAACGGGGCATTTGTCCTATCTGCTTCATCAAGGAGATGGAGTTCTGGAAAATAGACCAGAGTGTTTTAGACGAATGCTGTAAAAGTTACCTAAGTGAGAAGGAGGAAGAGCTGAAAGAGATAGCAAACAAAGTGAAAGTCATTTTGGAGGACATGCAGGTGGATCAGTGCGTTACGCGCACTCAGCGGTGCCAGAGGTTGCTGTGGAAGCTCATGGAGAAGCCGGGTTCCTCCCTGCCGGCGCGCATCATCGCCATCGCCTCCTTCCTCTCCATTTTGGTCTCGGCAGTGGTGATGTGCGTGGGGACCATTCCGGAGCTCCAGGTGACGGACGCCGAGGGAAAACTGGTGGAGCATCCCATCATGGAGGCGATCGAGACAGCTTGCATGTTATGGTTCACCGCGGAATTCACACTGCGCCTCGTTTCCTCCCCGAACAAGCTGCACTTCGCGCTCTCCATCATGAACATCATAGACTTCATGGCCATCATGCCTTTCTACGTGGTCCTGTCCCTCACCTACCTCGGCACCGCATCCATGATGGAGCTGGCAAATGTCCAACAGGCTGTGCAAGCGCTCCGCATCATGCGCATCGCGCGCATTTTCAAGCTGGCGCGCCACTCCTCCGGGCTGCAGACACTGACCTACGCGCTGAAGAGGAGCCTCAAAGAGCTGGGACTGCTCCTCATGTACATGGGCGTAGGGATCTTCGTGTTCTCAGCCCTCGCCTACACCCTGGAGCAAAGCCACCCGGAGACCCTTTTCAGGAGCATCCCACAGTCTTTCTGGTGGGCCATCATCACTATGACCACGGTGGGCTATGGAGACATCTACCCCAAAACCACCCTAGGCAAGTGCAATGCAGCAGTGAGCTTTCTGTGCGGGGTGATAGCCATCGCGTTGCCTATTCATCCCATCATTAATAACTTTGTTGTCTTCTACAATAAGCAAAAAGTGCTGGAGACTGCAGCAAAGCATGAAGTGGAGCTGATGGAGTTGAAATCCGGCAGAGAGGTGCGCAGAAAAAGCAGAGACTAAGAGCAAGAAACATCTGGATCGAGATAAGACTTTCTAACTCCATCAGCCTGAAAATAAAATATTTACAGTCTAACTGTGGTCAACCAAACATGGACAAAAGGAAAAAAAAAACAGTGTACACAATTCATTATGTAAACACATTCATAATCTCTGTATAAGACTCTTTAAGAAATCCAGATCCCCATGAGATGTACATAGCGTCATAATACTGCTGTTGTCTCTACTCTGTTGTTGCTTTCACTAGGCAACATGTTTGTGTAGCCCAGCAATCTTATCCACTCTTGTTCTTGTGAAGGCTATTATTAGTACTGTGCAAGAAATATACATGTAGGCTACGTGAATCATTACGTCAATGTCACTGTGAATAAAGCAAAAACAAACTTCACACGCTGAGTGCTCTCTGAGAAAATGACGAAGGAACACATGAAATCTGTGCAGAAATAGAGAATTCAGCAGTCTGAATTAAATGAATCTTCCAGAGATACAATCCGATTAATAAAGAAATCCCTCTGTTGTGGGTGGAGAACAAACACATAGGGAATGCCTGGTGCTAACATCACATACACTTTGTATTGTGTGTCTGAACTAAAGCAGTGGATTATGTCTGCTTACAATGGAGGTTTATTAAAGGGGATCATTTTTACAGAAAACAAAATATTTCCATCTGATCATCATTTTGAGTCAGACTTGAGAAACTGCGATCCTACAATTAAGTTATTTTTAAACATATATAGAGGATAACAGGATGTCTCCGTGTTGTCATGGCTGAGCTCATGGCATCCGTGGCACCAGGGGCATGAGAGGCAGCAGGAGCACGAGGTCCAGTCCTTGTGCCACAAAGTGCTGTGGTTCTACAGGGCTACAGGGGGTAGAGACTCCAGCCTGGACTAACAGGGACACAAGATTCTGGGCTCCGGATACAAGCGACAAGAGAACCTGAGCCGAACACAGGCACACATAACACCCCCAGAGTCACAACTGTTTTGGATGCTGTATTATTTTTGTCTGAAAAGAGGATCATCCCGTCAATTATAGCCTTAAATACTAACATTGACTTGGTCAATATATACGTGACAGACGCGACCTGGAAAAACAACATCCGCGAATAAAAACCACAACTTAACTGTCCAGAGAAAGTGAGGGCTTGGGATGGGATGAGAGGGGTCACAGCGAGGGGATGGAGATGGAAGGTGATCCTTCTTATGGTGTAGAATAACCCAGGAAGGGAGACTCAGGGTGAGGGGTCACATCACACAAGGCTTTTCCCCGTGGTTGCTATAATGAAGAGGGAAGTAAGTGAGGTGAGGTGGTGGGGGCTGAGAACTGAGAGAGACAAACGGGGAGACTTACGTAAGTAATAATGAGTTCATACGGCACTGAACTTGTATGTATGATTCGGGCTGTCTTGTGCTTTGGAAAAGTCTCAATAAACCAAAAGAAAAAGTGATTCTACAGTCTGTCAGTTATTTATTCGGTCTATCTGTTCACACAGATTTATAAGAAGTGGAATGCCTCTGCCCCTACTGGATTTATCAAAACGCAAGGGCTTGACAAAACTCTTTTCATGTTCTTGCATTTTGATACGGTGTCTGGGAGAGCTCAACACACTGCAACTTAACAAGACACATGCAAATAGACAGAGCACAAAGTAAGAAAACATCTTCATCAATCTGACTACAGATGCGTTGTTGGGGTCCCTTAGAATCATCTCTGTTGCGGTGTGTTTCTGTGATTGCCAGCGTTGAGAGTATTTGGTGGTGCAGTTGTGAGCTTCTGCAGCCCATTTATGTGTGTGCTGCTGTTGTTGCGTCTCCCTACGTAGCTGCGTTGCGAGTACTTGAACACTCTGACGGCGTGTTGTGAAGTTGATAAGGACCTTTCCCTAACTCCACCATGTTCGGTCTGTTTGGATGTGTCTTCTTAATCTGCAGTGCGTGGAGCTCTCTCATGAAAGCTTTTTCTAAAACTTTTTTTTAATTAAAAAAATCAAAAAGGCTTTCTGTGTGCAGCAGTGATCAACAGTTTCTTCCTATACTTCAACTGTCTTGTAGCGTAGGAAAGATGAATATATAATTTATGATAGGTCAGGCTGAAAAAACTTTATACCCACTGAGTTCAGGGTGTGGACATACATAGATCAGTGTTCTCTGTGATCTGAATGAATGTCTTTGTTGATCCTGTGAGTGATCTACCCATCTGTTTGTCATCTCCATCAGGCTGTATATATATTTTGTGCCTATCTGTGCTTTCACATCACGCCTGACACGATCCTAGGCAGTGGTCTGTGAGAAGCTGTCGTCCCCAGCGGGAAACACTTCAAAGTAAGGCTAAGTACGCCCCCACACACGCACACACACTGTCGGCACTGAAAAACACACCACCCCACCCGCTGATTTTCCCTCCACCTCCTCATCCTCCGTCTCTGAAGATTCTGATGATGATCTGTCAGCTCCACTGGCTGCGAGAGCCATCAGACGCGGTTATATGTAAAGCACTGGTGCTGTCACATATTGACGGTGTGTGGCGAGGCAAAACTTTGCTGCTTCACATTTTTTAAACTCTTTTCACTGTATTGGGAGGTAGAAATGAACTTCTGACAGCTCACCAACATTCGAGTGTGAAATATGCACGCGCGAGAGTGAAGGCGAGTCGAGAAGATTTAGCTGACATCGACTTCAGCCAGATATAGCACTTCATATGTTATGCATCAGTAACCATGACAGATGACTCAGTCTGACTCCTGCTGAATAGCACGGACACACACACAGGTTGAAACTGTAAGTAGCTGATCAGATCTGTAATGGCTTTGAGACATAATACACAGCTGTTGTATGAAAATGCATATGCTACAGTTCATCCTTAGCTCTTCTGCTGTATGCGAACAATAGCAACCTGTAGACAAACACATCAAAGACATGAGAAGCTCCTGGTCGATAGCTGGTTTCCACCAGCGTGCTTTGATGCTTCACAGGAGAGGTCTCCCACGACCTTACTCCCAGAGTGTCTGAAAGAGGATGTGATAAATGGCTTTTCCTTGAGGAGCGTTTGATAGAAGCTATTTTTTGTTTAATTAGTTCCCACTGGTGATGGTAAATAGTAGTGTCCATGTGACTAGGGAGGTTTGGGTTGATGTTTCCACAGTGGTTTATGTCTCTTTTCTTTCCTTTTTTGTTCCACATACGGTATACACTACTGAATATGTTTCAAGTGATAGATAGATAGATAGATAGATAGATAGATAGATAGATAGATAGATAGATAGATAGATAGATAGATAGATAGATAGATAGATAGATAGATAGATAGATAGATACTGTCACAATATTGTAAAGATTGTACATCCACTCCAGATTATTAATTGGTCTAGATTACATGTCTTTCCCCTTTCCAACAGTTAAATGATACTATGCAAGTCTTGTCAAACATTTCTTTTTTCATCAATGCTCCTGTAGCTAATGAGGAATCTTGCATGTCTAACTCCAGATCGCTGTGTTGCTTCTTGTAGATATTTTTATCATCCTGTTACGTGGAGGTTCAGTGGTAGTCTGGATATCCTCTTTCCTCAACTTGGATCTCAGCATTAAAACTACCTTATTTAAAGATATGAAGTGATCCATCTTTCCTCCCTTTATTAGGCTTTTCTTTTTTTCTTTTTTTTCCATTGAGGCAGTTCTTGAACACAACTGCCGCAACAACTGCTTTGATCAGTCACCTATAATAGATGAAACATTTTCAGCAAAGATGTGGCTTCTAGTTTGAGTGCCCTTATGTTTAGATCTTAGCCTCTCCACGAACCCAGTGAATACAAACACTAGATCTTTCCAGTCTTCTTTCTAACGTATTCTGTTAAGCTAAGCTCTGCTAACCATAAAATGAATGAATGAACACTGATATCTGTCAAAATCTAAGTATTACACTGAATTTTATATGAGCCTCTACGGGGTCCACCATTTTTCTGGGTTTAATTTTACAATAATGGACAATAATGGACTACCCTTACAACCCAGGCCGTTGAAGCTTATTATTCTTCTTCTTTGTGCACATTAATAAAGTTCAATGACTGATGTGGTTTGAACATGTAGCCCTCTGTGTTTTGTGTTTCCAGACAAAAATATCTGATAGCAATAAATGGGTTTTGAACAGATGACAGGGCGGGCAGCATGTCCCCTCAAACATCTATCTGTGACATTCACTGTCCTCATCACAAAACCGAACCTTGAACGCTTCATCGGATGTCACGCATAACACTGTACCATCGCATCTCCATCCGCTTTCCCCTCTCTCTCAAAAAAGCACAACTAATTTCCCTCGCCAGCAGTGGTCTTCTGTTGTCATGGCTCCAGTCTTTAAATAACAGCCTCTCTCTCATTATTCTGCCTCAGCAAAGCCTTTTGCTTTTAGACTGGACTCCAGCATTGAATGCTTTCTGCAGTTCATTGTAAGAGATATAAAGGAGCGGCAGGCGTTTTTATTTTATTTATTTTTTTTTTGGTATTTTTTTCCCACCTTATGCACGTCAGAAAAAAAAATGAATCATTATTTTTAAAGTGTTTCTGAACTGGATGTGGAAAGGAAAAGTCTTACTTGAAATCTGACCAAGTCCCTATGTAATAAGATTCCACTTGGTCAGATATCAGCATTGCACAGCGGATAGATTACCACTTGAATAACAACACCTTTTTAATGCCTATTCCAATTCTAATCAGTGGCTTTAACAGCTGAGACAGTGCAATGCTGTCTTTACTGTTATGTGATGACATTTAAGACGAGGCAGGGCATTAATGGCACTGAGTCTGTGCTTTACATGACATATCTGATGCAGCAGAGAAAGTTTAGAATGTATTGATATCAGGGAAGGAGAGCATTTCCTCATAGGATGCATCACAAATTGATTAAAGGAAGCAGATTCTCCCTGTGCGGCCTTTACTAACACCCATTGCAAGGTTGATGGACACTCACTCACAGTCATTATTATTGGATAATTAAGTCATATTCACATTGCGTTGGGACATATAATTCAGAGTCTACATTCATGCCATCATATTTTCGCGCATAAATTACTGTTTTACAACCTGGACGCACACAAATGAAAGTACAGTAAAACCTATCAAGTCTCTCTTCAAGTAGGCAGTTACAACCTTAGACAGGAAACCTCTTCACTTTCATTACTGTAATACCTAAAAAGGTATAATATTCTTGATCTGGATAGCTACCAAATCTTTAGATAGATCTTTAGAGGTGACTGTATATGTACCGAGGTGTCAAACAAAATTTTCCCAAACAGTTTTATCTGTAAGAGGTACACATAGCTGGAGCAAGTGACCACCACACTTCTGGAACAGTGACAACTACTTACTTTTCAAAAAAAAATCTCAAACACTGGTTAAAAACTAACCTTGGACCATGTCTGTTCTGATACTGTCTGCCTGTGTCGACATTGTCTGTCCGTGTCGGGTTCTGTAATTGTCTTTTGTATGAATGTTGTTTTAAAGTCTCCTTTGTCTGTGTTGTGTCTGATGACTAACGTATCAATGTTGATTAATGTGCATGTCAAAATAAACTAATAATAATGACATTAAAACCACTGACAGGACAAGTAAATAACATTGACCATCTTGTGACAATACATTGTTCTAGCATCCAAGTGGGTGTTAGACATGTAGCACCCACCTAGACCAGACCAGGTACCCCCACCCCACAGCAATGACACTCCTTGATGGTAGCAGCCTGACACACACACACACACACACACACACACACACACACACACACACACACACAGTCAGTTTAGGAACAGAAAACATGAAGAACAGCACAAGGTGTTGACCTGTCCTCCAGATTCACTAGTTCTCAAACTGATCAAGTATCTGTGGGATGATCCTCCCCTGTACCCATAGGACTCAAAGGTGCCCACTAATAACATCCTGTTTCCAAATGCCACAGGACACCCTGAGAAGGCCCATGTCCATTCTGATGAATCAAAACTGTTTTCACAATATTAGGCAGGTGATTTTAATGTTACGATTGGTAAAAATGCATGAAACGTTTCGAAAAAGGGAAACTCTGTTGATACTATGTTATGATTCCATATGTAATATTTAATATTTCTAATGTGTTCAGTGTTGATCTACACTGTTGAAAGTAAAGACACACCCTCGCAACTTCAATCCAAACTTTTTGCTGGACAACATCTAAACGGGATCTGGAGGAGATGTAGTAAACTTCCTGATAGAATAACCTGGATCCCTGTGATGCTGTTATGAGACTGCAGTGTGGAAACCTTAATCACTTTATTCAGTTCACTTCAAACATTTCTAGATACTGACTGAACGATTTCTTGCACTTGAGTTTGTGCAATAGAAGATTAACATGTCAGAGTTCAAAGGCACCGATGTAAGAGAAACTGTAAGTGAACGCACCGTTGCTCACATGGCTCGTCGTTCCGTCCTGACTACGACTGCCTTCGATTCACTTTGTTGTTGGTTCACTTGAGTATAAATCTATTCCACCACGGCACATAAAGATGATAGCTCAGCAGCTGGTTATTTCCAACTGACTGGTCACATGCTGATTGTTTCTGTGGCTTTCCCGAGCTTGTAATATTCTTTTAATGATTGAATATCGTACTTTCACGGTGGAGCTGTGAGCACTGGCTGAAAAGTTATTGCTTTGGTCATGGTGTGTTCCATGTGCTTCAGTTTCCCTGCTTAAATGTTTTTTGTTTGTTTGTTTTTGCATCAGCTCCAGTGACATTTACCTCTTGCGTTCTGTGATTGGGTTATCCCTCTTTTCTCTTTTTTGGCTACAGTTTGCTCAAAGTTCAGTCCAGATAGAAGTGAGCTAGTTACATTCATGGTCGACAGTCCAAAAAAATAACTAAATCTTTCCGTCTTCTTCATGTTGATAGCCTAGGATGCTGACTCACAAGACTGGTGTGCTTGAACACATTGTGTATCAGATGCTAATGTGCCTGATGTTTGGACTTACATTCAGGTGTTTAGTTTTTATAAGTGTTTTAGTGTTTATTTTCATCAGAATTTGTATGGGTTTGTTCATGAAGAGCCATCAAATATTTATAAGAACTGGCGTTAGCAGTACAAATAGTTGACTTATCAATTATCATTATGAAAACTCTGTATAGGGATAAGAAGCCAGCATCAAATTCAACTCTGTATGAGCTAATGCCTCATGGTACTACAAATAGTTAATAATAATTGCTGAACCCTTAAATTAGAGGTGTCAAACTAATTTTAGTTCTGGGGCCACATGCAGCCCAATTTGATGTCAATATGGACGGGCCAGTAAGACAATAGCAAAATAATCTATGAATGACAGAAACTTGGATGGAAATTTTTCCCTTTGTCTTAGTGGAAAAAAGTCAAAGTTTATCATGAAAATGTTTAGATTAAATGTAAATTTACTATCCTTTATTACAAAACATTTATAAGCAACCTGAAAAAGAAAAATAATTGCACTTTTGACAGCATTGTGCCTCAGTTTATCATTTAAATATACCAACTTACAGATCACAGTGGATCAGCAAGGGCACAAAACATTCAGTGACAGGTATCTGAAAGTGCAATAATAGCATTTCACGTTGGGATAAAAACAGCACATCAAGATATTGGTATTATTTTAAATTTGCATGCATTTCGTTGTCTGTGTAATAACCCTGACCACCTGAACTGACTCAACACACAGTCTCCGTGGTTACAGCAATGAATGGCAAAAAAAGTGACAGATGAGCATGGAGATTAGCAGCATTAGTTTGAATCATGGACTTTAATAGCGTCTGTTTACCGTTTGTAAAGTGAATTAAAAAAAAGGTGAAGACCTGTTGTGTGATTGTCTGTATCAACAGATTTGAAAAGCAGTCAAATCTGTTGGTACAGAGATATATTTTTACAGATATTTGTCAAAGAAAAGATAAGTAAATGGATAGCTGTATTACAAAGAAACAACTGGGAACCTGGTGTTGTGGTTCACATTTAGTGTCAGGCAATATTCATTTATGCTGTTTTTTTTTTTTTTTTTTTTTTTTTTTTTACCCTAAGTTACATTCTGGAGGGCTGTCAGATAAGTTTGTAGATGTTGTTGTCTTGGCATAGTTACGGCCGACAATAACTGTTTCAGTCCTACAATAAATAACAATGAAATAAAAAAATGAATATTTGTGATCACTCCTCATCATTCTTTTAACGTCTGGTTGGACGCTACAGTATTGTATGGCTACATTACCTCAGTAAAGCTCCTCGTTCTTTTATTTAGCTCCATTTATCATAACTGAAATGATCTAAAACTAACTGAAACTGAGGCTAATCCACTTTTTCAAATCCATACGATGATCCATACTTTGTATGCATCATCAAGTCCAATTGTCCTTAATTTGATCTGATAATCCACATTTGTCCCAGTCTTTCTGTATTTACTGACACCTTTCACCATGTTTTTGCGACTCAGGGGGTGTGATGCATACGCTCTATTAAGGAAGAAAGTTAAGTTATACACATACGCTCTTACCTTTGTCTCAGACAACCAAGTCAGGCAACCACCTCCATGGCATGACCCATCTTTAGGCAGGTTGATGTTTTTCACCAGTCTTCAGCATGCATTCTTTCACAAACATCACAATGTTGCTTCGATGCTAATGCTACTTTGCAAGCAGTAAGGTAGCTAGCTTTCACTGCTGCATCACTGACCTCTCAGTTATAGAGGTGAAAAGAGACTGCCACATCTACAACTAAAACACAGCAAAATAGGAACAGAAGTTACCTTCCTAGAAAAATGGTAATTCATATCTTTTGTATAAATTCCTCATTCCCTTGCTCTAAATAAATGCATTTCCAGGTGTTTATGACGACCTGAAATATGAATTAAATCCTGCACTGTTTACATAAGTGTTTTCTTGCTTACAGTCCTCTTCTAACCTACAGTTAGCCACCATCTTGTTGCTTTATTTGGCATGTGTTGGCTAGGCGCTAAGGGGAGGAGTATTAAATGTCACCATGTTCGGCTGTGGGCTTAATCTCCTTGAATAAGATGCAAAGAAGGAACTCAACAAGGCACATTTAAAAGCTTACTAAGTGTGCAAAGTATTGCCTTTTGGGGATAAAAACAGATTTTAAAAAATGACTGCAAAAATGCTGGCTCTGTAACTCAAAATAAGATTGTTTTTATTTATTTTTCATTTTGTAGTTCAGGCTCTTGATTTCTATTTTCTGTCACTCAAAATTAAGAGGTTATGTATCCGGTGCCAAAAGCCTCTATCACACTGGTTCCACTGGGGACAACAGCTGTACTTGATAAAAGGAGTCTCACTAATGATGGATTACATGTGGTGTGACTCAGACCGCTAATGTATTTCTACCTTTCAGGGACGCACAAACAGCCCAACCTTTTATTTAAATCTATTAATTATTTCGTGTTATTTGAAGCGAAAAGCACGGTTTAACAGAAATGTCTCACTTTCAGTGCATGCAGAATTTATTATCACTCATTACCGAGTGGCTCCGTCTAGTTCAGTGTCAGTTCGCTCAGCGTTGGTTGAAAGGAGGGAACAGCACTCTGTCAGGAAGCCAGGGAGCAAAAACACTTCCTCGCTTTAGGTTCAAGGATCCTTGCAGACAGCTGTATCACTGATCTTTCGAATGAACCTGTAAAAGCAACAGGATGGTTGACCTTTAAGGCATTCATATTTCTTTTCAGTCTGACTGCCTGATGCGGAGAGAGCACTCAGCCTTGGCCACTCAATGATTGCTTTATGCTCTTCACTGACCCCCACCTTGGCTCACAGCTGGTGGCTCCGTCTAGTTTTTAGGGCAGCTCGCCTCTTTCAGAGAATGTGTTTCCTAGTGCTGATGCTGGAGAGTCTTTGTGTGTGTGTGTTTTTTTTTCAGTCTTGCAAAGCACTTCATGGTCGATAATGCATATTCTCTCTGCAAAGGCCAGTGCAGCCGGGAGGTGAAGAGGTTGTTCTGTGTGGTGTGTTGTGAATAGAATGTAATGATCTATGTGTAAGGTTATAATCTGCTGCAAACATAACATACACATTACAAGCTTGGTGGCAGGGCTCCAACCAGCCACTAAGAGCACTTGAGTAACTGGCAGTTTGGCAGACATATTAAAGACTAGCAATCCAACATCTGACAAAAGAATAAAGACGTTGAAATAACTGAGCATTTTTTGTAATGGTGAGGGTACTCTGCATCTTTTACATAATTAAAAGTAATAATATCACAATTTAAATTATTTAATGAAAAGAAGAGGCACTAATGAACATCACACTTAAGTAAAAGTAGGTTTATTATTACTGAGTTAATGAACAGTTCAATGTATTTAAAATGATAATAATTATAATTTACAAAAGTAAAATAATTTTCCCTATTTATTACTGAGCATATAATTTAAAATACTAATACATGTTTCCAGAATTAAAATAAATACTGTACTTTATTGCACTGCTGGTGGTGTGCTACTGATCAAGGTTTATAGAGTGTATTTATATGTGTTTTTGTGTGTTTTTCTTATGGTGTCGTGACTCATCAGATAATGGACGTGGGTCTTCTGAAGGTGTCCTGTGGTCTCTGGCAACAGAGTGTTGTTAGTGGGGGTCTTTGAGGGGATGGGCCTCTGTGGATCAACCCACAGATACTTGATCAGTTTGGGATCTAGTGAATTTAGAGGCTAGGTGAACATATTGTGCTGTTCTACATGTTTTTTGAATCGTTCCTAAAGTGTTTGTGCGTGGATTTATGGATAGGGATGCCAGTCTGGGAGTTAGTTGGTCAGTGACCACAGGATGTGACCACTGTGATTCCCTGACCTTTATTCTAGTGCCACAGACCAGATTTTTCACTTATTCAGTGAAATATCTGAACTTCTACCAGTAAAACTGTCCAAAAAAACCCAAAACAAAACAAAACAAAAAATAATAATAAAAAAAACGATGTACCTAGATAACTCTATTATTTAGTTTATTACTTTAGCCCAGACTGAAATAACTCAAAAAATGATGTCATGGAGTATGGTTGTATGGGTGGATGTCACGTTAGATAAAATACCTCAAGAACTCTTGAAATGCTAGAAGCAATGGTGATCCCACATTTAAACATTTATGACCAAACCAGGTCAGTCATTTGTCTGTCCTTTATTTATGACCAAATACTGCTAATAATATATCATCATGTATATTAACATTTGGTGAACACTGAACCCTCTGAAGACCACTACTTTGCATGGTCCCTGTATGTGTGCTACCCATGCTTTTAGTATATTTGATCTTGGACTACATTTTCTACATTTTTTACAAGGGGCAGACTTGAGATCAAAGCAATGTTCAACCACCAAGCAAAAAATGCTTCCTGCCTTTTTATATTTATGTAAGACCGGTATCTCAAAAAGTGTCAAATAGGAAAAACATGAAAGATGCCAATAATGGAAATAATGTGTTTTTCCTTTTGCCGTTTGAATGTAGCATCTCTTTGAAGACTGAATACTTCTATTTCTTTAGTATTCCCTAAAAGCTTTTCTTATTTGCCACTGGTCACTTCTGTACTTTCTTCATAGCAGGCACAGCATTAGATGTGTTCTCTAACCTTTTGTTTTCCTGCAGTATTATGAACTCCTCTGGCTGATGATACTCAGATAAATGTAGCAGCTAGGGATTTATGATCGACTCTGTGCATGTGTTAATCATACCAAAAGCAATTAGTACTCCCTCAGCCATAACAAACACAAGAAACACAACTTTGTGGTTCTCGAGAGCTGGAGATGATGGGTTCATAGCTCAGCTGTTCTGACGGTGCACCTCTCTAAATATCGTCGAGGGCATGAGGGAAACACAGTCACATGGTTGAGCTAGCTTCCTATTCACATCCATTTCATCCAAACTGCTCTTTAAAAATGTCATGGATGCAGAGCTGCTGTGAGCATGCAACATTTTTTCCTTCAGGGAAGGTTTGGAATATGTTAGTCCACAGTGTGCTAGTGGCCATATGCGCATAGCTGCGTTTACAGCACTCTGAACGCCTGGGGAGAAACACCCAAAACAAAAAGTCACTGGTAAGAAACTGAGATACACCAGCTTTGTAGTCTCATTTTATATTAGCATGGCCTCATTCCAGTGGAAGAGGAAAGGGAGAGAGAATGAGGCCCTGTGTTCTTCTGTAACGTTCTTACATTTATTATATTCTTTTACTATATGTCTGATAATAATTAATAGTATACGCTGATCAAACATGTTACAGCAGGGAGAAGAAGGTGCATGTAGAGTTTATTTATTCAAGCCGGTGTTGAGCTTTAAGCACATTTCAGTGCTCCCAACTTATTTTGTGGGAACAGCACACATCTGGAAACCATGCTGTCTGTTTTGACATGTCAAATCATGTGTCCATTTTGACTTCAAATGAAAATGCAAAGGATCGTTTTCAAATAAAATAGAGCAAGACTGCTGAGACACCTCAAAAACCTAAAGGAGCTGTTGTTATAGCAACTTTACATTTGTACATGATGTGGGGAAAAAAGAAATTAAACTAAGAAAGAAGAGTTTGTCATTGGAATACTAACTACTGAGACACTGGCCTGATAAGATGATTTGCTTTCATCAACCTAGCTACTACAAAATAACACACGTTGCACTTCTGCAGAAACTGATGACTGTACTGTAAACTTTCACATTAGGCCAACAACGTTAACCTGAAGTGCACTACTAAAGTTCACTTTTTAAGTGAGAAATACATTGAGAGCAAAAGAAAAATCTGAAGTTGCATTCAAATATTTCAATAACGCCAGTCTGAGCAGTTTTATAAATCCTATGAAGTAATGGTGTGAAACCGAATTCTTACAGGCAAATGTCAAATGATGGTTTCCTCAGCGTTTTAGCTGAACTGCTGAGGCCTGGTAATTCAACTTTTTTTAGCCTTCTAACGTTTTCATATATTTCTGTTATTACTCATTAATAATTCATTCATCCTGCGGCAGACATGACACACAGCTCCTGCAAAGTATACAATCATTTAATTAAAAAAAAAAACCTCACCACTGCCCACAAATTCAGGAAGAGATTTCCGCTGAAGTGGTGGGAAACTGTGGGGTTAAGTGGGTGTGTGTCCAAATTGAGTTCAGCAATGAATGAAGAGGACAGAGCTAAATTATTCACACGCTGACTACCTTTTCATTAATCTCTGGGAACTTGAAAAAGTGCTTCACCTCTGCAGAAGTTAATAATAGCTCCTTTAAAGAAGCAAAAAGATGGAAAAGAGCCCAAATTGCCGAGGGTAAGAGAAGCCAGTGAGTGCACCCTTAACCCTTAAAAGATAAAGAGCTCATGTTCTGTGGTAGATGGTGTTGATTATTATTTTAAAGCAACTCATTTGCCAAATAAACTACCCCACTGAATTAACTGTGGGTATGCTTTCGTGTCTGCAGTTTAAATGAATCCTTGATGGTTAATTCTTTATATATGGATCATATACATCACGTTATACTGTATGTATCATCAAATCATTGAGGCCCCTATATCTCCTTCAGTCAGCCATCCTATAAATATCATAAAAGCTCCATTTTAAAACTGAAAAGTTTTGGTTTTGTGCACACACAGTATTAGTAGATTCATTTGAAGCATCTCATGAAATATAATGTGTTTTGGGAGCGTATTTCCACAACATCATTATAGCAAACTAAAAAGTCAAAAAACAAGTGTTGAACATCTTGAAGATGAAGCAATATACACTTTTGCAAGGAAAACAGTTTAAAAGTTTAATGACTGCAGTGCTTTGCCGTGATTGCCCCAACCTCTCCACTGCATGGGAAACCGTATACTGTGATTATGGAATCAATGGCTGGAATCAATGTGCATTTGCTGCTCTGCATCATTAGGAAAATCCTTTGTCCCAATCCGCTCTCATTATTCAACGCTCAAAGTTACTTTGTGTCTGTCCTCCTCTCATTCCTGAGCCTCTTTATGTTCCAGTATTTACTGAGCAGCCTCTTGTAGCTAACACCCACACTGGCAGCAAATTGATAAACGGCTTGAGGATTAACTTCAGAGACGTGCTGCGTGTGCCGGGGGTCCCCATGTCCCTGAGCTGAAGCACAGTCAACAAACAACAATAGCCTGTCCCCCAAAGAAAGCTGGATGTCAAAGAGTCACAGCTCTGGAGGATATTGATTGTTGTTAGTGTTTATCTCTTGTCAGCTCTTTTCTTTCTATCATATGAAAAAAAGATTCATTTTGCAATTTTGTGCTGCCACGTATAAAGGTCAAGAGCACTGACTACAAAGACAGACTATCACCAGTCAAAATGACTGTATAAGTGTCTGGTAACACTTCGTTATGGGACGTGTTCTGATATAGAGATTAAATAAAAACACTTGTACTCAATTGGATAGTCCTCCACCCAATCTCACTTCCCAAATCAACTCTACGTTACATGATTATGTCGCTGTTACTCTTCTGCCCGTCGCTGCATAAAGCCCAGACAAATGATTAGATCGACCCTGCAGATCTTTGCTGGAGCATAATGTAGCATGTCTTTAAAGACCGACTTCCAACAAAATAATGACTTATTTTAGGAAGGTGATGAGTAGAATATTATACTAAGTCTGCAGCATTTCTGAAACCACCTTTTACAGGGTTTCATCTTGGAGCAGCCATTGTTCCTGAGACACTACTAGTGATGCTGGTCACTGCATAGACGTGAAAGTCACCTTCTGGTCATGTTGCAGCAATACACGTCTACAATCATAACGTGTTATAATGCACCTGATTACCTTTATAGCCTGTCTCCATACATACATATTTCAGAAGGTACTGCTGATCGGTCCCCGTGGATGTCCCAGTGACCTTTTCATGTACAATGATAATGGCAGACGGCTGCAACATTAATGCACTGCTTATCCCCCTCTGTTATGACACCAGTTTGCAGAGGTTACCTCATCTCTGTTTAACCGTTAAGGACAACAGCAACAACAGTTTTTATTATCTGGGACACAGTTTGCTGGGTGTCAGTTTGCCTCACAATGCATAAAAAAGTGTGTGCTAGAGCACTTCCTCAAGATCCCAAAGATAAAGACAAAAGAGAAAAGACAAGGCCAGAAGGACAGAAAGGGCACGGGACAACTGAGCAAGCAATGTTATTTTGTACGTTATTTTGTATGTTAGGCCAGCAAAGTCTACAGTCTAGGGTGGTGGTACCGGACAATGCTCAACAAACAGTTTTCACAAAACGTTTAAGCTATTTGCATGACATCTTGTCCTCCGCATGTTGTGTTTTTCTGTTTACCGTTACTTTTGGTACACAGATCTGCCCAGCAAACCTGCTTTGATGCTCCACAAGCTGTGCAGGTTAATTATGTGCAATACATCCTGGTAGATGCAGATCAGGCATAACATTATGACTTCCTAATATTATGTAGGTCTCCCTTGTGTCTCTAAAAGTGCTCACCAGAGAGTGGACATGGGCCTTCTGCCAGACACCAGAGTAGGGGGTTTTGTCCTATGGGTTGAAGGGAGGGGCCTCTGTGGATCAGACTTGTCCTAGAGTATCCCACAAATGCTCAATGTTAAGTTTTTGTGTGTGTGTCTGTGTCAGGCTGCATCCTGCTGGGGAGGGCTACTGCTATTAAGGAGTCATTGCTATGTTATTTACTTCTCCTGTCAGCAGTTTTAATGTTGTGGCTGAACAGTGCTGTGTGAGCAACTCCAACTTAGCTTTTCCTGTCAATGTAGCCTAAACTGTGGAACTAATGGCTTCAGTTGACTACAGTTATTGTCAACACTGACAGTATATGGGCTATGCAAATAAAGCAGCAACAGATGTGACAAGCAGGCAGGATTACTTTGTCTTCAAAAGGAGGACACATTGCTCTCTTTACCTTATATAATGTTATTATATATGTAATTTAGCACACTGCCACAGCACAATAAAACAAAAATCCCCAATAAGAATCAGTCATTTAGGATACTTTTTCCACATATAAACGTGTATGAGTTGAAAACGCCATGGCGCCATTAGTCAGTTATGCCATTTCAACAACATCAGATCAGATTGTCTCTCTATTCATCACCCATCATGATCTCAGTTGGCATGTTCTTGTCCTGTGAGGACTGTGTTCTTGGCAGATGATGCTCAAATATACTTGAAAAATCTGCCTCCCACAATCTTGCACAAAATTCCTGTTTCGGTATAATTACTGAGGTTATTTTGGTAAGCAAATCGGCCATGTGCCCACAGCTTTTAGGCTGTTCAAATGAAGTTCACCAAAGTTGAAAGCTGAGAAATGAAACAGTGTGAGAGAACTGGAAACGTTTATTCTAAAACAAAGTAAGATGTTTCGGTAATAAGCAGCTGCCGTGCTTCAGATTCAGCTTTTCTGTAGCTATACCATGATCTGGATTTTGGAGATTCTTCACAGACAACATGAAAGGTGATCCTCACACTTAACTTAATCAATGTTTCTCCACATGAATGAGTGAAGAGCTCTGTTCTTCCTTTAAAAGTGCCATAATCAAGCTGCCTCTGCACATCATTATGTCTCTTGAAGTGACTGAAACAACATCATCATCATTCATTATTTTCTCTGTGAAGCAATAAATAATTAATTCTCCATATCAGGCTGGCATTTAGCGTGATCCGTGCATCAAAGCTACCAGGTTTTGATTAGTGTGGAACATGATGATGCCCGACTTCCTTCGCCATATAAGCAAAAAGCTCAGAGGCTCCATGCATCTCAAGTGGTGTGACAAATGCTGATGACTAATGACTAAATAGCCTGATAGAACTGCACCACCTGCTTACCGAACGAGGCTCACTGATGCCAACACAATGCGTTCTCGCTTCAGGGCAGAAACGATTTTAACTGGCACCCTATAGCAAGTCTGTAGAAATCCACCTGATCTGTACAGAATGAATGTCTGCAGGGACTTTCAGCTCATGTCTGCCAGAAACAAACGCACAAAAATAAGCTTTATCTCCATTAGTGACTCCAATTAACATTCAGTTGACTGGACACATTACCTGTTGAATCTTATCCACTTGCTGCATCTTGAGTGGAGGCTTTAATCAACATTTTTTTTTTTTTTTATCTTTACTAATACAGTCCTTATTTTGACTTTTTAATTTTGTAGCATTTACAATTAGAGAACAAATGTGTCCGTCTCTTGCACTCTGCTGTTTGAATGTTTTTTTTTGTTTTGTTTTGTTTTTTCCAGCTGTAGTATAGTCTTTTGCTATATGCACAAGATGGAAATATCCCTGCGGAGCAGCAAAAAAATAAATAAATAAATCATGATCACTAAGGATTTTTGCAAGCATTCTTGTGCTGTTGCCTGAATAGACTCAAATACTCAAACAACATTTTATGGTTTTGAGTTTTTGCAAATATATTTGGATTAAAAAAACTGGAAAAGAAATATGAGATGCACCCCGTTTGCCTCTGTTATCTTTTTATGTAATGCATCAAGCACTTGAGTCCACTCGTGGTAAATAAAATTGCTTGGACACGGTTGAATTGGAGAGAAGCACATACCTTTGAGAGTTACCCCAATTCACATTGCATGAGCACCACACTGCACAAGCCATGAACTCCAGGAACCCTGTGATAAAATTGCAGCATTTTAAAGCTTTCTGAGCTCTCTGAGTGAACACAGTATCCTCAGTAATTGTGAAAGGGAAGAAATTTGAAACATTATGCGGTTCCCTGGCTACGCATTCGAGCTTGTTTGATGCTACGGTATATGATGGTCTAACCTGATGTGCTTGCATTCAGACTGCTTTAAGCGTGTTTAAGTGTGTCTATGTATATACTGTATAATGCGATGTATTTTTTGGTGCCACTTACATCTCCACACTTACGAGACATATGCATTAATAGTGCCATTAGGTTAGTGTAAGTTGCCATCTTTTGTGTTAATATGGAAGTGGAATCGGTTGTGGGATCACGTGACCACTTACTTATTTAAAGATGGCATCTCTCATTGTTCTGTATGACCTGATGAAGAGAGGTGGCTCGAAAAGTTTTCACTATTAAATTTTTACAGAATTGGTGCCCTACAGTGTGCAACCTTTAACCTACCTTTTCTAAAATTTTGAAACAACCAGGACTCTTCCTAGATTTACCTTAGTAACCAAGGAAGTGACCAGAAACCCAATAGAGTCAGTCCAACAGAGCTTCATACTCATGGAGATAAGAAAATTATAAGAACATTTCCCCATCTCAGCTTCCATCTAAGGGGGCTTTATGTGGCTGGACAACAGAACTGTGATTAATAGGCATAGCACATATCGTGCTCAGAGTAGCATTTAGTTAAAAAAAAATCTTGTCTAATGAGACAAAATGGCTTTGGCAGAACTCCCACCAGTACTCCTGAAAAAAAGTACTTCTAAAACCAGGCACCTCTTAAAACTGTCTTTACAGTAAAGCATGACGGTGGCAGCATATATCATGTACATGACCAGACTAATTTTTTTGCCATATCAGTTTTGGAATGAAATACTGTATGTATGGATATTGCCGGCAGATGGCTAAAAACATATTAGATTAGATTTAATGTTGTGGCTTATCAATGTAAGAACACAGCATGTGTAAATACCATGCTTCACGATCAAATTAAATTACAAGATTTTAAGGTTTAGCCTTATATTGAGGGATGATACATACATGTACATGCTGTACATAATCCTTCCATTACCTAGTGTTCAGAATTATAACGACAAAGATTAGCTCTTACAGTGCCACTTCATAGCCATATGCAAATTCATGTTCCCCTTATTTCAGCAGATCACGCCCACACCAAAAAGGAGATAATATGCTGGACAAGGCTAGGAAGTGAGCCTATCATTTGAGGAATCTCTTTCAGGATTTGGGCTGGCTCTAAACGCATGTGTTTAATTGTTGTGCCATGACAGGATAATTACCACCATCATTCCAGCCATTCAAGAGGACTAACAGGCCTGCAGACTACACTTCGCCTTTGTCGGTATGGTTCTGCGGGTAATAGTGGTTACTGGTTGGCAGCGAAGTGATGGTAAAATAAGATGAATAAAAGAGTCCAAGTGGTGTTTAGAGAATAGCCGGGCAGGAACATTTAAACGGGGAGCGATGTAGTCATTGAAAGTGCTTCCATTCCAGCTGTGGTTGACACTTGTTCATTTGTGCTAATGTACTCCTCACACTTAGCAAGACCCAATGACACAATCCATGTGTCAGACGCTTAATATTTCTGAAAAGGATCAAATCCAGGCTGTGACGGTTTGAGATGATCACAATGCTGTGTGTCCATGTGATGTGTCAGTTGCCATACAAGTCTTCAGCTGTATTTTTAAGTGTGCCCTGTCCACTGAATAAACTGATGCAGTTGTCAAAAGGTTTTGCTGCGAACCTCTGCCACATTATGAATACAACCTGCATTTCAAATGCCAAAGCTGTGACATTCTGCATGAGCTCATAGCAGCTCTTCTTAACCACTGCCTACCCCTGACTGACAACTCAAACAACTAGAACTAAACATATAGAGATGAAAAGACGTTAAAACATTCAAAGTTTCTGGATGGAGAAACTGATCAAAAGAGACACAGAGAGAAAAAAACTGAATGTAATTTTAGTAAGATTTACATGGACTAAAAAAGTCAGCATGTTTCACAGGATTTTTTTTGTAGCTGTGATTTTGTGCTCCTCTGCCCAGCTGAAGTTGTCCGTGGAACTGGATGCATTTCAGGTGCTAAAATGAGAGGAGAGGGAACGGAAAACTTCATGGGTCATCGTTTGAAGACAGAGCTTTGGGAATGTGCTGTGGAGACCTGTTTGTGTTAAAACTAAGTCTGAATTGAAGGACATAAAACACTACACAAACTGATTTTTTTCTTTGTGCACCCGTCATTTCCGACAAAGCAGCATCAGGCCTGGCCATGTTATTACAAAATAACTATTAGCGTAAAATATTCTCTGTGAATTAAATACCATAGCAGCTGTCAGGAGTTTGAGTACCTCAGGATCCTGTTCTGTTTCATTATGATTCCTTCTGTGTAACACATTCAAGATGACAAATAACAGTCATCTTTTCCAGACATTTTAGCAAATCCAAATTGGAAAATCTATCCTCTCTCTAAATGGAATTTGACATCCTCCCTTTGTTTTCACCCTTTATTCTATGTCTGTTTTTCTTTGCTTTTATCATGGTAAGTGCTGAATTCCGCATTATTTATTATGATATCATCATTTTCAATGCGTTAATGCTGTTTTCTCACCATTTTCACCTGGAGACACATTCAGAAGGAATGTTCAAATTATGAGTGATAGCAAGCATTCTGATATTCCTTAAAATAGTAATGGCTCTTATTTCAGCTTTAACTGTATGAAACAAAGAACGACCATAGTCTGATGATGAATGGAGTACTGTGTTGGTTTGTTGCATTGATCACAGCACTGATTGGGCCCCGTGAACTGTGAGAGCCTTCTGACACACACTGCTGGACCTCTCCGCTCTGTGTGCTGACCCAAGACTTTAATAGCCAAATGGTTTTTTAACAGAGTCCCCCCAGTTGACCTATGGGTTCATTGCCATGTGCAGTGAGCTGGTTAGAATACAGTTCACTTCACTGTTGAGAGAAAGGGAAAAAATCATTGGTATGCAAACACGAAACATGTACGGTGTATTTTCACTTACAAGCACATCTCAGATAATTTAAATGTGAGAGGACTCTGCAGATTGTGTCCAGATACATATTTGATTTTGCATATATATATATATATATACATATATATTGGTGCAGCACAGAATTCAGAACACAGATGTCTGTAAACAGTATGAGAGCAGCATGTTGTGCACGATATTTTCACACTTAGCTATGGTTCAGTTACAAGTACATATTGTAGAAATAGACTCTTACTGGCAAGGCTAAACTCAGCAGGGGTGCTGAAAAAAAAATACACTCCAGACAGAAAGCTTTTAGGTCCAAATGTGTCTTGATTAGACAACAATAGCCCTCATCATGAAACAGAAAACAGTCTGTAGATCCAACAGGTGGTTCTCTATTTATAGGTTTGGAAGAGAGTTATGCTTTTTCACAAATATAGTCTAGGGTGTCAGAGAGCATCAAATTGATAAAGAAAAGACAACTCAGTCAGTATATATTGATCAGGCATTATGACCGATGCATTATGACCGACCCATGCTCAACTTCAGGTTAATTCAAAAGGTGTTAGAAAAGGCAACTGGACTTTGTAGAGTTTCTTGAAGATGTTTCACTTCTCGTTCTTCAGACATCTTCAAGAATCTGTGTGTTTCTGTGTCAGGCTGCATCTTGCTGGGGATGGCTGCTGCTATCAAGGAGTGTCATTGCTGTGGGGTGGGGGTGCCTAGTCTGGTCTGGGTGACTGCTACATATCTAATTATCGTCCACATGAATACCAGGTCCATACATTTCCCAGGAGAACACTGAATTATCACAAGGTGGTCATTGTTATTCACTTCTCCTGTCAGTTGTTTTTTTTTGTGTTGTGGCTGTTTGTAGACTCCAAAAAACAAAAACAAATTCAAGGCTGCATCTCCATCTAGTGGTTAAAATATTGATTGCCCCTCCTTCTCAGTGACGACCTGAAACCTGCAGAGCAAGCCTGAGATGGTAAGAAAAACTCACTTTTAACAGTAAGACACTTTGAGTAGAACCCAGCTCATATGGAGGGACCCATCTAAGGTCAGCCAGGTAGAAACAGAGAAGATAGAAGAAAAAGAAGAAAAAGAAGAAGACAGGTGAGGAGCCCAGTGGGTCATTGCAGAAAACTAGCAGCGGTTCATTGAGTGTATTGAAATACTTTACTTACTTCAAGCTTCAAGTTATCTTGCAGAAAACCCTCCATAGCTTATTTTGTGTGAACTGCTACAACATGTATTCAGATCAAGAATGTGGACTTCATTGTTGAAAATCATTCCTACTCATTACTATTGCGTTTTTCAGTGTGACGTCATTGACTAGTTGACATCAGCTCGACTTTGACCATATAATAGTTGACTTTAAAAACCCAGGAATCTTCAACCCCATAGCCGTGGTAGATTGTCCCATTTCCCCCTCACTTCGAAGCAGCTGTAAAAAGAAAACTAAGACATATTTCACATATCTATCTGTATTTCAAACTTTCAAACCGTTTGTTTGAATATTCAGGTAGATTTGGTGTCCATTTAGCTGATTATTAACTATTCATCTGTTACTCATAGCTTATCATTTCAGCCATTCCTTTGCTTAACATTAGCAAATACCCACTGAGGGTGGCCATGATATGTAATCCCTCAGTTTTCAAATTCTTGCACAGTCTTATTCATATCAGATATTTTCTGTGAGATACTGAAGTACTACATGCTCCCTTATACAGATTTCTCATGCCCAGCTACCAGAGAGTAGAAATGAGTTATGTCAATCAGTCACTATCATAAATGTATTGTTCCATCCTATGTGTTATGCAAAGATTATTTAAATTACCGTGGAATGAAAGTGTCTTTGCTGTTTTTCAGAAATGGATAGAGCAGAGTCTAATGAGATCATGTGATCCAAGTTGTTTCAGAACAGTTTAAGAAGTAAGACTCAATGGAAACTGCTATTGCACAACATGTGCAAATGGAAAATTAGGTATCCCCTTTTCTTTCTTCTTCTTCTTCTTTTTTTTTTTTTTGCTGAGGTGAGGTTCGGCAAAATGTGTGGGGTCTAGCTGGGGATTTGTGTTGTCCTTCATGTGAGCCAATACCAGTCACTCAAAGGACTTATAACTACAGATGTCAAGGGCGACTGGTCTGTTATTATTTAATCCTGTGACAGGGGACTTCTTGGGGACCGGGATGACGGTGGAGTATTTAAGACGGGTGAGGACCTCGCACAGCTCCAGGGAGCTGTTGAAGATCTGACCTAAGATGGGAGCCAGTTGGTCAGCTGGAGGACAGGTAACAGCCTAAACTACCAAAAAGGTGTTTTACTGGCAGATACTCTAAACAGAGCTCCATAAGATTTTGTTGAGTCTGGAGTATAATTTCTCACCAAGCCTGTGTATGCACACACAACTGTCCATGTGCATGGGTCAGGCACTTGCAACACAATAAATTCCAAAACTGTGCAAGACTGGAACCCTGCATAGATAAGTCTGGCAGACATCCCAGGACTACAACTACTCCAGCGACATAAGGTACTTAATGTGGTAAAATCAACTTATTATTTTAAAAATGTGTCAAATTATTCTGCAGCCGAAAAACGAGTCCCACAAGTTTTCTTGACGGCTTCATCACGCAAGCCAACGCAAGAATTCCTCAAGACTACATTACCCGGCATGCACCAGGTCGCGCATACGTCGGGACCATATACTATCGCCGTTGGTTGGCTGATGTGCCCCCGCCCCAGGTACTCCCCTCCCAGTGTTCGAGTCAACTACAAGTGACATGTTTTACTGCACAGCGGTTTATTCAGGAGCTCCGCAGACAGCAACTCACAGAGTATTATTATGGCTGCTCACGCCAGCAGGTGCTGCCGCTTGTTTGTCAGACATAGCTGTTCAAGTCATTTCAGGAAACCCCTCGTACAGTGCGTGAATGGGAACGTCCAGCGTATGTTCTCCGGTGCTACGCACGAGGAAAATGAAGTAGAACTCAGAGACTCGACTTCAGCTGCTTCCAACTTCGCAGCAGCTGTGAAAACCAGGTCAAGTCAGGTAATACCTACCCCGTGCTAATGGCTTCAAGTTAAACACGGAGCTGAGGTTTTCCACTATCTGTGTCTAAATCACCGGCTAGTGGCTCGGGTCTGCGGCTAACGCTGCCTAGAAACTAAATTTGTTTATAGTTTAGAACGTAGCCGCAATCTCTGTCCAGTTTAAGGCCCACTACAGGCAAAACTATTAACCCATATACGATATTAGAGGATAAATTGCAAACTAACAACTTAATAACAATGATAGCATTGGCTCTAAAGTAAATGGGGATTGCAGGGTTTATTTTTTGGCCCATAAGTACCTTAAGTTCTGAATAAGATGAGTAGACGTCCTTGTGGCCACCCACCATACCTGCTCTCCTTTCTAATCCTATTCAGGATTAAGGATTGAATGAAGATTCAGTATTTGTCTGTGTTCTGTCACTAACTGAGTGTGTCCAACTAGCATAAATTAGGTTTAAAGCCTAATACATTTATACTTTTGTGCTTGTCAGTCTGACTCGCTCTGTAACAACGCTAGTCGGCGCTGTCTTTTTTGCCAGCCAATTTTTGTTTCTGCTTGCTTGCCTAGTCTGTCCAGCTGTATAATTGCACATCTGTTTGTAACAACTAAGCTGCTATGACCAGTTAATTACTATTGTGGAACATTAAAGTCTGTCTAAGTCTAACTTCTCTGTCCACTTCCTGCTTCACTTTAAACAATGTATGGTTATACAAATGTCTGTATCTCCAAACCTCCTCAGTTAACCGTAGCAATTCTTTATTGATCCAGAACAATTGATTTGAAAATTGCGGCAATGGAGAAGCAGCCGGAAATGATAAAGCAGAAACATCATACTATCAAGTAGACCAATCACAGCTCTTTGCATCACTGCAAGATGTAGTTACCACCCCAGAAATGGGGTGGTGCTTGTCAGGTATGGAGCAAGGTCAGCGCACACTCGGCGTAGGTGTCTGCGTTAAGACAGGTGCCTCCGCGTAACATTAACGCAGAAGCATAACGTGCGTGTTAGTCTGAGTCACATGTTCACCTTTGTGCCGTTAACTTCTACAACTCTGTAACGGCAGCCGACTGGCACAGTCAAAGGTCAAGACGTGTTTACGAAGCCTTGTGCAACTCCCTCAGTGTGACTGACTTAGTGAAGCCTTTTGATGTGTTGATACTTTTATTGAGATGTAGTCACTTCTAAATGATAGCCCTGCATTTTACCTATTGCAGAAGTA
The DNA here is from genome assembly GCF_022458985.1 of Mugil cephalus. Classification (NCBI taxonomy): domain Eukaryota; kingdom Metazoa; phylum Chordata; class Actinopteri; order Mugiliformes; family Mugilidae; genus Mugil; species Mugil cephalus. Next base: position 3,143,825 of record NC_061786.1, on the reverse strand, counting down.
TGTTTCTGTCCAAAACTCACGTTTATCAGCTTGAAATGTAGGAGATGGTGTGATTGATGCAAAACATTGTGGTAAAACAAGAGCAGCAGTGCTGCTGTATGGAGGACGAGGTGAAAATGCTACATAATATGCTTAGGTTGTGGAAAAGCGCATGACTAAATTCACGGCTGGAATTTCACTTGATTATCTAAAGGTATTTTGGGGCCATTTGTGCATTTTTCTATGTATTCATAAATATTTTTTACTTCATTGTCGTCATCATTACTTCTTCTACTATGTGCTGTTGTCTTATTCCTATTATCTTCATGCCCAGGAGAGGCTAAGAGATGACAGCATACTACCATTTTCAGCGTTCTTGACTGACAACTTTGGGCGCAGGCACAGCTACCTGCGCATCTCCCTGACTGAGAAATGCAACCTCCGCTGTGAGTCGCTGTTCTTTGATCGTAATCTTAAAGTTAAACTTACACACTGGTTTATTTTCCCTGGTTCTCATCCAGATGCTCAATGACTGCTGCTTTTACTGAGAATGTTTGTAGTGATCAGAGTTAACAGTAAAAACTACATTATTCAAAGAGAATAACGCTTTGTCAAGTGTTTTTCAAGGCCAATTTACTTAAATCATATACATTATATGGCCACACCCAATCAAGATGCAGTCATAAATCTTTGGAGGTGTGTTGTTGAGGTGAAAAGAAGGCAGAGTTTGAAAATGAGGTGGTCCCAATAGTTATTCAGGCATTATGGGGTCTGGTTTTATGCCTACGCCCTATTCCTTTAACACATTGAATACAGATAAATGACTATCAGGAAAAAGGATTAGGAACACTATAACATAAGAAGACTTTCAGTTTTTACTAATGATGATTTAATGACATGTGAAAAAGAGGATCTGCACACTTGGATCAATGCAAGTATCTTTAAATCGTACCTTTAATGATACCTGCATTGATCCATTTGTGTAAATCCTCTTTTCCACACATTTTTACACGGCTTTCTGGCATATTGGCTTATTCTGGTTGTGAGTATGGCGATCTGCTTTTGGATTTTACATCTGTTTAAACGACTAAAGCACATACATGATCTTTCCCGTTTTCAGGTCAGTACTGCATGCCAGAAGAAGGAGTAAAGCTCACACCCCGAAGCCAGGTGCTGTCCTCCTCTGAGCTGCTGACCCTGGCTCGCCTGTTTGTACGAGAGGGAGTGAACAAAATCCGCCTCACTGGAGGGGAGCCTCTTATCAGACCTGATGTGCTGGATATCATCAGTAAGGAAATAATGCAAAACTGACGATTTCTTTCAAACCTATATTTTGGTCAGATTCAGGAATTAATTGGTACGTCATTTAATATTCGTTTGGACAATGGTGCATCGGCAGCGAGTGCAGGCACTGGCATTTCTGTGGTTCCACTGTTCTGTGTATGAACAACATGTTCAGATAGATCGAGTATCTGTTTAGAAAACACTGTCATCATATATGATAATACCACACACCTCTGTCGGGTGTGCAGCAGGGCACAGTGTTGGGTGTACACTCTTCCAAATCCCATCAGGTCAGTGCAATTGTTGTGTTCACTCATTTTTGACAATCTAAGTGTGAAAGTCCCCTGAGTTAATATGAGCTGGTTATTTTAGCCCCTATTGTCGGTTACCATGTGTATTAACATGTGTTGTGCCTTGTGATTGGTTGCACCGTTAATCATGTCTAATACTTGCAATTCCTATTTTGAAAAATAAGTTTTGTCCTGTTTTGAGTTCTGTTGACACATGTGGCAACATCTGTAGATGTGAAGGCATCTGTTCAGAGGAATGATTGAGCATCTGCTATCCAGTGCTATCAGTGACTTCTGTGCTAACTTTGTTAACAGAACTAGACTAGAACTAAAGTGAATAGAATAGAGAAAAGAGAAGTGATTTTCTATATATGCTTTAGGTTTAAGGCATGTGAAAAGGAAAATGATTTGTAACACCACGGCTATGTTCTTGGTCTAATGATGTATTATTGCAGTGTTTCAATTTCACAGCCTGATTTATAAATTAACCCACAGCAACCTCACCAATTATCACACAATGAGAACAGTAGTTGTAATAGCAAGACATGAATGAAGAAAACTTTGTGGTGTGATTAGTGGGTCATGCCTTTGTATCATATGTTGTCAGACCCAGCATGAAGACAAATCGATTATCAGCGTGTCATGTTACAGCCCAACAGTGTGACCTCACATGACAAGCCATTTAAGTTGACTGGAGTGATTAAGTTGAACAGAATTCATCTGTTGTTTTCTGACAATACATGTAAATAAGTAGAGAAGTTATAATTATTTTTAATTATTTGCGTGTGCTGTGTGACACATTTAATGATTCTTTGTTTGAATAACATCTTTACATTAATGTAGTGATGCTCCCCAGATTACATCATCTGGGTTTGGTTGCACCGCTATTTAAACTGTGGTTAGTACTTATTAACCAGCCAGTTCCAAAGGAATAATTTACTAGTCATTACTTGGCTAGTAAATTAATCTGTTATGTGACGGCTGGAAAAAAGTTCATTGCAAACTAGAAATCCTGTGGCAGTATGGGCTTTAGCCTAGCATCCAAATACTTTCCACTGAGCTGCTCGTCTTTCATTTTTATAGGTTATACTTGGCTTTTTATATATACTGATGAATGAATAAATAAGTCTTTAGATGTGGTAATATTAATACAAGTAGGATTAAGCTAGCCTAACCAACACTATTAAGGCATTGAGTAAAGTGTCTCTATTTATGTTAAGTTTGAACCCAGAACCACCAAATCCCAGTTAATATTCTACACAAATCCCCACATTGTGTCACCTTTTTCTGTTTGCTCTCCCTCTACAGCTGAACTGAGGAAGTTGGAGGGCCTGAAGACCATTGCAGTAACAACTAATGGCATAAACCTGGCCAGGCTTTTACCTAAACTGAAAGACGCAGGCTTGGATCTGATTAACATCAGCCTGGATTCACTGGTTCCTGCCAAGTTTGAGTTTATTGTGCGGCGGAAAGGTAGGAAAAGTGATTTGACCTATTAAGACTTGTTGATGCTGTACCTTAAATATGCATTGCTATAGGAGATTATAATCAACTGGTGTTTTGTTCACTGTGTCTTTCAGACTTCATACGGCTCATATCTGTAGAAAACGATGTTAACTTGATTCTGCTGTTGTAGTACTCTGCCTCAGCCTAGATCAGTTGGGTTGTTATGGAGTTGGATCTGTCCCACTAGATTACATATGGAGGATGTAAGCTTTAACACACGTGGACTGCAGGTGACAGCAGGTTGGAGCCCTGGGTGGTTGGCTTGTAGAGGGCAGACACAGATGGACTCACTGAGATAAGGAGGGAGAGGAAAAAAAGACACGTGCATGTTATCTGAGCCAGCCCTTTCCCCCAATAAATAGTCTTGTCATTGTTTGTAAAAGGCTGAATTGAATGTCACTTGAATAAAAGAGAGCTTTCTGCGCACGCCTGGCTCAATACTCAATAGTACTATAAATGTCTCATTAGTATTAGAGATTTGCAGTGGTAATTTCTGGTGTAAAGGCCTGTACCATATTTCAGAAACTCCATCGCTGCATTAGATTGTCGTTGGTGCTACAGAAGTCAAAGACATGATTGATGTGGTATGATATGATGGTAAATGCTAAATGTTAATATCTTAACCAAGTGTAACCGTTCTATCATGTCTTATGTTTTTTTTTCCCAGGGTTCCATAAAGTCATGGAGGGCATTGATAAGGCAATTGAATTGGGCTACAATCCTGTTAAGGTAGTTTGTTCATTCTGCATTTGTTTAAACGTTCTTTTACTTATTACAAACTGACAATAGTCAAAAGTCACTTCTCTGTTAATGAACAGTTCCACTAACTGATGCTATTTGCAGAATGAGAATAATCACTGTGTGTCACAGTTCCTTATAGCCCCTGTTTGTGTCTCTCATGTGTTACTATGTATTATCACACATTCAAGTCAGAAGGGTAGAGTTACTAATACACCTTATTTATAAAGCATTTAACTTAACAAAACTTAACAAAATGCTTTTCATGGGAGAGTGATGAAACTAAATAAGACTAGGCCACTAAGAGTGCTGTGAAAAAATAAATGCAAACAAAATGACAATAAGTAATTAAATTAAAAAGCTATAAATCATAGCTAATCAGTGTGAAAAGATAAAACCTACTGGAGAGTACAGTAAACTATAAAAACAAGAAACTGCTTTTTGAAAGTGTTACACACACACACACACACACACACACACACACACACACACACACACACACACACACACACACACACACACACACACACACACACACACACACACACACACACACATACACATACACACACACACACACATATATATGAACAACAACGTCTACCTGTGAGTGCTCTCATCTCATAATACACCTAGGTTTCTGGTTGCCAGTCTGAGATTTGTAGAAAACACATTCAGTAGAGTTATATACAAACTATTTCATTTTAGCCAAAAGAAGCTTTGGGTCATTAACATTTCATTTATAGAGAAGACATTGCATTATGTGCTGTAAAATGCCTTTTCACAGATTTTAACTAGACATTCATGTGAATATCAAACGCAACAAATATTGCATTGATAGATAATGTAGCCGAGTGGAAGCATATGACAATCTTTTGACCTGAATCAAGAGGCTCCATCATCACATTTGTCTCAGTGAATGACCGGTATTTCCAGCACTGTGTGTGCACTGAATGTATCACCAGAGACAGTACAGGACTGAGAGATCAGATCTTGAGGTTAGTTAATTAACCCCAACATCAGTATATTAATCTGAACTACTGTTATTACTGTGTAATGTGATTAAATACTGGCCCACACATCTCCAGTAAGTCATTTTATTGTGCAGATTCCTGTGGGTTGCTAAAACGTCCAGCTCCTGTGTGGCCTTGGATTTTACTGCCTCACAGTTACATAACAGCTTTGTGAGGAGAATGATTGTACGGCTTAGTAATCAGTGGCCTGTTGTTGTGTGCTGCCCTCTGCAGATCAACTGTGTAGTCATGCGAGGCCTCAACGAGGATGAGCTGTTAGATTTTGTGGCGCTGACAGAGAAGAAGCCTCTGGAGGTGCGCTTCATAGAATACATGCCCTTTGATGGTGAGTGCTCTTTCTCCACAGTGTCTTCCTGCACAGGTCTGCAAAGGTTAGATATAGGTTATATATATAATTATTGTGTAGGTTATTTAGATGTACAGAGGAATATAAGTTGATGTTGCTACTTTAAAGGTTTACTGTTCAGCTAGTCTGTGTAAGTACCAAGTAAAACCAATTAAATGGTATTTTATGTGTGAAAGAGTTCGATAGTTCACTGTGGTTTTATGCACGCTTTTAAGATGTCCCTTTTCCGTTCCATTTCATGGTTTGTCCCAGGCTTAAAGTGTTACGGCACCGCGCCAGATCTCTGGCATGTGACATTTGACCACGATAAAAAAAAGAAAAAAGATGAGCATTTAGGAAAAAAAAATTGATACGAGATATTGTCAGTTTTAAGCAGTCGCCTACCAATGGAAATGAGATTAACGCAGCTTTCCCTCATCAAACCAACTTCACCAGTCAATCAGAAGTAGGGTGGGGGTGGGTCTTGGAAAGCTTGGTTGAGATCCAGCTGCAGCTAATGCTGCATTCTGACAACTTGTGGTCACTCAGAAATTACTGCTTCCAAAATAAAAAATAGATGCTGCACATATTTTAATGTTCAGACAATATGCCAAACTTATTTTTTTCCCCTCTGAGTTAACCTGTAACATGAATGCTATGATAGTCTGAAATTTCCGAGTTGGAAAATAGAATTTCAAAGTTTTCGTGGGCATCATCTAAGACAACGTTTTTGACACTTGTCACTTGTCAGAAAATTTATGAAACTAGTATAATGATATAATAACTAATATTAAATGTTAAGATGTCCATTTTGCAATTCAGAGTTAGAATACGATTTACAGTTCTTGTATAAATGAAAACTGAATTTTTTACTGAAAAGTTGATGAGTTGAAAGATGCTAACCAGACCGCTTCTTCTCCTCTCTGCAGGAAACAAGTGGAACTTTAAGAAGATGGTGAGCTACCAGGAGATGTTGGACTGCATCAGGCAGCGATGGCCCAACCTGGAAATGCTTCAAGCAGGACCCACAGACACGGCCAAGGTCAGCTGCTCCAACGCACCACCACATTTTCTCCTGTCACTGACAAGTGAAGATGCATTTAGCATCCTGGTAAACAAATCAGAGTTGTACTAGTATATTCTTGGTTTTTGCTTAGTGAGCATTTTTGTAAATCGTGTTATTTATCTCCTCTGATAAAATGAGTCCAACTAATAATACTCTTTAAAAGATTATCAAGAGACACATTTCTACTGCTGGAGCACAAAGTGATTCATTGTCAGCCGTTTCAGTGCCATTATTCAGACATAATCTCCTGTGTTTTCTAACAGACATTTAAAGTTCCAGGCTTCAAAGGTCAGGTGGGCTTCATCACCTCCATGTCCGACCATTTCTGTGGCTCTTGCAACCGTTTACGCATCACTGCAGATGGAAACCTCAAGGTAAAGCTACAGTTCTTTGTGGGGCTTCACTGCAATGATATTTTTGTTTTATTATTTAACACATTTAAATATCATCACACCATCCAACTCTGCGCCTGTCGTCTCTCAGGTGTGTTTGTTCGGTAACTCTGAGGTGTCCCTCAGAGACATCTTGCGCTCTGGGGCGTCTGATGAAGAGCTACTGCAAATCATCGGAGCGGCTGTGGGCAGAAAGAAGAAACAACATGCAGGTAGAAGTGTATACCACACCTTTATGTGGCATTGTCACATGCCTTTGTGTTATCTGAAGTTCTACTTGAATGTCATCTGTTCCTCTTTCCGCTCAGGCATGTTCAGTATCTCCCAGATGAAGAACAGGCCTATGATCCTCATTGGTGGGTAACACAGCTGTACGTACAAGTCCCTCACACTGTTCAGTCCTGATTTTTGCCTACATTTACACTTTCAATAATAACAATTATAAACCTTAATCTGAAATGTTAGTTTTGCAGCTTTATTAATGGTCTTCTTTTTCCTCTGCCTCTGCCAGAGCTACAAGACAGCCAGACGGTCTTCCCGAGTGTTTCCCATCTTAAAAATGATGCATTCCTCTCTCCAACAGTAGCTCCCCACATGAGCCATTTAGGCAAGAGCAGGGTCCTAAATAGAGAGGGATTGTTGTGCCTTATAGACTGTACTGCTACCACACAGCCAGCCTATGTTTGCCACTCTAGTATATTAATGAGAGGAAGTACCCATGTTATGACACATGTCAACAAAGGGAAAGCTGATGTGATGCCTAGACTCCACACTGGAGCACACCTTCACTCCTGTGAGTTTGGTAATGGGCTCATTTTCTCTAGTTGTCACACTAAGACTGCAGGTTTCACACTGCGCACAAATTTAACAAACTACACTAATGAAGACTGTCTGAAATACGCACAAGCCAGTGCTCTTAATGCTCTGAAGGGCCACTTGTTCAGGCCCCCAGGAACACATGGTTTTTGCACACTACTAATGAATACCAAAATAAGTCTGACACACCACAGTGTTCGATTCTGCCACAATCAAGGTTCCAACGATGACCCCGGGGTTGATCAGACCACAGAGGTCTCCAAAACTCACCCAGATGAAATCACCAGGGCTCAGCTGACACATACTGATGCCCAGGGTCGGGCCACCATGGTGGATGTTGGGCGAAAAGTTCCCACGCGTCGAACAGCCACTGCCTGCGCCACCGTCATCTTGGGTCCCACCGCCTTCCGTTTGCTCCGGGATAACCAGCTAGCTAAAGGCGATGCCTTGACTGTAGCACAGTTGGCCGGCATCATGGCCTCAAAGCAGACCTCAGGCCTCATTCCACTCTGCCACCCGCTGCCGTTAGACCACACCTCTGTCACCTTCCACCTCGATGAGCCGCACAGCGCTGCTGTCATCACAGCAACTTGTCGCACTACAGGCAGGACAGGAGTTGAGATGGAGGCTCTGACGGCCGTTTCCGTGGCAGCGCTCACCATCTATGACATGTGCAAGGCAGTGAGCCATGACATCATAATCACGGATGTAAAGCTGGTCAGTAAGACTGGTGGGAAGAGAGACTTCCATCGTCATCCAGCACAGGAAAGCTGAGAATTAAGTAATTGGAGCAACACAACCCCCACAAAGTCCCCTCTGCCTGTAGTGTAATGGATGTGTCACATATGAATCATGTTTGCTGAACCATGTTAATGAATACTTTAACTTTGCAAACAAAGACACATTTCAGTACATGAGCTCCATGAGCTGTTGAACAAATTTCATACCTGCCTCTAGAGGGCACATAAGTATTACATTTACAGACGTGTTGTTCTTCTAGTAAAGACCTACCTGAAGAGGGCACTGATGCTGTTTACATGTTGAATGTGTGTCTTTAAATAATCTTCATGAATTTTGAACATAATTCTTGAAGGAAGCAACCGTGGAGTGATGCAGAAGAACAGAGGAGTTAATATGTCCTTGTCACTACTGCTCCACAGCCTAACTGTGAAATACCATCAACTCTGGTGTTTATCTGCTAATCTGCTTTGCCATGACTAACAAAGATTTGGAAATAACTTGATTGCATTGGATGGAGCTCTTCTCAGGCATGTCGGTTTCATTACTACTGGTGATTTGCTAAAACATTTACTCCTTTTATTGTTTTATGCTTTTCTACCTCGGTAGTCTACTGGAAACTCTGGATATGTGCATACTGCATTACACTAGAGGATGACGGTAAGATTAATCATCCACTATTTGTCCATCACTCTGTTCAGATCAGTGTGATAAATGAAGTGTCTCTAGACTGATGGCTAGACAGCATCGCTTCATCATCAGATCCTCACTGAGCCAGTAATATGGAGATTCAGTTTCACATGTCTTTAGCAAAAACCACTGAACTCCTGTTTTCAGGGAACATACTTTCAAAATCACACAAGAAATATTGTGTTATCCTGCTTAATATATGTGAAGGCCTTGTTCTTTTCCCTCTAGTGAGTTTCACACATTAAGAAAACTTTACTTATAATAAGTTTTTCATATTGTGTATGGTACTGCATTAAAACTATTTTAACACCTAAACTTCTACATCTGTGTTTAATAACCTGAAACCCCTGCACTAGCTTTTCACATCTATAAATAAATGAATAGAGATGTGTGTTTGTAATACGAGAAGGGGACAGGACCGTTTCACATTTACAGGGGAGGGTTAGACTCACTGTCCGTCCGCATTTAAAAGACAGACTTCTCGCATAAAGAAGCATGAAAACATCTTTCAAAGGTCGGTTGTCCCATTCAAACCATCCCAGTGTTCCTTTTACCTCAAACCACCACCATGTCTCCAGTTGACCAGTACCTGAATCAGGTTGGATCTGAGAATTATGACTTACTGTATCACATTTTCTTATACATCATGTGAATAACCAGGTGTGTGTGTGCATACCTGCAGAACATGGCACCAGGATCTAAGGATCACTGCCTGGATGTTGCCATTGGAGTGTTCTCGGTCTGCAACAATGTTCATTTTACCCAAAATCAAATCAGGATATTATACAGGTAAATGTATGCGGATTAAATGTAATCCTTTATTGCAGTGTAACCAGATTTTAAAGAGTTATTAATATAGCAGTCTGTTATCTATAGTGGATGTACGTTTCTTGTGTTTCCTGTTGACCTTTACGGTTAACTAGTTTAGTTTTTCCAGTGGTTTGTTCCAGATTACTATAATAAAATCAGGCATCAGGCAGCGATGGTAATAAAACCAATATTAACGAGGACAAATCAAACCATCTTTGCCTCTGTTTTAAGATAAGTGGTTGAAGAGCTGTTAGATATTTAATCTAAATATAAATGTTGGGGGCTTGGAAAAATAAACAATTTTACCTTTAAATTAAAACTAAATGTGTGTAATGCGGGGTTTAACATCAATATGCAACTTGACTGCATGGAAAGAATAGGCGGAGTTTTATTGTGAATACAACTTCCTCATCTCAGTTCTCCACACAGAACAATAGCCACTGGTCACTCCAGTCCAGCTTATTTAAACAGATTTAAATTTGCCTCTGCTCCTGTTAACTCCTTCCAGCATTAAGAGGAATCCAGTGTAAGTAATGTTTCATTTGTCTCTGAAAGCTGTTTAACCCTCTCAAGTGTACGCGCCGCAGCGTCCAAATCTCATGGCCAATTTAAGACGACTTGGCACCAAGACGCATCGTCACTGAATCTTCGTTTCAACTTTTGTAGAAAGTGATAACTTAAAACTATATACCAGTTTTAAACCAGTTAAACTGTGTTGATAGGCAAAATAAAACTACACTTATTAGAAGTAATTGATCCCAGGGGAAATTACTTTTCGTTACAGCAGTTCCAACACAAAGTGTACCAGTGTTTAGAACAAAGAGCAACCAGAGTCAGTGATTTGGACGCTGTTATCACACACTTTTTCCTGAATATTGCTGTCATGCTGATGCGCGTCTGGTGCACGGAGAAACGGTGAAATGGAAAGCGCCCGAAAGCAAATAAAACACCCAAAACAGAAAAACCCTGAGGCGTGTCCTGTGTATGTTGGCTGCTGTTGCCTTGAGTCACGTAGCACAGAAGAGTGGGTGGGGTGGTGGGCTGTCGGGAGGAACCTTTCAGCCGTAGAGCGATGTAACTGCCGGCAGAGTATGGTTTGCCAGTGGTATTCTATACCGATGCATAGACTTGATTTAGGCTCTGGACATAATAGTTTCTTTTCATAATAGTGTCTAAATGTGTTGCCATTTTCTTCTGCTATAACCGGTCTCTCAACACCTTCAATGGCATGACTTTCATGTTTTCATTATTGTATCTCTCTTTTTATTATTTGTTGTATGTGCTGCTCTTCATAACAATGGCTAACAATTATTAACATGATAATTTATCATTTTTCCCCCTTTACACAGTTGTCAGGTATCACCATGGCTACTCCATTAGATTCTGAATCAATTACAAATGAAATTAAAGAAGCACTGCAGAACAATGACTACGCCTTTGCTGTTGCAAAGATCCAGGAGTATTTAGATCAGATCAACAATGTTCCACTAAATATTGCCATCACAGGAGAGGCTGGCTCTGGTAAATCCACATTTGTTAATGCCTTCAGAGGTATAAAAAACAAAGATGAAGGAGCTGCTCCTACTGGTTGTGAAGAAACCACCACAGAGGTCACGCCATACCCTCATCCAAACTATCCTAATGTTACACTCTGGGATCTTCCTGGAGTTGGGACCACCAGGTTTCCAGCTGACAAGTACCTGAAGCATGTTGGATTTGAGAGGTTTGACTTCTTCATCATCATCTCAGACACACGTTTCAGAGAAAATGATGTGAAACTGGCTCAGGAGATTCAGAGGATGGGGAAAAGGTTCTACTTTGTTCGCTCAAAGATTGACAACGACCTACGTGCTGAGAAGGAAAGTCAGAGGGACTTCAGTGAAGAGAGCACTCTGACTAAGATCAGGGAAAACTGTGTTAAAAGTACGTTTCTTTTCTGTTCTGAATAGTGGAGTTATAGTATTGAACTACCACTGGTGAATGAACAAACTTTCAGTGTCACTCTACATTTTGCCATACTACACAAGGATCAACACAAATCAATCTGCTATACACACAAACATTTTACATTTTAACCTGGACCTGTGTTCACCTAAATAGTTTCGGTCTCTCTGATCTTTCTGCACTGTCTCTCAGTGCAAATTAGTGTGACAGACATTTTTAATAATAACAATGACAAAGTTGAACTCTGAATCATATTTATGTCTTTTATATTGCAGGTCTTATAACTCAAGGCATTGAAGCTCCACAGGTCTTCCTGGTGTACAGCTTTGAGCTTCATCTCTATGACTTCTCTCTCCTACATGAGACCTTAGAGAAAGAACTTTCTGATCACAAGAGGCATGCTCTGTTGTTGGCCATGCCAAGTATCAACCTGGACATCATCAGGAAAAAGAAAGAAGCTTTCCACGCTCAGATAAAATACATATCCACTGTGTCTGCAGTTGTAGCAGCTGTACCAGTTCCTGGTCTCTCTGTTGCTGTTGATCTCAGTCTGATGACTGCTGCTGTCTCAAGATATGTAGCTGGGTTTGGGCTTGATGAGCAGTCACTGAAGAAACTTTCAGTCACAGGTGTGTCATATGATGATGTGCTTGGTGTCATCACTACACAAGTACGTTTCACAAAAGTAACCATGGATCTCATTGTTAAGCTGTTGACCACATTCCCAATCACATCTGCATCAATGGCAACAGAGGAAGTGTCCAGATTCATTCCAATGTTTGGAATCCCAGTAGCAATGGTCTCCTCTTTTGCCACAACCTACACATTTCTGAATCGCATCCTCAACATGCTTGCTGAAGGTGCTCAGGATGTGTTTAAAAAGGCTCTGGATTTGAAGACCGCAGTGTGATGTAAATAGATTTCAGTGACACATTGAAGTACATTGCTACATCTATTACATCTATGGTAGGGAAGGGAAAATACAACTGATGAATGTACATTATACGTTTTATTCAATTGAATGCAAGAGGTTCCACCTGGGAATGCTGCGAGCCATAGAGATTGGGATGAATTTTTTTTTTTTTCTGCAGCAGTAATTGTCCTGTGGGTTTTCTTCTGCTAGCTTTCAAAAACATACTAAGCTGTTGCTCTAGTCATTCTTGCTGTTGCTATAGGATATGGGATATAATGAGTTGCCTGTGGTGTTGTGAGGCAGCATTTCCTGCTGTGCTCACTGTTATGTATTCTAGTGGGTCAGTACAACATATGGAAAACTGGAAAAAGGTATTGGTTTCTGGTGATGTGAAACATTTGTTGTGTATTTTTCTTGTGTTAGATTTTTATCAAACACATGTGATAATCAGAATGTCCTTTATATTCCTATTACTCAATCTGAATATTTATCAATATTCTGGAGCAATTTATCACTTCTTCATATACCTTGGACATTATGTAGTGGTAAAATCACACTGAAATGTTGTGTATCAGGTATGATGCAACTCCCACAATGCCAGTTTTATAATTTCATCTAAAAGATTAAAATGTCATATTTAAATATGCTCTTATTAGCGTAATCTTTACATATTTATGAATTATTTTTTGAACGCAACCTGATGTTCACTGGTAATTATTGTCTTTTGTCATCCTCAATAAATTTCCATAATGCAAAGTATGAGGAAATGGTTATCATTTAATTATGTAGCTAGTTTAGAGGTCAAAAATCACCATTATTTTAAGTCAGGCTTTACGTGTCATTTAACAGGCAGCTTCCAAAAGAAAAGAAAAAAACAACAGGATATAAATGCAAAGTTCACAGCAACATTATGGCTTAATTTAAAAACCTTTTCAGAAGTACAGTATGTTCATGATCTTTCTTCAACATTAAGATGAATCCAGTGTTTCTCTTTGATAGCCTTTTCTTAAATACACAAATTAGATTCACTGTCCCTTTTTGCTCTCTGGTCACCAATGTATGATTAAATCCGGTTTTATAAGACTGAAAGCATCCAGATGTTTTTATTGTATCATGATTTAACAATATCTAACGTGATCGTGTATGGCTAGAATCCACCCTCACCCACCTCTGTGGACAGAATATTCCTCCTTCATTTCTGGCATTTAGATCATCTATAAGCATAGACTAAGATCAGATGAGATGAGAGAGAGATGGTCAAGAGGGTTTATTGTTGCTAAATTAACTTATAGTTTGTTGACTACAGAGTATAAATTGAAGAAAAGTAATCTTATTTTGATGCTTTTATACAGTATATGGTAAATATTTGTATTGTCTAACATGGTTCAGTGTTCATCTATATAATTTGACACCAAAAAAGTGATTTAAAAATAAATAAATTGATATAGTTTTTATATTGCACCTTTCTCCATATTGGTACTCAAAGCGCTTTAAAGCCAGACACATGTACCCATTCACTCACATAAGCACACAAACATTAACATACACACTGGTTTATCATATTAATCAATAAATACAAGAAAATACCAGACTGAAAAAAATGACAATAATGATTTTATATATATATTTCTCTTATTTCAGTTATGAATAATAATCATGGATCTTGGGTTGCAATATGAATTGATCGGAAAAGGAATTCAAGAAACAATGGCCAATCTTTGGCTGTTTCAAAGATCCAGGAGTATTTAGATCAGATGACCAATGTTCCACTAAACATTGCCATCACAGGAGAGTGTGGCCTACATGCTGAGGACAAAGAAAGAGTTCAATGGATAGAGGACTCTCACACATATCAAGGCATACTACAGTCAAGGTAAGCACCACACCACGCCCTTCTTGTGCGTCATACCCACACTTCTTGTAAATCAGCTGGTTTACAGGTTTCAGTTGCACGTGGTGTAATTCAAGGTCTTTCATTGGTCGCTCTCTAAAGGGCTGTGCTCTTACAAACACTTTTACTGCATTTTATAACACACAATAACTGGGTTCTGTGGCTGAACTGCACTACATGTTGCTGTTAGTAACTCATTTATAAACCATAGATTTAAGCATTGTCTGTACTCGGGTTCTACATCTCAGCATCAGGAGAAATCCAGTGTAAGTATATGCTAATATTTACATTTGTCTCTTTGACTGTAATGTCCTTAATTCAACAATGCAAAACATGCTATAATTATTTGAACTTTAGACAGATTTACTGGATGTATTTTCAATAGAAAAATATGAAACCTCATTCCAAATGTCATCCATATTTCAGTGTCTTTCATTTTATGCAGTGAATTCTTGTTCTTCTCACTCATCTGTCATACACTCTATTTTCCCGTAGAAAGAGCAGTACTGTTAAATTAATGGTATCTTTCTGATGTTGTGGTTTACTGTTTATTTACATAGTTTCAATAACAGCATTACAGTACACATTGCACAGTAATATGCAGGCAAAGGAGTTCCAGTTAATTAAGGATAATTTACATGTTTTTCACAAATGATATATCTGAGGTATTGGCATGTTTATTAATATAACATTTAAGAACAGTGTAAAAATGCAGCATATTAAATAGTGAATTCAAGTTTTAAAACAAATAATACAGGTTCAACAGCTTTTATCATGTGTCTAGTTATACACAAAACTGTCCCCCTTGATGGGACTTTACCACGTCTGTCTCTCTCTCAGAGCCTGAAGAATGTGTGTTAAGAATTAGAGTGGAGAAAAATTCTCAATAACTGTACTTTCACTAAGATTGACTCAACAGTACAAACAGATAAGTGCATATTAGTTACTCACATCACCAACAACTTTTTAACAGCAGAGGAGAAAGAATGTCATGCAACCATGTATCAAACTTAAAATCAGCAAATGTGCACATCTGTGCTTGGGCTAGTTAACAATAGCTGAATACAAGTCCAGTCTAATATGTGTCAACATTAATCCAAGTCTTATTAGAATTACTCAACAATCTAGTTAAGAAAAACTATTTTCCAGAGCGAACAAGAGAAAGAAAAATGGTGCTGACCAACTAGTTTACAAGGTGGAGATGAAAAAATAATCACAACTGGAACATGTGTGAACTCATGGACTCAGTTTTGTTTTCACACCATGCAATGAAAACGTACTATTAAAATACTGTCTTCTTTATGTTTAGCTCTCAGTGCAGTAAAACACTGTTGTATTTTATCTCTCTAACTAAATTTACCAAAAATGTCCTGTATTTAGATATAACAGGATTATTTTGTTGATATTTCAGTGTAAATTTACAGTGAAGTTTATATGTACATGATGTTTATGGCAGACTTGTGCTTGTGCTAAAATTCCTAAAAAGATAATATTCATTTTATTTCCTTTTTACTCAAGGCATGAAAGATCACCATGGAAAATCCGTCTGAATTGGACTCCTTTACAGGAGAAATTAAAGAAGCACTTCAGAACAATAACCAATCACTGGCTGCTACAAAGATCCAAGAGTTATTGGACAAAGAGAAAAACACTTGCCTCAATATTGCCATCACAGGAGAGTCTGGCTCTGGGAAATCCACATTTGTTAATGCCTTCAGAGGTATAGACAACAAAGATGAAGGAGCTGCTCCTACTGGTTGTGTAGAAACCACCACAGATGTCACGCGATACCCTCATCCAAACTATCCTAATGTTACATTCTGGGATCTTCCTGGAATTGGGACCACCAGGTTTCCAGCTGACAAGTACCTGAAGCATTTTGGATTTGAGAGGTTTGACTTCTTCATCATCATCTCAGACACACGTTTCAGAGAAAATGATGTGAAACTGGCTCAGGAGATTCAGAGGATGGGGAAAAGGTTCTACTTTGTTCGCTCAAAGATTGACAACGACCTACGTGCTGAGGAGAGAAGTCAGAGAGACTTCAGTGAAGAGAGGACTCTGATTAAGATCAGGGAAAACTGTGTTCAAGGTAAGTGCTGCATGTAATTGTTTTTAACCAAATCATATTTTACTGCTTTGAAATTACTGTATGTGATGTTAGATTGCTGCTGCTGAAGGGAAGTTGTTCTCCTGTTATTGATGGGTAGTGCAGTGTTGAAAGATGGTCATGTCAGGTCATGTTTGGAGGAAGTAATCATAGCCGTCAGGTGATTTCGTATGAAGGTACTACTGCCCTGCTTTCAGCATAAAGCTGCTACTTGCTGTTAAATGTTGATAAATGAACTACTGAAATTTCAACACTGGGGACAAAAGGCTATTTGCTTAAAATAGAGTACCCATTATTTTCCACAAATCAAAATTATTTAATCCGACAGCAACTGTCATTTAGCGAAGGAGAAACCTGAGAAGACATCAATAAACATATATATTGCATGTTGAATAGAAAATCCATACTCACTCTTTAAGCTTTGTTTGTATGGAGGAGACGCCTGTTGAACATGATGCTGAGAGCAGTGGCAGTAAACCAAAAGCTACACCATGAACTAGACAGCTAAACAATGAGCTGCAGCTCTCTATAGAACTTTATAAAACCAGATGGAGCTGCAGAAACTCTTGATAATTGTTTGGACTTGATCACAATGAGAAAGGTTAGTTTTAAAATATCTTATTATTTTATATGTCTTATCCATTATTCTGTTTGTGACACAGGACTTACACAACAGGGCATTGTGGCTCCACAGGTCTTCCTGGTGTCCAGCTTTGAGCTTGGTCGGCATGACTTTTCAGTCTTACATGAGACCTTGGAGAGAGAACTACCTGAACACAAGAGGAATGCTCTTCTGATGGCCATGCCAAATATCAACCTGGAGATCATCAATAAGAAGAAAAGGGGGTTCAAGGCCAAAATAAAATACTTTGCCCTTCTGTCTGCAGTTGTAGCATCTGCACCAGTTCCTGGTCTTTCTATTGCTTGTGATGTAGCCTTGCTAGTTGGTGTGGTCACAAAATATGTAATTGGGTTTGGTCTTGATATCCCGTCCCTCCAGAGACTTGCTAAAAGCACAGGTGTGCCATTTAAAGATCTGATGGCCGTCATAATTTCCCCAGTGGCTACAACAAAAGTAACTTCTGATCTCATCCTGAAGGTGATCACCAGTTTTTCTACAACAGCTGTTTTAATGGCAGCAGAAGAAGTGTCCAGATTCATTCCAATATTTGGAATTCCAGCATCAGTGGCCCTCTCTTTTATCACAACCAAAATAATTCTGAATAACATCCTCAGCATGCTTGCTGAAGATGCAGAGAATGTGTTTAAGAGGGCTCTGAAGATGAACACCTCAGTGTGATTATTTTAATTTATTTATTTTACAGTAAATGGCGTTCAGCAGCACATTTAAAGCTGCAGCATACTAAACTGGTGTCACAGTAAATAAACATGGTATTTTAATCAAAACCTACATGCACATTTTATCCAATATTCTTTTATAGATGATTAGTTTATAAAATTGTTATTTCTTACAGCTTTAGAATCTTTATTTCTTTGTTATTTGTTTATTTTATTTCTGTGCTTTTTTGTTCATTTATTGTGTGCTTATTTCTCAATGTGTCTGTGTAATAGTGAATAGAGAAGGTAATATGGGAGCTATTGTTGAAATACTGTAGTGGGGGAGGCATCTGTCCCACCCATGGACAAACACGCAAAGTTTTGGGGTTTTTATGTTTGAAATAATGCATTGAATGTTTAATGGTGATTATTTGTGTTCTGGAGAAGGTGTTGGATGACTTGATGTTGGTGGCTGTCAGACTGTTGGTGGTGACAGATTCACACCCGGAATATTTACTGGCTTCCTGGTCATGTTGATGATGATTTTGTTGGAAAAATACAAGAGAGTAAACTCATACAATAACTCTGTTGTCTTGGGGTCACACTGTGTATGAGGCATGAGACGTGCAAACAAATTTCTGAAGGGCTTGAATGTATTCACTGTGTCCAAATGCTTCTGCACTCTCTGGTAGCCCTAAGAAAAGGTCAATGGGCAGCCTGGGATGTCTACAATACATTAAAAAGTATGGTGTGTATCCTGTTGAGTCATGGCGCGTACAGTTATAGGCGTGTGTCACGGCGTCCACATGTTCATGCCAGTGGGACTTCTCCTGTGGACCAAGTGTACCCAACATATCCATCAGGGTCCTATTAAATCTCTTGGTAGTCCCATTCCCCTGGGGATGATATGGGCTTGTGTGGGACTTTGTGATTCCAGTGACCTTGCACAACTCCTTCACTACAGCACTCTCAAAGTTGCGACCTTGATCCGCGTGAAGCTTGGCTGGGAACCCAAAACGGCAGAGGAAGTTCCTCCACAACACCTTCGCCACTGTGCGTGCCTTCTGATCCCTGGTTGGGTAAGCTTGTGCAAAACAAGAGAAGTGATCAGTTACAACCAGCACAGTCTCCATCCTGTCTCTGGACCTCTCCAACGTCAGAAAGTCTATACAGACAAGTTCCATTGGTGCGTTTGTGTGGATACTGACCAGAGGGGCTCTAAGACCTGCTGCAAGAGTCTTCCGGAGACAGCACCTCTCACACTGTTCGCACCATGCTTTGATATCATGGAACATCCTGGGCCAGTAAAAGCGCTCCCTCATCAGTGCGAATGTGCGGTCTATGCCTAAATGTCCCAAATCATCATGGAGGGCTGTCTTAGCGAAGCTACGTAGCTTCTTGGGCAGCACCAACTGTTCAACTGACCCTTTTTGTCCATCTTTAATTTTGCGGTAGAGGATGCTGCCCTTGACCACCGATCTTTCCATTCCTTTAGGAGAACGTGCCCC
Organism: Mugil cephalus; assembly: GCF_022458985.1. Lineage (NCBI taxonomy): Eukaryota > Metazoa > Chordata > Actinopteri > Mugiliformes > Mugilidae > Mugil > Mugil cephalus. The sequence continues at coordinate 3,124,513 of NC_061786.1, read as the reverse complement.
TGTGCCCCGCCGTCCACACTGTCTCCTTTCCTTGTCACTCTGAAGCGTACGTTCCATCAGGGGGGCAATGCGTCAGGCGTGGTGGAAAATACCTGGTGGTCTGTGCTAGCGGTATGGGTGTTGGGGCATGAATAATGGCTGTATGATCTGGTGTTATAGTTGTGGGGGCTTGGAGGGGAGGTGGTTGATTTTGCACCATCATCGTTGAATCTGGGACATCATATCTGCTAAATATTGGGCTCAGTATGGGGGATGCAGGAGTTGAGGGAGACTGAACACTGGATGCGGGGGCACGTCCAGCAGGGAGAAACACTGTAGGGCCAAAACGGGGGGCGGTCGGTGCATGTTGCATGGTGGCAGGGGCACGTCCAGCAGGGGGAAGCACTGTAGGGCCAAAACCGGGGGTGGTAGATGCAAATTGTATGGTGGCTTGGCATGGGGATTCGTAGGGCGGTGCAATATTCATCTGGGGCTGCCCCTGTGCCATCTTGGGCCTGACAACCCGTTGGGGGTCCAGGTGATGTTTGATATCGACTACACACTGAGATGACAACCCACCTGGGGCTTGGACATTATGACCTTGGTCCACAGTGCTAGCACCGTGACTTAAAGTCTGTCTCACAGTGGAGTTCATTTCAGTTGGTGGTCGACGAAGGGTATTTTCCTGAGGACTTTGCATTTCCATAATTCAAAAGTGCTGTGTCCAGATAGCTTCGGGGGAAGTAAATTGGGGAATTATGTGTGGGTGTATGATGTTGAAGTTGGGGGGTGAATGTTTGAATGTGATAAATGCAGGAAATATGGACAGTGATGTACAGTCATATAGATTTTTTTTTTCTTTTCACTTTTCAATAGTCCCTATATGTTAGTAAACAGCATCAAATCAATTTCAATAAAACAAAACTCAAAGGATATGTCTACAGACAGTAATGTTTTCTTTCTTTCCCTTGTGGAAACCGCAGATCCAGGTCACGGCACCAGATGTAACCCTTGAGTTCGACTCACTCTGGCCTGGATCAGATTAGGCCCTTGGTCTACCTAATAAGTCTCTGCGTTGTGTATTTTTATTCCTTGGTGGAAGACGGAGGGAATAACCAGGCGAGGAGACAGGATCTGGGCTGCTCGGTCTTTATAACAGTTTAGCACAAAACATCAGGTTGTCACTTTACAAAATAAGAACATATCACACTGCAATAAAACTTGTAGCATAATCCCCTCCAGTAACCAGAATAACCAGCAGGTAACAGGTGTGTGCCAGGTAGTTTGAAAGAGTATGTGTGGTTGTAAATGAGTGAGTGAGGGAGGTTCTGTGTGTGTGTGTGTGTGTGTGTGTGTGTGTGTGTGCTTGCGTGCACACATGACAGCATTATAATATGAAAAGAACCAACACATTTATCTAGCATAAACTTAACAAATCCCCCAGACATCTCTTACCCCAATAACAGCAACTCTACATTAATAAGACACCTAACATTAATATTTGTCAAACCAATCACCTGTATAGTGACAAACAATAACTTTTTTCCCCATCTCTAGTGGAGAGATGTAGCTCTCACTGCTCACCTTAGCACAAAACATCAGGATATGACCTAAAATGGCCGCAACCAACAGAGAAGAAGGCCACTGACCGTACCAGAACAAAACAACAAGGTAGCGCCTCCTGGAGGCTCCTTGGATAAGTTCCCCCCCTTACATCAACATTGCAAAAACACTACACAACTTTACTCAGCATGTGAACTGTTCCACCGGAGACGAGAGGGCACTGGACTCCTCTCCCCTCCCCCCACTGGGCAGGTCAGATCACAACCTGGTACACCTCAGCACCACTTATGTACCTCTGGTAAAGAGCCAGACCACAGACCTGTGACCACATGGACAGTGAGGAGATGGTGGGAGGAGGCTTGGGAGGCACTGCAGGGATGTTTTGAGGTCACGGACTGGCAGGCACTCTGTGAGCTAAACAGAGAGGACATCGACAGGCTCACAGAGTGCATCACAGACTATATCAACTTTTGTGTTGACAATATTGTTCCAGCAGAGACAGTCTGTTCACTGTTCACTACACTGTTCCCCAAACAACAAGGGGTGACAAAGGACATCAAACATCCTGAACGAGAAGAAGAGAGCTTTCAGGACTGGCAACTAGGAGGAGGTGAGAGATATACTTGAAGATTAAGATCAGAGAGGCTAAGGGGGAATATAGGAAGAAGCTGGAATTGAAACTCCAGCACAACAACAGAGAGGTCTGGAGTGGGATAAAGCAGATCACTGGCTCAGGCCAGCAGACAATAGAGGAGTGGAAGCAGTGTGGAATTGGCCAACAAACTCAATTTGTTCTTTAACAGATTTGACACCATTGCCTCTCCACCCCATATGAACACCACCATCAACCCCTCCACCATTAGCTCTATTGTTTTGTCAACAACACCTTTTCCACTCTCTCCCCCTCACCCTCCTTACAGTCTCTCACCTCCACCCTCACACCTCCCCCCCACCTCCACCCCCATCTACTGTGATCATCACTGCCGACGATATTAGAAGACAGCTGGCATGGCTGCAGGCCCTGATAGGGTCAGCCCCAGGGTGCTCAAAACCTGTGCCACCCAGCTCTGTGGAGTTCTTCAGCATATCTTCAACATGAGCCTGAGTCTGCAGAGGGTCCCTGTGATGTGGAAGACATCGTGACTAGTTCCTGTGCCGAAGACACTGCAACCTGGTGGCTCAAAAGACTACAGACTGGTGGCGCTGACCTCCCACGTCATGGAGACCCCGGAGAGACTTATCTTGGAGCAACTCCGTCCCGTGGTCAAGCCACATTTGGACCCCCTCCAGTTCGCCTACCAGCTCCAACTCGGAGTTGAGGATGAAATCATCTTCCTACTCAAATGTGTTTACACCCACCCGGAGAAGACGGCAAGTACTGTGAGAGTCATGTTCTTTGACTTCTCCAGTGCTTTCAATACCATCCGTCTGGCTCTTCTGGGTGAGAAGGTGATGGTGATGCAGGTGGAATCCCCCTTGTGTTGTGGAATCGTTGACTACCTGACTGGCAGACCACAGTATGTGCGCCTGCAATGCTGTGTGTCAGACAGGCTGGTCAGCAACACTGGAGCCCCACAGTGAACTACCCTTTCCAAACGGTATAAAGATCCTGGGCTGAAGGAGAGGAAAATATCCTCCTTCGTCACTCTCTCCCTTTCTCTTCACCCTCTACACCACAGACTTCAACCACTGCCACGGAGACCTGTCATCTCCAGAAGTTTTCTGATTACTCTGCAGTGGTTGGATGCACCATCAAAGGAGACGAGGTGGAGTATAGGGCTGTTGTAGACAACTTTGTCAAATGGTGTGAGGAGAACCATCTACAGCTCAGTGTGACAAAGACGAAGGAAGTGGTGGTGGACCTGAGGAGGACCAAAGTGCTGGTGACCCCTGTTTCCATTCAGGGGGGTCAATGTGGACATAGTGGAGGATTATAAGTATCTGAGGGTTCACATTGATGAAAGACTGGACTGGGGAAAGAACACGCCCTCTACAGAAAGGACCAGAGTCGCCTCTATTTTCACAGGCGGTTGAGGTCTGTTAACATCTGCGTGACTATGCTCAGGATGTTCTATGAGTCTGTGGTGGCCAGTGCCATCTTCTATGCTGTTGCGTGCTGGGGCAGCAGGCTGAGGGTAGTGGACGCCAACAGGTTGAACAGACTGATACGCAAGGCCAGTGACATTGTGGGAGTAATGTCGGACAGGAGAATGCTTCACAAGGTGAAAGCCATCCTGGACAATGAGTTGAACCCACTCCATGACGTGCTGGTCAGATGCAGGAGTTCTTTCAGCACCCGACATATCGCAACACAGAGTGGCCATTAACCTGTAAAACTCCTCACTCTGAGGGTGTAGAACCCATATTATTTATTTAATGTGCAATAATTCATTAATGTGCAATAATTCATGTTCACCTGTATACCAGTACACATTGCCTGTATGCTGTGTGCAATGTTTATAACTATAACCCATGTTTATAGCTATATATTTACCCTGAGATTGTGTAATAACACATGCGTAACTTCATTATTTTCATACACTTGTATATATTTCCATAAATATTCTCACCATGTGCAATATTTTTTTTTTTCTCTGTAGAGCAATAATTCGGAACACAGGTTCACTTCACTTATACTTGTACACACACACACACACACACACACACATACATATATATATATATGTATATATATATATTTCCTATATTTTTTTTTACATTCTCTTACTTATTCTTATTGTCTCTTACTTGTTCTGATTGCTCTTTGTTCTTAACACTTGGAACACTTTGGGTTGGAGCTGCTCTAACGAAAACCAATTTCCCCCTGGGATCAATAAAGTAATTCTGATTCTGAATTACATGTGGCTTATGGAGTGCTAATGCATCTCCCTTGACATATACATACAATCTAACATATCCCAATCTCTCAAGAGAATTTACCCCTTTTCCATGCCAGTGGAATACAGCACATGCCTCACCTACCATGCTAGTGAAAAAATACAGGGTCAATGTCCAATATCTACCAGGAGGTTGCAGTATATACACATTTAATACCTTTCTCCTTCCACGAGTATATCAGCATTAGAGTGTGTATAATGGAATGAAGCCCTGTTTATTGATGAGTCACAAATATACATATACATAGAGGCTAATGCCATGATGGTTCCTCACAACACATAAATTGTTCACTCCAAAATATTTTAAGTCACACAGATTACACGTGTGACTAAAATGGTTGCAATTTCAGGCCCATACTTAACTGAACCATATTCACCTAGATATCACTGGGGATCTTTATCACCACAAAGGTGTGTCCTACACAGATCTGTTTACCAACATAGTTTGCGGCCATTATCAGTAAAATATTAAACAACACACCAAGACCAGGAAACAGAACAAAGAAAGATCAATGTGTTAAATCAATTGTCATTACACTGAGTGAAGTCAGACAGCATCACTAGATCACTTGATAATATTAACATTAACACAATGCGGTGAATCAGTTTTCTTGTTCATGCTACGTACTGACGGTCGTGTGAGTTTTTAACCAACAAAGTGAAGTATTTTTTGGAAAGTGAGGACATTTTGGCCGGTCCTCACCAATCAAAGGAGACTGGAGGAGTTGGCTGGTTAGCATAAATGAGACTGCAGCTGTGAATGCTCGCCACTCTCCTCAGGCAAGGCTCTCCGTGTGCACTGCACCCCATGTGGCAGTGACTGTTTTATCACTTCCTGTTCACTTTGGAAGAAAATACTAAAACGTTGACTGCCTTATACGAAGTATAAGCACTGACTGCCGATTTTATATCTATATTGGCTTTACTGATTTTATTTTTGTTTGGAACTGCTTTTAATTTCTAATTTCAATTTCTGTCTTCTTTTGTTTCTAGTGCTACAGTGGGTGATGCCCTTCATTCCCAGTGCAGTTGGGGTGCTGGGAGTTCAGTCTAGATAGTGATAAGGTTTGCGGTGGCACATTGTTTTATGTGTGGTGTTTTATTTTGAAGTTGTTTATATTAATTTGGAATAAGTAGTATACTCCAAGTGCCCTTGCATGGAGTTGTTGGTTCCCCAGCTGCAGTGTGTGTGTCTGTCTTCTTCTTCAGAAACTAAAGAATAAATGGCATGTTTATGACCCACACTGACTGTTGTGGCCTCTTTATTGAAGCCCCAGTGTTCTAGTTCTCCTCCTAGGTTACATTATTGTAAATGTTTTGGTCAGGGTCAGGGTCAGGGTCAGGGTAAGGGTCTAGGGAATGCATTATACCAATTAGTGTCCTCAATATGATGCAAGTACACACAATGTGTGTGTGTGTGTGTGTGTGTGTGTGTGTGTGTGTGTGTGTGTGTGTGTGTGTGTGTGTGTGCGCGCGCGTGCGTGTGTGTGCAGTTACAGTTCTCCAGACATTTGACCTGCCAGCTGAGTTGGCTACACCAAGAAATAACAAAGGACCATCCCACATATGATCACAAAACAGCTTTTGAGTGAGTGATTTCCTCCAATTTGGCTACCAGTTAATGCTGATGGTGTGATGTAGCTTTCCATCAATACAGTCTACCAACAGCTACGGACGTACATTTATTGTTTTTCCTGTGTTCCTTTAATTTCAGACTGTTTAGGAGTGTGCCAAATGGAGCATTCATTTGGAGTTTGCATTACTTGTCAGCTTACCAATACTTGTTTAAACTTGTCTGTAAATCCTACAGTCTGTAAATAATTCGGATCATCTGTGATGGGTAAACACCACACCACCCCACACCACAGAGTTCAATGGAGAGAGGACTCTCACACATATCAAGACATACTACAGTCAAGGTAAGCACCACACCACGCCCTTCTTGTGTGTCATACCCACACTTCTAGTAAATCAGCTGGTTTACAGGTTTCAGTTGCACGTGGTGTAATTCAAGGTCTTTCATTGGTCGCTCTCTAAAGGGCTGTGCTCTTACAAACACTTTTACTGCATTTTATAACACACAATGACTGGGTTCTGTAGCTGAACTGCACTACATGTAGCTGTTAGTAACTCATTTGTAAACCATAGATTTAAGCGTTGTCTGTACTCGGGTTCTACATCTCAGCATCAGGAGAAATCCAGTGTAAGTATATGCTAATATTTACATTTGTCTCTTTGACTGTAATGTCCTTAATTCAACAATGCAAAACATGCTATAATTATTTGAACTTTAGACAGATTTACTGGATGTATTTTCAATAGAAAAATATGAAACCTCATTCCAAATGTCATCCATATTTCAGTGTCTTTCATTTTATGCAGTGAATTCTTGTTCTTCTCACTCATCTGTCATACACTCTATTTTCCCGTAGAAAGAGCAGTACTGTTAAATTAATGGTATCTTTCTGATGTTGTGGTTTACTGTTTATTAACATAGTTTCAATAACAGCATTACAGTACACATTGCACAGTAATATGCAGGCAAAGGAGTTCCAGTTAATTAAGGTTAATTTACGTGTTTTTCACAAATGATATATCTGAGGTATTGGCATGTTTATTAATATAACATTTAAGAACAGTGTAAAAATGCAGCCTATTAAATAGTGAATTCAAGTTTTAAAACAAATAATACAGGTTCAACAGCTTTCATCATGTGTCTAGTTATTAACAAAACTATCCCCCTTGATGGGACTTTACCACGTCTGTCTCTCTCTCAGAGCCTGAAGAATGTGTGTTAAGAATTAGAGTGGAGAAAAATTCTCAATAACTGTACTTTCACTAAGATTGACTCAACAGTACAAACAGATAAGTGCATATTAGTTACTCACATCACCAACAACTTTTTAACAGCAGAGGAGAAAGAATGTCATGCAACCATGTATCAAACTTAAAATCAGCAAATGTGCACATCTGTGCTTGGGCTAGTTAACAATAGCTGAATACAAGTCCAGTCTAATATGTGTCAACATTAATCCAAGTCTTATTAGAATTACTCAACAATCTAGTTAAGAAAAACTATTTTCCAGAGCAAACAAGAGAAAGAAAAATGGTTCAACAAGTTCACAGGGTGGAGATGGAAAAATAATCACCACTTGAACATGTGTGAACTCATGGACTCAGTTTTGTTTTCACACCATGCAATGAAAACGTACTGTTAAAATACTGTCTTCTTTACGTTTAGCTCTCAGTGCAGTAAAACACTGTTGTATTTTATCTCTCTAACTAAATTTACCAGTAATGTCCTATATTTAGATATAACAGGATTATTTTGTTGATACTTCAGTGTAAATTTACAGTGACGTTTCTATGTACATGATGTTTATGGCAGACTTGTGCTTGTGCTAAAATTCCTAAAAAGATAATATTCATTTTATTTCCTTTTTACTCAAGGCATGAAAGATCACCATGGAAAATCCGTCTGAATTGGACTCCTTTACAGGAGAAATTAAAGAAGCACTTCAGAACAATAACCAATCACTGGCTGCTACAAAGATCCAAGAGTTATTGGACAAAGAGAAAAACACTCGCCTCGATATTGCCATCACAGGAGAGTCTGGCTCTGGTAAATCCACATTTGTTAATGCCTTCAGAGGTATAGACAACAAAGATGAAGGAGCTGCTCCTACTGGTTGTGTAGAAACCACCACAGAGGTCACGCCATACCCTCATCCAAACTATCCTAATGTTACATTCTGGGATCTTCCTGGAATTGGGACCACCAGGTTTCCAGCTGACAAGTACCTGAAGCATGTTGGATTTGAGAGGTTTGACTTCTTCATCATCATCTCAGACACACGTTTCAGAGAAAATGATGTGAAACTGGCTCAGGAGATTCAGAGGATGGGGAAAAGGTTCTACTTTGTTCGCTCAAAGATTGACAACGACCTACGTGCTGAGGAGAGAAGTCAGAGAGACTTCAGTGAAGAGAGGACTCTGATTAAGATCAGGGAAAACTGTGTTCAAGGTAAGTGCTGCATGTAATTGTTTTTAACCAAATCATATTTTACTGCTTTGAAATTACTGTATGTGATGTTAGATTGCTGCTGCTGAAGGGAAGTTGTTCTCCTGTTATTGATGGGTAGTGCAGTGTTGAAAGATGGTCATGTCAGGTCATGTTTGGAGGAAGTAATCATAGCCGTCAGGTGATTTCGTATGAAGGTACTACTGCCCTGCTTTCAGCATAAAGCTGCTACTTGCTGTTAAATGTTGATAAATGAACTACTGAAATTTCAACACTGGGGACAAAAGGCTATTTGCTTAAAATAGAGTACCCATTATTTTCCACAAATCAAAATTATTTAATCCGACAGCAACTGTCATTTAGCGAAGGAGAAACCTGAGAAGACATCAATAAACATATATATTGCATGTTGAATAGAAAATCCATACTCACTCTTTAAGCTTTGTTTGTATGGAGGAGACGCCTGTTGAACATGATGCTGAGAGCAGTGGCAGTAAACCAAAAGCTACACCATGAACTAGACAGCTAAACAATGAGCTGCAGCTCTCTATAGAACTTTATAAAACCAGATGGAGCTGCAGAAACTCTTGATAATTGTTTGGACTTGATCACAATGAGAAAGGTTAGTTTTAAAATATCTTATTATTTTATATGTCTTATCCATTATTCTGTTTGTGACACAGGACTTACACAACAGGGCATTGTGGCTCCACAGGTCTTCCTGGTGTCCAGCTTTGAGCTTGGTCGGCATGACTTTTCAGTCTTACATGAGACCTTGGAGAGAGAACTACCTGAACACAAGAGGAATGCTCTTCTGATGGCCATGCCAAATATCAACCTGGAGATCATCAATAAGAAGAAAAAGGGGTTCAAGGCCAAAATAAAATACTTTGCCCTTCTGTCTGCAGTTGTAGCATCTGCACCAGTTCCTGGTCTTTCTATTGCTTGTGATGTAGCCTTGCTAGTTGGTGTGGTCACAAAATATGTAATTGGGTTTGGTCTTGATATCCCGTCCCTCCAGAGACTTGCTAAAAGCACAGGTGTGCCATTTAAAGATCTGATGGCCGTCATAATTTCCCCAGTGGCTACAACAAAAGTAACTTCTGATCTCATCCTGAAGGTGATCACCAGTTTTTCTACAACAGCTGTTTTAATGGCAGCAGAAGAAGTGTCCAGATTCATTCCAATATTTGGAATTCCAGCATCAGTGGCCCTCTCTTTTATCACAACCAAAATAATTCTGAATAACATCCTCAGCATGCTTGCTGAAGATGCAGAGAATGTGTTTAAGAGGGCTCTGAAGATGAACACCTCAGTGTGATTATTTTAATTTATTTATTTTACAGTAAATGGCGTTCAGCAGCACATTTAAAGCTGCAGCATACTAAACTGGTGTCACAGTAAATAAACATGGTATTTTAATCAAAACCTACATGCACATTTTATCCAATATTCTTTTATAGATGATTAGTTTATAAAATTGTTATTTCTTACAGCTTTAGAATCTTTATTTCTTTGTTATTTGTTTATTTTATTTCTGTGCTTTTTTGTTCATTTATTGTGTGCTTATTTCTCAATGTGTCTGTGTAATAGTGAATAGAGAAGGTAATATGGGAGCTATTGTTGAAATACTGTAGTGGGGGAGGCATCTGTCCCACCCATGGACAAACACGCAAAGTTTTGGGGTTTTTATGTTTGAAATAATGCATTGAATGTTTAATGGTGATTATTTGTGTTCTGGAGAAGGTGTTGGATGACTTGATGTTGGTGGCTGTCAGACTGTTGGTGGTGACAGATTCACACCCGGAATATTTACTGGCTTCCTGGTCATGTTGATGATGATTTTGTTGGAAAAATACAAGAGAGTAAACTCATACAATAACTCTGTTGTCTTGGGGTCACACTGTGTATGAGGCATGAGACGTGCAAACAAATTTCTGAAGGGCTTGAATGTATTCACTGTGTCCAAATGCTTCTGCACTCTCTGGTAGCCCTAAGAAAAGGTCAATGGGCAGCCTGGGATGTCTACAATACATTAAAAAGTATGGTGTGTATCCTGTTGAGTCATGGCGCGTACAGTTATAGGCGTGTGTCACGGCGTCCACATGTTCATGCCAGTGGGACTTCTCCTGTGGACCAAGTGTACCCAACATATCCATCAGGGTCCTATTAAATCTCTTGGTAGTCCCATTCCCCTGGGGATGATATGGGCTTGTGTGGGACTTTGTGATTCCAGTGACCTTGCACAACTCCTTCACTACAGCACTCTCAAAGTTGCGACCTTGATCCGCGTGAAGCTTGGCTGGGAACCCAAAACGGCAGAGGAAGTTCCTCCACAACACCTTCGCCACTGTGCGTGCCTTCTGATCCCTGGTTGGGTAAGCTTGTGCAAAACAAGAGAAGTGATCAGTTACAACCAGCACAGTCTCCATCCTGTCTCTGGACCTCTCCAACGTCAGAAAGTCTATACAGACAAGTTCCATTGGTGCGTTTGTGTGGATACTGACCAGAGGGGCTCTAAGACCTGCTGCAAGAGTCTTCCGGAGACAGCACCTCTCACACTGTTCGCACCATGCTTTGATATCATGGAACATCCTGGGCCAGTAAAAGCGCTCCCTCATCAGTGCGAATGTGCGGTCTATGCCTAAATGTCCCAAATCATCATGGAGGGCTGTCTTAGCGAAGCTACGTAGCTTCTTGGGCAGCACCAACTGTTCAACTGACCCTTTTTGTCCATCTTTAATTTTGCGGTAGAGGATGCTGCCCTTGACCACCGATCTTTCCATTCCTTTAGGAGAACGTGCCCCTGTGCCCCGCCGTCCACACTGTCTCCTTTCCTTGTCACTCTGAAGCGTACGTTCCATCAGGGGGGCAATGCGTCAGGCGTGGTGGAAAATACCTGGTGGTCTGTGCTAGCGGTATGGGTGTTGGGGCATGAATAATGGCTGTATGATCTGGTGTTATAGTTGTGGGGGCTTGGAGGGGAGGTGGTTGATTTTGCACCATCATCGTTGAATCTGGGACATCATATCTGCTAAATATTGGGCTCAGTATGGGGGATGCAGGAGTTGAGGGAGACTGAACACTGGATGCGGGGGCACGTCCAGCAGGGAGAAACACTGTAGGGCCAAAACGGGGGGCGGTCGGTGCATGTTGCATGGTGGCAGGGGCACGTCCAGCAGGGGGAAGCACTGTAGGGCCAAAACCGGGGGTGGTAGATGCAAATTGTATGGTGGCTTGGCATGGGGATTCGTAGGGCGGTGCAATATTCATCTGGGGCTGCCCTGTGCCATCTTGGGCCTGACAACCCGTTGGGGGTCCAGGTGATGTTTGATATCGACTACACACTGAGATGACAACCCACCTGGGGCTTGGACATTATGACCTTGGTCCACAGTGCTAGCACCGTGACTTAAAGTCTGTCTCACAGTGGAGTTCATTTCAGTTGGTGGTCGACGAAGGGTATTTTCCTGAGGACTTTGCATTTCCATAATTCAAAAGTGCTGTGTCCAGATAGCTTCGGGGGAAGTAAATTGGGGAATTATGTGTGGGTGTATGATGTTGAAGTTGGGGGGTGAATGTTTGAATGTGATAAATGCAGGAAATATGGACAGTGATGTACAGTCATATAGATTTTTTTTTTCTTTTCACTTTTCAATAGTCCCTATATGTTAGTAAACAGCATCAAATCAATTTCAATAAAACAAAACTCAAAGGATATGTCTACAGACAGTAATGTTTTCTTTCTTTCCCTTGTGGAAACCGCAGATCCAGGTCACGGCACCAGATGTAACCCTTGAGTTCGACTCACTCTGGCCTGGATCAGATTAGGCCCTTGGTCTACCTAATAAGTCTCTGCGTTGTGTATTTTTATTCCTTGGTGGAAGACGGAGGGAATAACCAGGCGAGGAGACAGGATCTGGGCTGCTCGGTCTTTATAACAGTTTAGCACAAAACATCAGGTTGTCACTTTACAAAATAAGAACATATCACACTGCAATAAAACTTGTAGCATAATCCCCTCCAGTAACCAGAATAACCAGCAGGTAACAGGTGTGTGCCAGGTAGTTTGAAAGAGTATGTGTGGTTGTAAATGAGTGAGTGAGGGAGGTTCTGTGTGTGTGTGTGTGTGTGTGTGTGTGTGTGCTTGCGTGCACACATGACAGCATTATAATATGAAAAGAACCAACACATTTATCTAGCATAAACTTAACAAATCCCCCAGACATCTCTTACCCCAATAACAGCAACTCTACATTAATAAGACACCTAACATTAATATTTGTCAAACCAATCACCTGTATAGTGACAAACAATAACTTTTTTCCCCATCTCTAGTGGAGAGATGTAGCTCTCACTGCTCACCTTAGCACAAAACATCAGGATATGACCTAAAATGGCCGCAACCAACAGAGAAGAAGGCCACTGACCGTACCAGAACAAAACAACAAGGTAGCGCCTCCTGGAGGCTCCTTGGATAAGTTCCCCCCCTTACATCAACATTGCAAAAACACTACACAACTTTACTCAGCATGTGAACTGTTCCACCGGAGACGAGAGGGCACTGGACTCCTCTCCCCTCCCCCCACTGGGCAGGTCAGATCACAACCTGGTACACCTCAGCACCACTTATGTACCTCTGGTAAAGAGCCAGACCACAGACCTGTGACCACATGGACAGTGAGGAGATGGTGGGAGGAGGCTTGGGAGGCACTGCAGGGATGTTTTGAGGTCACGGACTGGCAGGCACTCTGTGAGCTAAACAGAGAGGACATCGACAGGCTCACAGAGTGCATCACAGACTATATCAACTTTTGTGTTGACAATATTGTTCCAGCAGAGACAGTCTGTTCACTGTTCACTACACTGTTCCCCAAACAACAAGGGGTGACAAAGGACATCAAACATCCTGAACGAGAAGAAGAGAGCTTTCAGGACTGGCAACTAGGAGGAGGTGAGAGATATACTTGAAGATTAAGATCAGAGAGGCTAAGGGGGAATATAGGAAGAAGCTGGAATTGAAACTCCAGCACAACAACAGAGAGGTCTGGAGTGGGATAAAGCAGATCACTGGCTCAGGCCAGCAGACAATAGAGGAGTGGAAGCAGTGTGGAATTGGCCAACAAACTCAATTTGTTCTTTAACAGATTTGACACCATTGCCTCTCCACCCCATATGAACACCACCATCAACCCCTCCACCATTAGCTCTATTGTTTTGTCGACAACACCTTTTCCACTCTCTCCCCCTCACCCTCCTTACAGTCTCTCACCTCCACCCTCACACCTCCCCCCCACCTCCACCCCCATCTACTGTGATCATCACTGCCGACGATATTAGAAGACAGCTGGCATGGCTGCAGGCCCTGATAGGGTCAGCCCCAGGGTGCTCAAAACCTGTGCCACCCAGCTCTGTGGAGTTCTTCAGCATATCTTCAACATGAGCCTGAGTCTGCAGAGGGTCCCTGTGATGTGGAAGACATCGTGACTAGTTCCTGTGCCGAAGACACTGCAACCTGGTGGCTCAAAAGACTACAGACTGGTGGCGCTGACCTCCCACGTCATGGAGACCCCGGAGAGACTTATCTTGGAGCAACTCCGTCCCGTGGTCAAGCCACATTTGGACCCCCTCCAGTTCGCCTACCAGCTCCAACTCGGAGTTGAGGATGAAATCATCTTCCTACTCAAATGTGTTTACACCCACCCGGAGAAGACGGCAAGTACTGTGAGAGTCATGTTCTTTGACTTCTCCAGTGCTTTCAATACCATCCGTCTGGCTCTTCTGGGTGAGAAGGTGATGGTGATGCAGGTGGAATCCCCCTTGGTGTTGTGAATCGTTGACTACCTGACTGGCAGACCACAGTATGTGCGCCTGCAATGCTGTGTGTCAGACAGGCTGGTCAGCAACACTGGAGCCCCACAGTGAACTACCCTTTCCAAACGGTATAAAGATCCTGGGCTGAAGGAGAGGAAAATATCCTCCTTCGTCACTCTCTCCCTTTCTCTTCACCCTCTACACCACAGACTTCAACCACTGCCACGGAGACCTGTCATCTCCAGAAGTTTTCTGATTACTCTGCAGTGGTTGGATGCACCATCAAAGGAGACGAGGTGGAGTATAGGGCTGTTGTAGACAACTTTGTCAAATGGTGTGAGGAGAACCATCTACAGCTCAGTGTGACAAAGACGAAGGAAGTGGTGGTGGACCTGAGGAGGACCAAAGTGCTGGTGACCCTGTTTCCATTCAGGGGGGTCAATGTGGACATAGTGGAGGATTATAAGTATCTGAGGGTTCACATTGATGAAAGACTGGACTGGGGAAAGAACACGCCCTCTACAGAAAGGACCAGAGTCGCCTCTATTTTCACAGGCGGTTGAGGTCTGTTAACATCTGCGTGACTATGCTCAGGATGTTCTATGAGTCTGTGGTGGCCAGTGCCATCTTCTATGCTGTTGCGTGCTGGGGCAGCAGGCTGAGGGTAGTGGACGCCAACAGGTTGAACAGACTGATACGCAAGGCCAGTGACATTGTGGGAGTAATGTCGGACAGGAGAATGCTTCACAAGGTGAAAGCCATCCTGGACAATGAGTTGAACCCACTCCATGACGTGCTGGTCAGATGCAGGAGTTCTTTCAGCACCCGACATATCGCAACACAGAGTGGCCATTAACCTGTAAAACTCCTCACTCTGAGGGTGTAGAACCCATATTATTTATTTAATGTGCAATAATTCATTAATGTGCAATAATTCATGTTCACCTGTATACCAGTACACATTCCCTGTATACTATGTGCAATAATGTTTATAACTATAACCCATGTTTATTACTATACTGACCCTGAGATTGTGTATAACTTCATTATTTTCATACACTTGTATATATTTCCATAAATATTCTCACCATGTGCAATATTTTTTTTTTTCTCTGTAGAGCAATAATTCGGAACACAGGTTCACTTCACTTATACTTGTACACACACACACACACACACACACATACATATATATATATATGTATATATATATATTTCCTATATTTTTTTTACATTCTCTTACTTATTCTTATTGTCTCTTACTTGTTCTGATTGCTCTTTGTTCTTAACACTTGGAACACTTTGGGTTGGAGCTGCTCTAACGAAAACCAATTTCCCCCTGGGATCAATAAAGTAATTCTGATTCTGAATTACATGTGGCTTATGGAGTGCTAATGCATCTCCCTTGACATATACATACAATCTAACATATCCCAATCTCTCAAGAGAATTTACCCCTTTTCCATGCCAGTGGAATACAGCACATGCCTCACCTACCATGCTAGTGAAAAAATACAGGGTCAATGTCCAATATCTACCAGGAGGTTGCAGTATATACACATTTAATACCTTTCTCCTTCCACGAGTATATCAGCATTAGAGTGTGTATAATGGAATGAAGCCCTGTTTATTGATGAGTCACAAATATACATATACATAGAGGCTAATGCCATGATGGTTCCTCACAACACATAAATTGTTCACTCCAAAATATTTTAAGTCACACAGATTACACGTGTGACTAAAATGGTTGCAATTTCAGGCCCATACTTAACTGAACCATATTCACCTAGATATCACTGGGGATCTTTATCACCACAAAGGTGTGTCCTACACAGATCTGTTTACCAACATAGTTTGCGGCCATTATCAGTAAAATATTAAACAACACACCAAGACCAGGAAACAGAACAAAGAAAGATCAATGTGTTAAATCAATTGTCATTACACTGAGTGAAGTCAGACAGCATCACTAGATCACTTGATAATATTAACATTAACACAATGCGGTGAATCAGTTTTCTTGTTCATGCTACGTACTGACGGTCGTGTGAGTTTTTAACCAACAAAGTGAAGTATTTTTTGGAAAGTGAGGACATTTTGGCCGGTCCTCACCAATCAAAGGAGACTGGAGGAGTTGGCTGGTTAGCATAAATGAGACTGCAGCTGTGAATGCTCGCCACTCTCCTCAGGCAAGGCTCTCCGTGTGCACTGCACCCCATGTGGCAGTGACTGTTTTATCACTTCCTGTTCACTTTGGAAGAAAATACTAAAACGTTGACTGCCTTATACGAAGTATAAGCACTGACTGCCGATTTTATATCTATATTGGCTTTACTGATTTTATTTTTGTTTGGAACTGCTTTTAATTTCTAATTTCAATTTCTGTCTTCTTTTGTTTCTAGTGCTACAGTGGGTGATGCCCTTCATTCCCAGTGCAGTTGGGGTGCTGGGAGTTCAGTCTAGATAGTGATAAGGTTTGCGGTGGCACATTGTTTTATGTGTGGTGTTTTATTTTGAAGTTGTTTATATTAATTTGGAATAAGTAGTATACTCCAAGTGCCCTTGCATGGAGTTGTTGGTTCCCCAGCTGCAGTGTGTGTGTCTGTCTTCTTCTTCAGAAACTAAAGAATAAATGGCATGTTTATGACCCACACTGACTGTTGTGGCCTCTTTATTGAAGCCCCAGTGTTCTAGTTCTCCTACTAAGTTACATTATTGTAAATGTTTTGGTCAGGGTCAGGGTCAGGGTCAGGGTAAGGGTCTAGGGAATGCATTATACCAATTAGTGTCCTCAATATGATGCAAGTACACACAATGTGTGTGTGTGTGTGTGTGTGTGTGTGTGTGTGTGGTGTGTGTGTGTGTGTGTGTGTGTGTGTGTGCGCGCGCGCGTGCGTGTGTGTGCAGCTACAGTTCTCCAGACATTTTACCTGCCAGCTGAGGTGGCACCACCAAGAAATAACAAAGGACCATCCCACATATGATCACAAAACAGCTTTTGAGTGAGTGATTTCCTCCAATTTGGCTACCAGTTAATGCTGATGGTGTGATGTAGCTTTCCATCAATACAGTCTACCAACAGCTACGGACGTACATTTATTGTTTTTCCTGTGTTCCTTTAATTTCAGACTGTTTAGGAGTGTGCCAAATGGAGCATTCATTTGGAGTTTGCATTACTTGTCAGCTTACCAATACTTGTTTAAACTTGTCTGTAAATCCTACAGTCTGTAAATAATTCGGATCATCTGTGATGGGTAAACACCACACCACCCCACACCACAGAGTTCAATGGAGAGAGGACTCTCACACATATCAAGACATACTACAGTCAAGGTAAGCACCACACCACGCCCTTCTTGTGTGTCATACCCACACTTCTAGTAAATCAGCTGGTTTACAGGTTTCAGTTGCACGTGGTGTAATTCAAGGTCTTTCATTGGTCGCTCTCTAAAGGGCTGTGCTCTTACAAACACTTTTACTGCATTTTATAACACACAATGACTGGGTTCTGTAGCTGAACTGCACTACATGTAGCTGTTAGTAACTCATTTGTAAACCATAGATTTAAGCGTTGTCTGTACTCGGGTTCTACATCTCAGCATCAGGAGAAATCCAGTGTAAGTATATGCTAATATTTACATTTGTCTCTTTGACTGTAATGTCCTTAATTCAACAATGCAAAACATGCTATAATTATTTGAACTTTAGACAGATTTACTGGATGTATTTTCAATAGAAAAATATGAAACCTCATTCCAAATGTCATCCATATTTCAGTGTCTTTCATTTTATGCAGTGAATTCTTGTTCTTCTCACTCATCTGTCATACACTCTATTTTCCCGTAGAAAGAGCAGTACTGTTAAATTAATGGTATCTTTCTGATGTTGTGGTTTACTGTTTATTTACATAGTTTCAATAACAGCATTACAGTACACATTGCACAGTAATATGCAGGCAAAGGAGTTCCAGTTAATTAAGGTTAATTTACGTGTTTTTCACAAATGATATATCTGAGGTATTGGCATGTTTATTAATATAACATTTAAGAACAGTGTAAAAATGCAGCCTATTAAATAGTGAATTCAAGTTTTAAAACAAATAATACAGGTTCAACAGCTTTCATCATGTGTCTAGTTATTAACAAAACTATCCCCCTTGATGGGACTTTACCACGTCTGTCTCTCTCTCAGAGCCTGAAGAATGTGTGTTAAGAATTAGAGTGGAGAAAAATTCTCAATAACTGTACTTTCACTAAGATTGACTCAACAGTACAAACAGATAAGTGCATATTAGTTACTCACATCACCAACAACTTTTTAACAGCAGAGGAGAAAGAATGTCATGCAACCATGTATCAAACTTAAAATCAGCAAATGTGCACATCTGTGCTTGGGCTAGTTAACAATAGCTGAATACAAGTCCAGTCTAATATGTGTCAACATTAATCCAAGTCTTATTAGAATTACTCAACAATCTAGTTAAGAAAAACTATTTTCCAGAGCAAACAAGAGAAAGAAAAATGGTTCAACAAGTTCACAAGGGTGGAGATGGAAAAATAATCACCACTTGAACATGTGTGAACTCATGGACTCAGTTTTGTTTTCACACCATGCAATGAAAACGTACTGTTAAAATACTGTCTTCTTTACGTTTAGCTCTCAGTGCAGTAAAACACTGTTGTATTTTATCTCTCTAACTAAATTTACCAGTAATGTCCTATATTTAGATATAACAGGATTATTTTGTTGATACTTCAGTGTAAATTTACAGTGACGTTTCTATGTACATGATGTTTATGGCAGACTTGTGCTTGTGCTAAAATTCCTAAAAAGATAATATTCATTTTATTTCCTTTTTACTCAAGGCATGAAAGATCACCATGGAAAATCCGTCTGAATTGGACTCCTTTACAGGAGAAATTAAAGAAGCACTTCAGAACAATAACCAATCACTGGCTGCTACAAAGATCCAAGAGTTATTGGACAAAGAGAAAAACACTCCCTCGATATTGCCATCACAGGAGAGTCTGGCTCTGGTAAATCCACATTTGTTAATGCCTTCAGAGGTATAGACAACAAAGATGAAGGAGCTGCTCCTACTGGTTGTGTAGAAACCACCACAGAGGTCACGCCATACCCTCATCCAAACTATCCTAATGTTACATTCTGGGATCTTCCTGGAATTGGGACCACCAGGTTTCCAGCTGACAAGTACCTGAAGCATGTTGGATTTGAGAAGTTTGACTTCTTCATCATCATCTCAGACACACGTTTCAGAGAAAATGATGTGAAACTGGCTCAGGAGATTCAGAGGATGGGGAAAAGGTTCTACTTTGTTCGCTCAAAGATTGACAACGACCTACGTGCTGAGGAGAGAAGTCAGAGAGACTTCAGTGAAGAGAGGACTCTGACTAAGATCAGGGAAAACTGCATTCAAGGTAAGTGCTGCATGTAATTGTTTTTAACCAACCATCTCAAAACATATTTTACTTCTTTGAAACCACTTTACTTCAATTGCTCCTGCTGTAGGGTAGTTGTTCTCCTGTTATTGATGGGTGCGGCTGAGTTGCTAAAGAGGTCTGGGGTGCATTTCACAAAGCAGGTTCAACAAACTCTGAGTCTAATCCTAAACTCTGAGTTGATCTACTCTGAGTTTCCAGTTCCAGGACAGTGGATTAAAGTTAGTTTAATCAAATCGGAGTAGTTTCACCAGGAGTTGAGCTTGTGCACCACAACTATAAAAAGCCAGCATCAATGGAGCCCTGATTCGACGAGTAACCATGGCAACGGGGGAGAGGATGGCTATGTTTTTCACCAACCTCAAATTAGAAATCCTAATCCTGAAATGGGAGAACATTGCTGCTCGGGTCACTGCCTAAGTTTAAATGTAGTCCTTTGCAATCCCAATAATATTGCTAGGGGAAACTGCATGAATGGTAGCCTATTCATTTATTTCATAGGTGCAGTCCCATGGGGCAGAAGCGCACTTGGCAGCAGTTTAAGATGAAATATAAAAACATTGTTCAAACAGGTAAGACCTCGGCATGGAGGGACCTCATTTTGATCATGTTTTACACTGTGAAGTAAATAATAAGTGGTTATTTGACTGCACAGTTGTTTTATCCCCAGCATAATGTTGTTTTCACACACATAAATGTTCTCTTGTCATCTATATCATGCTGTGTTAAATAATGAAACCTTTTTAAACTAACACAGACTTCTACTCAGCCAACAGAAAGAAGGCAGATGGGTGGTGGCCCAGCACCGCCACCTCTAACGGAGGCAGAGGAGCCCTAAGCCGGAATATTGGAAGCCCAGTGGCTGAGGGAATCCCTGGAGGGAGCTCATCCTCTGAGTCCACTCCCCAAGACACAAGTGCCTTTATAAAATGTAATAGGCCCATATTTTTTTAAAGCCTATTCATACAAATATTTATTTGTCTTTTATGTCTTTTTTTTCTTTTGTCCCAACAGATTCCTATGGTACCGCTCGATAAGATAATATTTAATTCTCTGCACAGTAATGCTGCACCTTCATCCACAGGATCGCTGTCAAAAGGACATGCCATGTTCATGAAAAAAGTTGCCTCCTACTGTGCCTAATGGACTTCTGATAGAGCTACTGACTCTGATTTTTTTAATGATTTTTGACAGACGGCAGAACAAGGCTACGCCAAAACTTGCCTGCTGAATGAATGAATGAGGAAATCAAATAGCGTGTGTGACTGAAAGAAGGCAGAGACAGAGAGAAACTCGAGGTTCATTGAGTAAAACCTGCTCCCGACCAGGTTAGGTTCATAGAGTCTGTTACTAGGTAACTGATCGAGAGCTACAGTTACCTCTCTCTGTGAAACAGGCTAGAGTTACCCCGCTTTCTCTGGTTTGAGTTACCTCCCTTTGTGAAACGGAAAACTCAGAGTTTCCCTCACTCCAGGGTTTTCACTAAACCTGCTTCGTGAAACGGACCTCTGCTGAACATGATGCTGAGAGTAGTGGCAGTAAACCAAAAGCTACACCATGAACTAGACAGCTAAACAATGAGCTGCATCTCTCTATAAAACTTCATAAAACCAGGTGGAGCTGCAGAAACTCTTAATAATTATTTGAACTCGATCACAATGAGAAAGGTTAGTTTTAAAATGTTCTATTATTTTATATGTCTAATTATTTATTCTGTTTATGATACAGGACTTACACAACAGGGCATTGAGGCTCCACAGGTCTTCCTGGTGTCCAGCTTTGAGCTTCATCTTTGGGACTCTTCAGTCTTACATGAGACCTTGGAGAGAGAACTACCTGAACACAAGAGGAATGCTCTGCTGATGGCCAAGCCAAATATCAACCTGGACAACAAGAACAAGAAAAAGGGGTTCGGTCATTTGCTATAAAAACAGTAGCTGGCTGGCATCTCTGTTGTTGAAGTTCACTGTTTATTTAAATCTTTTCAAAAATGGCATAAAATGGTTATTTTCCACATTTATAACGATATGAAGGCAAAGGATTTCAATTAAATTCAGTACTATTCATTTTATTTATGTAGTGTCAATAACAATACAAATTGTCTGAAGATGCTTTACAAAAACTGACCTAAATCTCCACAGAGAAGATAGAGAGAAAAGATGAACAGGAGAAACAAGATAAACAAACTTCTGTCATAGATACATATAACAGACTTGAAGGAAACACATAGAATTTAATAATACAACATATAGCTGATGATCATATGTGATATATGTATGGTCCAGGGGAAATGGAAGAGGTCTTTCTTTAGTTGGAAGAGGGGGGACTGGACTGCAGAAGCCTTGAAGTTTCCTTTGGATTGGATTTGCTGGGTTGGGGAAATTGATTCCTTGTACAGAGGTTGTTTCTTTGTTTGCTTAGTTAATGTTTAGTTTAGGTATGTTTGCTGTGTTAGTGTTAAATTCTTAGTCACATTTCTTCCTTTTTTTGTCTGTTTTGGACTAGTCCTAAGAGTATATAACCCGTGTGTGTCCCATTTGTTAGGCAGGTCAGTTTGATTAGGTTCAGTTAAAACCTTGGTTTCCTTATTGCTTTGTTGACCTCGTTTTGAGTTTGAGTTTTTTTCATTTGCTAGTTTTCTGCTTGGTCCCTAACAAGTAAAAAAATGAAATGCATGAAACATGTATTCCTGTTAACGCAGGAATAATTACATCCTGGAATGTTTTTCAAGCCTTTATTTACATTAATCCAATTGCAGTAGAACATCACACATGTAAAATACAGTCTTTCAAACAGGGTATAAAACCATAAATATTCATAATTCATAATGACAATTAAAAAAAAAAGCTCAGTGATCTTTGCCTCTTAAGGAAGACTACACTGTGAGCAGGGTCTACCAAATATTTAGTCAAAGCTGATGTGCAGATCAAGCTGACGAAGCAGGGAAACATCTGTGCTTTCATCAAGCTCAATTCCAATGGCTTGCCATGCTGTTATCTGCTCTCTGAGAGGCTCCTTGAGGACTTGAGAAAGGATCTCAAGCATCTCATCGATGATACGATGACAGCGATAGTTGTTTCTGTGATCAACCTTAAAAACAGAAAAAGAAAAAATGCTATACTTTTTTCACTGGAATTATGAGTTTTACATCAATGTACAGTATAGGGCTGAACTAATTTAATTCTGTAATATTTGCACAAATACTTACCTTAAGCTTGAGGAAATAGTCACCTCCCAGGAGCTGGTCCAAGAACGATCAGCGTGCGTGATTTTTGACCCACCAGTACAGGCACTCGAATCCCCGAATCACAGCTTTGTGTTCCATAAAAGTGACAGGCTCAAATTAATCTATGACCTTCAGTTTTTTTGCAGTATCCTGCAAAAAATAAAAAAATGAAATAAAAAATCTTCCTGAACACTAGTACCCATTCAGCCATATCTGAAACTTTTGGGATTGTGATTTGACACTTCTGAGAAAAAGCTTAGAAAATACCTGATGCAAGCAATTCATAGCATTTCATGCTCTGTTTTTAATACTCACTGGTTGTGTGACGCTCCAGGTAATCTTTTCTATAATGGACAGTCCCCACTTCCACAAAAGGTCTCATTTCAGGGCCATTTTTACAGGAGGTCTGTGCTGCCTGCAAGCACAACAAAACGTCGGTAAAAAGCAGAAGTTTGCTATCCACTGCAATATAATGCTGCTTTTTTGTGGAAACTTACCATGTGGAGTGTTATGGAGCCAATGTTTAAACTGGGGCATTTGTAGCCATTTAGCATTCCACGACTTCCTGTGTTTGTGTGCACCTTAATCTCATAAACAAAATAAATACAGCAACAGCTCCTCAACTGACCAACTTCCCCTTTCTCTGCTGTCAAACTAACCTGCTGTCCCTCTTTCAGAGGAGACTGCCTCCCCTGCTGCCTCTATGGCATTCACCTGCTCCTCACTTTCTGTCCCTCTAACAGAGTCAACTGAAACTTTCCCTCCTGCTGTCTTGAAATATTTTAAAATGCTCATGGTCTGAAAATCAAGGGTACAATACATTAGGCTAAGCTTGAAATGTCAGGGTTACAAGCAGGAGGGCCGATGCATCCAAAAATCAGCGCCTCTGATGCAGTTGAGTGACTTAGTAGTAGTAGTATTTCATATGGTAATTTAATATTTAGAATTTTTATGATAATTTGTCATGTCACTGTCTTAGCCTCATATGCAAAAGTGTGTAAAAGGTGGATGAAACAAATTACAGTCGAGTTTAGGATGTCTGAATAATCACTTCTGTAACGCTGTTTTCTCTGACTTGCTCCTGTGTGTAATGCTCAGTGTCTTTGTGTTAACCCCGGTCTAACTGCAGTTCGGAAGAGCATCCTCAGAAAAAGCAGAGTCAGCAGCTGCACCTCCTAGCTGCCCCTATCAGGCCAACAGCTCTCTTGGGGCAGTTTTTTAAAGCTCATTTTGTGTTCAGTGTGTCTTATGATGGTGTGCTTGTGAATTTATGTTATCTTCATTTATTATGTTCTAATTGACTGCTCGTGAAAAAAGCCCAACAATAAATGTTTTTGAAAATGTATTGTTGTTCTTGGAATTAATTCTCTTATAATTTTAACTATTATTGTATTAAATTATTACATATTAAATTTAGGGATTAAAACTGAAAACTGAAACTACATAGATAAAAAAATAAGTAAAAATAGCGTTAATTTTCATACCGTGCAGTGTTAATTTAACACCCAATTTGGAGAGTTAAAAAGGAACTCTGAGATGGTGTAAAATCTGTAATTTAACTCTGTAGAGCGTGGAGCTATATAAACCCTGAAAAAGTGTTAAAATCAACTCTGTGGGAGTTGATTTAACACCAGTTTTTGCTGTGGTGGGCTATAGAGAAGAGTACATCTGTTGAATGGCCTGACTGACCGATCATATGATTAAGTTTTTTTTTTTTTTGGTCGTATGAGACTGTGTGGGCCTAGTCTCGTTAATTAATGGGAAACAATGTGAGTTCAAAACAAGTCAAAATAAGTTCAGCAGAAGTTCACTAAAGGTTTTAAATAAGTGCAACATTATGTGCAGGCTACAGACACTTATTGTCTCGTTTGACTTCACTTACACTTCCTCTTGACATTCTCACCTCCTTCCTATGCACAAGTAAGACCCAAGAGGTGGAAAGTACAGTTAGCTGTCCTGCACTATGCTTGATCTTCACAGGTCTGGCCTTTCTCCCACCCGAACAAACATAATATGCCTATCCTCCTTTCTAGCAGATGAGGAATTTGCTTCAATAGATTTTTCTTCAATTGCAGCTGCTAAGCATTTCAGAACCTGGATGGAACTAGGCCTTGTATGTAAGGAGGATGATTTAAAATTGGGTTATAGATTTATAGAGAAAATGAAGAAAAGCCAAAACTGGAGTAAAATGATCTCTCTTGCTAATTCCTGTCAGTGGTCTTGCTGCAGCATTTTGAATCAATTGGAGGACTTTTAAAGAGTTATTTGGACTGCCAGACAGTAATCAGTTATGGTAATCATGCCTGGAAGATACAAATGCATGAACTAGTTCTTCAGGATCACTCTGAGACAGATAATGAATCTCTGTGATGTTTAGGGCCAAGTGAAATGACTTCTGTTTTGTCTGAGTGAAGTAGAAAATTACAGGTCTTCCAAGCCTTTATGTCTTTAGAGCATACTTGGAGTTTAACCAGCTGATTAGTTTCAATTTGGTTTCACTGTTAAATATGGCTGGGTATCATCTGTGTAGCAATAGAAGTTAATGCCATGCTATTGCCTAAGTGAAGCTTGTATAATGTGAATAATGTTGGTCCTAGCACAGAACCCTGAGGGACTCCATAGTTTACTTTTGCATATACAGAAAAATCATTGTTTACATGGATAATCTGGAATCTGTCTGACAGATTCTAAACCAGTCTAATGCAGTTCTTGTAATCTTGATCACGCTTTCAAGTCTCTGTAGTAGAATACTGTGATCAATAGTGTCAAATGCAGCACTAAGATCTAAAAGGACAAGCATAGAGAAAGTCCATTGTCAGCAGCCAAGAGGCGATCTTTGATAACTTTAACCTGATCCATTTCTATACTATGATGAACTCTAAAACCGAACTGCAACTCTTCAAATAAACCATTCCTGTTTCCAGTTAATTATGTTTAATTTACACTATTCTTTCACAAATGATATATCTGAGGTATTGGGAACTTTTTTTTTTTTAATATAACTTTTGAGAACAATGTATACATGTAGCATATTAAATAGTGAATGCAAGTTTCAAGACAAATTATACAACAGCTTTTACCATGTGTTCATAAACTTGTAATTTCTCAGAGAAATGTCTTTAGGAGTCTGCAACCCCTAGA
Source organism: Mugil cephalus (assembly GCF_022458985.1). Taxonomy (NCBI): domain Eukaryota; kingdom Metazoa; phylum Chordata; class Actinopteri; order Mugiliformes; family Mugilidae; genus Mugil; species Mugil cephalus. The sequence continues at coordinate 3,098,410 of NC_061786.1, read as the reverse complement.
AGAAGACTTTACGCATCATTCAGCAGCACATAAAGAACATTCAAGGATAGAATATTTTTTTTATTAAGAAGCAAATAGTAACATACTGTATGTAAATTCAGGGATCCTTTTACAGATGAGATGGTAGTACTCCAGAGGGTATAGAAAAAAAACCTTCCAAAGATTGATAATATCTTTGGAAGGTTTTTTTTTTCTATACCCTCTGGATTTGTATACACAATCTGCATCTGCAGAAGAAGATGAAATGAAGGCATTCCTAGATTTGCTAGATCTACATTCAGTTGGACTACACAAAATGACAAATCAGCGGCTGAAATAACAATGGAGCAAGTAGAAGATGCCCTCCTAAACACAAAAAAGAGGAGAAAATTATTTTTTAAATAACTTGGATCAGGTCTTCATGGTGTTCAGCGTCTGCATGACTTTTCTCTCCTACATGAGACCTTAGAGAAAGACCTTCTTGAACACCAGAGACGTGCTCTGTTGTTGCTGATGGCTATGCCAAATATCAACCTGGAGATCATCAGGAAAAAATAAATAAAAAACATCTCTGTCCACAGGTGCAGCAGCTGCACCAGTTCATGGTCTTTCTATTGCCTGTGACGTAGCCTTGCTAGATGGTGTGGTCACAATATATGTAATTGGGTTTGGTCTTGATAACCTACCATTGCAGAAACTTGCTGAGGGCACAGTCGATCATTTAAAGATCTGATGGCCATCATAATTTCACCACTGGCTGCAGGAAAAGCACCTAATCTCATCCTGAAGGTGTTGGTCAGTTTTTCAACCACAGCTTTTTAATGGCAGCAGAAGAAGTGTCCAGATTCATTCCAATATTTGGAATTCCAGCGTCAATGGACCTCTCTTTTATCACAACCTACAGAATTCTGAATGAAATCCTCAGCATGCTTGCTGAACATGCAGAGAATGTGTTTAAAAACGCTCTGGGGCTGAACACCTCAGTGTAATGTTTTAAATCTGCAGGTTTCACATTCTTAGTAAATAAATATGTCATCTTAGTCATAACCTACCTACACATTTTAATCAATATGCTCATAAAGATGGCCAGTTTATTAAATCCCATCAGTGTAAGTCTTATTCACTTTTGTCAGTGCCCGGTTGTCTTCTAAGAGATTTAATGTACTCAATCAAACACTGATCAAACCGTCTGTTTTGATCAAAATATAATGAGAAGTAGAGGACAAGAAGAATAATGTCATCGTATTAATAATTGTGTAGGCTCTCATTGTATCTTTCTGATTAATGATTTCTGAGTTAATAATGTATGTAATGCCAGATGCAGAGGTGTAAATAAACTATTTCAGTTGATCCTAACAGTGGTGTGTGTGATTGTGTCTGGTTCCAATGGATGTTTGTGGTGAGTGTTTACTGCCCCCCAGTGGAGACTTTGAACTACAACAATATAATACACAGATTGTGTGTTTCTCATCATTTTTACTTCTGTTATTCATAAAATGTTACTCTTACAGTTAGATTTTTATCAAACACATGTGATAATCAGATAGCATTATTTTATCAAACACATTCCACTGCACCGTATGATAGACTTTTAATGAGTTGAGGGTTTTGACCTCCACATATGTAAAAAGATAGTTATGAAAATCTGATCCCTGTTATCTGACACGTGTAGGTGACCCACTGAACACTCTACCTGTTTTTCCGAGCTAATGTTGAAACTGCTGTGTCCTTGCTTTTTGATGGTAAAGCTGAATCACTGTGACAGTCCCCTGGTATCGTAGAAATATCCCAGGAACTGTAAATGTACAGGGTGGCATGGTGGATTACTGACACCTCATGGTAAGTAAGATCTGGATTCAAACCTTCTGAACTTGTGTGTTCTCCCTCAGCCTGCGTGGGGTTTCTTCCACATTACAGAGGTTAATCAGTGATTTATATTGATTGTAGATGTGGATTTGAAGGTGAACAGTAGTTTTTCCAGTTTTGTGTTAGTCCTGTGAGGCTGACCTGTGAAGGGTGTACCCTACCTCTGGTACAATACCAGCTGGAATAGGCTCCAGTGCCCATGTGACCCTATAGAGCATATCATAAAGGACAATGAATGTAAACATATCACTGATCAGCCACATATTAAAACCAGCTGGCGAGGAGAATAACATTGATATCATGTAATTCTTGGAAACTTAGGTCCTGTTTCATCCTATGTGGATGATACTTTGAGAGGAACCATCACCTTGTCATTGGTGACACACCACCATGGAAATGGCAAGGGGTTGCTCCTTGCATGTCACGTGTTCCCCATCTAAATGACTTTTTTTTTTTTTTTTTTTTTTTTTAAGGAAGCTCTAATTAGAGACCATTTCCAGTAAGTGAAGTAATTTCTGTGGGAAACAGAACAGGTGCACTACTGTATGTGTGTGAGAAATGTCTGTTCATGGCTTTTTTTTTCTGGTCATGAAACCTGCTTTGAATAGGTGGTAGGTGGCGTGATCTGCTTTGCGTTATTTTCTGACCCACTATGACAAATGCACCTGGTATGGAAATGAAGAGGTTTAAAGACAACACAGAAACTGTTTGGTCATTGGTATATTATCAATAAAACATTAAACCACACAAAGACAAGGAACCAAGAGCAGTGTGTTAAATCAGGCGTCACTGGACTGACTCTCAGACAGCGTTCGTTCACGATCAGGTTGTCACTATTGCAGTATGGTGATTCAGAATCCACAGCAAAAAACAAAAAACAAACAAAAAAACAAAAAACAAAAACCAAACAATAAAAAACAAACCAAAAACTCTGAACCACCATGTTCTCTCATTAACAGGGAAATAGGTCCAAGGTCTTGCTAACAATGTTATGTTATCCTCTTTAGCAATGCATACAAATGCTGTTATTTCTGGCTGGAAGGTTTGACATATTCAAATCTTTTATAAAATTAATTTCTTTAAACATATCTGTAGGTTGTGTTTGATTAGTGTTAAATCCAATCGGCCAAACTGGGACTTCTGTGTCTACATTCATTAAACCAGACAAACCTGTACTAGCTCTTAAAAGCTACCTTTAATTCCAGTACATTATGTATTTAATATGTAATAGTACTTATCCTTACGAGGGCCATAGAGGGACTGGAGCTTATAGGAGGTGAAATTGCAGGGTGCACTCTGCACAGGTGGCCAGTCCATCACAGGGCTAACACACCTATGGCTGATCACCAACTCAACCAGCATGGGTGACTTTGGACTGGACCACATGGAGAAAGCCCAGACAGGCATAGGGAGAACATGGAAACTCTGGACAGAAAGGTTCCAGCCAACCAGCAGGTTCAAACTCACGCCCTTCTCACTGTGAAGCTACACTTCTAACCACTGCACACCTTGCTTCCTGCCATTAATATTTCTACCATTGACCAGTAGCTGGAATTAAGTAAAGAACTTGTGTCTTCTAAATAGAAAAACACTATCTTGTAGTGTTGGTAGTGTTGCTCACTTATTATCTAGGTTTATTATTTGAGGATTGATCATGCTATCGAATTCAGATAAACGAACATAATATAATCTGTATTTTCTTACAACATTTGAAAACAATAAACTGTTGATTGGAATAAAAGAAATAAAGAAGAGAAGCAGTGGCCAAGGAGTCAACAAGATCCAGGAGTATTTAGATCATAAAAGCTATTATTGACATTTAGAATGAAGCCATGCATTAAGAGGACGCTCACACCATTGATTTTCCTCTCGGCCCATTTACCCAGACAATCACCTCAACAAAGCGAAAGTGAAGAAATAAACAATCACTTGTAAGGGACAAAATTTTATTGTAACCCTACAAAAGACACAGGGTGAGAGAAAATACAAAACAAAAATAAAATTATAGAAATGAAAAAAAAAAAACAACAAACAAACAAACAAAACAATTCTCATTCTTATACAAGTCTCAGAACTATCCATCATACACGGACCACAGTTTTATTTTATTATTCATATTTTTAATATAACATTTTGTTGTAATGCTGTGTGTACATACAAAATATAGCAAACTAAATAAGGCAAATAAATAGAGGTACAATTTACAGGAAAATGGAACATTCCTCAATGTGTTAATCCGTTTTTTAATCTTATCTCAAACATCAAGAACGGTGTACAAAACGCGTCTTTTTTTTTTTTTTCCAACTGTACATCTTTCAGCGGAGGATACTTTTTTTTTCCAACCATAAAAATACTGACTCCTCACAACTATACAACCTCGAAGAATGGGTGCAACTTTTTTTTTTCTTTCTCTCAGGCAGTACAAACTGTGGTGTGTGTTCCATTTTGCAAGCAATTTTCTGTTAAAAGTCAACACATCACACTTTGTGCACCCTTCTTTGGGCATGCAGGTCAACAGCATGTGCATGTAATGACAGAAATGTGGTGGAGACAGAAAGAACTCCCCCCGCCCCCCACCCACCCAAAAATCTTCCAACTCCCATCTCTGCCATTCAACCTTCTGACTCAACCTTGATTTGTTTCCAGCGGCCCAGCCGGAGTCCCTAATCTCACTTGCCCTTCTTCTTTCTTTCCTCTACACACCAGTTTTTTTTTTCTTTTTTTTGCACCGCTTCTGTTGCACCCCTCTCATGTCTGGAGGGACCCAAGCCCTCAAAATGGTGCCGCAAATGGAAATGTCCCATCGTAAAAGTGCATTGAACAAGCTACTAATTTCTTTCGTCTGATTTCCATCTTTACACTCCAAAAATCAGCCAGTCAATGGCCAAATAAACATCCAAACATGTAACAACACAGACATGTATTAATACTGACAATGTCACAATACCCCTCAGTAAATAGTCTGCACTACAATATGGTTAAAGCTCTGAATGAAGAGTTTAAAGGGTCTGCTGAAGTCTGGACACTGATTAACTTGAAAGACAAAGGAGTAGATGTTAGAAAATAGAGTAGCTCACATATACATGAAATGCTGGTTTAGAAATAGGCAATCATATGTCATTTCCTCCTTTGTCATTTTCAAAATTTGGTTTTCGATTTAATCCGTAGTGTCCAAGAGTGGGGCTGTGGGAGCTGCATGATGCTCTGCTTTTCTCCCTTTTAGGAACTAAGGAAGGTATAAATCCTGGTAGACCGAGGTGTCATTCTGAAAGGTCTGTCGATGAATTAAAGCTATGGGGGAAAGGAGTGGGTTCAACTGAGCACAGATTACATATACGGATGGAGAGACTAAACCTCCCTGATGACATGCCACCCACATCAGACATAAATACACAGAGTGGAGTCCAGTTTGTAGAGTCAAGGGCCAGATCACGTCAACACTGCTTTCAACTAGTAGTGAACACAAAGTGAAGTGCATCATCTCAAGCCACAAGATGGCGCCAGTTAGCCTGATCCCAAATGCCATTTTACTAGCACGTACTGTAAATACTCACGTTTTGGAACGTCACAAACTCTAAAACACTGTAACAGGAACAGTAACTGTGAAAACAGGATCAGAGGCACTTAAAGGTTAACATTTATAGATGAGGAAGAAAAGCTAGAAAGTGAAGGAGTATGGACACGCTGGAATATTCATTCATAGGGCCACAATAATAGCTACAGCAACAGGTGTTAATTGATGGGTTTGTTAAGGGAAAGAGAGAAAGAGCCCCATCTTCTGATTCTACATAGATTTGTTAACAAAAGAATTTTTTAGTGTGATCTTTGTGCAACCCTGGAAACCTCACATATGGCCCTTTAGTGTACCATGTACTATATGTGAATGGAAGGAGTCATTTAAACCTTACTGGATGATTCTGTTTAGAAAATTATATGCTGTTCATATTGATTCTTCCTTTCATTTGGTGACTGATGGAATGGAATAGAACCATAAGCAGAGACTGTGAGTGACTCTTTTCACGGTGAAGCCTCCACTTGAGACTCTGAGCCCGTCTGTAGGACAACATCCTGTAAACAGCCACTGCACTTTTAGAAATGGATCTAAATGTTAACCGGGGTGACCCCTGCACTAAAACACAGCCTCTGGTGCACCCACTGCTACGTTTTTTGGAAATGCATTTAAAAATGAGGTTGGCTTCGGGTGTCTGGGTCCGACACTCGTTTGGTGACCGGTTGCTCGGGGTGAGGTGAGCACCTCCTTTAAATGAGGGCCAGTAAGGAACCTCAAAGCTTCTACCAAGTGGCATGTCTACTCCCTTTAAGTGCCATGTTGTACCCAAAAAAAACGTGAGATGTAGTATGATGAGTCTGATTCCAGGTGACGCTGTGATGAAACAGACTGACAGCAGAGCAGGGAGAGCATTGTAAACTAACTGCAGATTGTGCCTTGAACTTTAAATTGGCCTTCCTTCATTGGGGGTCCAAGCAGCGAAGCTGCAGGAACCCCATTGTTTTTATCTTTGTTATAGATAAAGTTCATCTGGGAGAAAGAGAACATCGTAGCTGGCTTGTAGACTTTTGAGTGTAAAGTTTGTCAGAATAGCTACAGTGCAAACAAGCCGTACAGGTGTGAAAAGGACAAGCAGTTATCTCTTTTACATAAAGCGCAAAATGTATAGAAATTCACTTCAACAGCAATGTGAACTTGCAACAACAACAAATAATGCATTGTGTGTACAAAATCCCAAAATGCCAAAACATAAAAAACCTCTACATCTTTGCAATTAGCTTGTCTGCATCTAAATATAAATATATATCAACGCCTAATTGCAGTATGTTTTGTATTAATACATTTACACGTGTTTTCTCTTTGCTTTGGCACTGCTTAATGCCAGAGCAATGTAGACACCGTCTCAGAGTGTAGTTGAGGCTTAACCCACGTGGCACAGTCATCGTTTTGTCGGGTGGATCAAGCCGAGGAGTTGTTCTTGCCTTGAGAAGAGCCGCTCGTCTCATGTAAAAACCCGCCAAGTCCGCTGAATGTACGCCTTCCTTGGGAATGATGTGAGCCGTTGGAGAAACTTGCTTTGAATCTTCTCTTCTGAAGCGACAACCGCCCATCGTGTGTTCTTCCGCACTCTTACAGAATCCTAGAGTGCTTTCAGAAAGTACTAGTTTAGGAGCATCTGTCCATTCTGCGGCTGAGGAACCTCTTCTTCTGGGAACACCTATGGCTTAGTTCCTCCAATTTCTTTTTTTGTGTGTGTTTTCTTTTAAGTTTTATAATCTGTCTGGAGATACTTCTTAGTATGTTTCCATATCCGTTCTCTTGGCATCACATCTATATACAGTGTGACTGGCTGATCCCAGAGTCTTGTGTTTTAGAACCAGATAGGGAAGGGATGTGGACTTCCCCAGCACCAAGGAGGTTACAGTGGAACAGTAAAAGGTTGGAGAGGGAATGACAGCGAAAGTGAAACTGTGGGGTGAGAACCTTGAGCACAGTGTTAAAAGGATATGGTCAAATGACGTAGGATAATGTGTCACAGTGGTGTGTCCACCCACCTATCCGTCCATCATCCAGCTCAGGAGATCATTCAACATCCAGGATAAACAGGTTGAAAATAGCTTTACAAGACCAATTAGAGGAGAGGGCTGCTTCTTCAAGACAGCAGAGCGGTTCACACATATAAGTACATGTCCAGCCCAGCCGTTATTTACATCCTCCCCAGCGTCAACAGTCACTGCTCCAGGACTAAAGGTGTAAAGAGATCTACGGCATGGCAGAATTTAGGTGTGTAGGGTCTTTCTTTCTTTTTGTTTTGTTTTTTAACTTCCTTCTCCCATCCTAGTAGTTGACCTTGGTGACGGCTCTTTCGCGACCACCACCCTCCACCAGCTGGTTGACAGAGCGCTTGCGGTTGCGCTTGAACTTGTTCAGGTCCTTATCGAAGACCTCCCCAGAGCGCAGCGCAGAGACCAGGTCGTCAAACTCCCCGCCAACCTCATCTGAGGCTCCACTCTTCTTGGACCTCCGTTCCCGCTCCCTCTGCTCCTTGAGCTGGAGAAGGAGAGAAGAAGGGGGTTATCATAAAGACACATTTAGGATGTCAATTTAACACAAACCCACATAGACATCCCAAGATTGTCCCCTAATGGCGTGTCTCACCATGGCCTCCATCCGTGCCCTCCTCTCCTCCTCATCCTTGCGTCGCTGCATATTCTCTAGGTCCTGTCGTGCTTCGCTGAACGACTGCAAGAACGTGTCGAAGATCCCGAAGAACTCGTCAGGTTGCATCCTGCCTTCTTCCTCCCCAAAGTACTTCAGGGATTTGGCAAACTGCAAAGAACATGTCCAATTTTTAGATTTTGGGGACTGACAAGTGGGTGTGCACATAGCCATTGCGCAATAAAGATACATAACTGTAGTGTGGACGTAACCTTATAATCTCATTAAAATGAATCATCTTATTACAAATGTAATAAAAGGGACGTGTGCATGCTTGCAATTCCTCTACTGGTAAGCATTGGTATGCTCTGTGAAGTACAGGAACACACACGCACACACAGGGGAGGAGAAAGACTGCATGAGCTGACCAGCGTATGTCCACACTGTACTGCTCAAGCTGTTCAGTGCTCTGCGCCAGGACGATGCCTCCAGCCAAACCTACTTTACACTCCTACTCACTCAGCTTTGTAATGCGGTATACAGAAAGCATGCGCAGATTCTGGACGGACACCAGACGGTGTCCCTAAATATAACATGATACGATATCAGCTCCACTTCAATATCGGCGTCGCTCGGCTCCTTTGCTCAAGTTAAAATAACAATACGACAGTGTAAAAACACACTTAGAGGGCCGTCTGTTTGAAGCGTTTACAAGTGAAAGTATACATATTAGAGGATGCTCCAACCTGTCTACCTCTTATATTCTCAAACTATCATGTGACATCATCAGCTATATCTTGCATCTGTATCATCATCAGATTCTACGTGTTTGCTTTAGTCAGTTGTATGTATCTATGACAGAAGTATGTTCATCTTGTTTCCCCTGCTGTTCTCTTCTCTCTTTTGTCTGGTTCTCCCGGCTGGCCTTCAGCAGATGGATCCCTCCATATGAGCTGGGTTCTGCTCAAGGTTTCTTCCTGTTAAAAGGAAGTTTTTTTCTTATCACCCTCAGGCTGCTCTGGAGGATTCAGGACAGATTTTGTAAAGTGTCTTGAGACAATTTGTACTGTTATTCACACTATATAGATTAAACTGAATTGAAAATGCTGACATGGTATTGACTAAACTCAAGTGTGTTCCAGCACGCTTTAACCTAACATTGTCTTTTTAACCCTGTTTAGGTCGCTATTTTGTCCACCAGTTAGTTATTTATGTTGTTGTTGTTTGGGGGTAGTCACAGTGTGCAGCAACGGTACCAGAGTTTTGTTTCTGAAAATAGGTCCCTACTTCAGCCGGAAAGATCGAGGATAAATGTGGAACCAAAATAATTAGCTCCACTAAAGAAGATAAAAGCTCTGCTGAGTTGAGGCTTACTGCAGACTTGATCAATCATCAATCATCTTCTGTATGTTCATCACTGGGACAAACAGCGATCACTGTGAAACTATTAAGGCTGCTTTAAGTAGAAGTACAGCATGGTGAAAATACATATTCACAAGTAAAGGTGCTGCAATCACACTATTAAGTGGACTGGATTGATATTTAACGTAAGCATCTAAGTAAAAACTCATCAGTGCAAACAGGTACCTGAATCCTCCTTCTTTTGTTCTACATCCGTCGTGAAGCCTTTTCTGTAGCTTCAGTAACGTCACATCACAGTCCCAGTGATGCCAGCGTGTAGACTTAGGACAGTAGCAGGCTGCAAAGACTCTACATCCCACTCTGACAGGCGTGTCCTCAAGCCATTATTTTATGCGCCGCAATAATGTCTGTTATGCATTATGGTTATTAATCTGCTCGAGGTGGAGTTATTACCAACTATTCATGAATGACATTATTGCCAGTGTCACAATAGTGAGCAGAGGTCTCTACTGACTTGTACAATGGTCTTCTATTTTAGTTTGAAGTAGAGTAACAAAAAGACATGAGACTATACTGTATGTGGTCCTACTGTTGTGATAAAACCGAGTTGGGGCCCGCTATTTTCTGAGGATGCAAAACCATCCTGTCATTATGGTACCGGTCTCCATGGCAACCCCAACATTATCCCTCTCCCTCCTAGTAATTACGTGTCTGGTCAAATCGGTTTCCTCTCGTCCCCCCGGGTCCGTGCTAAATGAGTAAACACACACAGACACACTCACACACAATAACACGGAGAGTATGAGGTCACGCAGATTTAGCTGATCTCACACGGACACAGAGAAATTCAGCTTTTCTTGAGCACTTAACGTACCTTTACTGTTGCACCTCAAATTTTATCTATATTTTTATTTATACATCTTGTTTTAATCAGCAAGTTGGGACTTTTTACACCCTTAGATTTAAATTTCTCAAAATATTACAAATTATTCAGAGGTGTCACAAATACTCTGCACATGGGAATGTCGTATGCAAATATACTAACAGGAACTGATGAGTGGATTTATAACATACCCTTAATTTTCTATCCACAACGAGACAAACTTGTAAAGGAATAAAGGAATGTCCTATTTTTATCTGTCTGCAAACACGAATACAAGGAAAGACCTGAGGAAATGAACTGTGTTTCACAGTAGGCCCACAGTTATCACTCTGGGATGCCCCTCCAATAAATACACACAACAACATACAGGCAAGTATCTATTAATGTAAGCACGAGAAGAACACATTTGAGTGATGGTGCAGTAAGTGTTGACACATGCATACAGCTGGGGGTATGTTCATTGTAACTTGGGGGAAATAAGAACCTGATATTGGTGTTCAGCTAGAAAATCATGAACTAAATATCGTTTCCTGCAGACTTTTGGTTCGATGCTTCTGTAGTTTTCACTCCATTTCATAAATAATCACACAGTCAGGCTCAAAACCCCAAATCTGGCCTGGAAATGAAACTGATCAGGGCTCCTGTATATTTTAGATTACACCTATGCCCTATACACCAACAAATCTTTACTCACACTGGCACTATGGTCAACTGAATGATTGAAAGACTACCGCACCCTATCAGACACTGAGTTGGCCATTTGGTTGGTGAAACATCTCACTATTTATTGGACAAATTGTAATAAACATTTACACATTCACAACATTCATGGCTCCAAACTGAAATAAAAGTGATGTGTGCATGCATATTTCCTTTTTTTGTTTGTTTTTTTGATGAAAACCCTAATATAATCGATTAATTTTATCTTTTTTCTTAAATATTTGCATTTAGTCACTGAATGAGGTGACGCAATGGTCACACACAGTATTAGTTATCTTTTACACAAATGCAATGTGTTTTTTCACTGAGCCTTGCTCATAATGCTGTCTTTAATCCAATATGCATCTACAAAACGGTACAAAATGGATATTTTTGTGATTTTTGTGACAGCTGATTGAAAAATAATGCAGAGAGTAAAGGAAAGACAAAGAAGCGGCCACAGTGATCTACTAGATGAACACGTGAGGATCTGTGCTGCTGCATACTGTAGTGTGTCACAGAGTAATTATTATTATTTGTTAAAATAATTTCTGTGTATTGTGACAATGGCTGCAATGGAAGTTTCAGCTTTTCAGGAGGACATGCTCAACTGTGCACCGTGTAACATAAGGTAGAGGACCACAGGTTGGTCCAGACATCACATCAAAATGTCAGCCTATTACACAGCACTTGCAAAATTAACACTATTCTTTCTTCATAACCCGAACTGTAAACTGCACCAGTAACAGTATGCCGACATTACTAGTGGCATAAATGATGTCATTTACATTTACCTTGTCTGTTTTTGAAGTAAAACAGAAATGATTTCTTTTGATGCTTAAGCACATCTCTGTTCTCATTAAAGTGTGCCAGTGTGCTGTTGTGGGAATATTAGGGTGACGGTGTGATAAGTGAAAGCTGAAAACGCAATTGAGCTCATGTGTGCCACCTCATCCATCGCCATCATGTGTGTTCAATTCATTCACACTTTTAAAACTGAATCTGCACTTACAACTATATAACAATAATAATGATAATACCACAAAAACAAGACCCATGCTGTGATTCTCATACTGTTCTAAAACTAATAACCTTCGATAATGACTGCTTATAAAGTGATGCGACACATTCAAGAAATCACCTACAATGCAGGAAGCTTTAGAAACTAGTTAACCACAAGTTCAAGCAAACTAAGTTTGAAACAACTGGGCTAGAGACGCTGGTCTGTCTGCATAAATAACAGAAGTACGACTTGAAGCGCTTCCTGATGAAGGCAGATTGATGACACACATAGGTGCAGTTTTTAACATTCCAACCCATCTGCTGAATCTCCTATATCACATTAGTGTCTGAACCTGGACTCTTAGGCAACATTCACCACCGGTGCTCATAACTCTTTTCATCTTAATATTTTCCATACAACAGAGAATTGCAGCAAATGAGAACCATGAAGCAGCCTTTTTTTCTGTTTTCTGAACATATTGCCGTGTGGGTGTGTGGATGCGTGGGGCAGTCTCTCTGGATAAGAGGAAAATCCCTTCTCTTCTCTGGAAACCCCTGTCCTAATAACCCGCGTGCCCCCCGGCAGCTGTAATCCTTTGTAATGTATGTAAAAAGTGTCTACTAAGCACGTGTACATCTCTCTTGCAAACACACACACACATACACACACACACTTGTTGCCATGGAGCTTTGTAAGCTTCAGTAGACGGCTCTCTCTGTTCAGTCATCCTCTGCCTTCTTAAAGATGAAATGCACACCCACACTTCCATATTGGTATCCCACTGGAAACCTAACAGAGAGTCACAGAGCCTCGACAAGCACTGAGTCAGTGTGTCAGACTCACCGCTCAGCGACCACACAGACACACGTGTGTGTTCGGAGTCTGGCCCGGTGAACACAGGCTCTTTTGTTTCACAGCAGTAACCGGTGCCCTGTTTCTCCCGTTCTTTTCCTTTTGACATCCCAGCTGGAGAATTTTCCCTACGATTTTTTTTTTTTTTTAACCAAACCTCCTCCTTGAACAGACAATTAAGCAAAAGGGAGGCTCAACTTAAAACCCAAGGGTCCTTCCTCCTTTGTTTCTCTCCTACAATCTGTTGAAACTGCAGAGAATTAAAGCAAGCTGGATCTTTGGGCATACTTTTCTCAGGTATTTTGGAAAAAGATAATCTTCCCAGTAAAGCCTAGTACGACATGATATCTGTGTAAAGATTTAAAGTGTTCAATGTGTCAGAATCAGGATGCAAAGTGTGCAACAGAACACTGAAGGCCTGCAAATTAAATAATATTTTAGCATAAATCTTTAATGCTGACATTCTTTGGGATTCCCACAGTCCCACTCCTATCTTCAGGTCCCATACTTCCTACCATACATCAATACATGAGCCAGCAGGGTTCAAATGGCCATTTGTTCCAGTTGTAAAAAAGAAGGAGTGTGGCTTTAAATAACTAGCTTAAAGAGACAAACACAAAGGGAAGACGTGGGGGGAGACCAGGGTCATCTTTCAAAGTTGGGTTTCCCTCGACTCCGGTGAAGTCATCTCACTGAGCTAAGAGGGATGTTCAAAGGTTTCCCCTTTCAGTTTTCTGCCTCTCTGCTCATTGCTGCTCTCCGGTCTGTCTGACATGAAGGCTTGGCAGTGATGATGACTTGCCAATGACACATTAAAGCCACCCACATGGGCATATGAACTTGCACTTACAGTATGACTGCTCTAATGCATTATTCATCGTACGAATGGATGGTGAAACAATTAGCTACCTTGTCCCTGGCTTCACTCAGCTGGTCTTCGAGCTCAGAGAAGCTGAAGCCAGCCACAGTGATGAAGTCACCGATCACAGCCACAAACTTATCCCCGCGTTCCCTCGTCCGGCTCTGCTGGTAGTGCAGCTCCTGGTGAGGGCAAAACAGACCAGAAGTTGTGTGACTTTAAAAGGAAAGATGTGGCGGTGAGTTTGCACAGTACGTCGCGTTCACGGCTCTCTGTGAATTGCGTATTTGCACTTAAGCACTTGTTCCTGCGTGCGGCAGTGACAACATGACATGTTGCCGTTCCGTGTCACGGTGTATGGAACACTACCAGCATTTAAACACCTCACCCCGCTGTCATTTACTGGATTGCCCAAAAACATAATTACAGACAGGAGAAGAACCAATGGCAGGGAGAGTGACGCAAAACAACTCACCGCCTCTAAGGCCTTCAGTCCACTTTTGATACTGTGTACTTCTTTTTCCAACTCTGCCAAACTAAAGAGACAGAAAACAACAACAGATGCAGAGGCAGTCTTTGTTAACAGTGGTCTGATGCACATGCCTACAAGTTCTGGGCTCACCATATGTGCTGTAATTTACATTTTTTTTGACTTTTTAGAAAAAATATTCATTATGATTAAAATCTCCCTCTAACCTTACATCATACAACACATTAATACCTAAGTAACAGGTTTTCCTTCTAGACGTCCCTACAGTGAGACGTTGGGCACTCACTTGACTTTAGCGGCCTCTGGCACAGTGCCGAGGTCCTCCTGGATGTGCAGCGTGTCTGGGTAGTTCTTCTCAAAGATCATGATCAAGTAGTGCAACATGGTGATGTTCCTGTTGAATCACAAGAGAAGACATACAAGCATAGTCAAGCGGTATTTAGCCATAGCAATTGAGGTGATTGAGGTTTTTCTTTGTGCACTGCATAAAATATAGCACACACAAATCCAATGTCCTCAGTCTCCATGCTACCTGTTTGTATTATACTGTATTCTGTCACTGTTGTGAGTGCAGTGCATGCTAAGAACCTGCTTGGAATCATTATATAAGGTTGGGGACTTAAGTGTGTTTTATCTACTGGAAGCCCATATTTCTCTTTAAAATTTTACTCACTTAAACTATGCAAATCCAGTAGCTTACAAGAATTTGTCATTAGCAGATAGCTGTAATATGTGTCCGACACACATAGACACAAGATTTTGTGACAAAGATTACATGAGTATAAGAAGAGTTCATTAGATGTCCACAGTCCCCTCTGGCCCACCTGTCTATGCTGGACTTTGTGTCAGCAATCTTGTTGAGACTGGAGACCTTGAATCCGTAGGCATTGCCTCTCTGGCCTTTGTTCATGAAGTTGCCAAAGGCCAGCACCACCTCCAGAACCTGAGTCAGACGCTTGCTCCGGACCACCTCCCTGGATGCGTTCAGAATGGCTGGAAAATGGAGAGAGAACGACAGATGCAGCTGCAGTCATCATGTTGTCAGTGATTGATATTAGTGTACTTTTATAACCTTTTACATTACATAAGGATTTGGCCTTACGCTATTCCCTTCCATTCTGCTTCTTTACTTAATCCCCACTGAAACACAACCCCATCTGTACGTGGCCCAAAATTCCCCATCCTTTTCATCAGTTTTAACATCCTTCATGGTGCGTGATCAATATTTCCCACAACTGGGAAGCTTGAAGGGGAAACCCATCACACCCTGCCATTCATCCATAACACGGCGGGAAGAAGGGAATATTCCAAACACAACCCAGCACTGTCCATTGCTTTCCCCCTGGGAACGGACTTGTCTGGCAAAGTGCAGGTGATTCCCCTCTCCGCAGAGGAAACCTCACTGCGAATGTGAAAATCGTTAACAAAATTCATATTGTTATCGTTACAGTTCCTTCTGCTGTGATGTAGCTTGGGAACCATTCTTCTGGCTCTGCTTGACAGTGTTCTGCAGGATCAAGAGAGGCCTGGCTCACACCGCGCCGTCTTCTGAAAGGAACATGCTGGGTGGTCCAATTGCTTCTCGAATATATGACGAAGTAACGTGACTAATAAAAGGGCAAGAGGACTTTACGGGCATCGATGAACAGTGCGGTCTGGGGGTATTTGGATCCAACGGCAGAGATTCTAGAGGTTTGGATCAATACTCAAACTCACAGAATTATGCCTCGGCTCAATTTTCTTCCAGTTCCTGGCATCAGGTAATGTATGCCTGAAGACTAGAATAAATAGACTATCTGATAAATATTCTACAGCACACAGGGGACTAAACTCTCAATCAGCACTCACTGCAAATAAAACCCCCTTCCGGCAAAACTAATGTGAATGTGATGTGATGCTCAGAAAAGCCTGCAGTGTCTTTCAAGTTGCGCTGGTTCAAACAGAACCTACGACAGCGCGGTCATGACACACCCTGTGACTGCACGTGCATGCACACAACTCTATGGACATTATTGGAAGCTTTTCCCCTCAGCGTTTGAAGTAAACTGCAGAGTTTACAAGAGACACTTTGTCCTCTCAACATGGGCCAGCTTTCCAAAACAGCCGCACTGGTAACCTTGGAGAAAAAAAATAACTGCTGCACATAGGGCAAATCTACAGTCGACCCCTTTCTCTCACACACGCAAACTTAACACAAAGAAGGGATTGTGAAAAGCACTGGTCGAAGCTGATGACACTTTTAATGTGCAAAACATTTTTGTTTTTTTTTATCTGTAAACTGTGTTCAATAGGAATGTGGTATGCACTAGAAGTATGTTCTCTGAAATGTCATCTTCAGCTCCATGTCTGTATATTACTAAAAACAAATCCTTTTTCAGACCGTTTTGATCAGACAGTCTAAGTCCTCCCAGAGAAAAGCTACTGTTATTATCGTCAACAAATCCTGTGAAAAGACCAAAACCAACAAGCCTGTCTCTCAGTGCTTTCTGACTTCTCCACCCTGTCTGGAGCGCTTACTGTGGCCCCCAGCCCACTGGCGCTTTAATGCATTCTGCAAAAATAGGTCACAAATATTCAGGTTCATTTTATTAAGACAATTTTCGGCGGGGCCACTGTTTTTAGCAAACGTCACTCGGCAGCAGGATGGAGCGCGTGGAGTCAAAATAGACTGCAGCGTTTGAGCTAATGGCAGCAAAGGAAAATGCCACCCGGTGTGGCTCACTGATGTGGTTTTAATAGTTTTGGAACAACAATGGAGCTCCAGTGCACAGGGGATTAATCCAGGTTAGGCTTGTAATAGTTGAAATTAGTATTCATCTTTGGTACTGAGTAACAACAAGCTTAATATTATTATTCCAGTAAGCAGTCAAATAAAGTCCAGGTCTGATTCTTGCACCTCTCAGCGACCTCAAAAGTGTCTGCCCTTACCTTCAACCTTAGGCTTGGTTTCAGCTAGACGCTCTGCGAACTTCTTCTTAAAGAACAGAGCCTGTAGTCTCTGCTGGTAGTGGTCAATTCTGATGGGGAGAGGAGGGAAGGGAGGTGCAAAGGGAAAAAGCAGAAAAGAGGGTAAGTTACTTTAGTCTCCAGGGGAGTGAAAGTTCAAAGCTCGAAGTCCCCCAGTTGTACGAAACTCCCTCTCTCAGTTTTCACTGGCCCTATCACACCATATGCTCCCGTCAGGCTGGAGCGTTAACAAATGGGTATGTTAAACTTTGCCAGAAATTCACCAAAAGAGCAAGAGGGATTTTCAAAGAGGGACCGGGGATATTAAATCGCAAGAAAATCCCTGATGTATTCCTCAGACCAAAGGAGATGCGGTCAAAAGGAAAGAAAGTGGCCAGGGTAATATTTCACTAAAGGAAACAGAAAAAAAGGCTTAATTATCTTGTACAAACAGCGCAGAATCTGAAAAAGTAAGGAAATGTTAAAAAAAAAAAAAATATTTAAAACGTCTCCACTGCCTGGTGGGACTACAGTCCTCAGAGGGACGCTATGACTTCTTTTCTGAGCTAAATGATGAATCACCCCAGAGTCTGAGGCTTGTTCTCGTCACCACCCTCTCCACTTACTGCGACAAAAGCTCATTCTTTCTTAACAGAAAGACATTGTGCTTTTCAAAATTTAAGGATCCATTTGTGGTTGACTGCTTGATGCCTTCACTGTGCAGAAGAAATCTGGATATTTTTAGACTGTGACTGCACGCCTGTCGCCACTGTTTCAACATGCAGACACACACTTTTATGTAACAACGACGTTAAATGTTTATCAGAGTGCTCTACTTTCCTACCAACTGTGTCACTTTAACATTTACCAGCCCTGGCAGTGCTGAAAACTGTAGCAGACAACAGAAACCCAAACGCCCAAGCTGAACCTAACACCTCACCTCAGTGTCATACAATAATGTAGTCCTGTGTACCTGCTCATTTCAAAGAGGAAGCGGTCAGCGCGGGCCATCCTGTCAAGCTCATGTTTGTGCTCCTCCAACAAATCGATGTCACTTTTCTCAGGGACAAACTTCAACAGCTGGAAAGATGCAAAGACGGCATTGATGCAAATGTTAATGCAGGAATGTTTAGCATCTAACTACAATGTCATTGTGATATGCTTCAGTCTTATTTTTCTAAAACATACATATTTTACACAATAACAGTACCAAATTACATTAAACTGAATAAGTGTCCATGTGTAACTGAGCATTCATTCATCAAGCATCGACCCTTACCTGCTCCAGCATATCTTTGGCTAGCTCTTCTCTCTCATCCATCTCTAATATCGCTCTCCTGATTTCTTCATTGCTCATTTTTAACCTAAAAAAATAACAGTCGTGTGTTGTTAGTTACATCCCATAAGTAGATGTAATTCAACTGGCACATTACAAACACACAATAAAAAAAAAAAACAGTCTGAATAGCGATCGGTCAAACCCCGGAGCACTGCCGGCTGTTTTCTGTGCATCTGATCAGTGTTACGTGTGCTGAGCTGTGATCAATAACAGCACTGTTAGTCTCTTCATCGAAGTCCTATCGACCGCTCTGTCCCCATTTGGGAGTACCCCAGGGTCATTTGCTATTGACACGAAAGTGAATGCAGGGACCATGCTGCTGTTTTGTCAGACACACAAAGAGATCAGGAAGCCTATTTATTGATCTGTATTGGGGGGAGGCCTTGGACCATTCCTGCTGGGAGACATGCTAATGGTAACCATATTGCTGAGTGGATCTTAAATGATGACAACTGATTCCGGTTCAGATGTACAGAGGCTCAAATGGGAGTGGCCCTTTGGGAAGAGGGGTCAGACACACATGTCTTAATTTAATTTAGGAAAAAAAGCAGTGACTGGTAGGACACTAGTTTATAACAGAAATGTGAACATCATTTCCTGAGAGAAATCTTCACCTGCCCTGTGCCCAAAATCACTCACTCTCTCTCTAACCCCTACTCCCTACATAGGGTTTCTCTATAGCTTAGATTGAGCTCAATCCCAACAGCTTTCAGACACGTATCATCGTTTGATGTGGCTCCCCTTGTTATCCCATTAATATTGACCTATTACTAAAACAGGATGATTTTGTTAACAAATACTTGATGTTCATGAAATAAAAAAAATTCAATTATGTTTAAAAAAAGTTTCACATTTTTGCAACAAAACTTCAAAATGTGCCTCACCACCAGTCACTATCGGCCACTGGCGGTGGCGCTGCTAGAGGCGCAATGCATGATGGGATATCCACCACCCGTTGAGTACTACTTTTTGCAATGCTTTATGGGAAATTTTGAGTGCCTTATGTAGGGCATAGAATTATATTACTAAAGTTTCAGACACCACTACAAAATGGCGTAATCTCTATATAGGGCCCTATGTAGGGATGAGGGGGCGATCTCGGACACAGTCCTGGAGTATATTTTATGCTTGTTTAGCCTCAGTTTGATCTTTCAAAAAAAATATACATGGATGGTAATTCAATGTTAGACGTCTTTGTGTGTCCATTAAAAACACATTTCTGTAACTAGTGGTAATTTGCCTCAAACAGCTCCACAGAGAGTTACAGCCTTAACCTCTGATACAAAGGCTGTGATTTACTTCACAGTTGCCTGCGCTCAGAGCACTCTCTTTAGAATTAAATGCTAATTAATGGCATGTGATGTAGTATAAGTAACCTTTGTCACTGGATCCCCTTACTTTGAAAGAAGGATGACACAGTTCTGTGCACGTCTGCCATCGATGACTGACAGCTCTTTGACTTTCCGCGTGCTGACGTATATGTCATCCATAGAGCCCGTCTCCTTCTGTAGACAGATTAAGGCAGAAAAAAAAATGATCATGTTTGAAACCTCACACAATGTAAAAACAACTTCTTCTCACATCTGCCTAACATATTTATCTTGTTTAGAGGTGAGCCCTTCTGGGAAATGTGAATGCGAAACAATGTGTTCATTTAGAGCAGATTAAAACAGAAAACCTTAAGAACCAAGTCCAAATTTTGCAGTCAGTGCCACTATCAAGCACAGACCAAAAGGTTGCAGTCGGGCCAAGCACTTCAGCTGGAGTCAAATTACATGACCTATTTTTGCCCTTACCGACTGCAAATGTCAAGTGTCTTGCATCAGTTCATAGAGGCCAGAATGCACATCTAGTTTTAAATCTTTTGCTCGGTTTGGGAAGTTGAATGAAAACATTTTTTACAGCTCAACAAAAAGAGCTGTTAAAAAAAAAAAAAATACAAAGACAAAGACAAATGTCAAAAAAAAACAACAAGAAAACAGGACAGAGATCTTCTGGTGAGTCACCGTTGCAAGCGGGAACACCTATAAACTTCTCAGAGGAATAGGAAACATGGTTGAAAACTTGATTTGAGCCAGTCAGTCGTTTTTGAAAGCTTGACACAAATATAGTATTAAAATCCACGAGGGGAAAGCATACATGTCTGAGAAAAAGTGGTAGGGGCTGCATGTTAAATGCATTCTATTTATGGCCTGAGCTGCTTTCCCGCTTGCCAGAAAACGTTCTTTTTGGGGTTGCCGAGTATGACATATGTAAAACAGATGCGGCTTGTAAAGAAAGTGTCGTTTTTCCATGCCCGTGTTGACCCATGATGTCTGGCAGCGGTGTGAGGTTGGCACTGGGTCAGGGGGACAACTCCCTTTCACTAAACCTGCCAAAACCTTCTCGACCCAGAAGCTCAAAGCAACTTTGCCAGTCTGTGTACAGCATGTGCACTCAACCCAATGTAACTGGAGAGTAGCCCCATCATCTTGTCTAACAGTTATTAAGTGACCGTGATTGAAATGTGGTCAGGTGTTTGAACGGTTGTACAAAAACCATGCAAGTGGCTGCACGTAAATTCAGGCTTTTCCTGCTCAGGTCATGATGATGAATGATAACAATTAAAATAAAAGATGATGAGGGCAATCATGGTAATCAACACAATAACGGAGACGAAAATTGGATGATAATGAAAAATAAGGCAGTGACGGTCAAGATTAATGCTGCATTTCTATTTGGGTTTTTGGAATCTGCACCAAGGGAAATTGACAATCATCCATCTACATTGTTATTCTATACAGTGGTGGAAAAATGTTTTTAAGTATGGAGAAACATTCATTTGATGTTTCTGACCACCTGATGAATGCATGCACAAAATGCCTTCCCTCTTCCAGTTCGGTTTTTGAGAGAAACATTTGTCTTCTCAGCGACTAAAGGCTTCACCGTGCTCACCAGCTAGCTGCTAACTTTCTCTATAGGTTTTGTAAGCGTAAGGTACATGTGGAATCACCAGGCTGTTATGCTAAAAAACAGCTTGAAATGGCGTTAATGAGAGCGGTGACAGTAATATTGCAGGCCATAAAACCAAAACAACAAGCTGAAAGGCACTAAATCTCCAACAGGGAACTGCTTTTCTCCACTATATGGAGTCATTTTCACAATGCATGTACATATCTGACCTAGTAATAATTAGAGATGCTTCCACTAATCAATACCAGACTAAGGTGCATACAAAACATATACCAGCATCAGTGACAAATAACCATTCATTGTACAAGTAACTGCTCTGTGTGCCTACTGCACTGCAGAAGAGAAGGTGATAGAGCAATGAAGGTAGGTAAACGTGTGGTGAAAAAGCAGGAGAATCTTTAACTCACCTGTTTGAAGGATTGGTTAGTGAGCAGGTCCTGCCCAGGCAGCCGGAGAGTGCAGAGAGATACACAAAAAAAATTGAGAAAACATGCAAAGATTAGCACTTTAAGCAGAAAAAGGGTGGTGGCTATAGCAAACTATGCACACTACAAGCTGAAGCTGGGAAGCCTTCAGTGAGAAAAACAATAACACTCTGGTGTCCAAGTCATCAGGGGCTCATGACAGCTACAATGGAGGCTGAAATCTCTCCGTGCTGCACAGGTGATCAAAAAAACAAAAAACAAAAAGCTTTTAAACCCTTTTCTAGTTCAGGGTTTATCTTCTTAAAGAGGTCAGGATTGTTATAATGTATTCTTATGATTGCATCTACATCTGTCTTGACATGGGAAAACAAAAAGCATGAAAAATGACTGCGGAGACTAATCCTACAGAGGGCAAATGTAAACAAAAGTCCGTTTTGAAAGAAAGACTAATGGCAAGCTTAAAAAAACAGCTATGCCACGTATAAACATTGCAATATTGTCCAGTTGAATTGAATCGCGCTCCTGCCAAATGGAACTAAGTTGTCAAAACCAGGAAGATCTTGGGTTTTTATGTGGCTATATCCATAGAGATCTGCATTTAACCGTTGGCCTGTGCCAACAAAAACCTGCTCCATATAAATAAATACCCACAGTAAATCTCTGTCAGCAACTACCTCAAACGACCCATTACTCTTTAATAAAAGCTTGCAAAGAGACGTTGTGCTTTTAGCTGTCAGAGGCCTTTTTGGCAAGGCTGTAAAATACATTAGAGAGGAATTCAACAACGGTAATACCTCAAAAGAGTCTTTGCATTGGTGCTCCATTGAGCCTTAAAGACTTTGCTTTATACGGTGATTACTAGAAACAAATTAGGGCATATTAACATTCCACTTAAACCCCTGTAAGCAGCGCAATATATCAGTTCAAGCAATTGCACCAAATATTATCACATGACAAGTGGTGTGCAATTAGTTTGTAGCGCAGAGGGAAGTAATTGCTATGTGCTGCATGGTATAGCCACAAAGGCACACATGCTGCAATTATCCTATTAGCTCATCCCTGGTTCAACATGATTTAGTGAATAGTCTCTTTATTTTAGTACGCTAGCTTCGGTAAAAAGTTTCCTGTGTCGTGACTCCTCGTGACTTCAGCAGCGCGGACGTTTCCGCCATGAGCCCAAGAAGACACAGTCAGTCCCGTTCACAAAAATGCTCAGCAGACACCAGTTCAAAGTTTGAGCTCTGCGGCATCTCTACAATAAGGCATTCAGCAATGAGCAGCTGCTCATGTTAGCCGGGAGCCAGACGCTTGGCACTCTCCAGAGTCCCCTTAAAACATCCCACCCCTCGACCAGTCACACACACTTTCACCAATACACACAGTTGAAGAATCAAGGCCAAAGTGTCTTACTTCAACTCACAGAGTAACATTTAGTGTAAGCTCTCCAGAGCAAACACTTAAACACACACTCAGTTGTCACACAAATGTGTTCCGGAATACTGTAATGCACTCGTTAATAAATCCAAACCTGCTGTCTCTGATACGCTGAAAACATCTTCTCTATGTCCTTGAGGTCAAGAATCTTGAAAGCTCTCAGGTCATCAATGTCATTCCAGATGGTGCCATTGATCACATTCTGAAACAGGGCAGAGGGACATGTGGGATTAACATTTACACGCTAACATTTAAGGTACTACCTCTAAGTCTTCATAGTCACACCAATGAACAATGAACAAACGTTGTGAACTAAAATCCCACAGGTCTTAATATTTTCTTGTGCAGCTGCAACCGAGTTGAAAGAGGTGGTGACAGACTTGCTAGGATGGTTGTTTTAGGTGCAGCATGTGCGATGGCTAAAACTGAATATAGATCAGAAGTTGAATAATAAACTCTCAACGCCTCAGCAATGGAATCATAGGGATGGATGCTTCTCCAGGACACCATTAAGTTAAGAGTGTCAAAACCTGAACACAAAACCATGGGCATATAGAGTAGGGTGTTAACAGCATATCACTGCTCCAGTGATGACAGGTAAAATAATTAAAACTATCCAGAAAAAGAAAATATGCTTTGTCAGGCAAGTGATATGACGCCATCAGTTCTACCCTAGTTCAGCCATATTTAACCTTGTTTTCACATTTTTTAAAAAATTTTTTTTATAATGTTTCCACAAATCATTTCTAGTTGACTTACCTCTCCTAGTTTGGCCCAGTTGAAGGACTTCAGGGGATGAGAAGGCTGAGGGATGGACTTGGAACGCATGTTGCTCATGGAGTTGAATGATGACGGGATGGGAGGAGGCGGGACTCCAAACATGGGAGGAGCACCTGGTGGTGGAGGCGGGGCTCCAGGTGGAGGAGGAGGCGGTGGGGGAGGGGGGCAGCTAAACGGTAGAGGAGGTGGGGGTGGAGGGAAGCCGCACATCATAGGCGGTGGAGGTGGTGCCGCAGGGCCGCCAGGAGGCGGAGGGGGAGGCGGGAAAGAAACACTACCGCCCTATTGAAGGACAAATGGAGAGTGAATTAGTGACTTAGACAGACTTTAATGATACACAGGGGAGATTACTTAGCCACGGTAGGTTATGGTATAATTTGACATTGCTACCCAACCATGGATACCCAACCATCCTATACTCAGCTAGGTTGGTCAAAGGTAAGGTGGTTTTCAGGTACTGGGTCGAAAAGCTCTTGATTAACAATTGCATCAAATAATATACAAACTGGGTGATTGTTTATTTAGTAAAATGTACGAATGCCTAAACCTGTAAAGCACATATCACAGAACAGATGATCACTATTTAGCACAGCGTGATAATCATCATATGATAGCCCAGTATAAATAGCAGCACTACTCACAGCTATGTCATGGATGCGTGACGACAGGTCCAGCACTTGCTCCCTGGCTGAGCGCAGCTCCACTCCCTCGCGCTGCAGCTTGTCCTTCATCTTGTTTAAAGTCTTCATCATGTCATCTTTCTCCTGCGTCTTGATGTCACACTCTCGTTCTTTCCTCTCTAGTTTAGCTAGTAGCTCCACATGATCTAAAGTGAAAAATACAACAGGTTTCAGGTATGTAGATTCTAAGGTGGGGGTGGGTTTGATATTGCATTTTCTCTTTCAAAGAGTAGTGGGTCAAACAAGCCATACCTTTCCTGAACTTCTCCGCCTGGTCTCGCCACTGTTTGACCTCATTCTCATTGACCAACCTGTGGAGGAGGCAGATGAAAATGAGCACAGACAAAATTCATTCAATAGAGTCTTGCAAAGAATGCTGGGATACAGGGGATGACTGCAGTCCAACCAAGTCAAAGCCAGGACATTTAGAGGGAATCTTATCACTGAATTCAAAACCCATGTATCTGTTACGTTTATTCTTAACTTCTTTTTGCAAGGGGGATTCCGATTCATTACCGGCATTGACTGGGTTAATGCAGTTTGCCGTTTCAAGCTCCATAGCAAAACATTAGTCCCAAAACAAGTACAGTATGTTATGAGTTATAACGTCTGGCACTTGGTTCAGCTTAAGGTTAAACTGATGTTCTCATATAAATGTGAGGTCATGTGATGTGAGAAAGGATTGTTCCTGATTACTCATCAACTGCGCGGAGCCATTAGTAAGAGAAATATTATAAATATGAGGCATAAACTGAAAACAAGATTAACGATGGGATGTCCTTAGGAATTCATTTAGATGAAGGAAGATTGGAGAGTGAAACCTTGAACAGCGCTGGTAGCCATGGCTAGAGGTGAGAGAACAGAAATGTTTCAGAGTCACCATGCAGACAAGATCAACAATTAAATGGAATGAGAGAAGGAACTCCTTCGCCTCCTCCGCCGACATATGACTGCCAACCAGGACAGAGTTGCTTCACTGTGATAATGACTCAGACTTAAACGCTTGTAATCAGTTGAGACTAGGAAGTCCACAAAGCTATTTAAAGGCTTGTTGGTCATTAATCAGTTTTAGGCCATCAAAGTGCTTGTATTTGAGAACATATCTCATCTGAACCTGATTAAAAAGTGAGAGCTGCTTTAATTACCGCTTGGGCAGCGCTCCACGAACTCCAACTCATTAAAACAAAACAGAAAAAAAGACACAATCACTTTTTTGTGGACTAGTCAAATATGTACCTCCGCATGTCTCTGGAAAAATGTGATTTGTACAGGAGTGTTAATTTTGGGCCAGCCACACGTGTAAGCAGTCAGAGCCGTCGTCATGGTGACCGCGGATGATGAATGACTTTGTCTCCCAGTTGTTTTAACAGTTGTTTTAGCGTGTCCCTCCCCCTCGAGCTGTCACGGCACGAGCCATACGTTTTCACCCATTAACCATCAGGGCCTTCGGCGTGCCGCCAGTACAATGAGGGAATCTCAGCTTGTGCACTCTGTTTCCAGACACAATTAACTGAAAGAGAGTTTATGGAAACAGAGTGGCAGTAATGTAAAGGGAGGGGCAGCGGTGATGGATCTGCAACGGGCAATAATGAGCGTCTCGGCTCAGATGCAGCATGCAGCCATACGCTACTGGAAAGAATTACACTCAAGTGTGCTGATTGCACGTACTACGGTGGCAGAATTAGCGAACAAAGCAGGAGCCAGCGGGGGCCAAGGTTTACCACGCGACGTGTTTCAACACTCAGACTAAACACATTCATCACTGATCGTAAGCTTGGTTTAAACAAAGAGGAGGAGAGTGGCGCAAAGAATGATAGCGAGTCAGAAACAAAGAATGAAGTCAAGTGTTCAGAGAAACAGTGTTGACAGTGCCATCTTTTACCACTATCCAGGCTCAATAAACACCACAGGCTTAGGCCTCCAAACACAGATCCGGATTCAGATCCAGATTAGTTTCAAAATCCAGTGACATATAGACCATGAAAACCAGCAAATGTCAATACAAAAAGAAAAACATTGTTTCTGAGAGACAGCGTAGATTTTGGCCATGACAGCATATGCAAAATTTCCAAATCATGACGGTTGGTTTGAGTTTCAGAATGTTAACGCCTCCTACATGCACGAAGCCCAGTGTCTGCTTTGCTGCACCTGAATGTGGCTGACTTGGCCCACCAGCCCTCTTAATGCGATTAGAGCAACTTCCTTTTGATCTCTGGCTTCCGCTTTCATGCCAATTCACGCTCGGAGTGAACCCAACCCCCTGCTGCCACCTTCACATCACCTCACCTCACTGTGCAACCATTTTCCACGCTCCCATCACTAACACGCTAGCAGCATAGAAGACAACGGTGAGCGTAATGATGTTGAATCTGGTATCTACTAAAAGTATCCTCTGCCTTTTAGCCATGCCTTGATCATTTCAACATTAAAGGACAATGCTGATATCAGACTTTGATCTGAGCTGGAAGTGATGCTGATTGGATGCATTAACCATGAGATTTTCCAGAAGTTCGAGCTTGTTTACAGCACTGGAGGACAAGGGGAAGCTTTTAAAAAGGCGACAGGAGGAACTGGAACTGCAGGGCACTTACAGTAACTCTTATGTAATGGTCAGCAGTCTAATGATTGGCCTGGATCGTCACGGGTGAATAGATGGTGAATGAGTACCGACTCAGATAAAACATTATTCCTGATAATGTAATCAGAAAACCCAGAACAGCAAGCATCTTGCTTCACCAGTGGTCCTGTGTTTGCTGATATACACCACATTCGTGTTTGCAATTATGTAACTTCTGAATTGACTTAGGAGACACTTACAAGCGAATGATGTTCTTGACACTAAAGTTGTCCAGGGGGGCAATGTCAGGGTCCTCTCCCTTGTCGTCCTGCAGGACTATCTGCTGGAGGATCCTATCTAAGAGCTGCCAGTGCTGCAGGCTGCCACCACCACGTTTGTCTGGATGTGAGATACAGTGAGGACATTCCAATTGACTAATGTGAGTTCAATATCAAAAGCCACTTGTGTAAAGCACACCCCAGATACTATTTATTGGTTTTCCTACAGTACATGACAACAGAAAACCTGTGGTCAATTTTTATTTTCTTCATTATGGCAAAGTGTCTACTCACAGGGCATCTGGAGGCAGTGTTGTAGGATGGACAGGAGGTGTGGGTAGGAATCTGTGTGGCTCAGTTTCTTCTTGATCAACTCAAACATGGCACCAGCACTCTTTGTATCTACGTGGGACTGTAGAAGAAGAAATGTAACCACTCTGGCTGGAAGCTCTGACCATAGCTCTATTTGTCTTCTGGCAGCAAGGTATAGTGTTGTGTACATGTAAAACTAGATCACTCACCAAATCAAACCTTTTGGCCAGCTCTGAGTCATCTTCATTCCGCACCATCTCAAAGAAGTCCAAATGCCTGCACAGAGAGAAAAAATTGTCCGACATTAAACGACTATTACCCTATTCACACCCTATGTTTTAGACTGGAATGATATTCCTTTATTAGGTTAGTAATTGTATTTATATTAACAGCTGAGTACATTTTGACCTGAGGAAAGGTTGGCAATAATTTGCTTTGTTTTGTGTCTCAGACTATATATGTGACATATGGTTAAATATAATGAGTTCTTTATCTTTGATAGGTCTTAAGTCCAAACACCAAACTGACATCTACAAGAGCTACCAGCAATGAAGACCAACTGTGATGTTGTCCCCTGTGTCACTTGAAAACACCACAAAGTTTACAGCCAATGACCATGGAAAAGTTTAATTATGCACATGCGTGAAAGTAAACTCTTGATGCCAGCATATGGCAGTAATCGTTCATCATTCAAAAGGATCTCTCTTACAGATAAGATCGACTGCCAATTGAATATCAGCTGAAAAACTGCCTTCAGGGGTCCGAGCAATGGTGCAAAACCTACTGCCACAGACACTAACAGCCCGACACTTGTCACAAGGTGTGAGACAAACCTTTAGAGAACCTTTTGTGATTTTTTGTGATTTAAAATAGTGGAGGTGCATAATTTGCGGGATCCAAACCCATATCGAAGTAAATGAGGAAGATGACCAACTATTGGATGGTTACTCACCTATCCAGAGTGGCGTTTTCATGCTCTCTGAGCTTGTCGATGACCGGCTGAATGCCCAGCATCAGGAACTCGTACCTTAGGTGGAGGCGAAACTCCAAGTTGTCCTGAGATTAACAAAAAAAAAATAAACAAATAAATAAGAGGGGAGAAAATCCAGTTATAATGATGGGACATCAAATACCCCAGAACAGAGGTAACCTGGTTATCTCTTGCTACATGCTCCTACTTGTAGCTTTAGATTTCATAAAAGAGGGTTTGTCACTTAACACGTTCCTTTAAATGCTCAGTATTACAAAGCCATGATGTCACCATCAACTACAAACTGCAGCAACTTATGAAACAACACATCTGACAACACAAAGTATTTTAGTTTTACATCCCTCAACTGTTTTGTCCTTTTCTCTAGACAGTGTGTTTAAAGGGCATATTATTGTGCATGCAGACCTCTCCAGCTCCAGCATTGAGCACAGCGTTAATGAAGGACATGATGGCAGTCTTCAGGTTGACCTCATCTCTGTAGCGGCCAGTACTCTTGTCCAGCTCATTCAGCAGCGTCTGCAGAGTCCGGACAAGTTGGGGAATTAGTCAGCAAATATGTTTGATCTAAAATACATTTAAGGCCTGATATCATCGGATAGAGACTGAGACAGAGATAACAGTACTTTATCAAAACCATAAGGGAGCCAGATAACATAGGGTAAACGTTCTCACAGCTATTTTTTTTTTTTTTTAATTTATTGCCTCTGAAACTGACCCCTGACATACCTCAGCAGCTTAATCATAACGTAAATCAACATTAAAAGGCCTATTAAGTTCTGACTCACTCAGCTCCTGTGGTGTTAGCTTAGCCTAAGGTGGCATGATTTACCACACACTCTGGGGATGTGTGAGATGTAGCTTGTTGACTCAGTCCTGCTGGTCACTAAAGCACTACACAGACCGTGACCTCCATAACTCTCCGTGTCCTCATCTGCCTTTAATACGGCCACAGTGTTGATCTACCCTGAGGCCAACAGTCGGAGGAGCCTCGAATGTATCAAAATGACCACAGCTTGATTTATTTGAGCATGAACTTAAAATATGTTGTCTGACCTCACCCATATCTCAGTCCTGCCCACACCTACAGTAAAGCCTCTTTAAATGTGAATCACCATGACCCAGAATTCAAGGAATGTGTCAACACCTTTAACCTCAAATACTTCCATTATAAGATCAACTCTGGATTTCCTCACCTGAAAGCGAGTCCTCTCAGCGGCGTACTTCTGGTAGTGTGCCATGGCCTGCAGCACCTTCTTGTGCCCATCAGGCACCAGGCACACCGCCCCAAGAATCTCCAGCACCGCCACTTTGGTCTTGACGTTCTCCGTCCGCAGGCTCTGTGAGATTGTGTTGATGCTCTGGGGGTGGGCCAGGACGTGAGCGCGGCCCTGCGAGTTGTTCATCAGAGCCTTGATGCAGCCGATGACGGAGGTGTGGACGCGGCTCTCCGACGTCTCGTAGTCCATGCTGCGCAGGAAGTTGAGTAGGCAGGTGAGGCCATCTAGTTCGATGAAGCGTGTGACGAATCTGAAGGGGGAAAAAATACAGATTAAGAAAAAATAAACTATACAAAGGATACATTTCCGTAATTGAGTACAACATAGATTTAGTTTTATGTTTCCATATTGTTTCAGAATGAAGCTTAATTTCCCACCAAGTCAAATTTCCCAAATCCCAAAAAAAATGAAACCAGCACAAACTACTGAAAGCTGCAGTTCTCCAAAGCTACATGAGGCCGACTCCAGAGTAAGTTTATACCTGAAGAAAGAAATATGTCAACAGTAGGGCTTGATTTAAAAAACAAAAAATAAAATAAATAAAACCCTATATATCTCATCTCATTTCATCTCATCTTCTACCACCGCTTATCCTCACTAAGGTTGCAGGGTTTGCTGGAGCCTATCCCTGCAGTCATTGGGTGAGAGGCGGGGTACACCCTGGACACGTCTCCAGTCTATCACAGGGCTAACACAGAGACAAACAACCATTCACATTCACACCTATTAATTTAGAAACACTAATTAACCTAACAAGCATGTCTTTGGAGGTGGGAGGAAACCGGAATACCCGCAGAAAACCCACACAAACACAGGGAGAATGTACAAACTCCACCTGGAAAGGTCAGAGTTGTACTACACTATACATATACGTACACACACACACACACACACACACACACACACACACACACACACACACACACACACACACATATACACACACGTATACACACACACACACACACACACACAAATAAACACACACACACACACACACACACACACACACACACACACACACACACACTTACACACACACACACACACACACACACACACACACACACACTGTTCAAAACAACCTTTATTTGAAAGATCTGATATTTCTAATACATTATTTTCCCTGCCTCATTACAAATCTTTTGAGATGGGTTTGGAACAACAAATCTCAAGATTAGTGTGAGGGGGATCCGAAACATGACAGACAGAACCCTAACTCTAACCTTAACACTGAAATATATATATAAAAAAATAAAAAAATATAAATATATATATATATATATATATATATATATATATATATATATATATATATATAAAATAGGACAACGAGAAAAGAGATAAACATAAACAAAGCCAGATGGAAGATGTGCCAACTGGAGATAAAATGTTGTGGAAACAGCCCAAAACTCTGGAATCAATGACAACATTAGTTGTGTGAAAACGTTAAAAACTAAAATATCTCAAAATGAACCGTTTTCAGGGCATCAGTCGCAATGCCGAGCCCCGTTCCACAGTCTACAGTCTTTAGATAATTTTATTTCACCCTATCAACTTGTGCATAATTGAGGGTGGGGCTGCTTTGAGTGACAGGTTTCTGGCTGAGTTGGTTTCATAAGTGGTTACGACACGCAACACCCCACCGTGCTTCAAACCTGCTCAGTAATACCACGTATGACGCCTCAGAGAGCCCGTCCGTCTTTACGTAGCCAGTGAATGCAACTCATATGTCTTGCCACCACACAAAAATCACTTCCTTGCACATTAAACTTCACACCCCAGCTTCACGCTGCTTCCTACTAACACCCGCCACTAGCTGAACTAATTAGAATGCAGTAAGTCATCAACCTCTCTGGGAGAGAAGCAGACACTCTGAGTGACAGGCAGGACATATAAACATTGAGGGGTGTCACATCCACTGAGCACAGTGTGGGTTGGATTGTAAATTACCTTCCCACTCACTAAGATTCCTGATAGGCCTCATACATATTTCAAACAAATGAGCGCTTGTCAGAAAGAGAGGAAGAGGCAAAGGGAGGAGAAAGGAGACAAGGACGTGTAGGGGAAGAGAAAAGAAGAATGGAATGAGAAATGGACAGAGAGGAAAAAGAGCGAAGGGGCAGAGAGCTGAGATTTATTGCTCCTCACTGTAACAGATACATTGTTTTGACACTGTTAGAAGTATGTAGTCCAAGTTCTGCTCTCTCCCACTGCCGTCCTGGCTCGAAGAAACATGGAAAAAACACAATGCAAAAAAATGTAAAGCATCTACTTGTTATCCTATACAATGAGGCCATGGCTCTGCCTCTGCTCATGATCAATCCCAGATTTCCACACACAAGTTGTCGGCACAAACACAGCAAACTTCACCTGGTATGACCAAGGAATCTCTCATCTGGATCTCTCATTTAATCCTATGATCCCTAGCAGCACCTGGATGAGATCAAGACGATCGCACCACATGCATGAATGCAGACAGTCAAGCATTCTTGACAACGCATCGAAATGACGGAGATTGAGCGCACGACCTTTCAGCCGACAATGTGCTTCTGATTTGAGCACCGACGCTGAAGCCTCAGAGTCCACTCAGCATAGATATGACTTGATTCAGATGTAACGCAGACAGTGGAGCTAGAGCATGGCAGAACTGATCCAACTGTTGGGGTTACACATTTTGCATCGCTGACAAGTCCTTGGCCGGCAGCACCAGCCATACGCCCGTCTGTAAATTGAGGGGCCACCTCAGAGAGCGAAAGGCTTCATACTGCAAGAGAAATTAAGCTGAACATCCTTGTGATTAATGTATGGAAAGCAGAGGGTGAGAGATGTTGTTCTTGGAGTGCGGGTTCAAAAGCGTGGTTGGGATTCAAGGCTTCGCTCGCCGCCTGCTTCGCTTCACTCTGCTGATTTGCCGACGGCTTGCCAAAAACACACACACACACACAGACATGCACAGAGGACACCTTATATGCACCCCAACCTCGACGCATGTGAATGTACTTATACAGAAGAGATGTGGTAGCAGAGATAGATTCACAAACATAAATGCATGGCTCCTTAGGAGGATATTCAACTGTGACTAATCCTCTGTACTGTTGACAAAACCTAGTAAGCTGACATTCAACAATTCTCTCCTCCTCCACACTTAATTCTCTCTCCAGTGAGCACTTGAATCTGTGGATCCCATCTCCTTCTTTTCACCAGTTCACCGACATTCATGCTCAGCCGACTCTCGTACATTTTCTTTTTCTTTTCTCTTCTTTTGTGTGTGGGGGTAACAACCGCTGAATACTCACTGGACCCCAGTGAGTATTCAGCAAGAGCTGCACAATATGAGAACAGGCAGAGCTGCTCAACAATACCGAGGATGAGCCAGTCACACATGCACACAAAACACAGGGCAGGGAACACAGCATGGAAACGAGACTAAACAAAAGTTACAATGGAGCAAAAATGCAAAGTTATGTCGGGGCCAAGGAAGGTAAAGGGTAAAGTGAAGTGAAATGATTGCCAATGTTACGAGTTTGCCGTTTTAGAAAAGCAAACAGCACATCATTTCCACTGATCGTAAAAGCATGAAACCCCTCAATCAGAGGCAGAGGATATTCTAAATGTTCGGGATGGTGTGGAAAGCTAATCCAGATGCTCAAATTTAAATTCAGGACTTCAATCCAAATAAATGGATTTTTTGAGGTTTTAGCTGCACGAGGCAAAACATTATGTCTTCTCGAACTGCGGATGACCCAGTGTGGCAGACGGTCTTCCTAGGGTTCAACTCTTACCTCAAAGCCCAACTATGCAAACTTATCAAAGGCCAACTCTTCTACACACGAACAGACTCAAGCGATCATGCGCTCTCCGCCTCTCTCTCCTGCCCTTCCTTTAATCACCACGTTCACACACACTCACCATCTCCTTCAAAACACATCCTGGCTCGGGGACACACATTATTAAAAGGATGTGTTTGAGGGCCCACGAGGTTCTTCAGAGGTTGGAGTTGGTTGACCGAGGTGTCTGCAGGGCTTGGGAGATTAGTCATTTGATATCAACACAGCTCAAACTCAAATAAATTTTACTTGATGTGCAGCCCAGCACAAAACTTTACAATAAAATCCATGGCCAAGGTGCACATCTGTAATATGTATGCTCATAGTATATCATGGCATGGACAAATGGTTCTTATGGAGCAGGTTTATTGTCCACAGGGAGGAGACGTGTGTGGTCTCAAGTGGGCCATGTAGCTAGCAACACGCACGCACACACACGCACATGCACGCACACGCACACACTATACGATTACATAGACTAAAAAACAAAGGAGATCAAAACTAATACTCGTTTCTCTCCAGTATATTCTTTTTTTATTAAAACCCGGAGCCTGCAGACAGTCTGGTCAAAGACGCAGGTGCGCTGTGCAGCCTTGAGCCTAAATCCCGCAGCGCAGAGGATGAGCAGTCTCTAGAGGTCAGGGGGAACTCAGATTCAAAATCTTCATTCCCGACTCAAGTGACATCACCTTGGGACCATTTATCAGACTGCACACAGCTCCCTACGGGGGCTCGAGAGGCTTAACTACATTTCACATTTGCAGCAGCGCTTTCCAAAACCTATAAACAGACTTTCATGTGTAAAATTGGCAGAGCTTCCCTTTAACGCACACAATTTGAGAAGCAACCAAACTAAACACAAACCTTTTACTTATATGAAGCTCTGCGCTTTACGAATGTGTATTTTTAAGCAGAACTGAAGAGGATGCGTGTAATTACGTAAAGCCAAATCTAATGGGGATAAAAGGGCACAGGATGACCGATGTGCTTAACTCTGTATTCCACTCTCATCTATTTATTGCCATTACAACACAAACCCGGCTCTCTCTTCAGACCTGCCCATATCATCCACCTGGTCCTCACTTCTTTCCAAACCTGCGCCCCGGAGAGGAGCGAACACATCACTCCATCCAGGAGCCTTTGAAGGTGTGATGTTCAGCTCCCCAACTAATGCATTTGGTAATATGTGAAAACAGACACGAAATTCGGTCTCTGTTAAGCGGAACCTTTGAGAGTTACAGCCGCAAAATGTTTTGAAGGATAATATTTGCATGTGTTGGTAGCGAATCATCCAAAGAGCTATTGACACAGGAGCAGGGGGGGGGGCGGCGGTAGCCAACTCAAGTCAATATTCTTGCTGGAAGAGATTTCCAGGAACAACGTCCAGAGAGCCGCCTTGGGAAGCATTGCGATGCTGTACTGACATGAGCCTGGGGCTGCGGTGCATTGTGGGCCAGGACGGCCTCACCGACCTCCAGGAAATCTTCGTTTCCTGTCCTCCTGTAGTTATTTGGCAACGGAAATGACAGTGATTGAGGGGCGTCACGTTTTAGATGCAAGAATGCACGCACAAGACGCTAATCAACACGAACATAAACACCAGCGCAGTTGCTGACGGCTCAGTGGGTGAACTTATGTAAGTACACTTCAGTGCATAGTTAAAATACCACATGTTATAGCGCAAATATTTAGAAGCTAAACTGAAATGTAAACCAGACTGTGCATATTTCAGTTGACTGCATGGCTGCAGCGGTTTGTGTTTGCTTTTCGGGCCCAGCACAGCCACTTGAGCCAGGACTCAGCTTTATGTGAATAAACACACAACCAAACACACAACCTCAGTGTGACGGTTCAGGCTTCATTAGACAGCCGGTAAACAAAGCCATAACTGTGGGCAGAGAAAATTAGATGAGCTGCAGGTTCAAGTAGAAGAGAAAACCGTTTTTCCAAATCCCAGCCTTTTATGGCGAGCCACACTCGTATTACAGTTGAATTAAGACCTAAGGCATTACATTAAGTTATAATGGTTACAAACATTAGGAGCAGTTTCTGGTAAATCAGCATCACTTACTGAAAGCGTATGCCCACCTGCTGTGCCCTCTCAATTGGAGGCACTGTTAGACATAGTCCAGCTGTTCTGTAATGCTGTGATGTGATTTCGCGTTAGTTCCATCGTCCTTCCCACTTCAGTTCACAATTTCCACAGTATTTTTGATACTGTACAGCTAATCAGGACTGACATACTTGAACAAAGAATTATTACTTGAGAAATCAGAAAATCTAAAATGTCCCAAAGCACAACAGTTGATTTATTTGGCTGTTATTGTACAAGCAGACTTGTGACACTTATTTGTCTCCGTTCCATTGCAGCTGCACTGGAAATGTTTTTATTTATTTATTTTTTAACATGCACACACACAAAAAAAAAAACAAAAAAACTCACGACTAAAACATAACACCCTTTTCATTCCATAATGTATAATCAGGCTGCGAGTCCAAGTAGCAGAGGGTGGCCTGCGGACAGTGTGTTCCTTTTGCGCACACTGCCTGGCACCCTCCGTGCCCACCATGTGTTTGAGTCCTGCGGTACTGCAGAGCAGGCCGGGGGCAACAAGGACACCTCTTCACAACCAGGCCCAGCTGCCTCTCCAGAACACCAGAGGGAAGGAGGGAGTGCGGCCGTTACGGGGCAGCCATCCAAATGCAGGCATGAATCAAAGCTGAATACGGACAGACGCCACGATAACTCACAAGAGGTCGTAAAAAACAGTGTACAAACACACAAAGCGACGCAAACGTGACACAAACTTGGCGAGGCGTTTGGCCATCTTGTGTTTAAGCCACCCATTAGGGGACACTTGGCAGGATATTTACACGCCGCCCAGGCTTTCCCTGAACACCAACATTCTGTGGAACACACCTGCTACCCACATCACTGCGACAGTACTTAAAACATCTGTGTGCTAATGGCCTGTAACTCCCTCTGTGAACAGCGTGGGTGCAGGTGCAATACCGAATAGTGTTGAGTGAGTAATTACAGTAACTTTGATGTGAGAATTAAGTGCATTTGAATAGAATACAAGGAAGGAAAGTAGGAGATTGATACAAAGAGAGAATGTACCCAAAAAGCATGAAACATTTAGTCAAAAATATTGGCTCCTCTAAATGCTTTCTGAATTATCCAGAGCCACTAAATTACAGATTCATGAGAAATGTGCAAAAAAAAAACACTGTCTCCTCAAATTAAGGGAAGTAGTGCCACACTCAAAGGGCTGCTATTATGCAGTTACATGAGTAACTTTTTCCTACTCAAGGTTCAAACCTCCCTGAGGTTAAGAACAGTTGTGACACTGTCCTGTGATGTGCCTTTTCAGTAGTCTTTGGCTTTTAAATGCAACAACAGCAGGTTGTGGTATGAGGTATAAGTAGCTGTACGAGAAATGATTTCACTAACTGGAATCCTTTCCTCATGTTTACACAAATGCATGAAACACTTAACATGACACAGATTTCAAAGTCTCCCTGAGGACAGAATCGTCCTCAAGTAAAATATATTTATTATGGCATATTTTAAAGCACAGATTCAATGTTGTATGGTATAATGTGTAGCACACCAAATGTTATCTACTTCCATGATAAATATCTATTGCTCAGAAGGACATAAATGGCACCAGCAAACAAGACCTTTTAAATTGCAGAACCGTAAAAAGAAACTAAAAAAATAAGTGAGCAAAAAATCCACCCCCCCATATAGTTGTCATGAATAGTGTAATAAATTATTGAGACCAAAATCATTTTCTGTACCAGGCTGTTTAATAATGCTGTAATGTTGGGCTTTTTCACACGGGGGTCAATTGGAATTTGCTCCCTTTCAGAACCAGCTTCAAGTGGCCACTCGATGAACTGCAGTTTTTTGCATTTCCGGATGGGCTTCATCGCTCAGACCCGGAGGTTGCCGCCTGCTGTATACACAAGGTTGCAACATCCCCTTGTAGCCCCTTGACTCTGAATGCTTAAATCAGAAAAGCTATATTTATCAACTACTTTTGCACAACTTTCTCCAGAGATGCTGAATGATGAATACACAAGGAGGTAAAACAAACATGAAAGAAGTATCATTTTTCTATGGTAGTGTAGATACCAAAGAGCCCCTAGGTACTAGAGAGAATGGACAATAACAATAACATGTAGAATGTATTTTATTCAGATGATCAAGAACAAGTTGTCGACAACCTAAAACATGGGTCTGCAACCCAGGGCTCTGGAGTCACATGTATTTCTTTAGTCTGATTGTAGCTCACAAAGGAAATGTATTTTTTGTTTCACAGTGCACAAAAAAGGGGACACTTCTTAGTTCAAGGTGATGCAGTGATACAGAAATAATGAAAAAAAGCTTCAATATTTCACCAACTAAAACTATATTTGTCCTCACTGCCAACAACAGCAGCTTACTTGTACACAATACGTGTCAAGAAACTAGCAAAGAATTAATATTAAAAATATCTACTTAATAAGCACACAGGACTTGCTGAGAAGTCAAGTGGTGTAAATGATATTGAGCAGACGGTGTAACTGTACTGTATATAAAACTTTACAAGGTGTATTAACTTCATTTTGAGGGTCAAATATGTTTTGCAGCTCCAGATGAATTTTATTATAAACCCAGCATGCATCTTTTCACAGAATTCAAGATGAGAGCATTTCAGTTGTAAACTATACAACAGCAACGTGTTGCTGAAATGCAGATGTTAACTCCGACAGCTCAATCTGTTGTTCCACCCACAATGCTCGCAAAGGCTAATTTGATTTGATTTATTGCTTCTACTTAGCAATTTGGTCTCAGCAATTGTGGTAATTCAGCCGTATTGGTGCCGACTACATCATTTCTGGAAGAGTGTGGAGAATAAAAGTGCATATTTAGGACCAGAGGGTCAGAAGCAACGGCCTTTCTAATGAGATCCTGTCTTTAGACCCTAAGGGCTGCTTCCTAGCAGCCATACTCTTTGTTGCATTGCGTTGGATACACAAACATGCGCAGATGGAGCGAATACAATCTCTCGACCCACAAACACACTCACACAACCCAGACGTGACCCAGACATCAAAGCTGCCCTGAGTTTTTGTCACTCTGTTATGTCTGTCACTTCATAGCCCCCGACCCCCCCTCCATTCCAAAACTCAACACCCCCACTTTGGTGCAGACCACTGAATCACAGAACTGGCACGGACTGACCGACAGCTCTAAAGGCGCTACTGACGGAAAGAAGGAGGTGGGCTTTATTAGTGGGCTGTTCGACATCTTTGAATTTTTCTCTGTGGTGATGAGTGAAGCCCATCAGCTGCTCATGACCGCGTGAGGGGGAGAGAAGGTGAGAAAAATTAGGTTCTAAAAATATCTATGAGTAATTAATCATAATTCCTTTGTGATAAAACAGAATTCTTTGATGTTGTAAGAGGCAAAGTTCTCCATACTAGCACAAAGCTTTATTAAGTGGAATCAGTATGTGTGGTTTTGCCTCATGTCACACTGTAGGAATGAAGGACTTGAATGAGGGCCAGGTGATGCAGGTCTGTGCTGTCTGTAGCAGAGGAAAAGGTCAGAATGACAGGGTGACACGCTTACCTCATTGGCTGAGTCCGAAGCGCCGTCTTCAGATCCTCCACCACCTTGTTCCTCATTTCCATTTCCTCCTCATCAAAGGCAAACAAGGTCTGCATCTGTAGATGTGGTGAGAAACGGAGATGGAGTTTACTGGGGAAATAACCGATCTGGACATGGTATTCATTTGTCACATTTAATGAAGAGCTTTTTGTCGTTTCTGCCGGATCAACACAAGAATGTTAATCCTAATTTTGCAGGAGCCGCGGCACGTTTCCTCCTCTTTACAAGAGTGTTTGCCTTAATTAGTCCTAGAAGCACACAGAGTCTTTGTCTCATTAGTAGCCTAATGTTCCAAACACCACAAATGAAACTTACTGTATATTTTCCTTCTGTCATTTTATTTTTAATATGACTGTTTGAAGCTATACAACATGCAAACATTTATCTCTAATTAAGCTTAAAGCAAATAGGTCAAATCTTAATTAAAAAAAAACAAAACAAAAAAAACAAACAAAAAAAACATAGTGTGTAATGGTAATGCATGTGTGCCTCACTTAAAGACTTTCGTCAGCAGCTTCAAAGAGCTGCTGCTCCCATTAGTCAGGTCCACTGGGCTTCTGTTTAGCCTCTCCAGACTTTTTCCATGGCAGATCACTGCCAAGGTTCAAACAGTGTGTTTCAGCAGTGGAGTAAGCCAGCC
Organism: Mugil cephalus; assembly: GCF_022458985.1. Classification (NCBI taxonomy): domain Eukaryota; kingdom Metazoa; phylum Chordata; class Actinopteri; order Mugiliformes; family Mugilidae; genus Mugil; species Mugil cephalus. The sequence continues at coordinate 3,058,145 of NC_061786.1, read as the reverse complement.
ATAGTTGCTGCCTGAAAAGATATTTGCTCAAACGGGATCCTGTTTTCCAGTACCTAAAGAGGGCATCAGGTAAACGCCGGGTGCAAATGTTCCACATCAAGAAAGAAAATCAAGTGACATTGCCTACATTGCCTAGTTACCACCACACAGCTAAGAGCACTAACAACATTGGACGCACCGGTCTGTCCGGTGTGTGAGACTGTTTAATCTAGAAACAGTAACAGTCAAAACATCCATCGTGTCGACTTAGCCTCACGTCCAGATGGTTCCGAGACCCCGTGCCAAGAAGTAAAGGCTCTGGCTCCTGTTGCTCTAAACTAATATGTTCATAGTCAATGGGAAGTTGGACACAACAAGTGTTGGGGAGAGTGAATGATTTGGTCATGCTGCGAGCCAGTTCACCGTGTCAACGAGTCTAGCCAAACGGCTCCTTCCTACATCTGCTATTTGTAAGCTCATTCATACCTGTGGCCAACATGCACATACGGACACCATTATAGCCAGTTGGTAAACCAGCAGACGGTACTTCCCTAAATCCCCATTATGGGAAGTGCCCCCCAGAGTCAGAACTGTGCCTTCAAGCTAGTCATCAGTGCACTGTTAACTAAGTGATGAGTGCTGCTCATCAAACTCTTAATTTGGAACATGTGGATCATGGATGCACAAAGTATAAAACAGATGATGGCAGACTAAATTATGGTGGCTAAAATAGCAACGGAAAGACAGAGAGGCTCTTAAACTCTTCAGTACACAAGCATTTACAAAACCTGAGCGTGAACCAGTTATGCTAATTGTTTTCTGACACCACAGTCTTCACATGTAGCTTTGCTTGACCACAGCTGGGAGTAAAATTCACAAGCACTGCTACTTTGTGGTATTTTCCTTGAGTTCTGATAAAAGCCTCTGAGGTGACTGTTAATATGATGTTAATATAATATTTAGAAAAAGGCTCATAAAACATCTAACCAACTGAATGGCCTCCAAGTTCAACAGCTTATGATGCAATGGTTTCTGTGCTGTGTTCAGTTTAGTTTGATATTTAAATATTAATAAATCAACGGTCTTCACTATTTTGCACTTATTTTGAGTCCTAGGTCGTTTTTCTCATCACTGGCAAAAGTGAGAAGCTGTTCCCTTCACCTTCAGGAGTCGCTTTCCTTTCAAAACCAAAAAGAATCAAGGTGAGAGCTCTAAAGCTCCTCTTACCTGCTTGGACGCACCAGCACTAGGGAAGGCTTTGTCACAGTAACAAGGACATTTGAATTACCACTACAAGTCCGTCGAGGCTGGACATGATTTTGTGAATGAACCTCAAGATGCTGGCTGTACAGTAATCTCAGCGGGCGGCAAAGTGAAAATGAGATCATCCTATAACTCAGCTACTGTGGAAGGGCTATCCCGAGTGAGCTCGCCTAACGGCCAAGGCATGATGTCATGGACAGAGCAGAGTACACCTCCAAATATATTAAAAAAAAAAAAAAATGGAAGACTGATAGTGGGGAGGAAATCAGCCGGAGTTATGGAGAGAAATGGAGCATAAAACAAACATGAGACATGCTCATGTCCCGTGCAAGAAGGAGAATGGAAAACGTAAAAACAAATGTATTGTTTAGTCATAAAAGCCTAATCCTATTCAGGAAAGTAGAACTACATCTGCCCACAATATAACTTAACTTCAGTGGCTTCCAATGTACATCTTGGCCCGTTGGCCTGACTCTTTTTCCTGACATTAGTGCAGTTATTTATAGTGGCAGTTTTTAGAAAATGTTTGGAATAAATGAAGTCACTGATTAAAAACCGAAACATTGGTTTTATATGTTCTATACAGTAGACTAAGTACCAATGATTTGCAAAGTGCCTTCTCCAGGAGATACAGCAAACGAAAGGCCCAAACATAACTCTGACAGCGTGTCTGACACCTAATCCGTGGTGGATTTAAAATGCTTGACAACTCACAAATCAGCACTTTCTCCTTGCTGCACTAAAGCACTGTGTGTGTGTGCTGTCTAAGCCATTAAGAGACTGACAGAGAAATTGTTTCTCCAGGTTTCAACGTAACACTCGGTGTGCCGGTGCGCCTTTTAGAAGAAACTTGTTCTCATCCCGAGAAGAGGGGGTAAACAAAAACAGTGTGTGTATATGTATATATGTATATATATGTATATATATATACATACATACATACATATCAATTTTCAGCATTGGTTGTCGACACATGCGTATTTCCAGTAAACAGATATTAACTGTCACTATTTTTTATCTCAGTGTTTACAGTGGTCTGCGTAAGTTATGATGGAAGAGTTTATCTGAATAATGGAATGACTTGACAGTAGATTAAATATTGAACTTTTTGGCGAGATGTAGAGAAAAAACAAAACAAAGAACAAAACAGACCTAATGGAATGCTGAGAAACCAATCACTGTTGCCAGGCTGTCTCCACCAATAGCTCACTAGTCTCCAAATTTCATGCTTACATGTCACCCTTTAAGAGACCCCTGTTAAAATGTCACGTTTAATGTTTAATGATCTCTAAACATTTGGGAGCCGACTTGTCCTCCACATAAGTACTCTGGGGGTCAGAGGTCACGAGCACAAACCGGTCAGTATGGTGAGCGAAAGAGATAATACAACATCACAATTCAGTTACACTTAGATGTAAAATGACTGAGATCACAGTAGAGGAGACGTCTGTGATGGTATCCTGCTGTTTTCATTGGCAGCCATACTGGCTACAAATAATGAATATTGTCATCCTGGCTCTGACAGTCATTCCCACTGACTGAACTGCTGAGAGTCTAAATGGCCTGTTTGTCATCACAGTGTGTGTGTGTATGTGTGTGTGAATTCTGGGGTCACAGTGAAGGAATGTGGCCATGTGAATACAACAAGCAGTCAGCAGGGACATGGTAAAAAAGCTGGCTAGAGAGAAATGCCTGAGAAAGAATGGGGACTTCTTGGGACTAGCAGTCAGATGCTGGTTGGATTAAATGGAGCATACTATCGGAGATTTTGAAATTGGCCATGAAAGAAAAACGAAAAGAGTTTCAGCAGAGAGAGGCAGACATTCAGACAAAAAGAGCAGGGAATGAGTTTGACTTACAGCCGCCATGGAGTTAATGCGGTCAATGTAGTAGTCGGGCCAGCTGGTGGCCAGCTTGTTGGGGTCTTCTTGCTCCTGCACATGGACACAAAGGGAGACCAAGTCAAACACACACATTCAGTATCACTTTTATACTCCAGCTGTGGTGATTTATGCGTAGGCAAAACAGTGCACTTTTTCATATCCGACCACTATCAGAAGTTTGCATCACATTCACCATGATGAGACATTAAGCCTGTGTTTATTCTTGCTCCTTTACTGAGTGAGGCTTTGGGACGTCAGCCAGCTGGCCCTCACCGTCTATGGCAACATATCATGACAGCTACTAGTGAGATTTTCAAGAAGCTTAATATGGAAACTCACGGTCCACAAGTAGACGTAATCAGTGTCAACTGTCATTTCTTTTCGGTTTGGTTTTTGTTTTTAAGCCTGCTTTTCTTTGTTTCACATTAGCCGTTTTCTTTCTTGGAACGGGTGATGTTCTTTTGTTTTGCTCCTTCCAATCAGTATCGAGTGTCACATCAATTAATTTTTGGTTGACTCCTGCAGTAGTGTTTGCTAGGGGCAGTTATTCACAGAAACATGTTGATTTAACGGCTGCCAAATCTTTGAGTGAGGTTATAGCGATTGCATTGGTCTCCTCCACCGCTCATGAATGTGGATAGATGTCTCTGTAGTCAGATGACTTCCCCTTTCCAGCCAACTAAACACTCATTGGTCAATTATTTTTCTAACAGCTGGAAACAGCCATCATTCACAATTTTGGAACACATTTGATGTGTGTGGCAGTTCAGTGGTGGATTTCCATCCAATTTGCTGTGAGTGACCCTTGGCCTTTAGCTTGAAGGCTCCATCTCTACTACAGCTTTAACCCTTACATTGTAAGACTGGCTCTTTATAATATCCAACACATTCCCAGATACTTCATTGTCATGTTTCCTTACCAGTTTCCTCCTTCCACTCCCCAGTTTAGCTCCAAACTTCAACATCCACTTCAAGATTGAAGGGATCAGGCAGTTCAGTCCAGAATAAGCCAGTCAAAAATTTCAAACTATTCACCTGTCTTTGCTTTTATTACAATGAGAACGAGAAGGAGGGAAAAGAGCTTCCTCAAGGAAGGAAATGTGCTACACAATACTTTTCAAACAGCTCTGAGATCAATTTGTACTGGCCAATCTATGGAATCATGATGCCACAAGCAACGGAGGCACACGGGAATACAGAGACCATGTTCCTCATTCACATATGGTCTTGTTTAACCCGGGCTTAGAGCACCAGCGGAGCGTTATTGTTGTTCATGTTACTGTGCGCATGCCAACGGGAGTTGGAAAGTCATCCTGTGCCACAATAATTCATAATTGAATAGTTTTGTGAGGTACAAGTTAGAGGAGTTATTTGCCAATGCTTTAAGCATATTTGAAGCATCTCCAGATGTCAAAAATTAAAACGTATAATGCAAAAAACTAGGCACATTCTACAAATGTGGTGCAAGGGCAAGGCTATGAGTGACCTCAGGGTTACAAATACTTTTGTTTTCTTCTTGGTATGTCATTTATTGACTGTCCTTGCTATGCTACAGACACTAGAAGACATTAAAGAGGCTCAGAATCCCTGCACATAAAGCTGCTAAAATCTGCATAAAGCTATAGGAATAGATGGAGAGATAGGAAATTGGACTCTTCTGCTGAAATGATTCTATGTAAGACCAATATTAAAAAAACTAAAACATTCCTTGGCAGTACGCCTGTACAGAATAATACGCACATTTTAGATTATACTGTATGTCATATTGTAAGAGCTCATTAATTCCTTCTGTGTTTGTTTCTGATATGAAAAATCTTTAATTCATGCCACACAATAACTCCATTTTTTTTTTTTAATAAATGTCACTTCAATATTAGCATTACATTTTCTGTTGATTAAGCCACACAAGCTCCATTTAGGGACCGATCGGAACTGATCGTCCACATACATAAAATCCACATTAATCAAATGATCTTCAGACTTACAGTGGTCAGCATACTGAGAAAATCCACTGATCTATGAACCTCATGCACTCAAGCAGCAACATTAAAGATTTTTGGGAGGATAACTTCGGTAAATGTGGATTTCAGTTCCCATAATGACCTTTGTTTCTGATCTCCAGTGTTTTGTGCCAACAAAGTGATTTCCAGTTAAAGAGCTAAAGTAAAAACAAAAACAATAGAACTCAGTGTACTACCCGGCCCATGTTTTCAAGCTGGCCATCATTTCCACTATACTGCTGACACGCTCGGGACGTGATGCCAGACAGATCCTGGCGCTGAGATTAACAACTTAACTGCCTCTTTCTGACCCTCTAGCCTAATTGCAGCCGTCGACACGCCCTCAAAAACATGCTAAGAACATTTATTTTGGCAGTTTCATGAACTGGAGCAAAGTGCTGTAATTTTCATCTTGCTTTGGAGCAAATGAAAACTGATGGCTACGCACAGTGTTGTTTTGGGGATCCTGGTGATATCAAGCCACACGCTTTCTGAATTTGTGCATTTTTAATTGAATTTCTCAAAAGTCAAAGTGATGTTAAGATCAAACCATTCTGGGAGTCACACTTCATGACTGGTATTGAAATCTTGTAATAAGAAGCCAGACTTCATAAAGTTGTGCTTGTTACAAATGAGGAGTTTTGGATATAAATTGGATGCCCATGCTTGTCTTTACATGTATGAAATTGTTTATTACATTACAAGTCAACTTATGTTTACGGTGCTCCACTGTGTGAAAACATCCTAGATGTGTGGTCTGCTCCCTCGGCAGTTTAAAGTCACTCCCATCATTCTAATGCAGCAATTACACTCTACACACTACACATTCCTCATGTCTGGTGACATTAAATATGATTCACAATCCAGGTCTGGAGCAAAGGAGGACAGGAATGCCCGACTATGTATCAGGTATAAAATCTGTAAGGTGTTCCTCTTGTTACAACCATCTGTTGAGGGATATATTGTTTCTCTTAAGACCCAAATACCTGACTAAAGTCAGCATTCAGAAATATTTCCCTGTCTGTTTGGCAGGCTTTTGTGTTTGCAGAGGCACCTGTTGAAAGAGAAGATGAAATTACATATTCCAGCTTCCCTGCTGTCGTGTAACAAGGCGTCCTAAAGATCAACCCTCCTAAAAGCTTTCACTGACACTGATAATTGAGCTCGCAGACTGCAAGAATCCTATGTACAGTATACCTTTCAACTCCAGGCTTCAGGAGCAACAGGGGGCAAAATTCCAAATGCTCAATGTTGGCCACATTTAAACCCAAAGCACTTTTAAGTGTTATGTGAAGTTTCTACTGTTGGCCTGACTCTGAAAAGCACTCTCAGTTTAGAAAAACAAAACAAAAAGGTAATGAAATAAAACCATGCTGCAAGCTGCTGTGCCGATACCACGTTGCAGATAACATCAAACTGTTTTTGCTCACAAAGCATGGTCTGCACAATAAAAATCTGACAACAGCCCACTTTCACGGTTTTCAGTAGCCATTTTCCTTTGGCTTTGGCAGCCCACATGGCACAGTCGCTAATTCAAGTGTAGCCCAACTGTTTTGGATCGGAGACAGGGACAGAATCTATACAACGGCTCTGAAAAGGCTAACATGTTCTTCTAGATTCTCAGGCGGTGGGGCTGCTTGTCGGGCTTCTCGGACTCTGTTCCCATATATTCAGAGGCCCCGGGGTACCATGGCTTTAGTGTGGGGACTTTCAGAATCTGTCACAAATCACAACGGCACCAACAAGCAGCTCTATTCTGAATGAACTTGCTGAAAAAATGCTCTAACAGGGCAACATTGGCCCGACTTTGGCCCGACCTCAAGTGAACGTGAGAGCTGAGGGCAAATAAGAGATGAGAATTAAACTGGAAAATCTGTATTTTTCCAAGAAAAGGCTGTGCATTGCTGTTGTCTTGATTTGAAACAGTTGTTTAGTCGATCACCTTAAGAGTTAGCCATTATTTGCTAAATGAATAATCAATAATCACAATTATTCTAGTCCTTTTCCAAACAATAATGAAACTATAAATCATTTTTATTTATTCAATGGTCTTGGACTGATGATTGAACAATAAAACCTTCTGCAAAGGCAATCATGACTCACGGCACATTTGTCGTGATCACGAAAATCATTAAACAACAATGTGCTAATCCCAATTGCAGGTGAGTCTTCTGTAGTACAATGAAGGCAGCAGCTCAGCAGCAATGAGAATAGCACTTTGTTACATATAGGCATCGTGATGCATTAGTCTGCATTTAAATCAATCCATATTTCCGCTCCAGCTGTCACCACATTATATTCCTTTCGGTGCAATGAGGGGGATTGTCCGACATTCCGAGGAGCCAATCTGTCAGTTGGGAATATTTATCTATGGAAGCTGGGATATAAAGTCTCACCTAGAGAGACAGGAAATGGACAGGATATTGAATTCTGGAAGGTTATGCAACACTTGCTGCCTTTTAAAGGTAGCAAACATTAAAAGTAGGTTTTAGCGAGTACTCAAGCAGAAGTCTCGCAGCCAAGGGTCACATTTAGTGATGGGGATAACTCACACGTGTCTGATAATTGAAGGCATAAGTGCTCCTCTACATTACAAGATGGAAGCAAGGGCATTGTTGTTTGGCATCTGAGATGAGGGCAAAGTGGGGTGGGAGGATTTAAGGCAGTATACGAAAAAAAAAATACTTAATAGAAATTTAAGACAGCAGATCAATGTTAGCTTTGTTCGTGTTTTGACACCAATAAAGAATCATATTGTGTGAGTGTGTGTCAGTGCAGTAGAACTAATAGGAGTCAGGAGACCCTGTTTGGCTTCCAGCACTGAACAATTATCATGAGCTATTAGATGTTACATCGTGTTCTGTACCTGGAGGCTGCTGGACGCAATCCATGGTTGCAAAAACAAGTATGTACGCACACGCACACAAAACCACCTTCACGCACAGGAAGGAATGCCACCTCCGTTTCACTCGAACTGCATCTAAACGTGTAGTTAGACATGTCAGGATCTCTTGTGCTCACCAAGAATGACGCTTATTCTGTGAACCATACACACACACATACTCAGCCCCCTTAGTTGCAGCTCACTGGGTGGCTTGTGATCAGAGGCGCAGATACGGCTGGCTTACGTAAAGCCTGACGGCCTCAACAAGATGTTCTACGTTAGTCATGGTACACAGAGACCATATTAATACTAATTCTCTTACATCACTGCTGAGTAGTATTGGAAACAAAGTCTAAGAAACCATCTATTAATGAAAAAGTATATGCAAAGGATTTTTGTAGAGGCTAAATAAATGCTAAAGTAGCTTAGCACTGGAAAAGGTCTCTTTCAGCACTGGATCCATAAAGCATTCTCAGCTACCTCAGCAGTCCGCAGGGGTTTGTTAGCCCCTTTCAGCTTATTGTTTTGGCACAGCAGGGACGTTTAATGTGTGGTTCCCTCTCACCATTCATCAACTAGCTGGAAAGGAAAGTCTACAGCTACCAACCTTGACGACCTGAAGATATTTGTCTCGGAAGGCAATGCTCGAATAGGAGTAGATGTTAGACTCCCACTAATCAGGTGGCTGAATACCCAACTCCTCTGAGGGCATACTGTAGCTCTGTGACTAAATGAGTAGTCAGTTATTAGCTAATGTTATCTAGTACCCTTCATAAGGATAAAAGTTTACATGCTTTAGAACACAAACTTAATAATGCCAATTTCTTCTCTATCTAAGCTAATATCGAAACCCTTGAAAGGCCTTTAAATAAATACTAACTGATCGTACAACTATTGTGCTGCTGTGAAAATTGCAAAAATACTATGACCTCTGAAATGTTACTGTGTGGTGCATTACCACATCGAAAGCAGTCGTTGTAAGGCGGTAAACAGTGGCATGAATAAATATCCATGGCGTAACAATACTGAAAGTACTTTTGTGGTTCCCAAAGTATGCCAAGAAAACTTTTCCCCTGACCATAACTCCTCATGGCAGGCTAAGTCCATGGACTGGACACCCAACTCTGAGCCAACCATCTGCAGCTTCAGCACAATTAAGATTCTTTTTAACCATGATACCTATTTTTTTCCATTTCTTCAGCTGTTTGGTTTCGCCTCTTCTCCAAATCGGATGCCTGGTGCGAGCGTATATCTTGCACTGCAGCCGTATGATTGACCAATTGGATAATTGCATTAATGAGCAGGTGCACAGGAGGTGCAAGGGATTCATGAAGGCATCTTTGAACTTGTAACTGTGTCATAAATGTTGAGTTTTCTTTTCTTCTTTTTTTTTTTTTATAAGGGAATCTCATTAGCTAAACAGGAGGAAGGAGGTTGAACCCATAAAACAGCATTTTGTTGGCTGGTTACACAAAGTTTGTTTTGCAGGTGAACAAAGTTGGTTTGTCTCTTTGTCATGCCCTCAGCGGCTCCTTCCAAGTGTTATCTAACCACAACAACTGGAGCTGTCGCTTGGCTGGTGGAAACAAGGGAACCAGTGTTTGTGTCTGGCTGAGGGAAATTCTGCTGTCCTCTGCTCTCCTCTCAAATCCCAGTCATGCTGTAATCCTCAGCAACAGAGGGCACTACTGTGTGGTACACGTGTGATTGTGGGTCGTGTCTGAATAAGTGCACAATTTCGTTCGTATATGTTAGTTCATGCTTGCGTGGGGGCACGCACGTGAGAGCAGCATTCCCGTCTTCCTGTCTGCACATACACACATGCAGGTTATTTTCTGATATTGCAACCCCCCCCCCTCCACACATGTCCCTCATTCTCCATTACACCGCCTCTATTCATGAATGAGGGGTTTGTTTGGATTTTCCTCCGGCTTTCTACTGTTCGCCGTTACCCTGGTTTTGCTCTCCCTTTCCTGGCCTGCACGAGCTGCTGTTTTTTTTCACCTTAGCTTCGCAGAGGAAATGATTTCTGACTGGGGGAGATGGGGGAGGAATGACAAACTAATATATCCTACCTCTGAACCCGGCTTAGGCGCGCGCTGCAAGCCATTTTAATTCCAGCATGCCTAGGCTCTTGCCAAAATTTTGTTTCCACTACCTTCAACTACAGTAAAGTTCAACGAGTCCTCATAAATGTCTGTGGTTGCTTCATTGAGATATTCAATAACTGATATTGGAGTATTATTGAACTTGTCCCTTTTATGTGGGTTACCATGAGTAAATGCACTTTCTGCCAACAAGTCCCCTTTGATTCTATGCAGTGTATTCGCAGGACACGGCAGTCTAAGGTTATCATAATGCATTAAAAGATAGATTGTATCTTCCTGTTGAATTATTTTTACCCCATATTCCATTTCATTGTAAACTGTTGTGGCGCTCCAGCTTCCATCCTCGCCTTGACATCCCTCTAAACAAACCACAGTTCCACTGCTCTTCTTTTTCCTTGTAACTCAATACTGGCCGGAATACAAGTACAAACTTTTACACATGCAGGTGCGCACGCACACATGCGTGCACACACGCGCACACACGCGCACATAGCGGTGTGTGTTTACTCCTTTTAGAAAGGCTGTCAGAGCATATCACATCAGCTAAGTTGAGCATGCATGCCTCTGAAAGTGGAAGGAGTGGTCTGAACCTCGTCCTGCATCCAGCGCTAAATCCTTTGCCAAAAAAAACAAATCAGCAGGAGACACAGGGGAGGGTTTGTGACCATTTATTTAATTTGCTATTGAGCGAGACAGAGGGGGTTAATTTCTCCTTTTTTTCTGTCCAGGCACAATGTCATTTCCTAGTGGATTTTTGACCACAAAGTGAGACCAGAGTTGTTGTGGAGAGACACGCTGTAGGGTATGCAGAGAAGCAGAGATGTTTTGGCGAGGCAAGAGGGGTGAAAGAGAGGGCTAACCCGAATGTTCTCCCATGGTATGATGACATTTCTTAAGCAGCGTGAGGAAGTTACTCGCTCCGCTATGAAGAGGGAGATTTGGATATCGAGGGCCTTAAAACAGGGTCTGGGAGGGCAATTGTGTACAACACTGCATGCACCACAGCCTGCAAAAAAATGTTGTGTAATATGTGGTTGGCGTAATATGTACACATGCTTACGTCAATGCAGAAATGAGAAGCTGGAAAGGGGGTTTACTCTGTGGCTGAGATTAGCCAAAATGGTAAGAGACTGCCTTCAATAACATTCAATGCTGACAATCTAGCTCTAAACTGTGGGTTCGGGCTGCAGCTCAACAGAGAGCCAGCCAGAGATTGGAGTTGATGTGCGATAAAAGTAAAGCAGGAGCCAACTCACCTTCTTCTTGCTGCAGTAGATCTGCCATTTCTTCTCATCGGGCAGAGCAAACATGGCCTCCCTGTTCTTATCAGTCAGGTCAAGCTCATCCTGCAACAACAAGAGACAGTGTTCAAGTTTGCACAAACCCCATCAGATAACATTTTATTGTCGTGAAGAAAAACAGTCATTAAGAAAACCCAAGATCAACAAACATAACAGGCAAATACCATGTAACGGAATGATTTTATCAATATGAAATCCTTCCATCCATCAGGGCATGATGCCACAAGCCCCATTCTTTTGTCTCCCCTAATAAAACAAATCTGAACATTTAGCAATGTCTCCAGATGACTGGAGGAGTTGAGTTCACGTGGTGACATTCATTGTCCAAACTTCAGACTGAGCGCGGTCTCCACTGACTACAGAGGAGTGTTTTAATATTCACCCTGCTGCTCTGCTCAATTCTTCAGCTTAGTACAAGGAGCCTCCCGCACCTTTTGAAATGCATATGAGCCCAGGAAATGAGTCTCCGTGTGCCAAGGAGGAAAAGTAAAAGTCTTAGAAAAGAGAGATGGATGAATCAGGTTTAAAGGAAGGAGTCGCATGAAGGAAGGACACAGAGAAAGGGGGAAAAAAGGTGCTGGTTAGGGTCCCCGAGGCTATGCGGTCCTGGAAATGGACTGGCACAAAAACAGGGAGAAGAGAGGATGAGGGGCTATAGCACCAGGGTTTTGTGCACAGGCTCAAACTAATCTCATCATAATGGTTTTGCTACCATGACGTCAGCCACAAGTGGCGGGCCTCCTGGGGCCCCCCAGAGTGAAGATGGCCACCGGTGACAGAGGTGGGGCCCCTCAAAGCCGGCCAGTGGATTCATAGGGTTTGTTTTCATCTTTTCAGCTGGACGGGGTGGGCCGAGGTGGCCCGCATTCCGAGTGTTTGACACTATGAGGAATGACATCATCTCTCACCCAGTCCTTTGAATGGGGTAACCAGCAGCAGCATTACTGTGGTTTTGGGGAAAAAAGGAAATCTGAAGGGTGTGAATTTCAAGGAGGTCTAATACAGACAGAAACCACAAAGACGCTTTAGAATGTTGGTCAGAGCGTCTTTCATCGCAACTGCATGATTTCAGTGATTAATTGTGACTCACACCCAGAGCTCATCATCAGGGGTCTACATTGCCTCCAACCTTGAATGCAATGCTCCTGTTATTCGCAGCCCTGTAAGATCTTGAGGATCAAGTCGAACACTAGCCATCATGTGGCGGCCTAGCACCTAACCTCCACCTCTCTGTCTGTCCAGTCTTTTCAGATTTCAGTCCTGGCTTGCATTGCAGTCTTCTCTCCACATCCTCGGGTTTACAGACGAAGGCCTCCAAGCCAGCTGGTCTCTGGCCTGTCTTCTGATCACTGGGTCAAAGCCCGGCTTTCCAGACTTCGGCTCTATGGAGGAGCTAGTGCTGGGAGCTGGTGGGGAAATCGATGGGAATGAAACCACTAGATTTTAACCAGATGGGAGCCTAATGTGGCAACTGATCTCTATGCTACTTTGTGTTTTCCCCATTTCCTTCGAGCTACTCCTCATGCCTCAGGAATTATGTGAATGCAGAATATACAGTGCATTGGCAATGAAATTAACACTTAACAATGTTCTTTAGAAATTGTTCCATACCAACGTTGAGTATGGAAGCAAGAGAAGGTTCACAAGAAAGGTGCGTTATAGTGGACTAGGCTGTTGAATTTCAAACGTGGCATGTTTCGTTTGGTTATTGTCAGATTTAAGTAATGCTGGTCTGAATTTGAAACACAGAAAAGGAAAAACAGAGAAGAAGTCAAGGATGAGGACATCGAGTGGGTGGAGGAATGTTCGTGTCATGCCAACCAGAGGACTTTTCATTTTCCAGTTATGCAATATCCCACCATTTTCTTCCACCTCCATCTCCTTTGCACCTTTAAAAACGTACTCCAATACCACATCCACATCACGTGGCTTCTCCTCATGACCAAAGCAACACCCAAGAAACATGAAGTCCCCCTCTCATTCTTCCAAAACAAAACCAAAGCACTTTCCACTTCGCTGTGTAAAACCTTCTCTTGATGTGCCCCCGTCTTCCTCCACCGGCACGCTTCAGTCGGGAATTCACATAAACCAAAGATAATATTGTTACACCTGCTGCTTGAGAGGGGAAAAATGCATACCTAAGCCCTCTGAACCCCTTCTTTAACATTTTGTCCAGTACTGGCGACCGAATAATGTTACAAAGGTGTCGCAAGCAAGCGGAATCTGAAGTGTGGCCTTAGTAAATTTATTGCAGAGAGCAGTTATACATGCTGTAGTGTCAAACATGGCAAAAATCCATAAAACAAAGCAGAGATGCCTGAAGATATGGGTTATTTGAACACCAAGTTCAGCCAGATGGCGATCTTGAAAAGCACCAAGTTATCTGCATTTCCTATCAATGTTGAGATACTGGTAAGAATATTTGAAACCTGAAATATATCCCTTCCAAATACATTTGCAGTTTTTAGAAAAATCAAATGCAAGCAAAATACATGAAATAAAGTGTAAGAACATGAAGCACAAAGTTCAGTATAAGGATGCAAAGTGCTGCTGTAAAGTATAATGAAAGAAAATGTACAGTACACTTACAATAACTTTCATAACATTAGCCTACTTTGATGTGAATGCTAAAAAAAGGTGACCTAATGACCTAATATGTCTTTACCAATTAACTGTTATTGTTACTTTACCAACTAACTTGAGATATTTATAGAAGATTTTAATGCATTAAGGGGTAAATGATCTCACTTTTCTACCTACTGGTCCTCTAAGTGCTTTACAGCCACAGATGCATCTACCATTGACTCGCACAAGTACACACACATTCACAAACCAGTGCCATGGGGGTTCAGCACGTTGCTCAAGGTGCGTGGCACGTGCGGCATGTACCTGGGATCATGTTCCAACATCTCTGTGTTGTGGACAACCCGCTCTACCTACTGGGCTGCAGTCGCCCACAGTGTAGAGTGATAGCTAAAGATGCAAGCTGGGGTACCTGCTCAGCTGGTGGAGGTATAAAGTTCATACCTAGTGTGTCAGTGGGCCCTGAGTCCAGGAAGTGTGTAACAAATTGTGTGGGTTTTTCTTGAGCAACACATTCCATCTAGTTTCATTACATTTGAGAGAATGTGCCCATCCCTGCGGCCAGTGTCTCCAAAATTTGTAACTCAAACCAAAACAATCTAGATGGATGAACGGCACTACAGGCCAGAGGAAAACGGATATTTGATTTTGGATTGAACTGTCCTACTAAAGTGAGCCTTATTTGGTTAAATTACTCCTGCAGCAGGATGGCAGGATGTACTTTAACAACACCATGGAGATATTTAAATCTGAAGTATCTGCAAACATTTGCCACCAAGCGTGGCTTGTATGGATACATAAATCCATTTGTATGACATAACAGGAGTCAGATGACACACCACGTCTGTGGGAGACTTAAAATATTTATCTCCACCATATGGAAAGAGTGAGAGAGCAGAAGGAGGAGTTGTAATAAAACATGGGATTGAAGTCAAAGCAGTGTGGGAAAAGCATAAAAGTCGTACTGTTGTTTGGATTATGGATCCACTCAGGGAGATGACTGGTTAAGTGCACGGAGACAAAAATGAAACACAGGAGCAGAAGAGACGGTAAAGGCCAGACCAGAGAGGTGAATGTTTTTGAGGAGGGAAGATTTTTTTTTGGGGGGGACGATAAAGTAACACAAAAATGGGAGGTAAAATAAATCTACTGGAAGAATGAAGGATCATTGAGTGGCTACGTGTGATTGACTGTCATAGGAATGGGAGGGGTTGGGCTTTTGTGACAAGTGACTGGAAATGTGCGAGGTTCCACTGCAATAGGAAACGTAAGGTCCAGGAGTGACATCCTCTACCATGCATGTGTGTCCATGAAGGGGCATTTCCAGAGTGGATGTGAATGTCTTTACCTCATGTGAAGTCTTGCAGTACAGACCGAGAGGGTCAATCTGGTTTAAACGCAGACACACACAGACACAGTGCTGTAGTCTCCCGGCAAGGCAGGAAGACAAAGGAAAGACACGCAAGATGGCAGGAAATCATATGAGGCCTCGAGGGGACCGGCAGGAAGCTGTAGCTGCCATTATTGACCCAAACAAAACTGTGCGAGTTTGATTGTGCTATGTGTGTGTGTTTGTGTGTCTTACACATGAGCCAACCTCACAATCACTCACAGGAAGGGCAAATTCATTTACAGCAACCAAGAAAAGGTCACGGATCAACTTCTTAAACTCTCACTTTTCCAACTTCATTACAGCAAGATTATATTTTGGTCACATTCCTCCCCATCACACACATGCACGCACACACACACTGGGCTCTCTCCACTAAGCAGCATTCAGATGAGTCATAGTCTCCTCTCTTTGATGAGTCAGTTTCTAGCTGTTGCTATACTACAGCCTCTGCCCTCATCCAAACAAGGCCCGTCCACCTCCATGTTAAGGCTGTTTCAGGACGGCGAGCGCTGGTCTTAGAAAAGAAGCAGGAAGAGAGACGTAGACACGGGAAGGTTGCCGCGCAAGGGAAAGAGAGAGGGAAACAAAAAGGAAAGAGGGTGCATCCCAGGGCGTGCACTGAGAAGGAAACTCACTCCCAATGACCCAGAGGGAGGAGAACCTTTCCATTCACTCCTGTTACGCAACAGATTTGTGATTTTTGCGTCCAGCTCGGAAAAGCCACACTGGAACATTAGGAAAAGATTTATGTATTAATGATGTTCGGGTTCTAAAATCAGAAAGACTAATTTTACCCGTTGCTGCTTTGAGAAAAGAATGTACATGCTACCAAAAGCAGCGACTGGAGATCATACCGGGATGGCCACTATTAAAAGTTACCGTGCCCAGACGCAATGATTGACAGTGCACAGCTGGACCCCTGCCCAGACTGTTTGGATTTAAGCTGTCGCAAATCATGACAGAGAAAGAAGGAATGAGGCTCCCGCATAGAGAAAGATGGATGAAAAAAAAAGAGGGCAGAGAGAACACACACACTAATCTGAGCCCTGCCAGTATTGTAGTTGCCAGATGTTGGCCTACTAGACCCGATTCAGTTGCGACAATTTGGCTGATGCTCTGTATAATTCCTCCACCACCGCCTCAACTCACATCAACACGCTGCAGACAGAAAAGGCTGTGCCTTTGTAGTCATTTTTAACAGTGCAAGAGTTACAACAGCACTAATTTGCAACCTGTATTCAAAATAGAATAATACCATGCAGATGCTGAAATTGGCCACTCTCTTTCCTCACTGCTAAAACTTTTTTAGATTTTAGTCTGCAGTAATTCAGCAGCGCCTTGGAACTGGGCTTGGGCCCTTGTAAATGAGTCAACACATTGTGACCATATGGCGACCTTTCCACGGTAAACGTTCATCGTTATCAGCCGAAACTTGTAAATGCCAATCCAGTTGTCCCCAAACAACCTCACACTTGACTTGTCTTTGTAGAAGCAGAAGTTTAATTTCGGTTTGCCGAACCGCCACCGCAGAGAAATGTCCCCAAGCACCAAAATGACAGGCCCTTCCCAACTAGCATGAGGGCAATTTCACATTATATTTATAAAATGTTATTAGAGGGGAATTGCCCCGATAAAATAAAGTAAAGCTGTAAAATGTTCTTGGCTCGATGCCAAACTTCACACATGTCCCGTACTGTATATCGGCTGTGCGTGCGAGCCTTGAAGCTCTGGTGGAAACAAACTACTTAAAAAACGCACACAGATCCAAAACACAGAGCCCAGAACTGCAGCACATTTGCTATCAGGAAATTCTGCGGTCAGCTGCAAATGAGCAGTTTAACCAACGTGATCCATTAGTTCCTCTGATGTGGTCGTTACTTATTGTGTCAAAATCAGTGGCGATTGCTTCCAGGTTGACTTGCATATATTTGTCGAGTTTGTTATCAGGCGCAGGAGGCTTTCATATGGATTTATGAGCGACCTGGAAGCAGGCTTCTTCTACGGCCTTTCTCCAGGATGAGCTGTAGTGCAGTTGGCAGAGGAGAAGTAGATGCTTGCACAGGAGGATGCACGCGCTCAATCTGCAATAACAGTTACACGACACAGGCCCGGGACACATTTTTCTTTGGCTGCATTACCAATTGCATGCACTCATTCATTTTTAATGAAGCGACAGAGGAGTTGGTCGAGGTCGCTTAGAGGTTGACAACAACAGGTACTACAACTTGATGTTGTGTCTTTGGACTGTGACGCTACCCGATTTATCACCACTACAACATATCGTTCCATCTCCATCATATCTTACAGGGTGATATTTCAAAGCGGCACAAGGGACATACACATCATATCATGTACTCCATTTTATAATCCATGTAACAGCTATGACATACACAGTCAACCATTTTTCTAGCTCACATTTTTTTTTTTACGTCGATATCTAAGACGACTCAACTGAATTCTTTTTTTCTTCCACTGACAGTCTAAGCTGAGTGTGCAACGTGCAGTCTCTAGACACAGTAGAAGACGCCATTATGGATGCGAAGACACATGGAGGTGGTTTACTCCTCCGTTTGGCCCAGATATGTCGCTCCCACTCCATAGCCTCCATTGAGTCTCATTCTCCTCCTGAGCAAAAGCATTCATAACAGTAATCCCCCTCTCTCTAGTTGCCACGGAAACACACTATGTTATGTTATTCTCGATTTTTCTTTATTTCCTCCCCTGTAGCACAGCTCTTCATCTTCCTACATCAGCTCTCTGCTTGAGTTACAAGCACTACGTCTAAAATGACTGTCTCCTAGAGGTCTGGTAGTATGGATTTTTGGACGACGGACTGAATCTGTGTCAGCATGTCGGCAGCAGGATCAGTAAACCAGATGTGGAGAGCCAATGGCTTGGCCAGATGACCGTCGTTAGATGGAATCAATTTGTGCGCTGGTCATTCGATCAAAGCAGATACGAATCAAACAACCACAGGTTGAGTGATGATCTGCGTGGAATATCATTTTTTACGTTTTAAAACTTTCTATCAAAAGACTGTGGCCTTTTGCTGATGCCTTTAATGTTGGACTTTTGGAGTAACAGAGAAATTACCAAGAAGGACCCAAAAAAAAAAAAAAAAAGATATGAATGACAACGTCAAATGTAGCCGTCCAACGGCCAACTGAAAAATAATCTATTTACAGCATGTGGATGGGCCCAGATCCAGTGAGAGAATCCCAAATCCTTCGTCTCTCCTGGGTAGAAAAGCTGCAAGTCAAGAGGTTTTTAAATCAGGGACCAATCCTTTGGCTCGGCTGATGCTTCTCTGTCAGTTTCACTCTTTGCTGAGCCATTTACCCCAAACTAAGCTGTGGGTCATTCAGTGCTCTCAGCCTCAAACGCTGCCACGATTTGGCAAAGTGTTCCCACATGACAGCCATGTTTTTATTTTATCCAAGCAATTCAGCTCTCTGATTGTTTTAAAAAAGTTTCCTTAATGACAAAAACTGGATTTATGTAAGCCATTTTTCAGGTCATGTAAGGCATCAGTGTGTGAAGGAGCCACTCGCTGACGTTTCATAACTAACCTTTACTTTTTCTGGGCACCGAGTCATTACACTGTATGGATGATGATTGAGGCAATCAACTTCTTGATTGCTACATTCCTAACTTTTAATTTGTAGCCAGTTAATTTGGTGCAGCTTCTTACATTTAATGGTCCATACATTACCAGTGATTATTAAGAAGCATAAAGAGCAAATTAAGGGTCAACTCTGGTTAGTTAGCTGCGGAAAAGGGGCAAAATCACTATTGGGGAAAATTCTCCCTTGATAAAAGTGAATGATTTCCCATCATAAATGGAATTTCACTTAATCTCCGAGATTGAATGCTGGAGTGGAGTGATATATCCTGCAGGCAGCGGAGTTCAGCATTCCATAAAACTTGACAGTGCCAGAGGCAGTCATGAGGCCATGCAGCACAACACACTGCTGTGGCAGAGAGACAGAGAGGAGAGGAAATGTGAAGCTGAGGGAGAATGAGAAGTGCTGGGATGGAGACAGACAGGCAGGAGCGAAACGGACCAAGAGACAGGAACTGAGCAAACAATGAGACATAAACAGTAAAGCCCTGTTCTGCCAGCAAAGCCTGGACCGGTCTGTGTGGCAGCTGAAACCCGCTGCAGACATCTCCGTCCTGACAGCTGTGCCCTGATCCCTCTCCACACCACGGGCACATGTCAGCACATCTATCCCAGTCTGGCACTCGTACAGACCAAAATCCTCTGCCAAAAAGTGCGATTTGTGCACGGGATGGAGACTGTTCAACAAGGGTGGGCTCATGAATTGTAAAGGATGAGCTTCCGGATTTGTCAATAGGGAAGCTGGCGGTGGGGTTTGAGACACGGCCTCACCCCGTCACCAAGGCACCCTGCACAAGATCCAGCCCTTCCAACTCCTTTCTGTGAGATAATGAGCAATATGCAAAGAAAACTACTTGGGCTGCACAGCATTAAAGAAAACAGAGCAACCTAAACTTCATTTATTTTATTTGTGTTATCAGTTTAATGAGAAGCATATTCAAATGCAGAAAAATGGCCTTTAGTGCAGCACCCACCACAGTATGGAACTGTAAATTGTATAGACTGTTAAACTCTGTGGATGACTAATGTCCAGCTACTTTTTACATGTTCAAAATATGTGTGTTCGCATCTTACAGAAATCATACTTTGCAGATAACCCAGAACTAGCAAAACTGCTATTAGGCAGTGAGTGAGCACTGTAAGAGTGAGTCACGCATTACATACCACGAGAAACCACACAGCTCTTATTGCAACAGCAGCCAGTAAACAAAAAGGTCTGCTGATCACAGCCTGCTCCATTCCTGAAACAGTTGAATGGTTGATGATATCAACCACTGACCAAGGAAAGGATGAAGAAATCTTTAAACCTGCTCCCTCCGTCATGCATTCAGATCGGCCTTTAATTTACTCACCACTAGTTCAGAGAAACGCGCGTGCAGCTCCTCTGCAGGCGGCATGGGCGCGCTGAACTCCAGCAGCTGCAGTGGGACGGTGTCCTTTAGGTTGATCTCCGGGGGCTCGCTGCTGCCGAAGCAGCACAGGAAGCCCAGGCCTGGCCGCGTCCTCTTCCTCGGGGGCATGGTGGCCGCTGTGGCACAGGTGGCACAGGTGGCAGTTGTGGCGCTGGACAAGGAAGGTAGAGGAAGGGGCCGAGGGGCAGGGAGGGGGAGGAGAGGAGAGGAGGACGAGGATGCTATCTAGGGGGCATGATCTGAAAGACGGAGAGAAGAACAAAGGAAAAGGTAGGTTAGACAACAAGATACACTAAATACATCTCAACAGAAATGCATGACATTTTTATGTAATTATTTATTTACTTTATTTTCAACATTATTTTATTATCGGTTCATGAAGCATTGAGCATCTTTTTTTTTTCCAGCCACATCATGATGACATGTGACAAAAATAACATTGTGACGATTCAATGTTCTGCTGGGAAACCTTTGGACCTGGCATTCATGTGGATGTCACTTAGACATGTAGCACCCACCTAGACCAGACTTGGCACTCCAATAGCAATAGCACCCATAGCAATGACACTCCTTGATGGCAGCAGCCATCCCCAGCAGGATGCACACACACAAAAATGCTTTAGCAACAACTCATAAAACATGAACAGCACAAGGTGTTGACCTGGCCTCTAAATTCACTAGATCTCAAACTGATCAAGTATCTGTGGGATGATCCACAGAGGCCCCTCCCCTCAGCCCATAGGACCCAAAGACCCCCACTAACCACATTCTGTTACCACACACCACAGGACGCCCTCAGAAGACCCATGTCCATTCTCTGATAAATCACAACAGCTTTGGAGGCACAAGGGAGACCTACACAATACTAGGAAGGTGGTCATAAACACCAGAAGCACATGTCGATTTTTGCAAGACTATTCTCCTTAGGGAAAGGTTTTTATTGTGTTTATTAGGTCCACAAGAGCATGTGCCAGGGTGGATTGTATGTAGGTAGCAGCAGCCGTCATCATATCCTTGTTTTCACACTGGTTGCTCTTGTGCCCTGACAAAGAACCCTCTTGTCGCTGAGCTACAATAATGAATGTGCAGTGTGTTTGTCGGTGCATGTTGTTTGTGCACAATGAGAGCTGCCCTACCGGTGTCCCCACTGCTTGTGTGTGTGCGAGTACCGACAGTAGAGAATGGCACCCACTACAACATGAGCAAAGGACTGAATGGGGCAAGACACCCCGGGAGGATTTCCTCAATGCAACGAAAGGGATATGGGTGGTCTTTACTGTACGAATAATACACTCTTTACACTATATTATGTCCCATCAGACACACATACACAGATACACAATGTGAGCAGACACCCACAACGGCTCACACAGTTGCCAAAGCTTTTCTTTGTGTAACAGTTTACTGCATTTGTGAATGAATGGACCTCAGGCCTGTTATGCAAATACCTTGGACAAGCAATGCCGGCAGGAATTTGACCAAGAAATCAATTTTGGAGCAGCTTATGTGAAATGCAATAAAAACATCCATGAAATTTTCTAAGAGAACACAGAACCAAGACCACATTTAAAGAAAAAGAAGGAGACAGTGTACTCAGTATAGTGGTATGCTGTGTTATTGATATTTGTGCATAACCTAATAAACATTATGTAATTCCTAGAGCTTTGCACCCATCTGTTTAATATGGCAGTGAAACTTTATGACTTCAGTTTCCACAAGAAGCCACAATCTTCTGCATCTTGACTAAGCACGACTCTCTGCCATCACTCGCACATTCGCTCGGTGTAGGAGTTCTCTGGTGTGTGGTGTCTAAAATTAGCCGGATGGTAAATTCTTTATGAATGCGCTGGGGCCTCGACAAGAGCTTAAAGGGGGAAAAATGAAAGGAGAAAACACCACATTTCCATCTCGCCCTTTTCGTCTTTTGCTCATTTGATTTTTCCGCCTCCTTGAATCTGCCATTCCTCACGAGGCAGAAGGAGCGGAGCTGTGCTCAGCAACAAATGGACTGGAGGCTATTTTAAATGAAAAGCAACCACAGTTCTCTTTGGTCTCTGTCAAAATGAAAATACTTGTGCAACCACCGACGGGCAAGTACCGTGTTGTAAATTATTCTGTATAATCACCCTAATATCTGGGGAGTGTTTCATAGTTATTGCATCAGTGTGCTTGAGTCAATTATAGCATGTGTGGCATCTTGTTTACGTGTGTGGAGTACATTTGATACTACCAGCATGCCAGCGTCTATGCTGTGATAGCCGAGGTGACAATCTCTGAATGGCCCCCCATCAGGGCAGGATTGACCTATAAAAATTTGCCGTAGATTCTCACTGACATGGGGTGAGTCTGGCAAATTCATCTGGTTGCCTTTACAATAAGCAATCATTATCTACCATGGACACTGTAGGTTACAAATTGCCTCTTAGCTAAATTGCATCTTTGGGAAGACATAGCAGTTGATTAGGCCGAGCTGGATTGCAGAAAAGCCACATATTAGCTGAGCAGAGGAATACGTTTTTGCTCAGAACAGGGACTGCAGTTTGAGCTTGAGTCATTGGAATTATATTTAGACCGTTAGCATGAACATAAGGAACAAACATTGCGACCAAATACAATTTTAATGGACACGTGAGCACGTGGTCACTATTTTAGACGAAATATAAATTATTCCTACATTTTATGAGGTAATTTAGTGTTATGGCTTACCAAGTTGGCACATGCTAGTTCTTCATTGCCCATGTAGAACATTCTTGTGACGTTTCCTGTTGGCTACATGGTTTTTAAGCCACATGGCTCACTCACCTGTGCTTCCTCCATACACAGTGGTAATAATTTAAGAGAACTGTCACACGTGCTTGGTGAATTCTGAGCGAGCTGCAGAGACACTGCATTAAATCTGATCAAACCCAATACGGTTAAGAACAAAGCGTGCCGAACAAAACTGCCTATGTGCAATACTGTGTACGTACATGAATTAGTATTCCTTGTGGTTAGTCGGCAAAACAAGGGAAACAGAAAATCTCCAGTAATAAAAGAGGAATAGGAAGACTACACGGAGGTAAATCATGGCAATTTTTCCCCCCATACACTAACACTTGTACTACTAACAGTGACAGCTTGTCATCATTTTCATTGCTACGAGATATTAGCACAAGCCAGTGCCAAATCTTTATGGTGGTGAGTAAGTTATAGTTGCCTTGGACAGCTGGTGGAGCCTAATGGAAAAGAGGCCTCTCTACGGGGGTTTCAAAGCCATTCAGCAAAATCCACAACCTAAAACCTCCTGTCCAGTGTCTCCCTGTGTGTCTGTTTCAATCTTCACTCTCCCACAGAGCCCCACGTGCGGCCAGTCCTCACTCAACAGCACTGCTGGCCCGCTTCCAGTCTGTGCCCGGGGAAAGTAGGCCACAAAATCCAAATACTCACGTAAGTGTATACAAACAGAAACACAATATATACTGGAAAATATGAAGAAGAAAGAATAGAAACCAGCGTATTTGTGTAACCTTTCTAATTCTGCTTACGGAGGAGTCACCACGCAAACACAATCCTAATTGACCACGTCCCCTGCCATATGTGGCCTGAATGCCCCGCTTATCTCGCAGCTTTTCATTTCTTCAGTCTCCCACTCCTTCCCTGTCATCTCCCATTATTTCTCTCTTTCAGCGAGAATGAAGTGACATTTCCCTCCACCAACCCCCCTCTGACAGTAACATCTGTCACTTTTCCTATCTACTCCTTTCATCTTAAATCCCCATTTTCTGGTCTTTTGAAGCTGACTTTTCAACGTTTAACGCCTGTCTTGGTAACGTTGCTTTCCTTTGCCTTTGACTTGCCTAGGGTAGCTTGGGTGAAAAACACCTACAATCAATTTTAAAGGACATCAATAAATGCATAGCTCGGTTGTCTAACACGGAGACCCTTTCTGCATCCTGGAGTGTGTAGTGTGGCATCAGGTTTACTGCAAACATGCATCTACAGAGAAATCAGAACCAACCATAGCCGGCCACGTATACATACACATTTAGATACCTCACTGGCCTTTCAGTGCAGCAATGTATCACACAAACCGGGCGCACAGCCTCCTTAAGGCATCACAGACAATGTCATGTTTACATTTTTTTTGTTAAAGGTTAAAGAATGAACGTTCCCCTTTGTAATTGGCCATTTTAAAGGTGTCTCTGGAATGTTTTTAATCACGCACAGAGCCAGGATGGCTATTTCCCCTGTTTCCAGTCTGTGTGCTATACTCCTCGAGCTCCATATCTGACGACAGTAATCTATATTCATGCCATTCTCTGACCAAAAAAAAAAGCAAATATTATATTTTATGTGCTCTCTTTTTTCATACTAACTTTCTTTTTTATTCCCTCTGTGGTGATTCTGGTGTTCAAGAGTTGGCACACATGGGACGCTCGTGACTGAGAAGCTGAACACACACATACTCACTTCCTTACTTTCCCCTGGTCATTACTAGTGAAACAGATGGAAGTATGGAAAAAGAAGCTATCACCGAAAGAGTATGAGTCGCTATACAGTGGTGCTAATTAAAACCATCTGTGTATGTGTCAGAATGGGAGATGCAGGAGTAGGAGCACAGAGATGTTAACGCTGCTTAACCGCTAAACATGACGTATAAGAATTTCTGCAGTACGGGTCCCTGCAACAAACTTGCACGGCGCGTGCACAGCCGTACGGTCACACGTTTTCAAAATTCAGACACACCCACTCGAGAATATACACACACGCAGTAGTTGCACACTCAAACACAGAGAGCCCTGAAGCAGAGAGAGAATCCTGCTGCTGCTCTGTGTTTGAAGAGCTGAGCAGAGAGAGCAAGACACAGCGATGAGAAGGAGTCAAGGGAGGGAGACGGGGATAAAGGGAGATACTGCTGCCACTTCTCATTCAGCCCACTACCTCGTCATCTCATCCCCAGCGTCGGGAAGTAGGTCAACGGAGGAGGGGGAGGAGATGAAGGCAGCAGCGAGGAGAGGCGAGCTGCTGCTGCGTGTTTATATGCAAGAGTAAGAAGAAGAGGTGCGCATCTACAGATTACTTCTAGTCTCTCCTCAATATCTATCACACTGCACAATGTTATAAAACACCAAATGCAGATAATTAAAATTCACACGTTCTTCTGTCCCTTTTTACTCTGCACATCACCCTCCTTTTCCACTCAGCAGCCAATGCTGCAGTGTGCTCCCTGCATCTCTTTCCTCATGTGATCCACAGTTAATTCCCTCTTCCACACTCATTTACTTTCACCCATCCCTTCCTTCTAAACCAGGGAAGTGCCCTTGTGGTATCATATCAAAAGTTCAACAATAAAATTGGTCGAAACGCATAACAAGGAGAACAGGACAAAAAAAAAAAGAGTGCATGTATATTAAAGAGGCAATGAATAAAAGATCAGAGGCAAGTCTGCGGCACATGCTTTATGCACACAAATTGTTTCTGGGTCTCACAAATGAGGACCATTCCTCCCAAAGCCAGGCTTTTGTAAGCACCCAGGACAAGGAATGGGGGAGCAGTGCCACGCTGGCACAGACAGAAACAATATACCAAGATACTGTGCAGGCAAAGGAACTGCCATTGATTGGGCAAATGGCTGGCATTCAGCATGGTAACGGTTGGCGCGCAACCACTAAAACAGCACCAGACTACTTTCAGTCCTGGTCTTGGTCCATGTTTCTGACCTGCAGTTACTGGTCCCATCAACCTGCTTAGTGTCAACTAATTATTGCTTGCTGTTGCTCATTTTCTTTTCTCACAACTCCTCTCCCGCCTACTGCCGGTTGGGTCAGACTAACAGGATTTCTCCCTGTTAAAGGTGAGCCTTTCCTCCCGACTCCCTTCAAGTGCTTCTCAAGTGGGAGATGTTGAGATCTTGACCTCAGTCTGTAAAAGGCAATGACACATGTTATGATTCAACTCTATATGAATAAATAAATTTAAATGAATTATGAATATTGTAGAACAGCAATAGCATTTTAATTATATAGCTCTTAGAATGCCACTGGAAATTACAAGTATCACCGGCCAGTAGGCAGGCGTCCAATATTGCAATACAGAGTTACAGGAGTTGAAATCACAGTGGAAATCTCTTTTAAATGGAAAATGTTCTGATAAAAAATGGGAAATATGAGCTTCCTATGGGTAAATTGTCAAGTCCTGGTCGATGTTCTCTGTAATATCAAGATGTAATATCAAGAAAATGTATGACAAAAGTCATGAACATGCCAACATGAGGAGTATGAGGAGTAATGCCAAAAGGTCTTAATGATTATGTGCTGGAACATCTCTGCATGTTCTCATGTCTGTGGGTAATCAGGGTTGAGTACTGGAAAGTTAAAACTACATCTGTCCTTTAGCGTGGAAGTGAACTAACACTCATTAATTTGACATGAAGTAGCTATTGATCCCAGCCATCGAACACTCTGGATCCGTGCCAATCTTCGGCTGTTGTTGCCCTAGACATGCCCTCTCCAGCAAGCCTTGCCCTCCCTTTCTACTGTCTGTCCAATGACTAATGGGCCTACCCTTCAATTCCCCCCACTCCAAAAACACTGGCTGCAAGCCAAATCACCTGGGACACTAAAAATTCACTCTCCCATGGATCCCATTGGATCTGTGGCCCACCCACAGTCAGGCTTCTGCTTTGGGGAGGTCAAGTACACATCATACATGCACACAACAAGGGCCACACTGTAGGGCACATTTGTTACATTATAGTGACACAGAGACACAACCCAGAAACACACACATTATAGTTTGTTCTTTCTCACAACAAAGATTAAAGCCATCTTATTCATGCATCACTTCCTCAATTACAGGGGGTTTAGCAACATGGGTGGTCAGATTTATGGGAAACAAAAAAAAAAAAAACCTAAAAAACCCTAAGAGCCAAGATTCACCCATGATCAAAATAAGGTCACCTTATAAAATGGACATTAGAAAAACACCACACACCACACACACTGTGACCAACATTCCTAAGGCATGACATCAGCCATCTATACCAGAGCAGGTCTCCATGGTTAGTAGAGAGTTACGGCCTCACATGACAAATGGAACAGAACTGACAGCAGAGGAGCTGCCATTATTTCAAGCTACATTTGCATCCACTGCATTCCTGTGCTTGTCCTGAAAGCACACATTGGGGTTAGGGATTTCGTGCTGGAAGGCCACTGCTTTCACTAGAGTCTGTACACTCAGTGGTTTTCTCATGGGAATCCAGACAATGGGTGAGATGATTTTGTTTGGACAATTCTGCAGGGGCCCAACAAGGTAGGATCCTGCATATAGGGATGCCTCTCTTAGCTCTAGCACTGCACTCCATGAGTGTATATGATAAGGGACGGTTATTTTTGTTATGACAGCATGGTCTCTATCCAAAGTAATCTTAGCGTCTCTTTATCAATAAGCAGGGAAAGATAATATTGGAAAATAATTACTGTAGATGGGAATTGAAATTTCTGACAGGCATAGAGCACGAGCTAAATGTTTGCTTGTAGCAGAGTTCCATTTATATATGCTCTCTTAGTGTTTATGGTGGCTATACACACAGACGGCTACTGATAAGAGTTGTCTGTGTCCTTATGCCTACGTGCATCTTCCAAAATCAAAAGATCGGGAAACCCACCCTTCCCTTTAACCACTTGTTTTACTCATTCCTGTGCTTACGTTCTCCCTCAATCACTTCCCTTCAGCACCGCAATCAGATAGAGGAAGCTGCATGGGCGAGACGACTGAAAATCTGTTCAGCTTGTGGGCTGGGACTTTCAGACATTGTCGCTAAGACATAGTTTGGAGGCAAGATAGGCCTGAGTCAGCGGCTAAACACGCACCGCAAAATATCACAGCCAAATGAACAACATGACAATGTGCTTTAAGTCCAGATGTAGCATTACCAACAGACCAATGCTAAGGATGTGTTGGTGATGCAGTCATACAGCATAGAGCTAGCACTGATTAACATAGGGCCAAAAAGCCAAAGTACTTCCACTAAAATTGCCCACACCACAATTATTATTAATTATTTTAATAGCATGTGGTTAATACTGTTGCTTAAATATTTCCAGACAGTCTCCAAGGCAAATGTAATCACATTTAGACAGAGAGGCATTTTTCACTTTCTTTTGTTTACAAACAACTCGTATAAGAAAGTCAGTCCATGGCTAGCGTAATTACAGTATGGTCATTTGCCTCATGCATGAACAGAGGTTACAGAGTGAAGGACACTGATTATCCTTTAAAGAGAAAATGGAATGGTTGTTAAAAATTCTGGATATCTGCCTAAAGTCAGTTGTTGTTAAATGAATGGGCGCTCCACTCCTACAAACTGGTTGTTCTAGCGTCATTTTTAACAAGCAGTCCACTGCATCTATGTAGGTAGATTTTAAACAACCAGTCTGCATGGCAGTCTTTCAACATCATGAACTCTTAAACAGTTAAATCCTTCAAAGCTGGCATTTCTCATAGGTCTTATTGGCTTATAACCTCTGAAAACAAACATACAAGCACTGTTGGTTTTAACAAGGCCATGAGGCGCAGTAACCTACCTCATCCACTAAGAGGAAATGCCTCAAATAAGCCACTGGGGAAAAAAATTGGTAGGGGGTATTTTTTACCCAATCCCCCACAGATGTCGTTAATAGCCATTTCATTTAGTTTCATTCATTAAAAAAAATGCCATTTCCTGATGGAAGGAAGATCCATAATGGTCCAGACCAAATGAAGCACCAGGGGGTTGTTACAATTGTGCTTCTAGACTGAGTTTGTTATTTAACCAAGACCAAAATGCAAGAGCTCCGTGCAGCGTTGTTGGGCCCCAAGAGCACCCAGCTATGTACAGTTGCAGATTGACGCTAATTATTTTAAACAAGTTAAACCCCTTCATACAAGCCATGAACCACAGACACAAGTTGCAAGTTGCACAATTACCAGTGCAGAAGCAGAGGACTTGGTTTTTGAAACAAATCAACATGACTGTGCAGACACATTTTAGTGACAGGGTAAAAGACACCTTGCTAATGCTTTTCTAAAACTGAATTTGTCATCCAGCTCACTTACAATCTTTATTCACCAGGCTTAGCACTAGTAGGGGCAGTCAGAAGATCATCAACGTGTTGCACAGTGAAAGTTAGTCAGCCAGTTGTTGTGTGGAGTCTAACAGTACAGATGTCAAGGTTGGCTCAGGGGAGAGGTTGTGTCAAGCAGGGGGACCAACATCAGAAGCAGAAGTGTGAGACACAGTCACTGTTGACCCAGTTCTGCACCGGCCATCTCTGCTCATCAAACATAGCAGATCGCTGGGATAACTATGCTATTAATAATGGGAATGAGAAGAAAGTCGGCCACGCCACATTCCACAGGCCCCAGCATTCCCACATATTAACAGGGCTCGGAATGAAATCCAATACTTGGCAACCCAGTACTCTCAAAACCCAAAGCACTATTCTGCCGTGTCACATCACTTTCTTATTTCATCTAGGAGGAACGCGCCACAGTCACGAGCTCCCAGTCTATCTAAAGACATGCTAATGTATGTATGTGGGGGAAAACTTGGCACGAGTACAACCTCAGAGCTGGTTACCATCACTCTCAAGTGGGAAGGGATGCTGGACTTCCCAGAGACTCCGTGTACTTCTTCTACCAAGAGCCTTGTCTTTTTGAGGGATTGAGCAGTTTCTATCTGCTCATCCAAATGACAGCCATGCTGAAGAAGGTCTTTTATACGCTAAAAAAAACTCAAATAAAACACAAACACGTATAACACACTTATGCTTACATCAACCCTAGCTCAGAAGATGTGCATTGTCACCTTGCCATTGTGTGACCACAGTCTAAATAGACACTGGCAGGGTGAGAGGTCAACAGCTGGCCAACCATAGAGGACAGAGGGCTTCTGGGTAATGTTTGGAATGCTCTACTGGGACAGTTATAGCAAGACAGACAGAGATAGGGACTGCCCTCTGAAGTGACCAGCATTTTTTAAAATAGCCTGCGGTAATACTGCACTGAATTGAAGCACTGTAAAGAGGAGATATGCTTACACATCATAAGCCCCAGAAAGTGTGTCACTGGCACAAATACAATAGTGCCATTTGACACACACTCAATGTGGGAACTTCCAGAGAAGGATGGAGAGAAACAGCAGTCTGCCTCCTAAAATCGTTGTTTCTCAGACTCTGTGACTACTCTGCTGTAAGACCACACAAATATAATGCCATTCAAAGATCAGACTGTGGCATTCAAGCAGCTTTACAGACTTTGTCTCCTCTCCTATCCAAATGAGCAGACCATCGAGTTGTTACTCAGCAGGAGGGCTGGACTGATAAAAGGCCAGCCGTAGCTTTCTAACTCGCACTCACACTCCCTCTAATCCTGAGAGAGTAGTTCATGCATCCGTAATGGTCGATAGAATATGAAAAGCCCTCAAAGCTGACGGCAGCAGAGGGTACGTATGTATACTATGTGGGAGTCCGCAACTTTCGTTAAATCCCTCCCAACACTCTGAATCTTTTAGCAGTGTCACCCTGCTTGCCCCCTAGGCGCACGTGAATGTAGGAGGATTTCCAGTAGACTGGAAAGTAAGCCTTTAATGTGGTGGAAATGGATACTATCTTGTTCACAATGCAAAAAGACATCAAAGAAAACACATGGCCCTGTGACTGTGGTAATACGTTTTGCCTCTGGTTCATCAGCCTTCAAACGCAAGCCACTGGAAGGCATGAATTACTTCAGTATCGCAGGAATAATGTTAGTCTTATGCTTTTTCATACTGCCGTCCCACAGCAGCTATGCTATGCTAAAGTCCTGCCTCTAGTAAAATGTTCACAGATGCTGAGGTTTCCCCATCAATACGCCCTATGACAAGGCAAACCCTAACAGGCATCCACAATCACAGTCCAAGGTGGATATTTGAAGAGCTGGTGCATGAACTTTAACCACGGTGCTCTCAACACACGCTAAGGATTTACAGCCAAGATGACAGCCTCTCAACCAAGATAGGAGGTCCTTCCTCAGGGACAAAGGGGCTTTACAACTCCTTCATACAAGCTTGGGAGGTTAAGATTAAGAGTGTTTATGGTGATCTAAGGTGCCATGGAGTACTGGCATTGCTTGATAGAAATGTGGACAGTGTATTAAAGTGTATTAAAAAGCAGTACCTACTAACCCACAGTTCTATATTGGGTTGGCTGGGAGGACATGTGGAATGTTTGGCTTCCAGGCCAGTACTTGCACCAAAGGACTGACTATGTGATTGATGAACATGTAGTCTAGTCTAGGACCCAAAATAGGAGTGTGACGTCTGAAATGCCAAACATTTCCCTGAACTTTATGACAGACATCACATGACACGAGTGCCTTCCAATACTCTCACCAAGCAGTAATAATACTGAACCTCTGATAAATTAAATCGTGCAGTTGTGCAGAAAGAATTAAACTCAAAGAATCCCAACTAAAACAAAATCCAGGTCTACCAACAACGTACCAGCACAGATGGGAGAACAGCAAAATGTAGTGTCAGCACTACTGGAGAAAAAGCCCAAACAAGAAGACCACATACTTTTTTGCAATCCAGCTTTTGCTGCCGTTTATGACCTATAATATGCCACTGCAGTGAAAAAAAGCCCATTCCTCCAATCACAACAACACAAAATGTGGGAACTTCGTCACAATGGAACCCTTGCTGCCAACTGGCTAATTTTTATTTTTTTATTTTTTGCATTGTTTTTTTACCAAGTACTCTGGCTTAAAGTTTATTGTATTGGCTGCAACAGTCCATGTTTCCCTGGCTGGACTGAGCAGCAGGATGCGATGCATGGACTAACCGGGTATACAATTAAACATCTGTAGCTTGTTGTGTGTCTGCAGTCTCTTACTCAGTGAACACCACTACTACACTCCAGTGTAGCAACTACTCCCAATGACCAGGAAGGGATACAAGTATCGATATCAAGATCAAGTTTCTACTACTTACCCACTTCAGACGTGCTGCATTAAGAGATGAACTGTCTCTGTGTCACGTCACAAGCAATGGACAAAAGATCCTCTCCACAAAGCAAAGTCAGAAGAGAAAGTTACAGCATTCCTGCATCCTCGGTTTTTGGACGACTCTTTGTGCGTTTTGGAGTGTGAGCTCTATGGTAAAATTCCATGCCTTGACCAAAGCTGCTGCGTTTTGTCCGCTCCCACTCTGTGAGCTTCTGAGCTGAGCTCTGGATTTCAGCTGACTGTGCTGGGAGCAGAGCTGTTGACATTGTCCCCACTCTCTCTCCCTCTCTCTCCCCCCCTCCCTCTTGCTCACTCTCTCCCTTTCTCTCTCCGTCTTTAGATCACTCATCTCCCTTCCCCTCCCATTCTGAATTCCAGCACCGCGTATGACAATCATGTGGATGTCAGCTAGAATGTGATTGATTTTCTGCGAATATAAATGTGTCTACGTAAAATATACATGTGTATATGTGTGTGTGCCTGTGGTGTGAGGCTACAGGAGAAGGCATGATGAAAGGAAATGACCCTTAGCGGCCTGTGCTTCCCAACCCTGCCCGCAATCTTAACTCCACCCAATACATTCCCTCACAGAGCACACAAAAAATGTTGTGGATGGAGGGATATCGCACACAACGCCCAAAGGATAGCCCTTTTCCTGTTGCGTCTTCTCATCACTAACCCATGCATAAAAGCATACACGCCCACACAATCAGACACACACGAGGATCTATTGGAAGTTGCCCCGTGACACACACAGGAAAAGGATTTTCCTGAGATTCAATCTGTGTTCATTGAGAAGAAGGCGAGACGGGATGCTCGATTGTACAAAGCTCTGTTGGCCTTGTCAAGTTCACACCATGAGCTCAGCCAAATGCAATGTGTGGAGGATGGGGGCGATCACCTGGAGGGCAATGCCACAGACGGTTCTGTGAAGTGAGTTCTGTGGAGTTCAAGTATGTTACTGTGATAATGAGGGTCAGTGAGTGCAAACATCGG
Source organism: Mugil cephalus (assembly GCF_022458985.1). NCBI lineage: Eukaryota > Metazoa > Chordata > Actinopteri > Mugiliformes > Mugilidae > Mugil > Mugil cephalus. Next base: position 3,024,718 of record NC_061786.1, on the reverse strand, counting down.
TGTCAAAAGACACCCGACACTCCCACTGCATTGGTCACGACACTGACACCAACATCATTCCTTGCCATCACCCACTCCAGGAAAGCACGTAAAGAATACTGCCCCAATGAACTCACTCTAAATTTGAACGCAATAAGCTGCTCTTTCAGTACGTCTGATAAAAAAATAAATAAATAAATGTACAGTTCCATCGAGACCTTCATACATCATTGACAACCTCTGCACCAAATCGAACTGATCTATGCCACCAACCAAGGTTACAGGTCAATTGATTTCATATTGTGTGATCTCGTCTTCCTCCAGAGTGCTTGTCTGCTGCATACGTTGGGCAAGAGTGACAGCTTGTCTTCCAATATTGACTTCAGCCATGCATATGTCACCTGTATACTAAAGGTAAATGAAGCTGATGACCAGATTTTGATAAATCATTGTGACCTGAAGGGCAATAGCAGCATACTTTGGGATGAGATGACAGTTTGTGCACAAGTTTGTCGCCAAATAACCAAACAGTGTTTTTGGCATGGTGCAAGACTTGTACACTGAGTCCCTATGATTCTTCACTGGTAATGGGTATGGCATCACCACCATTGACAGTAAAAACAACCAAATACTAAATTAGCATGTATTATAACAAAAAGAAGAAATGTGTGCAATGAATTATAAAGTGTAATGTGAACTAATGCAATAACTACCACCAACTGTTGGTCAAACTCAGAATTTACATAAATTGGCATCACTGATATGTCCAAGAGTGGGGAAAGGGGGAGTCATAATACCATTTGTCATCTTTCTCTAGGGACAAAAGACAGATGACACCAAGTTGCTGGCAGTAATGCCGAGGTGCATTCCTGAGCGAGCCCTGGGGATACATCCATTAACCTAGCTCAGAGGCAGATGTCCATGATGTCCATTTCCTCTTCAACTTTTTTCCTTGTCCCTTTCTGTAGCATCATATCACTTCTCTCTCTCTCTCTCTCTCTCTCTCTCTCTCTCTCTCTAGGGTAATTCGTCCACCTTCATAACAAAGGAAGTAAGCCCAGTGGAATAGGCAAGCTTCAGTGTAGCTAAGTGCACTTCAGCTACTCTTGTGTCATCCATCACAGTCTGGTAATTGAGGCAAATAGAGAAAGGATGGCATGAGTGTGATAAAGGAATACAACAAACCCGGATGGCCATCTGTTCGCCTTTACTTTATTCAGGTTATGTTTGTTTTCCCTTGGACAGCATGTATTTTAGAGAAAGAAAGAAAATAAGAGGTCAGGAACTCATCTGCAGCTCCACATTGTTGACCAGTAAACCACATCGAATGGCATATGTCATGACTGATAAACAAGCTGCACAGTATGTCGAGTGAGAGGTAGGGCGCTTTCTTCTGGATGTTTGTGTGCCACAAAATGACACCTAGCTCTCAATAACCTGCCAGTCACTTCTCAACCAATTTCTCCTACGCCAACTGTGGAAGCGGGTAAAGGACTCCAGGGAGCATTCCATGGTATTTAACAAACAAAGATTCACCACAACACTACAGGGACAATCACAATCTGACAAATAAGTGTTAAGTTTAGCTAGAGGGAGTTGCAATAGGCGAACAATACACTTGGTGACAAAAAGTGTGTAGAACATTGGCAAGGGAGAGGGTCGATAAAGGTGGTCTCCATCATACTCATAAACCACACTTTCTTCTTCAGGCCTCTCATTTGCAGGAGCAGACAACAGGCAAAGAAACAGCTGGAGTGGAGACTGTAAAGAGGTGCTTAAAACTGCAGATATTGGCATGTGAAGGAATCTTTCCTGGGTTGTCACAGAAGAGAAGTGGCAAGAGTCCTCGTCCAAGTCAGCCGCTGCCAGAGTTAACATGGCAAACAGTCATGTTTTACGACGTGTTGTCCTTTAATGTATTATTTAAGGTTTCTTTCGAGCCGGCAGCCCTCGTTTAAGTTTTGTTTTGTTTAAGCGAGGAATGCCTTGTGACAGCACTGCACACAACCATTCCTTTCACGCCCGCCCAGAGATAAATTGCCACTGAGAAAAATACTGCTGCTGCACAAAGCCTGAACTCTTGACAGCATAAATATGAGGGCACATTTTTATACATGGTCTAATTGCACGTTAGCTATAAATCATGATAGTGAGGAACACTATACTATCCATCTTTCCAAAGTGTCCGCATAAGAGTAGCCTAATCACAGTAAAGCAGTAAATCATAAATCCAATTGTAGTCACTACATTCTTACGGTGACAATTTTTCCCTGCTCTATACTCCTCCTGTACAGGCTCCCACTTTCAACGCCTAGGATACATTTCTAACTTAACTCTTCCTTCTCTTCCATTACAACTGTGCAAACAATCCACCTGCCTTTACCCACCGCCACTCAAGTGTTTTTATATTTTTAACATGATTACCGGTCATTTGTGCAAAGTGCTTTTTTTCTGCATTTTGCAAAAAGTACTAGGCATCTGAATGGCTCTTTTGTCTAAAGGGTAGACTGGGCAGGGTCAAAGGTCACCCAACTGCATGCTTCAATAGTACTTCTTGTGTCTGCCTGGATATGTGCCAGCTAAATGCTGTCATGTTTGGACAATGGGCCAGCTTTCCACTGACTGACTCATGACAGCTTTATCATTCTAACTAATGATGTAATACCTTGCTCTTGAAGCATGAAGGCAGCGATTATTAGACTTTGATACCCTTTGGAAGAATTTAATATCATAGTGCAACAATGTTAAAATGTGGCGATGCACGATTTGGCCATAACAACAGACACCTTCAGATGTTAGAAATATGAGATGCAAAGTACAAAGGGCTTTCATGAAAACCATATGTTTGTTAATATGCTTCACTTCTCACAACTCTTTTCTGGCCGCAATAAATCCAGGTGTGTGAACTGTAAAAAAAAAAAAAAAGAGAAAGACCAATGGCAAAGAAAAAAGAAGACTGATGGTGAAGCGTAAAAGAAAGACCCTCGTTCGTTTTCCATATGCTTCCATTCAAAGCAGGTTTATATATCCCAGTTGCAATTATATTGGCAACATGGGGACTTCTCTCCACAGAGCGCCAACTTCAGCTGTGTGACTGACATTACAATTTATCACAATTTCTTAGTCTGCCATTCAAAAAATGCTCAAAAAGGGAAGGATCTGTTTGAACCGACCACGGACTGAACTCATGACTCCTGAACCACCTGAACTTTTCCAGGTGCAATAACGCCCCGTCGTGGAATCTGTTCATAACAGCATAAATCAAAAGTGCTGCACGTGTCCATGTATGATGGAGAATGTCTGGAAAGTGTCATTAAAATGTTTAGTTCAATTCCAAGGGGTACAGTTGCAGCGGGTGTCCCCGCTCTGTACAATACTTCACACATACGATCATGACTGTCACAGTATCTCCATAAAAACATCTGGGATTCATCTGTTGTGCCGATGGAGGCCCCCTGTGAACAGGTGCCTGTCTGCAAGCACAACCTTATGGCATTTTTCTTGACATCTGACCTCTACTTCTGGGTGGGGAACTCTTTGAACGTGGTGGCACCACTGGACACAGAGAGTCTGGGCAGCCAAGGTCACGTTATCTTCAACTGAGCCAGTGATCTGGCCCTATCCGTTACAGAAATTATAGGTGAGAGCTTCTGACAAACCCCAAACATGCAACCCAAAATTTAAGCAGAGAATTAGTGCGGAAATCATTTAAACAAAACACGCACTTGTGATTACGCATTTGCATAATGCTGCAACAGCGAAACCAACAAACCTTTGAAGCCAATGAAACAAAACAAGTTTGATCCTCTCTCTAAAGATTTTATCACTAACCAGAGGAAGTGGGCTGCCTAAAAATAGCCCCACAATTTTGCTCTCAAACCGTTTGGTCTGGACTTTCCAGAACAGGTCCAGCAAACCATAGACTATTCAGCAGAGTTCACTGCTGAAAAGCAATGGCAGAACTTTTTTTTAATCCATCTTGGGTAAATGTAATGCTAGGAATGATGACCTAGCTGGGTGTTGCACTATAATGCAGTCAAACCATCTTATGAGTTCTCTGGGGATGAGACAGTGATAACAAACACTTCCTGTTTATCCCTACAGTGGATTAGAACAGTCTGTTCTGAGCCACTGTTCACAAATACAGTGGCTATTATCACGTCTTAATGTTGTACGAAGCGAGCACTATTTCTGATAATGAAAGTGAATAACAGAAACTGCTAAGACAATACCTGCAGTCAGATCCATGGACTGATTTATTGAGACATTCCAAACCAGAAAATCCTGGAGCAGATTTAAAGGATTCCGTCTCAAATGTATATGTGAAGAAAACACCAAACAACTGGCCACCAGTTGCCCTTTGACCCACATGCATCAGTTAAACGCGCGTGCCTCATGTTCCAGCTAAGCGCACAGTGAGTTTGTCTGTCCAGCTGTCTATTATAGAGCAGGAAGGGTCAGACATGTTGTTACACTGATTTACTATCCTCCTAAATTAAGTGGCCCTCTGTAACGTCCTGCTCCCAGCTGAGAAGAGCCTCCCCTAAAAGGTGCTCTGTAGTGCACTACCACTCGGATTCTGCCGTTGTTCGTTCGGTCAACACATACTTGACGTTTTTGAGGAATGTAAGGAGACAAAGGATCCTTGGGATGCTTGGTTTCAGGGTTGGGTCAGGACTGGCTGATAAGCAACACTCAGCCCTGTCTGCAGGAAGCCATCAGGCATGTATGTACACAAAGCAAGTGAGTGCAGATTACACCCAAGCTGAACTGATAAAAAACCCATTCTGGATTTGTCACTCCATTCTTTCCCATTTATGTCACTCCACAAAGGGTTATTGCGGTTGCAGACTAATCCTTCCGCCCTCCGTATCTGCTACTGTGCTACACTGTTTAAAGAACATGTAGACAGAACATTCAAAGACATTCCCATATTTTTTTTCACATGGTTATAATTATTGTTTAGCAAAGATATGTGGAGCAAGGAATACAAATAGTATGTGGAGGAGGAAACAAATATGGGCTGTACAGTTACTACCCTGATTATTATATCAGTTTAACTGTGGAGGTGTTGGTAAAGTCAAAGGACTAGGTGAGCTGATGTGATGTGTATGCAAGAGAGACAATGTAAATACATATACCATCGCCCCTCGCTGTGCAATAGCGCCGGAGGGGGAGCGCTGCTGAGTGGGTTCATTGTGCGCCGATTACCCGCTAGAGGGGCAAATGATAGTGTTGATTAAAACCAGCTGAGCCCAGTGTAGGCTCCTGTAGCGGCAGACACACGACCTGCACCGCGTGCCCCTGACATCCATCTGGCTTCTAACCGACAAACACATTGACAAGCAAGTACTGCATGCTTGTTCCCCTTTCTGCTGCTAAAAGTGCACACACACACACCCTAACACCCACAAAGATGGCAAAACCAACAAACAAGACTCTCCCTCATAAGAATGGGTGTTTGCTGAGGCAGTGCTCGGACTCTTTTCCAATCAACTGCAGTCTGGCCACTGGAGAATAAGCTGCTGCTGCAATGATTACAAGTTTCTGATGATTGAATAATTACTTTTTATGTGACTCTGATCCTGGCTGTTGGCTGAAACAGTGAAGCCACATTCAGAGCACCAGTGGCCCCGTTTCAAAATATGCAGTCCTTTCAGTCATTTCAATAGAGGCAGTCCGTCAGCACAGCATGGATGTCATAAAGGGGGGCTTCAGGAAAAAGAGAGAAAAAAAAAAAAAAGGTTCAACCGTCATTGGGTTGGTCAGTCAATGCTTGCAAACACACATACCTGGTAGATTACTTCATAACATTTATGCAGTAGTTCTATGGTGTAACAATTGCTGCAACAAATAGTAGAATAGTTCACCACACTGCCTTCTGGGAAGAGATACACAGTCATCAAATCCAGAAGTAACAGATTAAAAAACAGTTTCTACCCTCAAGATGTCAAATCTCTCAAACCTTCAATCTCTCCTTCATAGACCGCTGTGCAATAAATACTTACTTATTCCAGTCTGTCTACACTCAATAGGCACATTTGCACTATTTGACATATTGTTTAAAATCATGCTATTCCCCACTGTACTAATTAACAGTAATTTGTGTGCTACTGTGAGCTTTTATTGTAGAAAGACAGACAGACAGATTTTTTTGTGTATAGTTAGTATAGTTTTTTGTTTTTTTTTTAACACTAGTTTCTATTTTCATTTATTATTTTCATGACTTCATTTTTTTTAACACTAGTTTCTATTTTCATTTATTATTTTCATGACTTCATTTCTCTGGACGATGACAACAAAACTAACCTTATTGTTCCAGACTTTGTTTAGAATAATCCTGAATATCAAAGGAGTTGGTTACTGCAATTCGTTTGCAATTCTGTATTGTGTTTCCCTTAACACACTAAACATCACCTTCCAAATAACGTAGCCCCCTGGGATGTTTCAGCCACAGGGCTGTTTATTGGAACTGAACGCCAGCTACTGCTATGCTTCAAGCAAAATGCTCATTTCAAACTATTTCAGGACACAGAGGCTGAAAGCAGTCATTTCTGTGTTAAAGCTGGTAGGAACTGAGTGTTTTATTCTTTACACATCTACAAACTCCACCAAGCAAAGACTAAATAATGATTCCATTTGAACAACAGATATATATTAGGACAAGAATATTTTTGTACCACTTTCAGTTGTGACCAATCGGGAACTCTGTAAAACCTTGTCCAAGTCTGCACTAGTATTTTATAAAGCAAGGTTTTTTCCTAATCATTAAAATAAAAAGCGTAACAGTCTCATAATATATTAGCCACGCAGAAATAATCTTCAAAGCGTAACACACACACACACACACACGCACGCACGCACGCACGCACGCACGCACGCACGCGCGCGCACACACACACACACACACACACACAAACTTAGTTTGACTGAAGTAAGTAGGGCCTCTACTGAAGTCAGTAAGCCCCGTGTCCCCAGAGATATATTATCTCCAGTCATGGGTAGCATCATTGAAGTCAGAATTATAGGCATCATTAATTCAGCAGCTACCATATTTATTTCAATGTAGTACAGATGTTTCTTTACCCACGCTTCAAAAATTAACACCACTGCAGAAGTGGGAGCAGGTTCCAAGCAAAGAAAAGCAGCTGCATTATGAGCAGTTGTCCCATTCACAGGCATTCCCAGGATGAAGAAGAAGAAGAAGAAGAAGAACTTGACCTCCGTAGCACAAATCTGGGTTAATCACATCTGCACTGGCGGCACACAATCAACACACATTGTTCCGATTTCATGCTATTTCAGTTAAATGGTCAAGTTGGGCCTCAAATTGTTGTCCCATTGCACGTTGCAACAAAAATGTGGGTCAGCATTTTTTTCCCCCTGCAGCTTTTCCTTTCCCTGCATCTTAGTTTCCTCCATAGAACAATGAGTCTGACTTTTCTTTTCTTCCTCCCACCAGAGCAGGACTGCAGTGAGAACTGGCACTATTATGACCACAGCGGTCAGAGTTGTGCCTACAGGCACTTAAGTCACCAGCGCTGTGAGATGCAGGATCCGATACCAGATAGAACCCGGTGACCTTTAACAAAGACGGGGCGACCATTTCCATAATTATGAGCATTGATTGTCGAGACCGGGATAAAAGGAAGGAGGGAGGAAATCGATTCAACAGCTACTTGCCTGCTCTTCACCTGTCAACAGCCTCCTGCTTGAGTGGCACTGGTCAGTGGAGGAGCTGAAACTGCTCATTCAGCTTAAGCATAGTGTTCTAATTTGACCAGAAAAAAAAAAAAAAAGATGAAAAGGGGAGCTAAGCCGAGCTGGAGAGTTGTACAGTAGAAGAATGATTTAGTATTACACTTGAACAGTTTTTCTATTAAAAACTAGAAGATAAGCCTGGGAAATATATTACACAGCACTGGCCAAAGGCCAAAAGCCTCAGACAGATTTAAGATCAGCGTCTGTTCAAATACTTTGCCAGTGACATTGTAAGTGAGTTCATGTGTCCAAATGTACGTTACACACAAATGAATCACAGCAGGGTTTCTTCCCTCCATTATGTTTCACGGGCCAGAACAGCAAACCTCTGATCAGCAATACCTTTCCTGCTTTCCTGTTCCTCAAGCTCTTGGATGGAATGTCAGGAAAGCAGGGTCACGATGGATAGGGTGGGTTTGTGCGCGCTCATTCATGGGGGCTACAGGTGAGTGTATGTCTGCATTAGATAATTAAATGTGGGAAATGTGTGATCATTCAGCGCTTGTGCTGCATGACAATTTCTGCTTTTCCCCAAACTCATATTTTCTCCCCAGTTCTTGCAAAGGAGGCGTAGGTGATCCAAACCTCAAAGATGTCTCAGCATTTTGGTTTTGTTTTTAGAAAGATAACACCTGTGGTGCTGCCACAGCACATGGTAAAGAGCGGGAGTGAATACGCATACGTCTCCTGCTCCCTACCAAGGTCTGTGGGAGCACCATGCAAAGGGTGAGAGATAAAGAATGCACAAGATTTCCTGCCTTGTGGCGATGCGTTCCCCAAACATCGCCCGGATTTATGTACCGCAGCCTGTCACCAAGGCAACCTGGCAGCAAGTCGGGGTGCAGCACAGGAGCCGTAGTGATCCAAGGAAGGGAAAGAGTGAGGAAAGGGAGTGAGAGAGGGAGCCGAGGCAGTTTCGGTAACAGGCCTGGAGCAAATCCCAAAGAAATGTGATTTCTAAAACAAAATTATTCACATAAAACGAAATATATTCAATATCCTCACACTTTCATCTCCGAGTTTGGAGCTACAACAGAGTATACCATGCTTTCCCTGCTTTACAGATTGTGAGCAATCATGGCAAGAGCTCTTTAGTGGTTTGAGTGTTTAGAGTCTGAATTGACTTACCAGGAGGTCCAAAAACCCATGCCCTCACTGTCTATTGGAAAATCTCATTTAATTCTCATAGACCAATTGTATTTAAGCCACTATTCCAGCAACATTTCATCAAGGCCTATAAATTGAAATTCACAGTTCAATATCCATCCAAAATGTCACTACGTCTGGCTCTCAGTGACCCACAGCCACTAAACTTTCAGAGCAATAAACACAAATCTCATCCACAGTCGCTCCACTATTGCAATGACTGATCATTGGCAGTTAATTGTGCATTTAAGGGATTTTGATTGTCAGCGGAGCATGGTGGGGGTTGGGTGGGAAGGGATATGAGCATGGGTTGATACAGCAGTATATCTGCACCAAGGGTCCACTTTGTCTGCCTAATACCTTTAATCCACCCCCTGCTGCTATGCTGCTAGCTTCGGTCTCAGTAGACGTGGTCAAGATCATGGTTACAGTTCAGTGGCCTCAGCGTCACTGCCCTGATCCCACTCCTCCCCAGTTTTCACCTCTATCTCTTCCACGGATAATCACAATATCTTCCAGTCTCATCGCGCTGCACAGCACAGCTAACCCGCCCGAGGCTCCTAGACGACGGGACAGAGGCAGGGTGAAGGAGGGGGGCTGAATTGCCGTGATGGAGGAAGACTGGACTTTATGAAGCCATTTTCTAGATGGATCAGTGCCTAAGGAAATAATACAAGCTGTGATACTGCATGAAAATGGGCAATCCAGCGAAGCTGTTGGGAGAGAGAAAGAGACAAAACAAATCGGCCTCCAGTAGCGTTAATGCAGGCCAATTCTAGCGTTCAGTGTGTGCCTGAATGAGTCAAGATGGTTTGGCACGCCGAGCACTGGCTTATGGGTTATCTCTCCATCAATCCATGTCTGACAGGATGGACCTTTCAACACATGTGCACACAGACAGAAATTTTGCAGAGAAGCTTAGGTCTGCATTTCTCTCACATAAACACTTCTGTTTAAAAAAAACAAAAAACAAGAGACCTTGCTTATCCTTTATATGCACATCAGTAATAGTAAAACTGGGCACTGTTACCGCTACCGTCATCCGATTAGCACGGAGCAAGATAACCACACACAGCAAAGAACTTCAAACGTGGTGGGGAGATACACTCTGAGAGAGTAATTGGTGTCAGGGCTGGAAAGAAGTTCTATCATCTGATGCATGCAAAATAAATGAAAGGAAGCTTAACCCGGCTTCATTTTCCAAGCCTTGTACAAGTGCACAAACGAGTTTGCCATGACACATAAACAAATATAAACAACCCCTAATAAATACAAGGCACATAGATACAGACAGAACCCAAAAATAACCTTCTCTCGGTTGCTAGGACATGCTTGGGTCATTTGAGTTTCTCCTACTGGCTCCTGTGGTTTGTTTACCCCCACACTTCCTGAATGCTGATGGCAGATAGTCTCCCAGTTTATACAAGTGGAAGGAGAAGAAAAACAGCACACTGCTCTGAGAGGTTGCTGCACGATGCAAAGGAGGAAGAGGAGGAGGCTAAGGGGGGTCCGTATCTTAGTAACCGAGGAAAAAGCACAAAGGGGGTCACCTGATGTCCACATGTGGTATTTACCACAGGGGAGTGATGGAGTGTATATCAGAGGAGGATGACATCTGTTTTAACAGGCTTCCTCTCCATCTGCAAAACTATAAAGAAAGAAAGAAGACCCCAAACCAACACGAATATCTGTGTTTTTCATCAGTATTGATCCGGTTCCTTTCCTCAACCGTGAGCAAACGTTGTACCACCATGCCTTTGTACCACCACCTGTTCCAGGGTTAGTGTTACAGGTGAATGTAAGAATAACAAAAGTGGAGGCAAGAGGCGATGGCCTGGTAGTGCTTAGATGACGGCGAACACCCACAGAAATCCTAAATCTGGAAAAAGAACACAGTTTACAACACAGCACAAATAAACGCCTTGCCTTTCAACAGTCCATTTGAAGTGCACTGCCAGTGCAAACCTGCGCGAGATCAATCTGCTCTCCAGAGGGATGAAAGCAAAAGGCCCCATTTCAACAAGCCTCTCCAGAGACAGAACCCTATTCATTCCCCATCTGAATGCTTTAGTTGTTGCAAACCACGCGGTTTGTCACTTGGCAAAACGCTTTTTTTGAAAAAAAGCTTACCAGGGATGAAAGATCTATGGCCCAGGTCCACTGTACAGATTGTGTTTGTCTGTTTAGTTACTTGACAGCAAAAAAATATAGAATTGCGCCATCATCCCAGCACAGCATCTGCTCATCCGTCTCAAAGCTCAAACACAATAAGATGGCAGTTAGCTCCCATTATGCATTAAAGCCTGGGACAAAGCCCGCAGAACACAGTAAAAGTGCCTATCACAGCTTTTGATTCTACTTGAGAGCTTTGAAGTGCACCATAAAGTCATTACATGATTGGAAAAAAATGCATGGGAAGATGTAGATGCCAAATTTGGTAGTCCAAAACTCTGAGCAAGAATTATGACTGTGTTGCGCTTATAAAATGTTTAACTGTTTAGTAATGACCTTAAGTTTAAAACTAAGTGAGATCATCTGTGAGGTTTTGTCCGATACTGAATATCTCCATCATTTTTGTCTCTCAGGTCAAACACTTTATGTTTATAGAGCTTCCAAACCCTGCAGGTGTAGATAGCACGTGAGTAGTGTGATAGATTGAATGGGGAACAGGATGGGTGAGTGGAATGCATCGACAGCAGAGTTTTGTTAAGATTCTCCAGCTGTGCGTGACTTCAATAAAACACATTTGTCACACCAGTAAAGTGGATTAAATTTGTTAAATAGGATTGAACACGGAGGTGAAAGGTATTGCCATCCTACATTTCTTTAAAGATTGCAGGCTATTCATTTGGTAAGCATAGTGACGCACACAAAAGCAGAACACAAAACCTGTAAGGCAGGAAAATTCCCCGAGGCGGATGCAAAAATAAAACACTACCAGTATCCAAATGTGAAAATGGAAGCAACTGAATGCAGTAAAAGCAAAACTGAAATCTAAATACAGAAAGCCACAAGTTTAGTGAGGTAAGTCCCTTAGCCAAACAACATATATTGTACATAAGTAGAGCAACTCTCATTAACAAAACTGCTATAAACTTTATATATCTCAGGTTTAATGTCCAACGTCGGAGTCAGAACATATTCTGCATGGGTTGCCAAAGTAAACCCGCCACAGCCTGGCCCATTCTCAAAACTGTGTCATACCAGGATCCACGTCTCGATCTTGGTCTCCCATCTGAAGAGATTTATTGGTGGAGAGTGCTTTTTTTCCAGGCTTCTACATGTTCTATGTACACTGTGCTAAAGTATCTCAACCAAACTGAGAAGATAAGCTCTTGTCAACTCGCTGACATGTTGTTTAAAACCTGCTTAGGTGTTAGCAAATGAATTTTGCTTCCTTCGTTACCACTAGGCGCTACTCTGACAAGAAGAACCCGAGTGTAGTGGTGGGGCTCGGGACACTGAACATGGAGGACCCCATGGGAAAAGCCGGTCCAGAGAGCGGGGGACTCTCACGGACAGTTGAGAAATTTTCCCACAATCAAACACAAACAGAGAAGCACAGGGCAGCGAAAAAGACCCTTGTCCACCAAGGAGACGGAGGGAGGGAGGGAAAGAGGAGAAGATTTGATGGTTACAATAACACAAGCCAAAGAAGTACATGCTCCGCATATCTCTCGTAAAGAGGCCCCTAAAGGTGAATGCCCTCTATGGACAAACAGTGTTTTGTAAAGGAAATTCAGTGATTCAAGAAAGGATTCAACAGTCGCGCGGTTGTTTAAATGGTACGTAACCTTAAGAAAATTTAAGAAACCTAGAGGGCTGGTACTGGCCTCCAGGAGATGATTTGGCCAGAACCACACAGTTGATTGGTAAATTACCTCATTAAGGTAATCCATTTTCAGCACAATCCACCACAACAAATACCATCTGTTACGCATTAAATAGAGTGTCAGACCACTGAGGACATCTGGATTGTTAATGCAGGAGTTTAGTCTAATTTAGGGAAGATTTGATGTGGGAATCAACAATGTAAGATAAAAACTCAAAGGCAAACAATCCAGGTCGAATGACTTTCAGGCAGTGATCACCAAATCTACTCAGTTTTGTAAGCACAAGATATCGGCAGGTCAAAGAGGTACTGGGTGAACTGCAGACTTAGATATTGAATGCCATTCGCTACCAAACGCAACATGTCAAGATAATTAAATCTAAAGCACATAATGTCACAGGCCAAAGGTCACCTATCATCACACTGGGATGACCTCCTTGAAACAAAATGCCACTTCTATTATGCTCATTTTACAGAGATCTTTTCACAGTGACGCAGAGTACTTTTGACAACTTAGAGATGAGAGAAAGTAAGAATGCTTTAGATCAAGATGTTAAATCCTAGATTTAAAAAAGGCAGAATCCTCACGAAGTAAGATGGTAACTTCTCCAGCTTGAGTCACATGTCTCACTCACTTTGACCCAAGCCTTCTTTTGCATTGTGATTGATGTCCTTCTGCTAAAAAATCTAAAGGTTACATCTCGAAAAAATGTGGCATGCAAGCCTCCTTTTCGAGTGGCTCGGCAAAAAGTCTTCAAACTTCCTTTTATAGAAGTAGCCCCCGGAGCTGGATAGCATGGCCATTATAAATAAGAAGCTGGAATGCAGAAGGGGAAAAAAATAAACATCCAAGCTGCTCCGTTATCTACACCCAGCTGTGCAGTTTAGAGGCCAGTCCTTGGAGATGATGTCACGCTGGCATTGCGTTACCATTAAAATAGTGTTCCTATAATTTTGTGTGGACACTAATTCATTCAAGAAAAAGCAGGAACTCTGCTAAATACAGACCTTGAATTGAGTTCACACAAACTGCTCCAAAAAGCAATGAATGAAATGAACACCAAATGTCCCATAGTAAAAATATCATAAATTAAATGTAATAGCAGCTCTTCTAATGAAAATACAGGCCTCACCATGACATGGTCTACCTACATGGAGGATTTTAGGTGTAAACTGACATGAAGATCAAAATTTAAGTGCGCACCAGGGTGTCCCTACTCATGTTCACCAATGAGAACAATGGAGGAACATGTCCAGGTGCTATATTTTCCGACGTAATCTCAAAAGGAGAAAGTGAATCTGAGAAACAGAGGTGAGGGGAAACCTGTAGCCAGGAGAATACGGCGGGCCTGACGCACTAGAGGTTTGATAAATGATTCCATATGTGCTCCAGATCCCAAGTGAAAGAACCGCTTTGTGCTCAGCGAGGTAGCACGCGCCCAGGTCCCAAGTGGACCCCCCTCCCCTTCTTTCCCTTCCATCTACTGACAAAACCTATCTGGCCATTTCTCGGTAGCTCGGGGTAATATTAGCCAAGTGTAAGGGGCAGGAGCAAGGGGTTTGGATGCCCGAGTCTCAACCCGTCTTCTTGCAGCCTATTTGGAAGCTAATTGCCTGTGACTACATGGAGACAGTGGCCCGAAACAACCACTGCATTGAGTTGGAAGTCTGAGGGGTGCGGGAGGGCAGAGGGTAAAGGGGGGCCGAGGTTGGGACCATGGAGGGAGAGGTCTTTGGGGGAGAGGGCTGTCAGTAAGTGAAGAAATATTAGGATATTCTCAACCTCCATTACCCTTGGTGCTAAATCACTCCCACTCATGGGCAAATAATTCCTCAAGACATTAAAGAGGCAATCTTTCGTGAGCACCTGCTCCCTGTGCGTTTAGCCCCGATATGATTGAAGAGCCAATCATGCGACCGTCATGCAAAATACCACCTTTATTGTGGCCACATACCCGCCCCCATCCCTTCTGTAGAATCATAACAATGCACAGTGAAACCGAGACTAAAATTGCCTTTAATTTGTACCAGTGGTGGAAACATGCACGTCTAATCAGGTAGTCAAGGCAGCACGCTACTGTTTTTCAAAAACACTACAGCATTAATGGTGGACAAAAGCCAAGTTAACAAAGACACAATGTGCAGAACTTGAGGTGCTTAGTACATATTTCATCAGTTATATTTTATTTAATCATTTGATCATGTCTGGAGAATGTGAATGTATGTGGAGGAAATTAGACAATAGGGACGGACTGGAGAGAAGGAAAGGAAAAAAGGAGGCACAAGAATGTGTTTTGTTTTACTGGACAAGGTTGTTTCCTCTATTAAAGAAGGGGCGTAACATGTGGCTGTAGCAATTAGAGCAAATTGGGGCAAAAAGATTCATATAGAAGCCTGATAATTTCACAGACAAAGGAGCAAAATATGAACAGAAAGAGAAAGTAAATAAGCAGATGCATTCTGATCATATCGCAGCACTTCTTTACAGTTGGGTAACCCCAAGGCTGATCTGACGCCAAGGTTCCATGACACACTAGAGCATTCCTGTTACACCATAATTCCTCTCCAACTCAGGTTCTTCACGGAAGAGAACAGCCTCACTACTGTATGGGAGAAACAGACCAGAGCCTGTTGTAGCAACCCGTGAGCAAACCTCGCACACCAGGCCTTTATACTAGGACCTGTTCTACAAACTCTGAGATCATGGTCGGATTCAGAGAAAAGCTATAGGATAGGTCACATTCAGTCGTACATATTATTAGACTAATTTAAAAAAAATTACTTTTGGAAAAAGTCAACCTGCGTCTCCCACACATTTTGGGGCTGAATGGGAACAAATACTTTGATATATGCAAGCACACAGATCGGTTTTTAGAAGACGGGTGGCATATGTCTCAGTGAGAAGCTCATTTTAAACACTCCTCTCAGAGAACTGGCGCTGTATGTGAATTTAAATATATTCACGGTGTAAAAACACTGTTGTCCCTGGTGGCCCAAACTAATTTGCGAATCAATCACAGTTTCACATGTTAAGTGTGGAGAGAGGGTGAGAGGGCCTCATAACCGCTTGTGAGTGAAGACTGGGAGGAGAGAAGGGGGAGCGCAACAGGCGCAACACTGTGTCTAGTATGGGATTATACCCTCACAGCTAATTACTCCCAGACTTCTTAGCTCTGCGCCAGAAACTCTGCACAGATACAGTAAGGCAGCATGCAGCCTCCCTATCCACTACACACACACAGAAGAAAGGCCTTGAGCAGGGACTGGCACAGGGCCTTTTGCATGCACTGTGGTCACCGAGTATGTAAGTGATGAGTAAAGAAGAAAAAGGAGGGCCAGCTGCTGGCAGCTTGAAGGACCCGAATTTAATGAGACCAGCTTAGGACAAAACAATTGAGTTTAAATGCTTGCCGATGAACTGTCAGGGTGCAAGAGCCACACGCATCAAATTTAGAACACAATACAAATCTGTCAGATGACTGAAGATGTGAGTTTACAATAAAGTCAGCAAAAAAGTGCAGAAAAAAAAAAGGGCAACATGTGAGCCCGAGTGCATGCCTCCAGCCTGGCTCAGATCCTGCGCTGTCCTGCACGCCACATCATATTCTCACCTTACCACCCTGACGGGCAGTAGCAACTGCCAAATAAAACATCTGGCCCTGCTAGAATGGAGTAAAACTCTGCCTCAGCTGTGAGTCACGAACAATGGTCCCGTCTTTCCCCTGCTGGCCACCACTCCCAGCAGCAAAGCAGCTCAGACCGCTACAGGCCAGGACCATGTGTAGCCACCCCAGTTACCTGGTGGAACGCACACAGCCACAGCCTGAGCTGAGCCGAGGCCCCACTCATCCTTCCGCCCACAGAAACAGGCCTTCCGCTCCGTCAGTAGGGGCACAACCAGAAGCAGAACACCACAGCCCATTGGCCCTGTTGCTGTTGGATGTCAGAGCTATTTTTCTTTCCTCCCTCTCCTCAGAAAACACAGGTAGCTGGACAAGGATTATGCACTACAGTCAAAACAGTGGACCTAAAAATACTCTCTGGCAAACAGCTGGAGCAGCTTCTCTGGTCTGATTGAGAGTAAACAGACAAATATTCTGGGTTTTACATGTGAAATTTTACATGCTCAAAGCTGAACCTGTGAAAAGGCTTAAAGCGCATTAAAAGCTGAGTGGACTGCAGCTCTACTTAGAGATATACAACCGGCTATAGAGTGAGGCTTTTCAATAAATCCATCCATCATTGACGTCCATTAACACAAGTCCTCGGAGGTCAGTGGGCAGCCCATTGATGGCCGTAAAGTATGCCCATTTCACAGTGTTAAAAAATTCCTTCAGCTGCCTCACGCTGGTAAATCCAGCAAGCCACTTACTTGCCCAATGGGTTAGCATGATTAAAATGCAATTGCTATGTCATAATCCATTCCAAACCTGTCAAACATAACAGACATTTTTTCCCCCCTTTTCTCTTATTTCTCTGAAACATAGCCAGACACTTGAGGATCATTGTGGCTTTACTCCCGAGCAGCACAATCTTAATCCAGCAGAGGGAACGCCTCGACTCCCGAGGCAAATCTGTGTGGGTGAGGAGGAGGAGGGGATCATGTTGTGCTTAGCATGGTGCTGCCCTTGTAAAGCCTCAACCACTGGCCAAGAGGACCCAACGCTACATGACTGCCAGATGTTCAGTTAGATTAAACGGCTCTCGATGCCTTCACATCCTAAGTAAGCAGCGAGTGCTTTAAGTAGAGAACCCTCTAGAGTGCAAATATCTACCTCAATTCTCCTCAACAAAAATGCATTTTTTTTGTTTTTTTTTAACCATTATTTATTAACAATGCAGATTGTCCAGATTCATTTCTTACACGTAGACAGCCTAGTTGTGAACACAAGCCTGTTTTCTGTTACGGGGTGAAACATTTTGACGTGCTGATGTCTGAATGTAAAACAGGACCTGGACCTGAAAAGTTGCTGCAGCCCAAATTTAGTTCACAAGAACAGGAGCAAGAAGTATCATCCACATCAACGAGTCATTCACTGAACCATGATGCCATGCCAACAAGAAAACATTCTCAAATAAAAAGAAAAGATTCTGCTCTTCTTACTTTAGTGCATTTCATTCAGGTATTATTAAATAGAAAAAAGGCTAGAGGGTTTTTATGCTCGGAGTCAAACTGGATTCTTTACTAGGGAGTAGTTCACCCGGACTGAAACATATTTCTGTTGACTGGAAGAGAATTAAATGTTGAGAGTCACCTCTGCACACCATGCCTTTTTGTGAACAGTTTCTTTGCAGCGCACACAGAGCACAGCAATGACACAGCAGTTGAGGTGGCGCATCGCCCCCTATGGGCGTTCAGGGGAACTGACGGCTCTCCGTTTCACGTTTAGCCGGATAATATCGAGGTCAAATGCATGGGGGAGCATCATGTGGCTCGGTGCCGTCCATCAATATAACTTGATAACTTAAATCAACCAAATCACTCTGAGCAAACAGTCAAATCAGCAGCAGATAAGAGATGGGGGCAGACTGTCATGCGCAAAGCTGCATATAAATTAACCAATATGCATCCAGTGCCGGAAAATCAGGTGTTATGATTGATGGGAAACGAGGAATTATTGAACCATTATTCATGCCTGATATTATTACGCCGAGCATAGTACCGGCAGGCTTCAAGATCAGGTGTTCGATCTTAATTGGCGCCGTGAGGAAAGAAGAGAGGAGACAGCAGCCTGGCAAAGCGCATTTTTCACCTTCATCCACAGGAGAGGTGCTCTGATCTGATTTTACGTGATTCAACGCAGCTGAACGCTAAAGCACCATCGCCACCATCACGCCCGTCCCTCGTATCCGAGCGTCAAACATTTGTTTCCCAGCCGATGGCAGCCCTTGCATCCGAGGCACCTACAGCTCGGACACTCCGTACTGATTTCGCAGAGAAATTCGAAACTTACCTTTTAGATCCGTTGCGTGGAAACGATGGCCGCACGACGATAGTAATCCCTTGTCGCTGTGGCAAGGCAAGTGTGAGCGGAATCAGCGTCACTGCAGGCTGAGTGCAGAGAGACGATGCCCTTGTGTTGACTGTACGAGGCTGTTCATTCAGCTGAATGATAGTGGAGAGTGAAGGGACTGACAAGTCGGTCAAAACAGCAGCACCACGCCTCCCCTCTTAAAGTCACCGCGCTCCGTCTGTCTGTCTGTCTCCCTCCCTCTCTCTTCCTGTGTGTGTCAGACTGCTTATTCTATGGTATGCGTCTGTCAAAATCACTGTTTATCAATTGCATTTCATTTACAGTGAACTGTCATGTTCAAAGTACCATTACTGCCAGCGAATAACCAATTTGCAAGGGTTAACCCATCCAAAATGCCCCACACTGAAAAAACCCTAGTAATGTTCTACATTTCCGAAAATTAATAACCTATCCTCCCTGAATACTTCATGAAACACAATTACCACAAATTACAGGAACAAAGCTGTAGCAGCCCATGCTGTGATTAGTGTGAGTGCGCACAGAAATGTTGTTTTGAAACCGGTTGAAATGCGCTGCAGATTTCGTGTTTGGTCTAATAAAGTTTCCCAAACATGAAGTAAAGGTCCTGCTGCCCCAGCTGCTAAGCATTTAATCCTCTGAAATATGAAGAAACAGTATGACTGGCTGTGTTTTGATCTCCTCTCAGCCTGTAATCCGTCATTAATTGCAAATTCTGGGCATCCACTTTGACCTGGGCTCAGACACGGACATCAATACCAATTTCACATGTTTGAGGGGTGGAAAAACAAGGCCTGCTGTGAGATTTCGGACAGATTGCGCAACATGAAGAACTTGGTTTGCAATAAATGTCAGTAAACATGGCGTCAGGGGGGAAAAACATGCAGTTGTCTGCCTGAATTGAACTCCTCACAATCCATAGTTTTTTGCCCTCATGATATGCGGGGTCAGTCTCGCCGTGGAGACTGAGTGGCTGGTCTTACTGGAGCCTTAACAGGTCAGTGCCACAGAGGGCTGATGTCTGTCATGAAGATGTGTTAAGGTCATATGTTTAGAATCTGGCAGCTAACCAAGGCATAACCAGAGCTGTGTTTTCAGTCAATAGATTGCTTCATGTTTCTGAAGGAACCATTTTAAAATATCTAATGAGGTTACATTGAGTTGCACTGTAGAAGACTAAATGCCTGTGTTGGCGTCTCTAGCTTGGAGTAGCCAAACTCAATATTATCAGAGAAAAAAAAAAAAAACTCCACACAGAATTGACACACACAGGTCCCCCGACCAGTCAGAGCAATTTTGTTTCTAACAAATTCAACTCCATGGCAGTAAGATGATGTGTAGGACTGCATCACTGTTACTCTTCTGTTCTCATCACATAGAGCCCACCAAAACAACTGGCTCTTTACGGGAGCATAATCAGTTCCCAATGGAGTGACTCCAGACCAACCACTGCAACAAAAAGCTTGGAAGCTTGGAAGACAAACCAAACATCTGGGCATCCAAGGGCTTCTTCAGAAAAGATTGCATCCTGATCCCTATGTGCAGGGAAAACTGCCCAATGACATCACAGGAGCTGACAAACTGGTGTCCAGGGTTCCATCCGCACTGTACGTGGTCGACTTTTAGATCATGGCTTAAGGTCCTACAAGGCTGTCAAGAAGCCCCTGACCAATGAGAGACATAGGTTAGCGTTGGTCATCTCTCTGACTGTGAAGGCACATTGAACTCAAATATTGTGCCATTCTCCAAACCCACATGTTCCCTTCTGCATGTGCACTGTTCTGTTGAGGGTCAAACTGGATTTTTCAACAAGATAATGCCCCTTGCTACACATCCAGGGCCAGTAGAACTTGGCTGCAGGAGCACAGTATCAGAGTGTTCAGTTCAATCCCTGGACATGAGCCCCATTGAAAATCTGTGGTGGATTATCAGAAGGTCTGTTTCAAAGCATAAATTAAAGAATGCAGAAGAATTAAAAGTAAGAATTCAAGAAGAATGAGACAATATTACCCTTCAACAGTGTGAAAGGCACGTGGGGAACACGTCAGCCAGGATTAGAGCTCTACTGCGTGCTAATGGCAGGAGTACTAAATATTAATTTGATGTTGTGATGGTTTATTTATTTTTTCCTCAGTCTTGAACACATTCTCTGTAAGCTGTTGACTTTGATACCAACAATGTTGGGACCTGACATAATGAAACTGTCAAGGATTGAGTTTTGTTAGTTTTTCTTGTAAACAATAAATAAATATATTTTACATTTGTTTGTGTCTGTCTAATACAGCCACACCTTCTGAAAGACAAAAAAGGATTTTCCCACAAATATTTCATGATAATATTTGAGATAGTGTAAAAGGGTGTCTGAAACTTTTTTCCACCACTGTATATATATATATATATTTATACATAAATACATATGTGTGAGCTTTATACAGTATATACATACATACTGCCTCAAAATGTATAGAATTGTTTATAATTCCTTAAATATCTATATGCTATTATACCGAAACCGTTTTTAACACTACAGACTGGTGTTGTAATTACTGCTCTTGTTTTGCAGTCACTGCACTTCTCTTTTAAATAAAAGAATCTGTCAAACATTATGAGGCAGAGTTTATCCTCCGTAATGTGTCCTTAAATACATATAGATACTGCAGCTTATGCGCTCAGCTTTTATCTGTGTGTGGTTTTTTCCCAGAATAAACTCTGTCAGCTACTGTAAGTGTCATATATTTAAGAGGACCGGTTTACTGTACGTCTTTCAAGAGTAGATAGACAAAGTGGGGCTGTCCGGTAGCTCCGCGGCTTGGCTTGTCAAAGCTGAGATGACATTATCCAGTTGAAGCAGGCGATTCAATCCCTTGGAGAAAAGTAAGTAAGGGGCCATGATTAATCTCTTCAATTTGGCACAACTGTAGGGGTGAGGGAGGGGGGGTCAAATCCATATTCCAAAGCAGATAGTATATCATAGGGAAGTTAGATCCATGTCAGATAATGACACTCAGTCAGTTATTAGCTTTAGCCTTTTAGCCTCACCCCTAATGTAAGCGAATTAGATTTGGCGACATGTGGACAGACACATAAACACACAATACGTGCTACATATGGTACCAGGGGGTCAGATCAGACTTATCGTAGCAATCCTATTGTTTGGAACACAATTATATTACATATGATGTTACATAACTGACCCACCATCTCATAGTGAACAGTGTCTTAGGCGACGCCACCGCAACTTAAGTATTTTTCCAGAAAACCCAGTGACTGAGGATATCTGTCAAAGGCTCAGAGCTAGTGGCTCCAGGTTTTACAGTGACCTCAGAGAGAACAGTTGAGAACAGATCCAGGCGACACAATCATTGCTGAGGTGAACTTCAAATACTCTAAAGTATAAGTTTGGAGCATACTACTGGACTTCTCAATCTCGGAAAGGCCTTTTCTGTTTAATGCTTCTGCAGCGTCCAGACGGAGAGAACCAGCATAACTCAAACCATTCACATAATATAAAAGGGTTATTTGGTCCAAAAACAGAAAGCCAACACCAATAGATTTAGTTACCGGATTCTCTGAATGTTCGTCAGACAGGAGTCAGGTTGTTTGTGAATACTGTTGATTTGACAGGGCTGCAGATGTGAAAAGGTCCAGTCGACACCTCAGGATCTCAGGGGTGTCTGGGAGAAGAGAAATGGACTTAACTGAATTCGCACATGTCCATTTACTATGCACACACACGCACACACAAAAAACCTTTCAAGTGCTCTTCATGGATATTATTCATTAAGATCAGTCTACTTGGCTGCCACTCAGCTTGTGTAAACAGTTTTACGTAGAGTCTTTTGAGACTGTGAAAAGCTTTTTTTTTCAGGCCCGTCTGTCTTCAGGTTTTTTAAAGGCGTGAGCTATTCACAGGCTTAAATAAGCATCCTTTGGGTTGCGTTATATGTGTTATACACAATTACTTGTCAAAACATTTGGTGCACTTGTGAAAATAAGAGCATTCTGTTAGAACAGTCCTCCATGAAATCCTCCTTCATGACTCTCCTTAATGACGGTTCAGTTCATGTTTAAACGTCGTCAGGAAGGTTTTAATTCAACTGTCTGATCTTAATGGAGGATGAAGTTTGTGGTGCTGTTGAACTGAATTGAATTAAGGAAGAAAGTGTTTGTGTGATTTAGCCCATTCCACTGAGTAAATTGTGGTAATAGAAATAAGTGTCAGTACGACACATAGTTCTACAAACCACAGAGCCTCCACTATGAAAACACAACTGAATCAACAGCCTCTCAGTTATTTTAAACTAATGTTGAATAGCATAACCTTGATAAGTTTAAGTGCATACCTAAACCCTACTAAAACGCATTCACTAGTGAACCTAATGCACTGGCTAGTGAGTGTGCGTGTCTGTATCTAAATGTACACATATATATTTATGCTTTATATAACTTTGCCTCTGTTGCTTTTAGTTGACCTTTCCTCTCTTTTTTCAGGCTCCTGCTGTGAGTCCCCCAACTTAACAAAAGCGCATGCCACAAAACTATGCAAAACATTTTGTGCAATTTTAAGGCTCTTAAAAAAGAAAAGGCGACATACAGCAGAGTAAATCATACCTACTATATCTAATATATGCACCAGATAGAATATAAAATAAGATAAACAAAATAAGTTGTCAGCACAAGATCTGTGGCTTTAGTTGTCCACAAATGTTAAATCTCTGCTATGAAAGAAAGCTTGCACTCTGGTCCTGGCTTAACTTTGGGATATTCATCCTGATCTTAATAATAATATTAAAAAAAAAAAAATGTTGTTGGAGACTTCAGTGTGTGTTGGATCTCGGGGTACAGGCATGTTTCTCACATCTACCTTAGTGCCTGAAATGCCTTAGTGTCCTTGAACAGGAGCACTTACCTCAAATTACCTGAGTAACAAACCAGCTGAATAAATGACTGAAGCGTTCCATGCAAGTGCTGAAAATTACTCCAGTTGATGAATCTCACTCAGTTTTGTGAGTGATGATGGAAAATAAAAGGGAGTCTCTACACGGAGAATGACTTCATGCATCCTGAATGATAAATCTGCATCTAAATCCGAGTATTTCTGGGCTCCATCCATGGCGTTCATGTCAGTGTTCCAAGGGGGGGTTGACATCAGGGTTTAACTGAAAGAAGACAAGCATGGGGGATAAACACGTGGAGCACATCACCAGAATGAAGGACGAAACGTGTTCCGATGCCACGGTACAGGGCAATGGCCAAGAAATATAGAAGCAAGTCACAACCTTATTTTGCTGGAACAAATATTCTGGTATGAGTCCTTGTTGAATTCATATCAGACGGTGCCGCAATTGAAACCAGAAGCAGCTTGTTTTGAAAAACAAAAGGCAGAATCCCAGTGGCTCCAGACAACACTGTCTGTTTCAGTTTCTTTGGTGACATCTCAAATCTTTAAAACGCATCAGTGTGTTTTCATCAGGCCCACAGCCTGGACTGAAGAAGCCCTGAATTCCCAGTTGGCTCATCCTGACCGGTCATGACGCCTTCCATCTCCACGAGGCAGTTTCAATATACAGTCCAGTTATATTTATGGGGAAGCAATGCTTAACCAGTGGTGTGGCTTTAACTAACCAATATAAACCCGGTACAAAGGCAACCACCTATCATTAGCATCTAAACTGAGATTAGGGAAGTAGGCTAAATTGGGACATGCTGCGGCTGAATGTTTTACACTCTTATCCCCCAGATGTTCTTGTGGAGCTGGTCATTGAACACTAGACCAGTCTGGGAATGACAGTTTATATAGTCAGCTTGTTAGGTTAGTTGGTGATACTAAATCGGCCATAGGTGATAGTAAAGTTGTCCGTCTTTTTGTGTTAGCCATGTGATAGTCCTCTTGCCCAATGAGAGCTAGACTAGGCATCAGCCTAGTGGGAACAGAAAATGGATGGATTTCACCACCGGCCTAAGCAAATGGTTTCAGTGACAGGTGGGAGCTACCTGATAGGCATCACCCGTCTGCTTCAGCTCCACAGTCTGCACCTCTTGTCCATTTTTTAATTAGCCTGGTGTTAAACAGAGTCATGCAGTAGAGATGGCAACATCTTTATTTATAGTCCATGGTAAAACCAGCACGAAAATCAAATAATGCAAAATGCTGAGGGTACTCCTGGCCTCAAAATGTTCATTGCCCAGGCGTGTGTCTCTCTCAGGGGGAAACTGAAGTTAGCTGGTTCGTCCTAATCAGCAGTTGAGTTCATTCTGAATGTAGGTGTGCACAGGAAAACTGGAAAAAATGAAAACATGCTGGTGGATTTAGTGGATGAGCAGATAATTCTTTCCATGTTGAAGAAGGCCCTTTGATAACTGCCAGTCAAGAATACTGTCAGGAAGTACAGTAAACTGCTTGTTTCACTTGTTAATAATCAAAAGAAGACTTCACCTCATGATGTACTTTGGAGTTTCCCCTTATGGCTTAAGCATGTACAGCTGCCAACAGGACTCGCACACTGGCATTTAGACTTAGACTTTTAATGATCCACAAGGGAAATTGCTTGGTCATAATAGTTTAGTTGTTAGAAAAAGGTGTTTACAGCTAGATAGAGTTAGATATAGAAGAAGTTCTATAACGTTCACTATGGGAGTGGAGCTGAATCAGTCTGCTGGAGAATGAGCTCCTCTTCCCCTCTAATGTTTGGTGTAATGATAATAAATGTCCTGATGCATTCTCTCCACTCGCATTTAGCCAAGTACATCAAAGGTGTACGGATAGAGGATCTCTGACTGGGTTACTCAGTCACCTGATCTAAATCCATCTGAGCAGCATTTACTTACAAGATACCACGATTCACAGCAGAGAGACAAGCACGAGTTGGCCGTGTCTCCAGTCAAGGTGTCACCATGGAAGGTAGTAAGCCGCCTGACTTCATCGGCACTGTTCCAGCTCACTTTTAGTTCTAAGCTTTAGGCTCTTTCTCAAATTAAACAAGTCAGGACTTTAACGCTGATTTATTGGAGCGTCTCACTTTAAAAGGCACACAGACAGTCACCAGACAACGTGACTGTATTCAGACACAATGATAGCTGCACAGGTTGCACAACTTGTAGTTGCCTAACATGTCTGCATAGAATCAAGAAAGTCCTTCCAAAATGAAGGCAGTGATTTGTGCTGAGAAACTGGGTTTGTATTTAATTTGCTGTTGATTTGATTTGATCGATATAATTTCAGAGTAGGGCTCAAATAATTGTATTACTAACTGAAGGCAGATCTGTGTCATATACTGTGAATACATACACACAAAGCTTACTACTTAGGGAAGGTAGTGTTGTGATGTTGTGTGATTCAGTTCATATGGGGCAGTAAAACAGCTTCCTGTTTCTCGTCACCTGACATGGCTTTGATGTGCTAACACATCACAGTGCTCCTTCTGTTCCATTGGACTGCTGCTTTTTTTAGCATCTAATTTTTGTAACCTCTCTTGGATGGAAGATAAATGACAAAAGGAGAAACAATCTTTGATATTGTCTTTCACCCCGGACAGATGCAAAGTCATCTGTATGTGTTTTCCCTCTCCCTTTCAACCTCTCCTTTTCCTCTTGTGCTTCTCTTCCGTTATGGCATCATAATGACTACTGTACAGAATCTGAGAATCAATAATATGTCTGTCTGTTCTATATTTGTCCTGTGTGATATGTTCCTTTTCATTTCCTGAACGTCATCAAAGTCTCTTTACATTTGTCTTCCTCCCAGTCTTGGCTGCAGAGCGGTGGAGCTATTAACTCCACAGACCGTGTGTGATGTGCGTCTGTGCGATTTTTAAACGCAATATCACGGCAAACATGAACACTGATGCTGGCAGAAATATCAATTCCCGACAACAAGAAATGGAACTTGTTTTGCCCTCTGGTGACTGAAAAAATAGATGGAGTAAAGCAGCACCCTTACCGCACTTTCAGATCTCCTCACCGTGGTCTAATAGATAGTGACACATTGCTGCTAGTCAATACACACACCCATTGTTGCAATGGAAACATCCTTGACGAGCTGTCCCCATTCCTACTTGTGCTGCAGTTGCTACAGGAGACATTGATGCATGTCTGATGGGCTTTAAAGCATTACGTAACCAATTGGTCAATAGCACAAAACAATCATATATTTATCAAACTGTATGATCACACAGTGAAGCATTAAAGTCCACTTTGTGGTTTTCAACACTGCCTCATCCAAAACTGCCTCAGATGCACTTTTTGAAAAGCAGAAAGCTTCTGGCCGATCTGGTACGATTGGCCTTCTCTGGTATGACACGTCACGGGGTTGGCCAGGGGTAACAGTGACATAACCCGGCTTATTGTGAGAGGAATGGCATGCAACAACAGAAGCCCGACGCGCAGCCGAGTTCAGCACTGCAAAGTATTTCATTGTAACTCTACCACACTGTGCAGGAGAAGAATTTGGATGCTAGAAACCTCCACTGCTGCAGGAATTCAATAGACCTACAGGGGCTCTGTCATATTCCCACTCAGCTCATTACAGTCAACCAGAAAACATTCCTACATTTCTTACA
Organism: Mugil cephalus; assembly: GCF_022458985.1. Classification (NCBI taxonomy): domain Eukaryota; kingdom Metazoa; phylum Chordata; class Actinopteri; order Mugiliformes; family Mugilidae; genus Mugil; species Mugil cephalus. The sequence continues at coordinate 2,997,449 of NC_061786.1, read as the reverse complement.
TAACACCGTATGTGTGCTGAAGCATCACCTGGACTTGGTTTGTGCTGGGAAGTGGATTTGGACAGAAAGTTGCTGGCTCTAGCCCATCATCGTTTGGACAAGGTGGAGAAAGTGGATTTACTGTAGAAATTCTGCCAGTGTTTCCAGAACCTTGCCATTCTTTTGGAGTTTCTCCTTGCAGCTGCAAGCATTTCTCTAATGCTTTTTCAATCCTATCTCTGATTATTTTCTCTCCAACCTCGCTCTCCCTATCAATCTAATTCTGCTACTAACAAAAGGTCACGAGGAAGTTCCACTTAACACACTGTCAAATAATTCCACAATCATACATTCATTAATGCTTTCTTTATGCAGATATTCTGCCTGTTGCTTTATGTCCTTCGTGCTCCCGCTTCTCCTATTTGCTTGACGGTTGAGAAGTCAAGCTGTGGGCTCTCTCAAACCCGAGTTTGATCTATTTATACTGTGCAGTTAGAGCGGTTAGCTCTGCGTTCAGAGCTCCAGGCCTTGGAGGGAGGGATTAAATCCACCCACTTTCCCCACTGCCAAGCATTGCCAGGCCAGCAGGATCGCCTAGTCCTCTGCCTGCCCACTGTCCAAACTCCTGACCGCATGCAGCTGGGGTGGAGAGATGGAGTGGGTGGAAGGAAAGGAAAGGAAAGAAAGGAGGAGAGGGAGTGGAGAGTAGCTTGACAAGCATGTACTGCAGAGGTATATGAAAGAAAACACCCAGCCAAACAGTGTGTTTTCACTCATGTGTATACTTGTGAGAGAAATACAGCCTTTTCCGTGACCATAAAATGGGAAAGATTTTTTTTTACAGATATTTCCCCTCTAAAAAAATGTACAAACATGTCGGACAAGACAGAGAAGGGAGAAAATAATGACTTAAGAAAAATGCTAAGCTGTTATTTACACAGATGGCTAAAAAAGTATTGCAGTGGTCTAAAGTGAAAAGAGCGGTTCTCTGGACAGCTCTTTGGCTGCAGTCAATAAAAACTCTTGACATAATGTCCATTATGCAACGACGACCTAAAAATCCCCCACTGCTAGAAATGCCAAGCTTGAAAGTTACTATAAATGGAAAAGGTATGCATCGGATTTTCTGGGGAAATTAATCAGTTGCACATTTTTTTTTTTTTTTTTTTGTTAATTGTTGAAATAGTTTGATAAGCATTTGTCAAGCTGTTATTCAGAGGCAATCAAAAAGACTTGCGTGACAGCATAATATTCACTGACAGGAGGGACTGTTATTCAAGATAATCCTTACTGGCATGAGTTAGTCACTGCAAAGCAAAGCAAAGAGGTAGACTTAAATACTGTGATGATGAGTGCATTTGTTAATACAAGAGCAAGCAGACTTTGGAGACAAAAAGCATATTTTTTTAATTCTATATAACTATAATAAATGAAAAAAAAAAAATTCAGAAATCTACTTTTGTCACGTGATGTTGTTCTCCTGCCCTGAATTGCATTTTACGTTCAGCTTGCATCTTTGAAAGATGACAAGACTTTCTGCCCGAAGTTAAACAGAACACATTTATAGTGCAGATCAAGACCTTCCCAAACAAATCATTCAAAACCATATACTTCCCTCGTTCATATTCCCCAATTTTGCTTCACACTGACAGAAAAATAAACATGCTGACAGATCCAGAAGACGCTAAATGTCACCCTCTCCGTGACTTCTTGCTCATCCCTAAAAAATCCATCCCACAATATTGCTGGTCTTTTTGTCTTGGAGGTTCATATACAGTATTTCAGGAATGCAGACTGAAGTCTGATATGCCTGGGCCTTGCAAGCATAACAGAGGGCAGAAGCCTCAGAGAATAGCACATAACCAAAGCCCTAAAGAATTCCCTTGGACACAGCTGTACTGACCAGAAAACGGTGCACTGGAAGGGAAGGCTACTGAAACCTCCAGACTTAAATAGTATGGACTCCAATTCTGGTTACTGCCTGAGATAGACACTCAGCACTTTGGTTTGGGCTGCTTCTGGTTGTATGTGATATACGATATTAGACATAGTATATATTCTTCATTTTATTACTCTGAAATTGATATTAAAGAGGCCTGAGGTGAGCGTTTTTCTTTTTATTCTCTTAAGAATAAAAAATGTACATATTATGTGTAAAATAAGTTAATACAAAAAAAGATCGCCCAGAGTGTCATCTGTCACATGCAGATGAGGAGTTGAACAGATGAATGGCTTGAGACAGGAAAGATTTCCTGTAGTGTTCTTTGTGACAACAGAGTCGCTCTGTGGTTGTGGCTGGCTCTTACATATCAGTTGTAGTTTAGTCCTGAATAATGTTTTTGCAAGTAATAGATGTTTTTTTTATTATAGACCCACAGAAAATTTCCTGACTTTCCATCTCCCCTTAGATATATGTCCAATATTTGTATTTTTTGAGGGAAAAAGTATTCATATTCGAATAAAATTCAAAATAAGTGTAAAAAACCAAGATTTTTAGTTGTACTTGTAATTTAGTATAAGCATGTGTAAAAATAAGTATTATCTGCATTAAATGCAGCTAATAGAAGTGAGTTAGGCTGACTTGGAGGGCGAGAACATGACTGTGATGATGATTTGCTTGTGGGAGACAATAGGGGTGACTGTGGCTCAGTAGGTAGATCAGTTAGCGGTTCAATCCCCAGAATGTACCACATGTCCTTCAGCAAGACACTGAACCTCCAGTTGCTGCCATTGCGTGGCATCGGTGTGTGAATGTGTGTGTGCTTGTGTGAGTGAATGGGCGGATGTGTCTGTGACTGTAAAGCACTTTGAGTACCAATAGGTAGAAAAGTGCTATATAATTACCATTTACCATTTCAATAGTTTGAATTATATAGATGTATATTAACGTGAGAGAACCTGACCGCAGACTTCTCAGTACTAACGGAATGCGTTAGTATTCTACGTAACGGAATAATCTCCTGGTCAAAAGTTATAAGTATTTGTAAAATATACATACACACAAGTCTTACACACACGTGTGTGTAGGAGAAGAAAGCTCCTCAACATGCACAGAGGCTTCCACTCCAAGTCCAACACCCCAAGACTGTACGTTAAGCTGAAAGAGGGAGGCTGAGGACTAGTGAGCACCAAGGCCAGTCCAGGATGGCAAATGCTCCTGAAATGATGAACTGCTAAGAGAATGTCTCAGGCAGAAGAAACCAGAAGAAAGTGGAAGAAGAGAGAGAGGAAGAAGAGCTGACAACCTGGAGGGACAAGCCCCTACTTGGCATGTACAACTGTCAAATTGAAGAAGTGGCTGATATCAAGAAAACCTACCAATGGCTGGAAAACAGTGGACTAACAGACAGCTCAGAGGCACTAATCAGGGCAGCACAAGAACAGGGCCTAAGTACTAGAACCATAGAGGCCAATATATTCCAGAGCAGATCAGACCCGAGGTGCAGACTGTGCAAAGATGCTACTGAGACAGTTCAGCACATAGTAGCAGGGTGTAAGGTGCTAGCATACATGGAGAGGCACAACCAAGTGGCTGAGATAGTGTACAGGAACTTCTGCACCCAGTATGGAATAGAAGCACCCAAGTCCCAATGGGCCACACCACAGAAGATGTTGAGAACAACAGGGCCAAGGTTTAGTGAGACTTCAGCTTCCAGACTGACAGACAGGTCCTGGCTAACCAACTGGACATAGTGGTGGAAGGCAAAGAGCAGAACAGGGTGGTGGCGATAAATGTGGCGATACCAGCCGATGGTACATCGGAAAGAAGTAACACAAAAAGTCTGAGAAGTACTAAAATAGACTGGCGACTGGTGTCCAGGGTGCACCCCGCCTTGTGCCTGATGAGCAGTGGCAGAAAATGAGATGATATATAAAGCAGGTTTTCTTCCATAATTGATATGATATCATATGCTCCTTATTGCTATTGCTAAATAGTTTATAATGCACCATGTGAACTACAAATGCTTCAAACAGAACTACGAAAACAGGTCTAGCTTTTGTCAGCAATAGTCAAATGTTTGTGTTCGACTGGATGAGATCATTAACAAAGTGCGTCACTCGCTGTCATAACTTGTCAGGCACTCGTGTGTTACTAGCAAGTGTGCACACTGGAAGGTATTTCCTCCCATGTGCAAATCTTTTCAAGACCAGTGGTGAATGGCAAACACAGGACACATGCATTCTACATGCAAACTTACGCGTGTATGTCACTGCCAGAGCTGACCCATGATTCATTCAGCATGAGTATTGACAATATTCCTTCTCTGACTCATTCACTCATTCACTTTGCAGTCATTTCCCACGCTGGCTCAATATAGCTGTGCAAATGTGGTGCTTACAGATGTTACTGTATCCACATCAAATGTAGCTGAGATAGTAAGAACTTACTGTCTCTTGACGCTAGCACTATATTTGATTTTTTTTTTTTTTTTTTGCTAAACACCACTTTTCCAATGTTCAAAACACATTTTTCCATGATCGGTATGCAGACATATATATGTTTGTGTGTGTATTTCATCTATGTATGATGACTGTCAGTGGCATACAGTAGAAGATGCCACAGAAGCGCACGCTTGTCTCTAATCGTCCCTGTGGTTTAAGGAGCATCTTGGCATTCAACCACTAAGCCACTGTGACCACCCTCAGACAGAACTGGGGCAACACACGCATACACAAACACACACAGGCACGGGGCAACATATCATCCTACGGAATCTATCTAACCTCAACCACTAAGCCACTGAGAGGCAGCTACTTAACTGAAGCATCATTCTCTCCTGTACTCTGTAATAATGGCCAGGGCAAATCTAAACCACTCTGTTTGAAAGAAATACCAAGATGCCTTTGTAAGGGACCGATTAGACAGAAACTGCAGACGGTACAGTGTCTACAGCTCACAGACTGGGCGTGCGCAATCGCAAATAATGTTTTTGTTTACAGTGTGTACCCATGCATACGTACAAACATACATGTGCACATAGAAATTCCTGGAAACAAAGTGTAAATACTCACCCAAGCTGCTTGTGTAATTTGGGTGGGTTGGCTGCTTGGTTGTCAGGCTACTGATGGTGCTTTGAGCAAGCAGTGGCAAGTTCTGTTAATGTCTGACGCACTCCTTTGCATTAGCCTAATGGGGTTACAATATATGAAGGACTGAAACTGTGAAGCAAAGCAGGAAAACGTTGTATTTCACTTTCTACTTTACTGATGGAAAGTAAAAATGCATGTCAGGTGATTCTGATGGAAGCATAAAGTATGTGACGTTTGTTTTTCTTCAGAAAGCTGTTGTTCCGATGACACTTTCTACACCCCATTTGATCCCATTGTGACAGCACTTGTGCTGAATTAGCACCAGGTCATCTTGCAAACATCCAAACAAAATCACAACCACAGACCAAACAGTTTGTCAAGATGCAAGCACTCTCAGCCAGCCTGAGATCCTCCGTCACTGAGCACACCTTTTTGATTAACTGCCAGGCCAGCGCTTACAGACAAGGGTGTCGAATGCTGGCGAAGATGACTGAAAAAACAGGTTTTAGCCTTTGCCTGCTTTTGCCTTTAAGGTCCTACAAGTTTCAAAGTGTGCTCGGTCGAGGAAAGGTAGCTGCAAACTTCTTCTGTATCAAAACAACAGCCTTTACTGTACCTTACTCCTTTCAGGGTTGATGAAGCATGCATTGTGCACAAATGCATGCTTGCACATGTCACCACAGATTATGATCATCCTGATTGCCATTGTGACACCTGTGTAGTTGTTATTGTCACTTGATCTTCCTGTGAAGCCAATACAGGAAATAGAAAAGAATACTGAAGTGCTAATCAGGGTAGGAATTATGGGAAATGATTGATAAGATTCCAAAAAGTTTCTTTTAATGGCTTCAGTAAGAACGAATTCAGTGTGTTTATATGGAAAGACTGAATGAAAATGTCACTCATTTGTTTAGAGAGAAAATGTCGTGCATTCATATTGAAGTCCGTTTCCGTGCGTCAGACTTTTGGTGGTTGCTCCTTTGGGGAGAAACCACAGCTATGCGAGCTAAAGCTAAAGACAACACATGGACCAAAACAGGATATTAAAAAAAAAAAAAAAAAAGCATTCACAGTTCCCTAACAAGCCCTGTCCAGCCTGGTGGTGGTGTTTACAGCGTGCACTTTTCTGTCAAGGAAACAGATTTAACTGCACTGTGTAATTGTTTTGTAGAAAGTGGACGTGGCTGTTTCCTTCTTGGAACTTGGACATGAAAATGTTTGCATGCAAAGGCTCAAATCCAATATGAGTAGTCATCACCTTCATGGGGGGAAAAAAAACGACTTTTTTATCATAAAGAAAAGGAGGAAATGGAAAAGAAAAGTCAATTGGTTGACATGGTTTCTTCAAATATGTCTTTACCCATGATGAATTGAAAGTCATATAGTTTCAGGAGCTTTGTGAGACTGTATTTGTTCTCCCTGGTTAATATCATATCATAGACAAAGATACAGACATCTGGCATCGTACCATAGAGAATGGTTTAATCCTTTCTAAGGATTTTCTATGAAAAGTACAGAGATAACAACAACAAAAGAAGTATTAGATGTATTATAATTTTAGTTGTATTTTCAAACTTTTATTTCTGTGGTTGTATTCATTTTGCCCATGATCTCGAGTTTATATCTTGTATGGGCAAAATGTGGTTTGGCATAGAGGTCCAAGTGATCTGCAGACCTCCAATACGGTTGCTGCCAGAGGGTGTGTGGTAGAAGAAAGAGAAAAGCTGTCTCTTTGAAGCCGCTCATTGCTCCAGGGTTCTGCTAACACAGGATATTTTCTCTCATGCGCGGCTAGCAGTACCTGATTGCTTGAGTCAGGTGACTGGTACACTGCCACATGTAAACACAAACATGCCGGCAACAGTCTTCTGAAGAAAAAAGAAAAGAAAAAAAAAAGTGGCCTCGCTTGTCTCATTGCGCAACACAGAATATCCCAAACATACTCAGCATAACCTGAGCGCCGCACGTTAGACCATTTGGAGCCCATGTGAAAAACATCCTGTCCAATTGGTTATCCTCACATGATGCCTGTTAGGGGACTAACCGCTTAGCTTTCCGTAATGAGTTACGTGGGGATTTTTAATTTCCTAAGTTAGGAAAATGTTTGCTTGGTAAACAGTGACTAGTGCATATTAGTGGTCTTTCATTTCAACATATTTGATATAAAAGTCACAATTTTTGATAAAGTACTTTAAGTACTTTATAAGCATGGTACATGTTTCTCTGCACTTTTAAACCATTTTTAAACCACCTCCAAAAAAATGCTCTTTTTGTGCAACATTATAAATGCATGATACATAAGACACACCCACACACACTAAACAAGGAACCACACAAGAAGTATTTGGCATCAAGGAATGCACTGGAACAAACGTGACACAGTCTCAAGGATGCCACTATAAACCTGGTCGCCTGGCCGGTGAGGAGCTTGGGGGGTGGGCCTCTTGGCTGGCTATATTTGGAGTACAACCAGGGTTCAGGTGAAATACCAGAAACAGAATGACATGCTAGAGACTGAAACTGGAGACAGGGTCAAAGCCAACTCACCCCCACCCTGCAAACACAAGACCTGTGGTGCTGTGTAAATCAGCTGATAAGTGAATTTGAGTTCCTTATGAGCCTCCTCTATAAGAGAGAACACGTTGTGCAATAAGGCTGCTACCTTAAACGGCTCCACCACATTCCACAAGTCACAAGGGTATACGTAGCTCTGCATCATATGCAAAAACCACGCACACGAAAAAAAAATATAGCCGTCTGGTCCGCCTCATTTCTTGTTTTAACACACTCTGGTTTCTCTAATCTTTCATTTACAAGACACAGAGTTTGGTTTGCGGCGGATCAAAGCAACGCTAGTTCAACTCTATGATTTGCTGCCAATTCTGGTTGTGTCTTTGTTTGTATTATGAGTTTTATGGAGTGTAGTTGTATCATTTCTAAACATTTCCTTTCTTCAAAAATATGGGTCTATAACGGTCAAATCCGGCAGTTGTGGTTGTACCTGTTTGCATTATGTGTAAAAGTCAATGGCCTAATGTGTGGGGAGCGCCTACCATGTTGAATACACTTCTGTCAATATGGCCACTGAATGAGTCACTGAGTGAACTTGTGGTAACCTTTTGTTTTGAACATACAATACTTTTGTGGTGAATATCAACAGAGCAGCCCAGAACAGATAAATCCATGTTTTGCTTTCACTTCTGACAACAATGGGATTAATATACTCACATGACTTTGACCAATGGAGGCTTCAGGTTTTATTGTAAAAAGAGGCTTGACACGGGTGAATTGCATGGAATTCTTTTCCATTTATTAATTCCCAGTGGCAACTAGTGGCAGCCATTCTCTACAGAAAGAAGGAAAATAGTTGCCTTGAATACACTCCTCCTGCTCCAGGTGTTCAACAGGACTGGGATTATTTACAAGGGACACATCTAATAAACCATTTTACATCAATAACGCCGTAAAACAAAACTCCAACAATAATTATTTACATAAACTATACACCAACATATCAAAAGTATACCATCCAAACCGAATAATTAAACCAACACTAATCATGATTCACTTGTTCCCCGTTTTGTGAAAATGGTTTAACCCTCGAGTTTAAAGGCAGGTGATCAACCTAAACAAATGCGGAGACGATTAGAAATGGGTGAGTTCAGACATTAAGTGGAGATTTAAGTGTAAGACACAAAATGCATGTAATTTAACACAGAAGATATCAACGTTATACTAACAAAGTTTTCGTTTCTTACACAGATAGGATGCCCCCAATCTGCTTACTGCAAATATGTGAATCCGTATTAACCGAATAAAACAAATCGATCTAAATATTAATTTAACTACTGTATTGTGAACACATGAATGAATGGGACCAGTGGTCTCCATTACATGCCTCCTCCTCCTTAACACACACACAACCACACGCTCAGTGTTGTTGAAATGAGGCGGATGAGACGGGTGTTACATCGAGGACTCATCTTTAAAGCGATAGACGATCTTTGTAGCGGGCCACCGTCACCTAGCAACCGGCTACAACAAACTGCCAGCGTTGCAGCGACATTAATGCTAAAACCAAAAAGCTGGTCAGCTGTAAGGCAACGAAACGCTGAAATATTTTATTTTTCTACGAAAAATGGTAAAGCAGACGATACAGATATACGGCCGAATTAAACCAACGAATGAAACAATCGCGGTGAGTGCGTACAACTCGACGTTACTTGAACACAGCTCGGTCTAATTAACAAGGCGTCACAGCTTGACGGCCCCAGTTTCATTTGATTATTTTATCTAGAAGCTTCAGGTTTGCGCTGAAGCTCATTTGGGACTTAGCTTTTCTTTACTCTCCTGTCATAACTTTGTCACAATTTGTCCACATACTGATAATGTATGTCTTTTGGCCTGTCACAGCAGGCCAATATATAAAACGCCCCATAACTATGAATATAATTTAAACTTTATCTCTTCCATTCTGTCCGTATTTACCTTTTGTTTTGTCTATAGTTGCCGCTGGAAAAGCCAGCAGTTTGTACATTCAGTAAGCCAATATTTGTCAGTTGTGGTGGTGCTCAAATTACAAAACCATCGCAAGCTTTAATTTGTCCCTCTAATTGCATTTCTGCTGGAATGAAAGGGGCCGTTTCTGACCATCTGGGATGTTGAAGCTGTCATATTTCTCATCTAGTAAAAAAGTATTCTGCCAACAGCATTACACTCATCAAGGTGAAATTCAGGTTGATCAAACTGGCAAATTCATAAAAACAAACAACCATGTGCTAGGGGTTATTTTGCAATGTCAAATGGGAAAAACGTACTCTTCACACTCATGTTCACCTGCTGTCAGATGAAGGCCCTCTTATTGGACGCACATGGGGGGAAAAGTCCATTCCCATCAGAAACACCGCTGGCAAAGTATTTTCTTCTCCCAGTTAATTTTATGAGCACAGCAGCTGATGGAAAACATAACTGGATTACTCTAAGGGTTTCTGTGGCACTAAAGCTTTAGCTGTCAATGTCTTCCTGAAATGAAATGAGAATAGCTACCTCCTTGGGGCATTTCTGAGGTTCAGTGATGGTCAGGAGGCAACACTGCAGGCAGGGTGACAGTGAAAAACAATCCAATCACTTTGGTCTTATCTTTTATTCCTGAAACCCTGGGGACTTGTAATTGCATCAGTGTCCATTGGAAACATATGCCAGAGCATATGCTGAAGCTTAAAAACAGGGGGCGCGTGTGTTTAGACTGACCCAGACAACCTCGCTTTAAATGTGCTCCACTGCTACAGCTCAGTCTATATGGGTCTAATGTTCTACAGTTTTTTCTTGCCTCCCCCGAGGCATGGTTTTGGCTTTGGTTAGCAGTGGTAAACTCGCAGACCTTGCCTACGCTGTATACTGGTCATAATTGTGTGTGCATTTCTATTGCTTTCAATGGGAGATATGCTCCATAAAATCCATCTTTTCATTTTGGAACATGCAATACCCAAACCACAAGTGTCCAAATGTATATTTTAGACCTAACATGATATATTGTCTTTGTGTTCCAGTTGGGCCGTATGTACCATGCGGCATAAAAGCACGGAAACCTAGAAACTATAAAACATATAAACCCTGCTTTCAAAAAAGTAGATGGATGCTTTTGTAGTTACACTTACACGCACCTCAAGTGTTTTCTTGTTGGTAAATTAGCTACTTATACTAGCCATTTATCTTGCAGTAATAAATGGTAGACTATAGGCATGTCTCTGAAGGTTCTCAGTCATGTTGTCTCTGGCTCCCTCAGGTGTACTCTGTGGACAATGAAGAGCAGACAGGTGCATCTCTAGAGTTTATTGTGCCCAAGGACTTGGCTGATGGCTTTGTTAACAACAAGAGAGAATTCTATAAATTCAGGTAGAGTAACCAAGACCTGTATTTTTCATTTGCATTCAACTGGTAGGTTGATAATACTCCACTTCTGTGTACAAATGAATACATTATTTCTCCATATTACCATATTACCTTAGAAAGAAGCCCTCTTTCCTGAAACTAATCACTGAATAGCAAGTAGTAACAATTTGTAAACAATCGAGAGACTGTAATAGACCATCACACATAACTTTTCCAGTGAGTCATGGATGTTGCTTTTTGTGGTGACCCCATAAGCCTCCCACAGCCACTGAAGTTTAAGAATTCTCTTTCAATACTTTTGTAGAAGAATAATGGTGATGTCTTTGCAAAAAGATACATGGCAATTTACTGTATTTACAATACACTGCAGCTTTCCTAACTTGCACAATTATATTTCAATTTGACAAATGTCATAGGTGTAATTCATGGTGCAATTCAAATTCAAAAAAGAGTCTGCCTTTCCCCATTGACACAAATCTATCTAAATGATAGATGATTTTCTTCAGCTCTTGATATTAATTACACCTAAGCTAAAATTTGCAACACTGGTATAACTGTTGAAAAGATGGAATGAATAAACACAACATTGGGTGCTCAGGTTGCACAATAACTTTCCCATGAATAATCCAACCACCAGTTCTGTCAGTCAAAAGCCAGAACATCTGTTTAATGCTGGTAGTGAAAGCTGCAGCCTGATATACCCTCTGGGCAGGGCCCATGCCATGCTTCCAAGCTCTAAATTCACAGTTAGAGAGTCAGACAGCAGTGGACACTGAAAACCCTTGTAAACCACACAGTCTTATAATAGCCTGTGGAGGTTCCCTTGTGCCCTTATAGAAATAAAATTTCCACATTTAACAGTCTTTCCTGGGCGGATTCCTCTCACATCTGTCTCATCTTTCTGTGGGATGAAACATGATGGGTTGAGACAGCTTTAGAAAACAGAATGACTAAACTCCACCTTGTCCACTTAAGAAATTAAATACATGCTGCATTTTGTGCTTATTCAGTTCTGCTGTGGGTAACTGCTGAGACTTAGATGTTTGAGATACGCCAACCACATATATTTCTTTAGCGTATGTTATTGTAGGGAATTAAATAACAGAATGATGTTCTGGCCTTTTCTGTTTTGCCACATGTATCTTTATCCTTCTCATTTCTCTCCAGGTTCAAAAAAGTGTTCGATCAAGCAGCCAAACAAGAACAGATATTTGAAAACATTGCCAAACCAGTTGCAGACAGGTAATATATTGCTGACATTGTACTTTCTAAAAATGACGAATGGAAAGAGTTCAGATTAATTTGGTGTAATTTCTATAGTTTATTTAAAACTGTTCAAATCTACTACAATCAAAGTTTCCTTCTTACAAGTTTCAAAATTCACTATTTATCACCTGTGCTCAGCAATGTTCATCTCTCCACACTGAAATCAGACCACACAGGCTTCAGCAAGCCTCGTTGACAGGAAGTCACTAAAGCTGAGCTTTCTTTAAGATGGAAATGGTGGGTGTCTGTGATTTTTGGCTTGCTTTACATACTTAAACCACTAAGTGGACAGAGCTGGCAGGCAAGATGGCACACTGTGCCATGGTGAGTGTGAGAGCAATTTCAAGCCACAACACAGAGCTGTACTATGTACCGTAGCTCAATTGGAGCGACAACATTTGTCCTGTACAAGGACTGTATTTATTATACTAACCTGCTGAAATTTCTGGTCCCTAACAGGGAAAATAATTTCACAATTAATTTGAATTAAACTGAATAGCTGTTCTCTTGGGTCTTCTTTAGTTTCAGACTTGATTAGGGTTTGATTAGTCTTAATGTTCTACTAACGGTTTTGATGATCAGAAATGGACTATGATAGTTTGTAAGTATTTAATCACTTGTTTTTGGTCGCTTAGAATGACCCCTCTTTATCTACATGGATCCTCTTCCACCTGCGTCTGCTATGTTGTGCTCAGGCGGCAATCTCTGTCTGGTCGATGTGGAAGTGCAAAAAACTGCAGTTCATCAAGTGGCCGCTTGAGGCTGGCTCCAAAAGGGAGCAAATCCCCATAGACACCATGTTAAAAAGCCCAACTTTACAGCAATATTAAACATGTTTACAGCCTGGTACAAAAAACGATTTTGGTCTCAATATTTTATTTTACTATTCATAACAACTGGATGACATTGGATGATTTTTTTCTATAACTCAACGTGTTTATTTTTTTTAAGGTCTAAAATTTGTTTTTATTCATTATCTGCATAATAAAGAAGACAACATCTTTTCTGTTTTTAAGTTTAAAACCAGAAGGATGGAAAATAAAATAACACAAAAGAAAAGCCGTATAATCATCTAACTAGTACTATGTACTTTAAGTGTACATGTACACACATCTGTGTACATTTTACCTTTCGTTTGAGAAGAAACAACAAAGAAGGAAACGTATATAAATGCGGTTTGTAAACTTACATACACTTACTTCACAGACTTAATGGGGTTCTAAATTTAGTTATATTTTAATAAAAAAAAAGTCATTGGTCATAAGCACTTGAAACACCAGTTCTTCTAAATACTATTTTCACCCCATCACAACAAGGGGAAACTAGACTGACTTCCAAAAGAGAAAACGGCCAACATCAGAGGGAGGAAATTTACTTGGAATTTCCTGTGATCAATTATTGGTTGTTTTCTTTTTATGTGAACAGGGTTCTTCGTTTCTCCTCACCAAACTCCTGGCTCAGTTTAGTACCACCACAACATCGACAATATCCACAACATCCACAACATTCCGCCCAGACGTCTGAGTCACAATAGGGGCTATTTGTGGAGTCCCACAAGTGCTTTGCATTATCTCTGTTATTAGGAGACATATAAACAACAGTGATATGTCTGGATTGGTTGACTGACTACTTGAACATATTTGACCCGACTGACATGGGTTCACTGACTTAGGTATTAGGTTGCGTCCCTAGCCAACCTCTTAACAGTTTCCCCCTTGTTGTGGCAGATGGTAAACGTCAGGTTAAAAAGTTGTAGTCAGAACCTGGCTAAGCCTTGCTATATCAATTTGAGCTTGGCGTCTTTCAGTCTTTGATACGTGTATAGTGTCTGCAGTCTATAGGACACTAGTCATCCTGTCTAGCCAAGACTAATCTGTCTTCTCAATCAGGCATTTCTGAGTACACTGTCACCCCCCTCCCCTCCCCTTTTTGCAAGATGCTTACTCACACAAAGAATGTTCAGAATTCCTCCAAGTTTAAACCTTTTAAATTGAGTGTTACCTCTGTGGAAAAACAGAAGAGGGTGCTAATATTGCCTATTCAAACCCATTTCTAATTTCAATTCAATTCACTTTTTTTTATTTAGAAATTTTATTTATGTAGTGTCAATAACAATACAAATTGTCTCAAGACGCTTTACAAAAATGGCCTGAAAACTCCAGAGCAGAGATGGTGGCAAGAAAAACTCCCTTTAACAGGAAGAAACCTTCAGCAGAACCCAGCTCATATGGAGGGATCCATCTGTCTAAGGCCAGCCGGGTAGAAACAGAGAAGACTGGAGAATTGTTCATCCAGGTACTAGTGGATAACTGCGGGAGGCCATGAAGACTGGGCAGGTGGATGAGACCACGACAGCAGATGTAGTTTGGAGCTCCACAGGTCAGATACACAGCATTCCGGGCCATTTGAATATGTTGCCTTCACAGACAATCACAGGGATAGTCCAAGACTTTGGCGTCATATTCCTACAAAGAGCATTAACAGATATCATAAAAACAACTTTCTGTAGCTAAAATTGACAAAGACTACGCTATCTGGGCAGAAAACTATGGGGCTTATGCTGAAATTGATTTACGTTACAGTTGGAGAAGCACTACTGGTCACAGTAATCAAGACAATCATATTTGGACTGACACAATCCCAAACCCCCTGTACTTAGGAAAGATTTATCCAGGTTTAGTCAAAAGTCACTTTGAATTGCAGCAGTGTCACCGCACTGAAACTCATGCTCACAGACGCATACCCTCTCTGCAGTAACTGTCAGGTGGTTGTTTCAGTTGGTACTCTGTCATACTTGGCACATTTCGAGTTTAGCCAAAAGCTCTAACTCGTTTACTTGCACACGAGTCTCTGTCTCTGCTGTGGTGTAACCGAAACCCTTCATTTCAACTCCAGCACAGTAGTTTAAAAACAAACCAGCATTAATAGCTTCAGGAGAGGAAGAGCCAGTGGAATGATGTTGGCCTGGCAAAGCAACTGCACTATCTGCGTTGTAATCCCATTTCACAAGATTGTAAAACCTGCAGCCGAAGTTCAGGGAAAAAAGAGGCTCTGTTCAGTTTTATCCATAACCAAAGTACCTCCAAAGATTGAACACAACTTCTAATAAAAACAACAGGAAGAACAAGGATCTTTTACACGATGTGGAGCCAATCTCTAGGAAAGCTGAGGTGTAAACAGGAACAAGCATTGGGAAACGCCCAAGCCTCAGTGGCAGGGCCCAGGCCACATCATTAGTACTGACATTAAGCAAAACACTGAGCCTGTGTCTTTTCTGCCCGCTGCCAATCACTGCTATGACTCACACTAGATTAAATGGACGCCCAATGGCTGTCCAAATCAGACTAACCCACTACCATTCTCAAGAGTGGACGTTGTGTTTTATATAAACTGACATGCTGTTTTTTCCTTTACCCTTCTTATGCAGGGTGTGGAACTGTACAGCGCACAGGAAAAAAACCCACACACTGCTCAAATACTGGGTTGGCAATTCCATTAGAATAAGTGAGAAGATTAAGGTAGTTTATAATTCATCTTGAAAAATACAGTGTAAAGATATCCGCCTTTGGCAAGTTGGGGAGCACGTAGAGAACACAGAGTTTATCCACATCTTTGATCCATACTCATGTGTCAGAGAACCCACTGCACTTTTACTGTTCCTAGTTGGTTTATTTCTCTTTTTTTCTCATAAATCATGCCACATATAAGTTCCATAATTTTGGAATATGTTTCATTCTAACAGAACTATTTCATTTCATTGCGCTGTACACGTGCAGCAGGACATTTCTATGCCGAACCCAAATTTACCAGACCCTTAGTCAAGTGGGTTTGGGCCCTTTTTGTCATTCATGCCCTGAGACATTGCTCTCTTACCGGCAGATGTCTGCCGCCCCAGCAGCACTCCACTCACTGCCATCCATTCCTGTGGATTTCAAGCGTGCGATTGAATTTACTTAGACTGTCTGTGTCTGCTTAGGAATGTACTTGAAGATCTGTTGTTTTACAAATTATATTATATATTAGGCAAATGAGCACGAGCGGGTTACATTTACAGACACACAGATGCTTTTTGCATATTGCATGAAGCATATCATGTTCAAGTCACTGAGGCTTTCTTAAAGGTAAGATAGTTTAATTAGTTATCTTTCTGCTCAGTTTGTTGTTGTCGGTTCAGATTTATGAATGCAGACCTAATTAGGAAAGATGTTCTATATTCTTCCTTGGAAAGGACAGGAGGAAGAGCTGGAGGTTGGAGAGTTGAAGATGGTGAGGTTTTCTCTGAGCGTGACCAGGATATATAAGATCAGGAATCAGTACATTAGAGGGACAGCTCATGTGAGACGTTTTGGAGATAAAGTGAGAGAGTCCAGGTTGAGATGGTTGGGACATGTTCAGAGGAAGGATGGTGAATATATTGGTCAAAGAATGCTGAGGTTCAGAGAATGACCAAAGAGGAGGTTTATAGATGGAGGAGGAGGAGGACATGAAGGCAGTTGGTGTGAGAGAAGAGGACACAGAGGATAGGCCGAGATGGAAGAAAATAACTCACAGTTTTGACCCCTGAAGGGAACAGACGAAAAAAGTTGTGGTGTCATTCTTTGTTTGTTCCTGTTGTTACATAGCCACCTGATCTTCTCTTTAGTGATGATCATGCATGCTGTGATAATAACATACATCTTACTGGGTCTCTGTTTAAAGGGTTACCACAATAAGTATGCCTGCTACCACCATAACCAGGGATGAACATTTACCGTATTCTTAGTTTTGGCAAGTATACTTACTTTTGAAAAACAGGCATACAATAGGAAAACTACAAGTTATCTTAATCCATTCATGGAATAAGATTAATACCATAAATATGTATTCAGCAGCATACAGCTCTTTTACAGTCGAGTACTTGCACTTGGAAAGTTTTGTATATGGATATATTTTTTGTCACTGTTAAATATGTTTGCCTCATATAAGCCCACATTAATTAGATTGGATCATTTGCCTAAACTGCCTTTTAAAGATCAAGTGCTGATGATTTTTTCCGTGTCTTTGTGTCCGTGTTTGCAGTGTATTAGCAGGATATAATGGCACCATATTTGCATATGGCCAGACGGGCAGTGGGAAGACCTTTACCATCACAGGAGGGGCAGAGCGTTACAGCGACCGTGGGATTATTCCTCGCACCCTTTCCTACCTTTACGAATGCTTCAGTCAGGTCAGTGCATTGCCCTTTCGCTGCTCAGTTACAAATTTAGCTGATATACACACCAACACCAACTCTCACTGCAAAATGGAAACTTTAAGTCTTCCAAATGTCTCTACTGTTATTTGTTATCCTACATTGCAAAGCTTCTAACTGTATTGTTAATTTAGATTTATTTGTTTGACATTCCCTAGGATTTCTATCTTCTGTCTGCATTCTGTCCATTTTTTTATTATATATTTTTGCTCAACAGGACAACAGCATGGTTTATACCACACACATCTCCTACCTGGAGATATACAATGAGATGGGATATGATCTTCTGGATTCCCGACATGAAGCATCTCGACTGGAGGACCTACCGTTAGTGAGCCATTTGCTGTACTTTAGCTATACTTAAATGCCTTTGGAGATTGGGGTCATTTATTGTACTGTATATTTCACCTTGACAACCTGGGCTCATGAATCATACTTATTTTAAAGTTGTTAAGACCAATAACCACTGGGTTCATTACTCTCTCCAACACTTGTGGTTTTAGCCGAGCCTTATTCCAGAGCAGCCATTTCTCAGCCTGGCTCAGAGTTGTTGTGTGGTAAAATATGGAGACTCCAGTATATAATACCACACCACTAGGAACTGCCAAACTGACATAATGAGACTGTGGGACAGCAATGGATGTGGTCAACCTGGTGGCATACTCCACCACTGGAGTGGAGAGCAAGAGGGTCATGTGGAGAAACAGTTTTTCATAGGCGGTGTTGCAGTTGGTTTGAGGGAAATTTGTTTTGTGTGCATCTGCACCTTGTTCTCACTGGTTCATAGCCGGTTGCATCTTCTCTTTTTATCATCCTACTTTTTATTAATTTTTGTTCATATTTGTTTGTCTATTTGCTTAGAGGTTACTTTAATTTTCTTCTCGTTTTTTTGTATGACATCGCCTTGGTACATCACTTTGTTGTTTGTCCTGAATTTTCATGTACCAGTTCCATTTAAGTTTCTTCATTTCTTTTGCAGTGCATCCAACTCAAGGTTTAGATTCCCACAAATCACAGTCTTCTGGAAATAGACAGTGCATGTTGTTAACCATGCTTTGGCCACACTTGCTGATTCAAGGAGAAGCTGTGGCCCTGACAAATTTCTCCCCTTCTCTTCTTTCTAACAATCTTATACTTTTTGTTATATGGTGTTATCCATCTGTGCATCATTTACATCATGTGTTCAGCTTTCCACAAAATCTTAATACAGTTTTATCACACTTCCTCAATTACCACCACATGTTGACATATAATTGTCTATGTTACCATGTGTTCTCCAGTCCTTCTATGTCAGTCCATTAGCTATACTGTCATAACCTGCGGAGCTGGTTCAACACTGTTTCTTACAGCGTACTTTCAGAGAGCCAGATGTTAGCCTGATGATTGATGCGGAAGAATCAATCACCTGTTCATATGCAAATAAAAGACACGTGTCAAACTGGATAACAGCCCACCCTTACATGCAGATGTGGTTTGTTCAGATTTAGAGCTGAGTAACAAGGAAATGGGAGAGAAACAGATGACGTAACTCTCATTTAGGTTTTTTAATAATTGCTTCAGTGTTGGATAATTTGGGGTTTTGTCATTTGTAGCCATCATTCAGTTTTGTCAATTATTCTGTGGTTCTTTCCTCCAATCAATTGTTCCTCTTTTTCAGAAAAGTAATGATCATGGAGGATTCAGACCAGAACGTCCATCTCAGAAACCTTTCTCTGCAACAATCAGCAAATGAGGAAGAGGCTCTAAATCTCCTCTTCCTGGGTGACACAAATCGTATGATTGCAGAAGTAAGATATTTAGAATCCACATGAGTTGTAAATTACAGAAATGTATGAAATGGATTCCACTCTTTAATTCTCACACCACGCATTCTTTGTAAAACACCACAGACCACTCCCAGGGTAAGTGGCATAAAGGGTATTTTTTTATCCCAAAACGCAATACGCATTCTAAAAACTACCTTAAGACCCTTCTAAAATATTATTTTGGTTCCCTGTGGTCCCTTTTACCATGTTTCCCCCAGTAAAACCAAGAATTCTCTCTGTAATTTCTGTTTATTTTGTGGTGTTTTTTCTACCCTCAGACACCCAGACTCCCCACTCGGATGAGACGTGTGGTGTGTTAGCTATTGCTTTTTAACTTGTGGTTTGGAGCTGAATGCTGATCTCACCTTATTTACTCGTGCTGATAGTTTGTAAATAAATAACAGTAAAAGTGAGCTTGACAATCATATTTCAGTCAAAGAGTTGCTTGATGTGGCTGGGATTCTTATATGAAACAAAACCAGTGCAAAAATGTGGTAGTTGCGGGATCCAAGATGTAATATCTCTGGAGCTTAGTAGCCAGTATTTTTCACATATTGTATTGTTTGGACAATTTGTACAAAGTACTAGCCCATTAGCAAAACAGTATTGCATTTGTTTTCATCTGGAAACACATCTTTGAATGTTACATTATGAAGCATGCAGGGAGATCCCAACACAGTCCACCCACACAGAAACTTTTGTTGATTCGTTCTCTCTGGGACTTCATCTTAAGAAGTTTTCTCTTGAGTCTGAGGCAAACAAAAAGCCATCAGGACTGTCAATTTATCACTGCCAGAATGATCCCAGTCGTTCTTGCTCCACATAGGACAGAGCAATGCTTTCTTTCTTCTCTTGCTCCATCCATGTGGATAAAGGATGACACATCTATTCACGCCGCACTCATCAGGCCATGAGCTCACTTGCTTTGAGACTTGGCAATCCCCTCCACGGTCCTATTGGACAGGAAATAAAATACACATTCTCAACTCCTCACCGGCTCTTCTATTTCATCGTTAAACATTTCCTCTCATGCGATTTCTTCTTTGTGTCTCTGTTTACTCCTCTTCCCCTGGATGCAGGGCTTTGACTTCTTCTTTTTTTTTTACATTCTGACTGCCTCCCTCACATGGGGGTGAGTGGGGTGCATAGCAGGCAGTCTAAACTCAAACTTCGCTCTCATGTTTTGAATCAGCAATCTCTATCGGTTCTATCGTCCGTTGCCCCAGATGGCCCCTTTCTGCTGATCTACTGCAGCACTGTGTGTGGTGCATGTTAGGTCAACATGTGGTCCATTTAGAACACAGGAGAGCAAAGGAAGTGACTCCAATGAGGCTGAATTGTCCAAATGTTTTTTTAACTGCTACAGCATATTTTGATGCCCCACTGTGACTATTTCCTCTGTAAAAGTAGTTCATGAACAGTTTCATGTACTGTACTCAATATACTTTTGCCTGTACTGTATGAGTTACTGTAGCATTCCTAAAAAGACAGTGATATCATCTCCGGTGATTACGTTATTATGGTGCACATTAAACACTCAGCATTAGATTTACCCAAACTGTCTTTCTGCTAGTGTTCAGTCTTGATAAATGTCATGGTTAAAAGGACACAGTCAGACTCTGAGATAAGAGCCAACAGTCACATCCTATCTATGAGCAGCTGGCCGTGTATATGAGGACATTTAACTGTCATCTAAGAGTGCTGGTATAGATTTCCACTGTAGTACTTTCACTGAGAGTCAGTTATAAAGTTTGCCTATTTTATGCATGTATGAAACAAGCAGCTCTCAGCTATATTATCTCTTTAATATTTGACTGCCACCACACTGGCAACTTAACCGCCACTTACCCTGCATCTGCGACCCCCTACCTTCTTCTTTTGTGTCCACTGGCGATTGGCAAGCCAGCTTCAAGGAACATCATTAATGCCACACTATTTACATGCAGAAAAATGTTTTGTTGCCTTGGGTGCTATCTGATGTGGTAATATCTGAGCTGTTTTACGAGAATGAATAAGTACATGAGCACAGCGTTGAACAATGTGGGAATTTTGTATTGTGAAATTGGGAAAACAGAACATGTTTATGTGTTTAGACATTTCTGTTTGTTGATTACAAAAGTATCAAGACTTAACTCAGGACTTTATCCAATCTTGTTTGACTGTAGTTACAGCTTTGGTTCTATTGGGTCAAGCAGCTCTGCATGTCCGGATTTGGGCGTCATATTTTATTATTGCTGGACTATTTTACCAAATTAAATCATACTGCTTTGTCAAATTTCTTCCCTTTCCATGGTGCTTAAGTCACAGCCAGACAGCCAGAGCCATGTCCAGAAGCCACTTCAGCATGTAGTTGACTGTATCCCTTGAACCATTGTTGTTGTTGTTGTTGTTTTGTCTCATCTGACAAGAGTAGAGTCGCTCATTTGTTCTTGAATCTATGAAATGACATTTGAAAAGTCAAAGCAGGTTGTCTTGCTTTTTCCTGAAATGTTTGCTCCAATAGCCTTCCCTCCCCTGCCTCTTGTTAACTACCGTGTCTGGCCAGCAACTGGACCACAAGATCTTAGTTCAGTTCTTTGAAAGACCAATGAATGTGGTCACGAACAATAGAGCTAAGCCAGGTGCTAAGTTCTTAATCTTGTGCTATCATGATCACAACCTTTGTGCTGTCCTTCAGGCTATCCAATTCTAGACACTGGTAGCAGATCTCATGAAGGGTCTTAGTATTCCATGACATTTCTTTTTCCTCCTCACTGCACTTTGTCTCATGCCATTTGCTGTCAATGCTCAAGCACACTTAAAGCACCAAAAGAAGCTTGTTGTTAGGTTATTAATAATAAGACCATTATTTATAGTTAAAGAACACAATAGCATTGTGCAAATGGAGTGCTGCATTGCATTTGTGCCATGTTTATTGTTGTGAAAGCAAATAAAACACATTCTGTAATGAAGTCTGGACATCCCATCTCTAACCTTGGCCCATTTAAAATGAGCCTATTCGTTATGTGATCATTTGTCAACATCTAAGGACTGCCTCATATCAGGGAATTCAGACTGAGGAAAGAGATGACAGCAGCGGGTTCAGATGGTGACAGATCTGTCGTGAGCTGTCATGACCCTAACTAGCAGGCGTTGGCATATTTATGCCAACAACAAGTCAGGGTCAGAGCAACTTTTTTAAAACAAATGACCTGGAATGTCTATCATAATATTTTCAGTCAAGGAGAAAAAAATGTCCCATGCCCATATATAGATCACTTAAAATTCCCATAAGGAAAATAACCTCATCCACAATACTAAGTTAATCCAGATCATAGTGTAATACATATCATCAGGATAACCTCTCCATTTTGACTAAAAGCTCCTTTTTACAACCACACTCATGTCTTAAATCTCCTGAAAGCGCAAGCAAAATAAAAGTCCATGATCAGCGGAACTTGAATGACTGGCCATTTCCTCTGTTTACTCTCTGAGTGTGGACCACTTGAGTAACGGACAGTCTTTAGTTAATAAATCACGTGCGTGCAAAATGACTCATACTCTATTTCTGTCTCCTCCTGGTCTCAACCTGACTTCTGCCATTCCAGTGACCATCTTAAAATCAACCTCAGCTTTTGTAAAGCCACCACCATGTGTTCACTGCTCATTGGTTTCACATGGCGTCACTTTGATCTTCAAACCAGACAGAAAAATAAGAATCAAAGCAAGCATGTTTTTGTTTTTTGAGCATGGAAAGTACCAAAATGATGATTTTTTATTTTTTTATGTTTTCACCGTGTGTACCAGTGCTCTTAACATTCATAATAACAGCAACGATCTCCTTTTTGTCATCTTCAGACTCCAATGAACCAGGCATCCACTCGTTCCCACTGTGTTTTCACTGTTCACCTGTGCAGGCGTGAGCCTGGCTCAGCTACGGTGCGGCGATCCAAGCTCCACCTGGTGGACCTAGCCGGATCAGACAGAGTTAGCAAGACTGGTCTAAATGGACAGCTGCTCACTGAAGCCAAGTATATTAATCTTTCCCTCCACTACTTGGAGCAGGTAGACTCTTTTTTATTATTTATTACTTCTTATAATTCATATTTAGTGCATGAACATTTTTACCTGAAAAATAAAATATGCATTTTGTCAAATATAAGAAGGGAAATGTATTGCCTTGTGTTTGACACCATCAGTTGTGTTGTGCAGTTGTAGCGTTGGCTGCTGTTCTAACAGATTTTATGGCAAGAGGCGCTCAGCAGGGTAAAGAGAAACAACAGCATGTAAATGAGTCATCAACATCAACTGTTCAAAAGACCCTGCATGAATCAGGACATCATGTCTAACCTAGTATAATGAAATCACTACTGAGGGAGACCAGTAACACAATGAGACAAGAAGAAATCGGGACTCGGTTTCATGAGCCCATATTTATCAATTTTGGCTTATTGGAAAGACGTTTCTGGTGACAGCATGGTGTTGCTGGCTAAGATAATGCCAGGAGTGTTCAAAGTTGTTATCAAAGGTGACAGATACTCTGTATTGCTTCACATTTCAGC
The DNA here is from genome assembly GCF_022458985.1 of Mugil cephalus. Taxonomy (NCBI): domain Eukaryota; kingdom Metazoa; phylum Chordata; class Actinopteri; order Mugiliformes; family Mugilidae; genus Mugil; species Mugil cephalus. Next base: position 2,973,705 of record NC_061786.1, on the reverse strand, counting down.
CATTGAAAAGCTATTGTTGTCTTCCTTAGGTAATCATTGCACTGTCGGAGAGGAATCGCTCCCATATTCCCTACAGAAACTCCATGTTAACGTCTGTGCTGAGGGACAGCCTCGGGGGCAACTGCATGACCACCATGATTGCAACTATGGCAGTGGACAAAAGGAACCTTGATGTAAGGATGGGCACCCGAAGGCCAAGTTCAGACACAGTATTCTGTTTGTGAAGATGAACAAGGTTTTGAGTGAAATAATGTGAAATAACATAATTATATACATTATATTATGCCTGAAATGAAAATTTAAGGTTATGGACATGTAATTCTATTCATCTTGCCTTTATCTATATCCTTGTCTGGATTAACTGGAGAAAATATGTCAGATTATTACTTAATAATGTGTTAATTAGGAATAAAAGTTATCTCTCCCTCTCTTTCTCTGTCAGCAGAGAAATATTAAAAGTTTTATTTAAACTCTTCTCTACAGGAATCCATCTCTACGTGCCGCTTCTCTCAACGTGTGGCTCTCATCAAGAATGAGGCAATACTGAATGAAGAACTGGATCCTGCCCTGGTGAGACAGTCCAGCACCATCATGCTTCACCAGTCACTACAAATATCATAGCTTAGCCGCACAATCGCACCACAGAAGCATGTGGTGGTAATGTGGTGTTTAATTGTAGCCAGACCCTCCTCAAAGCTTCCAAACCTTAAATTGATCACCACTGCTGCACTGAGAATCCAGCCTCTAAATTTGAGTGCAACCCACCATGTGCTTAAATATCCTCTTTAGGTTTCCAATAAGAAATTACTTTTTCCAGTCTGATACATTCATTCTAACATAAGCAGTATTCAATCTTCAACACATGGATACTTGGCTATCTTGTGATATTTAGACTAGTCGCAGGTCCTGTTTGCATTCTCTCTCTCTTGTTTACTCGCTTCCAATTCTGTTATGGCATATTTCATCCCAATACCTTTTATGCCTGCGTCAGCTGGAGGGTTGTTTCTGTATTTATCTTTACACACATTCAGACAGGGAAGCACAAATTGCTACATGTAGCCACATAGAGCAGTTCCTGCCCAGATATAGACCTAAAGATAGAGGGTGACACTTTAAAACTAGAGGGCAGTCTGTTTGCCTTCAGTAATGTCAGTAATGTTATTTGGTATCTTTATGCTATGGTTACATTTTTGCCTTAATGAGTCTGAGTGGAGGCCAGAGTAAAGTTACCCCAGTCTTTGGGGTTACGGAAGCCTTGCTTGAAGTTAGAAGGCCATACACATACAAATGTCTTTTATTGCATATTGTGAAATAAATCCTATCAGTTATTGCCGGAGCAGTTTATCCAGGTGGATATTCTTCTTTGTCGTTCTTTCTAATACGTCACACCTTCCCCTGTCGTGGTGTGCCAGGAAGCAGACCTAATAATTGTTGAAGAGGCCCGACGGTTTAGATATTGTAGTAAGCCATCACAGCTATATTCACTTCCTCTGCTCCCACCCTGATCTGCCTCGGGATAAGCTGCTACTGTATTACGGCTACTTAGACTTGGCTGGCCATTTGCAAACCCTACAGAGGTATTTTTAAGAGAGTCTGCGGCCGGCCCAGTAATTGTGACAGTGTCTGGCTGCTTCTAACTGAGTCCAGCACAGTTTCAGCTCGAGGCAAACCCAAACTCCATGGGTAAACTTTTTGTCTCTGTTTATGGATTTTAGTATGTTTCTCATTTTGTCCGTTACTCCTGTCTCTGTTTCTCCTTCTGTCCATGGTTTACTGAAGAAAGCAAAGCCATCAGCATGGTTTGAAAATGAATGATGTCATTTGACTTGTCCTCTCTATCTATTCAACTTGCTTACTGTAGTAATGAACTGAAATCTGGAGTTTAAACCATATTTGGATACTAGGTTATGCCTCACACTGCCTCGCCGGTCTCATACTGTAGCCTACAGGTTAATAAATACACTTCTTCAAAGCCTAAACAGCAGGAAACGAGCCAGACCAGACAAAACATTTAACAAGTCGCTCGTGGACAGGGAAAGAATGAGGTGTTGAAAGTGACCTGTGATCACAATGAAGTCAGCCACAGTGGCCACACCATATAAGGTTGGATCTGTTAGTTTCACTAAGAACATTCTTAGAGGAACTTTAGGAGCGTTAAGGTCACTCTTCATTTATGCTGAGCCCGCCTGCATTCACCATTGGAGATTCAACAGTTGTGGATTTTGTGTTATTGAGTTGTTTTTGCTTTGAGTTGCCATACATTTTCTCTCTGTGATTTAAATAAAAAACAAACAAAAAACAGATGATTTTGAAGTTATGTAGTTAAGCATATGTTTACTGCGTGAAATAGTGACCCTTCCACACATAAAGCCTCCATTCAAGGAGATACAAAAGACGTGTGGCTTGAATTGGAGGCTCTGATTAGCACATACCTGTAAATCAAACAGAAGTCTACTTCGCACCAACCAGAGAGACACGTTTGGGAAGCTACTGTGAAAATTCCTACAGGTAGTTGCTCTTCTGGGTGCCTCATCTGTCTCATCATAGTGATTTGTTTGGGCAGAGCTGTGTTTCTAATGCGATGCAGTGCATTGCTCCTTGCCTGCAATGTACTATAATAATAATGTGATGCCATTTATGGAACGCAGCCCATATGTTATCATTTTATTGTGGAGGATAAAAGCCTAGCCCATGTTTAGGTGTAATGGGAAACTATGCCTCCTTTTCCTTCATAAAAAGAGGCCCCATAATAGCAGCACATCTGTGAGTGGCACACAACATAATGCTGTACATGTGCATTTAAAATGTAACCTGTGGTTATACTGCTGTGCTTTTTTTTGTCTTTCTCACACACATAGGAATATGCAAATTAAGAATCTAAATTAACAAAATGCAAAGAAAATAAACAAGATAAAAACAGATACAAAATAGACATTCTGAGAAAAATGTATTGAATAAACAAAATCAACCTATATACAACAGTGCAATGTGTGGTTGCAGCTTGAGTTTTATAACTGAAAGGTGCAGATAACTTTTAGACTAGAGTCCTTGCGTCTTGTGTCCCACCCCATAGCAATGACACTCCTTGATTTCAGCAGTCATCCTCAGCAGGATGCAGCCTGACACAGGTACACACGCTTTAGGAACAACTAAAAAACCACACACAGCACAAGCTCAAGTTCTGTGCGATGATCCACTGAGCCGCCTCCCCGCAACCCGTATGACCCAAACGCCCCCACTAACAACATCCTGTTGTAACACCAGACACCACAGGACACACTCAGAAGGTCCATGTCCATTCTCTGATGAGTCATAACTGATTTAGAGGAACAAGGGAGACCGACACAATATTAGTTGTGCTATGTTATGCCTGACTGGTGTACACTGTATTAACAAAGAATGAGGGGATTTTTAGATCTCAGAATTATATTATTAGCATAACCAAATGCATACAATGGTTTACATAGGATGTGCTGACATCATCAGTCACATGGTCTTTATTCAGATTGTATGAAAGCCTTCTGTGGTACTGTGGTGCCAGTCTGGGCTTGGCGATCTGAAATAGACTGTATGATTCTGCTGACCAACAACTGGTGGTCAGCTTTTGAGGATGCAGCTGGGAGAATTACTTTGGGTCATGACTTCCAAAAAAGAGATACAGGGAGCGGCTCTGGTGAGGAGTGGTCAGCTATGATATTTAATGTAAAAACATATGATATGGGGTGGATTAGGGGTGACATTTTCATTTTGTTAAATGGTATACTCCCCAAACCACACAATAAGTCTGTTTCTCCTCAGGAACATCTTGAGTTGACGGTGTCTGACAGTATGACTGGTTTTGGCTTTCCAAATAGAAGATGTTTTGCGAGTACTGGCAGTTCTTTGCTACAGTTAGATCACCCAGTCTGGCCTTTGAACTTCACAAGTTCCTACTGACTTTTGTCTCCCTGGCAGCTTTGTGACAAGAGTGTTGATGTGATCATGGTGTCTTTTTTCCGTTGCTCCTCTCTGAAAGACATTTCCCATCTTTGTCCGTTTTTTTTTCTTTCTTTTTTCACTGAGTCAAATCTAGTGCTGATATTTAAATGGAGTTTATACTGAAGAAATGAGACGGACATTCTCTATGGGACTCTATGGGAAAAAGAACAAGTGCAATTTGTCTTTTTTAGGTAATTTGGAATTCTTTCAGTAACCAGCCATCCACTGGTTTTGATGTTGGGCAGTTATATATGCCATTAACATGAAATTACACTTCCTGTTTAGTTGGAATATACATAATAATGGGGTATTGTTATTATTATATTATATTATTGGACTGGTTCTTCTTTTCTCAAGGTATTTGGAAAATGATTAAACTTGCTTTTTGCCACTGAACAACTTTAATGATGTGAAATGTGATGAGTCCTTTCAGAGGTATTAAACAAATATTACCAACAACAGGTGATACAGTGAGACAGCGAGTGATTAATCGGTTAATCAATGATTTCAAACAAGTAACATATCACTTCATAGCCTGGCAGCTCATATAGAGAGTTGTTTAATCAGACAATTTAAAATGTACACGTCCCATTTATTAAAATACCCAGGGCAGCCAGCACCATCAGAGGAGCTGTTGGTGTCAAAATAAATTCTAATGGGTACACCTACACACATATAATGCTAATGTATATGCTCACACTTATGCGTTAGGTTACAGTATATGGCTAGATGGCAACTAATTCCTTCCAAGACCGACTTGAGACTACTTGCATTGACCACCTTCACCAAGGAAAAAGAGATATATTTATCTCCAAAGAGTAAAAGTTTGTTTTTCTCCCTCTCAGATCGTCTTTGTCATTGATTCCATTTATTTAGAAAAAGCCCCCTAGAACACGAGGGATACACAGATTAACAACCATATTGATAATGGTATTAACCAGTGGCTCTATAACATTCATTTCATCAAAACAATTTTGTTGTTCCATTGTCTCAGTTTCAATTATTATTTCTGGCATTAATAAAAGCATACTGCTGTGTCCTTTTATTTTTACGCTTTATAGAGAGAGTAACCAGACCCGGATAGTGGTTACTAACAGCTACCAGTCTGTTGGCTCAGTGTGCAAGGCCTTTATCTTTATGTGCAGACAGACAGCAGCAGAAGTTTTTATGTGTTTTGAGTTTTATTTTATGTTATTTTATGTTTCGCTGGCTGGTTAGATTTTGATTCTATCCAATTCTCTGGAATCATTTAAGTTTGTCCCCAAAAAGCATCAACACAGTAAGGCATTTTACATTACATTTTCAGCAGGATTGTCTCATCAATTGGCAGCAGCGAAATAGCCTATTTCAATGTGTACTTGTGTCGGTGTCTGTCTTTTTTTTTCTTTTTTAGTAGTGTGCTTTTACATGGGTTTATAGTTTTACATTGTTTGTGTGTATGTGCACACGCAGCAGACATCTGACCTTGTTTTTGTTTGCATTCCAGCTGATAGCACGTTTGAAAAGGGAGGTTCTGTCACTAAAGGAAGAGCTGGCCATGGTGACAGGACAGCTCAGAGATGACCAGCTAACTGTGGAGGAGAGCCAGAAGTACGTCACCTCTGTTTCCTTAGTTATTTGTCCTTTCAGTCCAGTCAGTCTTTAAACGTGACTAAGGTATTGTGTCCTGTGATGCTATGTCCACGTGCTCAATTAAATAAGAGTGTTGTGGAGGAAATCTCAGCTGACCCTTTGACTCAGAATCACAGTGTGTGTGTGTGTGTGTGTGTGTGTGTGTGTGTGTGTGTGTGTGTGTGTGTCACCAGTTCTACTCATCTTCAGTTTTCAGCTACTTATAGTGCACCTTAGACCAAAAGAACTTTTTTGGACTCCCGTTTGTATTTGCATGACTTAAACCCACAGATTTTTGTGAAAATCTCTCATGATTCATAAATAATTGTGGTTTGCCAGCCTATGTAACTGTCTTTTCCTGGATGCTGAGTTGAAACCTCATTCAGTGGGGCTCAAACAGATCCAATGAAGTTTCCCAGGACTGCTTTATTTCTGCTATTATTCTCGAGTGGCAGAGGGACCCAGTCAGTCGTGGCCAGAGTTCAGGCCATAGGTTTCATGGAGGACTTGGCAGGCCGCCTCTCCAGGGCTGATGTATTTCCCGTGCCTTGGCCCCCTCAGTTTGCCTTTTTATTATTTCCTCTCTACCCGGGTGATTATCCTCGATTTCCCCCTGTTTGTGGTCAAACTCACACTGGGAACCTTTAATGATGTCTGTTGTGACCACATTCATTGGATATGCTGACTTTTTTGTTGCTGTTTCTCCTCCAGTCTGCCTTGACTCATCCTCTGCGCTGATTGATTGCACATATCGTGGTTTATTTGTTTACCACAATTCCATATGCTCATACATCCTCAAGCGTGCTGTTTTTATTCATTCAGAAGACTATCCTGCTGTCTTCAGTATCAGTCTACTTCCATACCGTCAAATATAGCACACAAGCCAACTACATTTTTCTCTAAATGTAATGCTACATTTGCTACATTTATGCAATAACAGATCACCTAACAGCTTTGAAAAGTTTTTGATTTCATATTTTGCTGTTTGAAAGATCACGTTTTTTTTCTCTCTTAATCAGACTTTATATCACAAAACCACTGTCTCACAGGTCCCTGAAACGAGACCACTAAGTTTGTTTTAAGTCCTTGTAAACTTAGCGTGTGTCTATGTTGAACACGTAACAGAAAATGAAAACCGCACATTGTCGTGCCTACACTGGATCTGTCTGGACGGCTGCCTCCTGGTCTTTTCCAGCGGCCGCTTCCAGATCTCGAAGAACGGCTGTTTGGACTATCCTTTAGTGATATTTATCAACAGGTTGGCCCAGTGGAGCTGGAACACATGTTTAAATAAATAGTTTTCTTAGATCGGAATCACATTTTAAACTGCTCCAATATTGATCTTAACTGTTTTAGTGCCTGTTGAGCAAGTTTAACGGAGACAGATTATAATATGGGGCATGACACAGGTCTGAGATTAAATCGGTTATTAGAAGTCTCTGTGTGTGTTTACGTCTGTTTTTTAGGTTGGAAGAGCTACTCAGGGCTTTTCTAGATGACCCAGATCCAGATGTCACTCTGTCATTGGGACCAGACATGAGAAAAATCCAGCATTGCTTCTCCTTGTTGAAGGTACTCACAGAACCCCCTATGCACAGACACTCATGTTTTTCTGTGTAACAAACTGTTTGAGTCTATTGTTTCTATCATCCATCATTTCCTGCTGCTTGTTTTTCTTTCCCTCACATAATAAGATTCAAGTGCCACGCCATGCTAGTGTGCGTTTGAATTCTTTTAGTACCTAGGATTCAGAAACTATCGCAGTTCAATTGCCAGAACGGATCTCATTAACCTTTGTTCATCTGCTCGGCAGTGACCAGCTGACCAATTATTTCATCTAAATAGCTCCCCCTACTGTCTTCTCCGATGATGTGTTTTTCCCCTATTCATATGTGATAAATATTTTCTACGGAAGGTTACTGTCTTCACAGAAATAACATTATAATGATTAATATGATCTTATCCTCAGACTAACTATTAACTAGATTAACTGGAATTTTATTGTGTGGTACTGTTCATTGAAAATCAATGAAAACTTGACTTACTTTTGGTTTTACAATACTTTTTGTTTTTACAGTGCAATCAGAATACGAATTACTTTACTGATCCCCAAGGGGAAATTACTTTTTCGTTACAGCAGCTCCTACTCAAAGGGAACCAGTATTTAGAAAAAGGTGCAATGTAGGCATTAAGAATATGTAGAATAAGTAGCCAATTAGTATAAGAATACCTGCATCAATGCAAAAATATAAGAAATATATATATAGTATATTAGTGTCTGACACTAATCACTAATCAGTGCGGAGCTATACAGATTGATGGTCGCATACCTCAAAGTTATTGCAATGTATGTGTAGAAACTGAAGCTGTTTTAAGAACCAACAATGGATGGTCTCACTTAGAGTTGCTGATTTTCCCACAGCCTGACTGAAGTCAAGACTGTTTTTGCAGTTATGTGCCATCTAATTAGATGCAAGGCGTAATGTTGACAGGATGTAAGGTGTATTTGAACCAGATCCTCTGAAGAATTTGCATCATGGGTAAAAACTCTCTTTCTTAGCATAGAATCCAAGCTGAGATGTGTATTTTTATTTCACTGACAGTTATAAACTAAATGACAGATGAATGGATATTTAAAATAATAATGTTAGTAATATTCTGTTCAAACATTTTCATGCACTCTTCTTGACTAAACACAAAGTGTTGAGACAAAATATTGAACACTGTGTGTTATGGCTATTTCTTAAAGTCAGCAAAGAATTTCTTTATATGGAATAATTGACAATTCCTGCTCAGCCTGAAGTGAGGAGAGTTGGTACAATTAAGGTCACGTTTCTGTTTCCAGTTTATCTTATAGTAGTGGGGCCTGGACATCATTTTGGTTTGGCACTTTACCCAATTTGTCATGGAGAATGCCATGCAAAAAGGTTGCACTTGCATTTTGTGTGTAGAATGTTGGTAGAAAACATAAATACTTAAACATTTTTTGTTTGAAGAAAGTCAGATTAATTATAGATTTAATTCATCATGCTCAAACATCAGGCGATGGCTTGCAGCCGCTAATAAGCAGAAGGAAAAACACTGCAGTACACATACTGTTCCTGGGCTCGGGTTTGGTTCGAGTTGGACCCGCTACCAGAAGCAGTTCCAGATCCCACTTGAATGTCTGTTTATCTCTCCTTCAGTTTGTTATGATCCACAAACTCTATCTCCTGTTCAGTTTACATTCCTTTGAGCATCACCCCAGTCACACTCCAATTATCCTGTAGGAATTTGTCTGCTTTCAATTTGATTTACATCTTCTTCCTTCTCAACACTGGCTATTTTTTTCCATGCTCAACTCTCTGCTTGTCCTTGTTTCAGGGTGAGCTCAATGATGTCATATTAAGCTGTGGTAATTACATAAAATTGCTCCAGTGTCTTCTTAAGTGTGCTTCCAAACAGTATGTCCTAAAAAAAATCAGGGAAAGCCTCTACTATTTTCTGTACCCTACTCATTCCTACTAACGTACTACACCCAAACCTTTATTAGTATTGCAGACAGGGGAAAGAGTGGACTGTAATTTATGTTCAGGGACTGTCATTTGCCGTAGAAGAGCATTACTTTCCATGCCACACATGATGTATTTTCCGTTTTGTTTGTGATCATGCCATTAGATTGCCATTTAGTTTGTTTATACTGGCATGGTTTTCTTTAAAGCACACCCCAAGATATTAAGTGGGCTGCTTCTACCTGTAATCATGGAAAGTCATGAAGATGTCACTGCGTCTGTGTACAGTACTGTATATATTTTGGATGAACAAAAAGGTTTGGTTCATACAAACCATTAACAAAGAAGTGAGAAACCATTCTCAGTCGTCTTCTTTTTAAATTGTTCTTCAGATACTGATTCTGGACAGCCAAGGGGGAAAAAATGGGTGCAGTGATGGGCAAGAGTCAACAGCGAGGAAAGAAGAAATTCACGAGAGCCACCACAGTGCAGTAGAAGTGACCAAATTAAAGGAAATGCTTAGGCAACGTGACAATGAGATCAGTATCCTTTGACATGGTGCACCGGGCTTAGTTTGGCTCTAATTAACTGAAAATACTACACAAAGATAGGCAGTTTGTGTGATTGTATTTTTTATGCATTAGACTGTGTAGGTAACTGTAGAAGTCAAAATACCAGTACTTTGTTTAAGGTGCATGTGAGTTATAGACTTGCCCTGGGGTTTTTGTCAAAACGGGATTGCTCAAAACTCCTCCTCCCAACACTTATGTCCACTTAAGTTTGAAGCATTTATTTTGTGTACATGTTCTGGGCTCAGACCTTTCATATTATCTAATGTATCATGCACATTACAGGTTAATTTACAGATACTTGTGATACAGCTGTGAAGTTCCTCTCGACCACAATGGTGACGTCGCTCTTGACAACAGTAATCTATACTGTACCTGCACAGCATTGGGTGGAACAGACATTTCACTATAGCATGAACATTATAGGGGTAGTATGACCCATCCATAAATTAAAAACTGGTAAATGGCTAATACTAAAATAATGTTGGAAAATGTTGCCATCCAAACTGAATAGGTAGGTTTAAATTCAAAGTTAGTATCCCACTTCATAATTTCATAGGATGGTAGCAGGAAGCAGGAAGGTCTTTCAAAGAAACGTGCGTGTTATTCATGGCTGGAATCACAGCACTTCCATATATACATAAATAACGAAATATAAGGAGTCTTACATTCATCACCAGCACCGCAAAAACACATGGAATCTTGTTTTATTGTGTATGTGCAGATATATCTTCAACTGATGACTGCAGTTAATCATAATTATTATTAATCATAATTATAGTATTTGTGTTTGAATATGATATTTCTAATGGGCTTTATGGGATTACTCTTCCCTCAGCCCCGTTTACTGTGGCTTGTCATTAGATCACTGCACATTAGTTGGAAAATTGAGATTTCTGCTTGATTATTTAACCAGAAAAACCTGAGCTCTCCAAAATAAATAGAATATTATCTTGGAGATATTTCACCATAGTATTTCTTGGACCAAGGATGTGTAATGTGAATTCCTCTCTTTTTAGATATTCCCTTTCAAAATGTCATACACTGGTTTTCATGTGATGCAAATATAATTGGTAAAATTGCTATTGTGCGTGTTTAAAAGCATTTATTTCATCGAGTCCTGCACACGCTCTACTGACCATGTTGCCTTTATATTCTTTCACTGTGACATTTGTATATGAAGTAGCCTAATCTGCCAGTCCTTCAGCCAGGGTGGTCTGTCTGCTGTATGACTATAGTCTGGGCTGATCAAGCCTGTAGGGGTGACATCATTTCCAGACAGATCCCTAATACCTACCGAGATTCAAACTTGTATGCGCTAGTTAATCACCAAGCTGTGTACGGAAGAGCCCCACCCCCTTCAACTTAACTACACTTAAGATGTACAGTATCTGGGACCTAATGGTTCTTGTGAGCCTACTGTTCCCACACAGAGTTCTCACTGGGTTAATTGTGGTAGAGTTCCCTGTAAAACAAAGGGTGTACCTCTACCCACTACCCCTGTTTGTTTCTATGTATGCTTGACTGTATATGGGAGTTAGGGCACCTGGTAATACTTAGCTGACTCTGTGAGAATGATACATCCACTGCTGCCATGATGAAAGAGCAACAAAGAGAACCAACAAACATTGCAAACTTAAACACAACAAACACATTTTAATACTATGTAAAAATGTCAGGTAGCATTTAGACTTGCCCAGATTTCATCTCCGTTGTAAAAATGTGTCTATGACATCAGTCAGTAGTAAGTTACAAACTGGAGAAATTCATCTTATACCTCAGCCCCAGACATTTAACTATATTTGCTCCAATAACATGTTTTGTGGACAATTCTTCACCCATGAATTACTGAAACTACTGCACAATCATGGCAGTATCAAGGTTACACTAAATTGGACATTACCGGAATGAGCATTGAACAAAACTAACTGAAACAAAAATGTGTAATGCAATCAACCCTAAATTAAATCAGTTTCAGCTCAATTAAAATAAACTGAAATCAGCCAACCTACTCTGGAAAATAACTATACTGAAAACTAAATGGGAAAAAAAAAAAAAAAAAAGTATTAAATACCTATGGCTATATGTATATCCCAGACCATGACTCTTCAGGTAGTTCTCTTTCAGTAAGTGTCTTACTATGTCACCAACAAAACTAAGCCATTCATAAGATGTTGCAATGTCTCAGGGTTCTTAAGTGGATAAACTTAATTTCCAGGTAGAAAAAAATCCATAGTATTGTCAACTAGCATGTTTTCCAATTTTGATTTCTGTTGGTCCACATTGTGATTGTATCCAAGATGGTTTTGACTAATGAAAGATGAGAATGTATTACACAGCGTGCTTACTCCATTTGAGAATGGGTTTTCAGGCTTTTCTTAACTGCTTGCGCCAATGTTCAAGATACATTTGCTTAAAACTACACTTAATCAAAAAAATTAAAATAACAAAAAATGCCATAACATGTACCACTCAAGAATATCTCCCCCCTTGAAAAACATCTCTGAATTTCATAATTGTTATTTCAGAGATGCCAATTTTGGTTAGATAATGAAATGTGTGGACATCTAGCAGGACGACAGTCTTTATCTTTCAGTTGTGGTTTAGTGAAAAAGCATGAAGTGTATTTAATAACACCGGCAAAGGGACTTGAGTCCTGACTTTTTGTATGATAGCTGTGACTGTTTAACTATTGGTCTGATGCAAGAAGAAATCACCGAGCTTTAAATGTGGCTATGATTACAGGGCCTATTATAGTGTTCTTGAATATGGAAATATGTAAGGCAGTGTGACACTCAAATCAGAACTGGAAGGGTGTCATTGTGTGCTGATTTGGAACATTTGATTAATGCTAAGTGAGCTGTGCCGCTCATCCACTGGATATTCTGTGACCCAGTAAAGCAATGCACAGAATTTCACATATGCAACCATAGCTTCAGAGAAGGGTTTATGTTTACCGCCAGCTGCAAATGGCTTTTTGCATAGATACAAATGAGCACTGATTGGATGAAATTGCTTAAATTGGTCCTTTTACAGATTGGAAATGTTGGATTATACTTATTATACTGATCTATGAAAACAGTTTCAGTGCTTTATTTATCACGTGTCCCCTCACTTTACATGTCTTAATTCATTTTTTCATCTATTTTGGTAATAATTCAGAGATGTTAATCAGTGTAAGTGTAAATGAGTTGGTACTTTTTAGAGTGTTGCCTCCAGACTCATAGTATTTTCTGCCTAGTGGTGGTGCTGCTTCTCCTGATATTCTTTTATCCATCAAGCCCAACAATGTTTATTTTAGCCTTAGAGTGGTAAAGCTGTTTCCGAATTTGAGTCTATTTATTCAGGTGAAAATTGACAAGAGTTTAGTTTAGTGTAGAGGGTCAGCAAGGTTCCTCTCTAAAGCCAGTGTGTCCAGGGTTATTGTAGATAGTGCACATGGTGGTGCAGGCTTGTTTGACGGTAATAAAAACAGTTGTGATTTCAAGTGATTACACATTATTAAAAACATAATTATGGATTCTGCATTATGTCTGCCACTGAAGCCCCCTAAATGCTAGGCGGTCGAGAGTCACAACAGTTCAGCAACTGAAAGGAATGATAATGACCGATGCTGCTTCTTGTTGGATACACAAATTGGTCAATCAAGACTTGGGGGCAAATCAGAGCTAAAGGTGTGGGTCTGATTATTTTTACCCAACCCTTGTCTAATCCTGTAATTATAATCTGGCATCTCAAGAACAAAGTTTTTCCTAATTTTTTCACTACTTATCTTATATGTTACAAGTTTAGAGAAGTGTGCGACACCGAGATTGTCAATGCCAGCTTTGATCATTTTAAAAACATTTTCTGTATTCACTGGGATGTACACTTAAAAAAGAAAGACAAGAAGGAGAGCACATCATGAGCTGAGTTTCACCTCAACATTCTGAGTGCATGGCATATGAAGCAGCGTAAAAGCCCCTATAGAAATTTTTGTCATAACCTTGAGGTCTGTGGTATTGTTCAGCATTAATGAAGATATTACATGCCAGAGATTGCAATGATGGAAAAACCTGGTGAACAGTAGAAACAATATAACATAGAAGCCGCAGAAAGCCATTTTTTTGTAAGACTTGGCTCTAATACGTCATTTGGAATTGTGTTGGGTTTAGATTTTGGCAGTTTGAGAAGACTGCATGGTTGGTTTCACTCGAGACTGTAATTGGAGACTTGGTTCCTTCATATTATTGTTCCCACTGACATCCCCTTTGTATTGGCTGACAGGAATAAAAATTAATGTCTCCAGCCCCTTCAGAAATATGTCCATTCATCATCCAAACTAACTTTTTTTGCCCTCTGAATATCCCAAATTATCTGTTGACCGCCACAGATACAGTCTGGCTACAACCAGATGTCTGCTAATCTCATATTATGAAAGGTCTTGAAGGGCCAACTAATGTGTTGCTTGACTCTAAATTATGGGTTGTGATTAGGCCATCAAACACACTTCCATTGACAGTGTAGTGGAAACACAGGCATATATGGCAGGACCTAAATGAGACTGTAATATGTGATTTATATGCAGGTGACACATGCATAGTTTAAAAGTAGGCTGGAAACAGATTATTACCAGCATTGCTTATTATTGGAATACTTAACTTAAACTGTGCTTTCCCCCTATTTCCTGCTGGACCATAACAAGCTTTGTTTGCTTACTTTAACAACTCATAAGCAATCTTGGTACCTTTCTTTAAAATATCTAATTTATGAGACTTTTTAAACAGTCTTTTTACACTACTGTTCAGAACAGTGTAGTTTTTGCATGCAATTCTAGTGAATACAGATGCCAAACATTTTGATTGCCTCTGCTGGCACCATAGTTTCCTCTATGTGCAATAGTGGAAATGATATTGTGTTCCTGTTGTAGTGAAGAAAAAGCACTCTGCAGCTTTGGAAGTAGTGTACAGAAGCTTAACAACCAGGTGTCTATTTGGCATGTTATATTTGTAGGAGCTCTGCTACAGCATCATTATTAAAAACACTACACAGCTATACAGAATAGTACTGAAGAGTTGGAAGCACACAGTCTATTGAGCAGAAATATAGGATATTGTTAAATTAAACTGTCACAGTGAATCGAGAATGAATGGAAAACTGAAATGTATCATGGAAATAAAAGCGTGAACAAGATCTATTCAGGCCATTTTCGCATTTCAGACTCCTCTTGTAGTCACTTAGTCACTCTCTGTCACACTTACTGACACATTTACGCTTGGGCTCAAGAAGACAAGCACATACGTACAGACTCTTCAGCGGGAGGAGAGTTTGTGAAATCTTGGCAGGGTCTGTGCATCCTCTCTGGCTCCCCTTCTCTACACTGATTCATCCCAGACCATGACACATTCCCAAGCCTCTAAGGTCAGATGCCGAAAATATATCATCATTTTTTAAGATAACCTTTACTTACTGACTGTTGTCTCTCCTGGCTTATTTTATTAACACTTGTGTATGTGAGTATTATGTGAACATTGTGTTTCCCATCCAGTGTTTTGTCTAAAGGAGAGTCTAGTCTTTAACTCAGTCCTACAGGCATCCTAGTTAAAATGTTAAAGAAGGAGAAAAAAAGGGCCCAAGATGTTGCTGCTCAGCTTGCCACCATCACCAGCCATCAGAGCCTGTCCTCCCAGAGTGCCTCCAGTTTGTCCACAGTGCCACCCTTGAGACAAGGAAGCATGGATGACATCTCAGCAGACCATGGAGGACGAGCTATACAATTCATGAAAAGAGGTACCTCAGCATTTTTTTTTAATAGTGGTTGTTTGCCGATTAAACATTTAAAATAACGTACTGTAAGATACCTGACCTGTACTGCATCTTAAATGTGGTCCAGCTTGAACTGTTCTGAAATAATTTCTGCATCTATTCCATATCCACATAACATTTTTAGGTTAAACTAGCAAATTATGGTCACATAATTGGAATATGGTGTCCAATTAAAGACACATTTTCTTAAATTTCCCAATTCCCTGAAACTCACAACTACGTTTTATGTCCTTGGGTTGTGATATCTCCAAACCAAAAAAAAACAAAACCTGGTTTTATAATATCAGACATTGCCCCCAATCCAAAACAATCAGGACAATTGTTTTAGTTGCTGTCCTGTTGCAAGCTCCACTGACACTAGTGGAACCACTGGTATTTCATCAGGACAGAGGCAGAATTCTTGAAAACCAATATTTCAGGAGCATGACAAATAAAACCAAACCTGTCTGCATGGCTAGATACTGTTTTATTTAATGTAGTAATTTGGGTTAACCACTCATAATGGCTCATTGGTTTCCATTGTCATTTCACAACATGAAGTGGTTTGAACCCTTTCAGAGCCAGCTCTGGCTTTTCTGTGTACAGTTAGCACATGTTTCTTCTCACCCCAAAATGCTTTTAAAAAAGCACATTTTAGTTAAAACTCCTCATGAAAGGTGTTGCACAATGGCTGTCGATTGCTAGTAAATAGAAAAAAATGAGTCTATTCCAGTGAGCCTAATAAAGTACTGTATAAATAAAATAAAATTTAACAGATGTTGACTCCATTGGCTTTCTGA
This sequence comes from Mugil cephalus, assembly GCF_022458985.1. NCBI lineage: Eukaryota > Metazoa > Chordata > Actinopteri > Mugiliformes > Mugilidae > Mugil > Mugil cephalus. The sequence continues at coordinate 2,957,472 of NC_061786.1, read as the reverse complement.
GCAATGATTTTGTTATAAATTAGGTGCTAAGCCTACAGACAGGTGATCTCTCTCAACTGGAATGTGGGCAATTTTTTTGTGGTCGTGCAGATTTTCAGTGTGCCTGTTTTGGGTGCTTGTGGGCCATATCAAATTCTTCATTTCAGGATTTTAGTGCATGGTGAAGAGTCTGCCATCCCAGAACTACTTACATTGCGTTATTTCTACATCAGTGGGATTACATGTATTTAAGGGTTTCCTTTTGGAGGTCACTCAAGTGACCGAATCTAGTCATGTCAGCAAAGCAAAATTAGACAGTACATTAAACCTGTAATTTGTTGCTGATGAAAAACGGATGAGTTTAAAACCTGGAACATGAGGCATAAACCGGGAATGTTGTAATGTAACACTATTCACACATGACTGGGACTTACAACATTTGGGAAAACATCATTTTCATTTATCATCTCACAAAAAATACAGTAAACTGCTGAATACCAAATTTGTTTATATTCTTTCAACACATAATATGTGTTGTCCATCATGTGATTAAATATGCAGAAGGGTAATTACTATGTTTCTTTGTTGCAACTATGTACAGAGACTCTTACATGTGGTACCATTTTTACATATAATATGTATATAATATGCAATATACATATATATGCAAATAATAACAACAACAACAACAACAATAATAATAATAATAATAAAAATGCATTGATGCATGGTTAACACAACGATGCAGAGTGTGTTGCATAGACTTCTTGATTCCCTTTTTTCAATAGCCAATTTTTCTAGTACTTTTTTTTTTTTTTAACTTAAATGTAACAGGAATGTCTGTCAGCCAGTCTAGCTCTTAGCTTTGCTCTTTGCCAGAGGCAGCATATATTTGACTTTTCCTGTCTTAAGTATGATGATAAACCTGAGCCCTCTTAGTCATAGCCACCAAGCACAGGGTCATGAGCCACAAACTCATCAAACTGCACTCCTGCTTATCCTGACCAGGGTCCCTGAAAAAACAAACACACACACACACAAAAAAACAAACAAACACATGTTTGAACTCTACCCAGTCTGGATTAGTAGCCAAATCACTCGTCTATGGACGAAGAGCAGCGTTGTGAGGGATGGTTATAAAATAGTGGTTAAAGAATCACAATTAAATGATGTGATCTGATATGGAGCTAACATGATCATCTGGAGTGTCCCATTACAAGGTTTGTTTTCATCTAGTCCTCCTTTTCTGTGTCTGATTTTATGGGATGTCCATTCAGCTTCCACTTGGTTGACCCATGTGGCATCTGTTTTTATAACATCACACAGTTATGTAGCCTCCTGTGTTTTAGTTGGCCTGCCCTTAACATATTACATATAAACGCACTAAGGCACAACACTGACATGTTGAATGTAAATTATCCTGCTGTTTTAGTATAGAATGAGAGGACACGGGTCATTTCCCCTAGACTCACAAGCAGAGGTGACTGTGAACCTCTGGCTACCACCATGATGCTGAATAGATGTTGCTTAAATTTACTTTTGGCAAGAATCCCCAAAAAGTCACCAATACTGCTTTCAAGTGACATTTTCATTGCTGCTCCCCCAAATACTGAAACAGATAAACTATGGTGGAAAATAGAAACAAGGACAATAACCGCTCCAGTTCTCTTCATGTATAGATTAATCCAGAGATTTATGATTATCCATTTAGTTTCATTCTTTTTTACATCATATTCATTATCACAGTTTCACAGATGAACAGCTATTATGGTGAAGACCTAAATGATTCTATATGTGACTGTAATACGTGTCTTGTGGTTGTCATGTCAGTGTCTTAACTTCAGGGAATTGTCACTTAGTTGTTTAAGTTTTACTGGAAGTGGAAGTCGTTAAAACCGAGATGTAACTATTGTCTAAGCACTATTCTTCTTTTATATCCAGGGACAGATAAATTTAAGGGGTTGTGAGATGATTAATAGGGGAGAAAAGAAGAAAAGAACAAAGTCCTGAAATACAAATGTTTTTAATATTTTCACATTTTTCTTCTTTGATTTTTGGTGAGATTCTGAATTATTGGAATAAAATGATGAATACAATGTGTCCCTTTCAAATGTATTGTGTAAAGTAGCATACAATGGAAATCCTCAAGGAAAATACATGCACCTCAAAATAATGCTTAAGTCGTTAACTACGTGAGTAAATGTACTTTCCACCACTGCTAGTGACTAACCATCCATGTCATCCCTCTGACTGTGTTCTGGTCAGTCTTCTTTGTTCTGGGAACCAGCTGTTAGCAACACTAAATGAGAGGAGCTTTATTCAGAAGGTTGACTCAAACCAGACATTTGCCATAAAAGTAACTAAATGGGATTTAGTGATTACATTCTTTAAAAAAGAAAGAAAGAAAGAATCAGAAAAGGACATTACACATATTAATTAAACTAGTTCAATACATAAAAACGAATTATCTGTATTGACAAAGTGTCATTCTCAAAGGCATCAGTATCAGTTTAAAATTGAACTCCATATCCTGAGGTTCAACCAAATCTTTACTATTGTTTCCACTGAAGTGGGCTGGTGCTATAAGATGGGTCCATGCTTGACCACTATTGCACACCCTGACCCATTGACCCACATAGTGAATGAGTTATTTTGTTTGTACTGGGGAATTTCGACAAAGCCTAATTAATTACGACTGCACTGGGTTTTGTTGTCAGGTCATACTGTAGGTCCTTGAGAAAAATGTAAGACCAATTTCAGCATCGCATTGGAGTCATGAACTGAGATGGTGTTGACAGACGACTTCACTGTGAAACCAGACTATACAATGACTCTATTAGGTCATTTTTTGCCAGCAGTATTGCTACTGTCCACTCTGTTGTGAAAAAGTTGCTAACCCCTCAAAAATTCCCAGGTTCCTGTAAGTCCCTTGCTAGCAGTTACATGTAAACTCTGGAATGTTCAACCGCTTTTCTCACACTTCATGAGAAAACTCTGTCTCTTTCTGCTCTGTTTGCAACCAACATTGTGAGCAGAGCACACTTCCAACTCCATCAGCTGTTAACCAGCAGGGAAAACTTGATGTTGTCCAGAGAGACAACACTTGGCACTTTGGGGAGCACAAGCTTTTAAGAGCACACTGAGCAGTTCCAGGAGCATCAGAAAAGGCACTTCTTCTGCTTATAGTGTTTCTGACTTCTCGGGGCACACCTGGTTCCAATAATATTTTCAAAACGTGCAACATACTGGGGTGTCAAAAATGGTTGACTGTTGCATATTGCATTTCTCTTAAAAAGCCAGAATGTGAAAATTATTAGAGGTGCACTCCATTGACACACTTCTTCTAGCAATACAGTGCAGCATGTGGAGTATCGTATGTTTCACATCTGAAGCTCCTATTTTCCATGACCCACTTGGAGATTCGTAGCTAAACTGTATGTACATTAGATCATTGTTCTTTATGCTGCCCTAATTCAAAACAAATGCACTATGCTCCCCTTCCTCCTGCTCAGTGGGTCACTGAGTGTTTATGGATGTTTTAATTTTCGTTTAATCTGAGGGTTCTGGTGCTTTAGCCACAGCCTCTATGGTTACACTGAAGGTAATTGCTGTCCCCCGAAGATTAACTGTAAATATAATGATGGTGTACTTTCCATGGAAACCATTTGTGCTGATTGAATGCTGTATAATTGATTCTACTCTTTCCATAATACCTACTTCTGTACTGGGTCAGCACAGAATAAATGGACAGTAGGGAGTTTTTTTAGATGATCACGGCCTCAGCAGTAGCATTCTTTACACATTTTCCTTGTAGGACTGGATTTGTGCTGTGTGCGCTGTAGGTGCAAATGCTCAGTGTATTCTTTCTGTGCTTACTATAGTGCAAAAAGATGTTACTAATGTATGTACAAGGTGTTCGTGTTTTGATTCAATCTGCTGATGTCTTGTATTAAGAGGACCAGCTGAAAGGAGACTTGAGACATACAGGGAGATTGAGATCTTAGCGTAAATCCTGCTAGCATGTAATGAGACGCTGATGATCCTAGCAGGCCTTCCACACGTTTCTGTGAGCTCAACAGAAGCCTAAACCAAGTAGAGACACTTCAGTAAATAGGATATTATTTCCTCCTTCAAGAGCTCACTGTAGGATATGTCATCCTCCAACATCCACACAACAGTCATTCTTTTCTTTTGCTGGTGTTTAATTTCTAAAAATTTGTTGAAACAGCAACAATAGTCACGACACATTCCTTCCTGGTAAAATCTCTGTGGTTTGTCAGCACTTTAAGCACGGAAAAGAAAAATTAGGAAACTTGGCCTAACGTCCATGTGATCTCATTGTCCCACAAATTATGTTAGTACAGCATAATATGATGTCATATCATTCTTAGATATTCCTGGAATGTTGCTCTTTAGGAGAGTCGAAAGGAGTGCATTTCCCTTAAGAAACTCTAACACTGATTTGTTGAGGTTGGCTCTTGCAAAATATGTCTGTGAGGTGGCTGCTGGTTTCAATCAGGGCTTTCCAAAAATAAAGAGCTGAAATTCCTAACTGCCCTGTAATTAATCTCACATGGGTTACTGTCCTATGTATATCTTTAGTTAGAATCGATTCGTCACTAATGTCCACACATTTTAGCAAGGGTGGAATTTATCAGAACTGATTGTGAAGTTTTGGATTTGTCAAGGACCAGAAGAATCTTGCAAAATAGTGCTGGTTTGTATGATTAGATTTTGTAACAGCCACGCAAGTACAGTGTTATATACAAAAACCCACAAACATCTCTTATTTCTTAACAGCATAATAACACAAACTGATTATGCCATATGTTGCACAATGTAAAGTTTATGCAAACATATTATTTTACTTTTTTTTGGTAATTGACCTATTTTTACTTGTAATAGCATGAAAAGCACATGTGTCATTAATAATGCTCAACAACATTAATCACAGTTACATTTCATAGGCAGGTCTCCACTAAGGCCCTGGTGTTGTGCAAGCTAGTAGGCCATCATTTTAACTTGAGCAGAGTTTTGACGTGACATGTCAATTTAAAAATCTATAACCGTGTTTGTATTTGAAGCAGATGTATGGAGCTATAGTCAGAACAATGGCATGTCCCAAATCATGTAGGTCCTCATATGTTGGAAGGTGCCAAAGATAAGTGGCGGGAGCACGCTGACATGACCAGAACTGCTGTTTATGTTTGTGTTTATGTTCTCTGTAATCACTGAATGGCAGCCTAATAGTTCTTCAGTTCTGTACGTGGGTGTAGGTGGGAGGTCAGCAACATCAGTGGGGCTCCAGCTCACATCTGGCTGCCAGATTGGATTTGAGTACCTGAGGATGTGGGAACATGTACAGCTCAAGACTGACTGTTCAGATTTGCGCAGCAGGACCTGACACAATTTCCCATAGTTAGTAATAAAAAAAGCAATGTGACAAGCATGCAACCTTGTAAAGAGGGTGGATTTGATTTAGCAAATGCGTTTTAGCACGGACCTGGTGACATTAGCGGTGCACGACAGAATAAGTTTCAATGATGGATTGTATCTCCTCAGCTCCAAGGCTGTCAATGGGAAAACAAGAGGCCTTTGAGACCTTTGTAAGGGACCATGAGGACCACCTGACCATCGAAGACAACAAGAGCATACTCAAACAGAGGTTGGTGACTAGTTCCATCTCTATTTCTTGTAATGTCCATATGCTAATTTTGTACATTTTTTGCTTATATAATTTTATATTATATTATGCATATATTATTTTTTTTTTAAACTTTTTATTAATCTTATTTTATGTTTTACTTGTGGTTCTCAAGACTCATTTTATGTGCAGCTAAGCTACTATGAATTTCTCAAGTTAACAACTTGTTACATTTTATACATTTACAACCTGATTGTTTAATTTCACGCAGGCTATTTCAATATGATCAGTTTTTACAGTGCTGCTTGGTGTTTAGCACTCACTCAGTGGTGATAAATTACAGAGGGAACAGTTTTGTTTTGAAACCCCTCTTATAACTCACACCCAAAAGTGCTCTACTCATGCATATACATTGCATCCTTTTGTCCGTCACAATCATGCCCATGTGTCTATTTGTGTCTAAGAAACAATGCCATTCAAAATGTTTGCATTATTTGTCAAACGACAACTGAAAATAGAAGTGGGAGTTAAAGCATAATGGCTACATAAATGGTCAATTTAAGGTGTTCCATTATTGTTAGGGTTATCAGCACATGCTAAAAATAAAATATCTAACCCGTTGTATACTTGTATACAACATTTTATTTAAAATTCTCTATTAGCAGCGTACATAAAAAGAAAACAGTCTCAATTTGCCATGCTTTTGGACGTTTTTCCATACACTATTTATTGAAACATCATGGTCCTTTAACACCTGGATTCTTTTGAACAGATCAGCAGAAGCCAGGAGACTTGGAGAGCAACTGAATGAAGCCAGAAACAGAATCAGTAAGTTGTCTGAACAGATGGAAGCTGACTTCCAGAGATCGCTTCACACTTGGAAACACCTCAGTTCTATAGTTTGCTGTCATGTTTCACTCTTGTTTGCTATTGTCCTAACGTCAGCCTCCCTATAAAATGTTAATGAATAGTTGTTGTGAGGGTTTTGTGTAAATATCTCAGCACATTCCTGAATGGTTCCAAGAGGCGTTCTGATTTCCATCTACCTAGTTTTCCAACATGTACTTTTTACAGGTCTGTCTCAAGCTGTTTTATGACAACTCAGTAAGCACATCCCCGTGTTCTCCTGGATAATCCCTGACAGGTAGCCTTGCTGCACCAAAATGAGTCCTGGCCTTAACTTGGGACAATACTGAGAGATTCTAGCCTGGAAACCTGGTCTGGGGTTGCTCTGTCAAAGATCAGCCGGACCAGTCAAATCACTTGGGCTTTAAGCAGTGATGGACTTAACAATAACGTACTCATACACGTCATCTAAGTGCAGTGGAGTTGTATTTGTTTACAACAAAATGGGCCTGATTGGTTTTATGGCTATCCAATAGCATTTATAGGCTTGTTTTTTTTTTGTTGCTTTATTAGTTAAAACATCCCATAATGAAATCCAAATCATGTATTCCCAGACTCATATTCTGACAAGGACTGAGTTTTGCTATGATACCAAATGGAGAAACTGTGGTTGGAGCATAGATTCCTGGATGTGCTATGATGTGTATGACGCAATTGATAGTTCATTAATCTATTTAGTTTTATATTTTGTAAGATGCAAAAGATCCTTCAAATTGCCTTGTTAGCAAGGAGTTCATATTGCTTTGAAGTTCAGTAACATGTCATAATCCATTGCTTTTCACAGAAACATCAGTGTCACCAGTGGCAATAAGTTTAAATGATTATGTCTTGTTGCTAGAATTTTCCAGTAAACTCAGAGCAGTTAAAGATGTGTTATAAGGGCTGTATCTGGTTTGCATTTACTATCACAAGCTACATTTATGAATTTCCCTGGCCCGCGTGTGTCTGTGGCTCATTTCACATGCCACTGAAATGGATAGGCTTCCACCAGTGCCAGGCATCTCTGCTGCCTCAGATCACGCTTGGTGGTTTGGTAGCATTCGCCTGTTAGCCTAATACATGCCAGCATACACTTATCACCGTTGGAATTTAATTTTTTTATTTTTTCGGCATTTACTCCACAAGGTGCTGACGCCGCTGTGTATGTCATATATCACATCAGAAATCAGCAAAGACAGCATGTAGAATATTAAATCTTCAAATGTGTTCTGCAGACATCAGCACTGTGTGGCCCACACCACGTGCATAAAATGAAAAAGAACTGGATTTTGACAATTTTAACATTTTTTTATTTGAGGTTTAGCAACTAAATTCCTCGTCGTATTCAAATTTGGAAGCATTCCCCAAAAACATCTTGACGCTGTCAAATGTTATTACACTGTTAGGTAGCTGCATTCTTCAAGGATGAGAGAGTGTTTTTAGTGGAAGGTGCTTGCCTTTTCTGGCTGGAAAGTAGTACTATAATGTTTAGTTCAGTGTGTTTCCTTGCCATCTTGGAAGTCCTGCTTGGAAATTTTACACCACCTGTGTCTCATGGTAAATGTAGAACATGGAAACAGTCAGCATGCCTCGCTTTTTCTGATGGATGTACCCAGCATGAGGGTCAGTAGCAGGGGAGAGGTGGTAGTTCAAGGAACCTTCAGTGTCAAAACATTTGCCCGGTTTACACTATTGTTCTTGGCCACTGCATATGGCTTTGGAATCCAGTCCCACAAGAGAAGTATACGTTCTGAGATCTTTGGTCCAAGAAGTGCAAGGATATATATTTATTCAGAGGGATCAGTGATGCACATCTTCTGTAGTATGAAAGGTGTAGGGCAGCTTGAAATAAGCACTATCTCATTGCTCTGCCAGATCTTGGGGGGATTTATGAAGCACAGTCTTAGGTGGAGCATCTGGTATCTGCTTTGGTATCCCAGTTTCATCCCCCACTAACCTTTGCTGAATTGACCCAAAGATTTTGAGACGGATTGCAATAGAAAGTTTCAATTGTATGTCATCACCAAGAAGATTGTTCCAAAGCCTTGAGAAAGAACACTGCAGGATGAATCTTCATGCGTTTCTTTGAAACCCTGAGCTAGATTTTACATGGCTGTTGCTATGATTTATTTGTGGTGCTATCAGCTGCTCATTAAAATGGTTTATGTAATGTCCTTGCTTAGCTTATGGCCTCAGTCAACACTGTCATGAACGCAGTCATCCAATAAAAACAGAGAATGTTTAGTAAAGCTTTCTGTTCAGTGTTAACAACCTCTGTATCCTTTATTTTTATATGCAGCACTTGTAGTGGTTTTTTATTAGTCTCAGTATTTATTATGAACCTGGAACCTTTTATGTTTTTGATGATGTACAGTATTAATTCTTCTTATGCACATATTGACACCCGCTCAGATGATGAGAGGCTGGATTGCATGTGTGATGCTTGAACTTTGAGCTCACTCTGGTATTTATGCGGCGTATCACATTTAATCTCCCGGCCACAAAAATGACCAGATATTTATTGAGGTTTGTAGCTTGAAACTGGTCCTTAAAGTCGACGGCACGTCTCCTGATGGTGTGGGGGGGAACCCTGTGTGGTTTGGAAGAGGTTGTGTTGTCAAGCCAGTCTCGCCCTGAAAGAAGGATAGGAGCACTGAAGTGATATTAAGTATAGTGGTAAGCACACCGCCCGCTACTATTACTCGACACGTATGCAAATTATTTCTTGTCTGTTTCAGTTTGATGCATTGCTAAATGTGTAGCTGTTTTTGGAGCTTCAACAGTTTGTCCTGACCTAAAGTGTTTGACTCTTCAAACATACATTATAGTTTAGTTGTAATCACTTCAGCTGTGGCTCAGTATGTAGAGCGGGTATGTGCTACATGCTGAAGTTTCCTTGAGCAAGACACTGAACTTGCTCCCAGTGCATGGCACTGGTATGTGCTTGTGTGAGCAAATGGGTAGATGTTTACCAGTAGGTAGAAAATGTTATATAAAAGGAAGACCATTTACCATTCGGGGGATAAAATCAATCACCTAGACATGCAGACTGCTGCTACAAACATTTGTGAGAGAACGGGTCGCTCTCAGGAGCTCAGTGAATTCCAGCGTGGTACTGTGATAGGAGTACAACTGCACGGCGAGTCCAGTCCTCGCTACTAAATATTCCACAGTCAAACCCAACACCTTTGGGAGGAATTAGACGAAATAGAAGACACAACAGAGCGGGTTCAGTGGATGCTGAGGCACATAGTGCACAGAGGTCACCAACTTTCTGCAGAGTCAGTGGCTACAGACCTCCAAACTTTATGTGGTCTTCAGATTAGCTATTAGAGAACCTTCACATTATTATTAGAGAGCTTCATGGAATGGGCTTCCATGGCCGAGATGCTGCATCCAAGCTAAACATCACCAAGTTACAATACAAAGCATCAGATGCAGTGGTGTAAAGCACGCCACCACTGGACTCTAGAACAGAGACGGTCTCTGGAGCGACGGATAAAGCTTCTCCATCTGGCAATCTGATGGACCAATCTGGGTTTGGTGGTTGTCAGGAGAACGATACTTGTCTGACTACATTGTGCCAAGTGTGAAATTGGAGGGGGGATTATGGTGCAGGGTTATTTTTCAGGAGCTGCAAATGGTGGGCTGATCATTGTAATAGGACGTATGTATTTAATCAGGTGCAGTTCAGTCTCTCAGGTATGCAGGTATTTATCACAATCTGGTCTTCACAACACATGTTTGTGAAATTGTATGATGGCACAAAGGAGCTTCCTGAGGGCATCATAAAAGAAAAGTTGTTGTTGCTCAACAGTGCAGAAAAGGATACAAAACCATCTCTAAAGAGTTTGGAATCAACAAATCCACAGTCAAGTTTAAATGCAAAAAATTTAGAAACAAAAGTGGCGCTGTACATACAGTATCTCTCTGAGATAGATATGGTTTTAGTATTCTGTAGTTTAGTTTCCATCAGCAGCAGCAATATTTTTGAACCATGTTTAAGATTGCTTGGGCAGAATATTCCCTAAAAGGTAAGTCTGCTTCGTGCAGCAGGGCCCTGACAAATTAGATAGTCATCATGTGTAAATGATTGGTATGGAACCTCTAGCGAGTGAAGATGATTGTTATTTGTTTCTTAAAGCATTTACTAAGCATCACTAATGTCTGTGATCACAGCTGCAGCTATGAAGCTGTGATTGTGGATCTGGATAATGACAGTGTATTTATCATTGAATCTGTGATGCTATGCATATGTCTGTCTTATAACTACATTTCACTGCCCGACAATGTAAATTCAAGCATTTGAATCCACAGAGATTTTATTACATGCAACAGATCAGTTCAAGAGAACTGGTACTCCAATACAACACTCTGTACGACTACAATGAAAGGTCAGATATGACTACTGTCAAAGTCACTGGTGCAGTGTGGGTCAGTCAGGCTTGTGGTGGTCTGTGAGAGAGCTAGGTGAACTTGCTCCTCTAGCTTTTTGTCTAACTGCTCAGTAGCTGTTACAGACTTGTGTTCTGGGCAGCCATAGCTGAGGATGTGCTACATCATGCTTTTGCTACAACCGGTGGTGGTCTTCAATATAAGACAAAAGATTTACACGGAGGTAGTGCAGAAAACTACCGCCCTATATCCCACATTTCGGCACAATTGCTTGGTCTTAGATTTATGAAGAAGCTTCACTACATGCAAGACAGCATGTAGATGGTGTTTGCTCCATTGCTCTCCATGTTGGCTTCCAGGGCTCCTTACACTTTGTCATCCTGTCATCATGGCATCCTCATAGCATAAATATTTTTTAATCCCCTCATGTTATTATGAAAGAAGACTCTACATCAATTAGTTGTGGGTCATGTTTGAGAGAGTTGTGTCAGTTACAGAAGACTCATGCTGTCTACCTGACCACAATGTGAAGCCACAGGGTGTCTCAGTTCATTTACATTCTCAGCTACCCAAACACATGCTATGTGAGAAGTCCACAAACCCTACTTCATACTCCAGAGGCATTTGGAAAAACACTGTCATCATGGGCACAATATGTCCATGTGTGTCATTTATACCGTTTCACATCATCCATTCACGTCTCCACCGTCTACCCAAACCCCAAAAAGTGGTCCACATTGAAAAGTGTTTTAAAGAGATGAGCCGGTTGCATGGACACTTTGCAAAAAAGTAAAATAACATTAAGCATTTTGTTGGCCTAATAGCATGATTCCCTAAATCATTTTTGACTAACTGTTAGAATGTCAATACAAATACCAATGTGCTCTTTTTGCTGCTGTACAAAACACCCGTTTTTGGTGCAATCTAATACTTTATCTGGATTTGTCATCTTGGAAGCAGCGACCTCAGCTTTTAAGTTGGTGATAGGATCATATTACTGAAAGAACAGCCACACAGCCCACCTGTATGAGACCCAGGGGATTGTAATGGAAACTCACCACAAAACATACCGACATTCAGTGTCCATTTCATCCTTCTTTTCTGGCACATAATTACACTGGTCATTTATTGCATTCATCTTTGAGCTCAGTGTAAAATGATCTGCTTTTGACACCTATTGATGCCTTGGGCATTCCAACACAATCTTGTGTGAGTTAGAAATGGCCTGAAAAATAACCCACATGATATATTTTAGTCCATTTACTTTACAAGTGGCCTTTGCCCACTACTCAAGCATTTCATTGCCAATTCCATGGGTTCTGTAGTAATTAACTACTTCAATTAATGAACACTGAGTAAACAGAAGAGCAGACCTAAATTGCTTACCCATATGCTAACCCAGTATTAGTGCCACAGGAGGGCCAGTGACCCAAACGATCCTGGGTTCATAAGAGTTCATTCAGAGGGCTGTGAAAGCATAAAACTCAGCAGTATGTCCTGACTTAATACAATGTTCTGAAAAATAAACTAGTATGACCTTTATTCTGCATCTTAGAAATGTTTAATGTGAATGTGTGATCACACTGAAAGGCTGTTGAGTGGTTTGAATCTTGACCTGTGGTTATTTTAATGTGGCACACCCTCGAGGATAGTTTCTTGTTGCTCTAGGGTCTAGATATCTCCTTTCATTGTGTATTTTGTATATAGCTCCAGCTTTGGATATTTTGTCTATAGATCGACGTGTGTTAGAAGTCTGTTAAGCTTTTTGACCAAACCGAGTACAGGTAGCATGTGTGACTTGTTTGAAAATATGAACTACAAATGTCACCACACAAAGACAGAGGGCTGAAGGAGTTAGATTGTTTCCAGATTTTTCTGGAGCAGTGTGTCATAAGTACAGTATAACAGGATGGACTTATATGTATTTCTTTTGAGGTTTTAAGGTTTGTTTCTTTCTCTTTCAGCTGAGTTGAAGAAGCAGTTAGAGATGCGGAGGAGACAGAGAGCTGCTCATGGTAAGATCAAGCTGACGAAGGATATTCTCACAATAAAACTTTCAGCATGTGTTTGTGGAAGAACAGCATCATTTCCCTCTGCCCACATGCATCACTTATATCTCCACATGTTGCCTGTTTGTTGAACTGAAAATTCAAATTCAGGCAGCTGACTCCTCAAGTGTCTTTTTGATTCTGAACTCCTCTCAGAATGAGGTGGTAAACACTGAACACATGGTGGGAGTTCTTGTACTGTACTGTATGTGCATCAGTGGCCACTTCAAAGCTTTTTCAGTCGGCCTCAGTGACTGAAAGCTCAGTGACCATAGACTGGGCGGCACAACCCTTAGACCCCTTAATTTACTCTTTTCTGACTGTTTTGATCAGTGCCATAAATCCTTTGATGAGGAAATCTGGTTGTAAAGCACACAAACATCTCCCTCCAATCAGGCGCCAAAGGCTTTTGTTGTTATTTTGAGTCCCGCATCAGAGAGCCCTTCCCACAGCCTGGCTTCTATTATCCACTTCCAAAAGTTTAAACTCTTCTTTGAAGGAAATATACTGACATGTACAGGCACTTACTAGTTTCTGAGCATACAACAACAGATATACAACTTAATTTCTGACTGTGAATTTGCAAGCTATGTCCGTGTTGCTATCTTTAAACGACCTTTCCTCTTGCCTGTCCAATTGTACTGTAGGTGTCATGGGGAATGACACAGATGTTGAAGAAGAGTTTGACCCAGTGGAAGAAAACTTGCTCAAAAACATTGAGCAGGAAAAAATGTTGTAAGTTACAGTGCACTTTTATGAATTACCATACCAAATGTTTTCATAGTTTTTTTCCAAGCTCCTGCTTGGATTGATTGGACACAGCAGATGCTGTCTAACACGGACCAAAGATGAATTTGGTGCTGCTAATATCTCCTGTCAGTTACAAGAGCACCATTGGCCGACTAAAAGCACTGAGGACAGAGATTGAACATCTGCAGCTGTTGTTGGAAAAAGCAAAGGTCAAGCTCCAGAAGGACTTCCTTAAGTGGTGGAGCCAAGAGGCCTCCAGTTTGCAGGTGACTGACTTTACCTTTCTCTCTCTGTGTGACTAGACCACAGGAAGCTTCTATAAACAAGATGGAATGGGTAGTATACGTTTCTGACATTAGTCTTGCCTCATTATTATTGTCTCTATATTTATGGATGTTGTCTTTTGAGTAGTACTGGCCTCTACGGACTTGGTGTGCGTGTGTGCGTGAGTGCATGTGTTGTAAGTTGAAATGCATGTGTCTTTGACTTTGGATTCTTTGGTGGCACCAGCGGGACCCTGGCAGCCTCTGTTCAGCATCATGCTGAATGGGCCCTGGTGAGAAGACACATATGAGGCAAACACACAGAAACATATTTTTCCATGTGGGTCACAGTAGAGCCTGGAGAGCAGCTTAAAGACAACATGGCAACAGCATTGATACATCTCAGCAGTTAGTCTTAGCAAGGACTAAATGTCCAGGAGCTTTCACAGAAACACAGTGGGAGATAAAAACTTAGAATTAATATTTTTATGTTGGTGCTTAAATACTTTGCTCATGCTGTAAAAAAGAACATTTGACAGTGTGATGAAATAAAATGTTGCAAAAGCTTAAAATAGTCCCAGTTCACGTATAACACTCACTTACAGAGAAGTCTTACACACAATCCAAATGACTTGATGGCTGTTGTGCACATTTCGGAAACCAAAAGAATATGTTAAGCAGCAACATCTGAGGAGCAGACACTGCTGGTTTCTGCTCTCGGTTTTGATCTTATGAGGCTAATATCTCACATCCGAGCAAGGTTTTGGGAATGTGTCATTCAGTGTCAAATGTTCAGAGGAGGAAGTCTAACAGACTGCCTTACATCTGCAGTTTTGGTCCTTAAAGCAGGAAGCAGATTGTTTTCCTCGCCAGTATGTAACCAATGCTTTGTTCATCCATTTATTGTTCTGTTGTTGTACAGCACACATGCAATCACTTACAGTTTGACTAAGACATGATGCTGATAGAGGACCCAGAAAGCCTGGGTTCCTCAGTTGCTCCTACATATAAGATAAATATGGCCACGTTGTGTTTAAATGTCAACAGCACCGAATGCTGTTTCTGTTGAGCAGCGTGGAATCATTTCTCAATAAATGTTACTAGGAGCCTGAGTCAGCGGCCACAGCCAGACATCACACAGGGTCACCAAACGGAACCTTGAAGCCATCTTCACCTGGCACTCCAGGATATCGGTGAGACATTTTCTTGGAGTGATGTAAAGACAGCCTGACTGCTTTTTGTCTTGCCTCCCAACCCTGCAGCAGATTTAGAGGTACACCAACTAAAAGTGTGGCTGATTACTTTTACATGTAGTGGCCATGTCATTAGACATACATCGTGAGCCTTTACGGCCTCGTTGATTTCATACAGAAGCTAGACAAGTAACAGGGAGAACACAGTCCTCTCACAGACTCATTGCTGCTCAATTCATTAATGTTATTTTTACCCTTTCACCATCTGTGCTTGAGTAGTTCTTGGTTACAGGCCCACCACCTGTAGCTCCTTGCTACTTGTTTCCATGGAACAAATATCAGTGTATGTTGAAATTTAATGTCGTCGTGTTTGTTTGTTTGAACTGTGGTGATGTTATTGAAGGCAGTGGCTCACTCTGTAACACTTAGCAATTGTAGAAGTGGTAGCTGACAACCCGTATCTGTCAAGAAAAAAGTGATGACGTTGTACCACATCCTCAGAAATAATCAGTTCAGTGTTTGTACAGATTATGTGTAGATCTTGGCCACATACTGTGTACTACTCAGACTCATTCATATTATTTTTTGTTAATGCCGGGACCAGTAGATCATGTTAAACTGCGGTTTTGTATCAAACTGAATTCTGTGTTGAATTAAAACATTCAAAATATTAAGTTCAACTCTATGACCCCTCAGAAATCTTGTGCATAAAATGATGAACATTGTATCATAGCTCCCTCTTGTGGTTCAGATTTGGACATGCATGTGATGATATGAATAAATACTGCATTTTCTCAGGACCTCATGCAGTAATCCACCTACATGCAATGAAACAGATCTGCCATGATGCAGTCAGAGTAATCATAAAAAGTCTCTTCACTCATATAGTGCTCCAGATCTGAGCAGTACAGTGAGAGACTCTCCATCAGGCCCTCTCCCAAATCCAGAGCCTCCCATCTCTCCTGTTCAGGATCTCAGGTCAGCCCAGCTTCAATTCATCTCTTATATGTTTCCTGTTAGGTGCTTATATTACATGCCACCATATGTCCTTGTCACCATTAAATGGTAATCAGTACGTGTGTGCATTTTAGAAGCACCGGCCACAAAAGCATACCTCCATTTCCAGCTGTGCCAGCCTGGTATGACACGTCCCTGGATGAGAAGGTGACTGGCTCCACTCCATCCTCTGAGTGGAGGTACGTGACACATCTGGAAACTCTCAGAGTTCCAACAAGCATCCAGACACTTTGTTCAGTGAGATTTGTATGCAAATACATTTCAGCTATCAGTGGTGACCTTGAAGGAACAAGATTGTGAAAACCTCCTCATCCTAAATCCAACATTTAAAACCCTGCGATTGACAGAGCTGTTGAGAAGTTCGTCATTTCTCTCACACGCTGAGTTCAGGCCCCGGTGATGTTTGATTATTTACCTCAGCACATGGCACCAAGAACTTCAAACAGAAGTTCTTTGAATTTAGGAACCATGTGTGTTTCCATATATTTCCACAGAACAGTGGCATACTGTAACCCATAGCTTGGCAGAAGCTATTAAATCTATACACACAGTCTGGATGTGTAGATTTTATAGCTGCGCTGTGTTTTCTCTACACTTATGAATGTGCCCATAAATCTTTATGTTTTTGTGAAGTAATGTCTACAAACTCTGTTCACAAATCAAACACTCTGGGTCTCACTTGGATTTACCTTTTTACAACCACAGTAAAACACTCAGCGTGCTCCATATAGGCCTTTGTTCACCTTTAATTCACTTGCAGTACAGAGACACTGTTGTTTAAGACAGACTCTATAATATGAGGAGCTGTTACGTGGTTAAAGTCATGAACAGTAGAAACATTTCAACAAACAAAAACAATCTTTTCATCTTCTTTACAGTATGTTTTAGCAATACAAAGTTATCATCTGTGTCTCTGTGTGTATAGCTGATGCTAAGATCATGTGACAGTTACTGTGTGTACATTTCAGGGCCCTGGCCCCCACCACAGTCTCCTCCTCGTCTATTCCGCTGACTGGAGATCAGCAGGCTGACGCTGACATCCTGGCTTTTATCAGGGCTAGGCAGAATCTCCTCAGCCGGACAGGTAACATTGCCACCTGGTGGTAGGACGCTTTAGACACTACAAAGGTGTCTAGCAACTCTATTTTGACAGGAAAGCCCCCATCCTTGGTTGTTTGGTAACCCCAGTATGGTGCGATCCTTCCCACCATCCCTTACCAGTGCATGCTGGGAAGTGTAGGAAACTGCATAAATGATGGATAACAGTCAATAGGGCTGTTCCAGAAAGTAAAGTGTTTTAGTTCCTGATATCCTGATATGATAAGTGCTTTCTCTTGTTACATCATTAATTAACATTAAACATTTCTTCAATTTTCAGGCCCACCTTAGCAGTGATATGAAGTTTGCTGTCATTTGGCCACTTATCAGACTCCACATGTGCCAGGTGAAAGAATGATCCAGTACATGTGCAATAGATGAGTTATATCGTTCTGTCCAAAGCACTCCACACATCCTGTGTCATTCTCTCATGCATACACACACTTAGTGACCTCCTGGAGATGGGGCCTGTGATATAAACAGCATCAGTGTAAATCGCAGCAGTTCCCCCGGCCATTTGATCTGAACAAATGTTGTCTCAAGATATCAGAGGAAGGAGTCGGAAAGCTGTCGGTTCCAGCACGTGGTTGAATGTAATGAATTTGCACATGAAGAGAAAATGTTTTTTTATATTACTCTCTGTAATATAGCTTTTAATACTCCCTTGTGTTGCTCTAAAATGTATATAATACTGTCTGTAAAGCTTATTTTTTTTATTTAAGTTGCATATACTATTAAATCAAGAGGAAAGAAGTTGTGAGATGTTATTATACAGATTACTGTTGTGTAGTTATTGAAGAAATTACAGACTGGTCTGCACATTCTCTATGCTGCAGTCAGCTGTTACAATGTGACTTAAACTCTTTTTAAGTAATGCAATGTTATTTACATTTTTGTACATAGTCACATTTGGTTTGGTTACAATAATAAATGTTAAATCCTTTTTGTAGAGCTTTCACTTTACATTTCCTCTCTTGAAAATGCTTCTTTTCTAGAGGTATTCACCTGGAAAATTACCCAGAGAAACTGACTTCCTTTGCAGTTCACAATTGTCAGTCATTATGATGTCAGTATGGAAAATACTGTCCATTATTAGTCAAATATGTTCCACTCTTAAATACATTCTAAAAGCTGTACTCGAGCAATGATTTTAAGTTCTCCCTCAGCTGCCTTTGCACGTATTGTATGTAAGATTATGTGAGCAAAATCACTCATTGTGTTTTACTGATGGATCATCAGGTTGTTGATGTGTTGGTCTGAGCACACTGCCTTTAGGAACACAAAGAGGTGGGGCCTGTCCCAGTGTTCTTAGTCAAAGGCACGGAAACACCCTAGAGAGGATTTTGGTTACATTTTCTTAAACTAAGTTACTGTCACATACATGTCTTTGCACTAAGTAATGCCTTGTTTTTGGCAACATGTTATTGCATTGTTCATTGTAGGCAGTATCAGTGACACTAAGGTACATAAAGTAGACTGGTCAGTGCAGTACTTTGAGTGGCCTATGACATGCCTGAAATGTGCCTGTTCATTTTTACATCCTTGCTTATGCTCGGCCACTGCATCCATCAATACCAGTCTACCTGTCCATTCACCATCATTGTGTATGTACCAGGCAGAGACAACCTGTCAATGTGTTTGCATGGCTTTGCATTGATTTGTTTGACAGATGACAAGCAGCTGCACACTTTGCATCCAGGCTGAGTTGCCTTGGAGAAGGATCTTTCTTTGACCAAATACTGATATCTGTTATTTCATTCAGTCACTTCTTATGAGCCTAATCAAGAGTACATGGCCATGTGTGTTCCCAACAAGTCAGTATTTTATTTTTCATTCCACATATGTTTCGAATTGACTTCTGTGATAAAAACTATAGCCCTTTTATTAAATAGCTATAAATCTCTAAATTGTTTTCTTAAAATATCCATGTGAAAATGATATAACTGTAAGAAAGGCTTGTAGTAACTGATTCTCGTAGCACATTAGAAAACTATTTCATTTTTAAAACTGGTTGACAGCTTTACTGTCCATTATTTATCCCACCATAGATACGGCTCCTAGGAGTTCATATAGAAAACAGAGCAATAATAGACCTGGATTTATTCATGTGATTCAAAATAAATGATAATGTTACTCCTGAACTGGTAGATAAGTAAATAAGAGATAGTGCAACCTTGACCTTCTCCTGATCTGTGTTCTCTTCACAATCTGATTTTGCTGCCCCCCAGTGGTGAAATATTTTTTGTTATTGCTCAATGTACTGTATGAATATCAGCTTTTTATTCAAAAATTTTTGCAATACTATAATATGTGGTGTGGTGTTTTACCTACGGTGCTCTTGCTGTTTACAGACTACACTGGTAACACAAACAGAATAACTTCATTCAGAGAGAAGGGGGAAGTTGTCCTGCACGGACTACTGCTGTAGTTGTTGGCATCTGCTCCTTTGTCAGTGTTTTCCCTACATCCTGCCAGACAGTTTCACCTTCTAGCTTTATGGACAGCAAAGTAATTGAACTCCAGTAGAGGCTCTTTGGTTTATGGCTCACAACCAAGCAGTGCTCTCCACACCTCTCCAAACTGCTATCTCCTTCTCCTTCTGACCATTAACAGACCTGGCTAATGAATGAGGTGGAAATTTGAAATTTGATAACTGCTCTAGCAGACATCTATGGGTTAGAAAATCAAGGATTAATAGTGATGAGACTTAAAGTGTCCATACTTCTTTAAATAAAATGCATCATTTTGTGCAGTTATTATCTTCTACCAATTTAAGGATCCACTCAATTGTTGTGTCGCCTAAATTACATTTTAAACATGTTTCTAATTAGAAGAATAAAAGTATCTGTGGGATGCAGGCCCACTCTGGCATCAGCACGCCACGACTGTGAGTGCACGAACAACCAACTGCCGTCAGGTAAAACATTAACGTTTGTTCTGCTGACAAGATGCTGGTGCTGCTTCCTTATTAGTGGAAACAGCTGAAAGAGTGTGTGCGACCAGATGCCACGCTAATGGAGGTGAGGAGTTTGATCGTTACCCAAGTAACCCATAAATCAACACTGATGGTGCTCTGACCAATCAGAGTGATACCGTCACCTATCAGGTCAGAGTGACGTAGACCTTTACCAAACCTCAGCCTTGCTTCATGTTGCCTTCATTTAAAGTTGTCTGTTTCTACTCGAAACACTTTTTTCTCAATTTCCTCGTCTATTTTTTTGGAAAAGAATGCCAAAGTCTACAGTAACGGATATTTTCTTTAGAGAACTACACATGACATCTTTGCATTTGACTTGTGAATAAGTGATTTTCTGATTTTGAGCGCCAGTGTCCTCTCTGGAGTTGGGGGAGGTTGATGGCTACGATTCAGTTGGTCCCGGTGAAAGTGAACTGGACAGCATTTTTGGCTCTGGCCTATTTCACATACCTGCTGGTGGGAGCCATCGTCTTCCAGATACTGGAGCGAGATGCTGAGAGCAACAGCAGAAACCACTTTCAACTGGAGAAGTTGCATTTCTTGTCTAATTATACATGTCTGGATGGACCAGCACTGGAGAAGTTTGTTCAGGTTTTACAACTATTTATTTTTTACTTGTCCGTTTTTAAAGAAATTCATGTTTAAGATATATCTTCAATCTGTCAAACTGAACTTAATTCATACATTATAGAGATATACGCAGCGTATTTTATTATCAGAGCAGTCTTTATCAATGTAGCAGATTTCTATTAATGTCTATGAATATAAATATGGTCATTGTGTAAATATGTTGATAACTAGGGCTGATCAAACAGAGAAACCAAAAAAAGAAAAAAAAAATCAATTTTATGAGAATGATCCTTTAGTAAGCTGACCTTAGAAATCAATGATCCAAAATATTTACCAAACTAATTACTGGGTGCCTTTAGTGACAGGATGTGTTCACTTCCTCTTTTAAATGTTAACTGCAAAGTTGATGTCATTTCAGTATCTGACTGTGTGTCTGCAGGTTATTTTAGATGCCTGGGAAAAAGGAGTAAATCCCTCAGGCAACTCAACAAACCCGAGTAACTGGGATTTTAGCAGCTCCTTCTTCTTTGCAGGCACAGTAGTCACAACTATAGGTGAGAATTTCTAAAAAAAAAAAAAAAAAACATTTCACTGTCCCAGTTTGGAATGTCCTGTGCTGTTAATAACTACTCCTCACTGGTTCACAGGCTATGGAAACCTCTCCCCAAGCACTGTGTCTGGCCAAGTGTTTTGTGTGTTTTACGCACTGTGTGGGATTCCACTGAATGTGGCTTTCCTCAAACAGCTGGGGAAGTGTCTCAGCATACACGTGGGTCGACTAGAGAGGGGGATAATGTCAGTCGTTTCGCACAAGGTAACCACTTATGTCCACTGTTCACAGGATGGAAACATCCCTCATGTTTCCTCATATAAGACAGAGGAAGACAATCTTTCTATAACGTAGTGATCACGTTTGTAGGCCATGCTAACAGAAACACTGCACTGCCTTCCCATGTGATACATAACCTAAATGTAGTCTGCTGTTCTTTCCTAGCAAGCAGTTGAGGCTTTGGCTGTGAGTTTATTCTTCATCATTGGCAGCCTTCTGTTTCTGGTTGTCCCTCCTCTGCTGTTCAGTTACGTGGAAGACTGGACATTTGGAGAGGGCTTCTATTTCGCCTTCATCACTCTCAGCACCATCGGTTTTGGGGATTATGTGGTGGGTGAGTAGAGAGTGCAAGCAGCCACTTATGTGTTAAAAAGACCACAGTGCTAGCCTCCACCCAACGAAAATATGTTCTTTCACATATCCAGTAAAGTGTATGAGGACTAACTCAACTAGATATATACTAACAAGGTAGTGTTGATCCCTGTAGGGACTGACCCAGGGAAGGAGTACATCTCTCTGTACCGCTGCCTTGCAGGCATTTGGATCATCTTTGCCCTTGCCTGGCTTGCTCTTATCCTCAACGTGGGAGCCAGAATAATGGAGAAAGTGGTTTTACTGACTCATTCAAGCTTTAAGAAACAAGAGGATGAAGAGGACGTGACATCCACTAAACTAGAAGACGCGTCAAAGGTCTGACAGTGGACTGTAGATATGACCATCACCATTATTGACTTGCTGCCATATGTGTAGAGCGTTTGTTTTCTGTACAGGCTGTATTACCAGGTAGCAGCTATTTGACTATTAGCAAAACTATTTTTGTATGATGTGTGTTCATGTACTCACTGTGTGATGATTTGACTGGAAACATTACAGCTGTTGTTTAGCATTTCTACCTCAATTAAGCCAAAGAGTACAGTCTGAATCAGAAGATATGTTTAATCAGCTAGGAGTCACGCAGTTACAAAAAAAAGATTAACTGATTTACGATTAGTACTTGTATCTACCTTTAATTCCCACATTTCTAATTAGATGTTAAGCAGAGGTGTCACTTCTAAGTTTTCATTTCATTTGCATAATGTCACACTGTATATTTTATGAGTGTGTTTGTTTGCGTGTCTGTAATTTGCTCATGCACTGACGGTAAACCTCAGTGAATTGAGCACAGAGGGCTATCTTAAACAAACACATTAATCAAGTCAATGATGTGAACTGGAAAAAAGGGAGGACAGCTATCATCTGTCACCTTTTTTTTTTAGTTTGCTCAAAAACTGTCCAAACCTGGAATGGAACTACGTAGACTATGTCTTTCATACATCAGCTACAGAAAGTCTTTAAACCATCAGGTTTTCATGATGTAAGAAAACAAAGGTGAGTCATATCAGGATGATTCATTTAGAAATTTACAACCTACGCAATTGCACAATATGACACAATTCCGAGGAAAAAATACTCTGTCAGACTGTGCGGGCATCTTCTGTGTCGGGCACTCTTCAGGTCCCCCACAGATTTTCTAAATTCAGGTCTCTTGTGAAGCATTTTCTAATGTTTTTCTTTTGATCTGATCTTTTGTCTCATCTGTTTTGGAGGGACATCTTATGTTTTGATGAACACAGGTGTGGACTCTTTCAAATGAATTTCCTGAGATGTGATTCTCAATGCACATAGTCATAAGTTTTTTCTCTGATATGCATCACATTGGTTTCCAGTGTTCAAGTGACATTTTTAGAATAAATGTACAAACGTTTGGAAATGATTTACTATTGTTTGATTGTATTTTATTTTTACATAACAAAACCTGCTTTACCTGTTTTAAAAGTATTTTTTTTCTTTCTTGTTTTCTTTGTCATTATCTGTATCTTGAACTAATAAGATGAATCTCTTGGTAAACACCAACACAATGTTGGTCATCATCTGCAGCCCAAGCTGTGCTGCTGTTTCTCCCTTGTTTGATTTTGCTCCTTTAGATTTGCATGACAATAATGGAGTGATTGAAACAGTAGTGCAGGAGGAGGTTAATTTGCCTGTGATGCTAGGATAAGAAGCCAAGCAGGCAAACCTTCACTTTTCCAATTTCCTGGCTGCAGAGGTAGAGACATTGGGCTTGTCTGGGTCACAGAACAGAAAATCAAGATGGGAATAAAAGAAATATTAAACCTGGCACGGGTGCCCTCCATCCTAATGCTTGGTGTTTTGTACGTGGCATATGTGCTGATTGGTGGCGTGATTTTTTGGGAGTTGGAAGGAGATCTCGGAAAGAAGGACATCAGTTTGTTACTGATGAACAAAAAAAAACTGCTTACAACGTACACCTGTCTGAACCAAGAAGACCTGGAGGTTGTGGCTCAGGTGAGGCCGACAAACACAGGACATCAAAAGCATTTAACACACTTATTACAGGTGTCAGCCTTTTATGATTACTATTTACATTGTGAGGCGAGATGTATAGTTGTGTTTATATCTAACTACCACTGCACTTTTATATAGTGGAATATTTCAAGCATAGATGGACTAATTAGTGCTTCTGTTTTTTCACGCACACTTTTCTGCACCTTTAAACAACGGTAACACAATCACTCTATAGTAACGATATTAGGACCTGGGACAATAATTGATGACGCCAAAATGAAAGAAAGTTTAAATAACTCTGATCACTACCTGAAATCTTGTTTACTTGTCAAGAGCTTTCATGCAAATATCATCTCATCCATTCTTTTCAGCTCTGCATGTTCTACTTTGCCTATGTGTCAGGGCCTGACTTGACTCATATGGAAACAAAGTTGTGCAATGTTCTTCACGGAAACTACTAAACTTTATTTAAACCTTGAAATTAATTCTAGAATGGTTCACATTATCTTGCACTTTGTTTATATGGTTAAAATAATAATCAACCCATAAATAGCTCAATGTTCTGGACGGTAAATTTGAGAGAAACTGCTTTGATTTGCATTGTGGTAAAACAAATGCTTTGCACGCAGCAGTAGACATACTGAGGTTGTCTCCTGAGTACACATTAAAGGCAGGGTATGTCATTTTTTTTTGTGTCATTTTGCCCAAGTTCTTAATTAGCCTGTCTGCTTGTTGTAATTCAAGTATTATGAGAGAACACTTGACTTCCGTGCCTCCTCCTGGCTGTGTTTAAAGGCTTTATAGAAATCATCCTGTGATGGAGGTTTTCCACCAATCACAGAGTACGGAGTGTTGCTGTTTTGGGTGTTCCTATTGGTTACTCTGCATAAGATGTTTATGTTCACATCCAGACAACTCTGTTGTCTTAAAGAACGCTACAGGAAATCTTTTCTGCCTCAAGCCATACGCCTGTTCAACTCCTCATCTGCATGTGACAGATAACACTCCTAGTCAATAAGTATACTGAAATAACGCTTGTTCATAAATTAAACTTCTTCACAATAGAAAGGTGAAGTACTTTACCTGTGGCTCAGCCATGGTGTATAACTTAATAATTGCTCAACAACATGCGTGTTCACGGGGACGAGGGAGTGGAAGTGTGGCATATAAACAAGAAGGGAGGGGGCAGCGCAGATTTTACATAACCTGCCTTCATTAACACTTAAATTCCCATTTCAATTTTTTAACTCAATTAAGTGGGGTCACTGGTGCTGAACTCTGAACGCAGTGCTGAGAAGCATTTGTCTGCGTCACAACAACTGTCATTTATTTACCCGACTAGCCTGAAGGTGTGGAAACAACTCTAAAAATGTCAATCAATACACACAGGAGTTGCATCACTGAGTCATATTGTCTAATTCAAGTCCATTGAAGCTAATCTCTTATTTCAAAAATGTGTGGAAATTTACAGAAAAAGTTGATTTTCAAAATAATGATTTTTTTTTTATTTTTTATTTTTTCTAGGTAGTTCAAGATGCATCAAAGGTGGGCCTAAGTTTGAAAAGCAACTACACCACAGACGGCTTCTGGAAATTCACCAGCTCTGCTGTGTTTGCAGCAACTGTTGTCACAACTATAGGTTAGGAACCAGAGAGAAAACGCAAGAGATGTTAAATCGTTTCCCATGATCACTCTAGCCAGTAAGATCAATATGTTGTAGCATTGATAGCAAGCTCCGTGTACACGTTGTCCCTGATTAGAAATTACTACTGTAATATCCCAGTAGTAATACAGAAATAAGACTGCTGCTTGGTCAAATCAGCAACCGGATTTCATTTTCAGTGAAATGCTTTGTTTTGTAAATTATCTCAAAAGTGATACTACAAAATTGTATTTCCATGAGAGTAAAGGATCCCTTGGTTCACCTGTTAAATGAGATTATACTGCATTTTTTAAAATAATGATCAATTGATAAAATAAAACCAAAGTTCAACTACTGTTACTGATCATATACACTGATCAGACATTGCATTAAAACCACTGACAGGAGAAGGAAATAACATTGACCACCTTCTGCTAGGAAACTTTTGGACCTGGCATTCATGTAGATGTTATTTGGACATGTAGCACACACCTAGACCAGATTACCTGAATATCTGTAAGACAAAAACTTTTCAGGAGTAAAACGAGGCACAAAACTACAAAAGGAACTGATTGCTGAGGATTTTCGATTTCCATGTTAAGGCCTGCTGCTGCTTTTTGTGACTTTGCGTGACATCATTAATCTCATTTATTCTTCAACAGAACTCCAGAGTGTAAGGTAACTCAATTCCGGTTGTAGGTGAATAAATACTGTGTTTGGTAGAATTTGAGGGTTGAACACTTTAAGTGATAACGTTGTTTTCCAGAGTGCAGTTCTTCTTCTACCACACATATTAACAGTTTACTGTTTTGCAGGTTATGGAAACATGAGTCCCCGTAGTACAGGAGGACAGATCTTCTGTGTGTTCTTCGCATTATTTGGTATACCACTCAACTTGGTGGTCCTCAATAGAGTGGGAAAGTACATGCTGGTGATAGAGAGGAACATCTCTGACTTCCTTGAGGGGAAGACTGGTCGAAGGGTGAGAAAATCCCTAAGCACAGAAGTATATTTAGAATCAATTTTCCTAACAATTGGGAATGCCATTCTTCGCAACCTGACAAACACTGCTTTTCCCTCTTTTCTATCTCACTGCAGAAGTGTACACGTTTTTTTGTCCATCTGGTGTCTTACCTCTGTGGAGCAATTCTCTTCTTTGTGGTGCCCATGATTGTATTCCAACAACATGAGGGCTGGACCTACTCCCAGGCCATCTACTACTGCTTCATCACCCTCAGCACCATTGGCTTTGGAGATTTTGTTGCAGGTAAAGCTCCACTCATTGTAATCTTTGCTAGGACAGTATTTTCTTGTTTGCATCATGACTATAATTTGAGTTTTATGTTGTAGAACAGGTGACGTACAGGTCCCTTCCTCCGGGGTTCCCTTTCTAAATTGACCCTTGTGCGAATGGTTGTTTGTGTCTGTATTAGCCTGTGATAGACTGGCGACCTGTCCAGGCTGTACCCCGCCTCTCACCACTTATCCTCACAGCGACCCTAGTGAGTAGGAGATGATATGTTGTAAAGCCAACAGTAATATTCTTTTGTGCTTTTCAGACAACAATCCAGACAGGGCATACCCAGACTGGTACAGCGTCCTTATGGCTTCATGGATCTTCTTTGGCCTGGCCTGGCTGGCCCTGCTCATCAACCACACTATCGACATCCTGGAGCGACTCAACAACTACTTCAAACAGAAGTGGTGTGGGGAGAAGCAGGAAGAGGAGACAGGCAGTGCAGAGGGAAACAACCCTGACACACAGGTGGAGGAGGAAGAGGAGACCAAAAAAACTCCAGTAACTCAGTAATCTACAAAACAAGGTGAATATTATAGTGGACACAGTTATAGAATTATCTATCTCTAGATCAGGATCGGAATTTTGATATGATGATTTATTTAGTAATGGTTTGTCCTCTTTGCTACGCTTTCTTTTTAACTAGCACTAAAATATCGACTCATTTCTGTTGAGTCAGGTTTGTTTGTTTAACAGCATGCAACATCCACATGCTGTTAGTCCATTCCCCAAACTGTAAACAAGGGACTCTTGTCAATCTACCTGCTTGAAAAAGCCCCTGAGATTAAAGTCTAGGGAAGGATATAGGCTCAGCACTTACTTGCTCAATTATGTGTCTGAAGGTTAATGGGCAGAGGAAAACTACAGCCTGCTGCTTGCTCTTTGACCTCTCAGCATGTTGCTTACCCTGTTAACCAACACATTTGCCAACGTATTTTGCAACTGATTATCCCAGACACACTGGGGGTTATTTACCAGGTAGACTTTTACATTTAAACTAGCTGAGTCAAAGCCCATCAATTAAAGGCTTATGATGTAATTTCCTTTGCATAATATATTTACTGAAAAGAACAACAGAAGTCTATAGTTTAACACAATCTTTTAAAAACCTTCATTCTAAGGCATTCAATCAGAGATATATATTATCCACATATTTGAAGGGCCAGTGATATCTCTAAATTTATATTCAAGTTGAAAGGAAAACATTTAATGACAGTAGAGGAATCAAGAGCCATGTGTTTATACTGAGCACAGTTTTTTTTTACTCAACATTCTACGATTGTCTGAAGTGTTGTTGAGACAATCATAACAATTGCAAAACATATAACAGCATGGTGAAATTATTACTGAAGGCTTCAAGTGAACTGAAACAAAGAAATAAGCAATTACTGTATATGATAAAAATTTAACTGACTGCTGTTCATTTTAAGTAACAGATGAATCTTGAATGTATCAAGTTGATATAAATTATGTGCATTTAGAATGTTTTTAAAACTTTTTATTTACAGTCTTTTTAGAGTTTTTAGTAAAGCCACCCGCCTGCATTGACATTATCAAAATATCCACTAGGGGTGGTATTGCACCATCAGTGAAGAAATCATTCAAACCAGAAGTAAAGCAGCAACTGCACACTGTATATTTTTGGTGTGATATTCACAAACTACCTGTACTGATGAGTACATTCACATCAATAAAAAAATAACTTAACACATCCAAACACATTACTGAGCAATAAAGCAAATTCTGTGATGCTGTTTCTTATATTTTACATCATTGATTAAATGTGTATAATTCTAATTTCATAATTTCATCACGTGTCTGTTGTTTTATTTCGTCACTATGGTCCACACTTAAATAGCACAATATATGAGGCAGTAGTAGTTAGAAGTACAAAAGTCTCTTAGGGCTCATATATCACAGAGCAAGTCAGGCAACGCTGAGATGGAGTGAATGACAAAGACAGATGGTAAGCAGCAGGCGCAAGACTGTGGAAAATGAGGAAATGCTGCATAGATAAAGAGCAAGACAGAAGAATGAAGGTGGTCAAAAAAAAGAGGAGAATATGTGCAAAATTCCAGACAGCAGAAGAAGGCAGTAAAGAAGTTGCTTTTTTCTATGAGACTAGTGGAAATAATGAAGAGGAAATAGAGTGAGAGTGACTGTGCTCTGACTTGGAGCAGCCAAACACCACATGCCTGTTTGGGCACGGTTCAATGAGGACTGAGTATGTGTGAGCACCGGTGCCTCTCACTTGCTCCTGTCTAATCAACTACTGGTTTAGCCCGCATGCTGTCCAGAAGGACAAACCCTCAAACGGAGATGCCAATTATGTGTGCTTTGGATTTTGCCCCCATCATCGTTACTGATCTCTATTTGTCCTGTTAGATTTACACAAGACATGTAGCTCAAAGGCGCATGTGGTCAAGAAGTTCCAATCGACCAACTGACCATTTACATAAGTATACTGGTTCACACTTTCGGATTTTTATTTTTTTATGCTAAACAAATTCCAACAATGAAAGGATTCTACCGTCTTCATCATTCAGCTAACTATTCATTATCATGAACCTGGGTGTCCCGTGCCACACTGAATGTGTATTAAATTAAAATCCTGATTTTAGTCCCCAGAAAGGATTTCTTCCATTTGAGTAATTATCTGAATGCGGCATTAAATTGAAACATTAAAAGGAATAACAAGTGAGGCTTCACTGAAAGAGAAATAACAAAGGTTGCGAGGAAAGTATTGCATCCCAGTGTGTCACAACAACTTCACTAGAATGTGAAAAGATTGCGTATCTTTACAGTATATGTTCTTCATCACCATGTGATTTTCAACTTGCATAACAAACCCCGCATTGCACTCACTGCAAACTCTGTGTAGAACATTTCTGGTATGTAGGTGTGTCTGCTTGGGGGATTCTAGAGTATATGTGAGCATGCATAACTGTGCCGCTAGATGCAGTTTCACATCAGTGTAGTCTAGTAGTGTACTGAGAAATTTGGGATTTTTAATGCATCCAGGTGGATGACAGAATATCACGTATAGAGAAAACAAGAAGATCAAGGGCTTTTTCATTGCCCATATGCACATACTCAAAGATCTGTAATCCATCTGTACTGACAGGAGTGAGTACATACATTAATTAAATAAAATCTCAACTGGATATTCATCATGTCTTGATGTGCAACCTGTATTCTTTGGCCTATTATATCAATTAAGAAAACAGTACTGAGGGATATTGTTTTAGAATATCTACAGACAACACTTTTTAAATGCTTAATATGGAAGAACATATTTTTCCAGTAAGACTTTCAGCACGCCTTCTTTGTTTGAATAGGAAACATGCCAGACAGCTAAAGCCTTGTGCAGACTTTACGTATGGCTTTAGTGTTACATAAGTATTGTATTCTATGCTTCAGCGCCATGATTTAAGCCTGTGTCTTCACTTATAAATCATTTGCTCTCATTGCTCTCCGTCGTGCCAATGAAGGATCACAATCCCAAGGATGACACTGAGGCTCCATGTTATTATAAACTAAAACCACATGGAATTAATATTAAACCTGCATTTGTCATCCCCCACACACAAACTCTTACTTAGATTTTCCTGCTTTGTGCAATAACTACAGTGCATGGAACTTTAGCAGCACACAGGAACAGACACGTTTGACCCTGCAGCAAAGCTAACGACACAGTATCCTGCAGCTCTGTTCAGGAATCTGAGTACATCAACAGTTAATTCTAAATCATTTGAGAGCTGTTAGACATTTCTAAAGGTCTGTCTTTTATATGCAAACTGCTGAGCATGCCACAGTGAATAATGAGGAAATGCAACTTTGTGGTTTCTTTCTGTCAGAATTCAAATATTTTGTCTGACACAGTTTCACGCCTTGTCAGCAACTCCCAGTTTCATGACATTTCTGTGGTTATTAATCATTGACAAGTACACCATATGTTCTGATCGCTTGGCAAGAAAAAATATCTAGACAGAGATAACTGTGGACAATAAAGCAAACTAGAACTGTAATTCAAAATATTGCTGCTGTAAATGCCTTTTGTGATAAGTCCAACGTTGTTAGTTATTACAGCAGTAAAGACAGCTCAGGAAAATGTTATCACATATAATTATAGAAGGCATGTCCAATAGAGCAGAGTAGTAGATAGAGTTATTCAGCTATCTATGGGACCATACCTATCAATGCCATATACTGTATGTAACAATCGTAGCATTATTGTTGTGATTTTTGTCTCTTTTAATTCAAGATTTCTGTCAAATTTTCACTTTCACATTCTACCGTATTAGTCTACCGTATTAGTCAACTGATATGTTTGCCTTATGCGTGTCCCTCCACATCCCACTCATTGGGCCTCAGCCCTGTGTTCTGAGCCAATGAGTGGACAACATGCACATTCTGCCTCTAAAGTCCTGTGTGCATTATTTTCTCCTGCCTCCTCCTCACCTCACATCTGCCTCTGACACAGTTATCACTCTGAGTTGACCCTTCCCAACCTCCCCCAGCTTAAACTCTGTGTTTGTGTATTTTTGAACCTGACTGATTGACTGGCTTTTTGTTTACTTTTCCTTACGAGGCATCGACTACACTTCACACCAGTCCTCGCAATTACTGTAATCAGGAGAGTGGACAGATATACTTGCACTGAGCTGACAACACTGCATATATGCTGCCTCAAACTGCAGTGCAAAGACAAAGTTAGAGAGGACAGCCTAAGTACACATTAGCTTCATGACATGGGAAATAAACATTAAAGTCTCTTCTACCACACAGTTCACAAACTGAACTGAAGTGAACTGGAAAACTGTTTGTGTACTGCTTTAATGAAAAGATAGTCATGTGTCTGTAGTGTATGTGTTTGTCTGCTGGGGGTCGCCGACTCTCTACTCATCTCTGTTTTTGTCTTTACTCTTACGTCAATACACGTAAAGGAGGATATGCAAAATGTGCTGTTGTGAACATGTAGGAACAGGATGTTTGCCAGCTAAAAAGGCCATTTGCCTACCTAACAAACACAGAGTGACAAGTAGCAAGGTCACACTCATACTGTCCAACTAACAAGAGCAGAGTAGACCAATGATAACCTTAGGTCATGGTAACCTGCCCAAAACACTTCAAAAGTTCACCTTACCCACGGCACTCATTAACAAGGCATGTGCCACACATGTATGTATGTGTACATGGAAGCCATGCAGCGTGGGCCTGTCCACTCCCACATATTTCCTCCCACAGATAATGTATGACAGCAAGTCATAAACAGTGAAAGGAGAAAGCAGATCATCAGCTCATGTTGTCCACATGAGCACATGTTATTATTTGAAATGCAGTTTTCCAAGGTTTCCTCTATGTCAGTCACACACATTTCATTTGTATTCATTTTTCATCCATCATTTTGGTTTGTTTCCTAAACTCCAAAAAATGGAAATATGCAGGATTTCACATTTTGGAGGAGATGGTTTGTAGACATTGTGGCGCAAGCTGAGAATTTGATCATACATTTCTGTCACAGAATTATGCCGCAGGCTGTCTTTGGTCATTAATGCTCAAAGCTGTCTGTATGTGAACGTGTCCCTCAGTGCCACCTCGGACCATTGTGGATTGACCACCAAAACATTTAACTTTTTTTCTTCCAAAACTAGAAAGCTACACTGAAAACAGGTCATCGTAGAGAGAGAGAGAGAGAGAGAGAGAGAGATAGGGAGAGAGAGGGAGAGGGAGAGACAGAGAGACAGAGAGAGAGAGAGAGAGAGACAGAGAGAGAGAGGGAGAGGGAGAGAGAGAGAGAGATAGTGAGAGAGAGAGAGAGAGAGAGAGAGAGAGAGAGAGAGTCAATGTGATGCTGTTTAGAAATAACAATAAATGTTAACATTTTCATACAATCTGCACTTGGAGACATTCATAGTTCTGCATTGGGCTGTGGTCATTAAAATTCCAAAAACGACTGATGAAGGAAAAGATTTTGTAAAAGTTGTACACTGCAAGAATACACTCTTCTCTCACCTCTGAACAGCTGACTAGTCACATGAAGTGGGTGTGAATGGAACATCTGTTTTTTAAATTCAAAGAGAACGGTCAAAACAGACAGCACCCATCTAACGTCAGTATAGTGTAGGAAGAAGTTCTCATTTCATCGTCTATAACCGGGCTGGAGTCTATCCCAGCTGTCATTGGGCAAGGGGTGGGGCACACCCGGGACAAGTCTCCAGTCTATCACAGGGCTAACAGAGAGAGACAGACAACCATTCACACTCACACCTACAGCCAATGTAGAATCACCAATGAACCTAACGAGCATGTCTCTTTTATGGTGGGAGGAAGCCAGAGTACCCAGAGGAAACCCACGCAGACACAGGGAGAACATGCAAACTCCACACACAAACAGCCCAGTCGGATTCAAACACAGACTTTCTTGGTGTGAGACATCTGTGCTAATGCCCATAGAAGAGGTTATATTACAAAACTAACTAAATGTGCAATTAACTTAGATGTGTGTTGCATGTCAAATTAATACAACTAAAATACAGAATCATTTTGTACTGTTTAAGGATATGAAAGATGTTTTAAATGTGTAAACATGTCCCCTTTTTTAGAGTTCCTGTGTGCAGAAACCTTCACAGATAAACACATAGCTGTGCTGCAGTTTTATATAGTGACCAGTCACTATATTAAAGATGTATAGAGCTAAGCCGTGATCTCCTTTGTAGAAACCGCTCTCATTCACTGTTACAGGTATGTGGATGACAAAATTGTGGGTCAAAAAAACAAAACAAAACAAAAAAAACAGGAAGTGGAATCCTTCACATAATACATGAACGCAGTGGGCAGGGATGTCAAGCACTTTCTGGCCTTCTTGAATAGTGCAATGACTATTGAAAATGATAGAAGTCTGAGTGTCCAGCTATACAAAAGACACATGTACATGGTACAGGCTGGAGGTTATGAGAATCTACACTCCTACACTCAGAACACTCCTACAAGAAAAAACTGTGGAAAGAGAGCACGAACATGTCAAAGAAGCGCTTAAAATGTGTAGTAACCCAAACAGGACTTTTGTCAACAACAAAAATATGCAAAAACAGACAAAGAGGAAAAGAAGAATTAGCAGAACAACATTGTTTTATCTGAAGTGGAAGAAATATTTGTAGAGCTCGGGAGCATTCCAAGTTCAGTAACAATGAGGCAGACGCTTGTTCATTCTAAGGACAAAACATCCAAGTAGAACAATCCCGTTTACACCTCTCAATGTACTGAGCAACGCACAGCATACTGGGGAAAGAAAGCTTCACAACAATCAAGACCTGCCCTACATCTGAAGAGGAGTGAAACAAGACACATATAAGTATGTCACACTGGAAGAACCATCAACAAAGGAGGTGGTCTACAACCCGGTACAACCCTCCAGCCAGCTCAACTCACATCCACACCTTGACACAGGGTCACAGGCCTCACATGAAGGTCAGGTAGGTCAACAACAACACAAGGTGCCTGTCACACTGCATAGCTCTGGAGTGTACATTTGTTGAGTTGTGGTCATTGACTTCCAGGTCTTCTGTCCTGTTAAATACACAAATAATGCTTTCATACATTTACTGAAAACTTCAACCACAAATTGACACATATATACAAGTCTGAAGCTTTTACTCATGAAATCTGTATCATACCGAGCCATTTAAAAACTATTAGAATCACAAGTTGGTTCATAGTGTCCAAAACACATGGGGCACTGTTCCACTGAGAGTCTTAAATAACACTACATTTCGAATGGCAAATCAAGTACAAGAATTCAAGACAGGCAGCGTTTATGTGAGCTCCGTGTACAGCCTTCCTTAAACAACGTTGTAAACCCAAGTAAAACTGAGGTCCCATCACCACCCAGGTTACTAGGAACAATCAAAACCCATAAGATTGATTTAAAAGTTTTTATTAGAGTGACTTTACAGCTTCAGCACTTGCAAAGTGTTTTATATGGAGTTTCTGGTAAAGTAAGCAATTAATCAACTAGAGAGGGGCTAATAGTTTACAGAAGCTACAATGTTGTGTCCTGACACATCTCAGCACATTTTACAGCACAAATAATCTCTCTCCTCTCACTGAATGTCACATAACTCTTTAGGGCCCTAATATAGTATGTTGTTGTGTAGCCACTTTCTTTTTCCTCTGACAACCAGTGTAGACATAAAGGTAAACTAGATTATATCCATAAAGTGTGCTCATCAGGCTGCTGGCTCGCATGTCCATGCCAATTACAGAGTAAAGGGGAAAGATTTGTAAAAATGTCTGCACTGAATCACAATAACGGCTCTTAGAGTTGTAAACTCGTGACTGTTGTCATATGGGCCTGTAATAAAACACATACCGTGTTTATATCTTACGGTCACTGCAGAATGAAGGCTTTGTATCTGCTTTATGTGACCAATAAAAATACGTTGTCATTTCATGGAAAATCATTTTTTAGCATTCTGTAATGAGTCTGAGAGATCGCAAATGTTACTTGATCTGCAGGAATGTACAATAAATATGAATTACAACTGGAGTCGGGCTTTTGTTTATTTCTGAGTAATTAGTTATGTAATCTCGCTATGAAATTATTTAGCTACATGATGGAGTCCAGTGATGAAATTTCCTGATAATGAAAGTAAACTTTGAACTTTGATATGAAATCTATTTTGATATTGCAAGCTTGTTCCGGGAGTTCTCTGTCTCTCTCACACTGGAAACTAATCTTTGTTTGAGGAACAGTTGATCTAGTTAACGCACTGATGTACCATCAAGTTAGAGATAGTACCAAGAGCCAATGGAATGTGTTTGCTCATCTCACCACATTTCCTTTCTGGCTTAAACCCTCTCTACAGCACAGACAAGCCTATACACGAGAAGAGAGCAGCAACATAAACAATCTGTGGCGTTTAGTTAACGGCTCTGGTTCCCAGCTTTTACTGACAATTCTTAGAGAATATGCAAAAATGAACTTGATGATAACTTGTTATAGACAAGCTGTCAGTGTTATTATCAAAGCTAATGACAGTACTCTCACCATCATTAAGTATTCGAATGAAACTGAATCTCAAGTAGAATATTTGCTTTCAGGCACTTTATATTTACTTTCCACCAATTAAGAGTTAAAAGTGGTATACCAAAAAAATTGTTTATTTTACTACTGTCATAAAAGTTAAAGGGCCAGATTTTAAATAATTGATTTATGAATTGATGAAGTATAGTTAACATCAAACCGGAGGGGTCTGAAAGGGTTAAATTCCACAAACAATGGGTGATGAGTTCAAAGACCATCTTGATGGCAGCAATAGCTGATTTCCCTAACTTTAGAAAGCATCCCCAGAACCACAAAGATGTTTTATTTAAAGCTGTTCACAGGCTCCTTCTCCCTATGACAACTTAATGGGTCTCGGCTTGTGAAACTGGTGGAGTTCACCTTTAACATCTCCAAACAGCACTTATTTACAATAGAGCGGGATATCGTGAATGTCTATAAACCCAACAGAAAGACCAGGACACAAAAAGTCAAAAACCCCATTTGCGCTGGACCAATAATAGCAGCCTGTTTCACAGAAACCTCAACAGTGCAACACCTTACCTTTAGGTCATTATTGATACAATGCCTTTCTCTTCTTTCACTCACTCCCTAATATGTGCCTAATCAGCTGGTCACACTGGATTTTAATGTAACAGTTGACTAGTTTTAAAGTAGAACAG
The DNA here is from genome assembly GCF_022458985.1 of Mugil cephalus. Lineage (NCBI taxonomy): Eukaryota > Metazoa > Chordata > Actinopteri > Mugiliformes > Mugilidae > Mugil > Mugil cephalus. Next base: position 2,920,813 of record NC_061786.1, on the reverse strand, counting down.
GAAAAGGGAAAGATAATCATCCTAGATCAGATAAAGTAGGGTTAGTTAACAGTTACTTAAATACTCTGGGCTAATGTGGAGTAACAGAACATGTCAATTCCTGTTTCTATCTATTAAGAGCTAAATGTGCTTTAAAGAGGGACCCAATATCTATAAAAGAGACCCTTAATATGTTTAAAATAAATTAGTAAATTATAATTCAGTACGTTGATAAAAATTATATTAGCATATGTTCAGCCCTTTTACTTTCACGTTTGGGAACACATAAAGATTGACACCCAAAAAAAAAAAACACATAGTGACCTCAGGCAAATCAGCTGGCTGATTGTGCAGGTTTCCTTCCCACCAAGAAGCTTGGAAAAAAAAACACAACACAAACATAAAACAATGGGACTAGGAAGCAGTTCTTCGGTCATTTCACATGGTCCAATCACCGAACACACCTACACATCCTAAAAATATCCCTTTACAAAGGGTTGGCATACAAAATTACTTGGCAAACAGGAAGAAATACTATAAACAGTAAGTCATTTCAGTCATTGAGAGAAAACTCAATGGTCATTTATCATTATCAGGGTTAACCTCAACTCAATTACTAAATCAATCATTACTTGTCTTTATAATAATAATGAAATTGTGAAATGTCAGAGGCAGGTACTCAGCAGCTCTATGCTAGGTGTCTTGCCTAAAGACAGTTCAGAATGGCAGATGTTTGCCAACATGTTGATCATAAGTGACCAGATTGAATAATCATCTGTCATCCCACTGCCCCAGAAATGCTGCAAGTACATTGTTGCAAACAATAATGGCATGAGTTAGTTTCCTTTTGCCCTTTTGCTGCAAGTGAGAATCCTATATTGTTGTGCAGGCTACAAATGTATATGTAAGAAAGAAGGCAAGGAGGTAATGATGGCATGAAAAGACTGAACATCCAGGAAAGAAGCTGAAATTCTGGTCTTTCCAGTATCTCTATAAAGGCTGTCTTTTCTTCTGAGACTTTTGGTCACCAAACCAAACATGTGTTAATGTACCCACGGTGGATATTGTGATATCTGATGTAGCTCTTCCGGTTGTCTTATCTGGGCTGCCGGAAAATCTGACGTCCCCCCTGTATCCCAATGGGCTTTTCACCAGAGACCACCATGATGGCCTTTACAAACTTTGTAGTATATGCAGTCTGGTATCTCTGAACATCTGCTGTTGTTTGGCCTGCTTATACAGACAGCCAGCCCAAAGGGACCAATAGAGCAGCATTTAGAATAGATTCATCTCTTTAAATTTCTAGAAAAACAGTCTTGACGTCAGAATTAGTGGGATGCATTGTTCCTTCCCACTTTTACTGCAGCATATGAAAACACTAAACTTATACTCCTTAGATGATTAAGTAATGTGTATCTGATGCAATAGCAAAAACTCCATAAAACACTTTGACTGGTAATATAATGTTGTAGTTTCTGAACTATCATTTTTAAAGCACAATAAATATGTTTATTAAATAAAGGTATTATGTTAGAAGGTAAAAGTGCAATGTTAAGTGTTTGTTGTTTTTAGTGTTTCCAGTGTGCACATGCTGGTAAATTTACCCTGCACAGAATTAAAGGAGGGTTCTATTGGGGGTTGATATCGCAAAAGAAGAAGGGTTGTTAGATAAGCACTCCTGAGGATCTAACAACATGCTGAGCTGTTTCACCATTGTCAGTGCTCCTGAAACATCCACAGCTGACTCAGCTGTTTAAAAACATGCGGGCTTTTGCATAAGAGCATTTTTTCTGTTTATGCTACATTGCGTTCTGGTTTTGGAAAAGCACCAGTATGCAACTTCCTTAGATGATTAACTTAATAATTAGCTTATTTCTTTCTGTCTTATCCTGTCTCCATTGGTTCCCTGGAATTGGCCCTGTGGCTATTTCATAATCCATTAAGTCACCCTGTGTAAAATGGCATTTCTTTAATTTTACCGACTGTTTTTCGGATGATTGCAGCGGCAGGCTTCAATCGTCGCTATATAGTTGCTATATAGTTGAAGTTGCATAGCTTGTCCCCTCTTCATCTATGTGTGCACTCAACAGTTCACTGTGACTGCTCCTTCTTGTTCCTGCAGCCACGTCAGAACCCATGGGCTGTAAATTATTTGGCATTCTGCATATCTATATATTTATTCATATGTTTATAGCCATTACATTAGCAGCAGCCTAATACAGAATTGTTTTCTGTGAATGTCACCGCAGACAATAATATAAATAATATAAATACAGCAATGCTTTCATAGGTAAGCCATAGTCTAAATAACCACTGTGTTACTTCATTCAGTGGCAGAAAATGTCTTGACTGGCATTTATTTAAATGAAAATCTGTGGATAGCCACAACAAATTAAATACGTGCGTGTTATTTAGCTTTAGACTGCTGGTAAGTGTTCCGTCAAGACAAAGCCAGAGTATGAAAAAAAAGGTAACCAACTAGCTTCAGCTACATAGACCTGTATTTGTGTTATCTACTGGAGTCTGATTTTCTCTTGCAGTCACTGGCAAGTACGTGTGTTTTCGCATGTTTAATGCAATCAGCAAGGTTGAAGAAAACTTCATGGAACTTCAAAAATAAATTGTTTATGTCAAATTTTACTCGATAACATTTGCAAGAGAATGAATTCGAAAAAACTCAGGGAAAAATATCTTTACCATAACAGTGTTTATGGTATTGAAGAGCTTTACGTACTTGACTTGTATAGAAGAGGATGGGGACAGTCCAACGAACCAGCAAAGCCTGTGGACATGAAAGGATTTTGTCATGAACACACAAAATTACTGTTTTGAGGCAAACCTAAATATTTTAATAAAGGAAGTTGTTGTGTATAATTAGTTAAACTGTGCTGACATGTTAATATGCTACCTCTGACTCCTAAAAAAAATAAAATGTCAATGGTGTTCTTTGACAGAGTGAAGGTGTTTTTGTTGTAAGATATCCAATGGAACTAATAAAATCTCAGCTTTCCTTCAGGATCGCTTAACATTTTTCATTCCACTGGTATGTTGAAAGAACAGGTTAACACTTGCAGGCACTATCACAGTGCCTGCACACTAACAGTAAGTTTAGTTTAATTTTTCCTTGCATATTTGTGTGAAGAGAAGGAATATCAGTATGCACACAAAAAATGCATAGTTCTGGGTTTGTAAATGCGAAGTGAGGGGGGAAAAAAGCCTTGGTTAAGTAGTACAGGACTGACAATGATGCAATATCTTATAATCTTGCATGCGAAACTCTCACACAGTCACAAAACCACACTGTTAGATCACAAGTGCATCAAGGTAGTGTCAATCAATATGATTTTTCCTTTTCTCACACCCTCAAGGATGTATAACACAGCCCAACTCTGTAATTTGATGGTTGACAATGATAATACACTGTGCTATCTACTCTAAGATTATGTGGTTCTACTAAAACAACAAATCAATACATCTGTTCCTTTGTTTGATCTTTGCTCCTCGCAGTATCGACAAAGAAAACAGAGTGCATCACTTGATCAAACATTTGAGCAGTTGACGTCTGGACATTGACACATATTAGCCTTTAGGTGCACGTCCTTTTGCAATTAGTCCCGGTTTCAGTTCCACTTCTTCAACTGCAAGACTGGCGCTTATTGATGTGCAGTACTTTTCCGGACAGACTAGGCCACTGGTTGCTGACGTGCCAAACAGGCTCAGGTGTGGCTCTGGCTCAGCTGTGCAGTTAATTTATTGAGAAATGGTGGGCAGTGATAACGTTGGCAGCCCTGTACACATAGTATCTCTTTATGGCTTTGCATTCTGATGAACATGATGGCCGACATAGAGGCTGACACAGTAACAGCATTTGTCCCTCGACGCATATTTCTAAAAAAACAACAAAAAAATCAAACCAACCAGTTTAACCAATCATAATTCTTGTACTGGATACATAGAATTCAAATGCAATATACAACTATATATATATATATATATATATATATATATATATATATATATATATATATATATATATATATATTTACAAGCTATCTTCAATTCACTTGTCTGGACGACTCATTTTGATTAATGCACTGTTCTGATACGTGTCATTTTATTTCAAGGCTATGCTGAGTGATGCATTTTAGCCTGAGACAATATAATAAAAGAATGAGAAATGAACGGCTGTATCAGTTTTGACGAACTCCATTCTGTTTGCCGTGGGTTATAGCTTTAGATACATGTTTGGAATGAGTGAACACCGTGTTTAAAGAGTTTTGAAGAGTTACACACTTGCTTCGGTGGCCCAGAAGTTGTGCACCTGTAACATACACGCACGCAAAAAAAGACAGCGAGACGAACAAACCTCCGAGTAGGTGACTCCCCTCCTGATTCTCTGGGCGGTTCCCTGCTGTCCTCCACTCCCACTGCTCAGCTCACTATTTCAGCAGCCACTACTTCTCTGGCCGCACACGTGGAATGATTACAATTGCGGCTGCGGTCCCACTCGCGCTCGTCCACGCTCTAGTCCTACTTTTGTACTGTTATGTCGCGAGCCCGATGCTGTCAGCAGCGGCGGCACGTTACACTCTTTTTTCTGAGGCCTCGCGCGGAAGAAACAGCATTTTGTAAAGCTAAAGACTTGCAGAGAATGAGCCCCGCATAAGTCCGGGTATTGTTGTCATCTACCCCCTCCTTTCTCTCGTTTTTTTCCCCCCTGTCCCGCGGTCTCCAAGTCGGGTCATTGTACATAAGTATGGTAGATAAAGGCCCCTTGTTGACCTCTGCTATTATTTTTTATCTGTCCATTGGGGCAGCAATTTTTCAAGTCCTGGAGGAGCCCAATTGGAAGCTCGCCGCAGAGCAGTATAGTGCCCGGAAGGATAAAATACTTGAGGAATACCCCTGTTTGTCGAAAGATGATTTGGACAAGATATTAGAGGTATGGACACATTCTTAAACTGAACATTTTTCCATTTGACTTGATGAAATGTATGACCACTGCATGGTTCTCACGTGAAGATGGTCCCCAAATTTGTTTTTAATATTGTGCTGTGGTGTTCTCCCACTTGAAAGAGTTGACATATGAAGACTTAATGAGCCTCAGCTGGTATGTAAGCTTTCACCAAACACTAACAAACCTCTTGAGGAATTAGATGTTGTCAGCCCATGGTTCCGCTTTGTTGGGTCAGTGCGCCCACCCATGTGTAGCCTGATTTACCAACATTAAGGCCTGTACTTTAAAACCAATCGAAAATTGTCATTGCATTCTCTGAATTCATCTATTGTCTTAATTACAGTGCTTCTCCTGCTGGCTCACAGTGCCCATTGCTAATGATAACTGTTTTATTACTGCCACATTTAGGTGTCTGTTGTAAACCTGGCAGACTTTCTGTCTGAAGCAGTGATTGTAATATCGGGTGTGGAGGGTCAATACTCGGCCCCTAGAAGTTGCGGTACAAGGTGTTCTATTGCCGGTTTCTTGTCAGAGTTGTGGTTTCTTAACCAGTAGTAAAGCTGGTGCCTTTGACCTCTGCGGTTTTACCTTCAGCACTGATTGAACACATGGCAAGTCAACACTGCTGTGATTCTGCATGTGTTTGCCTACTGTGTTTGTTTACTTCCTTGAAATGTGAGGTCTTTATGACCTTTATTCTTTCCATTTGGGGTATTTGAGGATGACACGAGTACATGATCTTAGCATGTCGGGGTGCAAGGCTTTCACCAAGAAGAAGGCTGAAAAGAAATCTGGATTTATGCATTTGCAGCAGCATATTATCTCAGAGGAATTCCACTCTGCACTAATAACATCCAACATGGTTCATACCTGTCAAGATAAGCTATGAGATGTTACTGCAATGCTTTTGCAATGTTTTTTTTTTTTCTTTTTTTTCTTTTTGCAGTTGCGAGCCAGACCAGGAACATGTCTCAACCTGTGCCCCTTTTTGGGCCCAGTATCGGGGAGATTTATTATCCCCCACTCCCCCATTCTGCTTCCATCTGCTTCTCCCTTTGTGTTCGGGGGATATGCCCCATTCATAGTATAGCGAGATTCTTACAATGTCCAAATCTGTTTGAGTGAAAGGGATTCAAATAGATTGTCGGGAATTTTATGATTGAGAAAATTTGGAAAATTCCCCTCTACCAGTTGCTACTATAAAGCAGGGAGAAAGTGCAGTAATGTATTTATTTTTTGCTTGGACTCCTCGAGGCTGTGCAACTGAAACTGAAATACTTCCTGCTCTAGTGACACAAGATCACGTTATGCTGCCTCTTTGACAACTTAACCCTTTCCCTAGCTGATATGTGGTTCTCTTATATAGTACTTTTCCTGTTACTGTTAACCAAGACACCTGCTGGATATGCGCTGTAGTCGGTGTAATAAAACGGGGAGCATGACGCCCTTGAGTTGACTTTATCAGCCTCACTTGTGTTAGCAGCAGTGTTTGTTAGATTTCCATTATGGAAACTTTTCTCTACTTGTTAACAATTAAAACATATATAAGGAGGCTTAACAAGCGAAGGCAACACTCTCGTAAAAGTTAGTCTTAGTCGTAGTTTTATTAACAAAAGAGTTTGCTATTAACTATAGGGTCCTTGAAGTGGTCCCTGTTTATAGATTGGATTTTATGGCCCATCAATTTTAGCTCTTGAGAAGCTGTTATAAAACTTCAGTAGGAGAGTGGGGATTGTGGACGTTATCTATGGTGCAAATAAGATTCCGGGCACCGTGGTTGCAGCCTGGCGTGTTAGCACTTGTTGTGTGTTTTTGCTATTTCCCAGAAGTGCTGTGGTAAGATGAGAATGCAGAATAAGGCACAACACGCGCAAAATGCAAATGATATATGAATCAATCAGATATTTGGCTATGAAAAAATATCCATTGTGAATTTGTCAGTTACCTCAAACTGTTGTAACAGGATGCATATGCTCAATACGTAAATTGTGCGGACCCAGGGTCCAGTTCTGTTACCTGAAAAAATACTTATATTTGAAAATGTCATTTAGCCTTTGAGCACAATGCACTGCCCTTTCCTCAGAACACCTTTTGTAAATACCTCTTGTCTTTGGACTTGTTACCATTCCCATTTTGCAGACGAGCTCCATTGGGTTAATTGATTTTACTTTATTTGCGTGACTGCAAACGTTGCTCTGCTCGTCCATGTTGCACATGACACAAAGATCACATTTGTGTGGCTGCACACAGCTCAGCGCTCTGCTGTCACATGTTTTAAAGTGAAACATGGCCCTTGGTTAGATTGAAGAAGCACAAAAGAATGAAGTAGTTCATTGTTTTTGAGAATAGCTAACGATGTCATGTGCCTGACATGCTTTCTAGGGGGTTTGCAGGCTTTAATTAGCTTTTCTTCCATTTTTGGAAAGTGTAACAAACATTTAAAGCACACTGGAGTCATAAAATGTAGCAATGTATTTTCAAGGGTTTAGGAGGTGTGTTTAAAAACTACAATTGGTAAAGTACAATGCAAGTCAACATTTAAGTCTGTATATTAACTATAATCATTCCCCGACAAGCCCCGAAGCCCAACCAAGCTTCAATAGTTTCATTTGCTTAAATATTAATCAACTCGAAAAGAAACTGGAGAATAAACATAAAACCCCCATTTGGTGTCAATAACGTAAGTCTCTGAAAACTTTGTTTATTTAAACCACTTGCAAATGCATTAATGGTGCAATAGCCACTGCTCAACTGATGTAATGTATGATGCAACAGATTTAACCTCATTTCAACTTCCACTTTCATGGTTTCGTCAGAATTTTAGAAATTCAGATAAAGTACTTGACGTAACTGTAGTTTCATATAAATGTCTTTTTTTTTCTTCTTTTTTTTTTTTTTTACTTTTGTAAAATAGGCTTTGTCTGTCTTTTATTCCCACGCTTTGTGTTGGATCTTTGATCTGTGCAGGCGTTCAAATGTCAGTATTGTTTCCCAGATGCACTGGACGCAACCCATCCGCCTCTGTATCAGAAATCAATACAGAATGACTTGGAAGAGTTTGAGTGACTGTATTGTTTGTAACTCCCTTAATCGGGCCCAATGGCAGCTGTTCTTGTGCAGTGCTGGAAGTGGAAAAATACAGAGGAACTGAAGTGGTATGCTGTCCACCAGCTGTCCTGATAACAGCGTGTCGTTGTGTTTTTTACTGTTCTTGTAGTTATCAGCATGTGGCAGTTGCAGACTGCTAAACTTGCATTATGGTAATAGTATCAGCTCCATGGAGAGCAGTGTGGCATAGATTGTGTTTGGCCACGTGTTGTTATGGTTAGGTAGATTTTTTTATTTTTTTTTTATGGCACATTGTAATGGTCAGTGTGAATCTCTCACACTGACCAGATGTCGTTTAGAGATGTTAATTTTGGAGGCTCTATCAAGAGTGTATCTATGTCGGTAGCTGTGGTTGTGTATCTAGTTGTCCAGTGGCCAGGCATGTGAAGGAGCCAGTTTAACAACTTCCTCCTGAGCTGGTTTGGGTTCACTTTGGTTCAACGCGTTTTTCTATCTTTGTTCACCAGTGCTGGTGCTTTTTGCCTTGTTCTCAGGGTCACTTGTGACCTGGGGCCAAAATGAGTTGACCAGTGGCTGACCTTTTAACCGTTAAGAATCTTATTGCATGACAGAGCCTTTTCAGTGACTCCATGGAAACCATCTTCTTGCCGGTTACCACTTGTCTCTGTGAAAGTCAAGTCAGTTCCATGGTACTAATGCAGGATATTTAAAGATTTGCCAACATACCTCTGAGTTCTGCCTTTAAGATTACTTCCTGTGTTTGACTGACATACACTGAGTATAGCACTCACTGTGGTGATCTTTCTTAAACTTTGCCCTCATTGTGTTCCCGTGAATCAGCAGTTTTCTACGTGCCAAACTTCAGCAGTTTTTATCTGGCAGCCAGACTGCGAACATGTTCAGATCCCCCTTATTAGGCTAGAATAAGGTGCAGAGCCGAACGCATGCACAGACCACAGACATGACGCACAAACATAAAACATCTGTTTTCCACAGAACAGACAGACCTCAAACTACTCCAACTAGTGAGGTAAAATTTCATATTGGTCCCAGCAGATTAATCTGTGTCATTAATTGTCTTGTTATTTTAGGGTTTTCATGGCGTGAAAGTTGCAGCTGTGTTTCTGTAAACATCTTATGACTTTCTTTCCATTAGTAAAACCAAAGTAATCAAAGTATGTTTGACTGTCTGCTGTGTTGTTTTCCAGTGTTGTCACAATTGCTGGCCAAAAAATACATGACATAAATGACTATTTAGACCTGTATTTCCAGTCTGTTACATGTAAGGTTTTGGCACAGTTGGAAACGAAACCGAGCCAAATATTGTTTTTCTTTTTCCAGGTAGACACACATCATCAAGTGTATGTAGTTTCCGCGTGAAAATGTTCCTGTAACCAGTTTAATTTATACAAGATTTCTACCTGGACATGGCCAATAAGTAATTTTACCCCATGCCAAGGTAAACAAACGGCAAACAAGTGAAGTTTTTGCTGCGTCATGGATTGAACACAAAAGTTGGTCATGACTGCAGCCACCGTAAAGAGTAACAGGCCAGCAGAGGAACTGTGTTGTTTCAAAAGACAAAACAATGGCCTCGCCTGGTCCTGGTAATTACAGAGCAGAACTGTTGCAGACCTATCATTATTAAAGAACCAAGCATCTTCCAATACTTTAGGGCTTATGTGAATTTTGCCAATGCCTGCACATTTCCCTCCTCTTCTAGCACAGTGGGAGAAAGAGTGTGGGTTAACGCATTGTCCCGCCACACATGGCCGGGTGTTTGCTAATTCCCAAGAGGGGTAATTCAGTTTTTGTTGTGGCTGCTCAAGGACACGTGTGGTTGGGAATGATTGATTAAGCGCGTTCTGTCTCCTCCCTTGGATTTCGACACTTAAAATGTAATTCAAGAGGGGGATGAAGTGTCAGGCTCAAAGTTGTTTCTTTTTTTTGTTTTTGTTTTTTTAATAATTCATACTTGGTGAAGCTGTAAGTCTTCATAAAAGAAAAATAAGCCCAAGGAAGCGCAACTACTTTAGAATTACCTGTTCTCTTTAATCCATGTACCATCGTGTTCTTATCAAATGGCTGTTTGGGTGATGAAGCACTTGCCTTCCTGTTTCTCTGTCAAAGTAAGCAGTGGCTGGAACCATAAAGCCCTCAGGTTAAAGACAAATCTCTGGAGAGTCCAAGTCTCGTTTCAGCTCATCAGTACTACTGGAGATACCATCAACATATCACAGGAAGGATGTTCTGGAAGAAATGGAGCTTACAAATAACAAGCTGCCTGCCTTCCTTATGCTTCGCTCTTGTACGATTGCAAAAATATATTCTGTATTCCCTTGTGTTTTAAATTAATCCTAGCCTTTTCTCAGCTGAAGTCTTTATTTTCTTTCTCCCCAGGTGGTGTCAGATGCTGCAGGCCAAGGAGTCACTATAACAGGCAGTAAGACATTCAACAACTGGAACTGGCCAAATGCTGTTATCTTTGCTGCTACAGTTATCACTACTATCGGTAAGAGTTTTTGATGTTTCAGGAGCGGCAGATGTAGCTCTGATCAGACAGGACAACATTTTTGTTTATTTTGCAAAACATTTTTAATTGTTGGAGGTTAAATAACAGAGTGCAATGTCTCTGCAGTCTGCAAAAACTCAAAAAATAGGTCAGGCTGCATGATTTTGGTAGTGTTGCTGTGTTTTTGTATGTTGACATATCTCTGTTGTAGCCAAAGACACAGGTCTAAGCTGTTTGTTAAACCAATATGCTATTTCAACCCAACATTTTTTTTTTAATTTTTAAAGGATATGGGAACATTGCTCCAAAGACATCAGCGGGCCGTGTATTTTGCATCTTCTACGGGCTGTTTGGTGTACCTTTATGTCTTACCTGGATAAGTGAACTGGGAAAGTTTTTTGGTGGCAGAGCCAAACACCTGGGCCAGTTTTTAACTAAAAAGGGATTTTCACTAGTAAGTTGACTGTCTTTTTTTCCTACAATTTCTGAGAAATGATTGTGTAGTTTGTTGTTCTAATTAACATGTTTGTTCTTTTCTTCTCCAGAGAAAAGCTCAGTTTACCTGCACAGCTATTTTTCTGCTCTGGGGTGTGCTGGTCCATTTAGTCCTTCCACCTTTTGTGTTTATGTCTCAGGAGGGTTGGACATACATCGAGGGCTTGTACTTCTCATTTGTCACCTTGACCACCATTGGTTTTGGGGACTTGGTTGCAGGTAAGCTAAGAATTGAATAGAATATTTTTAGTTTATTTATTTAAGATCTCTTGATATCCTTTACCGTATCACATTTCTGACACATAGTGTGACATAATTATCCAGACAATTAACAGTTTCCTTTGTCCCCTCCAGGAGTCGAACCAAATAAAGAATATCCAACTCTGTATCGATACTTCGTGGAAGTGTGGATATATCTTGGGTTAGCTTGGCTTTCATTGTTCTTCAACTGGAAGGTGCGGATGGTGATTGAAGCACACAAGGCACTGAAGAAACGCCGCAAGCTGCGCAAGCTATCTCTTGATGAGCTCCGGCACTACAAGTCTCACAAAGCTTCGCTTCGTTTGCCACCCACTCCTAATGACGTCAACATTTTCAGCTTCTTGTCCAAGAAACAGGAAGGCTATAATGACTTGATAAAACAGATTGGTACCAAAAAAGAATGCAGAACCAATGGGACCACTGCAAACGGCACCAGTAAATCCAAAGAGATCGGTCGCTCCCAGAGTTGCAATGACGCCCCCATGTTTAATGGCCACACTATCGTCAGTCTGGACCGCTCACCACGGCAAAAGAGACGCTATAGTTTCAGTGACCGCGTCACTGTTGCTTTTTCAAAGTCCAAAAACTACCTCCTGGGCTCAGACAGTTTACTGCTCACAGAGGACCATGTAGAGGGTGACCTAGAACTTAACCGAATGTATGAGAACCAGCTTGACAAGGACATCGACCTCGAGAATGCAGGAGTGGGAGATTGTGGAGCAGGTGGCAGAAGGGCATGGGATTCTAAAGAGTACCATCCTCTAACAATCCAAAATGCAAACATTACTTTTATTGATGAGGAAAACTTTCTCAGTAATAACTTGGAGGAGTTGGAGGATGATGACAACGATGATGATGATGATGATGATTCTAAGGCAAAGCTGTCTATTACTACATGTGACGAAAACATTGAAACAAACTCCAAAGAAGAGCAGAGCTCTGAATCTGAAGGATCTGTTTTCACTAGTGACGGTTCAGAACACGGCCGCTCCTATGAGAAACTTGTAGAGGAATATTCAAAGGAAGACAATACAGAGTCTTGAGAGTTGGAGTTGATCAATGTGAAGTCAACACACCTCCTGGTCTGTTGTGGTTGACTTGTGTGGCATTGAACTAGATGTATTGTGATCTGAACCATATCAATAGGGTCTGAGAAGAGACTGCAAATCCAAAATCAAATTTCAACTATATTCTGGCAAAAATTCCCATCATATTGATTCATTTAATAAGTTGATTTTTTTGTAAAAACAAACAAATGGTGTCCTTCCCCTTGCTGAATATGGGCTTCAGAGCACAACATCCAAGCCTGTTCATGTCTTCCTTTTTATACAGTTTGAAAAACTATATGCCAAAATTTTTTTTGTATTGTCAAAAAACAATTATTGTCCATGAGTGAATTATTTTTACTCATAGGTTATGAAATTCTGTGGAAGTGTTTTTCGATTTCCTCTGTGTTCATCTATTTATATTCACCATATTGGTGTTTTTTTAGAATATTTATTGAAATGAAGGACATGGTAGCTTTTATTCAATTGCTACGTGGGTTAGTTTGTCTCCCATTGCATAATTCCACCAAATGAGGGCAAATCGGTGTCCGTTCCAGTGGAGACTGTCCTTTTAAAACCTGAGCCAAGTCTTTGTCTTAAAGAAATGAAGGGGTTTAAGGGCCAATGCTCCTTTTGTGAAGTCCTTAATAACTTGTGTGAGGTTTCCGCTTGTTTTTAACTTCAAACAATAGAATTGTAACTGCAATAGAAATCATGATATATTGAACATCTGAGACCTAGAACAAAATAGTGAACAGAGACACTCGAATCACAGTTGGTGTTTTATACTTTTTGTGCACATCTGTTGGTTTTACCTCAGAAAATGAACACGTTTTCTTGTTAAGTGCATAATGGGAACAAACCTTTCACAGTAGCAGCATTCTTCCGTTCTGTCTCTTTAGCACCCTTTCACTTGATTGTATTTGCCATGTAAATATTGGCTGGAAGCCCATCAGTTGCCACAAACGCAGCTCTGCTCGGGACGTGGCCTTGCTACCTGTGTTTGCCTTTAGGGGGCTCGCATCACCATAAATGACTGCGGTGCCGCCTACGACAGGCAGCCAAGGTTAACTTGTTGCAGATCAATACTCTTGACGTACGTTTCAGTAATGAGACGGAGTCAGCAGTATTGTTTCCCTGAACTGTTGTGTAGAGTTTCCCTTTTGTTTCATGTGAACACAAAACTGATCTATTGAAGTCCAGTGCTTTTCAGTTTCACTTTTAAAGGGGCCCTCGGTTATATTACTAATTCACTGCCTTTTGCACAAGTTGTCTTGCACACTAAAACTTGAAACGGTGTTACTTTGAATGGTTAAGTGGCAGCGATGCAGTGTCACAAAGGACGACTTTAAAACTGGTCTTCTCATTTAACAAATTTCATTTAATAGTGTACTATAAATGTAGTTCAAGATTTTCAGTTTTCTCTGTTTTTTTTTTTAACACAAAATGCACATTGTGAATGCTTTTTGTGCCTTACGGATGATTGCTATTAAGAGAATAGCCTTAAATCCACTGCAAAGCAGAGGATACACAATACAATGGAACATCTATTGAATGTACTTCGCAGTGATTCACTGAAGAGTTGTAATCTGTCATACTGGGTGGATTGTTTTTTCCCCCTTCTAGTATTTCATAACAGGGTCACCACTTTTGTTAATGTGAACAATCCTCTCATTTTCACTGGGTTTCCTGGTTGGTGTATTATTGCACCATTGTTATGTAGACATGGTACTCGTGCAGACTGAATTTCAAACATGTCTCAAGATTATTATTAACTAAAAACAGGATAGAGAAGTTAAAGCCATTGTCCAAAGTTTTAGTCCTAATGTTGCTCCATTGTGTAAAAACTCCAGCATAGTTGTCTGTACAGTTTTAGTTAACTTTTTTTATGATTAAATTATTTATGTTTGTATTTGAATTCCAGACAAAACTGTATATTTCATGTAAAATAAACATTTAATAAAACTTTGAGTATCTGAGGTTATTTTAACAATGTGCTTTTTAAACCACTTGTGTAATTCCCTCTCTGGCTCCATGAGCCAAGTTTGGTAATGTCATCTCAGGATAGATATGAGATCTTGGCCATGGTTCTTTAGATGGCAGCAGGTGCTTTCAATTAGGCTCAGATGATTCTTTCATAACTGTCTTCCTCATGACTTGACTGAAGAGATGGGTTGAGAGAACAAACTGCAAAAATAGAAGACACGTAGTGCCTTAAAATGGACATGTAGTCATTATAGGATGGAAACTGTAATACACAGCATTTCAGCTGTGTACAACAAACTTAACTCATGACACAATATGTATCATTGCTGTTCCTACAGATATTTTGTGTGTCATTATTACATAATGTTTCAGTAGGTTTGTCTCCACAAAACATGCTCAGAGCCTCCGGCAGTTCCCTTTTCTCATCAGATGAGCTGATTGAGCAGTAAACCGATTCTAGTCATACTCCCGTTTTAGTAACGCAGCTGTCCTACTTATAGACTAAATAAATAAAATAAATAAATAAAAACAAAATTCACATTGGAATGTTACTGCAGTGGATCCTTTATATCTGGAAATGATTGTTTTTCTTAGTTTGACATTTACCAACCAACAGGCTAAACTATTAAGCTATGTTTTGAAGAGTTTAAATTAAATATAACCTACATTTAAATATTTTATTCGGTGAAATTGTGTTAATATGCTTTCTCAGATCATTTTGCAAGCTGTGTTCACGACTTTGACTTGGCGTCAGCAAGTTCATGTGTAAAACTGGCTACGGTATATCAAGCGTGTCGCACTGTCACCTGACACTGTTATGTACACAAAATCCAAGGTCACGCTGTCAGAGGCCTGAACAACACTGCAGAGGTAGCAGGTGAGGCTGCAAAGCAAACCAAGCCGTAATAGTGAAACTCAAAATCAACGAGAGAGAGAGAATGCAAGCAGGGCGAATTCCCACACGTCATCTGAGTTTCTTTGAAAGGTCCCTCAGGCAATAATTATAAACCAAAGACTACTGATGGGAATTCAAGATGAATTTAAAAAGAACCAATAGAGCAGTGGTGTCGAAATTTCCTGCTCTGCTATAAAGACGTGAGATTAACATAACAGTCAATTATTGTTGGCACAGTGTAAAATTGAACACCGCTGCCTGGAGGGATACTCAGTAAAATAACCTTCCCAGGTTCCATCATGAGTGAGGAATTCGCTTCAGAGATGTGTCTACATTAACTTTTACAAAAAAGAAGAAAAAAAAAAACACACTGACATGTGACTTGTATTCCCTTGAGAACCTATCGTGTTTAGCTTCTCAGTTTGATTCCACGCTAAGCAGGTAAACACAACTCCACCATCAATGTTTCACCAGAATGGGTGGCGCTAGCAAACCTTCACCCTTCTAAATGTTAACTGACGATGATGATGGTCACTGAACCAAACTAAAGAGAGGGCTCCGAGTGAAAATGTGCTGAGTCTGGTGGAAACCAGAATGTCTCCTGTTACTGTGGGATTCCAGACACGACATAAATCAACCCTCTTCAGCGTCTTTGAGTTCCTCACTCCAAAGTGTGATCCAACACATAAAGACAAATGCTTTGAATAATGTCATTTAAAGATCCCAGAACTAAACCATTGTGTTAAGTGTTTTTAAATGTAATTTTAGTCCTTTTATTACAGTCATGGAGTATAAATAGAACTGTTAAATAGGAAAAGAAAGGCTTCATCCTTTACCTGATTCTGTTGTGTAACTGCAATTTGATTATATCAGGGACATCATTCACTTATTTTAATAGAATCACCACTTGCTTTGTATTTTTATGTGAAGTTGTCCAGTAACAACAGGCAGATGGAGTTTTTTCCTTACTGGGGAAGCAGTGTTAGATATGCACTCATCAGACATAACGTTATGACCACCTTCCTAGTATTGTGTAGGTCTTCATTGTGCCTCCAAAACAGTTGTGACTCATCAGAGAATGGACATGGACCTTCTGAGGATGTCCTGTGGTGTCTGGTAACAGGATGTTGGTAGTGGGGGTCTTTGGGTCCTGTGGGTTGAGGGGAGGGGCCTCTGTGGATCATCCTGAAGATACTTGATCAGTTTTCGATCTAGTGAACTAGGAGGTCAGGTCAACACCTTGTGCTGTCCTTCATGCTTTTTAAATTGTTCCTAACGCATTGTTCTGTGTGTGCCTGTGTCAGGCTGCGTCCTGCATCCAGATTAAATGTCGCTATTTGTGTGGTAATGTCAGTATAAGATAGCCAATCACTGTTTTCATGCTCTTGCGCAGGCAATTGAGGGCGGTATAATACGGAAGATTGGGGCTTTCAAAGAAAATCCTTATCAACCTGCAGTTTCCGGAACTGAAAAGTTATATCAAGTTATACTGCCCTACATGCCAAAAGTCATAATGGGCAGTAACTAGGTTATATGTAATTAAGTGATAGGTGTGGGGCCTATCTGCTTCAATATCACAGGGATTTCCTTTGCCACACATTTTTTTTTTTTTTTTTGTGAGGTGTTGTGGAGCTGTACGACCTGAGGGACAAATGACCTCCTCAATCTGTCAGTGGGGCAGGTAGACACAGCAATTTGTCACTGAAAGAGCTTCTCTGCCTGATTGTGGCGTCGTGTGGTGGACTTTGTTCAGGCACGTTGCTTCTGCCACCAGTGCCAGCGTATCCAGCCCTGGCCCTACCTCAGAGGCAGCCCTCCTTATCAGCGTATCAAGCAGCGAGGTGCCCTTCTTCTTGCTGCCTCCACTGGCCACAACGGTCTGATAAAACATTTCAAGCAGCTTCTGGCAGATGTTAAAAGACCAAAACTTCCTGAGGAAATAGAGGCACAGATGACCTTTCCTGTATACAGAGACTATGTAAGCCGACCGGTCCAGTTTGTAATATAGATATAGACCCAGGTACTTACAGGTCTGAATCATCTTCAGAGTATTAGGACTCATTGGGACATTGGGACTGTGTAAGAGTGTTTATTATTTAAATGGGAATGGCTTGGCAACAAATCAGCTCTTATCAAATTCTTATCAAAATATTGTTAATTATTATATCACACTTTAAACCAGTGGTTAGACCATGAAAACACAGAGCCCCATTAAATGAAATATCTACAACTACTTAATGTATTTTCATTCAGGATGCCACCTTTTAGTAGGATAAAACAGGTCAGAGCCTTCAATCACAACAACAGATTTAAAAGCTAAAAACTGAATAAAAAAAATTAAAATAAAATAAAAAAAATCTAAACAGGAAAAATACTGCTCTCTTGGTGGTAATATTGAATGAACTAAAAAAAATGCATCAGTCGCAATCCCTCCCTCTGTCGAAAGACAATATAAACCACAGAGAAATCATATGGTCAGCTGTTGTAAGAGCAACATCTTTTTAACTGCATATTATGTCGTTTATTGGTGTTTATTGAGGCCATAGTTAAGAGGAGGTACTTAACATGCAGTATGTGCCCAAGGACACAGTGCAAATGTGGCCAAGGGAGCATGTAAGGCTAATCTCATTGTCAAAAGCACCAGCATCAACTTATGAATATCCGTCTCGCCATCAAAATAACTGCATTCTGAAAGAAGATAAAATTGGTATTTGTTGTCAGGCTGGTTTCACTAACTCTGTGATGGGGCTCAAAGAGTCGATTGAGAAGCAATGCTGCCTGTTGTTCAGCTCAAAAAGGGAGTAACACTAGTAACACTTGTTTAGTGGCTGTTTATGCCTTCTTGCTCATTTTGCAATAAAAGAGGATCAGAGAGTCTTGTGTCTTCAATTTCACAGCACTTACACTTCTCACTTTTTACCACGGCGTCAGCATTAGTTGGGGGTTTTGTTCACTGAGATTAGATCAGAGTCAGACATCAAGAGACACTTCTCTTCAAAGAAAATATGCTTCCTTTTAGTTTGTGGACGTTTGTGGTATCATTATGGTATCATTTTGCTGAAAACATAATATATGAGGTAACACAGTTTCCATTTTTTTTTTTTTTATTGAGCTCCTGGAAACTTTGATTGCGGAGTTCTGAGAACAGAACAGCACAGATTTTATTTGTCAGAATAGGCATCTGAGTGACCTTTGCATCTATATTGCTGTCTTCTCTCCAGCTAATCATGAGATGATATCAAACTACATAACCCATAATAAAAATCAAACAGTCACATATTAAAGAA
This sequence comes from Mugil cephalus, assembly GCF_022458985.1. NCBI lineage: Eukaryota > Metazoa > Chordata > Actinopteri > Mugiliformes > Mugilidae > Mugil > Mugil cephalus. The sequence goes on along the minus strand of NC_061786.1, from coordinate 2,902,326 downwards.
TGTAGTTTCTATGTGATGCAATTTAGTAGGTCTAGCATAAGATTAGAGCTATCTTCAAAGAATGACTTATTGATTTAGTTTTCTGGTAAGCAGCGACTACTACTGCTACACTATTATTCTCAAGAATCCCAATAAGTTACATAACATATATATATATATATAGATATAGATATATGGTAAAACCAACAATGTTTACATATAGGAATGCAAAAGAAATGTGACCTACTCTTGATATTCAGTAGAAAACATAGTGGAAAATTAGCCCCTGGTGTGATGTACTACTGAAATTTTACACGGACATGTTGAATGGTTAGTGTAGCCAGCAACCATGAGCCAAAGCTAACACATTATTTTAAATATTTATGGGAGAATAGTCAAGAATACTTTTTTTATTAGTTCATATGATCCTAATTTGTCTTACCTTACCTTTAACCTTTTTCTCCTGTAAGTATAAAATATAAGACATTTCACCCCTAGTAACCCGCAAGGTTTTCAGACTGTGTGGGTGCTAGTGTCTGTTCTATTCATTTAGAGAGTGAGATTATACAAGGCCTGAGTTCAGAAACCAGCCATTGTAGCGGCCTCCTTCTTTCACACTGCACTACTTCCTCCAAAGTTTGTGTTTCCTAAATGTAGAGTGTACTTGTGAAGAGATTACGGCAAGGTGCCATTCAAGACTGTTGGCAAACACTTAAAGCCAGAACACACAGTAACCAAATCACATTTATGTAGTTTATCATTGTTTCTTATTTGCTACCTGCAGGATTTTGCTTTAATGTGGTTTATTTGAGTTACACAATGTGAGTCTGAAATGCATCACATGATGCTAGACATCTTTGTCTAAAACCCTGCAAAACAAAAATCAAGGTCTTATGACGGTGACTAACACTAAGTGCGTATGAATAAATCAATGCCATATCTCTTTGTGTATAAACAGCACGGCTATCCTGAGACAGAATGATGCCAGCTCAATTTCTTGTCAACAAAGGAAGAGGGGGAACCAGATGGAGACTTGTTTCTGTGGCCTGTAAAACAGCCTACACAACAACAGTTCAATAAGCAATGGTGCAGGACGGGGAAATGCGACGAGCCCAAGGACCTCTCTGACACCCAATTGTTTCCTGAGTTTCTGTGTCCAGCTTTCCGGACCGGAAACTTTTGGGCACCCCCCAGAGGTGAGCTTGTATGTGTGTGTTTATGCGTGCATCCACTATACTGTATGTTTAAATAAGTGTGTGTTTTGCATGTGAGAGCAGGGTGGGATTGTTAATGAAGACGCAAGAAGGACACTGGCAGATTGCCCATTTCTTTTTAAAGAACGTGTATGAAAGGATGGGAAAAAAAGACAAGGAGCAGCGTTCAACAATGCCACAAACAGCTGTTCATGTTGACCACAGGCCTTATGTTCCCAGGAAGGAAAGTAGTAACATTGACCTTTAACCTAACAAGAACCCACCAACAAGATACTCTGAGGAACTAGATGTTCTATAACCTGCTTTAAAAGAACTTAGTGTTTTGATATATAAAACACTGGCTTTGAAGATTTTACACCATGAAGTAAAAGTTTTGTAGTTTTGTAGTGGATTACAGTTTTGATCATGAACTGTTTAGTGTACCAATTCAACCACTAAGTAGGACAGCACAACAATCTCTCTTAAGTAGCCTATTTATACACCTCTTAGGGAATTTTGTTGTATAGTGTTATAATATATATTCTATTCTATTCTATTCTATAAATGTTTTTTTCTTTGTACAAATGACAGACCTTACAGTCATAGAATTAGCAAACATATCATCTTTTTCAAAGCAACCATGACTTAGAACACATAAAGCACATGCACAGAGTGTGGGACAAATAAAAAGCAAGACACGGATATACAGTGATAGGCAGTCTAAACACCGCTGGCCTACATAGTTTAATTAGTTGATGGAATCAGTTGCTCAGAAAAAAATTAGATTCCACTGCTTTGACCTACATTAACATCCGTGTTGTACAGATGGAATAGGCAAAATCCTGCTTATAATATCCTAATACATAAAAATGCTTATTTCTGTAGGTCATAACCATAGGAAAAAACAGAAACTAAAACTAAACTAAACTAAACAAAAACTCACTGTCTTTCCAATGCTCACAACACAATCAAAGGTCCCACTCACTCCCCCATGTGCCGGGCCCCTGGGAAGGTTTTGCAGCATCCGGAGCAGAACAACTAGGTTCTCTAACAGCTTCATCCCACAAGCTCTCATATGCCTGTGGGATGTCAAAATAACGCCCCCCAATGGACAGAAACTTACAATGTGCAATAAGTGTGCAGAATATTTTGTGTGTGTGTGTGTGTATGTATGTATATACTGTGCAAAAACGTGCACTGCTGGTGTATAGCCTAGCATTCAGCATACAAGTCTAAGTTTAGAGGATGATTACAAATTTGACTTTCCAGCACAGTCAGAGATTCTGTATAACAACCTAGTATATACAGTCAATGATGACAACACCTGCACAGACTTACAATAAACTAAAAATATACCATTATGTCCTGGTGTGACCACGGGAAAATAAAGAGGAACATCAGTGGAAAACCATATGTGAGAGCTGAGAGGATGGAGGGAAACCAGATCCATGTCCCTCTTCCGCCCTCTGGTGAAAAAGACATACCAACACATTTTATTTATTTATTTTTTCCAAATACCGATACTTGCATTTGTATGATCAATGCTGACTTTCTTTGCAAACTATCAAAATATCTCTGTCATTTTGTCACACTGCTGGAGTTAACGTTTTGGAAACAATCGACTATCGCGCTTTTATTTTGAAATGTTCGACGCAGCTCTAACCCGGAAGCAGACCAGTGTTATTATGCTAATGATGTGTCATCAACACATTAGGCTGCAAGGGTGGGAACTGCCAATTTCGATAAAACTCAGAGTACCAGACGGTTATTAATATACTTTTAGGTTGCCGTCAAAGACAAGCGATAAACGTCGTCTTTTTGAATAGGTTGTCATAAAGTTATCACGATAATAGGACGAGGAAACCGCCTCAAACTGCTAAGCTACGTAAGATTTTCCACAGCTGGACCGTTAGCAAGGAGGCTAACTGGCTAATTCCGTTTTGTTTTTTGGTCCTGACGGGACACGAGAGTGATGTCCTGCAGCTTATTGGAGTTTTGCAGGCTCCAAGAGCTCAAATCGGTCCGGGACTTCTTGTTCCAGAGCCAGAACACCGAGCCAGCCGAGGAGAAGAACCAAACAGGTAACGTTACCTGCATCCAGTGGCAGACGCTAGTAGATATGACGGTAAACTAAAGTCACAGCTGCCTCTGCAAATACCTGTTCTTAACAGCAAGTCAGTTACTAACAGACTAACGGAGCAATTCCTAACTAACCGCAGGACGATGTATAAATAAGGTTAGATGTCTTTGGGGTTGGAGGGATAGTCATTTATGTGCTTATCCACATCCATAAATGTTTGCTTTCAGATGAAGAGATTAAATGTGAAGTATACAAAGAGTTTTTGTGTAGTGTGTTATATTTGAGTGTGGTAAAGCCTACTTAACACGCATCCCAATAGAGCCGAAATAGCGTTTTTTGAGGCCTTTGCATTGTTAGAAATTCGATGGTAAACTACCATGGGAAACTACCATCAAATGTATTTGGCTTTATTGCTTTATTAGTGGTCTTTAACATAGAGTGCATGATAGATGGAGCTTCGCCTGCTCTGTAACATCAGCAGGATGCAGACTGTGGGGTGAGGAGGAGCATCTCCCTGCCCTTTTGTTATGAGTCATCTCACATGAGACACCTGAACACAACACTGCAGGATGCGCAACAAAAGAGGACAGACAGTTATCTTCTTCCTCCAACCTGGCAACTCAGCCCTCACCTTCAGCAGGCTGGTGGTGAACACCTTGAAAAGGACCGAGCTCAACACTGCCACAGGTCCTGCTAACATCTGTGGGCAGACTCTTAGACACTGTGCTGAACAGCCGGGAGATGTATTCCAGCAGCCGTTTCAGTGCTTTCTGAACACTGACACAGTGCCCCGGAAGTGGATGCATTCCACGATTATTCCCGTCCCAAGGGCCTTGAACGATTTTAGGTCTGTTGCTCTGACCTCGCTGGTGGTAAAAGCCATGGAATGGATTGTCAAGAGTTCTATCACAAAACCTCCTGATCATCTTATGGACCCACTGCATAGCGCCAAGGTGTTCATCTTGGACAACATACATAAGCATCTTGAGACGGCCAACACCATCGTAAGGTTCCTGTTTGCTGACTTCTCTTGGTACATTTAACACCATCCGACTGATATCCTCGCTGAGAAATGAATATTCTTCTTCAGTCCTGACCACCAGCTCGTCTTGTGGATTATGGATTTCTTTATCCACCGGTCTTGGAGAGTGTTGGTAAATAACATCATGTCAGACACCAGCTCTCCTCAGAGCTCTGTCTTATCTCCTCTGCTTTATATCCTTTACATCGATGACTGTAGGTTTATACAGCCGGCTATACCCCGCTCTCTGCCCCAACGCCACAGCACTATTTTGCAGGATTTTGTTACCTGGTGTGAGGACGCCCATCTCCTGCTTAATGCAAACAAAACAGAGGAAATGATCATAATGTTCTCTGCCAAACAGAGACAGTCATCACCACCATACAAGGGCAGCCGGTGGAGATTGTGGAAGAACACAGGTATCCAGGCACCATTTCCATAGCTCTCTGGGGTTCTCCCCCAATATCGGAGGAATTAGAAAACGTCAACAGAGGCAACATCCGCTCAATAAGCTGAGACTCTTTGAAGTGAGCACACGTATTATGACCTTTTATCACTCTTTTATTGTAATTTTATAGCTCATTTTCTCTTTTATCTGTTGGTTTTATTCTGTTAGCCTGCAAACCAGTCTTGGCTGCATAACATTACAGACTGTGCCAAAATCATCGGACATTAGAGTTCTTAGAATTTTTTTTGAACAGAACCAATCATAGGATCCTGCAAGACCCCTCACACATATTAGTGTTTGAGTGGCTTCCATTACCTGAAGGACTCAAAGGAGGAGGGACACTTTTGTCCCCACAGCAGTCCAGTTCCTGAACTCTAACCCCTCCTTGCTTCAGCATTGAATTATGCTCTGCCTCTCAAAAGGCAGTTGTAGTGGTCATTGTTAATGTAGACACTACTCATGGTCTTTTTGCACTTCTGTCTTGTTTGTCTGTTGTTTTATTTAGTGTGTTAGCGCCTATCATGTGTGTTTTGTTGCTCTCTGTGCCATTTTAAATTGCCCCTCGGGGGAAAAATAAAGTGCTTGAATTGAATTGGATTGAATTGAAATACAGGGCACTTATTGCACTCCAGCTCCACACTCAAAGAGCAAACAATCAAATTCACAATACGCATATGGTAATAGAGAAGAAAATCATACACACGTTTTTTGGGAAGGCCATAAACTACAACCATTTTGGGATAATGAGCATTCTGTATCTAAGGATATTTTTTCTGACTGTGCAATAACTGAAAAACTCCAAGGAATGCAAAGTGATGAGTCTAGGACATACCAATAATTGTATGTTGTTGACGATTACAGATGTTTAACAAGATATTATCAATTATGGGCAAGAAGGCAATAACAACATTTTCTGAGAAGGAAGCCATACGCTAAAAATGACTTGGACTATGCAGAATTTGACCTATGAATTGAGGCAGAGGAAATGTATTTGTTAAAAAATGGAAGAAATAGATCATTCATCACAGAGTGGAAGATTTTGTGCTTCATTTTTCATATTATTTCGCATCCGCAAAAATATCCACATTCATTCGATATTGACATGTGCAGATACAGAATGTGTGCGGTGACAGTGACTGTCCCACACACAGCAGCGAAGTGTCATTCATCATAAATGTTGGCCTGGATTGTGATGTTTGTGCTGTCACTTTGTCTTCCACCCACTCATAATTTTTATTTTTGGGTTATTTCCCTGTAGCAAAAGCTTCTTCAGCCGTTCCCCACTTGTCATCTCTGAATTCGTTTTTAAGGTTAGCTGGGGTGACATGTGCATTCCTGTGTTGCTATATTAGATTCATCATCTGGCTGTAGCTCTTCCATTTATCCAGTTCAGAATTTAAAACCCCTCTACAGTATAAGGAGTAAACCAGTCACTTTGATCTCTACTAGTAATCCTGATAATCTCTCCGGATGTGCCTGATCATATTAACAGTTAAGCTTGAATTTTCTCATCTACACTCGCTCACGCTGTAATATGATCTGCAGGAAACCAAGATTTAGGCAAAGAAAGCTTGACAGTTTCCCAATGACTGCAGACGTACCTCTGTCTACCTGCATTCCAAACCAAGCATTTTTCTTTTCTCATCAACAGATAATGAGCTGTCCTGGGACACCTCTGACTGGGAGTCGACATGGGATAATGGCGAAAATAAAGAAGAGGGATCCACTCCTGCCACAGCGGTCTGACTGTTTCTTTGTATTTTATTCTGTATTCTAATTTTTTTTTTTTAATAGATTTTTAAATTCACGTGTAATTTGTACTGGAAATACATGGTTAATAGAGGTACAGAACAATTTATATTTAGATGAATGTAGATGGATTTCTTTTTAAAAGAAAAATAGACAAAACCACAAATACATTTCTGCCTCATTTGATACTGGTTTCAGGTGTTATATGTCTGTTGATAACAGTATTTGCAGATCTAAAGCTCTCTCTTCCTTCTTTGCTCTGTAGGTGGAGGAGGAGACCACGGGGCAAAGTGGACCCTGGCTGCAGGATTGTGTTGTGTCTCTCTCACCCTGCTCCGACCTGCTAGTGGTGGCCCGTGAACAGAAAGCAGCCTTTCTCTCAGGTCAAATAATTGAACGCAGGCACGCACACATACGACTCAGAGTTTTGCATGTTTGTTAATGTTTATATATATATATGTATATTTTTTTACAGCCAAGTGGCGTACAGATGATGGTGGCAGAGATGAAATGACTCTAGCTGTGTCCTGGTCTGGAACCCTCAGTACTGAAGAAGGGTGAGATAAAACTCCAATTGAGATGAGATGAAAATGCTGAAATGTGTATAGAAGTATTGATGATGTGTTAACCGTGCACTAATGCCACCAGTAGACCTACATACATTTATTCAGAATGTTAAGGTTTTTGGAAGATAAGTTATTCTGTGTATCGAACATGTTGGTTCTGGGTGTGTTAGCGTCTACTTTCTCTTAACGTAATCGCAGACTCACTCCATTGTATTGAGATAAGGCATGATATTTTCAGGCCTTACCATCAGCTACGCTGCCCCTTGTTGTTATTGTCAGTGCAGATTGTACAGTATAGTCGTTGTGCTATTGCCCTGCCGCACGCTGATTTTGGCAGTGGGCTGAAGCCTTTCTAACATTTATGTGCGATGGACACTTAAGAGACTGAAATGTTTGCCTGGTGCTGTTTGTGTTGAAAGGAAATTGCACTACACTGGAGTGCAGCATAGGTATAGTATGGTAAGGGATGAATATGGACGTGACACATAGTCATATGAAGTTGACAGGAGTAGAGAAAAGTAAATATGAGATCATGTAAGAGTGAACTCACACACTCTACATTCTACTTTTTGTATATTCTTCTCTTTAGGGAGTGTGTGAGTAGCGCCATCTGTATCCCCTTGGCCAGTCAAAAGAGGTAAGATTTACCTTTACATGAAATAAAAGAGATGTGTGAGGAAGCACTAATAACACTGTATTTGTATTTTTCTGCGTGTACATAGGAGCTCCACCGGGCGGCCTGACTGGACATGTGTAGTAGTTGGTTTCACATCAGGCTATGTCCGCTTCTATACAGAGGTACCGGCATAATCCATTGTGTCTTACACTTCTTGAATGCCACGATTAGTCAGCAGAATTCAAACCATTCATTAAGGTCTATATATAAATAGAAATGACATGGCTGTATTTGATGTCAAATCGATTGTGTCTTTTCAGAGCGGTGTTCTGCTCCTGGCTCAGCTGCTGCATGAGGACCCTGTGTTGAGGCTCAAGTGTCGCACTTATGAGATCCCTCGTCATCCTGGTGTCACTGAGCAGGTAATGTGCATCTCAGAGTTACAGTTTTACATTTTGGAGATTTGACTATCAATTATAGACTGTGATCAATCTTCAAACTAGTGTTAATTAAACATTGAATTTGGATTTCCTAAAATGCAAAAATGGGAAAAACATAGTACATAGTCTTCAGTTTTCTTCAGCATATGTATGAATATTGAATTTCTTCTACTGCAGCATGAGGAGCTGAGTATCCTCTACCCTGCTGCTCTGGTCACTATCGATGGCTTCAGTCTCTTTCAATCTTTGCGAGCCTGCAGGAACCAGGTGGCAAGAGGTAATGCTACATATTCCATCTGTGTGTATTTGTGTGTCTGCATGCACCAGAATGGATGTATCTCATGTGTTTTCTTTAGAAGAGCATTTCTGTAACATGTTCTTGTAGGAACGGTTACAGTATTGTTGCAGTGTGTTAACCGCAGATGTGTTTTCCACTTGCTGACTGTGTGGATAGTGTTCGCCACAAAGCGTTCAGGTACTAAGAAGCGTCAGTTATATATAGCCTTTAGAGGTTCGCAGCCAAGCTTCATCAGCATTTGAGCATCTAGTAATGCTCGGTGTGTTTGTGTGCTCTTACTGTAACTAATAAGCTTCGTGGCCTAAGGCAGTCTAGGCAAGGCGCAATGGTTTTAAGTGGAGCTACATGCAAACAAAAGGCAACCAACACATTAATGCGCCTCCTGATCGGATTCTTTGTTAAAGCTTCCTCGCTGCTCTTTCCACACAGCTGCAGCAGCTGGTAGTGATGCGATACCGCCTCCTCCTCTGGCCTATAAGAAGTGGGGTCTGCAGGACATGGACACAATTGTGGACCACAGCAGTGTTGGTAAGGGAATGTTTCACAAATTACACATGATCAACATTTTGACTTTTCACTACATTACACCCTTTTTTATTATGTATGCACGGAAGAAAAGGCAAATGCTAGAAGGGATTCTGTCATTTCATTTGAATCTCTCCTGCTCTTAGGTGTTATGACGCTGTGTGTGTTTGACCAAATGAAGAATGCATCTATCCTCGGGGGGTTCAATGCTTCAGTCAAAGGAAGCCCCCCGGCCATGAGCCAGTATGTCACTGTAGGAGCTGGGCCTTACACTGGCTTTTACTATGCTGTTGAGGTGAGTGTAAGGGAGATGAAGGACATGTCTTTATTCCCAGTTTGAACTATGTTTAAGGCAGCACGTCTGTACATTTACAGTACGTTAATCATTAAGCGTTATGCACCTACACAAATGATTGACAAAGTACAGTTGAAGACTCAAGTTTGCAAAACAACTTTTTTAACTGCAATTTCCACTTTTCATTGTGTCTCTGTCTTTCTTTAGGGAAGTTCCCAGCCTCTTCTGTCTCACGTGGCTCTGGCTGTGGCCAGTAAGCTGACTTCAGCTCTCTTCAGTGCAGCCAGGTGTGTGTGTCTTAAGTACACCTTGTGTATAAATCACAATAATAAATTACATTAAGTTAAGGCCAAAAGTAAATAGAGAAACTAAGTAATAATAGGCCTGGAATGAATAGTCAATAAAAGTCATTGCCCAATTCGTTTAGCACATTGTTTAAGACAGATGGGGTTGTCCAGTCTATGTTCCTACATGCACATAATAATTTTGGTCCGGCCCACACACTCGAAGAATGCTCTGTTGACCATCCTCTGCTGCTGGGACGGCACAAAGCAGATCAATCCGTAATCTAAATTGCTCTGTTTTCTCATTATCCTCAACTCTGTGTCTTCACTACCTTATGTTTTTTTTTGCGTTTCTCAGTTTTTTCATTGTCTTTGATTGCTTTTCTCTCAGCGGGTGGTTAGGATGGAACAAGAACAAGACTGAAGAGGAGGCTGTACAGAAACAGAAGCCCAAGGTGGAGCCTGCCACCCCCTTGGGGATCAGGTACCAGTCACGATATCACAGTACACATGCAGCAGCAGTGTTATGCCCTGTTGACACTGGCAACCTGAAGTTTGGACATGTCCTTCCCTTGTCTTTAAACACGACCTGTGTGTTCTAGATTTGGTCTCCCAGACTCTCGGCGCCATGGCGAGTCTATCTGTCTGTCCCCATGCAACACCCTGGCCGGAGTGACGGATGACTTTGGTCGCGTCACGTTGCTCGACTTGGCCCGAGGTATTGCCATCCGTATGTGGAAAGGTAAGGTGAAAGGTCAAAAAGAAGAGCAAGGAGAAAACACTGTATGTTTTGTGAAGAAATGTTTTTTTTATAATCACATAGCACAAATGAAGGTAAAGCTTTCCGTCTTCTGTTCATCATTCCATCTTGTGTCCCCGTCTCTTGCCTTTATTCCTTCTTGAATATTGGTTGTGATACCAAGTCATGCAATTAGCCTAATTGTTGTTCAGTAAATACACTGCTCATAAAGTAACACTTTTTAGTCAGAGCGTCAAGTCAGTTAAACTTCTAGGATATTGATCTGGTCAGTTGTGTAGCAGCAGGGTTTTAATCACCCAAAACAGAAATGCTTTTACAGATGGAGGCCATTGGCATTTTTTCTCTCCACATCTTTTCTGACTGTGTTTTTACTAGTAGCATGGTAGCATGAGGCAGTACCGCTCTCCTCCAGGAGGGCACATCAATACATGCCATTGCCAGAAGGTTTTATGTGTCTCCCAGCACAGTCACAAAAGCCTGAAGGAGATTTCAGGAGACAGGCAGTTACTGTAGGAGAGCTGGACAGGACCTTAGACGGTCCTCAACCCATCAGCCCATCAGATTTTTATTATCCTTGTCATAAATCTCAGTATATTTCAGCATCCAGCATGACTTTTTTCCCATTTAGATTTGTTATGTTTTCATAGTGTTCCTTTAATTTTTTGAGCAGTGCTTATGTACATATACTATTAATGTTCAATGTGTCAATAATTTTGCTCTCATTCAGGTTACAGAGACGCCCAGCTTGGTTGGCTGCAGATTCCAGAGGAGCGTGGTGGTCGAGAGTCCTCTCCCTCGTCTTCTCTCCCCAGACGTCACGCTCTCTTCCTTGTCATCTACGCTCCCCGGAGGGGAATCCTGGAGGTGTGGGCGATGCAGCAAGGGCCTCGAGTCGGTGCTTTCACCGTGGGAAAACACTGCAGGTGTGCACAGTGCAATGGTTTCCTACTTTGTTTGACTACACAAGCACAAATTGTCTTATAGTCGATCACATAAAAACTGGGGAATAAATAACAACCGTGAACAATGAAACAAATGTAACATGCTGAATCATTTGGTGTGTGCGTGCTCTTCCAGGTTACTATATGCTGGCTACCGGCTGATGGGTGTAAACAGTGTGACTAGTCAGGGCTGGCAGCTCCATACCCAGCAGGTGTGTCTACTGGATCCCACCACAGGAGCACTGAGGACAGTGAACATACCCTTCCACTTGGCCCTCAGGTTGGTGCAGACAAACAGAAAAGAGACTAAATCTGCTGCAAAACATGTGGTATTTTGTTACAAATGCCTCTAACTCTTGAGGGGGGATTTTTCCTTGAGCGTTGCTTACAGGTGTTGGTGGCTTTCCATTTTGAGACTCAGATTACTCACAAAGTGACACTTGGGTACCTCAGCTAGACACATATGTATTCACGTCTAGAGAATACTTAATATTGTTTGTCTATTGTTTATTGCACCACCTGCAAAAGTTAGGCTCAGCTACATCCATGCATGACTAGGCATGTAGAAGATGGATGTCCACACTTAGGAATTCTAGTGCAGCGACAGTTGCCACAACTGTCACGTTGTTTTGGTTACTTACCTCATCTTAACCTACACCTGCCCCAAGAATGACATTAAAAATTATGGCCAAGCTTAAGAAACTAAAATGAAATAAACAAGAACATTTATTGAACCCTGCAATAAATAAATATCTGTCACAAAGCATGACGTCAGATGTGGTGTCATCACCACATCCTTCATCCAGCACACAACCTGAACCCTTCCTGAAACAAAATCTCTCAATGAATTGGGTCTCCATATAAATCCAGAGCACTGGTGCAGTCTCTCATTACTTTTTCCTGCCTTCTGATGTTGAAGTCTGTATATTAGACCTTGATACATTCTGTCAGTGTTTTTATTTTCACCATGGAAACTAGTCAAGACTGCACATCTGCCTCTGAGAAGCAATAGAGCTTTATTAAGATCATGATAATCAATGCTAATGGCATAATAACAGTTTTTAATGTCACGTCAGCATGCTTCATATTATTATCTTGCTTAAAAAGTGAAAATTATGTTCTAACTTTGAAAATTTTAAGTTGTGATGTCTCGTGTTATCATACTGCATGACACAACATGAAACTACTAGAAACTCACTGCAGCAGCATCTTTCTGGGTCTTCTCTGTTTCAGCGACAAGAAGAGTGAGCGAGCCAAAGACATGCACCTGGTAAAGAGACTGACTGCTCTACTCAGAAGCAGTGAAGTGGAGCCTGGTAAGGGACACAAGAGTGGGAGCTCACTTAATATGTTAGGATATGTGTAGAAAATCAGCGGGATATAAATCTATGTGTTTTGCATTTGTTTATTGTCTCAGATGTTTTGGAGACTGAAGCCAGAAGTATCCTGCTGGATATCAAACACCCTGCCATAAAGAAGCAGGTATGATCAAAGATTAGAATAAATTCCCCATCACAGTAGTCAAAATTCTAACTCCAGTCTCTGCATTTCCTTTTAGGCTTTGGAGTCTCTTCTTTCAAACAAGAATGCTCCGGTCTCTTGTCTTACCAACATCACACGTGCCTTAAATGACACTCTGAAGCAACAAGGTAAAGTACAAATGCTTTTTTTAAAGATGTATAATTTAAATGAAATGGTCAGGTTTTCATTGCCAAAGATTAGTTTAATGCTAAATGCTTGAAGTATTATATCCGAAGTGTTTTTTTTTTCTGCACTACAGCCCCAGAGGAAGTGGATGCCACATTACTCCAGCTCTGCTCTTCACAGCTGAAACTGCTTCAGCTCTTCACAGACATCCAGCAGCTGCACTCTGCTGCAGACTTTGAGGCCTGCTCTGAAAATGTGAGAGGATACAGGCACACAGACACACACATGAAGAGATGCTCTTTGTGGTTGATCATCTAAAACCTCATCGTTACTCCTCAGAGCTCTACCACATTTATTTTACATGTTTTCTCCACCCAGCAGGACTCCCTTGAAGGCATCGAGGATGAACTGTCTCGTGTTGGACCCACCTTACAACGCTATGCCCAGCTCTCCTCAAGACCCAGTGTTTCATTTGCCCAGGACTCCCCCGACTTACCCCTGCCTGCCCAAGGGTTCCTGTCTCAGATCGAGTGCACAGAAGATGGGGAGTTGAAGGTTGTCTGCAGGTCTGAAACAGAATGGAACCAGCTAGGTATGGCCGGTTAAATTTACCCAGTGTCTCAAAACATACAAACGTCAATTATTGGCATCATATGTAGCATTTTGTAAATGTCAGCATGTTCTGTCAAATCATTTTTTATTTAAGTGTGACCATTCAGTGTTGGATGTTCATACAGAGAAATGGTAATGCTGTGAAAAGTTTGAGACTTAGCTACACAAGCCACAAAATATTTGGTCTTTTTCTTCTGGTGTCATGTTAGTGTGAGGTTGCACCACCAAACCAAAACTCACAGACATATAGTGAGAATATTACGCACATCCAGACTGAGGACTGCTCTTGTGTGTCTTTTGCAGGAAACTTCATGTTCTGGGGCTGTCTGTGTGGAAAAAGCCCCCTCCATAAAGTCTGTGATGCATTACAACAGGCTGGCATCAGTCCACAGCAGCTATTGGTGAGATAAAGGAAAAAATACTCATTGGGTTCAGAAGGGACCAGAATGAGCTTTTCTGCTTGAAGTGTTCTGGTTTCTGGTTTGTGTCTAGAAAATAAATGAGACTGCTAAAGTGTGATCCTTGTGGCACTGGATTCAGGTGGCTACGCTGCTCACTATTTGGTTAGGAAAATTAGTTTTCCGTCCCATATGAATGTTAGACAATATGTAAATGAGTTGATACATATGACTGATAAAGAACAAGTATTATTTCTCACTATTAATTAATGTTTCCGTTTCTCTTTCTGTCAAGTCTTTGTTGCTCAGCGTGTGGTTACAAAGAGAAAGGGATGTACTACAGAAACCGGCAGAAATGGTTAAAAATCTCCACACACTACTTGTTGCTCTTAGCAACATGAAAGGTATGCATTCTTGTTTGGTGTCTGCTGTCCCATTTGCATCTGTCATCTTTGGTTTTGGTTACAGTGAAGATCAATGGAAAAAGTAGGATAAGACAAGCGACAACACTTTTTCTTCCTCTCATCAGGTGCAGTTGAAGAGTCATGGGACACACAGTCTATCTCCCCCTGGTGGCAGCAAGTACGCAGTACATGTATCCAGTCCCACAACGCTGCAGGTGCTCTACTGGCTGCCTTCGTAGCTCACCGTGCTGCTAAAGCTTGTATCACAAGCCGGGCCGACAGCAAGGTAGACAAGTTTCACTTTATTGGGCAACAATAGGGAAGCATCCTCTTTAATGTTAACAGGCTTAATGGCAATTTCCTGGTACTATAAAGTTTATTCATTTAAGTCACACTTACCTCCTTGGTCTTTTTCTGTGTGACAGTTGCAGTCAGAGTGGGAGACGGTGTCGCTGGAACTGGAGCAGTGGGTTGTGTGTGTTCGCCAGCTGGAGGATGTGTTGGTGCTGCAGACACTCCTGTTGGTGCCTCCTCCTCAGGGAGCAGCAGGGGGCGCTACAGCTCAGTGCTCCATCAAGACCCTGCTGGAGGGAGGCACAGGTAGGCCGGATTTAAGAATAGACTCTGGGAGTATTAAAACTATCTAATCTTATTTTTCTCTCTGCCTCTGTTTTGTTGCTTTTTTCTTTCTTTTTTTTTTTATTCAGTGTATTTGTAAATCTTCACTGCCTTGTTCTCTTTCTATTCTTAACTACTTTCTCTTCTCACTCAAGTCATCCATCAGGCTTTGCCCACTTCCTTAGCATGGTTATGGTCACTTAAACCACATTAACTTCCATTTTTCTGTGTTTCCATCTGTTAAGGTGGTATTGCCGACAGTGTCTCCAAGTGGGTGTTCAGGCAAAACTTGTCCCCAGAGCGACTGAAGGAAATTCTCCAAAGGACAGAAAATAAAGATGCAGAGGACAAAGAGGAGGGAGAAAAGAGGGAGGAGAAGCAGAAAACCCACGAGGACACAGACAGGACAGCAGGTGGGGTCTAGGAGATATCAGACATTAATGCAATGTTGGCATATTCATACATTTATTTTGAATAATATATCGATTGTCACATAAAGGAGATACACATTTAATAAAATAACATGCCTTGATGTGTATAGGATTCAGGGTTATTACTGCAAAATTATTTCATGGAATTTTCTGCCCTGTGTTCCCCAGAACTGTTGGTGGCAGTGTGTCAGCGGTTCCCACACTCCCTTTCACCTGACTTTCTCTTCGCACACTGCTGCTGGGAATATGTGGTGCAGTGGAACAAAGACCCGGAGGTTCATATACACATAGACATGCACATAAGAACATGCACAAAAAGAAAAACCTGAATCTAAATCTGAAGTTACTCCTGCTTCTCTTCATAGGAGGGTCAATATTTGTGCTTGGCTGTGGAACATTTGAAGCTGGTCTCCAGTCCTCATATTCAGCTGGGTAAGAGGACATGCTTGCATATGTTTTTATGTGTTTGTGTCTGTCTATAATGTAAAGGAAGCATTGTCATTTTCTTTAGGCGTGCATGAAAAAAGAACTTGGAGAAAAAGCACTATACTACCAATAGTGCTGCCAGTGTTTTATATATTACCTTGTAAATGTATTTATTCAACTCTCGTAGGTATTTCTACAATGATGTGGAGTACGTTCATTGTCAAGCGTTTCTCAGCAGCGGCTTTCCTCATGGAGAAGGTAAAGCCTGGAGTATTACAGCAGGACTGTGCATCTGTTTTCCAGGGGTTTGTTGAGTCTGAGGCTTTAGTCTAAATACCTGCCCTTTATTTTCCCAGGTGGGGAAAGCACCCAAAGATCGTTTATGTCGACGGGTAAGAATGTGCTGAAGTACAAATTTTTAGATGAATTAACAATTAATAGGTTTATGTTATATTCTATTTAAGTATTTCCATGAACGCATTGAGCTGCATGTAACAAAAACACGTCTTCACGCACAGGACGTTGGGATGGGAGATAAAGCCATGACGTCTTTCCTGGGAGGCTGCGTCCAGCTCCTGCAGATCCTCATGGAGGTGACCGAAGCATTGGTTAAGAATCACTGCCCTTTGTCTTTTTTAAATTCCTATGTAAGTAAATAGTGCAGAATAAAGCATGGAGAATGACCACTGCCTCGCATAAATCCAGCACAAAGCATGGACGATGAAACACAGCAGACAAAAAAAGGGAAGCAGCGTTGGATAAATTGAAAATGGATTTTGGCTTTTTGTGGCAAATGCATGTGAGAAGCAGTTTTAAAGTAAAGGGTTGATATGTGTTTAAACGAGCTGGTAGTATTACAACTATTGCTACTAGTATATTTCAATTTAAAAACAAATCGTTAGCTAAAAGTGTTACTAACATTACTAAACACCTGCATGCGCTGTGCCTTTGAAACACTCATTCCTGTCTGCTCACTGTGTCTGCGGTTTCTTTTCGGCGCAGGCGGACTCTGCAGTAGAGGAGGTTCCTGCTCCCGAGCTGTCTGTGGAGGAGGCGTGGTGTGGAGCAGAGGGCCCTGCGTCTATAGCTGAGCTCGCCCTGGAGCAAAAAGGCGTCCACTACCCCCTGGTCCAACACCACTGCCTGTTAGCCTCTCTCCTTCACGCTGCCATGACCTTCAGTCTCAGGATCAAACCACTCAGCCTGTTCGACAGCAAGGTGAGAAGACGGACGCATAAACAGGCACACGCACGAATACAAATGTTAGCTGTGGCTGGACACCTTAAATCCCTGAAATACTGCAGTTTACTATTTAAAAACCATCATCTCTGATGAATACTGGGGGTCTTATCTGAACCCCTGGATTATATCATTTCAAAGGAAAGTCACTACTGCATTTTAATGTTTTTTTGTGGTAGTACTAGGTTTAATACTAGGTTTAATTAGAGCAGAGCCAGATGAAGTAAAGACAAGATTGAAGTGACATTGAATTGATAATTGATTGTAAGGTTGCACACACCTACAAACACTAGTTGTCAGAGGTAATACTTCTCCTGATATATAACACTGATCATCATCAGAGATCAAACATCTGCCAATGAAGGCTCGTAGTTTGAAATATTACAGGGAGTGTAATGTTTGTACTCACAGCATAATGCTGTACTTTTAAGGGCTTGCCTCTAGTTTAAAAGGTATTTTACCCTGTCAAGTAAATAAAAGCCTTGGTCTCTATTTGAGGAACTACTCTACAGTATATGTTTTTTTATTTAGTGTTCCAAATATTTTATTTTGTAGGGTAAGAATGCTTTCTTCAGAGATCTGACAACCATTCAGCTGATGCCCAGTGGAGACATGGACCCAGGCTTGGTCTCACTTCGACAAGAGGTGAGACTGAAAGAATGCTGAAGATGAGAAGAGAAGTATGCTCAGTATGTGACACCTCATCTCTCTCTCTCTCTCTCCCCACTCTGTCTCAGTTCCTCCTACGGGTGCTGACTGGCTGGGTGCAGGCCATAGATGACCTTTCCAGCTCAGCGTCAACTACTGGGTCCACTCCCCTGCCTTCCAGTGGACCCAGGGCTGACTGGTGGCCCTCGCTGTGTCTGGACCTGGGCTCCCTGCTGCAGGTCAACCCAGACATCCTGCGGCGACACCTTGTCTGTGAGCTGTACAACCAAGGCCTGGACCCCCGTGCAGAAGAGGTATAGGAAATGACAGGGTTCACTTTAGACTCACAAATAGTATTTCCTTGTAGAATATGGCACCACATGGTGAAAACCCCTTCAGTTTGATCTGTCTCAATCACACAGAACATTCATTGCTGATCACATGCATCCGCTTTGTCATCTTACTCCTTAGGTGATGTTAGAAGTGGAAGATAAGGATGTGCTTGGCTCTCAGCTCTTGGTCCTGACCGGTCAGAGGCTGAGTTACTCACTTCTTCACAGCCAGAGCCAGACACAAGCTGCCATGGAGCTGCTGGCGCGCCTGCCTCCAACACTCTGCACATGGCTGAAAGCTATGGTGAGAAAACCTGCAGTCCACTGACTTCTAATGTAATACACTTCAGCTAGAACAACTGATGAGTGTTCTCATCAGTCTTTTCCCGCTCTAAATTATAGTGTCTTTTACATGAATTATTTTAAGAAAAAAAAACTGAGAAGAAGAAGATATAGGGTGTTAATTTTAGGAATTGTACAGGACAACAACTTTAACTGACTTGGTTAATTTGGAATATGGTTTACGTTGTGTGCTGCAGGACCCCGGTGAGCTACGGTGTCCTCTGGTCCCTTTGTCCCAAACCAGCCGGCTGGTCGGCCGTCTGATTGAAATCCTGCCAGAAAACCACGCACAATACAGTCTGGCCCTGCACCTCCTGGAGGCCGTCGAGGTCCTCACCACTGAGGACTGATGCAGGTTTCACGGACACTGCAGAAAGACGCCTCCCCCAGCATATGCAGCATATGTGACAGAGAAGCAGTTCCTTTCAACATCATCACAGAGCTTATGTTTTTCCACTCATGCAATGTTGATTAATTCGTCCTCACACTTTAATTGTAGGCAGCAGTGTAAAATAGAGTGGATATAACGGGCTTTTAATCTTTTTTAATCCATTATATTTTTGTGCATGTAACATATATTGAGTATTTGTGTTATTGAAGAGAATTATCAGGGTTTGTTGATGAGGTGTCATCAAGGAATGGATTGTGTCTCTTCACCCTCATTTTCATTCAGTTTGACTTTAAAATGTCCTGTGTGCCATATCAGAATTCTGTTCCCCCTGTTCCTGCAGACGAGAGATGTACCATAAAGAAATATGGACCTTATTTTTTATTTATATATGCAGATAGTACTGTACTAGCTGTGCCTGTACGCCTGCTATTCTGTAACACTACGTCCAGCTTCTCCCACTGGGCGCCACTGCAGAATAAAGAGGTTTCTCAAAAGCTTCAATGTTGCGTTGCTTGGCTGCTTCTTCCATTCTGCTGACACACAGAAAGCTCCATTTATTCATTGTTCTTTCAGAGACAGTTCTTCCATATACCATCAATTATAACAGAATTTATTAAACAAAAGCAGGTGCTGTCAAAAGCTTCCCCACATCATCTTCCTTAGACTATATATGTTGTCACATAGTGACACTCATTGTAGTGAATTTCCATATATTGACACATAAAAAACATGAGCCCTGTTAGTGGCATCCGTTCTAGACTGAAAATCACATGTCTCCAAAGCCCATCTACAGTATATACAGAATAAATCTTTCCAATGGTGCAGTAGATTGTTGATTTGGTTTTACAGTTCACACCCGCTGTTAAATAAAAACTGAAAAGAGCATAAAGCAGTAAATCATTAAGCACACTGAGGAAAAAACGTTTCGTCGTCTGCTATCCGGCCATTCTCTTCCAGTGCCGAGCTGTGGGTTCACTGCTTGCGATGACCAGCCGAATAAGAGCGGAAGGAGTGATTCAACATCTGGTTCAGCCGTTTCACATCTCTCTGACAGAGACAGTTTCCACTACCAAGTCTGGTCTCCCCTCAGGAGGGGGAGCAACACAAGCCAGCGTTGGACGATGATGGTTTTGTGGTTGTCACGGTGACAGCCTGGCTGACTGGGCCGTCAGTGAGCCTGTGAAACGACAGTCTTGCAGCGGGGGCACAGGCAGTCAGCTGACTCTGCAGTGTAGCGGCGACAGCGGGGGCACCGGGCACCAGAGGTGGGGACCACAGCTATACTGTAGGCACTGTCCTCACGGATAACACCACCTGACAGACAGACACACAAACATGCTTTTGTACAGCTCTGAAGGTTTATGCATGCAAACAACCTTGTTAACATTTAGGACACTTGTTCATTTGTAATTCTAAGAATATCAGAATTAATTTATTTATCATTAGTGACCAAATTAATAATAATGAGGTCAACCAAATACTGATCACATTATAGCACAGTATTATATTATTCTATAGCATGGTCACAGTATACTAACTGTAAAGTGCATTCTTAACAAAGGGTAGTGCTGTATACTACTATTTCTTTCAGTTTGTGCTGATGTTCCTCACCCTCCAGGTTGATGAGGAAGGTTCCATGGCTGAGCTGGGCATCTGGGTGGAGGTCACGGGGCAGCTCAGTCGTCAGGCTGACCCTGGCTGCCATCATCAACTCAGCCAGCTGGGAGGTGGTGGAGGTGGGCTCTTCTTGAAGAGACTGGAAGTGAAATGGAGGAGGCCTTAAGTTGCAAATGTACGCTCATTAAAAGGGCTGGTACTGTATGTGATCCATGAGTTATTCTGAGCGTTTTAGATGTGCACTGTTGCCATCATTGGTGAGGGGCTTCACATTTTTGTTTAGAGAGCAGATTAGAATGATTTGTGTTGATGCAACTTACCTCCATGAGCTCAAACAGAAGACCAGGTTCGATGGCAACAGTGAGGTCATACTGTGCAGCATGTTTTCCAGGAATGGACGACAGGAAGGAGTCCCTGATGGCACAAGCTCCCTCCACGGCCTCCTCTAATCCTGGCCGCCGCCACACGGAGCTGCTTTTGATCCAGCCGCTTTTGAACAACGTCTCCCCTTCTGTTGACGCAGTTCCCGTTCATGAATACTCTTTTTAGCAAGAAAGCATATACAGTACACTGGCTGTGAGGTTAAACAAACCAACAGGCACTTACTGTCATGTCCTGGTGCGTGTAGATAGACCTCTTCGGCCAGGTGTGGCAAGATGGGAGCTATGGATCTGGTCACACCATCCAGAATCTCTTCTAAAGCAGTCTGACAGGATCTTCTACCCAGCGAGTCCTCTGGATCACAGTACAACCTGATTGAAGGACGCATTAATATGAGGGAAAACTTCTGATTGAACTTTAGAAATGACGGATTAAAAGAGCCGGCACTTTTTATTCACATCATAACATCTCAGAGCTAACTTTCCAGATGTGTGAAGGAACCTTTGGAGTTTTCGGTTAACACGTTGCAAGGCTGTACCTGTCCTTGATGATGCTGAAGTAGAAGCTGGAGAGGTCACTGGCAACAAAGTTCTGGAGGACACGGATGACCCTGCCGGCGTCGAACTCGCTGTAGGCGTCTGTGACCTGCAGGAACAGGCACACACTTCAGTCAGCAACTCAAACAGTCTGGACACAAGCTGTGATCCATTCCATAACACACCTTGATGCTGTACTCGCGGATCAAGTGCAACATGTACTGGTCAATATAGTACATCTGTTTGGGGTCCACCGCTTGCACACGAGGGTCGAAGCCCTGCAGGTTGCCAAGCAGGAACTTCAGCGTGTTCCTCAACTGCAAGATAAATAACAGGACAGAGGCACAATTAGATTTACAATTAGGTTCTATGAAAGAGCAACGTGCACTTTGTACGTAGTGGGTCAGTACCTTGGTGATGCTGTCTCTTGCTGAATTGAGTGCACTGGGGCCAATTTGGACCTCAGAGAAGACATTTGACTCTGCCACCCACCAACGAAGCGTATCTGCTCCATAAGGCGGCAAACTAGAGTCCTGAGAAAGACGGAAAACGGGAAAAAATAAGAATTGCAGGAGGTGTTTTTATTTTGTTAGCGTTTACGTAACAATACAACAGAGTCTTAAGAATATTCTTGTCATCTCAGAGTAAGAGTTTCAGCTATGCAACCAAAACAACTTAGTATCCTAGGAGGCTTTCTAAAGACATCATTCCATTTTCTAATTCCAGCATCGCTCTCATCATCTTACCTTTCTTCCATTAATGACTTCGTCAGGATCCACAACATTACCCAGAGACTTGGACATCTTTTCTCCCTTCTCACTGACTGTAAAGCCGTGGACCACCAGAGACCTATGATTATATTACATTATATTACAGTCATTTGCCCAATAAGTGCATTCAAGGCATGCAGGAGGAAGACATCATCCAAAACTGATTTTATCATGTTGCTGGTAGACACATTCACAGTACAGACTGTGTATAAAAGATGAGGTCAACGGGAAGAGGATTAAAGAGATGCTAGCACATTCACAAATTGTGAAATTGTCTTACAGTTCTTTTGAAAATAAATTCCACAGTCAAGTAGATATTTGGCCTTGACAAAGGTATGCTTGGGGGCTGCCTCGCTTGTTTGACATGCCTGTTCTGGGGTGACAGAGAAGTTGTTTTGAGGTTCTCAATCCAATACACCCTTTCGCTCTTCTCCATCTTTGTCAAAATATTGAACGTGACTCTCAAAAAAAAGATAGTCAAAAGCCAAACTGGAGGTTTCAAAATGCTGGTCCACAAACCTTTTAGGTGACATCACTGTGAATGTGTCCTCCTCTGATCTACAGTCTATAACACACCTCATCAACACATAAGCAAGTGGGTGGGACACTTACTTGTAAGGCGCCTTGTTCCTGACAGCTACACTGGTGAGCAGCGATGACTGAAACCAGCCTCCAATCTGGTCCTTTCCTTCCACATATGCATCAGCCCTGGAGTCTGAGTCTGGAGGAGAAAGGGGTAAAGATTTGTCATTCTTCCCTCAGTTCTATGAGAAATCTGGTGCACAAAGTGGTTAATGTATGCCCCGGAGAACAAGACGAGGGACCAGTCACTGTTAGTTAAGAAATCTCGTGCAGCGTACAAGAGCACAAGTAGCTTTCAGTCTCATCTAGCTCCACCCTGAATAAACCTACTCAGAAAACTGATAGTAATGAAGAGCAGAGTTCAGCCAATCCTGGAAAAAGAACAAAGCAGACAAGCAGTGCTCTCCAAAGAGAAGGGCTCCCTCTAAAGTCCTGCATACAAAGACAGAAAGGAGGTGGGGAAATGTAAGCGACGAGGTGAGAAGATTCATGCTGCACTGAGGTGGTCTTTTTAATCTTCTCCTCAGAGATTTATCCATTCTCGGTAATGAGGAACTCTGTAGCAGAGCGAAGGGAGGAGATGTCAGTCTGGCACGTGACAGATGTCTCATCTTACTCATAATTCCCAAAAGCACAAGCAGGCAGAAGAGATGAAGGGATTAACAACCTGAGAAAGAAAGTCAGAGAGGGCCAACGACATATTAAAAGACAAAGACAGAGTTGGTCCACGTGGGTGAATAATCAAACAACCTGCGACCAGAGGTTTGCGTAGCGGAGCAGGGAGCCAGCTGAGGTGTGACTCCTCCGACTCTCCCTCAATCTCCTCTGGAAATGACAACACAGCCAAACAGACATTGGTAAAATGTGAAGCTTAGAACACCACAGCCAGGCTGGCAGCTCTGAGGTGATGTTTAACACAGGTCACTGTAGTAGTTCGTGTCACCAATACATGTATTTATGAGCACTAAACATATGGCATGACAGAGGCTGATGACATTAATCAAAATGATTGACAGTTTTGTTTAAAAATCTCAAAAACTCATGATGGTATAGTTTCTCTGGAATAGTGCTGCTGGTGGTACAGTCGTGTGCTAAAGTGTAGACACACCTGCTGAAAACGTTAGCACTTAACATGAACTTAATTAACAGAAAAGAAGTCATTGTGGCATGTGCAAAATTGTGGGTACCTTACTACTTTCGATATCACATCTTTGAAGGTCTGGATTTCTGCTTGTGAGCTCTATGAACTAATGTTTTAGTTGACTCTACGTTCAGTTCATACTTACAAAGCTTAAAAAAGAAATAAGTGTCAGTATGTAATGGTAAATAATTATATTTCCCTTATTAATGTAATAATTCAGCAGGACTGTGGAAGTCACAAGCCTCTGCTGCAGGGTGGACCAAGGCTTAGTGGACAGAGGACTGGCAGATGATCATTCAACAAACATGAGACATGAGAGGTTAAGCTTTTTCTGTGACATTTAAAATATGTCATTGGCTCCAAGGGTTCAAAGCTTTGCTTACTCTGAGGGAGTGCGACTTAAAGACGAAAATAAATTAAAGCACATAACGCAAGCAGATTTGTTTTAAGGGACAGTTACTGCTGTAGATGAAGAGCCATTTGAATGTGCTTTGCAAGCGATAAATGATCCCACAATGACACAATAACAAAGCAGCAAGTTTAAAGTGTAATTTGAAGACTATAGAGATAAAGGTCGATATCAGTGTATCCGTAATAAAAATCCTCCCCCGACTTTGTTTGTTCTGGAGTTTTACAGACGCTGAGTCAAAATGACACACCTGTCCAGTGTCCCTGGCATGCTGAGACCGCACGTCTTTCTAATCCAGGATTGTGACGAGCTAAATAATGCTTTTGTTAATGATAAATGGGAAAGCAGCTTAATTGGTCTGCGGGACAAGGTACCTTTAAGTAGCTTTCTGCAATATAGGTAATTACAGGAGACTTAATTCAAGGTTTTAGATGGTCGTCTCGGAGTGAGAGTACTTTGAGGACAGCCCTGATGAGTGTGTAAAGGAGAAGCTTTAAAACACCAGGGTACAACAGTGACGCACATCGACAGGTGTTGTATTTCTGCTACACTGGAAAATCAGATCTGCAGATGCTGACAACTAGAGGACTTGGACTTACTTTGGTGTTAGGGATCAAAACTATTTACAACATCACAGAGTGTACTTTTCCACAGGTTTAACTGTGCAAGAGATGGAATGGAAATTTCAGATGTACCTTCAAGTACAGCAGCCCACGATGACCCACTGTCAAACCAGATGTCCAGGACGTCTTCTCCGCGAACGTAGTCACTCACTGGCCCTGCTTTACTCTGAAGAAAAAAAAAAAAACATTGACATCAGTATGGTAGAGGACCCGACTGCTTTGAACTACACTGGGTAATATTTGACTTTACTTTAAACCTTTTTAAATGACAGATTTATCATTATTATTGTTATCTGTCTAATGGTCAATGACCTGACAGCGATAGAGATGTTGTAATATTCTACTGTGACTCAAATGATGTTGGTGTTTATTATATTATACAGAGCACAAAACTGAGATTGGATGTACAGAGTAGAGTGGAGACACACGTGGAAACAAGTGTGAACACAGGTACTTAACGTTGGACACATCGGCCCTTTGCCGATGAGGCTGGCTCCAAGACACACACCTCTGTAATACCTTTATCTCACATCACCACTAACATTCATTCACTCCTCACCTTTTTGAGAACCTCTGGTGGCAGCAATGTCTCAATTGGAAGCTCCCACCAACAGTCACTGCCCTTTTCTTTGAAAAGCTTTGCGACGTGTGACACGGTGTATCTGCAGAGGTCAAAGACATGAGTGAGTTTACTTTATATGCACATGTGTCCGTGTTTGTCTGCAAGAGCTCTTTAAAAAGGGAATGCGTGAGTCCAAATATGTGGACAAGCCAGTCAGTGGGCATGTGCGCTGTGAGTCAGCTTACTTGTTGATGAGAGCCTCTCCGGTCTCCCTGTGGTAGAAGGCAGGGATTGGGACGCCCCAGCTTCTCTGTCTGGAGATGCACCAGTAGGTGCGTCTGTCCAGCATGGCTAGCAGGCTGGCCCTCGCCGACTCTGGCAAAATGCGTACCTTCTGCAGCGCCTCCTGAATAAACAAAGATGCACGCAGTGTTTTCCGGTAAGTTGGAAGCATGTGTCATCTTGGAAACATAAACCACATCCTTTCCTTAAAAAGAACAATGCATGAAGCTAGTGTGACCACAATAAGTCTGAAGTTTACCTTTGCCTTGTCTTTAAGTGATGCTGTGTTGATGAACCACTGTTTACTGGGCCTGATGATCACAGGCTGTTTTGTCCTCCAGTCATATGGGTAACTGTGGACACACTGCTCCTCCATCACCAGAGCCCCACACTCCTTCAGCATGGAAATCACTAATACGGGTAAGAACGCACAGGACCAATTACTGAAAACAGCACAACAACTTAGCGCTACACAATTATCCATACAAGTCAACATTACGTCCTCTTCACATGTGCACGCCGTACCTTTATCTGTGCCTTCTTTCATTACAGACAGGTTCTGTAGCTCAGGTCCAGCCAGCTCAGTGAACTTGCCGTCTTCATCCACCATACACTCCTTTGATTTAAAAAAAGAGATTTAATGGAGACAAGAATCATGTTTAACCAGGCAAGGTAGGTCATATGTCATCCAGACCTCATATCATTTATAGATATGTGTACACACACACACACACACACACACACACACACACACTAGTGACATGAAATATCAGTTACATCAGGGTCACGTTTCAATTTCCCTTATTAACCACATATTAACATGAATGGTACAAACCACCAGCTTAGTTTCATGAAAATGTTAGCTTTCAGAGACGGTACACACCACAGACAGTTTGAATTGTGAAGCCACGCTGTAATCATCCATGCCATGAGCTGGCGCCGTGTGGACCAATCCTGTTCCCTTTGCCATGGTCACGTGATTGGCCGGCAAAAGCGGCACTTGCTTGTCAGGGATAGTGGGATGTTTGCACATCCCACCTTCAAGCTGAGAGCCTTGAAAGAGGGGAACACAGGGAAGCACGGTTACGTTGGCAACCGAAAAACCAACACACTGGGTTTACAGGCCTCACCACAAGGGGCAGTTGCACGTTTTTTGAATGCACTGAACTAAACAAAAATGTCAAACCATCCAAATGGTAGTGCGTTAGCGTTACCTGTGAACGTGCCTACATTCTGCAGCTCTGTGCCGAGCAGCGCTGCCATGCTAGGTGTGCGCTCAGTCGCTACCAACAGCAGCTGAGAATTGTCTGATCTCTTCACCACAGAGTACCTGTAACCAGACACAGGTCACTTACTCCCAAAAAACAACACATACTGATGACCTAGAAGATATATAATAAACACAGCGTGTGACATAGCATGACCCATTTTATTGATTAATAAAATCAAGATGTTAAAATGATGGTAGTATTTGTGTCTTTTTAAACAAGGTGCTACAACTAGACAACCCTGAGCGGTTGCCATATAAATTCACTAATGACTAGAATTAAACACACAACTGCACAGAAGACTAAACAAACACAAGTAGCAGGTAAGTAGTTCACAATACCTATTTACTGTGTGATCTTCTCAAAACAAATAATACATATAAAAAGGGATGTTCACAGTCATTCTGACATACAATGAAACAGGTTTTTCTGGTTGTAATGACTGTTCTTGTTTACAAAGGATCATGATTGTTTTTTTCACTTTTTACAAAGATAAAGTCTCTTATCAGTCGTCTAGAGTGGCTGGGGGGAACTTTAGCTCATTCCTCAGTACAGAACCGCTTCAGTTGTGACATGTTGGTGAGTTCCCTCACATGAACTGTTTTCATTAACTTGCTGCATGACCCAGTTTCTCTCGCGATTCCACTCACAGATACATGTCCTGGCCATTTTTTTTTTAATTCTCTGGTATAATTCAGAATTCATTGGTTGGTCAATGATGGCAAGCTGTCCTGGTCCAGACGCAGTAAAACAGGACCAAACCAGGACTTTACTCAGCCTCCTTTGTGACCTCTGACCTATTCTACATCTTGCTTTTGGAGAGATCTCTGCTGGTCAACCACTCCTGTGGAGGGTAATAATCATTCAAAATCCAGCCCGATGAGTAACAACAACTCTTTTTCTGAGGTTGGCAGAAAGCTCCTTAGTCCGTGCCATTATACACTTCCATTAATATGTGATATTCCATTAATTATTTATGGAAAAAACACCAGAACAGAAAGTAAATCAAGCTGATTTCATTACCCTAAAAAATGAAAACAGCCGCTAGTTGCAGCATCACAAAGGACGTTTGAGTCCGTCAGAGGATGAATGTGTAGTTAACCCTGTCAAAGCTTAATTGAATACAGGCTGAGCCAATTTTGTGTTGCATGTTCTTACTGGGTATTAGGCATGAAGCACACAGCCTGGTTGGCGGGAATAGTCCAAGGCTGAGTGGTCCATACCAACACAGAGACATCCTCCAGACCTGCTGAGGAGAACACACACACACACACACAGTCAACATATTTCCAACACCTCAGAAATATAGTATGTGCAAAAGCTCTGGAATCACCTGCATGTGTGTATTTGCGCTACCTTTTTCTGAAGCGATCATAGGCGGCAGTTTGACCAGAGGGAACGTAGCATAGATAGCTCTGCTCACATGTTCAGCGTTGTACTCCAACTCAGCCTCTGCCAGGGCGGTTCTGTAAACAGACACTAGATTCAAGTTCACGCTAACAGATAAAAGAAAATACAGAAATTCCTGCAGTGTGCGTGATAAGATCGTACCTGGATGAAGGAGACCAGAAGACAGGCTTGTAGTCTTGGTATATGAGTCCCTGAAAAACAACACAGATGGATAAAAACACTGGACTGCATAGTGAAACCTAAAAATTTATAACTCCATTCAGGGGCAAAAATCCCATATTCATGGCATGCATTTTGAAACAGTGCTCACCTTGCTGTGCATCTCCTGAAAGACTTTCAGCTGAGCCGCCTCATAGGCCCCATCAAAGGTGTAGTAGCACTGGTTCCAATCCGCCATCACCCCCCACCGCTGGAAAGCAGCTTTCTGACGAGCTATTGCCCCCTCTGCAAACTCCCGTGCTGGATCAGATGGAGACAAATCATAAGCAACTGCACATCTAGCAGTGTTCATCAGGCTGAGTAACCTTTCACACCTTTCTGTCTAATCTGTAGTGGACTTAGGCCGCTGGTCCCCAGATTTCCCAAAGCCTTCAGCTCAATAGGCAGACCATGGCAGTCCCAGCCTGGGATGTAGTGGACCTCCCGGCCCCTTAACATCTCAAAGCGGTTCCGGATATCTTTCAGGATCTGGATTCAAAACGATGATTCCTTTGTTAGACATGCCATTAGTTCCAAATCTTAGCATAGTGGAGCTAGCAGCAGTCAGACATCAGTGATTTTTACTTCATTTAATGCAGGAAAAAAACTGGGATCTGATTACCTTATTGAGAGCATGTCCAACATGAGGGTCCCCATTGGCATATGGGGGTCCATCATGGAGGCAGAACTCCTTCTTGGCCTTCCTTTCTCTCTGCCAGGAGTACAAATCTGCAAAGCCACACTCCTGCAAGAGAAGAGAGTGTTTTCATTTTTGATAGAGTTAAAAGAAAGGATGACTCTAAAACACGCTTACTCATCAAGTGAGGATGAGTTTGTACTATGTGCAATATGTACACAAATACACATGTGAGATTTAAGAGTGTTGGTTATGTGTCACTAATCTCAGTAGGCTATATGAACTGAGGTCATGATCCTCACATGGGCATGTTTCTCTTTAACATAACAGGGAACCTTATGAAAGAACAAGCATAATAATGCCGAATTAAACACTGAATGCTAAACAAATGTATACGCGATTAAGTCATGTTCTACCGTTTGTATCCGACTGTCAACAAGCAAGGTAATATTAACTAGGATAGTTTTTGAGTTCAGCGTGGTTGGCCTTCATTCATGTGCTACCTACTTTCTGTATCTGGAGCTCTCGGTCCAGAAGCTTCTGTCCGGTCAGTTTAATTGGGAACTCGGTCCGAGGCAGAAGCACCGTGTCCCGGTAGAGAGTGTCTGCGGAGCCCGCCTCTGAGGACTTAGAACCGCCTTCGCCTGAACTGACGGCATGACAGCGACTGGAGCTGAAGGAGAGAGCACGGTGGAGGGAGAGGCCGTCTCCCCTGGAGGACCTCCGTCCCCATCTCGCTAGCGTCTGGCCTACTGCCGAGACCCGGCACAGCAGCATGGAAAGGCGAGGTAGTCGAACCGAACAACAAAGCTGAAAACAGTGCCCTTGTTGCTGTCTAATGACAGTACGTAGGGTTGTTCTATTCCGCCCTTCCAGTCGTGCTATGTTTCGACCGGAAGAAATAGTACAGAGGACAACTACGGAAACACTATAGGGTCATAGTCAAACCACTTGCACAGCACATACAGTGATGTGGTGGCTAGTGTCAGTAGAGGGCGCTATTTATTCGTCGTGGATTCATTATGTGTGGTTTCTACACACACACACGCGCACACAACCGGTCAAACGTTTTAGAACAGCACAAAAGAGACATTTAACTGCATACATTTCAATAAAAGAAATATTGTGTGTTAGAAAACTTCTGACCGGTAGTATATATACCGGTATGTATATACATGTTTATACACACACACACACACACACACACACACACACACACACATATATACATACATACATACAGTATGTATTTTTTTTAGACCATTTCAGCTTCTACTACTTATCCTCACAGGAGTTGCTGGAGCCTTTCATAGCTGTCACCACATGAGAGGCGGGGTACACTCACACTAAGGTTCAATTAAGAATCACCAATTAACCCAACGGGCATGTCTTTGGAGGTGGGAAGAAACTGGAGTACCAAGAGAAAACCCATGCAGGCACAGGGAGAACATGCAAACTCCACCCAGAAAGACTCAAACCCGGACCTTCTCACTGGGAGGCGAGAAGTACAGGAGCCATAGAGGCCAGGATCTACCAGAGCAGATCAGACCCGACGTACGGACTGTGCGAAGAAGTCCCTGAGATAGTCCAGCACATAGTAGCAGGGTGTAAGATGCTAGCCAGATCAGCATACATGGAGGTACAACCAAGTGGTTAGAATAGTGTACAGGAACATCTGTACCCAGGATGGAATAGAAGTACCCAAGTCCCAGTGGGCCACACCATAGAAGGTGGTGGAGAACAACAGGGCCAAGGTGCTGTGTGGTACCCCCTCCTCCAGCACAGACACAAACCCATACATGCACAGACAGACACATCCCTTACATATTTATTATGCAGAATAAATAAAAACAACATTCACAGGTGCAGGAACTGTGGATACGCTATCATAGGCGAGGAAACACCAGAGGCTGGATAAATAATAACTATAATAAAATCTAAATATAATTAAAATGAAGATCAGATCATATATATATATATATATATGTCAGCACCTGTCTCCACCACTAGTCCGCCGCACTCAATAAATCAGCCCGACAGCCGTGAACGCAGCAGGACGCGAGGGGGTGCTTGATGATGTCACCGGTGGTATAAAATGCTCAGCTGCACCTCGTCCCCTCATTCGTCTTCCCTCCATCTGCAGGAGCTCATCAGGACTGTGCCCAAACTCTACACGCCAACATGAATAAGCTGTGCATCGCTTACGTCGGTCTTCTCCTGCTGGCTCTCCACCTGTCATCGCAGGTTAGTTTGTGCATTTAATTAGTTTAATTTTTTATTTTTTTTTTTGCTAAACAGTCGTAATGTCACAGGTGCTCTTCATTTTCAAGTAATGCGCTGTGAACTTATGAGGGAAGTCTGTGGGTATACTTTTTTATACAGCACATTTTAGGTGGAGGTTGAGCTGTGTATTTTTCAATTGTGTTTGGGTGGACTTATTTTTCGGATTAACATAGAACCCGTTTTAAACTTGCACCCATTGACTGTGTCTGAGGTAGGCTGCTGACCTGTCAAGTTTGATCAGGATTCGTGGTCGTGGAACAACCATTCTAGGTGTGTTTTCTTCGTGTAAAACCGTATTCTGTGTTTCAGCTGATCCACGCTGAGACGGCCACCAATACTACTAATGCTACCCAAACTACTGGCCAAAGTAACGGCTCCGAGAGGATGGACTTGCTGCCGCTGCTGCTGCCGCTGGCTCTGTCTGCGTGTCTCCTCCACAGCTGGTCCTAAGAAGAGGCCCGTGTCTGCGCTATGGACACACCGCCACCACATCAAAACTGGGGAGGGAGGGGATGAATAAAACCTAGCCTATCCCTAGAGCAGTTCATATGAACCTCTTTAAACCCCGATTTGGATGTGGAGCGTCTCCGTTTGACGCACCAACCCAAGAGACGTCCTTCTGCTTTTTGTTTCCTGATGTCCTATTCTTTGCGGGGCCCCCGTGGACTGTGAAAATTGCATTTGTCTGGAACGGAAAAAACCTGTATGTCCTAGCCGTTTGGAGTGGGGGAAAAAAATGTATTTGTCGGATAACATGTCAATGTTTTTCTATTCTGGAGGGGGGAGATGATGTGATTGAGTCCACGTTTCATAAGCATAAGAGTACTTGTAAAGTTTATACAACAGCTGGGATATGACCTTGTGCTTTTATAATTGGTATTTTTGTAATTTCAATAAAGCTTTAAATGACAAGATGAATCTGTTTTTTGTTTAAGTGTGAAATGTAAATTCACTCGGAGTCGTGAGACTAAACGATTTACAATAAATTGCTTTAGGGATTATTTAGATCCGCTTTTTTTTTGCCTCTTAACCTAAGTTAAACTTGCTGAACTGTGAGGAAACTGAGCTTTTGAAACTTTTCCGCATGCAAATTGAGACCGACTCGTAAAGTTTTTTTTTTTTTTTTTTTTGGGCTGCAACTCAAAGCTTCCTGGTGCCACAGAGTGGGGGAAACTAATCAATGCAATTTAAATCAGCATGGCAGCTCATGAAGTACATGTTCAATCACGTGTGATTATACTTGTGTACACTCATGAGTTTCAAGTATTGCACTGTATTTCCTCAACATGGAAAAAAACAAATTACTCAATGGCCTTAAACGACAGAGTCCCTCCTCTTACCACCTGTCGCAAGGGCTCTGCTATTAAAGAGTCTCTATCTGTGGAAGGGCAGTCTGCTGGAATTTGCCTGTCTTTAGGGGCAAATTCCACCAGTTGGTGGTGGGGGCACCACCAACTCTTGATCTGTGCGGGAACTGCATCCCTCTCTGATTACATGACAAAAGCTGTATTGTCTTGCTCATCTGATCAGGGCCTCTGCTCCATGACCCCTCTCCCAGCTTCTTCAGGTGCTGCATAAACATGTTTTTGGAAGAAACTGTGAATTTGGACGGCCCCTTTACTCACTGTCGCTACTACGGAGAGGCCTGATCGAGCACTAGCCACATTCTGCTGAACTGCTGTAACTGTGTGTGTGTGACTTGGCAAAAACAATTTCTCCTTTGGTTGACCATCGACGTGTAACCACTTAAAGCACTTCTTCCTCCCCTTCACCCACTCCAGCCATCTCCTACCATCCACCTGGAACGCAACAAGAAACCCGAGTTCAGGTACAGGTGTTTGTTCAGTGGATAAAGGTGGGGGAGGGTGTGTGCATGGAATGGAGGAGAGGAGGCGAGAGGTGAAGGACACTCGAAAGTTTTCAGTGCTGAGCTGTGACGCCCCTGCACCTGATCTCAGTCTCGGTCATTTCCAAGCAGAACTGTTACCCCAAACTATGATCAAAAGGCTCTGAATCCAGCCATTCATGCTTTCAGAACCTGTGTTTCCCTCTACATCGATTAGACGCACTATACCCTGTGAGGTCTAATTCTGAATGTTCTTCTCATCAGTAAAATTGCTATTCTGCAGCTTTTAAACGAGAACTGTGGTGGAAGTGAAACAATGAAGTCATACCCATCCCCATTAAAGTCAAGTAGCGCTGACACCTTATAAAAGGAAGTGACATGCTTGTACGTTTGTTCTGCTGCAAAAAGACTTTTGACAGTAGCAACTGAGATTCCACTCTGGGCTCTCTCTCTTCTGTTATACTCTGTGTTTGTGTGTGGGAAACATTGAGAGACATTTCATGTGATTTCTTTTTCAGACACCAACCTTAGAAGCCGTTTTATACTTTAATAACCTAAGGAAAGTTGCTTTGTCTGTCAGCTGGAAAAACCTCAGCAGCTCCTGAGATTTTGTGCACATATTCATGTCAGCCACAGGGCAAATCTTAAAGTCCATCTCTTCATATGTTTTCACTTCCACTCATCTTTTTCACAGTTGTATCATCTGATATTTCATCTGCATTGGTTTCCGTTATGCAGATTGATACGTTCTGAGCAACTAGAAGTTTGTCTCTGTCTAAAATCAGGTCACAGTTGACAATGCATTACAACTGAATGTAGTCTACACTTGGTTTATAAATAGTAAACCTTCACCACTACCAAAATGAGGTTGATGCTGGTGATGTTTAACTGAGATGTCTCCATAGATGTTGGATGGATTGCATGACATTTTGAACAACAGTTTTCCAGTTTATAGTCTGCTAAACCATCATTACCATCATTACCATGATTAACAGTTTTAGGTATACCGACGTATACTTTGTGCATGTACAAAAACCAGCCTGAAACCTCCAGAGCAAGCCTAACAGTGACAGTTTCAAGCGAGAACACTCCCCTTTAACAGGAAGAAACCTTGAGTGAAACCCAGCTCATATGGAGGGACCTAGCTGCCTAACACACTTCAGTAGAGGCTTTTTTTCATTATCCATTTCATTCTAGCTGCCTTGCTGCTTATACACTCTACCAGAACAAGCTATTTTGGTATGCATCATCACGTCAATGAGCACTAATACCACATCCTGTACTAAGGAAAGCCTGACACAGTTTAATAAGAATAAATATAACAGTCTGGTTAAGCGCATCCATTGCTATACACTGACCTATCTGTGCAGGATGTGAATGAACTCAAAATCCAAACTAATACGCTCACTGGCTCACACATTTTAATTACAGCATGTGCTGTTCTCCAGGGTTGCTCCTGTCTTCTGGTACCTGATCTGTATGGGACTTGAACAGGATGTGGTCTGTAACCCCCTACCCCCGCCCCACCCCCACCCCCACCCCACCCCACACACACCCCACACACACACACACACACACACACACACACAAACACACGCACACACACACACACACACACACACACACACATACACACACACATACACACACACTACCACAACCACACGTGTTCCTGTTTCTTACCCCAAAATGTGCTTTTGTATTTAAACAGCAAATGTTGGCTTGGGGCACTACTTGTGACTTAGGAACAAATATCAACAGCCATAATCATCCTATTATTGCACCACACTGTGAGGAGTATGTATAAATTTCTGTGGTTATTTCCCAGTAGAACTCAACACATGCATATGAGGGTTTTTTTTTTTTTCCCATGCATGCACATATCCTGTCATCATGACGGGGAAATGTTTTGCATAAGCTCAGATATTTTTAGCTGGGAAAGAAATATAGCTGTATTACATGAAAACTAGGTTTTACACAAACATCTCAGAATCACTTCATTGATCCCAGAGGGAAATTAATTTTCGACTTTGACTGGTGACAGCATTTGATGGATGTCTAGTATGAGAAGTTCGCTGTAACATCACTCTGCACTGTGGAGCATTCTGAAGTACATATTTTTCTTTAATTCTGAGGACTGACCTTCGTCCATATCTAAAGAGGCAGAATTTGCTTAAAGCATTTGTTACCTTCAAGGAATCCAAGAATAGTGTAAGAGCCGTTAGAGATGCGCGTGTGGGGCCCATGCTTATAGCTTGCTTTTCACTACCACGTCCTTCTCTGTCAGACATGAGCAGGGGTGACATTTATGTAATGACCATACAGGTCGGGATCAAATGAGTGGCCTTGGAAAGAGCTGGGCAGGTGGGAGGGATGGATGCAAAGAGGAGAAGGAGATACTCACATCCGGAGCGGAGAATGTCAAAGGAAACAAGAGCCCAGCATGGGCCCTCTGTCTTCTGTTCTGCTCTGAGTTTTTGAGTGTGGGAGATATTTCATGTTTTTTTCTTTTTTTTCAGACATCAATATTACAACCCGAGAAGCTATTCACTACGCAGCCTTCTGGAAAGAGGGGCTGCCAACATTTACTACTGTCACACTCATAAACGACAGTATGAGTGTGATTTCCATGGAGCAGAAGCAGCTTCATGAATCTTCTATCAGAATCTCAACGCGTGTAAATGGTGGTTTGCAAAACCAGGTTGTTTAGATGCTGATGCATGCTTTTCAAAAGAATAACTGACATTGTAGGGGGCACTTATGTGATTGTCTTAATTATAAATAACGTCTTTACGCAGGGCAAGCTTTGTGTCCAAAATTAGAATGTTTTTTTAAAAAATGGCACGCCTCGTTGCTGTCCCGACAGAGAAAAAACAAGCACCTCAAGCTGGCCTCTTAACCCTCTTCTTAATGGTCTTAATATGACCTGCTGGGTAAGGTTTGCACAGCTATTTAAAATACAAAAATATAACTCCTCACAGTCATGTCCTGCAGACTTGCAGACTGCAGTGTTATGTTGAGGGTTGTTACATACGATAAGTACTGGGCAACGCAATACTATTTTGAGACTTGTGTTTCGCATAGACCTGTCTGATCCACAAGCCTAAAAAGAACAACATTAACATTTACTATTATATTACTATTATATTAACATTAACTTATAACATTAACTTATAAAAACTCTGAATTATAGTATTAGGATTAATTATGTTTAACTTAGGTATAGATTTGTCCTGTAGGTATGTGGGTCAGGATTAGATGAAACTGAAGTCAAACTTTGGTGCAGCTCCACAGAATAGGCCGGTTTCCAGTACTGCAATTGGTTGGCTGGATAGATTAGACTTGAATGTGTCAATAAAAGTGTTTCTGGAGCAAGGATCCATATGTGTTTTTTATTTTATTTTATTATTTTATCTCTCATTGAGGTTGAGAAGCATGTGGTTTTCACCCAACCAGTCAGAGAAGACATTCTCAGATCTAATCAGGGCCAGGGTTGACATTTAGAATTTACTTCCATAAAGTATTGCTAAGTATTTCAATGAGTGCTCTATTAAGGAGTCTGCTGGTTTTTGGAGATTGTACATGCCTTCTTAAAACACAAGTCTCACCACATTATGACACGATGACATAAGATATGATCCTCTCACGACTGTACAGAGAATCAAGTAAGATGTGCAGACGTTTCGAGTGTTTTAGTCTGGTGAAGGTGCATAAAGAACAGCTGACAACTTATTTGGCAATTGGTCAGATGTTGTATACCGTAAGACAGAGCTATTTGTAGCCATTATAAAATTATAATACAATACAGGATGCAAATTATAATCTTTTACGCTGCCATATTACATTGTCACACAGTTCCTCCAAATGTCGTGGCATTTCGTTTGATAGTTGAATATTTCTGTCCGAAGCAAAGCATCAGAGTGACTGACCTGAAAGCACTGTCGTTCTCTTTTATGAACAAGTAAAAGAACACAACTACAAGCAGTGTGTTGATTTCAGGATAGTTTCACCGCTCTCAATACACTGTCATACAATATGTGCATGTGTGGATGCTTCTTAAAAATAACACGCAGTTGACTCGCCCATATTGTGTATTTAATTGCACCACCTTCACACAACAAAGCAGCATCCTTTTACTTGGTCACATTTGAAGTCCATTACACGTGACTTGTGTTAACAGTTTGCTCCCTGTGTCCGTCGTCGTCTTCATACAGCTGAGGTTTGCTCCTTTTTGGTCAGTCCCGTATCATCCCTGCTCTCACCGGAGTCATCGGAGTCATCGGAGTACCCGATGGAAGGAAACCCTACCCTCTGCTCGATCCACTGGGCAACACAGAGCAGCTTCTTGTCTTGGAGAGCTGGGCCTATAAGCTGTAAACCAATGGGAAGGCCCCGTCTCGACAACGCCGTTGGCACAGAAACAGCAGGTAAACCTGGGGTGAGGAAAAAGAGAGTTGAAATAAAGGAATAAGGAAACAAATCCGGATAGCTGGAAGTGAGTTCAGAGAACAATAGTTAACTGATCTGAGTTAATACACAATACACAATATGAGTTTTTCCTTTAAACATTAACAAAATGAGAAGAGAGAAGTGATTTTGCTCATAGTGATTTCTCCTTTTAACTTCATTTGTGACATTTATATTTGACGTTGCCTTTGTTGTAGGATGGAAACTAGGAAGAAGCCTTCACTATTGTATTCAGTAACAGGCGTGGGCGTTGACGGCATATGTATCCATGATGTAGAATATTTAAGTTTGTGAATCCTCCTACACTTCCTAAGTGTGCTGCCACAGATACAGCCTGAAGGGGACTTTTCTTTCTCTTCTTACCTGCCATATTGGCAGGCTGGGTGAAGACATCGTCTTGAGCGCTGCGTGTTTGGTTGTCTTCTTGTGTGAAGTCATAGTAACGGGCTGCATCAGTCAGTGTGGTGGGCGTCAGTAGTATGTCAATCCCTGAGTCGAACACACGTCTGAAGTCGTCTGCTATAAGCCGGCGGACTTTTTGGGCCTTCAGAAAGTAGTGCTGGTAGTTCCTGATACAAAAAAGAATGTGAGGATGTCAGTGATTAATTCTTGCTAGTTGACAGTATTACAAAGCAGCCAAATAATGTCATTAAAAAGATTGCATAATGTGTGCACAAATCTGCTTGTACCTCTAAAGTCTGATGACAACGGGGAGGCCCAGGTAGAGAAAAGCTAGTTTCTCTACTGGTTTCACTTCACTAATCTGACAAAGAAGCGCTGGTCTTACCGTTTTAGTAGGAAGTAGTTTCCAGACAATATCCTCCCCCTTACTACATCGTTGAAGCCCTCATGTCGGGTTGAAGCATACATGGCCTCTGTTGAGCTGTCCATTTCGCTACGGTGGCCTGGCAGTGGAGCAACAGAAATCATATACGACTGTGTGTAAGCTAACAAGAAGCAAGCCATTGTAAAATGTTCCAGACCACTGATTTAATATACTAGACAGGTTCATACCGTATTCCAGGCCGTCAAAACGGGCCATGTTAGATGCCACTTCAGCATGGCACAGGACATGGTAGCACACGATGGAGTGCTGGGTATGGGGGAGGGACACTTGCTCCACCCGCGCGCCTGCTCTTTCGAATAAGTCTGCCACACGACTCCACTGTGCTAGAGTCTCTTCAGACATCCCCGGTGCATGGTATTCCTGACATGTAATGAGGGACAGGACAAGCACATTTGAACTGCACTTTTGCCCATTCATGTACATGTGCCTGGCCAAACAGAAAAAGTCACCACCTGGATTTAACTGAGGAAATAGATACGAGCCTCCTATTGAATGATTACTGCATGGGGGATGAGAAAATGAGTAGCTTCTCATTTCAAGTTTCAAATCATTGGCAAGAACTACCCTAGACTTTATTAAAAACTGGAAGGATAGTGGGGAACCATCATCTTTGAAAAAGAAAAAAATTTCACACTAATCAGTGCGACTGTGTCTGTGAGCTCACCATATACTGGTAAACCAATAAATGCTCCACTACAGAAAACTCTGAAACAAGGACTTATGTAAGGATGTATTTTTCTTTGGCAATTTGGTGCCGTGACGTGGATGGCAACACACTTTGGAGGAGACTCTTTTTCCAGACCAAGAACACACCAGTTACACTATTCCAAACTGTTTGAGGTGAGGAATCCTTTTGAAAACCCAATTATGGTTGCTGAGTTGTTGGAGGTCTGTGGAGTTGCAGTCCCAAAGAAGTTGACATCCAATAAATAGGTTTGCTGTTTATTTGAACCAAGTTTGCTGTATGTGGTTGTTAAATGGGGTTGAGTCTTCTCTAGTACTGCTTAAGAAATGCTTGCCTTTTTGTTGAGTTGATCTTGCAAGTTTGACTTGATTTGGTTATCTTGGCATTTCCCTGTTTTAGAATATAAGTTGTTCTTCTAAAGACATTGCTACAAGTTTGTGTTTGGAACACAAATCATGGAGGGCTTGTGTGTTTGGAACACTAAAAAAGTTAAGAAACGTCCTGTGCTTGGAGCACGAAATGAAGGGCCAGTGTTTGGAACACTAATAAGTTAAGGAGGTCCTGTGTTTGGAACATGAAAATTTAAGGGCTTGTGTGTTTGAAACACTAAAGAAATTGAGAAAGTCCTGTGTTTGGAACACAAATAAGAGTTAAATTTGCCCATGTGTGAGCTTGTGCAGGACTGCTTAAGAAGGGGAGGGATTTGGTTCGCTCTCTCAGGGATGCTTGGAATGCCCCCAATATTTAGAATTAGCTTTTGACTTGTTCTCCTTACGCTAACATGAACAAAGCGTACCGTCCAAGTAGCAGGTAGCTTTGAGGAAGTTAAAAGTAATTGGAAAAATAAGTGACAACCAAAGGTTCCTCGAAGAGCTTTTTCAGAGAAGCATAGAGGAAGTTTATTTTTTTGTATGTATGATTTTGTAGGATATCTGGTCCTGTAAAGTGTTAAATTGATAATCATGCTGCACAGCACATTTTAATTTGGAGTCAGCTGACCTTTTAAGTTCAGATGTAAAGATATAGGGGTGTGTGCTGAAATGCGGAAAAAAATGCACTTGAAAGCATGGCTGCATGTCGCCAGTAGCTCTATAAAGAATAACCTTTTCCGGTTATATTCTTAATGTGCTAATGGTTGTTTTTCCGTGCCTTGAACCAATCAAAATGGCTTTCGGTCGTTTTTGTCTTCTTGTGCTGTTTTTATTTTGTTTTTCTGTGGACTTCTGTTTTTTGGCAGTGACGTTGGTTGTTGGCTGTGGCGTTCGGCAGAGTGGCCGTTGTGTCCGGTGGTGTGTTCCTGCTATCAACTACTAGCGTTGTCCATGTTCCCTGAGCTGCCCAGACTGAGTCCTAAGTGCTTTGGATACCAGGCTGAGATTCCCGCTAAACCTCCAAAGAAGTCCTGGGGATGCCAGGCTGGAGTTAGCGGTGGAGGAGCGTAGAAGGAGCTTCAGGTCGGCGGTGCCATCTGTCCTCAAGGGGATTGCGAGGTCTGGCAGCGGGATGGATGGACTGTGTGTGCTTTATGGGAACCAGGGGGAGTGTGTCATGAGAAGTGTTTTGGAGATCTGGTTCATGGGACCACACTACATCTGTGCCCAGATCCAGACTCTATGGTCAGACATGCTTCGTTTGAGTTTACATCCATTCTTCACAAATACAAGTACAAGGAGACACCATTCAACACGATCCATGGCACTGTTGCTATGCAACTGGTCAAACGGCTGAGCACCTTGGACACTGTTTTTGCCAACTTGTATATAGCCCTAATGCTAATTCTGTAATTTTTTTAATTACTATGCTTATTTTTCTTTTTCTTTAATTTAATCTAATTTATTTGAACTTTCTTGTGTTTTTTATGAGTGTTTACTTTTATGTGCAACAAAGTTACGATGACAAAGTAATTTCCCTCATGGATCATTTAAGTCTGTCTTAGTCTAATAGCTTTGCTTGCTTGTTTAAAAAAACATTACATTAATAAATACAACGCAGAGTACAAAGAATCAGATAGGTGACTGAAGACATGAGAAGAAAACAAAGCCAATAAATCTGTTCGGAGAGATAGGTTCCACTAAATAGAGTTGGAAGAGATATAGGATACCTACATATACCTACATAGGTATATGTAGGTATATATACCTATAGGCCTACATAGGAACATCTGACTGTGAATCTAAATACCGGCTGTCGGAGAGTCCAGTCGTGAAGTCTAAAAACAGGAATGCGGCACCTGACTCTGACTCTACAAATTTCTTGCTACAGTGATGAACATCTGTTCCATCCCATGTGAAAAGGACTATACTGGATCTGTGTAATGTTCTGGGCCTATAAGTTCACCGTACATTGGTATACCAATAAATGCTCCACTACAAGAAACTTTGAAATATGGACTTACATGGACTTACTTGGGATTCAGTTTGCTAGGGAGCATAAAGATTGGGCTCTGGAGCAATGGAAGAAGGTCATGTGGTCTGATGAGTCCAGATTTACCCTGTTCCAGAGTGATGGGGCGTCAGGTTAAGAAGAGAGGGAGATGAAG
Source organism: Mugil cephalus (assembly GCF_022458985.1). Classification (NCBI taxonomy): domain Eukaryota; kingdom Metazoa; phylum Chordata; class Actinopteri; order Mugiliformes; family Mugilidae; genus Mugil; species Mugil cephalus. The sequence goes on along the minus strand of NC_061786.1, from coordinate 2,860,560 downwards.
TGATGCCCCCATCATGCCTAGGTCCTACTGTACCAGTCTGTGGGGGCAGTGCTATGATCTGGGGTTCCTGCAGTTGCTCAGGTCTATGTTCAGCAACATTAGGCCCAAAGAATGAGGTCAGCTGTCAACCTGAATATACTAAATGACCAGGTTATTCCATAAAGGGATTTGTTCTTCCCTGATGGCACGACCATATTCCGAGATGGCAATGCCAGGAGTCATGGGGATCAAATAATGAAAGAGTGGTTCAGGGAGCATGAAACATCTGTGGATTGGCCACCACAAAGTCCAGACCTGAACCCCACTGAGAATCTCTGGATGTGCTGGACAAGGCTTTGAACAATGTTCAGACTCTTGTGTTTGGTAGTGACCTTTTTTTGGGCCAGGCAATGTATTTACATATCACACAACAATTTAAAAATACTACTCTTGTACTTCATGAGGAATTTGCCTTGATGCCTTTCTATCCGTCTGTGCCATCAAAAGAAGACATGTGATCAATTATTTTTCTAGCAAATTATTTGTTTGACATGAATGATTTCAGTAAACACAAATTAGCTGTTCCTCACATTTTAGAAACTAGAACTCACCTTAGGGATGCCTACACGGATGTTCTTAACATCAAAGTCTTCGGGAAGCTCTGTTAGTGATGATGGGGCAGTGACTGTTGTTGAGTCTCTAACATCAACGCCTTGGAGGATCCCTGTCACATATATCAATATACACCAGGTTATTTGAAGGCAGAATGTTGAGAGCACAGCAATAAGGAAGCGCTATAGAGACTGGGGAGTGGTCCATAAAAATGTTGCTCCATAGCACTACTAGTGGTAAAAAAATCCCTAGAGCACATTTAAATCTTTATTCCTTTGGGCATTGTACTTGTGTTGGAGGAAAGATAGTGAAATTGACAGCAAGTAAAGACTGATACAAGTTAATAGGGAGCAAGAGACATTTCCACACAGATCCAGATGATGTTGACAATGAATGCAAAATACTAGACAAAAGTGCAGGATAACAAACTGTCATCTGTTTATTGCAGTCGGTTGCTTCCTACCTAAGATGATGGCTGTATCACTGACACTGCGTGTCATTATGCCAGGCACATCCATGGAATTCACCAGGGGGATGAGACCATGTCTGGACAGCAGACCGTAAGTGGGCTTCAGGGCCACAACTCCACACAAAGCTCCTGGGTTACGTGTGGAACCACCTGTGTCTGAACCCAAAGCCCTGCCAAGTAAATATCAAGATAATGCATTTTCATTTGTAAATGCCATTTTCAGTCAAATCATTTTCTTCTTTTTTTTTCTGACAGTCATTTTCAAGCGGAGAATGTGTTCCCCTTACAGGTAGCTGGTGAGTGACGCCACAGCTGCAGCACTTCCACCCGAGCTTCCTCCAGTGATGACCCAGTCAGAGTCTGGCACTGTCCCTGTCCGCTCTCTGTAGGGAGCAGCATAGCTCCAGGGGTTCTTTACTGGACCAAAAGCCCCATCAGTACTGCCTGCACTGGGAGGAAAACAAACAGATGAAAATTACGAAATTTTACCCTTTGTATTCATACGCAGTTATAAAATAAATCCAGTCTGGGATTTGCAACTGAGCAGCTGTTGCCAAAACCATTTTGACACTGGTAATAACAGACTTACCCCATTGCAAACTCATCCATGTTGGTCTTTCCCATTAGAACGGCCCCTTGATCGAGGAGCTTCTGGACCACTGTAGCATTGTATGGTGGTGTGTAATCTACAGAAAAAGCAATGATTTTGCAATGATGTGTTATCATTACTGATAGAGGTAGAGTGAAAAATATATGATGGTAAAGGTATCATAGAGGCCGTCCACACAGACCTTTAAGCATCCTGGAGGCACATGTGGTCTTGACATTCTCTGTGCAAAAGTTGTCTTTAACTGCAAAGGGGATTCCATCCAGAGGACCTTTAGGGACACCTGGAGGAAGATACCATCAAACAGTAACACCTATGACTCCACAATCAGAACAGAATCAAATACAAGCTCACATGTCCACACCTCGCAGAAGTCTGGTTTCTGCTTGTTGGGCCTGCTTCAATGCCAGCTCCTCAGTCACTGTGATGTAAGCGTTGAGATGCTGTGTTTTCTTGATGCGATTCAGACACTTCCTGCAGAGCTCTGTTGGGGAGACTCTTCCCTCTCTGAGCGCCACGGACACCTGGAAAACAAGGATGGAACGCGAGTGGTGAAATGTGAGTCTTTTGTCACACTGTGGACATTTGGTCTCGTCAACGCTGGGAAATAAAGTTGCTACGAATGACAGTTTGATGATGAAACTGCCTATAAGTGCCTTTAATGTAGCCTTTGATGTTTACACTAGCAAAAGAATGTGGACACATACGACCCAGACCACCTTCAAAAAAGGTCAGAGATTGGATCTCTCAAATGTGACCTTGATGCGTCCCAGGGATGTTCACATCTTTTTTTTTTTTGCATGATCAAATCTCAGATCAGATCACACCTTAGTAGGTCATGACAGTGTGACTTCTGCTGTACTCAAGCATGATCTTGTTTGTTTATCATTATTGTACGCATCTTGAAACTACATACCATATGACAATACTGTACAGTGTATATATAATGACTATAATATAGCTAACAAGCAATGAATATCTGATAAGCCTCTGAATAGGATCCTTATGCATATTTATATAGTATTTTTAAGTATTTTTTGAGTATGCAGTATATTTTTAATACTATCCATTTAGTACATGTGCACACTTACTGAAGGTTTAAATTGTAATGTCTTGCTTGCCACATCTAGACTCTGCACACCAACAAGACAGTTTTAGAAGTCCACTATGCTGCCTTTTCTTAGCTATTCCTAATACAAGGTTACTGCATAGAGAACAGTACAAAGAAAGGACACATCACAACAGTTGTGCCTGACAGTAGATAGACGAGATGATGACTGTTGGGGAAATTTTTCAACACCAATTTAATTGAGACTCGAGTTGTTTTCAGAAAATAACCAGATAAGCGCGGAAGAAAAACAAGAAGAGCAGCTTCAAGCAGCTGGTCGTACTAACCTCCCTTATTGTGAGGCCGAGCATGTTCTCAATATCTTCAGTGACAACCTTCTCACAGTGTGCAACGACAGGGGGCTGCCATGTTTGTTACGATCGTCAACGTCTAACAGCGCGTGGTGTGATTGGACAGTGTTTGAGGATGCCGCGCTGTGATTGGTGGAGGTTCCGAAGACGCCGGCCCCAGGAAGAAGCTTTTGCGGAAGAGAAGGACATTGTTTTGAAACGACTCTAAACCCTGGGGTTACTGAACACATAATTCACAATCAGCCGTTATAGATGTGCTATAGCGAACTTTTAACAGGGGTTTAATGTAATTCAGATGACTACACAGTTTTAAATGGTGCTGTCTGCTAACTAACTTCAACAATCACTCAGTTTTACGTTTGGCGCTTAGAAGAGTAAAGATGAGCTCCGTTAGGTATGTGGTGTGCAGTAGATTGTTGCTGCATCTTAGTAAATCACCATGCTTGCAAACAGCAGCTTCCAGGTATGGCAACAAAACAAGACTGATCAGTACCTCCAGCAGGCACATGACAATCATGCCTGCCTGGGTCATTGATAAATATGGAAGCAATGATGTTTTACGGTTCACTCGAAATGCCAGTTTTCCCATCATCAACTATCCCAATGAGGTCATTGTGAAAGTGTTTGCAGCAGGACTGAACCCAATTGATGTCAAAATGAGAGGTGAGTTTAAAGATTAACCTGGGACTCTGGTGGCTAAAACAGCACCGGATTCCAGTCCACATCATTTGTCTGTGTAAGCCTGAAATGTGTTCTGTTTACAAGCATGCAAAATAAAAAGCACTTTGTTGGGAGTTAAAATGTGTTCTACCTAGAGAGTCTTTGTTCTCGCTTAGGGGAAATTAATTTTAAGCCCGTGTTAAGTGTTTACTCCAACTCCCAGTGTACCAAATACTGTACATATGAAAATTACTGATATATGATTACCACACACACCCACATATGTATATGGGTCAAAGACGAGACATGTCAATTCTGGTGTCCGAGGCAAATTTATAATAGTAAAAATAAATTAAAAATTTTAAAAAGTACAATTTGTTACGCAATTCTCCCCACTTTACTTGCTCATATGAGTATTTACTGTAAGAAATGAAAATTTAAGGACCTATTTAGCTAAAAAGTACAAGTCCTGGATAACGTCCGGGCTAAAGTACAAAATTATGCTAAAAATGTCAAAAATCTTAATAAAGGCATTAATGATACACTGGGGCATAATTGTGTTGGTGTTTGTAATGACACCTACAAATATAGTAACAACTCTAAGCTCATTTACATTTTTATTCAAGAAATACTTTTGTCCCCATTTTTGGATTCATAAATGTCCTTCCTGTGTATCGCACATAAAGTGGCTATATGACCATAATTGGATTTGGACAGCCATGTTACAGGGTGTTGTATCAGCCAACAGATTCTGAAGGACCCCCAAAAGAGATAACAATGTCAGTAAATCTCTCTTAAAATGTTGATATTTTGACCTTTTCGCTCAGTGGTACGTGATGTATCACCATGATGTGTCTTCCTGGATAACGCTAATAACACATTTATAATTTTTTAAATTTTCATGTTAAATATGACATTGATGTGTTGAAGATTGAGCTAATGTTTTACACAGTAAAAACAGTTAGTGCCTGATTATAAAGGAAAAACAGTTGTTTTGTCCTTCCTGGGTAACGATATGTCCTTCCTGGATAACGGAGGTATTCTGTTACCCAGGACATGTCCTCTGTCAGAAAGACTGGACATGTTAATCAATTCAGTAGCTGTAGGTTTTTAGACATTGATTTGATGTTGTACTGTTGTTCTTTTATTATTATTAATAGCAGCTGATTTAGATTTTTTTTCACTTTTAAAATCCTTATACGTCTTTGACCCATATATATATACATATATATATATATATATACATATATATAATATATATATAATACATATTTATAATATATAATATATATATACATATATATATATATATATATACATATATATATATATACATATACATACACACACAAATTACTGACTTCAGGTTTTTAAAATGATCCCTTTTCATTTTTTTTTTTTTTTGCCAGCCTATTATTTTTCTGGAATTCCAGGTACTGGCCTTGTTGTTCAGCTAGTAGTCCAGCCTTGTACTTACAGAGGCCAACATCTGGCCTCAGTAAATCTCTAGCATTATTTGTTGGCTATGATCATAAGTTCTCTATCTGTCAGGTGGCTATGGTGCAGCTACACTATCTATGAAGAGAGATCCTCTGAACATGACTAAATCCGGCAGCGAGTTCCCTGTCATCCTGGGAAGAGACGTTTCTGGGGTCATCATGGAGTGTGGACTGGATGTGAAGTACTTCAGGGAAAGGGATGAGGTAAAGAATAAAAATAATACAAGCTGAGTAATGCATTTTTTTTAATAATAAAAGATGAATAGTGAGTCATTGTGAGCGTGGTGTAAGTGTCTGGTCGCAGTATTGCATGAAGCAGCATCATTTCCTCATGCAACCACAACCCTGAAATGCGACAACACAAAAACTGCCAGTTATTAACCATATCTGTTGCAACATACTCATGTGTTTGTGTGACAGCAGACTGTCAATAGACTAATTTTAATACTTCACGTTCTGACTGTTTGAACCATGCAACTGTGACTCATGGTGTGATGTTGCAGTACATCTAACAGGAGAATAGATACATTATTGTCTAGTCAACTAACTATACAGAAATGTAAACTCACTGTCTCACTGCCCTGCATTAATTACTGTTGTATTGCTGTGTGTCTCCCTCAGGTGTGGGCAGCTATACCTCCATGGAAGCAGGGCAGCTTGGCTGAGTTTGTAGTGCTGAGTGCTAATGAGGTATGGGGCGGCTATGGCTCAGTAGGTAGAGCGGATTGTCCATGAACCGAAGGGTTAGCGGTTCGATCCCCTGAGTGTGCCATATGCCGAAGTGTCCTTTAGCAAGATACTGAACCCCCAGTTGCTCCCAGTGCAACGGGCGCTGGTGTGTGAATGTGTGTGTGCTTGTGTGAGCGAATGGGTGGATGTGTCTCTGACTGTAAAAGTGCTTTGAGTACCTTTGAGTAGGTAGAAAAGCGCTATATAAGAGCAAGACCATTTACCATTAATTATGTGATGGACTACTGCATTGTTATTTTGATCTTATTTTGCGAGGGCTTGAGAAAACTTCTCAGCTTTGTGCTTAGGTTTGCTTCTGTCCCCCCTGGTTTCCTTTTTGTTGATTGTGGTTTGTTTCAAGATACGGGCCATCACTGTCAACATCACTGTGGCAGTTATGTAGAATTTTGTCTTTCTTTTTTTTACTCTTCTAAATTAAGAGGCTGCCTTCCTTTTTGCGCTTCTCACGCAGACATGCAGACGCTGCTCATTTAAAAGGGCACAGTCAGCTAACTTAAAATTGCATTCAGGTTCTCTTTTTTATGATGAGTGCACCACGGGAAGTTGTGGTGCACTCCTCACGGTAAATATTGTCCATGTGTCTTGCACTCAGATATCCCATAAACCAAAGTCACTGAGCCATACAGAGGCAGCAGCCATTCCCTACGTGGCAGCCACTGCCTGGTCAGCTCTGGTTAACACTGGTGGACTCAATAAGGACAACTGCGCCAACAAACGGTGAGGGAACACTTCAGCCCATGCACACACACGCAAAAACACCTCTTCATCCCAAAGTAGCTCCCTCACTTTGATCTAGTTAATTATTCCACTTAGTGCTCCCTGTGAACCATTCCTTAATGAGCCTCTGGGTGATGTGCTCTGCTTTTCTGGCAGCAGCTCCTATGATCCTTAACACTGCAGTGGCACAATAAAGCCTGGAGTTGCTTTGGCGTGAATCCCAGCGGGGGAGTCCCTGAGCAAAAATACACTGATCACGCATAACATTATGATATTGCGTAGGTCTCCCTTGTGCTTCCAAAACAGTTATATACACAGGACAGGACAGGACAGGACAGGACATGGGCCTTCTGGGAGTGTCCTGTGGTGTTTGGAATCAGAATGGTGTCAGTTTGGGATCTAGAGAATTTGTTGGCCGGGTCGGCACCTTGTGCTGTTCTTCATGTTTTTTGAGTGTGTGTGTGTGTGTGTCAGGCTGAGGGATGGCTGCAGCCATCAAGGACCGTCATTGTTATGGGGTGGGGGTACCTGGTTTGGTCGAGCGGGTGCTACATGTCCACAAGTACTGTCCACATGAATGAATTCCAGGTCCAAAAGTTTACCAACAAAACATTGTATTACCACAAGATGGTCAGATGGTTATTTACTTCTCCTGCCAGTGGTCATAATGTTATGCCTGATCGTTGGAGTGCAGAATACATTGTTGACACATCAACTGTACATGTCTGACTTTCCTCTGCCCCACAGGATTTTGATCCTTGGAGGATCCGGGGGAGTGGGAACATTTGCTATACAGGTATGCAGGAAAAGGTGGATAAAGTTACATTTTATATATTATCCTATGTTACCTAGGAGACAAAAATAGAGAAAAAAAATAATCTGCTGCTAATAGATTTTAGTCAGGACACTGACTGACAGAACACAGCAAAGATGCGTCACAGAGGGACATTATCCTGCATAAAGGCTCATATATGATATAATCTGTGTCCAGATGCTGAAGGCCTGGGGAGCCCATGTGACTGTTACGTGCTCCCTGAACGCCGAGCGGTTCGTAAGGGAATTGGGGGCAGATCACGTGGTGGACTACACAGCTGGACCTGTTGAGGAGCCACTCAGTGCCCTGGAGAAGTAAGAGGGACTCACAAACACACACAAACACAGCTCATTAGCGTGGGAAAACTGAGTCCTTTGAGTTTATTAATCACTCTCTTAATCTTAGTCATCAGCCATGAGCCATTCTTTTTCTACACCCACTCTCCCTCTTACTTATTTCTTTCTGTTATGCCCAAACCACCCGGCACTTCAAAGATTTGACCTGATCCTGGATAACATTGGGGGGGACACCGAGCGTTGGGCTCTGAACCTGCTCAAGCCTTGGTGCGGTGCCAAGTATGTCACCCTTGTAACACCCTTCCTCCAGAACACTGACAGGCTGGGTATAGCTGATGGAATGATGCAGACTGCCGCTACAGTGGCCACCAAAGTCCTCAAGGTAATCACAGTGGAAACATCCTCCAATGTGACAGAAAACATTGCTTCAAACTAAGGCGTTTAATTGTCCCTATTGGGAGTTCAATAAAAGTCTGATGAAACGGATGCTGTTAAAAATAAAAACAACCACCTAGTCAGAGATCTGCATAGTTGAGAATACCTAAATATAAAGCGTACAATATAAACAGTACAAAATGTGTCTGTGTGACAATGCCTCCATCATTTCCTCTCAGACAAGGAGGAACTTGTTTATTGTTAATGCCACAGATCAAGTGTGGGTATGTTGTTGTGGTCCTGACTTATTTGTGGCTGAGATCAACATGTCTTCGCTTACCTCTTAATTTCCTTATTCAGGACAGATTTAAAGAGAGAGATTTTTAGAGCATCATGCACCACAGGCACACCAGTGAGGAAATAGCATCCTGTCAGCTTGCTCTGTCATGCACATCCTGCAGAGCAACGTCTGCATGCAGTGCATCACTGTAACTGCTCTTTCTTTTAGCCACATTACAAAGTGAGTCTAACTGTTCTTCAGAGTAAGTAGTGAATGCTGTTTTTCAAAAGAATTTCCTGGTCACTAAAAATACCTGCACTTTATGTGGTTCAGCAAGTGGTTACGCGTGTAGTCAGGCTTGTGCGCTTCTTTTATGCGAGAACATTTGTGTTTAAGAATTATAGTTGATGTAGATGTAGCGTCTAGGAATTGTAAAGGAAATTCTTGTGTGGTTGTTCTTGTCATATGAAAATAACAAGGAAGCTGAACAGACAGGATGTGGAGTGAAGGAGTGTGGCTTGCCTTAGTTGTCTAAGTATCAACACAGGTCATACATAATCCGTTGTGTGTCAAGACACCCACTGTTGTACTGACATTATAACTTTATAACATTCACAACTGGCAGACGAGACGGTGAACAAAGTTGGCAGTTAGGTTCTGTAGATGGGTGGCTCGTTTTAGGTGTACGGATATTTTTTTGGCAGGATTATAACTTTAAAGCATGAGGCAGGCATGATTCAGTTTCTTACTGTTAAGTCTCTGGACACTATCTGGTTTCTACGTGAGAAATAATTTGGATAGTTTTGTTTCTGACTTCCCTATGACTATCTCAGTTCTTGACATTCAAATGAACTGAATGTAATCTGCTCATCACGGAAGCTGTGGACACCTGATGCGGACAGCCACAGAGAAACCTGTCTTTTTCCTTGTTGTTTTTTCCCCAGGGTTCACAGAGAGATGTAACCTACACTCTGTGTGTGTATGTGTGTGTACATCATGCACTCACAAGTCTCCAGTGTTGCACCTTACTTTCTCTTAGTACATAACCTCATAGGTCATTGAAGCGGACAACTTGAAGAAATGTTTGTACCATCGTCACTTTTAAGGAAGATTGAGTAAGGTGTGTTGCTACGAAGAAACTCTTGTTTACTGTAAGAGCTACAACCAGACTGATTGGTCAGATTGTTGCTGTGGAAGTTGCTGTTTTGCAGTTTCAGTGTTGACTGGATTTTGTAAGAGATGACAAGACATCATAGAGTTCTCTACTTGCTCATTCACTAAAATGAATGGGAGGGCTGCAGTATCTACATTTATAGGCAGGGAGTAAAATATACTTTACAGCTCCAGGTGTACCAGCTTCTTCCTGTTTAACACAGTCACACTGTGTTCATTTTTAGTAAAAAGAAAACTAGAGCGTCGACTGCTAGCATCCGTATATCAGTGTCAATTCTAAGAAAAAAAAAAAAGAAAGGCCTGAAGGCAATATATTAAGCATTGAAAATCCTCTACAGTCCCTACAAGTTTCAAACATAGGGTCAAAGTGAGAAAAGACTCATCTCAGAGTCATCTCAGTTCTCGTTTTGTCATGAAATACTGCCTAGCCTTTAAAGGCTCGGAGGAGAATGACCTCCTTCTCTACGTGTCACCTGACACACAGGAAAGTATCAGCGTGTAGGCTTACCAGGAGTTTTATACGTACAGAATATTCTGATGATAATAGCGGTTGGAATAATATAAATACTAATATTGGTTCATCTGGTGGTGGTGTGCAATGTTTTATCAGTTTATTCATTCATTATCTGTGATTGTCTATTAGAGCAGGGGTGTCAAACACACGGCCCGCGGGCCAAAACCGGCCCATCAGAGGGTCCCATCTGGCACGCAGGATGAATTTACAAGGTGCAAAAAATTACATAGAAGACATAAAATTACAATTTTTCACACCCTAATTTGACCTCTTAAGAGTTGGACGTAACAAAACACTGACACCCGGAACTGAACAGCAGATGGCAGCAATGAACCAAAATTGCACTTCTTTTTTTTTTTTCTTAGTTTAATGAACTGGGACAATGCACATTAATAAACATTAGTGCCTTACTCATCGTAAATGTGCCGGACTTAGCACAAATGATCATTGTCAGCTGTAGTCCTAAGGCGAGTACACAACACAGACTTTAAAACAACATTGTCATACAATAGACAATAACAGAACCAGACACATACAGACAATGTCCAAACAAACCAAAAAGGACACAGACAGACAGTATTGAAACAGACAATATTATGACAAATCATGTGACCCGCAATGTGTGTGTGTATCTATATATATATATATATATATATATATATATATATATATATATATATATATATAAATGAATAGACCAAGAACCAAAGAGTATGCATTAGATTAAGAAAACTATGTAGGTGGTGTGAGTACATGTCTGATATATTTTTAACTAGCTTAAAAACTTAAAAAGCAAGTAGTTGTGGCTGTTTGGATGTGTGGTGGTAACTTGTTCCAGGGTTGTGTTCCTCTTACAAAAAAGACAATTTAAAACATTTAAATCATTAAAGAAGAGATAGGCATCCATAAAGATCTGATAGCTGTCTAGATCAAGAATATTGTGCTTTTTTAGGACATTACAATAATGAAAGTGAAGGGGTTTCCTGTCTAAGTCTTTTGTTTTTTGTTCAAAAATGTATCAGTTCACTTTTATATGCAACGAAGCTACTGTGACAAAGCAATTTCCCTCGTGGATCATTATAGTCTGTCTAAGTCTAAATGTGAACATTTCCATAATGTACTTATTTCCACTGAAACAAAGGGATACATTTGGAGTTTTTGATAGGTATTTTGTGACTGGTCCTGACCACTTGAGTTCAATTCTTGCTGTATGTGGCTCTAACCAAAATGAATTGAACATCCCTGTTGGAGAGGGTTGTGTAAGGCAGTATACACCCTGGACAGGTCGCTGTTCTATCACAAGTCCAGTTCACACTGAGAAAACACATGTAGTCAAACAAGAAGGGTGAATGGTTGTAATATACAACAATGATTACTGATTAGTCATCTGGTCCTCACACTCCACTCCAAGAATCGGTTAAAGTTTCTCATTGGAATTGTTGAATCGAATGAGCTTTTTTTTTTTTTTCAACATGATCACGATTTGTACTTTAGACAGTGTAATATAACGAAGCCCGCGTGAGGTGTGTACCTTTTTCCATTGTCTCTCATTAACACCTGCTGCAGACGTTTTTGGATTTTGGATGACGAGACAACATAGAATTCCCATCGAATCAGCCACAATAACCTGTGGGATCAATTTACATGCTACATGATACCCTTGTCACAAGTGAAGAAAAGTCACCAGACTGTCACTTTGATGTCCGTGGACTTGGCCCCATCTAACTGATAGTTAGCTTTAATATTCATTTCTCTTTGTTACAGGTCAAACAGACCTGAAAACAAGTTTTAGATGAGGTGATCAGTTGATCAGTTGCTAATCTCCACACCTTTTCCGTCGTTGTGTTTTCTCATAGCACCTAGTCAAGGGAGTTCACTACCGCTGGGGATTCGTCGCACCTAGTGGTCCAGCATTGGATGAAATAAGGGACATGGTGGATGCAGGACAGGTATGTCAACACGTGTATCCTCATTCTCTACGCTCAGTTTCCTCTGTAGCCTGTTTATAAAAGAAATTGTGCTTGGGTGTAAAACATGAAGCCAGTGTTGTGTCATGAAGTGAAATGCCAGATAGTCATAAGGTGCTGGCTCTAACAAATCTCTGACTTCATTAGTCTCCTTTACAACAATGGTCTTCTTTGTTCATTAAATTCTAAGTCAGTCTATTGTTGTATTATAATTCCATTAGCTGAACTCACTTTTACTCATCTGTGCGCTGGCGCTGTGTATTGTCCACAATTCCAGATACTGGGTGTCAGACTGGGCGTCAAAAAGGTGCCCTCCTAGGGGTGATTAACATGTCTCGTCTGAGGTGACTGAGGTTTTCTGTAGGTTCTCTATCAGATCAACCCCTTACTCCTTCCAAATCTGCCCTCTTATCCACATATGGAAACGCGGTCGTTTGTAGCAAAACATAAATTAAAAAGTAAAAATAATAATACAATTAAAAAGACTTCAGAAATGTAGTCCAGAAACCAGTGAGTGACAAGGGTTACATATCATTGATATGGAGTGTTCATTTGGTGCATATTGTATAGTCATAAAAATACTTTAAGAAATGCCGCATAAGTTATATTTCACTGAATGCATTTGATATGTTAGTAAATTTAAAATGGATCCATTGTAATAAATTATAGTGTATACACCACATAGATTGTGTAAGGATGGATGGTACAACACCTCCTCAAAAGTGAAGCCAAAGCAAGTAGAGCTCCCCCTGGTGACTGGCTGCAGTGTAGGTCATAAGCTCCTGGGGTGTAGGCCAAACTAAAAGACTAAAATACACCTCAAATAATTTTAATTAAGGACATTTTCTCTCATTTTAGGTAGTTAATATGATAATGATTCATAATCATGTGTATATTTCTCTGAGACGTTTTGTGTTAATTAGTTCTTTGATGCAAGGGAGTGGTGCCAGTCTGGCTCACAGTCATATGTTGTTTCACAGGGAAGTTAAAAACAGGGTTTAAAATGACAAAACACAAAGTATTTTTGTCTATGGTAGATTGACGCAATGGTGTGATTGATAGTTGCTGTAAAGTTTTTATTTATGTCACTAAAGGAAATTGCTTTAGTGTACTTCCTCTCTGATGCAACTACTTCTGTTACAACTCTCAGTGTTACTTTGTCTTGCCTTGGGTCACCTCTGTTCATTCTGCCTGTGTGTGCCCTCTCTGCCAGATCCGGGCCGTGGTGGAGGAGACCTTCAGCTTCTCGCAGGTCCCCCAAGCTTTGGATAAGGTGGAGAAGGGCCACGCCAGAGGAAAGACTGTCGTCCAGATCAGCAAAGGAGGGGATGACTGAATGACTGATGACCTGAAGAGTGGCTGGATTCTTCTACAGAAATAATTTGAGAGCAATGATTTGAGTCAAATTTATTAAATACGGTTGCTACCGTCACCTTTCCACTGTGTGACCTTTTCTACTTAGTTGTTATTTGGCTGCTAATGTGCATATGATTTAAACTGTTTGGCAAGTTTTATTTGCTGAATGAAAAATAAATATGTCACTTAAAGGAAAGCTGTGTTGATTGATGAGTATTCAGAGTACAGTTGAGATGCAGATCACTCAAATCTGTCACACCCTGGAAACAAACACCCTCAAAAACAGTTTAGGAACAACTCAAATACATAAAGAACAGCACAAGGTGTTGGTGGGATGATCCACAGAGGCCCCTCCCCTCAACCCACAGGACCCAAAGCTCCCCACTAACAACATCTTGTTACCAGACACCACAGGACGCCCTCAGAAGGACCATGTCTATTCTCTGATGAGGCATAAGGGAGACCTACACAATACTAGTAAGGTGGTCATATTGTCATGCCGTGTATGTTATTGGCCAGTTGTTCATATATATTTTTTTTTTTATTTAACTCAATCAATGTGTAAATGGCTCAGTAAAGCTGATTCTGAAATTGCAGTGCGAAATGAACAAAGCGAAACGCTGCGTAGGAAGAGAACGTTAGCTGTGTAGGTGGAATCCACCATGTTCTAACAACTGAAAGGATGTGGTCACAAGTGGTTAAATGCCTGGTTCATAGTTTATCATGTAGTTAAAACTCATTTTGCATTTTAACTAAAGATTTTGTTCGCCACATAAGTAGGTATGATACTGTAATTTTTATCCAAATATAAATACTGTAAATGTTTTGATCTGAAAATACTCTATTCGTTAGCGTCATGAGTAACACAGCCAGCACACTTTCTGGTGTCAGGGACACCTGCTAAGATCATTTGTTTCATTAAAAACTCCCTGTTGGTGGTGTTCTAGTTGCATGTGTTATGAAGTTGATCATAGTGCGATCATGGTGCTTTTTACCTCATCATGTCTTTCAGATGTTGTCTGAACAAGGAATAAAATTCCTTTTTATTCTTCTGCTGGTATTAATATAGTGACTTCATCTTATTTTGAACCAATAATGTATTATTTATCACACTGTATCACACTGAAACTGGACACCATAAAAAAAGACAAAACATCAAATTCTTCTTTTAATTGTTGTAACACTTTTCTCACATATTTACATCATTGACGGTGGGCAGCATTATTCTTGTGGTTCTTTTTAAAAATTGAAACCCATTCTGTACACTTGACACTTATGTACAACCTGTAATGTAAAGTACAGTTGGTGTGAAAGTGTAAAGGTCTATCAAAACTTAAACAGAATATACAGAAATTACAAAATGAAAACATGCTGGTCTACAGACATCTTTGGAGTGTAGCCATGTCAGACTTCATATTGCAGCTGTCAATATACAATGTACATTCATAATAGCTGACATAATTATCAGAAAACAGACAGAGAAACCCACAAATGAGAAGTACCATAAAGTTAAGAAAATGCAGCAATGGAACAGGGCTGAGTTGTCACTATATGCAGTGGAAACATGAATAATGCACAGTCTTTGGTATGCAGTGTAGGAAAGTCAACAATTTACAATTATCATTTGTTCTACAGAGAAGAACACATTTAATCAAATGCTGCCTGGGTGCATGTTCAGACGCTGGTTGCTAGTATGATATTGATCAGCCTCCTCAACAAGAGTCAACATACTACAATATACCCACTGTCTCTGTTGTGGGTACCACAGTAGAGCTGCAGGTTTGGTGTCAGTTTCCTGACAGGGCGTCAGAGGACTGAGAGGGCCACTGAAGAGATTCTCTGGCGGACTAAGGCTCATCACATCACAGGATCTCCACAGCCCACCTCTGGTTCAGCTTTCTTTCATCAAATGTGTTGAGGATGACCTGGTTCTTGTCATACTGGTGTCCACCTAGGAAAATAAAACACAACGAAGGTGATCTTACTTGTTAAAAAAATGTTTAATTTGTAAACTGCCAACACAGGCTGTGGTTGAAGCAGGGATATGTAATTATTATTATTATTTGAAAAAAGTCTGTGCTGCCATTTTCACTGCTGGACAGAGTCTCTTCCACAGCCTGAATCTGTGCTGCACAATTATTTTTAAAAGGGTTTTATAAAACATAACTGCACAAAGATATTCTTGACGTTAAAGCTAAGCTGACCTTTGATCTCTAGGATCAGCTCGGGTTTGAGGTGGCAGTGCACCAGACCATCCGGGGTGATGTTCCACAGCTGGATGTCTTTGCCTCGCTCTGGGGAGACACAAAGCCGGCTGCCTGCCATCACCACGCTGCCTGCTGTCTCCAGGCAACAGTCCTCCAGCAGCTGGACAAAGGGACGACACAGAGATGAGCATTTATTAGTAGGCACTATTTAACTGTCTTTTCTACTTTGTTCTTCTGCTTTCTATGTGACCTACTAGTTAAACAAGTAAACCACATTCCTTAAGGAAACATACGAATCTGAGACCTAAAAAGCCATTCTTTGTTTTGTAATTCCTTCAGCTAGACTGCCACAGTTAATAACTAAAACTTCTATCTGGATCTGCAATAAAGTATACACAGAGATAGATAGTAAGACAGGAAAATGGAAACAAGGAAAAAACCATGGCTTATTGCTCCATTGCCTAACTTACCATAAACCTACACTGGCATCTGATCACAAGGTTTGGCTGCCAGACCAGAAACAGGACAGACAAGATAGTGCCGGCCCTTTGGTGAACACGTCTAGTGGAATGAACTAAATTCTCCTGGGTATATGTGTCACTTCCTGTTTTCAACATAATCTGGATCACACCCTTGTTTTTAGGTACACAACACCTTTGCATCCAAATGATCACACTTTGATTTGTTACACAAAGGTTCTAATATTGCCTTGCCATTGTGGGCGGTGCCAGGGCAATATTCTCAGGGTTTTATTCCACTTCTTTGCTGGGTCATGTGCACCTATGCGCACAACTTGCCGTGCTTGTGAGTGGAAAGTAGGTGAGGGTTCTGTTTGCAACCCCTACTTATTGTTCCGCTTTCCTCACTCACAATGCTGCTGTTGTTTTTTTCTGTAGGCGACCCTGTTCCTGTCATTGTGAGAGTGAAGCGCTGCCTTTGAACAGGCACCAGCGTGAGAAGTTTTCGGGTCGAGTACCTTGCAGGTGAGTTGTCCGTCCCGATATAGCCAGATCTGCTCTAACCCTCCTGTCTCCTCCGTGGCCTGAATTCTCATCAGCTTAACATCATCCAGGGTTCCTGTCAGAGACATTAAACCTCCTGTTTCCCTGTTCCGCAGATGGAAGTATGTCTGTTTCTGTTGGAAAGAAATATGCAAAGTAGTTAGATTTGTTTCATGAATGCCTGAGTTAGTCCATCAAGTCGACTGTATTTATAAATGTGTTCCATTTGGTATTTTATTCATCAGGAAGTGCTTACGTTAAAGTAACAGGAAACCTCAACAAGGTTCATGAAATATTACACTAACATTGGCTCTAAACAAATGCACATTTAGCACAAATCCGACCAAACACTTTATCCTGAAATAATTAAATCAAAAAACATAGTTGGACATGTTCTGACTGTCAAACTGAGTGGAACATGTGGTGGAGCACATCTGTGGTTAGTTGTGCTAGGAGCACATGTGTAAGATTAAGAACTTTGGAAATGGTTATAAAAAGGAAAGTTCAAGACGAGAAGAGACAAGAAAGCATTGTTTGACTGCCTTCTATTGGATAGAATTCAAATCTATGGGGCCAGAAGACAGGAATGACTACCGTCCACCATGATACGAAGCCCACACAAATGATTTGACTGAGCATAAGCAGTTACCAACAAAGCCACTTCAGAACAACGTTCTGCCTGCAAAGATATTTTCTGGCTTCCAAACTAGTGAAAAACATAGCGTTTTAATGGGGGGATAAGTGCCCAAATACTTTTTTAGAACTGAAAATGAACAACTCGGGTAAACCCTTGTCACTGATTAGATTTGTGACTGTTTTCCACAGGCTTTAAGTTCTCCTGCTCTTACCTGGAGTAATGGCCGTAGGGATCCCAGCCACTGCCAGTCGCTGTGCTTACACAAGTCATCCACTTCACCTGGCTGGAGGAGCAGCTGTCGACCTCTGTAGTTACTGCCTTCATACAACACCCACCTGCAGAGAAGACAGTTGCCAAGGGGGCTCAGAGATTTGCCTGAAGATTGAAAACTGCTGTCGTAACATCTCACAAAATCGCAAATGAGCAGTACGAGTGATGTTTTTACTATGTTTTATCATTGACTTGACGGCTTCCACACACATTTGAGGTTTTTAATGCTCTTGAACATGCTTAGCTCTAAAAACTAAACTAACACCATTTAAGGGAATTTAACAGGTCCCCGTCAGACCCTTTGCAGGAATCTTCAACCTCTTCAGGCAGCAGTGGCTCAAAGTCTGGTTAAACTGGAAACTGTACATATGTACATATGTTCAAGAGTGTGGTTAAAACTATTTATTCAGTCGATAGCAATTAAAAATAAAGAAATATCTATGTTGACTTTAATAATCACTAGCTTCACATAAACTCATTTTCTTTTGTCTCTCAGTCTGCATTAGTAGCATGTTTCATTTGTGTCTGAACTGACAGTGATGCAACAGTTTCCACATCTAGATTATACAGACTGCTTCCAAAGACAATAAAAACATGACTTAAACTGCCAAGAAGGTTACATACATTCCTCCCTCCACCACCAGGGAGCGTATGCGGGCGTCCATGCCTGCCTGCAGCAGGTTTACAGCTCCATTCGTCAGCACCAACCTGCGACCTTTAAAGCCCACTTTAGTGAACAAAGTGATGGAGGGCAGAGAGAGCTCCTGCAGCACAGGAAAAGAAAGTTTAACATTTTCACTGTCATTGAAAAGGACTAAAACAGGCCATTTAGATCACAAATAGACCAGAATGAGACTCACACTGGGTTGTACAGATTTCCACATATTGTAACACTCACGTGTCCTACGGTCTGTATGGATCTGATTTTGGGGTCTGAGGACAGGAAGCCCATCGCCTCTGTGTTGGGGTATTCTCCCTCCTCCAGGACATACATGTTCTCTGTGAACTGGGCCCCCTCATATGCCACCCAGCTGACACACAAAGACACCATCTTTTTCTTCAATTTTGACATTTACTCCTTACTTCTAACATTAAAATACAGTCAGTTGAATTTTTCTAAGGTTATTTTGTGACTTCCTAAAAAGTTAAATAACCAAGAAACACATTTTTCTCATCCCACAGCTGTTTCCCGGCAGTTAAGATGTGCTTACCTTCCAGCCAGAACCTTACAGGACCTGGCAGTGAAGTCCTCATCCAGAGCTGCTATTGTGTCATCCAGAGCTACCAGCCTTCCCTGAAAGTCTGGTTCAGAGTATAGATGGACCTGTAAAACACACCCAAACAGCCTTAGTTGACCTCATTAATCCTGATTAGTCCTCTTCAATAAATACTCTTGAATAAACACATGATACCTTGAATTTTGTCGCTCTCATCAGCATGTCCTGCAGAACAAACAGGAGGGATTACTAACTTTTGCTTTGCAGATGCTGTTTCTTTCAAACATCCAATGAAAATGTACCATTACTTCAATGTGTTTAAGCGATCCTTATCATTTCTTACATGGAAGACGGGCTGTATGGATGAGATCTTGAAGTTCTGCGCTCCCCAGTCGCCCGGGTTTGCATACATGCCTTTCTCCAGCAAATAGAGCTCTCCGCTGAACCCAGGATTTTCAAAGGCCACCCACCTGAAGAGCACGCAAAAAAAAGAGACGCTAAATAACGCACTGACAGAAAAACCTGCAATAATGTCACATAAAATCAGAGGCAGGTTAAATCACTGACTTTAACTACAGTCTTATCATTATAAAAGGAACAAGTCCATGGCTCTATGAGGCTGTACAACGAAAGGCAAGACAGACGCAAAGAAAACAGTGGAATGTTAAATAAAGGTGGGTACGGGTTAAGAGTTCACCCAGCTACACAAATGGATCAGTCTGACCACCTAATAAATAGTTGATCTTTAGGGGCTGTGTGTGTGAGCACTTGTGTGTGCATGTTTGTTTGCTCACTAACAGAACGTTTAGACATCTAAGAAACACACTCCTGACTGTTTAAGGGAGCACTAACACAGAGAATATGTTGCTATCTTCCTTTCTTTAGTTCTTTGTCTGTCCTTCTAAAAGAAGCTGACTTACACTCCACTGGTGACGTTGATAGACTGGGTTTTGATGCCATGGCCTATGTCCTCCATGTTTGGGACAGGACCCAACAAGTCCACACTGAGTCCCAGCCCATCAAAGTTCCTCTCACTGAACAGCTTAACGTGTGGAGACAGGAAATCCTTGGGAAGATGACACCACAGCAAATTAATAATATGTATGAAACTCCAGGTCTCTTATTTCACCGTTTCCTATTCGTATAATATCAACAGAAACTGTAACACTGTTTAAGTGTGCAGTGCACAGACACCACAGCAATCAGTGGGATGTTGCAGGTTCATGTTTCAGGTGATACGTACGCCGATTACAGGGCGAAGTGACTGGAGCCCGTCCTCACATCCTCCCCAGTCACCGCAGTGAGCATACTCCCCCTCCTCCAGTATGTACTGCTGGCCTTCAAAGTCCGCCTCTTGATAGCCTACCCAACTATAAGACAAAATCAAATATTAGCAGACCTTTTTAAGCTACTAACTATGAAAGAAACAATCTGAAATGTAATAAAACACACGTTTCGCCTTTACGTGTTGTAATGACTGGCCGCCGCCAAAACTAGAGATACTCACAGGCCACCCAGTATCTTTATAGACCCAACTGCAGACAGTGTCTTCTTGTTCACATCAGGTTTGTCAGCGGTTCCTTCTTCCTGTTCTTGCAAGTCGTAGACATCATTGTCCAGCTCCACACAGCGTCCGTCAAAGTTTGACTTCTCGAACACTAAGGCCTGCACAAAAGAAAGACATGCGATGGTCACAGTCCTTCAAAGCGTGCGTTAAGTGTATATGAATTTGTACAGTTGTAAGCAATTTTTGGTCCATTCCTGCCCAAAGATAGAACGCTACGTTTCCACAGATTAGAGTGAATAGTACAATATATGCTGAGACACAGTACCTGGCCTTTAATAGAAGATCTTTACTGAGCAGTTCAGGGTTAGGTGCCTTGCTGAAGAGGACACATGCTACTTTCTTCCCAAGCCTGTTTTTTGCTTCTAATACATACAAGCTACAAGTACAGGCTGCAGACTAAGAGCGGTGAGCATACCATAGTGGAAGGTGCTCGGACATGCCCTTACTTTGTATTCTTTCTTTGTCCTGTATCCAGAATAGACATTTCGCGTGGGTTATTTATAGAACTGTTTGGCTAATTTTTTTGCTTTTGTTTTTTGAAGCCATCATTTGACTTTTAGAAACACCGTTTCCGTTAGCAAATCCATTCTTCTTTTAGGGGAGGAATTTGCCAATTTCACATCTCACATTCGTATTAAATTTGCTTGAACCATTTGCAACATGTCCCAACCCCAGTGAATTTAATTCATCCCATCAATATAATGAGTCATATTAGACGAACGTGTCTAAGCTAAACTTCTGTCTTTCCTTAACCATCTTTTGCCTCTACACAAGGTATTAGGCCATTAGTTATTTTCAACAGACTGAACATGTAAGAGTTGTCCTTGTATGTATGGTTTCTGCCAACAAACCTTGACTTCATTTGGATGCTCCACCCTGATTCCTCCCTGAAATAAATACATAAATGTCAGAACTAGGCAACTGTCAAGATGTTAATATATTGCAAACATAAATCAGTGGTGCATAGTTCATGTGCTGTACCATTCGGAGAGGTCTGAGAGAGCCAATGAACGGCTCAAGGAACCCCCAGGCCTCTGGGCAAGGATATTCCCCCACTTCCAGCACACCTATGAATCCCTGAAAACCTGGTTCAGTGTACACCAGCCATCTATTGACACACAAGCACCACAAGAGAGAGGGTGATGAAAATGAAGTAAAAGTGATCAGGGTAAGTACTTCACAATGCTTAAAAGAAATAAATCTGCCTTATTGTACTTTATTATAAAGAGAATAATAAAGGTTCTTTCACTTTCTACACGAAGACCCAGTTAAAACTCATGACCATAAATAATTTCCTGCAGTTACAACTATGACAACCACAAGCTCTAGCCTGCAGCTTGCATTCCTTCACAGACAGAAAACAGATGCCTGAGAAAACAGAGATTATTGCTCAGAAAGTCTTCAGAAAAGCAACATTTTTATGAGCTTGAAAACTTAATAGCAGCATTAATACCAGGGTTGTCACTAGAAATCAAAATGATATGACCAAAATGCAAAAACACGATTCACATAAATTTAAATGATTGATCTGAATGGGCTACTGGAATAAGCGTCATTTCAACTTACACTCCAGAATGGACCTTAATGGAGCCGGTGGTCTGTGGCATCCCATAGGAGCCAACCTCTTCAGTGTCATCACAGTAAGATGACATCCTCCCCAGCCCGTTGACCTCTGCAAACAGGTCTATTCGGGGTGTGCTGTAGTCCTTAAAGACACACAAATTTTTTTTTTCCAAATAACGCTAGATACCTAGGCTATTGAACATTTCATTGACAGTACACAAGAATATGAAATTCTGAAGATATCAAAAAAATAAGATACTTTAAGAATGCCACATGGTCTAAAATTGAAAAACAAACTGATTCAAAAAGAGTCAAATAGTACAAATTTCAGCAGGTATAAAATATCAAAGGTGAGCAACAACTTCACAGGACAAATAGCCACAACAACAATATGGATGGAGCAAAGCAGATCGACAAATTAGGTAAGTAAATACTTACCCTTACAGCCAGTCGAATAGAACCTATGATCATAGGCTCTGTTGGAATAGGCTGACCCATCGAGTCTAGGGTTGTTGTAGTTCCCTCCTCCGCCCACATATTCACAATATGCTCTGAAGGACCTTCTTCAAGAGCAATGACACGGCCCTGGAAGCCAGGCTTTTCATAAAGGAGCCAGCTAATGAGAGACGGAATAATGACCCACAAAATTCGTCACTTAGATATCTAAACAGGGATAATCACACTGTTGTATCACTTTCATAGATGCTGTAGCTACAAGAGGTGCATGCTTGAAGGGTCAAGGAGATTAAAGGACACACTGTATGTCTTTAGAGAACAAGTGAAAGGGAACAAAGAGGATGGGAGTGAATAACTGAAGAATGAAGACTAGCAGAAGAAAGTGTAATCACATTACTTGAAAATCTTTAACTATGATTTATTCACCACATTATAAAACTGAAGTAAGAGTAATTTTCCCACCACCTGCACTTCTTGTGCACAATAGCATTCATAGTGCAGCTACTGAGACCTAAGAAATCCCTCACCATCCTCTGATGACTCTGACGGATATGATGGGGGACAGCTTCATCGTGGTGGCATCTTCTACATCACAGTGGAGTTCAAAGGCCTCCCCTCCAAACTGAGCATGTTCATGTATGACAATCTGTATCAAGACGTAGAAACGTCATTACACTGGAAGCATAATGTGTTGCAAAATGTTACCAAAAAAATGTGCGCTATAAACATTTAATCAAACCTTTCCAGGCCTTTTGTGGAACCCTTTTACTGCAGGCATCTGTGAGAAAATGTGAAAAACATTACTTAACAAAACTACTTCAGATCATGGCAGGGCTATCTTAGTTCAGCTATTAGTCTCTCTTGAGTCTGAAGCTCTGAAAAACTTACAAGATATTAATTATGTAAACATACTAACCGTTTATTCATTACCTTTAGGTCACTATATCACCTATTTATCCATTAATTTAACCATTCCAACTATTTATCCTATTCATTACTCTGACTCTGACGGGTACCTCATTATCCCAGCACAGATAGTGACCACCCAACTGAGACCGGACCTGCTGTTGTGGTCGGAAGTAGAGAAGGTAGTGTATTTTACTGAGTTTACTGTCCCGTGGGAAGACAGAGTTGAGGAGGCTAATGAGCGCAAGAAGGCAGGAGAAGCTGCGGCTGGTGATGTGCCATATACTGTCTAATGCTGTTTACAAGGCCAGTTAGCTGGTGTCTTCTTGTTGGTTGCGAGTTGGTAGCTGACTGCTAGCAACTTTTTTCAGTTGGACTGAGGTTCCAAATGTGTTTTGCCGCAGATCTTGGCACAAGGGATTGTAACATCTCATCTTGTGTAATAATGTATGATCAAAGAATATTTATCCTTAGTATCTATATTAATAGTTTCAAATTAGTAACAAATTATTTAATACACTCAGCAACTATTTATCAATGATACACTTTTAGTAAATTGGTTTGGTAAATCTGTACCTGTTGGTAATTGGGCTTGTTTGCTAGTTTTACCTGAACACAGACACCTCCTGTTTCAATGTATTTAATGTAAAAAAAAAAAAAAACATTTCTATTTGTTTTCCCTTTAGAAAAGGCTTGTCTGGTCCACAGTCTTTGAGGGAGAGAACACTTCTTGTAGAGCAGGTGTAACATGTGGTGTACACTGTGTAAGCCTATAAATACGTTGTTTTTTTCTCGTTTGTTTTTGCATAGGTTGCTTTATTTGCCTGTTGATGCAAATATTCGCAATGTGGTAGTCGAGCTCATCTCAGAAAAGATTTCCTGTGCAAAATTCCACTGTCATGACACATTCACTTTTCCTGCCCTTACTTGCAGATAATTTATGATTTGGCTGAAGTCACAAAACAAAAGAACCAGTATCAAATTAGAACACATGGAAAAAATAACCATGGAAATAAACTTGAAAATGCATGTAGATTTAGCTGGTCAAAGCTCATTCAGGCATTGGGAATCATTTTTAGTAATAAACCAATACAATAAGGAGTTTTCATCTATATAAAATGGAATACCTACCTTTGTCTTTGAAGAAGGAATTCCACTTAGGGAGGTCTGCTTGCTGTAGCTGGGCGTTGGAAGTAGTCCTACAGGGCCAAAGTCCACATTAGGTACATCTGCTCCTGAGGCCTGTTTCATAGTAGTACTCCCTTTAGAACTCAAGTTTGTTTCAGTCGTCTGTGAAGTGTCCTGGGAGGATTCTGATTCCTTTTTGTTCTTCTTAAAGTATTTCTCAAGATGATCAGGCAGCTTTATTTCTGAGAACGTGGGCAGAGAGGGCGGAGATTCAGGGCTAAGTACTGACTCATTAGCTGTGCCTGTATCCCCAGGGCCTTGATCCATACTTTTCACTCTCCAGTTATCAGCTGTGACGCCAGGCACAGGTAAATCAACAACTCCCGCCTTTCCAATTGAGGGCGGGTCCAGTTTTTTATCAGATGAAAGTGTGTTATTTGAGGCAGACGTAGCTTCCTCTTTAGTTTTCCTGGATGACCGAGGGGAACTCAGTAAACTGGACAGGATGGACATCCTTCCAAGCCTTGACGTCATCTTCCCAGGCTCGTCTCCACTGTTTTGTGCAGGGTCTACCCCTGCTTCAGCATTGGTCCCCTCATTAACACCATCTTTTTCTTCTAACTTATCAAATGGGTTCATTTGCTGTTTTAAGAAGGATGGGCCACTGTCTTGAGAAAGTCTCCCCTTTCGGCCTTCCCTATTGGCTGCTTTTTGTTTAATAATCATAGCTGGTGAAAGATCCATCATACTTCTGTCCTTTTTCCTTAGGCCAAATTTGAATTCCTCAGGATCAAACGTTTTCTCAAAATGGTCCTCCTTGATGGCTGGCATGGCAAAAGGTGGAGATGGGGACTTTTTACGAATGTGCCTTTTTGGGGGTAGGGAGAAGGGGACTCCACCTTCCTTAATGCTCCTGATAAAATCGTCAAAGTCGTCAAGCTCAAGAGATTCATCCTCACTAGTGGATGTAACAAATCTTCTCTTGTGTTCCTTCCTCTGTTTTTGGTTATGTTCCACATCTAACCAGCTTGACGGAGATTCTGTTTTTAGCTGGTGGCCTGGGGGTGTGGAGAAGGATTTCACTGTGGCAGAAAGAGAAGAATTCCCATCTTGTGTTGGCTTTGGAGGTCTTTTGTCTTCTTTTGAAGTCAGTAGTCCTTGGTTCAAACCACTGACTGTAGTAAAAGCCGCTGACTCATCTGTTTTTTCTTTGCTGTCTTCATAGGTGCTAATGGACATTTTATCTGAAACAATAGTGACCTTTTCTTTATGACCTGCGTCACCATTTTTGTTAGGTACATCTTTTACCAAAATGGCTTCAGATTCTTGCTTGATATCTATCACTGATGACTTAAGCTGCTGGTCCACTTCATTTGCCACTTTACCTTTCTCTAGAACAACCTCTTTAATGAGGTTTTTGTCTTCCTGTTTTGCATCAGTTCTACTAATTGTTTCGGTTGTGCGCAAACTTGATTGTTTGGCTAATTTGTCCTTTTCTGGTACCTTTCCTGGCTCCTCTGATGCTCCAGTCTTTGGTTTCTGTTCTTGGTTAGCATCTGGGACTTTGAAGTGTGTATATTGATCAGCATGTATCTCTGTTTTTTCCACATGTTCATCAAATACAAATGAAGTCTGCTCATTCTTTTGGGTTCTAATTTCAAAAGTAGCATTCCCAATTACAAACTCATTCACCAAACTTGCTGCAGACGAATCCTTGACTTCTGCATCCAGTTTCTGTTTTAGGCCTGAGTTTAGACCCTTGGATTTTGTTGATTTACTTTTCTCTGTTTCTCTAATATTCCCATCTTGCTTGCTAAGAGTTTTGGAGATCTCAGTCGTTTTATTGCTAACTTTACTAACATTTGAAAATGCTCTCTCATTCACCAAACTCTCTGGTGAAGAATCCATGGTTTCACTCTTCTCTTTATCTCCCTCAGTACTGTGAACTTTCAGTTCTTGAATTAGGCCATCTTTTGTCACCTCAGGAGATTTTGTTACTGACTCCGATTTCAGTTTTAGGTCACATTTTGGATGTTTGGCTTCATTTGTAGCTGTTTTCTCATTCACCAAAGACTCCAATGATGACTCCTTGGCTTCATTCATTTCTTTCCTACCTTCAGTACTAGTGCTTAGAGATGTCAGTTCTTGAGTTGTGTGAGTTTTTTGGTTCTCGGTTTTCTTCTCTTGAACTTCAGTTCTTACGGTTTCTGGTTCCTTTTGTAATTCATAATTTGTTTCTTTGTTTGGTTTTGTCATGTTTTCATCTTTATGCCCAACAGTTACAGACTGGTCTTGCTGAATATTAGCTTCATGGTTAGCATTCACAACTTCAGTCTCACTGGCCAAATTCTTTATTGACAATTCTGTCAACTTTGTATCTTCTTTAGTACATTCAGCCCTCTGAGCTTCACAGATTAAAACTTCTGTTTTCTGAGTTGTCAGCAAAATGTCACTTTCTGGTATCTTTTCTGTAGATTTCACAATCTCACTGACCTGGTCTAGATTAACATCTAGTCCAGGTGGGTGTTTGGACTCTGTTGATGTGTGAGCACTGTCCTCTGTGGTTTTAATATTGTTACCTTTGTCTCTGGTATTAGTTGGCTTCTCCTTCTCTTGGTTGGCAGGTTCAGAAGCGTCCTTTGAAATCTCATTTGGTAACCTCTTCTCTTCTTTTGGGCCTTCAAAATCCAACACTTTTGTGTTTATGGTTATGTCTGAGGTTCCCTTCAGATTTTCAACATAGCTGGCGTCCACATTTTTGCTGTCATCCTTGACCTCTTCATCTTTGGTCTGAGGTAGTTTGGATTCCTGTTCATTTTCCTCTGTTTCTGACTCAATCTGCTGCTCTGCTTCGTCTGCTTTTCTTTCAGTATTGTCTTTCCAAAGGGTCTCAGATTGTTGGTTTGCATCAATCACACTTGTTGTAGAGTCATGAAATCCACTTCTTGCATGATCTGGTTCTGTCCTCTCCTTCAGGGCAGTTATAACTCCCGTATGTGGTTCCTCATTGGAAGCAGTGGGTAAACACTTCTCATCAGAAGTTAGTGGTGTTGGCTTCTCTGAAACTGTAATGTCTTTCTCAGCTTTACCCTCAGCAGTTATGCCCTTAAGCTCCACTTTACAACTGCTCTCTGAGTCAGTGCTTTCCACAGCTGCGTCATTAAGCCTTTCATTTGGTTTTGAGTCTTTCTCCTTTCTTTCAGATTCTCCTCCAAGTAAAAGAGTCTCTTTGTCCGACTGATTTTCAAAATTCTCCTGGAATTTGTGAACAACCACAGTCTCTGTTTTATTGTTGACGTCTTCTGTTGTCTGTCCAACCTCCTCTTTACTTTTTCCCTCCACCTCAAAATCTTTTGCTAAGAGGCTATTTGTCTGGAGCAATTTATCAGTTTCATTTGTGATTTGATCCTCCAATAATTCCTTCTGCTGCTCTTTATTTGACTGGTTAGCTTCAGCTGAAGCAGTAATAAAAATGCCTGAGTGTTCATCTTTTGGTTCAGGACCTTGGTCTTTTAAATCTAATTTATCAGGAGGGTCTTCTTTGTCTGTATGTATTTCTTTAAAGGAATTACTTCCAGGTATAACACCATCCTGATCAGAGTGTGTCATTAGGTCATTGTGAATGCTGCCCCCCAATGTAGGTTCGGCTAACATATCAGTTACATCCTCATGAGCTGGTATTGTGTTCACAGCCAGTGCTGCAGTGTTGTTCTCTTTCACCTGGATTAAATCCAGTTTCATGTTACTTGTTTGGTTGGTTATGTCCAAAATGTCTTTTACTGTAGGTGAATGCTTTGGTGATAACAGTATTTCCTGACACTGTGTGGCGTTATCACTTTGTATTTGAGACACATTTTCTAGTGGAACATCAGCTTTTATTTGTTTGGCCTCATGCATTAATCCATTACTCTCTGCATTATGTCCATCCGCAACTTGTGACTGCGATGGAATTGCACTGTCAACCTCACTGTTAGGGAATATCTCGGCTTGTAGATCTGCAACATTTACTTGAATGTCTTCTTCATCACTGTTTTGTAAGGGCTGGATGTCTGAAATATCCTCAGCTGTAGTACTGCTTATGCTCCCTAATTCCTTAGCCTCTTTCAGTTTTATTTCAGAAGAACTGGTCTGTTCAGTGTTGAGTTTTACAACATGTTCCTCCTCCTTTGCAGGCACTGGCTTGAATGTAAATCTGTAATCACTGTCATGGTCCTTCGAGTTACATGCTATCTGGGGACTTAAGTCTTCAGTATTCACATTTGGGGAAGTTGGTGGAAGTTTTCTGGATTTTAATTTGTTGGGGCTTCTCTGTCCTCTTGTAGGAAGCTTGCTCACAGACGATGGGGTGTCAGCCAAATCCTTTGCAGGCCCTTTGTGGTGTTGTTTGACATTGTCATCCTGTTTGGAGAGCCTTGGTGTGACAGTTTTCTCTTGCTTGGTGGGAGGTGGAGAGGCACAAGTGTCACTTTGTTCATGGCTAAAGTTTCTTTTAGGGAAGGATCTGGATGGCTTTGTTGATGTCAAGTTTCCTGGAAACACATACACACAGATTTAACAAAACTGTCTATTTCTTTAAGACATCACACTATAGCTGCTTACTGTCTAATACAACATGCTGTGATTGTACTTTCTTACCTTTCTTGGGACTGTCAGGGGGTGGGGGTGGTGTCTCACCACCTGATCTCACTTCAGGAGTTACTTCATGCTGCTCAGGACTCTGCTTCAGAGCTGATTTAGGTTTGTCCGTGTGACCGGATGAATCTTTTTTATAGCTGGTGCCACTTGTCTGAGCTGTATTATCATTGCTTTTTCTTGTTGGAGATGAAATGGGCAAACGACTCGTTGAAGAATTATTCTCCACATCGTTCTGCCGCTGTTTCTTGACATCCAGAATTTCCCTATCAGGTTGTTGTCCTGCTTTCATACTTCTCTCGTTATGCTCTTTCTCCACGCCATTTACCAGGTTTACAGACTCAGTGTCCTCATCTGTCTTTTCCTTAATGAGTTTTGTTACAGACTTTATGGTAGTTCTGGTAGAAGCAACGCTTCCTGACACAGATTTCCCTCCTCTAGTTTCCTCAGAGTTCAGCTTCCTGACAGATTTGGTTGAAGTGGTTGGAGATTTCAATGATTCTTTGGTTCTGGGTTGTTTTTGCAGTTTGGCACCAGGAATTGATATTTTATCTGGTGTTACTGGTGTTTTCACATCAGAATCTGATGTTGACCGTTTGGGGATTTTAGACTTTGAACCTGTTGCACTTGTGGGACTGCTGGCTCTTTGGTATTTTAATGCTGGTAACACAGAAACCGTCTGTGATGGATTATCACTGGAAGTTTCCAGTTTTGTGGCCTGTGTGAAACTCTTTGCCTTTGTTGTGACATTCTTGGCCTTGCTTCCAGCTGCAGAGGAGGGGGTCTTTGTTCCACTTGTTGTGGTATGCCGACTTTCAGGTGCGACTTTGACCCCTCGGTTGGACAGAGTAACCCGGTTAGTTCCTTGGCCCCTTAACCCTGACTCTGCAGGTTGCAACTTTGTTTTGTACATGTCTGAAGATGCAGAGGTATCATCCAAGTCAGAGACCTCAGAGTCAGTTTTTTCTTTGACTAAAGGTGGTTCAGGTGTATTTGGAACTGACTGTGTAGTCTCATCTTTACTTATGGATAGTTGAATGTTTGTGTCCTTGAATTCTGCATTGTTGTTGTTCTGGAGGCTAGGCAGTCTGTGACAAGAAAGAGAGACAGAAATTATGTTTTTACATGAAGTACAATAGAGACTTCATTTCATATATAATCCCTTTTAGGATTATAATACATAAACATACAATTTAAAGGTGGAGTAAGCTACGCCTGAGACAGACTATTGATATTTAAACAGCCAAACAAACACACCCCTTGCTTCAGGGCAGCTTTGGAAGCTTGGATTCCCCTACCCCCAGGTATCCAGCTTGCAGACATTGTAAAGTTAACAACACTAACAAGAGAGACCAAAGAACATCACAGCAAGTAATTTAAGTAATGTTAGCTACGTGGTATCTTAGAAAATTGCTGTCACTGTTGCTACTGCAAAGCTAACATGCCAAGAGGATGAGATGGTTTCATCAGCTCTAATATATCCAACTTTTTTTTACTGTTCTGTGTACAACACACACAGAACAGTGAAGAACTCCTTTAAACACTGGGGTTCATTCGCTTGCCTTAACTTAAAGTTACATGAGCATCTACATCCCCACTATAAATACAGCATGTAGCTGCAGCCATTAGCTACGTCATTAGCTGTGATTAGCATAAAGACTGAAAATAGAGGAAAAATGTCAGCCTATCTCTGTTCAAAGGTAACAAAGAAGTTTAAAAAATAGTGACATAGTGAAAACACTGTGTTTTGTCATGCACAATGTAAGAACAACTGTAATCCCAGGTTTTGTGTGCCACAATATTCTTGACAAAAATATGAATTGTTGTTTTCACACCTTGGTTCTACATTAACCCTCAAACTTCCCACCAGTACCTTAGAACTGAAGAAGCTACTCAAATGAGAGACAGAGGTCTTCTCAAAACTCAAAACTACAAGGTCAGTTGTCCTTTTAAATGCTTTTTTGGATGTACCATGACCTGGACGACTGACAGTCTTCACAGAGATAAAGAAAGAAAGATAGATGTAAAAGAGTAAGCTTTTCAGGTGCTCTGCTACACTAGTTCTTTGAATAAATCCATTGCTATATTGTAAAGATAGGTGTCAACATGATACTTTGCATTCCATGTCAAACTGAATGAAAGAGGAGAACCCACTTTAAAAAATGTTATGTGGTCAAACAAACAAAATAATTGCTTTGTCGTGATCCTGAAACCATAAATCAGGCATGACCCCCTTAAGGTGCACAGTAACTCAAATGTTTGCAAGCTCTACCTTGTAAATTTTACATTACCTTGCCATAAGTAAAGAATCTATTTTAAAATGTTCCCTCTGTAACCAACGTATCCATGTGAAGTCAAACAAAAGTATCCAGGCAATAGTTGCATGTTGCCTGTCAAGTTCTGTAATGACTAACTTATTCAGGTAGTGAATGTACAACATGTCAAACATGGAAAAGGTGACCTTCCTTAAAACTTGACAAAAAGAAGGTTAATCCTTATATCTTAGGTTTGGGTGGCTGCATTTATTTTTGAGTTATTACCAACAACAGTTTCGGAAGTTTAATGTACAGAACTTTAGAGAAAGGTACCTTTTTCTGGATGATTAAATGTACTGTGTATGAATATTTCAGTGGCTCAAAGATTGTTTAGCCCATTGTTCTCCTCTGGTACAATGGAACATGGGAACTCAGAGCTCCGGTTGCATGCATGCTTAGCTCTCTTTAGCTTTCGTGCTTCTTCCAGGATCAAAGGGACTATTAAATAGTAACCACAGAAAACCTAAACAGACGGATACTCACGGTTTCACCTCTGTTGGAGTCTTTGAAGCTGAATCTCTGCTGCAGTCGTCTCCTAACAGTTCGTCCCCTTCCAAACTATGATCTGAGCCAATAAATACCTTCTTTGCCTTGTGCTTCGAAGGCAGATTGACAGTCTTGCGTGTAACATGTGAATCCCTCGGCCTGCGTTTCTCCTGATGTGAGTTTTTCTTCGAGTCCTTGCCAGTGCCAGTGCCAGGTTCCTCTGTCTGCACAGAGTTTATCTCAAACTCCCCGGTAGTTGGTGTCAAGGAGATGGCTGATTTTGGCAAGCTGCCACTCAACTGCAAAGTTCCAGAGGGGGTAGAAGGTCTAACTCCAGTGCCCTCAGTCCCTGAGTCGTCCTCAGGAATTACAATGACAGGCACAGCCAGAAAGGGAGGAGAGTCTGCTCTCAAGCCCTCCTCTTGTTTCATTATATCTTTTTCTTTCTCCCCCTCCCTCTCCCAATCCTCCTCCTCTCCCAGGTGTGTTTCCACCCAAATGGCTTTATGGAGTTGGATAGGGGAATCGCAACTAGGTAATTTCTCTCTCTGAGGTGAAGCACTCCATTCAGTTTTTACAGTTCCCCCAGAGGGGCTGTGGGAAGATATCTGAGCAGTAGCCTTGGCTCCTGAGCTTCCACCTTCTACACTTGGAGAGTTTTTGTCATGCAGAAGTGTGATGGTTCGTGAGGTACGTGACTGGGAGCCTAAAGTTATTCCTCTTATTGCAGTGCTGTGCCCCATGTCTCCAACCTTCACCGAGGCCTTCTTTGATGCTAAGCTTATTGAAGTTAGGTTAGCAGACTTTGGGGACTCAACTGCACTGGAAAGGGGGGATTTAACTGACAACATGGTGGTTGGGCTAAATACATTATCCTCACCGGAAGTCTCTGTTTTCTGCTGAATGCTTTCGTCCAAAGTAAAATGCAGTTTCTTGTTTACTTCCTCAACCACTGATTGTGAAAAGCTTATTTCTGAGCTCAAATCACCACTTGGATGAGCGGTAGATGTAAGGTCCTTAGTGGTGGAAGTCACATTCCCAGAATTCCTTTCACCGCTGGCTGTGCTAATCCTGCACACATGCACCTCCCTCACACTACTCCTGCCACTGCTGTCACTGTCTGCAAACGGGATCATTGCCTCATCTGTGACCAAAGAAGCTCTGCTTATGCTGCTGGCACTAGAGGTTTGACTGCCACCATGCTCAGCTCCTGGGCTGTTGCCCCAATCTGCACAATGTGACCCTGTTAGCTCACTGGCTTTCCGACAGTTAGTCGGAGTCTTCGGCTCATCGTCTAAGTCTTCAGACGGGGGCGAACATGGAGACAAGGGGGATGTTGGGGAACTTGGACAGGTGGAGGCGTCAGATTGCTGCCTACTGCTGCTCTTCCTTCTCTTAGAGGTGAAGAAGTTGCTAATGCGATCAAACATTCCCCTCTTCTCCTCCGAATTCTGAAAGAAGACAAAATAAAAAGTAGACGGAGAGATAAATACCGAGATGTGGAAAGAATCTGGCATACTTTTGTCTCTACACCATCTACTAATGTGCTGTCCAACAAACCTGTAGGCAAAAGGTAAACAAGAAAATGGATGGAATTCAATTTCCTTTAAATGGCAACTTAAAAAGGAACTTTAAAAGGACGTTCGCAATCTGTGCTCACTTACACATTTAAAGCTGTTAGGATTACATCTAACTAATCTCAGATCACATGTAATGTATCCAAGTTCTAGATATTACTATTACAGTAGTAATGTAATGTCCAATTAGCCAAAAACCATGTCTCATTTTGTATCATTTTCCCCAATGACAGAACATTATCCCCATGATAAACGTATGACATTGTGGGAGACAAGTCAATCATAGGAGTGTAGAATTTGTATAACTGGTTGGACAGCTGATTACTCGTCTTAAAGCAATGCTTGTATTTACACATTTTGTCCTATATATATCAGCGAAGTTGGGCACAAATACTTGTCTTCTCTACTTCAGAACAACAGCACAACAACAGCCCTCCTTTAAAATGATCATGTAGCTCAATCAAATCTTAAAAACAGTTTAAGAAAGAAAAGGGGCTGTTGCATTAGACTGCATTGGTTTCAGCTAGGTGGAGCTAATAAACTGTCGACTGACTAAATAAACTATTCAAATTTTAAGAATTTTCTAACAGAAAAAGAACAAAATCCTAATGGCTTCACTATGAAAAACAGGTAAATGTTTTTCATTTACTTGCTTTTTTCCTAAATATTTTCTCTAATGAATATTTACAATATTGCGATATTGTGATCAAAAACCAGTTGGACATTATAAACACAAGTAACACACTAATAAAACAAAATGGCTCAATGATTAATGACTAACTACGCAAATATAAAACATCTTTGATGTTCAAGGGTCATTCCTTTCAGGTACTAATTTCACCGGAACAGTATAAGACTGAAGTGAGACAAAAACATTCACCAACAGTCTCCACGTTAATATTGCAGTAGGCTACAATGTGTAACAACCCCTGTGACTCGCGTTGTCAAATATAAACCACATTATCATGAACGCGTGAAACTTTTCTAACAAAATTACATTACAGTCAAGTCAGCCCGACACAAAGGGAAAAAAAAACAACACATGCTGCCGTAACACACCTCACGCAAACCCCGGCTAAATCTAGTTGTAAAAAAAAAGAGTGCGTGTGAAGACAAGCAGAAAAATAAGAGTTACAGACCATAATGTAAAAAAAAAGCAACAGCTACATACCATTTTGATTTCCCGGAGCCTAAACTGTTGAATTCCCTCCAGAGCACTGTGTCTAACGTGTCCTCACACTGAAAAAGCCAGCGTATTACGAGCCAGTCTACAACGTGCCTACCTCATAAGTAGGTCCAGAAGAAGAAGTGTATGCTACTGCATCTACTGGTGTGTGTGAGAGTTTACTGTCTAAGCTCTGAACAAAGTGTCTGACTTCAGGGCAAGGCCATTTGCATCACAGCTACAGCGCAGGGAAAAAAAGATATATTGTGAAAGACGGTTCACAAAACAAGCAAAGAATTCATAATGCAGTAGAAATGAAAGGGTGTGGACAGGCCTGTCGAAGACAACCTCACCCTTCCTCATTCTAAAGCGGCGCATATCAATAGGACATCTGTTATCTAGCACACCACTGTTATAGAAGGAGTGGATTTGTATCAGTGAAGACTCATTAAACTTATCATTTAGATACCTTACGATCAAAATGGGTCAAAGGTACAATATCCAATGCTCTAAGTAGGTTATCGTACAGTCCAGTGTTGAATAAACATGAATATTTCTTGAACACCTTCTGAACAGGCATTTTTCTGTGATAAAACCTGTTCCAACTGACTGAGTCATCAGTGTCAAGCATTTAGATATTTTCACTAAGTAAACAGCAAGTAAAAACAGTCTGTGGCTGGGTTTTCCTGTTCGTATCTAAACAGAATGAAACGCAGAAACCCAACTGAATAGCCTCGCTCAGATCTAGTGTTTTTGCATCAATTTGTAGTCAGAGCTGTCATACAGTACCTGCAGGTTGTTTTGACTCATTCACAAATCCACTGTGTTGGAGCATAAATGAAAAAAAAAAAACAGAGCATACATGAGATTGTCCCAGGCCCGGTGTACGTTCAAGTCTCAGATGGCTCCCTAACGTCCGTCTCTCTACTACTGTTGTATTAGTTCTCCGCCAAGTATTCTCCTTGTATTTACTCTCACCAGTGATAAATGTCAGGTAGGTGGAGATATGCTACCATATCTTTGTGTATTATGGCCCGCTTCCTTATCTGTCTGCTAAAGCTCTGCTTCATTCGCTACTCTCAATAGCAATAAACACTAAAGACACACACAGCAGCAATAATCTTAATTGTAGTTAAATACTCTGCATGTCAAAAAGTGAAAAAAGTCAATAAATTAGTTTATGAAATACTTTTTTTCCAGATATTAATGAGTAGGAAATGATTTTTTAATCATATACACACTAAATTGCTTGTAACATTTTTATACACAACACATGAACCGACCGTGGGAGTGAGACTGTTCATGTGTTTTAAGTTCTCCCACTGACACAAATAATACAGAGGACAGGTTTGACCGGTCTGAGGATATGGAAACGAGTCTACGGACACTAATATCCCATAGGATTATGTGCACCTCATCTTAAAGGGGAAGCACACATTTACAACCTCTACGCTGTCAGTCCAATCACCTGAGACTGCCTCGCCTGTCACTGAGCACCTACCACTGTCCCCTGCAGGCAGAAAAGAGAGCAAACACCTGACTGTGACATCAAAGAGGAGTGCAGCTGTTTGGAGCGCCCTGCGATAAACTGGACCCCCCGTGGAGTAGTGGTTGCAAAAGAAAAAAAAAAATAGTCAAGATTATCAATGTCACTTGAACTAGATAAAGCATGCCTATGGTATTATGTATTATACTATTACTTCAGTATTATGAACTAAATGTACCTAACGTGTTAAATGTAGCTGTACACTCAATAATATTTTACCATGGGTCTATTACTGATGATGCATTATTATTCACACTGCAGTATTACTCACAAATTATTCGGTATGAGGCCTTTTGCAAATGTATCACTTTCAGAGGGAGATGCTGACAATATTCAGGTTCAGGAGCATTTTTTGGACACATGCACATTTGTTCTGTACATGACCTGCTAGTCAACACACTCTAAAAAAATGATTCATCAGGTTAGTAAATATATATAGGAAGTATATATCTGCACAAAACAACAATTTTGTTATATGTATACGTTATGATGAGTTGATAACTTAATTTTAACACGTCAGTCCAAATGAAAATAATCAAAGTAGTCTTAACTCAAAAGCACATAAACTTTCAACAGATATTTCTGCCTTAATTCAACATATAGATATATTCAGTTGGCACAACAAAATTTATTCTGACTGCTCCCTTATTATGATAAAGTGCTATAAAACTGATGCAATGCCAACCTTTTCCAGAGGGTGGCTGAAAGAAACAAAGAGGGCCATGCGGTTGAAGAAGTCTGGTATTAGTGGGACACTTAAAAAAGACATATATATCGATGCAAAGACTGGCTGCATGTAAACTGGAATCTTAGTGGAATATAAATGGTCATAAGGCAAGAAGGCAGACACAGTGCTAACCACAGAGCCACTGTGCCGCCCATAGTTATAATTAAAAAATAATACTATCAAGTTAGTGTATCGGGGTAAAAAACACATGGTTCACATAGTTGTTCAAAGGTCTGAGATGTTTTGGGGCTGATGACTTGAACATTCACACAACCATGTTCCACCTTGGGTTTGATAAAACGCGGTATCTCTCTCACCGTTGTTTTTCTCCTTACATGCACTCTTGGATTCGTCAGTAAACTTTATCATTGACTGTCAAACACTGCTATGTCTAGTGTTTGTTTGTGTTTCACCCCGTGCCAGAATTGGTTTAGAGAAGAACAAATCTTTGAAATTTTGAGCATTTATTTAGTAAATGCTGTATCTGTGATGAAGTTTCTCTCATTCTACTGCCCAGTTTTGCCCTGTCTGACTATGATTTCAACACATCTGCTCCACTTTCCACACACTGTTACAGAGCACAACACACTGCCCTATTAATACATTCACGAGAATGAGAAAGAAGAGAATCTGACATTTTCACTTAGTTCTGATGGTACATTTTAGTAAGACTAAAACATTGTGCCTGACATTAAGACACAGACTAGCTATTTACAGCACGTGGACAATTGCTGTAAATTGATTTACTTGAACAATCCTTTGATGAACAGATTAAATTCAGTGTCATCTGAGCACTGTGTTAATGGAAGCACACAACAAAAGGTAAGTTGACCTTTTACACAGGGGAGTGTGCCAACACCAATAATTTGCTAAACTGCTTGGTAATCTGAAATATTTCTTCTTGTTTTGTTTTAATCGCCCTAAATCTTCCTGAGACTTTCGGATGACGTGCAGCTTGCACGAGAATACGACATATTTGCGAATTATACCCGCAGTATAATTCAGTGACTTCAGTGAAAAAGCATTTGACATCTACCGAAAACTGGTATGCAATTAGATTTAAAGGAAAATGTGTTGCTATTTGAGGAACCTCTCAGTAAATCCCCTAATGATTTATACCACAGCATGACAAACACATGAGCACTGGAAGATAGAATAAAGGAGTTAATGTCATGAGAAGGAGCTGGGGAGGCAGAGAGAGTCGCACAACAATCAGCACTGGCCATATAAGAAACAGGAGAGTAATCAACACTTTAAATATGCTAATGTGGCCGGTTAGGAGCAGCATGTGATGCACCAATAACCCAAAGAGAGGCAAACATACAACACCGCAGCAACAATACTGAACTACTGCAAGAGAAAACACCTTAGTAGTCAAAGGTTGCTACAAACACTGTCAGTACATTATGCACAAATTCATACATTAACCTGTGACCTCTTCAGTTTTGAATCTGGTAATCAGTGTGAAACCCACCTTGAAGAATTTGGAAGGAGAAGTAGGGCTGTGTGGCTGAGTCATATTCATGTTGAACATGGAGGTCGAATCCAAACTAGGGTCCCAGGCCAGTTCAGTCCGGAAACTGAACTCTGTGGAAACACTCATCTGGTCAAAGCTCCTGGTGGAGAGAGAGGCAGGAAACAGAGAGAGAGAGAGAGAGAGAGAGAGAGAGAGAGGGAGAGAGGATGTTATGTCACTGGTCTTTGTTTCCACTCTTAATGTACAGAGTCTATGCTTTTACAGTGTTGTTTACTTACTACTTTATCATTTTAAGTTTTAACAAATCCCAAAACATTCCTCAGCAGCAATGACCAAACAAAGCTGGCCGTGCTCCAGAGATTTGTTTTTAGATTCCTTTGTTCCCCTTCCCCCTAAGTTTAGGGTTGTAAATAAATAAGAAATAAAAGTACTGAAACGAAAGAATCGGACTGTTTTCCCCAGCACCTTACAGGGCATATCACTTTTTTGACACCTGTGATTGTTCTTCCACCTTAGCCCTGAGTTGGGAAAACAAAGACAGATGACACTTGACAGACAACATTCACTTCCCAGCAGCAAACCACACAGGCTGAACAATTAGAGCGCCACAGAGGATTCTAGAACACGTGTGAGACATGAGGAGGTGCATCTATTTCAAGAAGGAGTTTTTTTTTTCTTCAGTTAACGTTGCCCTCAGAGCATTTACAGATGAGTCACACCCAGTCTGGAATACAGCAGTACACAACATTCAGTTAATTTGGACAACAGAGGCGGTAACCATGCACTGCAGAACTGGTGTGATGTCTTTAACCCCCTTACAGTGCAATATATCAACAACTGCTTTTACAGAAACATATTTTAACGATGCATAGATAGGCAATATTTTCAGCCTTTATCAGTTTATCACTGGACATGAAAGCATGTGGTTGGAAATTCTTTTAAATTTGTATCTGCTATGCAGTATTTCGCCACAAGATGGCAGACCGTGACCGTTTTTTGCTCTGACTGATAACTGGCAGAAAGCTCAGTTGACATCAATTACAATCTTGTAGAATTTATCTCTGTAATAATGTGCCAAGACTTGACGGAGATAAAACCGGGAGGACATCCAACTGTCTCATGGCAGTTGCTTGTTGTAACAACATACACAAAAGATATTTTTGTGAAACAACTTTGAACATATTTTATAGTTGTGGACACTGGATTACTGTACGCTTCCAGACTGACTGGCTAGGGTCCTAGAGCACTTTATACACAGAGCTTATAGATAATCTAGTAATGCTACTATTGATATTTACATTCTTTGTAGAGATCACACCATACAAAGATGACATGCTGAATGGCTTCACCTTTCCGCGCGATAAAAGACCACTGATCTTGCTTTCTGATGGAGCGATTAACAAAGTACAGTAAATATACATGCAGCCAAACTTGTTGTGTTTGGCTGCCTACAGTGGGAGAAGCATGCATCTACTATGACAGAGGAAAAAACATGTACACAATCAAGGTGAGGATATGTTCTGTTTGTTTGTGCATAAGACTGACGCAAGAATTAATTTACAGCATAGGTCTTTAAGAGGGACTCCGCTACCCTAGAAGGTCCGCGGGGGTAGTGCAGAGGGGGTCGCAAAATCTTTGGCTGATTAGACATTTTTTTATTATATTTTTTTTTAATTTCACCCCACAAATTTCAATTATTAACATGAATCCAACATATTTAAGTAAAGGGATAAATGGAGGCAGAAGACGTTATGTTTCAGTCAACACTCACTTAGCGATACAGGAGCTGTCTCAACAGCACACTGTTTCACGCAGAGCGCCACATTAGACCTGTCACTGCTGAGCCAACGACAAGGCCGCATGTTACACGCTGATTGTCAGGTTCAATTGGCTGAGAGTCTATTTAGTGCCCAGGGAAAGTCCCAGATGCCTGCTGCAATATTAGCAGAAGAGAAGCTAACAGTGCAGCTAACACATATAGGTAGGGGGTCCCTCGTTAATCTCTCCATCAGTTTGGGGGTCCTTGGCCTGAAAAATATTGAAGCCCTCAATTGCAGTACAATATTTTTTATAATAGGACAAAAGCATAAAAGGATAAAAGGTTTGTCAGTACTCAAACCGATAAAAAAGATGACTGGGAGTTCCTGGGAAGAGTGTTTTTTACCATATCACTGGAAATGGGTGTGATGCAGTATATGGGTGGATACGCTGCATTTATTTGTCATGTTCAAAACAAACATTCTCCTTGCAGAAAGTGGAATAGGGGTGCTGAGCTTTGGTTGCACCCAAATGTGTGTTTTGGGTGATGCCATTTTCCCCATCAGGTAAAATGTACAGGTCTTAACATCAGTGTCAAGCACTCTTCACAAGGGATATTTAAAGTAAAGCCCCTATCGCCTCAAAAAACTGTGACCGTGCCACATCACAGGCCAACAGACAAGAGTGGACAAACGAGGGGAGACCACCTATGAGTTGCAACTACCAACTGGTAACACTCGTACTGTTTTTATTGAGCAATAAAAAGGAAGTCAACCAAAGTAAAAAACAAACATAGACAAAACCAGAGAGAGAGAGAGACGCTGGATGACTGCCACCACAAGCCAACACAGGTAAACTGAAACTTTATGACAGCCTCACTCTGCCCACCAGCCTCCTCCCTGATAGGCATGTACAGAGGGTGTGAGAAAGAAAGAAACACACATAATAAGATAAGACAGCATGAGACAAAATCAAAGGAAAATGTTCATAAAATATTATATATTAAATATTTAATGTACTTTTGATCTAAATTTCCTATTTTTCCTGAAATAACTCAATATCTTCCAAGAGATCAAGCATCGGCTTGTTGCTTTCAATCAAAGATAGAAATTAAATTTGCACCAAATTCTGTACATGCTGACACATGTAGATGAAGTAACAGGCAGCAGTATCCTCTTTAGTCAGCTACTCTATCAAATGAACTGATTTATAGTCTGGATGGGATTTTACAAGTTTACTGTTTTGCTATAACTTCAAATGTAGATTGACGTGCCCTGCAGTGATCCAGCTATGTCACGTAGACACTAGGTTGTTTCTCCCAGTCATCTGCTAAATATACAGGGAAAACCCTGGATGACCAATCAGTGGTCTCTCCTTACATGTCTGAAGATGTGCATGTATCTTCAGAAAAACAATAATGCAAAAGAGAAGAAGTATATATCCAGCAATGTAACTAAATACTGCTGTTGTCTAAAGGGAATTGTGGTCTAACAAGCAGAGGAGGCTCCAGTGTATTCTGCTTCCACAGTTTAAAACTAACTGCACAGGGACACGGACTAAATCTGAAAGAATTATTTTCGGGTTCAGTTACAAACGCACTGTAAAACATTACAGCCGCATTAAGTTATATACACGTATTTCTTCTCTTTAACTCCAATAGTCATGATAGTTTTAACCCAATTTAATGAGTCAAAACTTAAACTTCAAGTAATCCACTGGCGGGACTTTGTGTGTTTTGTCTGTGTGGTCAATGTCCATTTAATTCATGCCTTTCACATTTTTTAATTAGACAGAACTATTACTGTAGAATGGTCATACCTTTGAAACAAGGCTGCACAAAAGAGGATTAAACTACGGTATTACAATGTCAGCAAAACTATTTTCTCCATAAGCATAATGGATGGGTGGATTTTAGAAGCTGTTTCCCTGCCAGGAATACATTCCGAAGGGAATCAGATTTGAATGTCCTCCTCTCTAAACGGCCTAAATAAAACACATGTTAAATTTCTGAAGGGATGTAAGTTTAATCTGTCTGAAGTTTACATGAACTTGGTGAGAAAGATGAGAAATCTAAGTATAAACAACTTAATATGGCAGTTGATATGAATTCAGTTAAAGTTGATATTAACTTGGAAATTGTTGCAACCTAGTTCGTTGTATTAACTCATAGCATCAAGTTGAAACAAGAAATGGTCATTATTTACAACTTAGCTGTTAGAGTTGAAACAGGTTTTCTTCAAACTGAGTTTACTCACATTTTTAAAGCAGTAGACAAACTTTTACTGACTTGAAATGTTTGCAGTATATATATGACAGGCTGTTATGTAATATGAAAGATGATATAACAATGCCTGGACAAAAGGATCTCCCTAACACTGCAGTATTATACTGTATCTACTTAAACTCTGCAAACAAAAGAAGTGACTGTGGAGTTTACTAAAAGCTTATTGTTAGATCACCCTAACACAATCGCTTTGCTCCGTTTCAGGACAAATGGAAAATGTGTGAGCACATGTGGCTGAGGGCCACATATCACCTGAAAAACAAGGAATGCTCACTGAGAGAAGAAAACAGATGACTGTGAAACTTACCCAAAAGGGCTTTTGGGATTAACCCCTGGCCATGTTGGAGAAAAATTGCAGAATTACACAAACACACACTCACACACACTCACATTCTGACAGCAAACAGGAACAAACCAGCTCCAACTTGTCTGAATCTTTTCTTTCTTGCACACAGACAATGCTCCACTGTTGTAAGCACACACTTTATTAGATTTGAACAAAGAGTGTTTTCTGTTATGCCTTTGATATGCCATGGCAACTGATGTCACAGCTAAACAACAAGGTAAATATCTGTCTTTCAAAAACTGTAGGGTCCAAATTGTGTGACAAAAAAGTTTTTAGAGACCCGTGCACCTTTTAAGAAACCTCCTCACTAACGGTTCGGTCTTAAACGTCGTATGAGCGCAGGTGGGTTCAGAAATGTTTTGTTGTTTTCTTACAGAGAGAATGGCACATAACAGAGGTCTGGTTTAAATTAGTTCATCAACTCTGCATTTATGATGAACACAACGAAAAAAAGAGGAACAGCAACACACACAGCAACAACCTGATGAGAGTGAACCTTTGAGTGTGCATGCCCTCCGGTGCTTGCAGAGCAGAAACTCATTTGTGCTTGGTGACTGCTTTGCTTGTATACACACAGGCGCTGTTTTCTGACTCTCCCTGTTTCTTGATTCTTGCAGATGGCACGAGTATGAACCCTTTGTGGATTCAAAATCTATAAGACGGAGAGGAAGTTATGACAACGTATAGCTGAGGTTTTTGAGAAAGAGTGTGTTTTGGCCGCAGGGGAATTTTTGCTGCTATGACTGCATGACTTGGAACGACTAACAGGAGGGATTAGAAGCAGCATCAGTTAACCACACACTCCCAACGAAACCTGAACCACAAAACCCACCCAGAAAAGAAAGGAGCAGGTCAGAAAAGGTCGATTAGCGCCTAAACCTAAAATGGTTTGGTCTTGGAACCTTTTTCCCCCAAGCACCAGGTTTCAGCCTTACACATATTTAGTCAAACAAACATTTTCTTAGACTATTTCTCTGAGAACGGATCTGGCGTCATGTCAGCTATATTAAGTGTTAACTGAGAGTGTGTTATGTCTCCAAAATCTCCACTAAACCTTTATGAGCACACACTATTGAAAGTTCTCAGGCATGCCAAGATTAATAACGCTGCCAGTAAAAAAAGTGTCACAAAAGGATTACAAACATAAATTCATCTTTCATTCAGTTCTGGAAAAAGCAACAGGCAAATAAAAATTTGGATTTCTGTAATCTTGGCAAACCTGTATCAGCTACTGAATAATCTCATGCAAGGGTTGGAGCAGATTCAAATCCTGGTTGTTTGCTATATAATGGGTTTAATGAGTCACTGGAAGCTGTTGATAGAAGATATCTTGTTAGATTACTGTACAAGAAAAACGCAACAACACATGATGAAGGCCACTAGATTGGACTTCTGTACACAAAAGGTACAGGCTGTGTTACAGGCTAAGCTTGGCCAGACTCCTGACTGACATGGGGACTCTTTCCAAAGACAAGTTATCCAATAGGAAACTTGGAGAAGGAAACTTAACAACAATTTGCATGGGTTCTGTTTTTCATATTTCTGAGGCAGAAAACTCACTGAAAAAGTCTGATGTTAAGCCAAGCAGAGGATAATGCATTTTTAAAACGAATCAGTGGATTAAAACGGATTCCCTGTAACACTGGGAATCCAAAACAGCCGTTGTTTGTAGGAGCGACTCAGCATTAAGGAGTGCCTGGAACAACTGCTGCAGGGCTAAGTGCCAGATACAGGGCGGGTCTGCTTCAACCAGTAGACCGCAGCTACTACTCCTCCACTTTGACCAATAATCACAGTGGTACTGTGCAATCGAAACGTGTTTGTAAAGTCTTCTTCAATATTTTTTTTCAGGCAAGTTTCAACTGAAGACATGACGCATCTTTTGAGAAAGTAAATCAGTAAACAACATGGGAAAAACTGCATGTTCTCTCCATCCTGCAGCAGAGGAAGAGAGACATGACCTTAAGTACAAGGTATAACACAGTATACCATACTCACCTTTACTTATTCTTAAATGTGTAGAATTCCACCTATGTAAGTAGTTGC
Organism: Mugil cephalus; assembly: GCF_022458985.1. Lineage (NCBI taxonomy): Eukaryota > Metazoa > Chordata > Actinopteri > Mugiliformes > Mugilidae > Mugil > Mugil cephalus. The sequence goes on along the minus strand of NC_061786.1, from coordinate 2,815,762 downwards.
ACGCAGTTTTTTTCTATTATGTGTGTGAAGACTTCCGCAAGAAATACAAGAAATGGATTGCAGCTGGCTTGTTTGCTTGATTGTACCTGTTTGATTAAACCTGACTAAATCCAAATATTCAAATTGAGTTTCTGGACTGCAACTCTGGAAACGTCCATTGTGCAGACAAACAAATTCAAAATATCAGTCACACTAGTGTAAACAAAATGCCACGTTAGTCAGTAATGAAGTGACACTTGAGTCAAAGGTCAGACCAGGGTTTGAACTTTGACCACACTCACACACAAAATGACCTTTCATGTTGAATCAGCATTACTGGATAAACGCTGCACATCTGGACACAATCTGTCAATATCCGTGAATACATTTAAATACAGGGGACAACAAGGGAGTACAAAGCAAGAGTGCACCACATGTCTTCACTCTTTACTCGTGTGCCACAGTAATCTGTTGAAAATAAATATCTCCATTTGGGATCAATGGGCTCTATGTTATATTAAAATCTTTTTTTTTTTTCTCATTCTGACTCGAACTAATCTTTATATACAACAGCAGCATATCGGACTTTATCAAACATATTTTACCATAGGTGCAACATGTCAACTTTTTTTTTTTTTTACAATCCAGTCAACTAAAAGTTAAATGCAGCAATTAATATTAAAGCATTATTTTACTTTACATTCTTCTCTCGTCTCAACACACTGTCAGTGTATGATCAGCAGGAGATAGTGTGTAAGACATAGTGTGTGTAAGTTCTTTATTGTGTCTTCTTCAGCCACAATAAAGAACCTCCACCGCAACGACACCTTAGTGTGGGTATAGATGCGACGTGATCCAATTTCTGTTTTCTGTTCTGTTTCTGTTTGTTCTGTTTTGCCGTCTCCTGTGAAAAGTGTGTTGCAGTAATGGTGAACTTGTCCAAAACAGTGTTCGTTTACCATGGAAAAAAACTTGAGTCAGTCCACAGTGCTTGCATAATCCCAAAAGGACTGTGCTAAGAAAACACTACTTGCAGAGTCCTGGAGGCGTGTTGTGTGAGAAGTGTGCAGCTCTGTGAGAATATATTTTTATGTATACAGTCCATTGTATATTAAGTGATTGTGTTTAAAAGCCATCAGTGAATAGGTGCACAGAGGTTCAACAGTGACTATGTGCTTCAGACCAAAGCCAGGCCATGTTTACTTTAGTTATACCTGCCTGTTTGTTGAACTCTCATCTTGATTATTAACGTACAAGGGCCGACTGACACACAATACAGCAACAATGGTGTGTTTATGCTTAAGTTAACACCCAGCCTTCCTGACGGCGTTCACCATGCAAATATTGACAGAGAGAGAACAATAACCATAACCATGTCTGCACACATTCACCTTCTGCATTCAGCTTTCCTTATAACTGCATCGAGTCAAACTACTGCAAACCGTGACATTTTTACAGAAACTTCAGATTGTATTACATAAATCTAGCCAGTATGCAGCTTGCAGAGGTGAATACATCCCTGCGGAGAATCACTTAGCAGCAAATGACTCAAAATTGATACACCTCTCAATATTTGCTTGATTTCCAAGTTTCTCTTGTGGACACATCTTAAAAGCAACCAAAGCAAATACTTGTCTATTTTTGGACCAGTGAATTGTGTCTCTCTACCTGTCTGCATTATGGCTCCTCATGAATAAATAATTAAATAATGCCAGAGACTGTCCTGAAATGACATCATAAGCAGTACCATGTTGCGCAATCTTCTGTGGCTCTGAAAAACAGAATTGGCACAATGGTTACCAGTGGAAATCAGACATCCAAGAAAACCCTTGGTTGTTTGGTGGACTGAATGCTGACATCAAAATAGGAGTGGGCTATCCAAACGCAAGTGACTTGACCTGACATTAACATGTCAACGTCCAACTGCATCTCCAGATCTGATCTCACTTTTACGCTCTGTATGCAAATAAATCCCGGCATCATCTGGGGAGCAGTACAGTACTTCAACAGCTGCTGTCTCTAATGGATCACTACAGCTGCTCCACGACCGAGAACAGTGTTGTTTTATGATTGTGTGTCATGACCCTGGTACACACAAGTTATTATTTACTGATCTCCATCCTGACGTTAGTTAGACCTGTACAAAACTCAGATTATAACGTCACTCCTAGAAGTTTCCATATGTACGGTAATCTCCATTAATAAAGGTAAATAAAGACATCAGAGATTGAAGAAATATGTAACATAACCACACACGGCTCCTCATACAACAACATGACCATGCGAAAATAAACACTGAATCACACCTGTGTACTCATATTAAAAGCTTTTAATTGTAAATTGTTACTTAGATTTATTTATTTTTAACTTAGTTAACAGCTACAAGGACAGGATATTTTACAAGGCTCTCATCATTAATACACAAACATCACTTACAGTGCTCACAGGCCATCATTTATAATAATAGACATTGGTCATTTGTTTGTTTTCTGAATGAATAAGGCAAAAGTTTTGGTTACTTTAATGCGACTAGGGACGCATTGTGTTCACACTATCTAAGGAACATGGACACACGCGGACACATGTGAGCCAGACTACCTCCAGATGTGGTCTTGGATATGTTAAATGTGTCCTGGCAGTGTTCACACCTGTCTTTTACGTGACTGTATCACCCAGATCAGATCTTAATGCAAGGTCTGAACAGCAGCACAACAACTGCCAAAAGAGCAGAGCACACAAGACCGTAGTAGCTTGTGTGAAATATATATCACATAATTTATATTTTATATTTATTTTTTGAAATCTCCAAAGTAACAAGTAAATAAAGCTGTAATCTAACAGGGGTGGCAAGTGCAAAACATTTTTTTTTTTTTTTTTTTTTTTTTTAAAAACACAATTTTGCTCAGACCAGCATGTCTGCTACCACTAAACCAACCCCATTACATTTTTAAGTGACATACATTATCAGACAGGCTATTTGTCCCAAATTACTGTGTAGGGCAGGTTCATATCACATTTTTTTTCATGCTTTGAGCCAAAGAACACGTGTATTTTGCCATGAAGATGCATTACATTCCTTTATATTTCAATAAATAGGAGTTGAAGGAGTATTCCTTTTAATTTTGTGAAGTTACACAGTCAGTTAAAAATTTTAAAAATAAATAAATAAATAATAATAATAAAAAAAAGACAAGGCTCTGTGTGTACTAAAGATCTGACTGAGTTATGATTCCTGGGAGAAAGAAACGGGATAATATCTTTGACAAACAGAGACAAAAGGTTTTAAATCTTAATCTGTCTCAAATGGCTCCAACAACTACGTTGTTTCAACAACACTGACATTATGACACTCAGTGTGACACTGAGTGTCTTCACCTCACATCTCTACCTTTGATCAACACATTCCAGGACAACTTCTTAGTCACATGTCCACGGACCTCTCACAGACATCACACTGCTCTCATTTTCACACTGGCAGCACGGCAGCATTAAAACTGTTAGGAAGGTGAGTATTTACTTTGGCTCTTTTGATGTTGCAGTGAATTGGAACAATGCAGAAAGGCGGGGTCATCAAAAAGGTTTATTTATAATTATACCTGTTGTTAAAACCTGACGCTACAACAGAATGGACACGGCTGGGACTCATCCAAGGCCAAATTTGGTTTTGGGTTTTATGCCATTTTAATACATATATATATATATATATATATACATACAATGGGTTAATGAATGCTCAAAGTGAACAGCCAAAAGTTAAAGAAACAAAACATATGACCAATATTCGTCCACTGGGAAGTGCAATCTCCTATTTCATTTTATAATTCAGTCTGAAACTAAGTGTCAGTGTCATCAAGACTCAAAATTACTTAAGGATACGACTTAGGATACTAAGGATACTAATAGATGGTGGCAACAAAACATGGGCCATACCTCAGAAACCTTTGTTTTATGAAGCAAGAACAATGGTTACAACCTCTAGCCATATGGCAACAAATCATGTTATTACAGAACATCATAGATGATGGAACAGTGAACATCATAAATGGCAGGCAGACCTTTTTCTCTAGGAAGTGGAAGGTTTATTTAGAAAGAACAAGTACTTGTCAACATACAAACCTGTTTCATACCCTCTCAACGGTTAAAAGACACAATTTCTAGAAGTCAGCCCTCTACAACACATAGTATTCAGAACTTAACAAAAGTGAAAAACTGTATCCAGCTTTCCTGTATGGAAAGCTGGATAAAATCAGGAAGAAAAAAAATGTCTAGGTTCTTCTTCTTCAGAAGAAGAAGCTTCCCTGATGAATGGCGAAACGTCTTCAAGAAATTCTACAAGCCCAGTTGCCTTTATTCAACGCCTTTTGGATTACCATGACCTGGATGACTAAGAACCTTCACAGACATCCCAGGTTTAAAAACGCTTGTGTAATTTCTGATGACAATGAGGTAATACCTGTTTAAGGCCCTGCAGGTTCGCCATAAACTGCAACAGCAGTAGGCCTGTCAGCAGTGAATCATTACTTACCATGTGATGAGTTAGAAAGTTCTACAACGTAAAAGCTCAAAGAACAACTGAATCTGAAGCTCAGTCAGAGGAAAAGTAAATCTGTTTAGCTGTGAAGAAAAGCATACATATATCTAGTGGGTGTCTTTGGTAGAAAGTACCGCTTGCTGGGGTTTTGTGAGTTATGGAGTCCAGATTATCAGGAGAGACTGCATTGTGGGTGAAATACAATGTAGTTAATTAAGTCTTTTCCATTTTATAACACTTCCTCATTGTTTCAGGAATGAAGTCAAACGTGCCACAGTTATTAGCAACGAGTTCTTTGGTAATGACAACTTAACATCAATAAGATACAAGATGACACTTAGCATTTCACCAATAGCTAATAGCTAACACTAGGAATACTGTGGTCACAGACCAGGTTTTGATAATACATGACCATGTGAACAAGCACATGATCTTTGCTCATACTAGGGATCATATAGTTCAATGTGTAGAACAGAATGTGAAATGTGAAAGCTTTGTTTAAAAAATGTGCAAGCAGGTGAGGTAGTATAAGTACCAAGTCCCCTTCCTGAGTTAGAGGGGTGGATGACGGTCAGCTGCGGGACTTACAACCAAGAGACAGAGGTTTGATCTTTAGCTAGTTAGATTTTCAACAACTAAAACAGTTAACTGAAGCATTGTGTGTAAATGGCAGCCATGCAGTTTCACCCCCCAACAGGCGGAAATAAACCACAGAGCAATGAATCGGGACTTTAAATTCACAGATAAATGAGTAAATGGCAAGTTCAACAGCCAAAACCATCTGAGTCCATGTTATGCACACAAACACTTTCACTGTCAAACACAGTCTGACCCCACCAAAATTCAAGTTCACCTGCCTGGAAGGTTCAGCCATGATGACTGTGGTTGTTTGGTAGCTCAGCAAACTCGCTCGACAGGCCTGCTCCTCTTTTTTGTCAGTAAATGATGTGTCTCTGATCACACAGATCACATAAATGATAAATAGCTGAGGTTGGTGTCTACTAGGTAATCTTCAAATAATTGAATGAACATCCATTTTGCACCCCTTGTTTGCTTGTTTATTTTTTGTGTGTATGAATTTGTGCTTGTAAATGTAAAAAAGTTGAAATAAAATATATATAAAAGAATAGCTGAGGTTATATTTGCGTGTTATTGATTTTTATGCTTCTGTTGACTGCCATTAAATGTATACATTTCGACACAGTTAGAAAACATAAAGGTGAGGCTAGTTGCTGACTATGAACGATATAAATGCTCCAAATGAAACAATGTTAATTCTGCGACAGAGTTTAAGAGTAGACTGCTACTGAGAAGTGAAAGATGTTCTAATCTAATCACTCATCTCCTGCTGTGAGTTAGTTATTAATCAGTTTGTGATTTAAGCCATTCATTCATTTTGAAGACAAAGAGTCTTGTAAACTGTAGGTCTCTTTCTTTTGGAGTTCTTGAGTTCAGACGGATCTATAACTTCACCACTTTATTTTTCTATACTATATTTCCCCTGTTCTCTGTTTCCTGAACCTTCCTCCTGTTGCTTATTTTGGGCCAAGAGTCTAAGATAAGAGTGTGTTGTATTGACAAGATCAGTGGATAAAACTGAAACTAAACTGAACTGTCATGTTTACAATTCATGAGGGAGATACTGATTGTTAGCTGTTAGCTGGGATACTACCTTTAACCACAAAAAATGAGCCATAGAGTGGTGACGGGAAAATTTAGGCAAAGGCTGCAATATGCATCCTTTGGGAATTATAAATGTATGTATGTTTTAAAAAAAAAAAAAAAAAAAAAAAAACATTCAGTAATTAAAAAGAGTTGCTTTAAGTAGAATGGAATCACATCTGCAGTTATAAAAGTACATGTTTGAGAACAGCCAGAAAGTACAGTGGCTCCTTGATGTTCAAATACCTACCTAATAGGCCAGAAGGCACAACAAAGACCAAAATGATGTCAGCTGCAACAAATTAAACTTGGTTGAGCTTGCTCACTTTTAACCAAGGCATCTTCATAAAACTATTATCCACACCTGAGTCATGATCAACATCGTAATTCAAATTCACCTCAAACATCAGGCAAGGTATGAGTTGAATTAACTGAGACTGATTGACTTGTCAATACCTGCACTGCTATCTGTGAAACCACAGGCTGTGACAGGCTTATCTGGTCCGCAAAATTAGATCACCCTACAACACCGCATAAGTATTCAACTACTGTGACCCTCTGAATATCTGCAAGCACATTTGGAGAAAAAAAAGGGCCAAAAGACTGTGATATATATTCACACCGGTCAGATTCCAGAAAGTCACAGACCTGGAAAAGGCACTGTGACGCAACCAGCCCATCATTTTAACAAGACAGAATAAACACACCTCTTTCTACGGTGACCTCGTTCTCTTGCAAAGCAATCTTTTCACCCATAATCTATAGCATGGTGTCATGTATCTGGGGCAAAGGTATAGAATATACGACACATACTTAGATGATCCAGGCTGGCATGTTTGCTCAATCCCACAGAACCTAACTCATGAGGATCACATACAGAGGAGTAGTTGATTAACATAAGAATTATGATTATCATCTCCTACAGTGTCTTCAGTGGACAAAGTACAGGCATCAGGGGTTTGGAACATAGTTGAGTGAAGTAAAAGTCAAAACAGCACGCTCTTGTTAAAGTATTAATAAATGTTTTCAATCTATAATTGATTATGAATCTCATTTGCAAAAGAGTCACACTCTTTGTTTAGTTGGTGTGAGTTGGTGAGTAGTTAGTTTTAAACTTTTAAAACTTTAAAACCCCACTATTCTAATGAATAAAAACACTGATAAATGAAAGTGGTTTATAAAAGCGATGCAAAATCCAAACATCTAATACAACTACGAGGTAGTTCGAAGGAGAGGTACTGGCCTAACACAATCGGACATACAGACAAACAGAGATTATCCACATTATATAAAGCATGACACATTGCTCGAGAGCAGCAGCAACTTGAAATTGCCTAGTGACATATGCATATCTTGTTGAGAGTAATAAAAACCAACAATGCACATTATTTTTTCATTTGTGCGCCTTGAAAAACATTGTCCAAAGACAAGCCCAACATGTCATCGTTGAGTGGATACAAGTTCTGTGGTTTCTGCTCTAATTAAATTCATGTATTTGAAAGTTTGTCGCACAGTGGCTAAACATTTTATCATCACTACTGGACTGTAGGATTGAGGTACTTCAGTAAATAAAGTAAGATGATATTGCAGCTCCACATCTGTGAATGTGTAACTTGGTGCAAACACTTGAAAGAGGCCAATACATGCTATACAAACTCCTGTAACATGGTCAGATAGCTGCGGAAGCCCCCTTCCCTTAACATCAGGGGGTCCTTATCCAAACATTTCTACAACTTTCTGACAAAAACAGCCTCACATTCACAACCACTTTACTCGATGACTGACTGACTGAACACTGGGTGTGACCTTGTCACTCTAGCTTTCTTTGCTCATTCCTTCAATAACCATTTGTGACACTATTAATACGTTTAATCCAGGAATTCCTTCCTTCCTGGAGAGACAGTCTGAAAGTGCCTGAAAAGAACAACGACAACATGCCAATAAAGTCACAGCATGTCTAAAATAACCCAGCCAGTAACCATAATAGTTTTATAAATGCTAGTGTTATGCGTCTGTCTATCTGGCTGCTTGTTTTAGAGTTTCTCTGCCCATAGTAGTCCTATCAAACCCATGATAGTGAACAAACAAAATGGATTTTTATCTTTGACCCATAATGACGATTGCCAGTGTGATAAAATGTGTTTGCGTGCAGATGTGATATTTAGGAAGCATAGACAGGTTTGGAGCAACTGTCTGTGATAATTAATTAATTTAATGCACCGAGGCACTCACAACACAAAGTGACTAAACTATCCATCCAATCAAGCAGAGTGAGAAACATACAAATTAGACTAATTGTAAATACACACATCAGAGGATTTCAATGCTTGTGTTTTTCTCTTGTTAACAAGGGCACCATGCATCTCTCTGTCTCATGGGCGTGCAGCATCACATGTGACCATTAGTCATATTTACTCAGATCTAGACCATTTGTGGCACAATATGAGCTTGACTGAGCCAAATAAAAAATAATTGGACTGAACAGGGAAATAGCTCGTATCCTGCACAGCAGGTTTTTCATTTTAGCATGAAACATTTTGCTGCCACACAACCGACTGCGTCAACACAGGTTAACCTAATAACGTGTGACAATAACACCTGAGTCAGAGACAATAGCTCCCAACTCATCAACATGTTGGCTTTGACGTGGAATAAGACAGAGACATGGAAATATCTGGGACAAATAAAGATCTGGAAATCTCACTGTCATTACTGGGATCGCTTGAGGTTCACCAGCTTCTTTCTGAATCTTTAATTTAACCAGGAAATGTTGACTCAGAGTGCATATTCGCTGCTTCGCACAGCTCCCCACATTCCTATCAAAGTGCTGTGCAGTGCATGCAAAATGTTGCATGACTGGCTGGAAAGAAAGACTGAAGAGCTGAGGCACAAATGCCTTGCCCAAGGGAACCATAACAGGAGGGGGCCAGCCCCTGTTTCCCACTCATGCTCATTACAGTCCCACCCACTAAAGACCAAAAGTGTCAAATGAATCATTTAAACTGTATGATGACAAGGTAGGCAACAGAATCTTACGTTAAACAACAGGACATTTCTGTGTTCTACAGTTATCAAACCTGATAGTCAGAAAAGCAGCGCATGACTAAACTAGCCCTGCTCAAAGCTGCAACGTACTTCAAAACGTGCCAGAGGGGGAAACGGTTACTCTGTGAGAAAGTCACTTCAGCTGCTCCTTCTCTCCTGCCAGTTTGTGAAATGTGCTGCACAAACTCTGATGGACTGTAAAGACCCCCAAGGGAGGTTCAAGGACTCACTAAAATCACCCAGTTCACTTCTATGTGGGGGAATGTACAGTAAGAAGGTTTTGATCTGGTAATAAGCAGGCGGTGAGTTCATACAGTTACAGAAATGTAATGTGTGAGATTTGTTCATGTACATTGGGGGCCCTGGCCAACATTTGTGTTGGTTTATTGGTTTAAGGGTACTGTTTTTAATTATGAAATATATATGGTGGATAAAGCCTATCTTGTAAAAAGATAAAATAACAACAAAAAAACAATCATATTTAATATACATTACTTCCATGACATGCAAATAGCTTGTTTAGCTTACATATGGCTGTTGAAGCTGTCCAGTTCATCAGTCTCAGGGAAAAACGCCTCCTCTCCAGCTTCTTTGTTGCGCTTGGATTTCTTTCGTTTCAGCTTCCAACTACCAAACATCCGCCGTTTTTTCTTTTCTTTCGGGGAGGTGTGTAGGACATCACCGGGGAGCGTGGCGTTGTCGCCCGGGCTGGGGGGGGCGTCGCTGCCCGGCGTGGTGTCCGAGGGGGGGCTCCTGGGTGCCTCATCGCCGAGGGACCCCGAACGCCTCAGCTCCTTGTTCTCCTTCTCAGGTGACTTGAGTTTAAATATGTTCTTGACTTTCAGCGTGCCGGACTTACTCATGGTTTCAGATAAAGACGACAGCGTTCTGAAAGTACGAGCAGCGAGAAGGCATGAGGACAGCCGTCTCACCTGGAGCTGCTGGACAGAATGACAGAGGCAGACTGACTCCCCGGGAGAACCTGCAGGGCGGGTTACCGCGAGGATTGGGACATGCCCACACTACACACCGACCACGCGCGCCACCAGGTAACGTAGCTACAAGAAGGTGAGGCACGCAGAGGGAAAACACTTCCGATTGTAACATAAAATAATAATAATAATAATAATAATAATAATAATAATAATAATGATGATAATAATAATAATAATAATAATAATAATAACATATAAGCTTATTAATTTATTTATTTATGTGTCCTGTGGGGCGGCTGTGGTTCAGTAGGCTGAGCGGGTTGTCCATGAACCACAAGATTAGCAAGTCCTTAAACTGATTAAATTTTAATTGAATATGATTTAATTAATTTATTTATTTTTTTATTTACCATTGCTTGGTGTATCAAACAGCAGTTAACAATGAATGTGAAAAATGTAATGAGGTTAATGAGCCTCTGCAGTAAAACTTGCTTGAGGTGTGAAATTCGTATTTTTGCAAATCCCGACTTAGTAATAACACATCCGATCATGCATTCTGCCCACAGAAACTCTGAGTAGTTTTTAGTTGTGATGCACATTTTCCAGGTTTCTAATTATCCAGTGTCGACTAAAGTAACAGCTCTATCTGCTGGCCATGTTAAAGAACAACAATAGAGAGGTTAGTTCATATTACTTAATTTCTTTAAGCTTAGACGTTTAGTATTTAAAAGTAACAATATACCTTATGAATGGAGGATGACAAATACAAGTCTGCATAGAAAAATGAAATTACTGAGAATGAAAGAAAAACTAAACTAAACTAATTTCCAGTAAAACCAGACCTATGTTTGAGGTTGTAAGAAAGACAGTTCTTATGTTATGAGATGGTTTCAAACTGACGCATGTTTTTAAGGACAGAAAGTGTTGCTGAGGCAGGGAAGCATTTTTCAGTCAATAGTTTTTAAATTTGCCCTGAAAAATTCAGGGACTTGTTTTCTTCAAATTGTCAAACTAATTGCTTAGTTGCTCAACAACAGTACTATTTCTTTAAACATGGCTTTGCAAGGTGGTATGCCCTTTTGTACCAATGACGTCAGATGAGGAAGATCATGCATCTGCATAAGTTTGAGTTTAAAGTGATCAGAGAAGCACTTTCCTCACACAGTAGCAGAACTTGACATGACACCAAGTGGTGTGTTGTTTCAGATTCAGCTTCTTCTTTTGAGTTTTTTTTTTTTTTCTTGGTGCACACAGTATTTATAACATAGCCCCCAACTGCCCTCATTTTTTCACAAGCAGCTATTACTGTGGTGAAGTTCTGGTATCACCTTCTTTGACGTTACACCATCAAACCAGGAGGACGAAAGCATTTTCTGGAAGAGAATAATTATTCTGCAAGGTACGTTCTGCAAAGAAAATCTATGCTCTAACTTTTCAACATTTTGTGATGGATTAATTTTCCAGTTTGTTAACTGCACGATTACATTGTTTTTATATGCATCAACCATTTTGTCTTAGTATTTGATCAGTTTCTAACTTGACAAATTGCAAAATGAAAAAGAAAAGATCAGCTTTAAATCACTTTGATCCCCACAGGGTAATTGTTTTGTCCAAGAGTCACAGGATGACAAAGAACAAACGTGAACCAGGCATAGACATAAGAATAAGAGTCACAATTAAACCAAAATAAGATAAAATAAAATAAAATAATCATTCTCTTAAACCTGTAAAAGAATCTTTATATAACTTTTTACGGATATTTCTACAGATTCAAAGTAAGGTAAGGGAGTTTCACGGGTTGCATTAAATTTGATTAAATAAATTGTTCACCTTTAATGAACTGGTGGTCCTGGAAACAGCGAAACAGGATTATGTCAAGTTAGTCAGTAGAAAAGGCTCGTTACTTTCTCTCGTCTTCACAGCAGATACAGTATGTGTAAAACTTAATACCTTCCTCATTGTCTGGTCTCTTTATATACACTCAACACACTAGAAGAATTTAGGAAGTGAAAGCCCTGAAAAAAGAGATATTTGACCTTATCATGTTTGTTCCTTTGTTCTGTTCTTGTTATTTATATTAACTGGAAAATGACAGACGTCATGTTTCAGAACCACAGTCTCCATTAAAAGAATCAATAAAGTAATTTCAGTCTCTGTTATATATATATTAACTGAAAAATGACAGACGTCTTGTTTCAGAACCACAGGCAGAAATCAACAAATTTCTCGGTACTGACTGGCCTTGTTTCATTTCAATGACCTTCCTACACATGTCCCCATTTTTGTGATACATCTTAGATTGTGTCTGATAAAGCTCATATCAATTCCTGCCATCAGACAAAGCAGAGCACCGTACACCTTTGCAAGTACTTTCTTTGTGTCTAATAGGCCTGAAATTGGGTCATTCACAAAACAGAGGAAGAGTTTAAGTAGAACAGTGGCTTCTATCCTGTAAACAGACTGAAAGCTGTGATCAAAGTGTTACCCAGTCCACACAGGGAGCAGGATTTCCCCTTAAACTGAAAAACAGACTATACAATGACTATGAATACATATTTCTGCAATTCTACATCAGATATTACTGAGGTAAAAGTAGAACTATAATAGTCACATTAATAGTAACATTTTCCTATTACAAGTAAAAATGGAATCTGGAATTACACAGTCACAAAATGGATACAATTTAATAGTATTAGATATGCAGAAACCCTCCTATATATATAAATAGCATTCACTGATGTTATAATTTGTTAATGTTTAGCCATTTTCACCTGTTGTTTCATAGTAAAACATCATATTAGATCATATTTCATGAACTGGAAATTACCCAGAGACAGAAAATGGAGTAAAAAGTCCCCTATTATAATGTGTTGAAACTATGAAGTATAAAACATTCGGGATTTCACTGTCATTGTGCTTTAAAATGTGAGACTTATTTATGTGGCACTAGTTTTTCTTACTTCCGTGTTTGTGCAAACGTTTGCTGTAAGCTCTAAATGCTGTTCTTTTCTCCGCCAGATTACAAAACATGGAGGCAGTGACTCCATACTATGAAAACAGTACATACTATGACAGCAGTATAGATGACAGTGACTTCGACAGTGAGCTCTGCAACCTTGACCCTCACCCTTTGGAGGTCGTCGTCCAGACCTTCATCCACTCCATCATCTGTGGCTTCGGCCTGATTGGCAACACTCTTGTAATGGTCACCTACATATTCTACAAGAGAGCCAAGACGATGACGGATGTCTGTCTCTTCAACGTGGCTGTGGCCGATCTGATTTTTGTGATGGCTCTGCCGTTTGTCATATACAATGAGCAGCACAGTTGGTTGATGGGCCGTGTGGCTTGCAAGGTGCTACACTCTGCCTACAGTATCAACCTCTACAGTGGCATGCTGCTGCTTGCTTGCATTGGCTGTGACCGTTACATTGCTATAGTTCTGGCTAGGCGCTCCTTTGGTGCCCGCTCCCGCACTCTCATGTACAGTCGCCTTGTCTGCTCGGGCGTTTGGGTGTTTGCTGTGGCTCTAACTCTGCCTACACTCATTTACACTGAACTCTTGAGAGATCCTCCTCTGGGTACTGAGACTGTTACTGTGACCTGTGAGATGTCTTTCAGTGAGTATGAAACAGCAAGGTTGATGAAGGTGCTTGTACCCAGCCTTCAGATGGTCATTGGCTTCCTGTTGCCTTTGATCATGATGGTGTTTTGCTACTCATGTATCATATGCACCTTGCTGAGAGCACAGAACAGCCAGAGGCACAAGGCCATCCGTGTGGTGATGGTGGTTGTTGTGGTTTTCATTGTGTGCCATCTTCCCTACAATGTGGTACTGCTGAAGCACACCCTATCCCTCTTTGTAAAGAGGGGCTGCAGTGCAGAAAAGATCAAACTCCAAGTCCTGGGCTTTTGCAGAAGTGTAGCCTACCTCCACTGCTGTCTCAACCCAGTCCTCTACGCCTTCATTGGAGTAAACTTCAGAAGCCACTTCCGCAAGATAATGTTGGACCTGTGGTGCTTTGGCAAGAAGTACATCTACTCTGCCCGTTCATCTCGTGGGACTTCTGACGTTTGCATCTCAGGCGTGAAGTCCTCAGATGTCTGCAACAATATGTCATCATTCAGTGCATGATGTTTCAACAGTGCAAGCCCTTCATCCAGTCATCAAGCAGCCTCTCTGCCCCCAGTTGTAATAATAAGTAAATACGTTGAGTTTATGTCAAAGTGTGCTTAAATAGAAGTAGTAAAATGCATTTGAAATCTCTTTGTATCTTGAGTGTGGATTAGTTACCTTCCATATGAAGTTTTCTTGTATTAGGCAGTAACTTTCCTGCTGAATGTATTTTGTACCATGTAAACCGAACATCAATAAGAAGGAAAATAAAATGTATATATGATTCAAAGTTCCATTTTGTGTCACAGGCTGGCTTCTCAAATGACACTTCCCTTAGTACAATATTTTTATTTTCTCGGGGTTGGTTGGAACAGATATCTATTGGAAGATTTGGCTTCCTTATCAAGTACAGGATATTAATGATTTATATATTGTAAATGATATGTCACATTCTATCTGCATGACACAATCATCTGTACTTTAGAGAATAACTCTATGTGAAGAAATACGCACTGTACATGTTGAGGGAGTGTGCTCATTTAAAAGAGGTTAAAGTTCTTGATATTTGAAATACAGAAATAAAATACAGTAGTTTTCACATGGTCTGAACAAACAGTGTGTATTTCCTTTAACAAGACCAAACTAGAATAAAATTAAACTGTCTGACTCACATGAAGTTGGTTGGATCCTGTAACATTTGGACAACGCTACATTTTTGAAGCTGTTGTTATTGCACATTTCACTAGCAGCAGTGAGTACCTTTTTATTGACAGCTCCAAACAGTATGCACGTTGACTGTTGTGACAGTCTAGATAAGACTGAGGTGAAAGGAGAAGTGCGGCAGCTAAATTTGACGGTGTGCTGTTGCAGGCCCTGGGTTTCCACCACAGTGAGTACAGATGTACTCAGAGATAGCGATGCAGATAAAATCAGCGAATCTCTGCGCGGCACAGCACTCTTCCCCTTGTGGTTCATCGTGCTGAGAGAAAGATTTGGCATTTGTAATAAAGTTTGGGCTTGTAGCGACACTCAGTGAAATGAACCATGTAAAAGCTGTGATATGATAAATGGGATGCCATGGAGAACAGAACCCCTTTTGACACATTTATGGCATCCATTGGATAAACTGTAATAAAGATTTTCACTTTTCGTGTATCCAGAATATACTATACATAAGTTATATGCCCATCCAAAATATAGATTGTTTTTATAAGGACAGGTATATTTTCATAACAAACATTTAAGAATTTCACTTTTTACTTATTTTTCCTGGCAAGCCAGCCAGCTGGAAGCTGTGTGAAACTTGAAGGGAAGCTTGAATACGTTGACGCAACCACCTCGCCTGCTGCAGCTTCTACCGAGTACAATGCACGCTTTGTTACAAACTCACACATCCACTGTACGTAGAGATGTGTGTGGTAAACCACAGCAGGAGCTGGGTGGTGTACACGCAGCAGTTTATATGTCATGCTGTGTGAAAAAAAAAACAAAAACAATGTACAAACAGTGAACACCTGTGGCAGTGCAAGTCAATTGCAGCTGATGACATCCTGAGGATAGGGGGCAAATGAGAGACTGCAGCCTTTCTGATACTGCCATAGTACTTTGGCATCAGAAAGTAGCTGAACAGCACTAATCCTCACCTTTCGTCCACAGAATGTGCTCAGTGATCTATGTTTAATTCATATTACTTGACATATGCAGTATTCTCCCAGTGTTTCACAGGATTTATTTTGTGTAAAGTTGCAGGCTGATGATGATGATGACGATGGCCGTCCTGACTTTATGCTGTCCGTGCTGAGAGCACAGAACAGCCACCGGCACCATGTCATTTGTGAGGGTACAGCCTGACCTTTCACGAAACTCATGATCATCTGTGGAGTTTGGCAGCTTCTCATGCATCTGACCTCCTGCTGCGCTGCTGGTCCTGAGCCAGCGGGGTTACGCAAGCCTGGAATTTCAGAAGAGATGCTGTGTGTGTACAATCGTTGCAGCAAATGAATATTTCACACAGACACGTTTGAATGCCAGATTTGAACAGTAGTCCATCTCAATCTGGAGTCATCTGGACAATAGACAGCAGGCCTGAGCGGTGAGATACATGAGGGCTACATTTTTGTAGCAATTTAGAAGAAAGATACGCACTATTGTACAGAACTTATTACTGTCTATCTTCTTTCTTCCGTCCTGTGTCACTTGCTCCATTTTTAGGTCCTCAACCTACATATCACCAGACCCTTCTTGTGAGTCGGTAGTGATAGATACAGGCATGTACCAGTAAGCCACAACATTAAAACAACTGACAGAAGATGTTAATAACACACACACAAAAAACTTGAGGAACAACTCCAGTAAACATGAAGACCAGAACAAGGTGATGACCTGGCCTCCAACTTGACTAGATCCCAAAGGTCCCCACTAACCATGTACATTTGCTGATGAGTAACAACTGGCTAGGAGGCACAAAGGAGACCTACACAATCATACGGGAGGGTGGTCATAATGTTATGCCTTCCACCTGACCTAGTCAGCTTCTCACCTAGCTGTTCATATCACAAACAGCTGCTCTGTCTTTTACACTGTCCACCTGTTGCTGATGCAGTCTTCTCGCCTTTCTAATTGAAGCTTCTGAGACTTTAACTGTGTCGCAACTGTACTCAATCTCTAAAGACACACAACATTAAAAAACAAAACACCATGAGAAACTCTTTGTCTTGTCTGCAGTGGCTCAGCAGGTAGAGCAGGTGTCCAAGAAACCAAACGCCCAGTGGTTCCCACTGTTTGTGGGAATGTGTGAATTTGGACAAATGGGTGAAATTGACGCTTTGAATTTGAGACGTGTCACTGTGACAGTAAAGCCCACTGAGGACCAGGAGATAGAAAAAACACTGTGTAAATACAACCATTTACTAGTGGACTATTCCTCTAAGAGTGTTACCTTGTTCATAAATTAGTGCATAATTAAGAAGCGGTGTACTTTGAAGGAGCTAACTGGAGGTTAAAGCTGCATTAACTTTTTTGGCCTCTTGGGGGCAGCAGAATAAGCCGTGAACCATGGACTGGTGTGAACATGAAATGCTCAATTGTCACTTTCTATTTGAAACATGTTGGACGAGGTGGAGAAATATTTCGACCATATCCTTTTATAATATCCTTTGGACCTGCTCTACCTACTGATCCATGGAAGCAGTGACAGCACTGAGACACTAAAATAAAGACTACAGTCATATGATCCACTGTTATGAAGATATGAGTTAAAGCAGTTCTGTGCCCAGTGATAATAACTGTACAAATAAAAAATTAAAACCTTTCAGACATGGAGAAATGTTAAATCCTTTCTACAAGATCATTCTAGTGGCAGATTTGGAGGAATGTGAAAAAATTCAGGTCTCTCAACAGTTTCTAGCAGATTTGAACCAGTCACCTCTGGTCAGGAATTATGACATCAGGTTATATAGCATCCATTCATCTTCAGAGAAACGACAGCTTGTAAAAGACCATTTTACTGTGGTGATTTAGAGACCCCTTTAGCCCCAGGCTCATTCCAGGTAGCCCTCGTTCTGTTTCTCGCGTTATGGACATGCTATAACAAGGCCGCACCGGGTTCCATCTTTGGCGCCGAAGTGACTAAGAGTGGTCCTCCTTTGAGGATAAATTTACTCAAAGCAGATCTCTGGCGCCTTTTCATGGGGGGGCATTTTGGTAACCAGACTGGAGAATGTTCATCTAAGCATCTGGTATTTGATAATGAAGTCGCTCCTTTGACTCTTTCACCATAATTACATGTGATTCACTGTCCCAGGAGCCATCGCTGTTGAGGGGTTTTATTGTAGCAGCGTGGTTCACTGTGCATTGTTCATCTTTCTGTGTTTGTATACGATTCTGTAATAGCATATAATCTAAGTTGGGGACTTCTCCCTACACCTACCTTAGTTTTAAGCAGGAAACAGAAACTACCCTTCATTCTGTTATTAACTTGTTGATGGCTAGCAGGCAAATTCAACTTTTTAATACGTCTATGCAGAAATAGTACATAATGTTATTTGCACATGATTCTGTATGGGAAATGTTAAAAATATTTTAGCACCAGCACCTGAGATTATCTCTTCTCATGCATAGTAATGGGAAAGTCAGTGGGATGGGAACTATAATGGTGTAGTAGAGAAGTCGTTCTACATAAGACACCAAATAAAATGCAAAACTTTTTAATTAGAAATTAAACAAAAGTGTCAATGGTCTGAAGACCAGGAAAGAGTATAGCTGAACATGTGTGCATTGCCCTTTACGGTGCAGTTAATTACTGCCATTGCCAGTGACTTCACGCCAGTTTGGGTTTATCATTTTTATATAGTCATAACTGTAACCCCACACCATCAGGGCCACACTGTAACAGAGCTTTGTACCTGCTTTATCAAGAACATCACTGTTTTCTGTTCTGCTCTACTTAGCTCGTTCCTGATGGCAGCAGCCATCCCCAGCAGGATGCAGCCTGACACAGACACACACACAAAAACAGATTAGGAACAACTCAAAAAACATGAAGAGCAGCACAATGTGTTGACCTGGCCTCTAAATTCACTAGATCCCAAACTAATCAAGTATCTGTGGGATGATCCACAGAGGCCCCTCCCCCTTAACCCATAGGACCCAAAGACCCCCATTAACAACATCTTGTTGCCAGACACCACAGGACACCCTCAGAAGACCCACCCATATGAATTCTCCGACGAGTCACAACAGTTTGAGGCACAAGGGAGACCTACACCATATAGTATTAATATTTGCTAAATATGGAGTTATTCTTTTGCTAAGCAACACTGAATATAAACATATTCTGCATAGCTGCAATCCTTAACCCATCTATCTCTGTAAACACTTGCACTCTTAAACAACTGTAAGGTTGTTTATGAGCAGCTGTAAATACTGCCAGCCAACAAATGCTGTGAAATTGTTAACCCTTAATTTAAACCTCTGCATCAGTTCTACGCTGTGGTAAAACCATAGCTCGGTACATCAACTGCACAACACAGTGAGCAAACGTGATTGGTCCAAAAATGAAATTTCTCATCAGAGTCTCACACAAACACGGAACCTGCTCATTCCTCTTGGCTCAGGGATGTAAATGCTCGTACACAACATCTACTCCAATATCCTCTCTCTTTTCTGCACTGTATTGATTTAAGTAAGTGTTCTTCAATATTTATTTGAAATCAGAGCATTGTCTAGCTAATAGAGTGACACACCAGAAGTGCAGATAAGTTTTTTTTAATGTGTAATGCAATGAGTTATGTAACCCAACATATATTATTAAACCAAAAAGAGTTTCTCCCTAGTTTAGATATCAGTGGTCCACTGTTTGCTCACAGAGAGGTCATATAAAGTAAATTACCTCAATAAAAACCTTGACGTATTGGTTTAGCTTTTTTCTCCACAGCATCCAGGTGCCCTTCGTGCCGTTGGCATTGTAAAGCACCTTTCTCAAATTTCGAAATAAAATATACTGAGCTCAGAGTCAGTGAAGTTTATCTTGTCCAGCTTATCTTTCATTTAAAAAAAGTGGAGGTCTTGTGGACGGACAGTTCTTTTTGGCGTCGCTGTGGCTGTGTATGTGCTGGTGTGTGAACGCATTCCTTCAGTGTGTGGCTGGCCCATTTTAGGTCTGGAGGAGGTGATTAGTGGTCCTGGCAGCGAGGGGATTATCACGCTGGGTCAGACTGTACCCCGCTGGTGTCCAATGAGGAATGCGGGCCAATCAAGCAGCGAGACTATCAGTCGGTCACGCACTGACTCGTCCCATCTGCCTATCAGTAGTTTGGCGGACATGAGATCAGCAATAATTACTTTACAGGCTCCTGTGTTCTTCTAAACTCACCGACCCTCTCTCTGCCTCTGTCTCATAGATATTGGATATCTGTGCTGGATGACAGCGAAGATAACTTGCCTTCTTTTGCCCACTGACCTGCTTCGTCTATATTTCAGTGACAGGATACATTCTGTTTAGGCAATCACAATTAATAGACCTGGGAAAGGAGTTTTGTATTTTCCTAAGGGGGGAGGAAAGGAGGAGAGTCCTCCGAGGGAGAGACGGGTCAGATGTAGCACTCTATTTGGCGCTCCGTTACGACCATAAATTGAATTAGTGTAACTTAAGCGGTGGGAGTTGGAAACAACAACAGCTGAGGAGGAGACGAGGAGGAACACAAAACAGACAGTCTACGCCTCAACAAAGAATGACACAGTCACACAGTCGCACTTTCAGTTGCTTACATGTTGTTGATTACTAAATGAGAAGTGCAAGTTCCCAACTGTTATGGACTCTAAATAACTGCAAGACGGGTTTGTCGCCACAGGAGTAGCAGGCTGGCAGTGGGTTACGTCACACCAAGAGAAACCTTCTCCGTTATGCTGCAGTTCTTACTACACACATGTTGGAATGATCAGCAGCACTGACCCAGATTCCAATATCCACCTCAACACTCACAGCCTTTAACTAACACAAGCTAGATTCCTGGAAAACTTAGTGAAGACACCCAATTTGGTTTAAAGGAAGGGAGCGCCTCTTTGTGCCTTATGTGCTAACTGTTGATATAATGTCAGACCACGGGGACTTTGAATTCACTCTGGAACTATGAATTCTAATCCAATAGCGGGTCTCCTTTTAGCTCTGCTTCGGTCTCCACTGACTTTTAAAAGTATCTGGCTCTAAGCTCATACATTCTCCAGCACAATCGTCAGCTTGCCTCTCTGTCTGTCAGATGTCAGTGCTGTGCATTTGTGCTTTCAACATATAATCTACGTATATCTATATATATATGTGTGTGTGTGTATTGATTGTAGTGTAATTCTGCTAGTAATCCAAAGGTCAGTTGGTGCATGGGAGTGTACAGTGAGAAAAAAATAAATGTGTAAACAAGCAAACTTTGTTTTACATTTTCCTTCATATGCACACAGCCAGCATCATGAGGTCATCACCTGGAGCTTTTCCAGCAGTCCTCAAAGAGTTTGTACATATGCCAAGCACTTATTGGCTGCCTTTTCTTCCCTATGTGGGACAAATGATCTCAAACCCTCTCTCTTAGGAAAAGGTCAGGTCCATGTGGAGGTCATGTTACCTGATACAGCACTCCATCAGCCTGCAGGTTAAACACAACTCTTAAACACAACTTACAGAGTCTGGAGGTGTGTTTTGTCTCATTGTCCCGCTGAGTAGAAATGAAGTTTCAAGTTCAACCCAGGTGGAATGGTGTGTCACTGCTGAATGTTGTGATGACCGTGCAGAACCAGAACCAGAGTGACGGTGACAAGGAGAAACTCTCTTTTAATTCCAGTGCCACCACAGAGCGTCCTCCTGAAGGACCAGATAGCTCAACTTTCCTACTAAGCATGCATACAAGTCTTTGTCACTGATGTCTAAGAGAAACCTTGTTGTCCCATTGCACCAACCCCATGTCAAAGAATGAGTGGTAACACATCCCACATGTGGCGTTGCCCTGCGTAGCTGTGGCCAGCTGACACATACTGCTCGCTATGCGCTTGCATGAAAGGGAAGAAATCAGGCTACCAGCAGGTGGCAGTACTCTGCATTTATCAATCAAATGGGGGAAACTGGAAGGGCCTTCTCTGCGTGATATATCAGCTTCATCCTTTGCTCCATTGCTTTGCTTTCATCCCCTCTGTTTCTCTTCATGCACTTGAATCTGAACAGCCATTCAGAGTGATCTCTCTCATGCCACAGGGTTAAAATACTGCCACCAACAGGGGTCAGGCAAGGGCAAACAGTTCTGGATGCAACCCAAAAACGCACGGCACAACACGATGTGTTCTTCATGGAGGCCGAATGATGATGGGAAACTTAATGCCAGAAGGACTTCATCCTATGGTGCGTGGTTAAGGCTGTTTCCTTGTGCAGATATTTGATATGATAATGACAATGCTGGAATGAAATGTTGAAGTGAGCTTTGATTGCGTTCTTAAAGCCAGTGCTTGGCTGCTGCGTTGGCGTCCTGTTAGCGTAGTAATTGTTGGGTCCTACCCACTGGGAGGCTGTCTGACAAGCACAATAATGGACGTATTATATTGACAGTTATGGCAGCTCTTCAATCAGACAGGAAGTCTCGGGTGAAACATTTCCTCAGTTCAGTTTCTGGCTGCGGGAAATGCAGTGGTTAGTGGGGATCAATGGACCTACACTATGTCTTTGGGCAACAAATGCAATAACGCTATTATTATAATTAATCTAAAATATTAAATAATCTCAACGGGATTGGTCACAGCCAGCTGTTCCCCAAATTTAAATATTTTGTTTCTTCTTTCTATATGTATTCACAAACTGATCTGCTTGTTTCTGCTGCTCTCTTCTTTCCCTGTCTCTCCACAGTCTTGCCCTCCCCACACAATTTTTAATTGATGCTGCTTAAACAAAATTGATGTGAATTTTACCGGAACAAAAAAAAACTGTGAACTACGAAAACATTGTTATTTTTATTTTTTTAATTTCGGCATCGCTGATGTTGACCCCTTGTTACATTTTCTCTGAGCGAAGAGCACAAAAACAAAAGCAAAAGTGTACAACTGAAACATGAACAATTAATGGATACAAACAAAAATAAGAGGAACTTGGTTTGCAGGCTGCATCCTGACCCATAGAAGGCTACATGCAGTATTATACTGCCTTTAGATGTTAAAAACAAATCATCACACTGGTTGGATAAGAGCCACCTGGATAACAAAAAATGCTCGTCCAGAAACTCATGGTCCCCTGAAAATAATTAAGATCCTGCAGTTACTGAGCATGTTGTTCAGAGCATGAACTGAACATGAATTGAACAGAAATGGGTGGAGAGTTTGTGGATCATGAAATGTTTTTCTTGTATTGGTAGCAGTGGTTAAATCTTCTCTTTGATAGAGCTCCAGAGCTTAAGAAAACGCTGGTTAATCCCAGAAAAATACTAATAACTAAAATGAAGCCTTATCCAGAAGACTTTGAACAATGAAACAGATTTTCTCTTGGGTCAACACCAGGAGAATCAAAACAAAGAGATCAAAATATCATGAGCTAGTTTGTTTTGCTGCAGTGTTTGCCGGTCACCTCATCCTTTTGTGATTATAAACAGGTGCGTCATCTTTTCAAGCCGTTCTATTCTTTCTACAGCTGTCTGTGTGAACACCTGCATGGCAAACTCTTTTTGTGTCAGAGCCAAAAACATGACCAGGAAGCCATCTCATGACATTTCCCCCGCGTTGGGGGGGTTCACAAGCCATATCTGCAGTCCTTTGTGTCCCGGGATGCAAAACCTATTTTCCCTCAGCGGGACGCCACTTCTCTGTCTTTCATCCGCCTCACTCTGGAAATGAGAATGACGTTCCATTAGCGAGGGGAAAGAATCCCCCACCTTGGCTAGTGAGAGGTGCAGTGCAGAGGGCCAATTGCCTAAATGAAATTCCAGTATGTGATGAGTGGGAAAGGAGAGGCTCGTTGGGCAGCCAGGATTGTGCAGCTGCAGACTTATGTCCCGTCCAGACTCTGAAAGCCAGCCGTCTGCCTCTTTCCTGTAGAAAGCAGACCTGAAATGCACTAGCGGAGACGGAGGCCTGGAAGGATAGGTGTGTGTTATATTACTTGCTTACATCTCTCCCCTGACACCCAAAGCACTTCCTCACTTACATAATCATATTTTCAGCAGCCTGGACCCTTGGCTGCAGAGGGAAAGTAAACTCTGCAGCAGTTAGGGGAACAACCGAGAAGAGCATGCTTCAGCCTACGCGAGGGAGGTCTCTTGTTGTCGGGGTGATAATGTCTTTTCCTGTCATGCTAGAGAATGACGGCCCTTTCATCTGTCCGACCTCTGGAAACCTCATTTCCTAGTGTAGTTTTCTTTCCAGAGGCTCTGTCCACTCACACCCAGTTGCCAAAGACGAGTCAATGGGGAGAGGAAAGCACACAAGACCAACTGAGATACTTGGATGGAGGAAAGAAAGTAGAGGGGTGTAGAAGGAGGAGGGCGGAGGCAGAGATAAGGAAGAAAGCTCTTGTGATGTCGGGTTTTCCAGTAAGACCTGATCAATATCGAAACACACGCATGGCTCTGAAGCATACACATGTCAGAGCTGTCGGAGGTGATGCAGCAGGCGTAACATCTCGCAGATATAGTTCCTAGGCTGAGCTCTAACATTACTCACCTTGCAAAAATCTCTCCCCTACAACTTCACAGCTGCTTTTGGTTTGTCTACACTTAATCTAGACAGTGTTCTTTCTCATGACGAACCCTGGAGGAAAACTAAACAAAGGAAAACCAGACTGAAAATCAGCCATGCTAGTGTCTCTGCTCTACACTGACCAGAGCTTCTGATGTTTAGGTGGAATAATGATCACTCAGCTTAGTTATTTATTGTGTTATTAAATTAGCAAATGTGCTCCGTTCAGACACTTTGACCTGATGATGGCGCTATAAACAGTTGCGATGACGTCTAAAGTCTGGAGCATTTATCCTCTAGGGACAGAGAATTTAAAACTTTACTCAATCCTGACAGATTCCAGTCTGGGTCACAGACTGATGAAACAACCAACTGATCACTGACTCAAGGTAAAGGTCGTCATGTGTCTGTGTGTTCATGATCAACACGCTAAACAGGAAAAAAAACAAAAGGTTCAAATATGCATCGATCACCTGATGTTTGAGCGCTAGCGGAGCATTAGTGAGCTGGTGACAGGTGGTGCTTTTAAGACTGATCTTATCTGGTTTTAGGAATGACTTTCTGCCAAGCACAGGAGCTGGCAAAGAACAGGCATCAACGTGCAGGACTATAATTCAAATGCTGCTTATTTATTATTACTGTTGAGAGGCATACATTACAGTGCAAACCATTCTTTGGCAAAGGTACAATACAACTGTCATGATAGGTTCTAGTATATCCACATTGACCGCTGGTTAAGGGGCAGTGTAGGTAAGGCATGTTCAGTCTTGCGGAGCAGTGCATTCCATTGACACATGGAACTTTTTCAAGGGGAAATCAAAAGAGGGGGAAGTATAAAATGAAACAATACACACGATTACCAACATGAAGGCTGGTAACGAAGAGAGCTCACAGTGCTTTGGCAGCCAAACCGAGGGACACTTGCCAAATTGCATTTAGCCTGTTACGGAGATACAAAGAGACTCAAGCACAAGGTTTATCAAAATATATCAAAATACAAACTTCTGTAAAAACACATCGATCAGATCACAGGATGTTACATGGTACTGTAGGAGAGGCTTCAGTCAGAAAACTATGAAGGAGAGAAAAATACACAACTGTAAACACACAGTTTGCTGTACAAACTTGTCCAGTATATTTGAACATATGATATGATACCAATTTACCAGTGTGACTGCCTGCCCTGTAATCCTTCTGGAGTCCTGAATGGAACATTCTGGAGAAACTATTTCTGTTCAGTGACAGACGCTTGCTCAGGACATTACCACATAAAGAAAACAATGGAAAGGAACACTGCAGCTGCAGTCACTTCAACACAATTAAAAACAAAGCAAAACAGGAAAACATAAATGGGACTTGTGTTACACTAAGTGAGCCAGTGCATGGAGTATGATGAGTGGTATTTGTCTATGTACAGTACATGTGAAAAGCCAGCAGACAGGAGTCAGTGGAATATATCCGTCTCACAACAGCAAGATGGTGAAGACTTGCTTTGATTGACACTGTATTCCAATCATCGGCACTCCTCCCCCAACACCACCCTTGTCTCCCCTCTCATATGGCTTCCATTACAGTGGAATGAGGGTCAGAGGGCCAGAGAAGCCTGCGCTCCACACATGCTCCACTAATGACGTCACTCCAGACTCAAAAACTTCAATATGGCACAGAAACATGAGCAGGGTAAGCATTCCTAGCCTATAGCAACACTGCAGACTGTCCTCGTAGGGGGAAACATTACACACGGACAAAAACTGAAAGAGGGGAAGGGAGGAGTCAAAGTGGATGCCTAACAAAGGAATGCATGCAAGCGTGTCCTTGTGTAAACTGGAGCCTTAAGAGCTGCAGGTCCACAACAGCAGAGATAAACAGTTTTAGTAGCAGTCCTTCAGTTGTGTGTACTGTTGTCTATGGACTAAACACTATACATGAATAAAAAAACAACTGTGAGCAGATCAGAAGGAGAATACTGCTGTGGTAGAGTTAGCAGTACCAAAGGCTAAATCCTGACCATTACCACATCCATACATAGTTTCATAGATAGAGTCATGCTATTTACGTAATCTTAGAAGTTACTAAATCATATATTTGGCTTTAGAGGGCTGGGGAAATACTGGGTTAAAATTCACAACATTTCATTTTTACAGTGGTAAAGTGGATGTTCTTTCACTGCTTTCTGAAAGCACGCTTTGAAAGGACCACAACAGTGTGAGAGCTGGGTCGAGTGTCCTGCAATGGAGAGCGCCACATGGCTCCACCTCACTCAAGCTCAGGACAGGCCAGCACACACGAAAAGAACTTAACAAGTTATCCATGGATACAGGAGCAGTATTCAGTAGACATTTCTTTCGCATTACAAACATTTTTGTAGGGCTTCACATTATCTTCATATGTACGCATTTTTATACAAAAAGGGAAAATAATACACAATTATAACATGATATAAAGCACCGTGGATTAAAAGGTGAAGTAACTCTATTCATAAAGTCTTTTAGTTTGAATAAAACCATCCTCTTACTTGTGTTGTATCATAAAGGAGAAATATACGGAGTATATACACGTTGCTTTGCATACAAAAGACAATACTTTGAAGGTTTGTATTTAGTGAATAAATCGTAGTAAAAATGGGGAAAATAGCACCAGTTTTCGGCATCTCTAACCTGAGAACATTTTAAAGAGACGACAAAATGGTAGTCACCTTTCAATCTACTTCCCTTTCCTGCTTGTCGACAACAATCGATCCTGCGTTTTCATCTTGTGTAGCTGCAGGGGAACAAACAGTGGCTGCTTATTCAGAAGCAAGGAGAGGTGTGTCCATCTTGTTTATAATCCTCCCATTCATCCATCCATCCGCTCAGAAAAATAGACATTTAGTGATTGTTGGCTTGTTGCCAGAGGTTTTCATACAAGCCTCGGGCAGTTGGCCATGATGAGTGTAACAAGCTGACGTGATTTAAAAAAAAAAAAAAAAAAAAAAAAAAAAAAATCCTCCCCTGATCGAAGAGAAAACTAAACGAGAAATCGAGCAAAAACTAAAACTGAGCCGAGGCTATTGAGTCCGTCGAGGTGACCGGCGGCTGTGGATCAGCACGCCTTCATGAGTCTCATCTCCTCTCTCAATATGTCTGAGTATGAGTGTGTAACTTTCAGACACTGGAGTGTATTTGTCAGGGGGATCATCAGGGAGTCCTGAGGGTTATTCGTGCCGAGCATCGGCTTTTTGCCACTCGTCAGCATCAGCGTGCTCCAGGCACACTGGACAGCACGTGCCCTTTAGCTTGATGGGCCGCTTGCACTCGACGGTTGGACAAGACTCAACAAAGCAGGTCACCTGGGCTTCCTAAGGAGACAAAAGGAGCGGCAACATGTTAGTTACATCACTGGACTGGCTTAAAGATGCAACAAAGATATTAAAGAGCGCACAAACAAAGGTGGCAACAATATAGCACTCAATGTGTTACATGACATCATAGTTGAAAACCTGATCAAGGAAATGGATTAATGACTGTTTTCAGTATGAGCGACTGAACAAAACAAGAGTTATTTGTTTTAGAGCAACAGCATGTGTTGAGCCTGACAGCTCTTTACCGGATAGTACGCCTCGCTTTGTTTTTCACTGCCAACCTCAATTTTTACAAAAGGGAGGTGTGGGAGTTGGAACGACATAAAACCACTGAGTCATTAAAACGTCTGTTTCCAGATGTGGACGATATAATGAACTTTGAGTGCGAGAGATGGCAACAAGTAGGAGTGAAAGAACATCGGAGGTGGTAAGGGATGGCACAGTGCAACCGTCACATCACATGCCAGGACCTGGCACTGACAAAGAGACAAAGAATGAAAGGCAGAGAAGTGGCTGGAGGATACTGCGAGGAGGTACTTGATAAGATAGAACTCTCCCAAGAATGCCAGACAGAAAAAAATAAGGTATTTAAGACTAGTGGTCAGTGAGAAACATGGGGATGTCAGAACATGGTCAAGTTGTGTAGATGATAATTTAGCGTGTGCATCTGTTTCTGCACTGCATGGTGACTCATCTGTGAAACATACTCTGCATTCACATATGGTGCAGGGGTCCTTTTTCCACCGTTGTCCATCTTTTCGCTCATGCCCCTCACTATCAGTGCAGTCAGTCTTGCTCAGGCGAGCTTCAAGTCTTTTTATCTGTGAAAACAAAATATCTTTTATTCAAACAATATGTACATCAGCACTTACTGTACCTAAAGTAGATGTGGATCCACCCACGTCCTAAGCCTGACAACACAAACCGTACTAACATGTGCAACTACCAGACAGGGAGCAGAGAGCAAAGACAGGGTGATGGGTCCCATTCTAAGAAATTACCATGGAATATTAATGGAATATGAATACTGACTGAATTTGGCCGTTTCCAAAGCATAACTCACATTTGAGCTTCAACCATCTGCTAATTTCATTCACGTTTCTCTCAAATGTCATTTGCTGTCTCATGTCACTAAACTCTTTTTTCCCTGGTCATCCATCATGCATTGTGTAACACTAGATTCAAATGTAGTGCAGACGCCGGGTTGGAAGTACTGCAGAAAACTCTACAGCACAGAAGCAGATGTTTTAAGACTTTTCCAGGCAACAAATGTATAAAGTCGCAGTCCTAAGTGCGGATGCAGAAACTCACCTGCTTCCGTAAGCTTGTGATCGTCTTCTGCATGTCTGACACAAAATCCTGGAAGTCACTGATTGAAGGTTCAGTGCTCTTTTTGGAAGCCACTGTCACATTTACAAGACTTCCTGCTGCTTCTTCAACTATGCTGCAAAGACAAATTTACAAGTTTAAAATGATGTACGTTACAGTTCTACAGGTTAAGCTGTAAATGTATAATTTCCCCAGAACAGAGGAAGGATTCATCAGGCCTGGTACCTGTTCTCCTGGATGCTGTCGGCAGGTTTATCGTCTTTATAGCTGTGCTCAGCTGATCTGCGTCCCCTGAAGTGGTAAGAAAGGGCGTTGAACTGACCCTTGGTTCTGCAGTCTGTTGGGTTAAACACAACACACAGTGGACAAAGCCATCACAGAGGATAACAAGATAAGGAATATGAACCAGGACAGGCCACCCTTAACACACATGCTGCAGTGCATTCATGAAACAGGAAGCCACGGCACTTTCCTTTCTGCTTCACAGTACTGATCTAACTGCCTGAGATATTGCTATACCCAGATCAAAGACAATTAACAAACAGAGAACCCAGCTCAACCTCAGAACAAACCAGGGACATGCGCAACATCTGCAAATACCACAAAGAGCGTGTACATAATAAACATGAGACGATACTGAAAAATGATATGGATCGTGTAGCTGAGTCAGAGAGAATGTAATGTGATGTTGTTTACTAGAAAAAAGCAAACACTCAACTAGTTGAGTTCATGTCCAAAATGGATGTGGTGCTACATAAGCTTGTCCTGCCAAGTCAGAACTGTGTGACCAAAGTCCTGGAGTGCTTACATTGCCATGTGATCTGTATGCTCCGTTTCGCTGAACACTTCCTGCATGACTTCATGAGTGGTTTAATGGAAAATGGTAGCAACACTTTGGCTGCTTGTTTCATAGTGGGCGGTGCCAGTAAACACTCACATTAAGTCACAGAAGAAAGAAACACTGAAGCAACAGACCTTCAGTTCACAAACCTTATTCGTGACTCTGAGAGTCCCAATGCAAACATTTTCTGTTGATAATTGAGCCCATACGATCACTGCATGGGTCGTTGGCATTTTCTCATTTCACAACTGACTGCGTTCCCCAATGAACAACACAAAACAAACATCACTATATACCTTCGTGCTGGTTTACTGTAATAGCAAGGGTGCCTCTTCATTGACCCTCTTTTGCTTTGTGAGCTGCACCCACCAGTGGAATGTTTTTTGAGCACTCAGGACCTAAAGAAAGCAATATCTCGATAACTGTAACTCTTCTCACCTTCACAGCAGTCCTGCCACATGCGCAGGTCGATCTGAGGGACGTCGTCACAGCTACTGTAGCCATGGGGCAGCTCGGCCACCCTGAACACATCTTGCTGGATGCGGGTGATGTTGTCACCATTGTCGCATAGCACTCGAGTCAGAGAAGCCTGCTTCAGCTGGGTCAGCTGGGCTGGAGTGAACACACCTGGGTTTTCATACCAAAACCTTAAGGAGACAAGAACAGGCAATGAAAACAATTCATGTCTATCTCACTTTCACTTTCTTGAAAGAGAAACATGTGATACTGTATGCTTCAACTTCACTTCAGTCTAATGACCGTAGGACGTTAAATACTGTCAGGGTATTGTGTTGCATTTAACAGGTTTATTATTTCATACTGTTCCATTGTTTCCTTGTGAACACATCGCAATAAAGAATTATAAATGAGTGAACTGGAGTCTTTCTTTAACATCATCAGGAAATGTGCCTGTGAATGGTGAATGAAATGTGTTGCGACCTTACTATACCTGTCACCATTCCGCACACGTTTGAACTGAGCTGTGAGTAGACACATGAGAGTGGGACCCAGCCTACTACCAGGAACCAGGTCTTCGGCCATGAGGGCAGGGAACAGGTCAATATTCAGAGGAGTGCCATACAGCCTGCCGTACAGACAAAAACGTTACACTACACTGAGCTGTGTAAATACATTGTGCTGCAGAACTGAGTGTGAAAGCGTGACTCAAACCAAATTTTTTATCTGTGGGACTGAAAATATATTACAACATTTGAGTGTTGAGTGTAAAGTTACCTTTGTAGTTTCTCTCGCACATTAGCATCCTTGATCTCATTCCTCAAGTCATCAAACGTCTGAGCTGAGGACAGGTTACAGAACGTCCTGTAATCGTTATATGGTGGTATGCCGTGATCTCTCCCTCTCTGTATATTCATGGCAGCCAAGTCCAGCGCCACAGCATGGGCCATTGAGAATAACCTCTCAGTCAGCTCTGTATTCAGTAGCTGTGTGGAAACACGCATTTTACCAGCAACGCCAAAGAGCCCACGAAGTAGCGGGTCAATGCCACCCTCATTGACGATGCGGAATGGAGAGAAGAAGGCCCGGTGCAGAGAGATGTGGCCCTGGGGGATAGGCTGGAAGTCCTCATCTAACCTGTACAGTATTGGGTTGATGAGGGTGTGGCCAAACCGGAAAGCAGCCGTGGCAAACGCATTGAAGATGCCAGCGTTAACATTCGGGTCATAACCAGTGTATGGCCCCATCATCTTCATGCCTGCCTCGCCAAGGATCTAAGAAAGAAAGAATGTAAAATGCTTTCTTTATATCATTCAATTATGATAATCAGATAGATATCAAATAACCAGAAAGACAGAAATCAAAAAAGAGAATAAGCTGAATAACAAAGCAACATTACACATAAGATTCCAGATGTTACCTTTGGCAACCAGTGATTGTAGGTGATGTGCTGCATCTGGGCCCCCACTATTTTCCTGGCCTCATGGTAGATAGTGTCTCCATCCCAGTGTGGGTTGAGTCTCAGTAACTCTGTAGCTATGCGGTTGTGTTCCCTAAACCACACTGTGTGCATGGCAGTCAAACCCAGCTGCTCATTGGCACGGTGGTCTCCAGCTAAGAAACATGGAATTGGACTCTCATTCTCATCCCTCATACACTCAGTGGGTGGTCCGGTGGCAAACGGCAAAAGTGGCTTCCCTGTTCGCTGGATGATACCTTGGCGGAGCAGACCCCTTTGACTGGCTAAATCTCGGACTTCCTCCGATTCATGCCGTGAGCTGCCATAAACATTTGAAGCATCAATGTAAGAGGTCAGCTGGTTGATTTGCTCTCTCGGATACACGCTGTTCATCAGTAAAGATGTCATCCCACTGCCGCACACAGGGCTGGATCGCACAAAGAACATGCAGCGGGCCCCACTTCGCAGCTGCCGCTGGTCATTGGGTGGGAACTGGATTGGGAAGCAAGGTGCGTCATTGGTGCAGACCTGAGTACACAGCTGGCCGTCCGAAAACCGTGACTGGCTGAGGGACACCACAGTGGAGTCTAAGTCATGGTCTAGGAATTGACCCCACTGCATCAGCATGTGAGTGTAGCGGTCATCTGGAGTGATAGTCTCCGTTCCAATCATTATCGTAGACACCAGCCTCGGCAGCGGCAACTTGTATCCATTAAGGAGGCGCTCAGTGGAACCTCTTGGTAAGTTAAATCCATTATCATAGACAGATTTCAGAAGTCGTTCAAAAGCAGTAAGTGAGGCCCCCCACATAGGATGCTGCAGGTTGTTGCAGGTGCCATCGTGACTGCGATACTTTTGGTGGAAGCAAATGTCAGAGCAGTTGTTGAAACGTCGGTGGGCAGTGCAGCCTGACAGGTTGGCAATCACATCCAGATAGTGGGGAGACACCAGGTCATTGTAACGAAATGCTGCGGAAAGGCAACAGAATACGTTAAGAATCTGAACGACTATTAAAAGCCTACAGGCTGTGAAAAATATTTAAGGAAAAGTAAAGAATATATGGATAGTTGTCCTACCCCTGAGTCATAACAGCTGTTAAAGAAGAAAAAGACTCCTTAAATATATTTTTTTAGATAATGTGGTCAATCAGTTGCTGGCTATGTGAGTTGAAAGAACCTCCTTCACTAAGGGCACAGGTCGCAGTATGTCACAAACGTGCCCAAACTTGCCTTGATATGCGAGAGCTCCTTTTTAAGTTCCAATGTGCAGTATATCAGTGGCGATGTGTGTGTGTTGTGTGTTGGCAATGTTGCATTGTGGTTATGCATGAGAACAAGTGTTAAGTGTACACAGCTGACCTCAATCAGGGTTAGGGAAAACACTTCCTGTCTAAATGGTTCTCACTTTACACATTATTGGTGTTGTGTGTGCTCTATATGGGTGTGTTTGCGTGAATGAGTTCAAATGAGAACTGGAAAACTGTGGAGTTGCCGCCCGAAGATATGAAGTTGAGATACAATAAAAACGTCACATTTGTTGCTGCTGATGGGCAGAAATCCCTCCGTTGGCTTGGTTTGAGGCCAGCGCAACAATGAACACTTAGTTGTTGGCATAAGAAACGAAAACCCTCCCTCTCTCTTTGTTCACATTATCTTTGCTTTCTATTTTCCCAGCACCACACATTTGATCACTGCTGTTACATTTAACCCTGGTGCTTTCATGCACCACAAAGTCAAAATACGCAGTGCTCGAGCCGTCTTCCTTGGACCACTGGACATTGTTTCATGCGTATGAAAAAGCACATAAAGTCAGATGCTTTATGTATAAACACCCAAATCAATCCATGCTGCCCAACCTGCCCACAGGCACACATAATTGAGCCAATCTGTACACCAACACAAACCATCTTAAAATTTGTCCTGTGCTCAACATTGATTGCAGGTTAAGTGTTGTGCAGTGTGACAGAAGACTAATAAAACTGTTTACAGGCTCCTCGTCCACTGCTCCATGATTACGTCTCCATCCCTCAAGTCATGCTGAAGAGAAAATGGCATACAGATGGGGGCTTATACATGGCCAACTGTTGCTCAAAGTGACATGGTAATTCTTGGAGAGAATTGAATTACTGGTTTCACAAGACATTGCTTAAGAAACTGAATGGAAGCTTCTTTCCTCTTCTGAAAAACAGGGACTTTACTTGGAAGCTATATGCATTTGTCAAGACAAAAACCACAACTAAAAATCAATACAAAGCCTATACCATATGTGTATGTGTGTATTAAGATGGGATGGTAGCTGGAATTTTCACAGGTTTGTGCTACACAGCTCGTTCTTATAGGCTGGCAATGTTTGGTTTGTGGTGGAAAATCACCTGACTAGTGTCCCTAACTAAGTAGGTGAATCTTAATTTACATGGGAATTTACAATCTTGAAATCTTGTTTGTACAGTGCATCTGGTATTCGCAGCACTTCACTTTTTCCACATTTTGTTATGTTACAGCCTTATCCCAAAACGGATTAAATATTCCCCCCCCCCAAAATTCTACACACAACACCTGATTATGACAACATGATATACAAGGTCCCACAGTTGACAGCGCATGTCAGAGCATAAACCAAGCATTAAGTCAAAGGAATTGTCTGTAGACAACAACAAACCAGTTGATATCTGTAAATCAGATGTTTTAAACCCATAAATTGAAGAAGTTCGGAACCACCAGGACTCTTCCTTAAGCAGTCTAAAATAAACTGAGTAGGGGGAGAAGTGCCCTAGTCATCAAGAACCAATGGTCACTCTGCCAGAGCTCTGGAAGTCACTCCTTTGTAAAATGCACATGGCCGCCAGCCTAGAGTGCTAAAAGGCACGTGAAGGACTCTCAGACCATGAGAAACAAAATTGTCTGGTCTGATGAGGCAAAGATTGAACTCTCTGGCATGAATATCAAGCGTCATGTTTGGAGGAAACCATGCACCGCTCATCACCAGGCCAATACCATCCTCACAGTGAAGCATGGTGGTGGCAGCATCATGCTGTGGGGATGTTTTTCAGCGGCAGCAACTGGGAGACTGATCAGGATAGAAGGAAAGATGAATGCAGCAATGTACAGAGACATCCTGGATGAAAACACTCTCCAGAGAGCCAGGGGCAATGGTTCATCTTTCAGCAGGACATTGACCCTAAGCACACAGCCCAGATATTAAAGAAGCGGCTTTAGGCCAACTCTGTGAATGTCCTTGAGTGTAACATAAAAAATGTGGAAAAAGTGGTGTCAACACTTTTGGGATGCATTATATCCATGGTATACAGTGAATTTGGCAACACATGGGTTAATCTAGTGTATTAATTACACAAGCCTTGGCATCCCCTGAGAGCGTAATTGCTAGGGCACATAAAATGTATGTTCAGGTGGAGATCATTACCCCTCTCTACCCTTCCCAAACAAGTGAAAAACATGTGTGTCTTAAATGTTCTTTTTGGCTTGGTAAACTCAGTTCTTATGTAAATATGGCTTTACACAAGTTAACCCACGAGTAATAGTTACAGGCTTTCCCTTACATTTACACAGTGACAGTATGAGAAAGCATAAAGTAGCAAAGGTACTACTACCTTGTTATGCTTTTTAGTACGGGTACAGTACATTACTTTGTTATTAGCCTTACCTGTGCCATTGGTGTCAACCATTAGACCCTGGTTGACATGGTTCTGGATTAGCAAAAGAGTCTGTTCGAAGATCTCCCCGGCACGAGCCTGCTCCACTGTGTAAGGGTCGCGTGGGTATCGGAAAAGAGCCAGCAACTCTCCCGGGTTACGAGGCTGACTGGAGGGATGAGGGACGGGGAGATGGAGCACAAGAGAGGTGGGAGAGAAGCACAGAGTGATGAAGGAGAGTAGACAATAAATAAGATGCTGTGCGTCAAACTGTGACTGAAAATAAGTATACATGTATTAGCAAAGAAGTGAAACAAAGACATATTAAAGCACGGCAACAAGGACAGACCAATTTCAAAATCTTTGCAATTGAAGGTTCCAGAAACCTTCTCCACAAGGGCATGAGCAGAAAGCTTAAGGAAGGACAAGACCAAAACATGCACAGATATCTGACTCATTTCACTCATGAGGTGCATCTCCTCCATCAAAAGCCTATCGCAGAGGTTGTGTGCATGGCTTTGTGTTATTCCTGTTTCCACTCTCTCTGAAAGACCACTGCACTGCTTTACACTCACCTCATACTACTCCAGCCTTTATAGCTCAGCCAGTGCAGGACTGAAGGCCAGACCAATTGGCTAGATCCAGATCCAGAGGTATATCACCCAGACCACGATGAAAAAAGACCCACTTTGCAAGCACATTTACACAGATGCAGATTGAATTCATGTTACTATTGAAACACACAGCAACACTTTATTTGACTTTATCTTGATGTTGTCAAATTACATGTTTTTTTGAGTTACTGTATTCTGTAATAGATCAGTAAATGAATTTATAGTGCATTGAAGTTCATTGTTTGGTAATTTATTTGCAATTCAGGAGTGTATTAAATGATTCCTCTGTGTGATTAAACATATTTATCCCCCTCCTGCTGCTAACAATAGCAACATTAATGAAAAACCTGGAAAGAATGTTGCCAGGAACTATTGAAGCTGTATTTACAGTGATGTTTTGGTGCATTTATTGCAGCTACCAGCTTTCTAGCTCTTCTT
This sequence comes from Mugil cephalus, assembly GCF_022458985.1. Classification (NCBI taxonomy): domain Eukaryota; kingdom Metazoa; phylum Chordata; class Actinopteri; order Mugiliformes; family Mugilidae; genus Mugil; species Mugil cephalus. The sequence continues at coordinate 2,779,173 of NC_061786.1, read as the reverse complement.
CTGATACAGTTACCTTCTCCCAAGGCATTCTTCATTGTTTCCAAATGATCAAAGGAGGAGACTGCCTCCTAATCTGTGATTCTCATTAAAGAGAACAGGAAATCCCCTCATCTCAAATGAGGTTACCACTGCGTGTTTGAGTGTGAATTACTCCTGTGTGTCTATGCGGACCCATGTGTGGGCAGAGTGTATGTCTGGGCATGCCAAGAAAAGCACAACTGCTAACCACATCATTCAACAGAATGGAAACCTCTAAGAGCTACATGGAAACCACCTCATCTCGTACAGTGATATAGGGTGTAATAAAAACTTCATGATTAAGATAATGCTGTCTTTTATAAATCAATTGACCTGTTAGTAGACACTATCGAAACAGCTCGAATAAAATTCTGACGAGGAAATATGCTAAAAATGTTGAATATGAATATATAAATAAAGGGAAGCCTAAGCAAAAAAATTAAAAAGCTATTAATAAGGAGTCATGAATATTTACTGTAGCTGTCAGAATAACAACAGCCAGATGTTGAAACTTGCAACAATCTTGACAGCCCTTTTGAATGGCTGGACACCTCTGACTTAAACTTATAACATGCAAGTCATAAACCAAGATGATGCGGGACAAGCTGTTTGTATTTTGTCTTATGTCAAAATACAAACCATGTAGGTCTGCACTGAGTCTGTGTAAAGCAGAGCATTTCAGTCAAACGACAATGTTTTTGCAGACTGCTGCTCAGATGACCCTAACCAATAAAAAAGGTTGTGCATTAGCTGTACACAAACATCTTATGTATAAATAATATATATAGCATACAGCACATTTTAAATAAGAATCTGCAGTGTTCTGAGGACGACTTTAAAAAAAAAAACATTATGGCCTTCAAAGCATGTCTTCATTAACATGACATGTCAATATGAATACTCACATATTTGTGATTACAACTGCAGTCTATGTGAACACATAGTGAGTGTAAGGCATATTTCATAATCTTACAGACACCATAACCTAGGCTAATATGGAGGAATGTAAATGTGTACTGTGAAATGTTAATGCCATGTAACAACGTGCACTACGATTTTAGATCAAACTCTCACACATGTTAGACATTATGTGTGCTAATGCACAATGTACAACATGGCTTTATGGTCAATCAGCTGAGGAGCTTGAGTGTGAAAACTCAAGTTCCTCAAATGTGTAGGTTTGCTGTGAGTTTCTTATATCCTACCCATCAAAGAGACGTCTCCTTGTCGACTCAATAGCACTGTCCACATTACGGATGGCCTGCTCTATGGACGTGCTGACATAGGTGTCCCCCTCTCTGCTGACTGGAGGTACTAACAGAGGCAGACAGACAACCTGATTAGTCATTCTGAACCAAGGTTCAAAGGAAATGTAGTGTTTCCACCAGTCACCTATCAAGACAAGACATCATGTACTCACACATTTCTCAGAACCGTAACTAACAGCCAATCTCATATGAACTGAATTAAAATCAACAACTGATAAAGATTCAGCTTATTTACGGCTGAATACTGCAGACGTTCAGTACCTCAGTTTCATCCTGAAGCTGGAGTGAACACTTTTCTGGCACACTTCTTCATGTTAGTATGCCACTGAAAACAGTGGACGGTGTCGTGGAGGACTAAGACAGTCCAAGAACTGAGTGGATTCATTCAGTTTATGGTTCACTAGCAGATTGCTGTGGTCTGACCATGGAAATCTCAGCAGGAAACACCAGCACGCATAAGGAAGAGCTGACAGGAATCTGATTGCTTTGCAGCAGTGTGACTCAATTACTGACTATAAAAACAATCAATAGAGGGCCTCTTATTCTGTAGACAGCGCACACTTCACACACACTTCAGTATAAGTGAAAATGTTACGCATGCTGATAGACTATTCTTGACGCTTTAGAATATAAAATTTGTACATGCTGATTTCTGAAAACCCTTAAGAGGCATGTCATGATGGATTCCTGTATGATCATGAGATCTCAACATAATCCAGCTCCCTCATGTGGTATCAACTTTCCTACCTGTGACCGTGAGCACCATGCTAGCAACCTGGTAGCCAATGGGATTGCGGGCAACACACTCATAGCGTCCGGCATCGGCAGTGCCCACATCCTTCACCTCGAGGTAACCGTCCTGGCTGATGTGGAACTTGCCACTTTCTGTCACTTGTACACCATCCTGAGGGGGAAAATGTTGCAGGGTAGGGGGAGATGTGAGAGGGATCAGGCCACTGAAAGCTGCCACGTAAATGTCGGAATCAAATTACAAGACAGTAATTAAAAATCTCACTGATGACTTTTTCAGAGCGATTTAAATAAGCTCGAACACATTAAAGATTTCATCATTATTTACCTATGTTAATGCAAATTAATTATTTGTACAGATATTTCTTGGCCCTGCTCCCTTTCAACCACTCAGACACTTGTCTAACCCCATGACCTCTACAGTGCTGAGGTAATCTAACCTTGTTCCAGGTGAGGACAGGTGGTGGCTGACCCTGAGCGCTGCAGGGAATCTGTACATCCTGGCCAGACTCCACCGTCAGGTCCCTTGGAGCATTTGTGAAAACAGGCGTTACTGAATGAGTTAAAACATACACACACACACATATAGGTTAATATTTATGCACCAGTGCTGAAGGTATTGTACATTTAAAGCACATTTTGCAACCAATTACATCAAAGGTATAACTGAGACTTACAGTGTTTGTGTTACACAAGGTGTTAGGTGATGTTTTTCTTTCCTCTATTTCCTCTTTTTTTAAATAATTTTAAGTGAAAACAGCATATGTCCGTATGTGTACAAAGACTGAATAGGTGAATAATCACTAACTGCACCTGGACGTAACCATGCTCAACACACAACAGTGTTGAGCATGGTTACGGTGAGCCTCGGTATTATACTGTATTGTCTGAGATTCAAAATAAAACCTTTTCATAGTCAGCCACCCCCTCGCTTCCCATTTATCAGCCAGCACTGAAATTCCACTGCTATAATTAACTGCCCTTAAATAAAACTGTAAGTGCCTAAAACAAAGGGTTTACTACAATGTACAGAACACAGAATCTAAAGTGCACACATTGTACAGTATGTCAGCATCAAGACAGCACATAAGAAGTATATTAAAAGGACACAAGCATTTCTGTTGAATGGAGCGATACTAAACATCTACACAGGAAACCTCAGAATCACATCCGGTTAATCCCCGTATCACTTTCTCCGTGCTTTGTTAATTCCGCACATTTCCCTTATCTTAAGACATCCGTCATACACTGCCACCACGGCTGTGGGCTTACACAGCGCTTTAAGTGCGGAGCCATTAAACAACATGTACTTTGAGCCATGTTAACAGCCATTACTACATGGAAAACATGGTGTCATCTCAGGATTACAGACTGCCTGCTTTCCTGTGTGTTACCCCGAGCCTGTAATTTCACACGCACGCACACACTAAAATCATTGGCGCACATGAAAAACGACTGCAATGCAACTTAAACATCTCCTTAACAAAACACATGCAAGCACAGAGCTGGGAATGTATAATTCCTCCTGCCTAATGTTGCCATGTAAAGCAAAAACAAGCATGCACACACAGGTCATCACGTATACTTACACCGTAACATTTAATCACATGTGCAAACAAGAAATTAGTTGTGATTGAAGGGTGCTGCACCACTCCTACTCTCTTAACATTAACCACCTGGAACGCCCCGCCTCCTGAACAAACACGTGTTTCAAGAGGGCCTCACAGCATCCTCACTCAATAACCTAATATAAATAGGCTGTTTACGACAGGCATATTTCAGCTGTGACATGTGTCATGCGGGTCCAACACATAACGTAGATGGAGTTACATGGCGCCCTCACCTCTCTGCTGGATGCTGAGTTGCACAGCAATGCGCACGGTCCCCACAGGGCTGACTGCTTGGCACTCGTACTGGCCCTCATCGTGAGCTGCCACCCGAGTGATGCGAAGCGCACCAGTAGACAGGACCACGTGCCGGCGGTCCAAAGGCAATGGACTGCCCCCTCGGGTCCAGGCAATCACTGGCTGCGGATAACCACTTGCCTCACAGGGGAAATCCACCGTGTGACCCTCCAGGACTGACTGGTCCTGCGGCGTGACAGTAAATTGAGGGATCGCTGCAGGCAGAGGGGAAAAAATGGCGTTTCATTTTCTATGCAATCTTGCTGCATGGGAACCTTAACTGTGTTGTCCTCAATTTAACTGGTAAAAAAAAAAAAAAAAAAGAAACTAAAAATGTGTTTTGTCCAAAATACACAGTGAAGAGACATACTAATAATTCCAAGCATCTAGTATTTAGGAGCTGACGTTCAAAGTGAATTCTTAAGTGACAAGAGGTAAATCTCTTTCACTCAGTGAATGAGCACCCTAAATAGATGCCAACAGAAAATCCACAGATAAATCAGGCATAACATTATGACCTCATATTGTTTCAGGCTCCTTTGGGACAACACAATGTTGTTAGTGGAGGTCTCTGGGTCCTATGGGTTGAGGGGAGGGGCCTCTGTGGATCATCCCACAGATACTTGATCAGTTTGACATGTAGTGAATTCAGAGGCCATGTCAGCACCTTGTGTGTTTTTGTGTGTGTCTGTCTCCTGCTGGGAATGGCTGCTGCCATCGAGGAGTGTCATTGCTATGGGGTGGGGGTATCAGGTCTGGGCTTGTGGTACATGTCTATGTAACATCCACACGAATCCCAGGCCCAACAGTTCTCAGCAGAACAGTGAATTTTCAAGATGATCAATGTCAGTGGTCATAATGTTATGCCTGATGAGTGCATATCAGTAGTTTAGATTCTGATGCGTTCGAACGCTGTCCGTAAAGTGATGTGGGATGACGAAGGCTCCTCGTTGCTTTATTTAAACTTATTTTCCCTATGACATTAGCGGTCTTGAACAAGAATTATGACAATAGCACTAAAGTATTTTCATCACCTTATAATAACTGATCTGCTCTAATTCACTCATCAACTCAATGCCTCAACACATTTATTTAAGTTTAATAAATGATTTACCCTGGACAATGATATAAGCTGTGGCATGTATGGTGTCGACATTATTAGAGGCAAAACATGTATATTGTCCTCCATCTGCCTGGACCACATTCTGGATATAAAGCCCTCCGGAGGGGGTGATGTTGATGCGAACGTCGTTGGGCAGGGGTGTCCTGTCTCCCTTTGTCCAGGAGACTCTAGGCTGTGGCTGGCCTGTGGCACTGCACTCCAGTGTCACGCTCTCTCCCACCAGGACCTCAGTGTTCTGGGGTTGAATCACAAAACTTGGTCGCGCTGAAGGAGTCAACACGTATAGAAGGGGAGAGAGGAGAGATGAATTAGATAACAGTATTTGCCATGCGTGTCTCTGGTTTGACTAACTTCAGTGTCGTAGGAAGTGAGTAATAGTTTAAAAGCAATGGAAAACATGGTCACATTTGAAAAGTCAGTTGAGGCTAAAAAAACATTCTTTAGCGCTGACCTGCTTCGCTATGTTTGTCATAAAATGTGGTTACATTATGTCCATATTTGGCCAGTGATTACGGTGCAGTGAGAAGAAGTGTGTAAACAGAGGGACCTGAAGTTTACAATGACACACAGACAGGAAATGCACAACATCTGCTCTCAGAAACTGTTGATGACCTTTGGGTCATCTGAACGGCGGCATGCTAATCTCCCACGGTGGCATGTATGTATGACAGAATAGAAGACAGGAAGAAAGTAGAGCTGCAAAGACAGGACAGAATGTGCTTGTGTGGGTCTGTGTATGCGAAGAGACAATTTCACATGACAACATGCGGGTTTGCACTCAGCTAAGTGGGACATCCCAGTTATTTGACCTGCTGAACTCTGAAGATAATCTCAACAGTACTCAGAGTGCAGACAACACTCCTACATGCAGGTTAAGATTTAAGTAGATTAAACTGGTTTAGGCTTTTCCACCCCCAGGTACACACAGATATCATCAGCCAAGAGCTTAATATTCTATGCCAAGTTCTAGCTTTTCTCTGGGATCTGGATCTTTTTCCCTGGACATTGCTATTACAGACTTTTCTCAGTTAAATAGTGCCTAAAATGATATAATGATATTGAAAGCAGTCACTTACAGGGGGCTCCGAAATATCGCAGTGTGACCTGTGAAGTCTTGACCTCCCCTGCAACATTTTTGGCCATGCATTGATAGACTCCCTGATCCGTTTCCCTGGTGTCTTGGATCATCAGTGTCCCATCTTCCAGCAGGTTCAGACGACTGTCATCACGCATATTTAGAGCATTGCTACAAGGAGGGTAAACAAATGAATAGCACATTTTAAACAATATATTTACACACTGTGCTTCCTTAAAGTTCGATAAAATCCCTGCTAATTCTTTCAGTAACAACTGCATAATTATTAGCACAAAATATATACAATATCAATGCCAATAGCAGGACCCAATTTTTAAAACCTAAATATTACATAATTAACACAGCCTTAACATTTATTGGCTTACTTGTTCCTGAGCCATATAATCTGTGGTTTAGGATTGCCTTCGGCCCTGCAGGTGAAGTAGACAGTGTTTCCTGATGTAACATCAACATCCTGGGGCTCTGAGGTGATCCTGGGTACCTCTGGCAAAGGAAAGAGACAGTAGAAAGGGAAGATAATCATACAAATGAAGAGGAAATCATGTGCGTCATCAGTCGCAGTTGAATCAGTCCTCCAGTAAATGTGTCTAGTGGTTCCATGCAGGCGGACAAGATGATATCTCTGCACATATTCAGGGACAGTTAGGGCAAGCTGTAGAATATTCTCTGGAAATGTTTCCTGAGCCACATTATACAAATATCACTGATCACACTGATCCGAAACCAAAGTGTGGATAGATGGTTATTATTATCTTAAACAAGCATGTGTTTATCTAGACACATAGAGGAACATGAACAAAATATTCCATCTCTTAACACTGTATAGTGCTACACTATACAGTAAAAATTAACCGGTGCCCCAACAGAGAGGCAATAAAAGAAGCCCCTGAACTCATCTGCCAACATGCAGCACACACTCTGTCTGAGACCCCTGCCCAACACACTTAGTGTACATATGGTAGACACATTACAGAAGCACTCCTTCACACAATCCTCTCCACTCTGCGAACATTGAGAACAGGCCATGGAATTGGGATAAACCGGAGTGTAAATCGGAAGTAACCAAACCAAATAAGAAGATTCTACAATCCTGAATAAGAGCTCATCTCTCCTCCGATTACTTGCAAGTGCAATAGCCTGAAATCTCTGTTTATAGTAACAAGTCCTCCATTAAAGCCAAATGCAAAGGCAAGCTTGGCTCATTAGATACCACTTGTGCTGGGAGATAATGCTTCATGTAAAGGTGGGCAACTGTTTTGACAGCTGTTCAACCTAATGTTCATTGTTCCGACCTGCTGACAGGGGGAGAAGGAGAATAAGAGGGCAGGGGAGGAGGGGGAGCTAGCCATTTTTTAAGCACACATTCTTCCCCTGGTGCCTTACTATGTAGACAGATGGGGTGGAGGGAGTTGCACTGAGCAAGAATGGGCAAGTTGGGGCCATCGAATTAGCTGCTGAGATTTAAATGTGGTTGAGTTACAATCAGCTGCCAGCTCGCCTGCCTGCCTGGCTTAGTATTTAGGGGGAGCTGGAGGAAACTTAGACAGCTGGATTTACTGTTATGGGAGCTAAGTGTTTGTTACAGAACCTGACTCTCACCCAAACGTTCAAAAAGCCACTTATCGACTCATCAAAAACATTTCAGCATCGGGTTATCCAAACACATTTTTCTTCACAGTAATGACACAGGCTGTGGACCCTGCCGTCACACTCTTCCTTGCAGTCACGCCTGCACACACGCACACACACACACACACACACACACACACACACACCCCACACATACACACACAAACAAACAGCACCCTCATTTCATAGACGAACAGCGCAGCTGTCGGTGGCCTGATCCCGGAGACCACAGGCCAAATCCAGGGAATCCTGACTGACTCACCCAGACCAGAGGCACTGCAGCTGTTGTCTCAAACAGCTGGGTGTCTGCAAGCCTCAGACACAAAGAGAGGATACACCTGTGAATGTGTCTGTGTGTAGGGGTGTATGCATTAGACAGGATGACTTAGCATACCTGCTATTTGAAAGAAGTAATGCTGGAGGTTTTTTCCTATGAATAAAGCATCTATAGTTAAAGTAAGGAATGTAACTTGGTTAAGATTCAGTAAATTTATTTTTCATTACGTAGACAGAGTATTTCCTTAACAAGCCATCTCTTTGAACACATGTTTCTTTCTTTTACGAATATAAACAATTTTTCTTTTTCTCAGTACCACAGTTGAGTTCCTCAGCAGTGAGTGTTGCCACTGATCGGCCTTGCAGACGACTGGGGTAGTCGCAGGTGGCAGCAGCCTGGGCATTGCCCGATTCAGCATACTGCTTCAGCAGGTCAGCCAGCCACAGCAGCTCACAGTCACAGTTTAACGCATTGGAATCCAGTCGCCTGAACACAAAGACAAAGCGGCAAATGGGATCATGGCCTGTAGATGAGGGATACAGTACATACGACATGGAACTGTGGTGTTGTGCATGCGGCAGTGTTATGTAACCTCCCTCTGGCAGTTTATTAATTGTAAATGCCAAATCCAGCCCAGCTCAGTCCAAACAGATGGGCTCAGCAGGACCATGTCAGAACACACACTCTTCCCGCTGTGGGAAACGTTCTCTCTACTTGGCTTAATCTTCTGGTAATTGGTCCAGGTTTCACTTCCTCTATGATGTGTCCATTACCTACAACATTTCCTCCATTGTCACTAGCAATATTTCACATTGGTTTTATCAGTAAATCGTAAATATAGATATGCATCGATCAGCCACAACATTATGACAGTATGACTAACATTAACCATCTTGTCCCAGTTCTTCTGGGAAATGTGTGGACCTTAAATTCATATGTAGTACTCACCTAGACCACATCAGAGACCCCCACCCCATAGCATAACACTCGCAGGATGCAGCCTGACACAGACACGCACACAACTAAAAAACACATGCAGCACAAGGTGCTGACCTGGCCTCTAATTCACTAGATCCCAAACTGATCAAGTATCTGTGGGATGATCCACAGAGGCCCCTCCCCTCAACCTCTATGACCCCCCACTAACAACAACTGAGGACACCCTCAGAAGGCCCATGTTCATTCTGTGATGAGTCACAACTGTTTTGGAGGCACAAGGGAGACCTACACAATATTAGGAATGTGGTCATAATGTTACGCATGCTTGATCGGTGTATACAGTGAACAGACTCTGGATTCTCCTGGAAACTCTTTCTATGCACAAGGCCTTGGAGAAAACAATGGCATAAAACAATGTGTGACTGTCCTTCAATATCTGGTGCCTGGTTTTACAGACAGAAAGTCTCATGCTGTAAGAGTCCTTATTTTTACAGTTAAGGAAAATCTTGCAACTTCTGTACAAGATTGATAGTTGAAATGTCACAACCTTTGCGGCTCATTACACCCTGCCCAACAATACTGAATAGAAGGGAGAAAAGAAAATCTCAGGGTAGGACTGCTTACCTTGCTGCCAAATCAAGTAGTGAGGGTTGCATGTAATAATAAAAAAAGGGATAAACAAACCCCACTTGATAGTGAACGTTATCGGGATAAACTACAGACTTAAACTGTTAAAGTGTTGTAGGAATGCATTTTCACACAAATGTCTCTGGGGTTGATGGAGTGATTTCCACTTACAGTCGTTTCATGGCCTGAAGATGAGTGAAGGTTCCTGGGACTAGCTGGGTAATTCTGTTGTTGTGCAAAAACCTGAGGGAGAGACAGAAAAACAATTACCTCATGACTGTGTTGCTAGTTACACCTATTTGCATATATTAATATGGCTTGTAAATGTATCAAATGTCTATAAACATTGAGGTCCATAAATGAAAAATCCTTAAAAATAAGGAATTCATATTATTTAATAATAAGAAGAAAGAACTACAAATATGACATGTGATATAAAGCAATGGCAGTGTAAATATTCAACAAACTGAGTTAGTGTGTTTTTCCATCTGCCAAACAGGACAAGAAATATGATGATATTCCCTAACATGCTATGACGGCTCATGACCCTGATGAGGTGCATTCCTCGTCTAAAAGCAGATATCAAAAAACACATTTATGGATGTCTCTGCCCCAAAAATACAGCTACGCTGTTCTTCTTGAAATTTAATTCTTCAAAATTGTTTGATTTAACTGTTTATGTTGCCCTCAGGAAAACGACCTACTGATAAAGCTCTCCGTCTGCTTTGACTGTGTCCATGGAGATATTCCCCAACAACAATAGAGTGCGCACCTGGGAATTCCTTCCTTCCCCTTTTCCTCATTTTTTTGCAGGTGTCGTTCCATCTACTCACCCTCACAGACTTGGAAATATGGATATACCACGCAGCCATTGGCTCATAAAGAATTAAACAAGAATTTAACAAGAGTTAAACATCTGGTGGAGAGTTTGTACAGGCAGGGTTTCATCACATCTGCATGTTGACAAGAAAGATTACTTGAAAAGTGCTAAAGCACAGGCGCACAGTGCATGTCTGCATGTATATATTGTTGGTACGGCCCATGAAAATAGTTTTGAAATGTCTAACAGGCAAACATTTGACGCTCTATTTTTGTGAAGCTACTGTGTTGGCATTGTTTGATCATTTCTTCACTAAAACTCAAGGCAGTGGCTAACCAGCTGTGTTGAGTTTCCCTCTGTACTTCACACACTGATGAATATGGATCAACAGTTACTTTCTGTGAATGATTGTGGTACAGAACTTAGAGAAGACATCTAAATAGGTGGTGTTCAAGAGGCTGGACACAGGAATGCATTTCAGACTAATCACAGCCATTGTGGTCTGCTCGGCCGTGACATGTAGTTTAATTTCTGAGGAGGTGCACGTCAGGCTACACTGGCAGCTAGCTATGCCACAGAAACGCACTGCATAGAAATGATGTGTAAATACAAACCACGCTTTATGTGCATCAAACACAGTGGACAAGAGGCTGGTATATATCATCATCATTCATCATTTAAAGGTCTTTTAAAAGTTTTTTAGATCTGTTTAGAACTTACAGTCGTTCCAGCTTTGGTAGATGGGTGAATGATTCTGGTTCCAAAGACTCAATGTTGTTGAAGTGCAGATACCTGGAGGACAACAAAAAAGAAACAAAGCAAAGTAAAACTGAATTACATAATTCCAGGAGTAGATTCTAGGACGTGGGTATATAAAACGACAGGAGTTATACTGGCTTCCCTGTTCCTGGTACTTCACATTAGAGCAATGATATAACTGAGAAACAATAACATTACCTTGCTCAAGATGAGTCCAAAAAGACAAGGAATTTCCCATTAAAAATATATTATTCATTATTTTTATTTATAGCTTATATACTGTATATGTGCTATAAAAACCTGAAGATAATGCATACAGGTGAAAACCAATTAAAAATTATTTGAAATTATCTGATGGAATGCAAAACATAACATATGCTCTGTTAGGAAGATTTGTTGCACAAATCAAAAACATGCTAACAAGTAAAAGGTTAAGGAAATGAAATCCAACGGATGGTCACATGGTAACTGTAAGGGTTCAGATGGGATTTGTCTTGTTCAGAGGTAAAGCGACAGTGAAAGCAGCCGAGAAAAACAACAAAACAGACACACATGGAAAGACTAACGCAGCATAGGAAGTAAAATAAAATGCAATACTCCTGTGTGCTGTGGTTTTACAAGCCAATGCATATATTAATTGCCAATATTATGTAACTGGCTGTTACATAATAACATATATTAACACAACACATATTTTAAGAGTTGCCAAAACAGGAAAAACAACCCAAAGAAGAGAAAGACAATATTAAACTAATTCCAGAGTTATTTAATATCAACCCAAGGGTGTATAACCATTCCCTACCTATCATGTACTATATAATTAAGCATTTGAATTATAGACTGTAATAAGGCAAAAATATTCAGCCATGGTCTGCATAAAGAGAAATAGAGGATATACTACTGCTGTTTTCACATTTAAGACTATCATGTTACCACACACCTTGCTTACAGACAAACCCTGGGCATGCAGATAAAACAGCAAGACATTGTGAGTCACATAAGACTTAAGCTTAAGACTTACAGCTTTGGCATCTGCTGGTGGTGATGGAGAATTTTGTTATTGAGCATATGCAATGTGACTAAAAAGACGTCACCCACACTGAAAACCAATTACTACTGAAATTCAAAACAGCTGCCTGGCCTGGACTCTTTATTCTGTGAATTAGCCATTTGGTCTATGTTAATGGGGTTAGAGGGAAGTGCAATAAGTCACATTCAAGAGTACAGAATGCCTAAATTACTGATGAAATTAACATATTGTATGTCATATCGATATATTGTGATAATTTTTCACTATTCTACAAAGACCATCGTGCAGTGACGACAGAAATGTATATTGCGAAACTACAAATCACATTTATAGCATCAATCAGCAATTTACTGAGGTTTTCTTGTCACGCATGCTTGAATCATGAAAGAGTGTTTTGTGAAAACAGCATAGTGCTAACAGGTCTTGAGTATCATGACTTATGGGAAGAGATTGAATTTCATCACACAAACTAAGTATACACATAACAGGTTTCTCACAAATAAATACAGCAGGTTACGAAAAATCAAAGCAGAAAGCGGCTTTCTGCAGCAGGACAGACACAGTCAAGCTTTTTGCTAGCGCACAAGCTCCGAGCGTAGCACAAGACTGCTAGCTGTACTAGCAGCTCTGGGCCAGGTATCATGCCTTAAGCTTCGCAACGGGGTGGCGCATATCTGTCATAGTGACCAGAAGACATGTGACTCATGCAAAAGGGCAGAGGGAGTTTACATAACACACAGGGGTGCGTGCACACATGGCATGCATGGTGGAGGTAAAAAAGTGCACAGATTAACTGTAGGCCGTGGTGGGGGTGGGGGACTGGGTGTAGGGAGGCTGTGTCACTGTAACAGATCTTTTTCATGGCAGATATTTTGACTTGTCCCAGCCAGGAAAACAAGGGTGTATTAATGAGGACTCGGTTCCATTAAGAGTCAAACTATGTGAACCGGTCTCATTGAACCAGCTCACGTTAAACTCTTCCAAGTGGAACGCAGCCATCATTCATACATCTGTGCTTCCCCTATTGTGGAAAGTCAACATGTCTGACATGGAAAGGGTCTAAGAAAACTAAACAGAGCTATCATGATTCCTGTGTAAGGTCTACACAGTAAAGTAAAAATGCTTGGCACTCTTACGTCATATGAATTATTACCATGTGGACCTTGCCAGGATTCATTAATTGTTTAGAGCAATCTTTCGGAAAAGGAGGGGATTTTACAGATGGAGAGAAGTAGGTAGGAGGAGGAGCAGGACTGCGAGCAGAAAGAAAGGGTGGCTGAGGAAGTAGGTCACTTACAGTTGCTCAAGAGAGACAAGCCCCTTAAATGCTTGTCTGTCAATTGATTGGATTTCATTCTTGTACAAATAGCTGAAAGGAGAGATAATCAGTAACATTAGTAACAAACACACACACACAGGATCATCTAAATTCTACCTGGTTAACTGACAGAAATAGAAAGTTTGATCAAATAACAGATTGATTTCATGCCATTTTCAATTCTAGGTAAAGAATGTATGTCTACAGCATGTTTGCTACAGATAGAAATGTTGACACATTTAATCCATGAATCATGGTGCGTATCAAACTATTGTGATTCGTCAAGCACAGAGAACAAAGAAAACATTTTGAGTAAGAGGCTGAGGAGGTCGGGTATGGAGTTGAAGATTTGTAGTACGCCAATGGAAGAGTGACACAAAAGGTGAAGCGAATGAAGGCTGTCATATTGAAAAGGTGTGCTAATGGTTGGGACCCACAGACACTGTCAACATTTAGACAAGAAGGGGCTTGTTACCAGAGTCGACTCCATGGCTGCCTGAACTACTGACACTTTATAATATCAACACATGACAAGTAAGCAGTAAAGCAAGGTAATTGAACTCCTTGTGACTTTTACATGAAAACATATATTATGAAAAGCTAATGAGGCCTATGCGAGTGTTGAATCTTGTGCATGTTTTCTCTCCATTACAGTTCCAGAAATGTAAAACTAGACGAACTACAGCTTAGGGCTGTCTGCCTTTTATTCTGGCCTCTCTTTATTTCACTCTCCACCACTGCTCTCATCGTCAGAGTTGGTAAACCTCATATCCCCATACAGCACAAGAGACACGGTGTAGAAAACTAAACATCTCTTGTAAATTTTATAATCTGTCTTTCTCAAAACCTTCAGGATTCTTATCATAGATGACAAAAAGAGAATAGCAAAAACAAATCTATAAGCAATACATATGATACATTAACAAAAATTAAAAATCTACAACCAATGACACTGCTTTCTTCATGTTGTCATTACCTTCTACTAGGAAACAACCCACATTAAATTTGTTGTGATAATGGATTTTCAGCCAATAATTACACACTTCCCATGCCCACCCACAGCTTGTCTCAAGTCGCTCCACTGAGAACTATTCTAGAAGTATTCCTTACTATTCTAGAAGTATTCTTAACTACTCTAGAAGTTGTTATGAATGCACGGTCCAAAATTAAATCTAAATGGCATGTTACCAGACTCATATTGCGATTAGAATTGAATTTGGCTACACCAGACTAATACTGTGGAGGATCACACGGGCAAGGAACGCCCTCAAAACAAGGTGACAGCATCTGCTTTCTGTGTGAATTTCTGTTTACTCAAGGCTGAACTACTCAAACACATTCAGAGAGTTGAGGACACAGTGAGGAGTGCATAATGAGTTTTATCTCAAAACGTATTCATCAAACCCCTCCTCAGTAAGATGAACATACATAAACTTGTAAAGATGTCTTTGGCCAGTCCACAATCTGCTCCCTACTCTTATGTGTACTCTTTATGTGAACTGCAAATATCTATGAAAATACTAATTATTGTACTAACAGTTGAGCCTAATGTGCTATGTAGCTAGAACTGAACTGAATATATATAAAAAAATACATTCAGATGGGTAGCCCATACCTGAAGTAATGAAGATGATGTATTTATTAATAATACAAATACATACAAAATTAAGTATTGTATTACAGAATGAGACTACTTGTATTACAATCAGCATACAGTATGTAATTATTTTTCGCTTAATTTTGCATTTATACAATTATTATTGGCTGTTAAAGTATCCTATTGATCACAACAAACTCATGATTATCTCAGAAATTCCACACTGTTGCATTTTTAACTATAACATTTCCATGTTGGAAGTGTCTGGAAAAAACAGCAAAATCAAAAAAACAAACTGTGGTCCAGAAGTATAGTGACAGCACACTAAACGCACTGTATGTATGGCTGCAATCCTTGCATAAATGTGAATAGCAGCTGTGTGCGGCCTTAGTGTGTCTCTGTTCAAGTTTTGCATATGAGGAACTTGATTGGGAGATGATGACTCCAATCTCTAGTGGCTTCAATTCAGCGACCAGATGTTGTTAAGAGGTATTAACTGTCAAACGTAGGGTACATGTTACGCTTCAAAAACTTGCACAAACAAAAATGTACAGTATTTCACATTACATAACCTTACATTCATACATTAAAAAAAAAATGCGTGCTTTGCCTAAGCAACCTTACACAGACACAGTAGATGCAAAGCACCAGAATAATTGGGAAAGGGTAACATAAACAGGCAAGTGTTTGCACTAACTGATATGTTTGCCATTTACTGACTTGTTTATGGAGGCAGTTGTAGGAGGGAGGGGGCTATTGCATAGAGCCGCCCGGCCATTAGGTTTTTAGGATGTGAAAGATGACAAGGGAAGGCTTTGCTAAGAAGAAGTGAAGAGGTCAGTTGGGGGATGTAATCTAACCTCCAGCTATAACACACTGAATCATCAGGAAAGGGGGAGGGTGAAAACACACCTCAGCCTAATCACAAAGGTTGGGGCAATGTTAGAGGCTTTAGACCATCAGTGCTTTAAAGTGAGAGATGCTCTGTAATTAAAATAGTTACTAAACAACTACTGGATTTAATTACAACATGAAGAGGCAAAGAGAATGTGTGTGTTTGTGTGTGAGTAGAAATGCTCGTACATCTTCTCTCTTATTGGGTACAACTGAAAAAGTCAGTACATTCCATGGAGATTGTTAAATGTGGTGTACACGAACACCACTTGACTAAGTTATTTCAGTACCCTCCGTGGTGTTTTATCCGATTGCTCAGGATCTTATCCTCACCAAGAGTCCACTTCTAGTTGAACTTCACCTTTCAGACAAATGGCCTCACATGGTCTCCCTTTTATCCATCACACTTCACAGTATGAGGCTATTGTGGCCAAAAATCTCTTGGCTTTGATCAGTCTGTCTGGAGCACTTTGTTCCACGAGGCTTGGTCTTTCCCTGTATCAATTAGCAAATAATCGCAGATTGCTTTGCTTAACAAATGTGTGGCATATTTGAACAAGAAGACGTGTGACCCTTTTTAAAACAACATCAGTACACTTTACTCAAATATGCCACAAAAGCCAACAATTTCCATGAGATGTGCTTACTTTTTCCACATGTGAATACAACATCTTGTATCAGGTGTTCATTATTAGCAGTCCAAAGATGGAACAGTACGCTACGCTACTTCTTTCCCAGAAACACAGACCTTCAAAAAGACTCAGTTGTGGCGTTTCTAGCGTATTGTATATGCGCCATCAGACTGACTTATGTGGACAACTAGTTTGCCTAATCAGAAACAAAAGAAAATATGAGGAGATATTTGAAGTTGAAATGTATAATGTAGAAAAAAGGGAAATCATATATAACAAAGCTGAAATGAAATCATATTGAAATGTGTGTGTTTCTTCTCACCAGAGCAGAGGCCTTAGTGGGCTGATTATTTGAAATGAGAAAAACAGGCACAAAATGCCACAAAAACCCTGAGGTCACACACTTCTGTTCCCTCTGCCTCTATGTCACAACATCCAAACACATTCTGTACATAAGCACAGAGGATCAGACTAAAGGAGACCTTTCATTGAATCAGTTTCTATGAACAATACTGAAACACTGTGACTGTCTGAGAAGTTTGGCAGTATGGCCAATCCTTCATTTTCATAGCCAATAATCAATCAGTAGGGCACATGTCAGCATACTTTCTCTTCTACTAATTAAATGAATCCTTTGCCTAATAAGCCTACCAGAACAAAGAGAATGCCATATTGTCTCAAAATGTGCCACTTAAACTAAAAAACAGACAAATGTCAAGGGAACAACTTACAGATATTTGAGGTTTTCCAGGTCTTCAAATGCCCCCCTGGGGATCCTTCGTATATGATTGTTGTTGAGGAGGCTATGAGGAAAAGAACCAACACAACATGAATATATCTGTCTGTACAGCACTAATACCGGGCATGCCACCAGTTCAAAGACGGGAGACTTTAAGATGTGTTATTGTTCAGTCTGTGGGCCTGCAACCTGAAACCAAGAAGAGCTTTTCAGGATACAAATCCCACAAAAGACACATGGTTGGATGACTAATAGGTATTTAGAGGATATTTAGCACTTTGCATTTAAGCACCATATGTACGCCCTGCAGCCTGGGGTGCAGAATTCACATATACAGTCAAAAAGGTGGTCATCTCAGCATGCTGATGCAGGCTCACATTCTTTATGTTTTACTTGCAGTCCATAGTTCATAACCATGTTTAGCTCGTACTGTATGTCACTACTAAGCTTATATTGGCATTGCAATGGCCCTGATCTAGAAGGCTGGACATATGATAAACAGGCCTGTGGCTGGAAGTGAAAAAAAAAAATATATATATATGATTATGTGCTGCCCGACATGTGTGAAACCGCAGCAGAGTAGACAGAGCATAAGCCAATGTCTGCGTAACACAAAAGGTGGTATTTATTAAAAAGAAAATCACTCATCAGAGTGATGCTTTATGGAAACAGGTTTGATACATTCAGGGGAAGTTTTCTTATTTTAAAATATCTCACTGAAAAAAATGAGAGACAAAGACTTACAGTGTGTTGAGGTTCTGTAATCGCCTGAAGGAACCTGGTTGTAAGTCCTTGATTTTGTTGAATCTCAGATCTCTGCAAAAGAAAGAACAAAGGGGAATACGTTCACATGCCAGAAAGAAAAACAATCATATTTAGGGGAAAGCTGTCGATAATACATCAGTCATACTTGGAAGATTCCTGACTATAAATCAGAGCCAACTCACAATAATGTTGTAAGATAATTAGGCAGATTACTCATCTCACATGAATGTCTTTGTCTAGTTTTTACCACGAGAGCAGATTTAAATAACATCTGACCCACAAGCACAAGTCTAGTTGCTACAGCCAGCAGCATTCAAGACATTTCTACTGCAATGTTCCAGTTTAATTTGGGTGTGTGATTATGACAACATATCTTGACAAGGCACTAATCACTGTTGATTTTACAACAATAGACTTGTCATGCCATTAGTGTGAGAGCCTATAGTGCAGCTAACCATGTGAACGTAAAATCATTAACCCGTTTATAATTAGCAGCCACGTGTTATGTTATTTTTGTGAAACTTAAGTAAATACCCCATTATGAAATCTGAGCCTTGAGCAGAAATGTCACTGAAATGAGGAAAGATGGAACAACTTTAAGCTTCCTATTGTAGAAAGCACAACTCCCCCACTGGAGCTGGGGCTGTCTATCAGCATTCTTGTTAGCCAATGACCTTGCAAAGAAAGTGATCTGAGCCTGGGTCACAAGAACATAACATACTTCACTGATTATGCAAAACCACCAGACAGAAGCATGATGAGGGCCTCGAGATGAGTCTTTATTCATTGTACGAAAAAAATAACACTTTTTTGTTTCTGTTAAATGATGTGGAACGCAACCTTTCGTGCAATTAAATCAATCTCCATCCAAGCAAACAGATTTGATTTAGATGCTGTTTTTTTCCATCAGCTGAGTGTCCATCTTGTCTGTTCCCTTTGATGTACGAACACCACGGACGAACGTCACGTAGCTATGCATTCCTAAGTTTTTGTTTTCCTATATTTCTCTCTGAAAATGTGGGCCAAATAAAAAAAAAAACTCAACAGATTTCATAGCCTGTGAGATGTGTGTCTGAAAAAGCCCTCACATGTGGATCTAATCAGAGAAAGTCTAACTTTTTCATATGCTGGCTTCCTTTCATATAGTCTGTGAGATAGTGCAAGAATGTACTCTAAGAACTGCTCTGTGACGGATATATTTTTGGGGAAGATTCTTGGGATTGTTGTGCTTGGTGTCTGTGTGAGACACTTCTTGATGTCAAAGAAATACCTAAATTTAGGGATGCCAGAAATACGAGTCTGAACCACCACCAATAATTTCCTGAATTTCTGTGTACAGATCCAGATGACTGGGTTTAGGCTGTCTGTGACTTGTTGCCACTAAACACATATATGCACAACCCACGGTAGACATGTCTGATCAGCTGACTTATACTACACTTTTTCCATTCTGCAGGTTATTGTTCATTATTCGTACACTGGTACCTACAGTACCACAGAAAAAACACATCGACAATTTTGCCATATACTTGGTACTTAATGGAGTATTGGTTCTCATGTCATCCCTACTTTAAAGACCTGGAGCGTTGCTACAACTACCTTCGACCAAACCATAAAATCTCACATTCAGATACTTGGATTAAGTATTTGAATCTAAGAAAATGTCTATGTCAAGAAACACTTTAAATGAAAACAGACGAGAACGTAGCATGGAAAGAGCCCACATGGCACCCTTAGTTAAACGTCTTTCTCCAGGCAACAGGCCCATGCTGAAGAGTGCACTGTCCAGACATGCAGAGGCAGAGACTGCCCTTCGTACTCGCCTCCAGCTCTAAGTGATGAGAACAAGGCACGTAGCAAGCAGAGCTACGTGCTGATTCAGGTAGCGCTGCTCGGAGGTGCAAACATGAAAGCAACGGTTCGGATTTCCGACGAAGCAACCAAGTCCCTTATGCATTCCTTATGATCTACTGCTGGCAGAAAGAAAAACATGTCATCACACACACTGTGTTGTGTGAACTAAAACCCGCTTAACAGATAGCCAGACTACGCTCACAACTGAATCTGTGAATCAATGGGAGATTGTTAAGTGACCAGCCGTAACTCTTCCCGGTGGCTGGCTGTTATTTTAGCTTGGCTGCAATAACTGTGTCTCTTTGTAAAGAAGGTTCAGTAAGGACAAGCAAAGTTCTGTCTGTGTCTGCGGCAGCAGGGTAAAGCATCAACTGTCAACGGCGAGAGGGAAGAGACCCAACTGACCAGAAAGTCCTGGAAGTATTTAAATTGGTGACATCAGCTCCTCTGTGAATCTTGCATCCAAAGAGAAGGAGCTTCGCCGTGGAAAGGAAGCACTGACAGTCTGAGCTGTACTTTGTTTGTTTGACTGTTTTGACTGAGATTTTTGTAGCAAAACTCTATCCGTCATATTCTGAAACCCATCTACACGACTCACACTTCCTTCCCCTGCAGAGCGATATAGTTGTTCAAAGACACAACTAATCGATTTGTCCTGCTCTACCTTGTTGATTTCTTAATCCGATCAAGTCATTTTTAAAATGATCAGATGGGATCGAGCACCTGATCTGCCCTACACCAAAGCTAAACCTGAACACATTTGCCATGTGTTGGGTACTACACTGTATCATGGGTCTTTTCCCTTTAAGAGACGTGGCCCAGTGTCATGTGTGTGTAATGTAAGTGACTGTGTATTTATTGGAAAGTGAGTGAAAGCCAACCCTGCTAAAAGCTCGCCGCACGAAACTGACGTGGCTGCCTGTAAACGGGGTAAAAATGGCGACGTCATTTTATGTTGCTGTAGAGGAGAGTGCTAATCTGCCGGTCTGTTAAAACAAAAGCTCTGGTTGTCTGGTCACTCTCTCTCCTTTTTCCTCCTCACTGTGAAAAGCAGAGGTATCCCTGGCGTGGTACCGAGCAGTGACTCAGGGACCGTAAGGCACCAATTGTGAAACTGGGCAAGAATGCCAAAGCAAAAATGGACTTTGTTGTTGTCACAAAGCTGATCTTTGGTGATTCTGAAACAGGCACAGAAACAACAGAGAGAGACGCATGGGATACATTCAGTCAACCAAGTGTTTGTAAACCATCCAACTTGAGGCAAATGCAGTGTGATCACCAATCCATTACACAGTTTGCTTAACATTCCAGGCTTTTTGTTGCAGGACATTTGAAAGCGGCCAGTTCACTCCTAGAAATATGGTTTTATGACAGAAAGAACAACAAAA
Source organism: Mugil cephalus (assembly GCF_022458985.1). Lineage (NCBI taxonomy): Eukaryota > Metazoa > Chordata > Actinopteri > Mugiliformes > Mugilidae > Mugil > Mugil cephalus. Next base: position 2,757,746 of record NC_061786.1, on the reverse strand, counting down.
AAGTAAGTAAAGTATCAACCCTGCAAAGGCCTGACAGACTCTTTTAGGTAATACAAACTTTCCTTGGAAGAAGAAGCCTTGGGAGCTTGACTAATAAAAATAGATAATCTGATTTATTACTGAAAAGAGAGGGTTTCCAATAAACAAATTTATCCACTAAAGATGGTACACTCATGATTTAACATGCCAACTGATAATAAGAAAATATTTTTTTGACAAAAAAGCCCAACTTCTACAATTTTAGCGTTACGTTTGGTTGTGCTGCAACTTTTTGTGTCTCAGTAGTATGACCTAGACAATGATGAGAATTGCCCTGCAGGGGTTTGGACAAGGGGTCGCGACTGTCAATGTGTGCAGGCTATTTATGGACAGAGCTCCAGCCCAAACACGAGACTTGAACTACTTATTTATCAGTGATTCAGTATAAATATTAACATGCCAGGAGCTTAACTGAATCATTAAAGATTTATTAGACTACAAACACTTGCAATCCTCGCCTAATATGTGAAGAGACCAGACTGTGAAGTTAACACAAAAAGGAAACACAATGACAGCAAGGAAATCACAGAGCTAGTATGCAGCTTCTGCCAATTCCCTCAGTTTAACGCTCACTTTACAATGTTGTTGCGTGTCCAACTTTAGGTTGATAAAAAATACTATTTTACCACAAGTCACTGGTCTGCTGTAAGATCAGTAAGCGATAAAAAACAAGTTTGGCCGTGTGGCTAGTTCCACCACCAGAAGTAGATACAGCTCTTCTGTAGCACAGCGACAACAATGTACCCAACAAATCCCGCATACACACATTAAAAACAGAAGGCAGAACCAGTTGGCATGCAAGATTAAATGTGCACACGGATCTTCACATTAAGACAAAAATCGCCAACACGCTAGCTGGAAAATGTGCACCTGTTGAATAATCAGCCATACCTCCAGCACTGCCACTCATGTGCATCAACAGAAAATGGAATATAACTGACTCGTGTGTGCACTGACACAGCAATCAAATATCACATGGCAGTGAAAACAGGTACCGTACAACTGCTGCAAGGACACTGTAAAAGGTTACTGTAAAAAAAAATATTTTGGCCGCTACAACAAGTGAACCTGTCTGCTGCTACATTCAACCAGCATCCGAGTGCCATGTGTTCCCCTCTCCTCTCATTCTCTCCCTCTCTAGTTAAGGGACCCCTTTAGCTTTCTGACACATGCCCGCATGAACTTGCCAAGGACTCTCAGGCGGGCGTGAGTCATTCTTAGTTAAACAAGAACATTGCTGGCTCTTCACTTGGTAGGAGAAACAGTGAACCAGAATGTCCAAACATGGCTGCAAAAACCCATCCTTTGTGAAAATGACAGGGGCTTGTTTGTTGTGGAAGGAGAGCTGGTGGACAGGAAGCGTGGATTTAAATTGCCACAGCATGTGCCATTCGAACGGGTAAACACGGTGGTGGGTCATTACAATTAAAATCAGCTGAACATGAAATGAGTAGATGAAATGATTCTTGAGCAGAAAAAAAACTTCGTCCACTGTTCCATCTCGGACCAGGCAGTGAGCCTGGTCCGTTGTTCACCAAACAACAGACCAGGCTGTGTGTTTGTTACCAGGTTTCTACATTCATAACAGATAAAACTTCACTCCACTCCAGGCAATCTCGAATGCCATGGCAGCTGACTGAGCTTATAAGTACTTGTACACCGCACCTCATCATCTCATTTAGCATTGATTTAACCTTTTAGTGATAATACATTTAGTAAAATCAGATGATAACCGAACAACCAATATGTTTCAACCACTTTGATGTCTTTGACTATGACAAATGACAAAGTGGTCACATTTAAAATAAAAGAAATCAGCATCTAGTCAATATAAATTCTCAAAAGCTAAATGAGAAGAAATGGTAAACAGTGTTCTTCCAAGTTTTCTCCAAATTTGACTATTGGTATTGGTTGGTGACAGAGGGGGCCAGTGGAGTTCCTTTCAACAACTATCTTGGGCCTCATCTCCATGTGCAAATGAGCAAAGCTTTGGGGATTTCTGGCTTTGCATGCCATAATGCTGCAGAGACTGAGCGCCTCACAAAGCCTGACTGCAGCAAATTCCAATGAGACCCAATCTACTCTCCCTGACTCACTTTCCCCCAGTCAGACCAGGCCACTGTTTGAGGGCAGTGAGCAGCACAAGGGGCATGTCATCAAGACATTTAAACTGAGGACAATGGCTGAACAGACACAAGGGATGTAAAGTTGATAGTCCCATGACAATGTCACACCAATTCCAACTAAAATGATTGACCAGGAGCCACACACACCAGATTTCACTCACGTCCTGGACACCGTCCATTCATTACTGCTGTTCACCTAACACACAGAGCTAATGAAATGGTGGTGCATTCATAATACGAGCAACAAAAGCTACAACTTGGTCAGCGACATTCCTGGTTTGCTGGTCACTGAAACCTGTCACATCATTGACAGTATAGACCCATCAGACATACCCACCTTCCTAATGTGGTGTAGGTCTCCCTTGTGCCTCCAAAACAGTCCTATGGGTTGAGGAAGGGGCCTCTGTGGATCATCAGTTTGAGATCTAGCGAATTTGGAGGCCAGGTCAACACCTTGTGCTGCTCTTCATGTTTTCTGAACAGTTATGGGGTGGAGGTGACTGATCTTCTCTAGGTGGGTGTTACATGTCTAAGTAACATTCACATGAATACCAGGTCCAAAAGTTTCCCAGCAGAACACTGAAGTGTCACAAGATGGTCAGCGTAATTTACTCCTGTCAGTGGTTTTAATACTGTGGCTGACCGGTGTATATACCATGGGAACGAGTAGAGCAAACACATATTATCTCATGTGTCAGTGGTGTGATTAAAAGGTTGAGGCCAGCTCAATTTTCATGTCATGCTTCTCACCAGATGTTAACTTGTCGCTTTAATTGAAGATGTAGTCCCACAGGCAGCCCCACACTCAACAACTGCATAACCCCAGTTACTTTTTTATTTCCTTTTACCGATCATTCACAGTTGAATTCTTTCTCTTCTTCTTTAACCCATCCATTCATTCACACAGCAGTGTGTACGCTTGGAGCAGTGAACCGCCACATGTGCACTGGGAATGGTTTAGGGGTTAGACCCTCACTCAGTGCAACTCAGCCATGGACAAAGAACGACGTGAACTTGTGACCTAACAGTCCTTAACCACTAGTTTACTGTTCCCCTGAAGTGGAAGCCAACTGAATGACCCCATGCATGTAAGGCCAACGCTCTAATGACAGAACAACAAAAAACGTGAGTACATTAACACATGTAGTATGTGTATAGTACATCTACACATAATGTGTCAAAATGTTAAGCACGCTACACTTACAACACCATCTTGAAATCTTCTTGGAATTCATGACATTATGCAGACAGTCAACAGAGATGTAAGGCTTTCCATACCAAGTCCTGTTTGAGTTGTTTAATTAAGTAAAACAACCAGTTTGGATTTGATGTTCATAAAATACTGCTAATTTACAAACATCCATTTCCCCAAGTCCGGCAAATCCCCGGAAAGAAATACAGCAGTTTCATTACAGAGAGAGGACGTAATTTACTACCTCATACAGTCCGTGGAGAAAACAGCTGAAAAATAAATGCAGGCCAGTAACAACCAAAGAATCTGGGAAAAAAGCTCCCATGTTTCTTGGCACAAAGCCCATGTGCGGTAGTACTTCTGAACTATGACTTTTTGTTTTATACAAAACGGGCCCAGATGATTTCAAGAAGAAACTCAAAAACAAAGTCAGTTTACTACCTTCCCAAAGATGGGCATACGATGATTTCATTGTTAGAGCCACGTATGCATATGTAACCGACTCATGTCCTTAAAAATACTCTTCTCGTTATTCAGCTGGACTTTAAACTCTAATAGCAACAAAGACAAGTGAAAGGGCATTAACAAATGACTTAATAACACAGAATATGTAACATAACACAAGGGAAAGTGAATGAAATCTGGGGTCCAGTAAGAACGCAGCTGGAAAATGGATCATTACAGTTTAAACTTGTGTTCAAAAAGTGCACAGCTGCTTAGCTCCTCATCATTTTCCATGCTAACATTTCTCTACAGTCTCTCTGATAAAGGACGCTTTAATTTGACTGCACAGTTTAATTTGATCAGTAAACGCACCACAAACTGCAAGGGCACAGCTCTGCATGAGACCTTTTGAGACTGTTCACAAACAGCGCCAGCGTGAGCTCGACTAGAGGAGTTTCCCTTGTGTAGATAAAAAGTCATGTGTTGAACACTTCAGCAGAGGGAGGGAAGGCCGGCTCGGAACATGAATTCACGTCCTGACATGACAGTCAAAGCAAGGGGAAAGCAACAAGTGGGTGCAGCATCAAAGCTCATCGGCATGAAAGCTTCTGGAAAACCATAGCCCTCAAATCCAACAGAAAACTTAAACAATCCTTTCATTGGTGTGGTAAAGGCTGCACTTTTATCTTTCCTCTGGGGGGGAGGTCTGGGCAGGGTGTACCATGCCCTCCCTCCAAGGCTGTGGACTGACCACATATGGCAGACTAATTCAGAGTCTGCTGCTGTGGTACTGCCTGGTTGAGTTGCCCCTTTGTCTTCCTGCTTACACGCTGAATGAAGCTATTTATAGGTCCTTGCATTGTGGACTGAATGCACAACAAGATTTCAGTAATCATGTAAAGACAAAGGGTGCCACATAATTTGAAAGCCCGGACAGATGAGTATCTATCTCAGCTCTGAGAGATTGTGGCCATGAACATCAAAAAAGAAATTGTTTAGTTGGGTGACTGCAGGAGACTGGTCCTGACAACCAGGACACGTTCACAAGTGCTTGTCAAGTAAGAAGAATTTCCTTCCTTTCATCTCAGGAGGAGCTAAAACAATGGTGTCTAACGTAGGCAACAAAAGCACAACAATATGCCTTCCGACTCCAGAGGAGAACACTACTTTGCAAATTCGTCTAAGTTAAGATGATGTGGTGTAAAAATGAGCAGAAACAAAATATCAAGCCTACTGGTCAAATCTGACTTTGGAAAGTTTCCCACGAATCTTTTCCCAAAACGGTATAGCACATCCAGCGGAATATGCCGGGCTAAACTGTGGTCCTGATTAAATCTCACTTGCAGTGTAATTGCCTTTCAAAAGAGTCATTAATCTGCACACAGGAAATGTTACTGCTTGTTAGTGGGAAGACCTCTCTGGTGCCTGCAGTAGACTTTGCCAGCTGTGTGACCCTAAAAACCCTCTTCATTAACCTCTACAGCCCACAGCTGAACTCACCGGCAGGTGTCATAACTTTGTGAAGCCTTCCTCAGATATTTGAATAACCTCTGCTCCACCGTAGGAGGACTACCGCGAGGCTTTGCATCAATTAAAACTTCAGACAGTGACTGCAAATCCGGAACGTTTTGGCATTGTTGTTAATTAACAATCAACACAACGTTGTCCACCACCGCAACTACACTTTTAGCGGCTTCAAATGTGGAGAAATGCAAAGGCCTCCTCTACATGCTTGGAGCGTTCATTACATTCCCGTCCCGTGTGCCTCTATGAGGGCTGGTCCCCGTTAGATTTGAGGAAAGGGCTACTTACAGAATGGTGGTCTGAGGGGAGACTGCTGGCACGGTCTCCAGGTTCAGATGCATACATCTCACGGTGGTTCGGAAGCACAGACAGCGACTGGGACAACAGAGCAAAAACTGTGGTCCGTTGGCGAGCAATAACACGGCCACCGCGAGAAGGCACGGAGAAAAGAGCTGGCCAGCCCGCATCGCCATTGCTAGCAGTGAGCCGAGCCGAGCAGAGCCGAGCAGAGCCGAGCACAGACCGCCAGCTGCCCCGCGCACACACTGGAGGGGCGCAGGGAAACACACACAGAGACACACACACACAGACAGGCGGAGGGACGGAGGGAGACAAGAGTCCAAAGTCCAATGAAAGTAAAATAAATAAAAAGAAATCACGGCTGTTCAACTTAAATTCATTTTGACGACAGAAAGCCGGAGAGGACAACTCACGACATTTCACCGCTCCTACACAAAAGCCATTAGAAATAGTTCATTTGAAAAATTGCGCCCCTCCCCGTCCAGGGGAGAAAAAATACAAGTGTGTGGCCACATTAGTAGTTCCCCATGAAACCAGAATTTATTACAGCGGTAACAAATTAACGGCATAAAAATCCCGAAGCTTCCCGGAGCACATGTTGGAATTTGATTCATTGTTGAGGACTTTTTAAAACTCTATTTCAATCAATCCGAAAGGCATTTTAAAAAGGCAGCTGGAAGAAGTCAGTCAATCAATAAATCAATCAGCTTTATTTGTACAGCACATTTTGTACACAATGCAGCACAACAGTGCTGAGATCATGATATATTGTCCCTGTGTCTCTTGTGCTTTAGTTGCGGAGGAAACTCGGTTTGCAAAATGTTAATGTTAAAGACTCTGATTGCTGTAGGAACAAAGGACCACTGGAGGCATTACTACTTGCTATATGACAGTTTTGCCAAAACCCTCCTCTCACCCACCTGCCCCCACATTGCAGGTTGGACCTAGCATAATTTATTGATTCTTAAGAAACCTGGTTCAGACCCCAGCAATTTCAACAACTTCCATTCTATTCCCAACTTGCCATTCCTCTCAATAATCCTGGAAAAAACTGTTGCATCTCAACTTCACTCTCATCTCTCCAACAATAATCTTTATGAACAGTTCCAGCCCAATTTCTGTCCCAATCAAAGCACTAAAGGAGCCTAACCAGCTATCTCCTCCTGGCAGCAGACTCTGGACTCTTATCTATTCTCATCATCCTTGAACTGACTGCAGCTTTTGATACCGTCTCCCACTCCATCCTTCGCTATAGACTGGCATCCACTGAATCATATCGCACACCTCTGGACTGGTTCTGCTCACATCTCACTGGCCAAACTTAATTCATTCAATTAAAAAGTTTTGCATCCCAGCCATCTCCCATCTCCTCTGGTGTGTCCTTGGCCCAGTCCTCTTTATCATCTACTTCCTCCCCTTTGGTCACATTTTCCATGAATACAATATTCACTTTCATTGCTTTGCGGATGACACCCAGCTCTACCTTTCTTCTTAATGCTTTAGATGTATGTATTATGTATTTTAAACCCTGTCTTATTTTGTATGTCATTCTTGGGTGTTTTGCCTATAAATAAAATGTATTATTATTATTATTATTATTATTATTATTATTATTATTATTATTATTATTATTATTATTATAAGACCTTTACCCCCATGCAGTATACCACCTCAACCAGCATCATGGAGTCCAGCTAAGCCAAGCTGAGATAGAAAACTAAGGTCCTTAATTAAAACTATCCAAATAGGCCTACCAAAATCTTATTTAAGTAAAAGTTACTAAGAACAAAAAGTGCTGCAACTACTTTACTTGCCAAATGTTATCATATTCACCTGTTATTGAGTCATGTTGTAGCCGGCTGAGGCACCAATCAACCACTCAGCAACATATACTGTATGTTTGATTTGTTTAGATCTTTATTTAGTCTGTAGAAATATATACGCCACATACGGATAACTAAGGTCCAACTGCCACACAAATATAGTGTTTGGTTTTAGGTTTTAAAGTTTAAAAACTTACCAATAACGTTTTAGTTTTGCCCCAAAGGCACTTAATATTTTTCCATCTATGGCACTTGTAGTGGGTAGTAATGCCAAGTTTCTTTATGTAATTTGTCTAGTTAACATTTAGTTTTGTTTTGAGACACCAGATTAAAATAAAATTCACCTACTATCCTCCAGAAGAGGTCATGGCAACTCTAATTTTGCAATAGCTCTGAAAGGACAAGTTAATCAGATTAATTATGGAGGGTCAATCAGAGAGGAGCGCGGGAATAACCCAGACGTTCCACAGTTATCCACGTCATTAGTTCAAACTAGACAAACAAATAGTCCAAAAAAGCAACAACATTTACATGAGGTCACAGTCAATCTTTACCTACACCACAGTTATTAAGCTACAGCGCTGTCTTGTTGGGTTTTTGAAAGAGTTTGGGTTTGCTGACATCTGCTGGACAAAGTAGTGATTACGCAACACTGCAACACAAAGTAGAAGCTGAACTGTTCAGCCCTCATACTGTTATATGTGTCTGTCAAGCACTATCATTTAGCATCTCTACAACTGTCCTACACCACAGAGCTCCTCTACAGAAGCCTACATGTATGGCATATTATTAGACTGTGAGTTTATTTCCAATACAAGCCACCACTGTCTGCAGATCACCCATCATACATACATTCAGCCTCCGGATTGGTCTCCAACTGGAACTCCACTTGGTCTCATCCTGCATCCTTTGTTCTGACTGTTGTATTGTGTTGATCAGAGGCCACTGTGTCTATGGTTTCTGGCACACTACTGTGTCGTTGTTAGCATTTCCTCCACTAACAATTCTATCATATTTCTATTGTTAGCATTTCCATTACCTCACAGATTGGAAGCTCAGACTACCCATAGAAGCTTCATTTCAGTGCATTCAGATTTTTATTTTAGGGGCTTCAGTTCAAATCCAACTCCATCAGTTTGTATTGACTTATGTAGACTCTGTTATGTCTACAATATGTCAGATAAACTGTGAGTTATTATTGCTTCCCAAAGCCCTGTGGTTTATCTTCCCATGTCCTGTGTTGAAAATGCAAGAACAAGAGAAGACATAGACCTGTGAGTTGCAGTCTGTGAATATTTAAAGTTCTTTTCAGGTTGATAAATCAGACGTTCTGCATCAAAAGTTAGCTGTATGTTCGTGGTTGGGTCATCACATGTAGCCATTAGTCTGTAGCTAATGTAAAATGATGACCTTGGTTCTAGTAAGTCACCATTTAGATACCAGAAATATATGAAATCTTGTAATTCTCCAGTAGTTAAATTCCACAGATCAATCATACGTTGTTTGCTTCCCAAGTTTCTTGTCTCTAATAAAGTCAAACATTGAATGTATAACCCAATGCTAAAATGATTCCAAGTATTAAAATTTAGAAGTCAGGGGAAAAATGCATTTTAAAATATTCTGCAGACCAAGGTGGTATCTTTAGGATGCCTTGTTTTGTCCAGTCAGCAGTTTAAATGAATACAAATCCTCACAATGCGAGTCTGAAGGAAATATTTTATTATCAAAAGAAATTAATTCACTGACAATTCATTTTAGCTGTAACTGATCTAAACAAACATCTGCTTTTGTTGCATAGTAAGAAATGTAACTGACAGACTAATGACACTTTTTAAAATTTCCTAACTGATCATAATTACTAGCTACTGTCAATATGTAAAAGGCCCTCACTTAAATATCCCAGCGTCTACTTGTTGTGGAAATATGAGGGTGGTGGAAATGATACAGAAGACTCAGATGACTTGTAGTGAAATAAGGTTTATTGATCAGGGGAAACGGTAACAGCTGTTCATGTGTTCAGAGCCAGAACCATTCTGACCAGCCATATCATGCCAGGAAGAATATATAAGATGAGATTTAGAGGTCAACCACTGGTTATCACCATCTGTGGTGACAGTCTATCCAGCCAACTTTGTAGACCCTGTTTTGTCTATGGAAGGAATACAACAATGTCTAGGCCAAAGAGACATGTTTAACATACTATAATAATTAAGTTTTTCCTTCACACTACTTTCTTTAAATATCTTAAATGAGCCTGTAAAATTCTTTGTAGCCAAATCGCCTCATCACTCACGGAGCTGTGTTCTCCTCAGTCTCCCGTGTTCATCCATGGCCATTAAAAGCTTGAAATTACTCAGAAAAATTATAAACACTCAGATATAGTGAAGATTACACTAGTCTTCCTGTGTTTAGCATTATTATTATAGCATTAGCGCGCTAGCCATAATAACTTAATAGAAACCAAGGCAAAGTTACGTGTCAACTAAATTTGACTATCTATATAAACATTAATTACATGCAGACGAGTTTCACAGTAACTTACATATGACGGTAGCTGCTATTTTTCTAAGGCTTTAGTATAGATAACTGGCTAGCATAAAGCTTGGTTAACTTCAAACTAAATTCAATACATTCGTGATGGTATGACTTTATTTTTCCTATATGAAATTTTAACAATGGTCAAAGATATTGACAATTACCTCACATAATTGGGAGAAATCAGTTGAAGAGTTCTTCCTTTTTATCTTGTCACAACTTTCGAGTTTCCCCCGTTTTCCCGATCCTGTGCTGGAGCCTTAGGCTGAGCTCTGTGGCATATTTTAATTTTTAATCTAATTTTATTTTGTTATTGCCACTTTTCTATGGGTGAATATTGGCTAGATGTATCCAACATGGCGCCAGACCAGCTCAGAAGCAATCAGCACAGCGGGAAAACAGAGGAAATAAACTCGTTATCACGAGAAAACGGGGAAAAAAATATGTAAACCCGTGGCCCAGGGCTTCCGTAGATCCCGGCTAGTGGCTACAAGGCTAATGAAATAGTACGTTTTTAACTTTGTTATGTTCAGCAAAATATTAAGTAAGTGAAACTTGCTATCAAAGTCTCGCCATTTCAGACGGTCCAATCCTTTTGTTTTTATTAGATGAGATAATTCTTTAATTTATCCCACAGGTCCCACAACTGTTGCACAATAAAAATTCAGTTTGGAGCTATTAACCGTCCTACTCTGATTCTGGCGACCTACAACATGGCAGGATGACATGTTAATGTTAATAACTCGATAACGGTGCCCCATATTCTGCTCTGAGGTCACATTGCCGTGACTAGGCCGCTACGACCGCCGGTTGCTACGGCCGCCGGTTGCTATGGAGAGCATTTATGTTCGAAAGTGCATTTTACGTTCATATGCGTTTAAAAAACAATTTCTAAATCAGTCTGGAACTAAGTTCAACTTTGAAAATGGAAAAGCCAACCAGCTACCTTTTTGTAATGGTGAGAATATTTATATTATTTTAATTTTTTATTACGGCCTGTTATACCAGGTGGAGCGGCTGGCCGGCTAGCAGTGTTATGATACGTTTTATTAGTTTATTTCCAATTTATTTATTTATTTATTTATTTATTTATAGCAGCTACTGCTCCACAGCTTCCAACAACTGACTTTGATGCAATGTCAAGTTGCCATCAGCAAAATATAGTATAAGTACAAAGCGTTTTACTAATCATGTGAATCTGAAATATATATGCAGTAACAACAACGTCCTTAATTGAGTTCTGCTTTAATTTCTCATTTTTCTCAATATGAAGCCAACATTCATGGCTTCATTTAGTAACATCAGTAAGTTCAGAAGGCTGATAAGAAATGTATAAAATGCTTAGTTATGACAGAATAAACAGTAGTTGTACAGAATCCCATCCTGAATTGCATCTAAATTATTGCAGATGTGCGAGAAAAGCAATGAACCCCAAGACCACCACTACTCTGACAGCGAGAGCCAGATGGGGCCTGGGACCACCAAGGTAAATCAGCTGCCTTCTGCTGACTGTCATACAGACAGTGAAAGTATATGCCCATTTAGACTTGCTATGTACTTCTGCATATATCTGCATCTGCAAATTACACTTCCAATATATTTGAAGTGTTATTTGCAGATGCAGAATTCTTTTCACTATAGCAGCAAATAACCAGAAATATACAGGTATTCTATAGTCACAGCCACATGTGGGGTAGAAGTGCTATGTTATGTTTTTGATGTTGGGACAATCATGGCATAACAACTTGCAGAGTGTTTTATAGTGAATTAATGCTACAGGCCAGTAAATGGCCAGAAGAGTGTAGACAACTACAAATACTGGAGGTGGACCAGGGGCAGCTTTCATTTTACAGATCAGACTGTATGCTGCTCCCATGTATGTGTTGTGCTGCATTCAGACTGTAGGATGTGATTCTTCCTGTAATTCTCCATGTGGTCCGGTGTTCCTCTGCTGGAAGCAGCGGTCACATCTGTCAGTGGAGGATGACCCGCTGACTGTTTGTCCTCCTGCAGGTCTTCATACGCCACAGGAACAATGACGTATTTTTCTGCTGACGTTGAGTTGTGTTCCACTTCGGTCTTTGCCATGTGCTGGGTAATCAGTAAGTTTGATGTGTCGGTGGCGTCCGGTTAGAGTCGTTGTGTGATGAGGTACATGGATTGAAGAAGCGTGAAAGTGTGGAGTGGTGGAGTCTAATGTTGTTTGTCCTTGTTGTTTGTTGTGAGTCGGGGCTTAAAAAAAAAAAAAAAATTTAATTTTATGATAAATCAGATTAGTGTTTAACAGTGTTTGGAAGGTTGCTTTAAAATGTCATAGGTTTCAGATAACCTATTTCCTTCTTAAAAATGTACTGTCTGTGTTTTAAATTCTTCACTTCTGTGCAGGAATGTAATTTAAGACATTCGATTATTTTTCCATGTAAACCTCACAAGAGTAACACTGATTACTGAAGAACATTTGTTAAAAGTTCTTCAGTATAACTTTACCACTGGATGGAGATGAAACAAATCAATGAATGCATATCAAACCTAATTAGTTTGCCTTGTGGACAATCCCAAAGAAATGCTACTGAAGTAAATTACATCTTGAACACAAATAGTCTCATGGAAGGTGCTTTATTTGATACGTTTTCATTACTTGAATAATCTGTTTTCATTTTAGATTACTGTAGATTACTCCTTGGTTGACTTTTCACTAAATACTTACTGCAGCATTGCTTTATTCAAACATTTTCTCATTATCACTTATTTTACCATGAAATCTATGAATAAAATAACTTGTATTTTATACCTGTACAAGGTATCCTCAGCGGAATATAACAGTGTTCAGCTTTTATAGTCAGAAATAAAATAACGACAGTAACAAGAAGTTGATTGGAAAAGGAGATTTGGACAGTCAGCTTGTTCAGGGAGGGCAGTTCACACTTAAAACAGTCTACCAACACTACTAACACGCTTTTAAAACTAGCTTTAAATAGTGGTTAAGATGTTTTCTGTGTTCTCGTGAAGTGTTTTATTATATGTTTAGTATTGCTGTTTCTGTTTAAATGTGTCGTGTTTGTTTTTAGTGGGTGTCATTTCACCTGCTCAGAGACTGCACTGTAAAATTAGTCCACAGATTGGCACATTTACAGAAGTGTTTATTAATCTTTACTGTCCCTGTCATTTTAAACTTGCAAAAGTACAGAAAGCACATTATGCCAGTGTACACTATATAGTTATTATTAATTAACTCAGTTTCATTTGATACTTAGATAAACAGCAGAAGCCAGTTTGGCTGAAATTCAGTGTAGACAGGAAACCAGTGATCCAGAGATGTTACAGCAGCAGTCTGGCTGCACTCTACCTGAATCATCTGAATGGGGTCCTTTACTTTTTGCCTGTTCATCTTTCTCACAGATATGGGTCGAGCAGGGGAGCAGCTCTGAATCCACTTGGGATCCTGTGTGGAGCCCCTGCCCCACCCCCAGCCCCAGCCCCAGCCCCCAGCCCTCCAGCTCTGGCCGGCATGCCAAGCAGGTGAGTGTTGGTTTTCACTGTCTTTTAATTTTTCTGAATTGGAACTGTTCTGTCCCAGCACGGTGCGTCTACGCATGTATCTCACACTTCATCAGTAGTCCTTTACATCCAACCTGATCATCTCTCTCACAGAGACACAGAGAGCTCGAGGAGCCTCCACAGAAAAGACCCTGTGTGAGCGCTTCTGTACCGACAGAGCAGAGCCTCAGCCCCCATCTGTCCGTGTCTGGCCTGCAGACTAAGCGGGTGAGTGATCCCAATGTATGAGTCTTGGTTTTCACCATTCTTTTGTTTTACTATTGGACATAACTATTCTGTCCCCCTCTCATGTTTCCTACACTGCTCCATCAGTAGTCCTCTATAGTCAACCTGTTCTTCTCTCTCACAGAGACGTAGGCACAAGAAACGCCGACAGAGGGACCTGGAGGAACCTCTGCAGAAAAGACACAGAGAGCGGAGCCCCAGCCCCCAGTCCTCCACCTCTGGCCGCCAGAATAAGCGGGTGAGTGATCACAACGTATGAGTCTTGGTTTTCCATGTTTTTGTTTTACTATTAGACATAACCATTCTGTCCCTGCTCTGTGGTCCCTACACATGTGTCCCACACTGCTCCATCAGTAGTCCTCTATATTCAACCTGTTCTTCTCTCTCACAGAGACGTAGGCACAAGAAACGCCGTCACAGGGACCTGGAGGAGCCTCCGCGGAAAAGACACAGAGAGCGGAGCCCCAGCCCCCAGTCCTCCACCTCTGGCCGCCAGACTAAGCAGGTGAGTGATCACAACGTACGAGTCTTGGTTTTCACCATGTTTTCACCAGGTCCCTACACACGTGTCCCACTCTGCTCCATCAGTGTTCCTCTATATTCAACCTGTTCATCTCTCTCACAGAGACCCAGAGAGCGGAGCCCCAGCCCCCAACCCTCCACCTCTGGCCTGCATACCAAGTGGATGGCAGTGAGTAATCCAGATATATAAGTCTTGGTTTTCATCATCTTTTTGTTTTTCTATTGGGTAGAAGTGTTCTGTCCCAGCTCTGTGGTCCCTACACATATATCCTGTTTATTTTTCTCACAGGGATGGTGGGAGCAGGAGGACGCATCCAGTGACCCCGATGACCCTCCAGAGAAGAGCGCACCTGTCCCCACAGTGTGGAAGCTCAGCCCCGAGCCCTCTGAACAGGTGAGTAACGCTGGTATTCACCATCATTTCATTTTCCTGTTGGGAAGAACTGTTCTATCCCAGCTCTATGGTCCCTACACATGTGTCCCACAGTATCAATTTAGAGGGTGTAGCTTAACCAGTCTGGAACTTCTTTCTCCTCCTCTCTCCGTGTGTCAAAAAGGAGATGGATCCTGTTGCCCTCCAGTTCTGTGCAGGCCTCCGGTCGATGTTTCTGATGCATCGGTGGACGTATTGATCCTCCTGCAGGAAACAGGCCAGATGCTGAGCTCCACAGCTGGAGCTGCTGTCAGAGAACCACACACACACACACACACACACACACACACACACATATACTGACTCTTTGGGAATGCGCACACACACTATGCTATCTTTATGAGGACATTCATTCATAGTATACTGCATTCTGTAGATCATTCCCCTGAATTTAAATTGTATAACTATATTCCCATCCCTGATCCTTAACTAATCTGACCTGAATCTAATTCTGCCATTCACCCAAAAACCAAACTCAATTTCATTAAAAAAAAACAAACAAACTGGTCCTCATGAAGATACTTGTACAGTTAGTTGTAGTTTAAACCATTCTTCCACTTTCTACTGTATTAGTTTTTATTTCTCTGCTTAAAAAAACAAAACAAAAAAAAACCACAAAAAAATCTCTGTACTTTATAATTCTCTTTTTGCTTTTTATTAGTTCTTAGTTATTTGTAAATCATTAACCCCTCATTCTCTCTCTCCTTAAAAACAAAAAGACCTAAAGAAAAACTTTTTTGTATTTCTTCTTTACCTCCTTAAAAAACACAAAAAAATCTCTGTAGTTTGTAGTGCTCTGTTTAGTTTTTGTTAGTTCTCCACTCACTCCCTAAAAAACACATGTTTTTCCTTCTTCCTCACCTCCTTAAAAAACAAAAAAGAAAAAAAATCTGTGTACTTTGTATTTCTCTTCATAGTTTTTAGTCTTATTTTGTAGGTTAGTTGTAAATCTTTATCTCTCCTTAAAAAAATAATCAAAAAAACAAAAAAAAATCTCTGTAATTTATAGTTCTCTTTCTTTATTTTTATTACTTCTTACTTTGTAGGTTAGTTGTAAATCTTTAACACCCCCTTCTCTCTCTTCTTAAAAAAAACAAAAATACAATAAAAATCTCCGTACTTTATAGTCCTCTTTCTACATTTTGTTAATTCTTTGTAACTTTGTTGTATTATTTTAACATTTCATTCTCACTCTACTTAGAAAAACACCAAAAATCTCTATAGTTTGTAGAACTCTTTTTAGTTTTTGTTAGTTCTTCACTCTCTCCTTTAAAAAGACAAAAAACACCTTTTTCCCGCAAATTCTTCTTCCTCACCTCCTTAAAAAACAAAATAGACAAAAAAATCTCTGTACATTATAGTTCACTTTCTATTTTTTCTCCTTAGTTTGTAGGTTAGTTGTTTGTCTTTAACACCTCATTCACACTCTCCTTAAAAAACAAACAAAAAATCCAAAAAACACCCTTTTTCTAACTATTTCTTTCTTAGTTCCTTATAAAAAAATAAACAAAAAAAAAATCTCTATACTTTATAATTTCTTTCTAGTTTTTGTTAGTTCTTTGTAAGTTCATTGTAAGTCTTTAACCCCTCCTTCTCTCTCTTCAAATTTAAAACACAATGCTATTAATCATACAGATGTTTATTAGAAAGGGACAATTGAAAACACAGAAAAATAAATGGCTTATTAATTATTCATTTAAAGAGGACATTTCAGTTAATTTATTTGGATTATTTAAAACTTTTCTAAAGTCAAAGATGTTCTGTCCAAACCAAATTTCAATCTGTTTTTAAAAGAGATAAGAGCTTTAAGAGGGTCTGCTGACAATGTTCTATTCAACTGTTTTTTCCTACAGTTCATCTGTTACTGAGATGATCAGAAAAGTTTTCTAATTATTCCCATGTTTTACCTATTTTACATTCAGTATACACCGGCATTACAACATTATGACCACCTGCCTATTATTGTCTCAACAACAGGATGTTGTTAGTGGGGTCTTTGGGTCCTATGGGTTGAGGGGAGGGGCCTCTGTGGATCATCCCAGACATACTTGATCAGTTTGACATGTAGTGATTAATTTCTCCTGTCAGTGGTCATAATGTTATGCCTGATTGGTGTATTGACTGATGAATTAGATAGAACTGACATGTTACAGTGACTCTAGCCACTAGAGGGCAGTAGTACACTGGCTTTAAGTGCTCTAAAATGATCCCCCCCCCCATGAGATCCCCAGTTCATTAGTTTGTTTCCCAGGTATGAAATTTTGTAAGTGTTGATTTGAAAACTGCTGCACATATGTGATTCAATTTTTAAGGCGTGAAGTTTTATTTTGACCCTCCTCAGTCCTTGTATCAACATCCGTTCTGAGTAATCTGATCTCAGTTGATCAGCTTTTAGTGCCTGTGCTCACTCTCCAAATGCGTCTGGAGTCAGCTCTTCACATCTGAGCTTAACGCATACTGGGGGTGTTCTCACCTGTACTTCAAGCTTCACTTGTGACTGGATTCTCCAGGACAGATGTTAATGCAAGGTCTGAAAGGGCCTTTGAACCTTTGACTGACGGATAGTACAGTGTCTTTAGAGGAGATCGTTGGCAGCGTTTCTTACAGCTCAGGTTTTAAACTCTGTAACTCTGATCCAGGAAGTGGGCATGTTTGCTGCCAGTGTATTAGTGGCTCTTTGCTGAAGTTCAGCCCAATCATCTGTTGTATTTCTGGTGTTAAGTGAGACTGACAGTCTGCTCCTCCAATGACTGACATGCAGTGGACACACTAATGTGATCTGCTGTGTGGCTGTCAGCAAGCAGTCACCATCCATCCTGTACCTACAGTCTTTCAATCTCACTCAATGCTGTAAATACAAAATGTTATTAAACTGTTCTTCAGCAAACAGTTGCCATTACATTTAGAGCCGATGTGTCCTGCTTACTTGATCCCAGTGTTTTTCTGGGACTTGGGGAACACTTCCAAAATAGACATAATTCTGAAGACCATAATTGCATATTGAAACATCTGAAAAGTGGGTGTTATAAAGTGATCTCTGCAAAATCTGTGCAGTATACGCCGATCAGCCACAACATTAAAACCATGACAGGAGAAGTTAATAACATTGATCGTCTTGTGACAATTGAATGTTCTGCTTAGAAACTTTTGGACCTGGTATTTATGTGAATGTTACTTAGACATGTAGCACCACCTAGACCAGACCAGGTACCCCCACCCCACAGTAGTGACACTCGTCAATGATAGCAGCCACCCCCCAGCAGGATGCAGCCTGACACAGACACACACAAAAACGGTTTAGGAACAACTCAAAAAACATGAAGAACAGCACAATGTGTTGACCTGGCCTCTAAATTCACT
Source organism: Mugil cephalus (assembly GCF_022458985.1). Classification (NCBI taxonomy): domain Eukaryota; kingdom Metazoa; phylum Chordata; class Actinopteri; order Mugiliformes; family Mugilidae; genus Mugil; species Mugil cephalus. The sequence continues at coordinate 2,739,665 of NC_061786.1, read as the reverse complement.
ACATGTCAAACTGATCAAGTGTCTGTGGGATGATCCACAGAGGCCCCTCCCCTCAACCCATAGGACCCAGAGGTCCCCATTAACAATAGTAGGCAGGTGGTTTTAATGTTATGCCTGAACGGTGTAAGTGCAAATACACACCCACTAAAGTTTAAAAATGAAGTTTCTGTTTAAAGGTTTCATGTGCACAGCAGTTTTCAGATCACTATTTACAAGGTTTCTGGCCAGAGAAAGAAACTGATAAACCTCCAGAGATGTAACATCGTAGGGTAGAGTTTCTTCAAGGTGTTTCACTGCTCATCCAAGTAGTTTCTTCAGTTCTAAAAGACTGATGGGGAGTTGGAGTTTAAATAAGTTCATCTGTGGGTGTCACTCACATGAACCTCACGACTATTTAAACCCCAACTCCCCACCAGCCCTTCACAACTGAAGAAGATACTTGGATGAGTGGCAAAATATCTTAAGTCCAGTTGCTTGTATTTGCATTTAAATGTCCTAAAAAGCCCAAGCTTCAGTGTTTTGAAACATTTTTACAGGTTTAAATTGTGGCATGAAATCCATGAAACTGAAGTAGGAAACATACTTGAATGGAACATTGTCAGAGGGCTAGGGTTAAGGAGGGACAGACCCTCTTAAAGACATTTATTGTTTTCTCTTTCTTAGTTTGTATGTTAGTAGCATGTGTTTAATACCTTCTTTCTCTCTCCTTAACCTCCCCACAAAAGATGCACCAAAAACACCTTTCTTTTCTATTTCTTCCTCACCTCTTTAAAAACTCAAAAAAATATCTTTAGTTTGTATTTCTCTTTGTATGTTGGTTCTTAGTTTGTAGGTTGTTGTGTGTCTTTAACACCTCCTTCTCTCTCTATTATTAAATCACAAAATGCTTCTTTTTCCAACTATTTCTTCCTCACCTCCTTAAAAATCAGTATATATAGCCTCCAAACTAACATTTCTTTTTCTCCTAGGAACACTGTGGCCTCTCTCTGAAGAAGCAGAAAACTTTGGAGTGCACCTTGAAACGACCAGCAATACCATTATTAATGTTTTTCCCCTTCTAACTGTATAACTGACCATTTGTTTTTGTGATAAACATCCTTAACTTACACCAAAAGATGTGGCGTTATTTGAAATTCTCAGTCATGTGATCATTAGCATTTATGTTTTTGTTCAAAGTATTTGAGCTACGTGGTTACGATGGAACGAAGGTTAATACAAAGCTTTGAAGACATGAAATCGAAGGATATTGAACTTTGACACTAGCTGATCGGAGGATACAAAATATCAACAAATAGGTCTCTCATTGAAGTGATCCCTCTTCTGACCCAAGCACTAAAAGCTCCACCTATTTTTTTTATATACTATATTGATCCCTGAGGGGAAATTCTGTCCTGCTGTTTGACCCGTAAGTTTGTTCACACACAGTAACATGTACAGTTGGAGCAGTGGGCTGCAGCTCCTCTGGTGGGTGCGTCCGGGGAGCATATTGGGGTTCGATGCTCGCTCAGGGCACCACAGCCATGGACAGGACGGAAGGCAAACCTGTGATCCTTCGAACCCCAAGCTGTACCTCTCACCACTGCTCCACAGCCCCCTTACTTCAAAGAGTGCCTATAGAGGGTTAAACGGGCGTCATATGTTAAAGAAGGAGTGGTTTTCATTTTTAATGAAACCTGTTTGGTCATCAGATACAATTGAAGGTAAAACCGCTCTCAGACAAGAATTTTATTTCACAACATTTAAAAGTGAGGTGGGGAAACATGCGTTTCTTTTTTGGGTATAAGGGATATAACCACCTGTCACACTGTTACAGGGAGAGACCCATTAAAAAATGACTCTTCAAACACAGAGCAAAATGTGCGTAAGCTGGTTGTCAAACTTCATAAAACATTCATATAGAAACTCATGGGGTCCTGGAGATTTTCCATTTTGCATAGAGTTAATTGCGTGTGAAAGCTCCTCTTTAGTCAATGTTTTTCTCAGTCGTGGGCATAAATAATTTTCCAAGAAAAGGTTGAAACAGAGTTTTTACCCAAAGATTCTGAAGTGTACAGCTGCAATAGTAACTGGACTATAATCCTGAAGAGCTGAAGCTGAAGAGCAAGATGTTTCCCATTTTTTGAATAAATCATCAGAAGGGGTGAGAGCTGACGTTGTGTCCAGATTTAAGATGTCATTTGTTATTTGTTGAAGTTTTGCAAAGTGACATTTTCTAAGTTGGCATATAGGAAATGATTTGCCCCTAAAACACACACACACACACACATATAGAGAGAGAGGGAGAGGGAGGGGACTGTAAGGTCACAGGTTTGCATCCCTGTGAAGTGCCTCTGCTAATTAGCCAAATGTGTGTAACTGAAAGGCTAATCAACAGCAGTTTTTAGCAAAGCTATGAGAGTGGAACCGTTATTTGATAATTGTCATATGATAAAGTACTTGAAAACAGCATATCTTAAAGTTTTTTTTTTAGCTGCATAAAAACATTAATTCTTTCTAACTGAGAAAATAAAAGATAATATAACCCCTGAATTTTCCCTCAGTGGGGATAATATAAAGTGTGTGCACTGTAATGCACATATTTAGAGTCACAGTGCTTGGGATAATCAAGGATTAAAGTTGTCAGTACCACAGAGATCCACCAGCTAGGACCAAGTATCCATGTGCTTTTACTGCCCCCTGTGGAAGCCTTGAATCTGCTGTAGACTTCTACACCTGTAAACCCAGTTCCAGCTTTGTAAAAATGTTTAGAATTCAACAACAACAAAAAAATGTATGTTGGTCCTGTCCTATTTGTAGAGCCACCATGTAAGACCATATGATCATAAGGAATGTTCTGCAATGATAAGTATCCCTCATCATAATGTGTTATTGTCTACCATGCAGGTAGCCAGTATTTATATCTTACAGATCCATCTTCAGAAGTAACAGACCCTCACATCAGACACTTCTGGATACGTTCTTCTTGGACAATCGCTTGCGATTGCACCGGTACCATTCTTACTGACGTAGACGCCTTTTTTCAAGGGACAAATCTTGACAGTTATCCAATCTGCTATGACCTGTGTATAACCAACAGTACTTTGTGGCAGGCTGCCACATGCTGTATATGGTTGAATGAAAGTACTGTTGGTTATATTTATTTCTATTTGATTTTAAAAACGATATCTGACCGGCAGTCACCTGAACAATCCATGTATGAGAGTGTGTAGTGTGTGCTGTATGGCCAGAGTTTGCTGACATCTGCTGGTTCGTTTTAAAATAACATACAAATAAGAGCCGTCCAGCAGATTCATTGAATAAGAGAAGCACGCAAAGGAAATTATTTTACAGGCCTCTGGCAACACATTTTTTTCTTTATTCTGAGTAAGATGTGTCAACATCCAGCATGACAAAAATTGTACAAAGTTCACAATTTATAAATGAAATATCACAGCAACTTGTGATCTCACACATTTATAGCAAAATTAAAATGTCAACAAATCCATGCTGTGTAGTACAAAAATAAATCAAACTTCAGTTCCACAGAGAGCACAATAGTTTATACAAAATCCTGTCTTTGTTAATGGTCACTGAAATCAATCTCAAAATGAACTGGCTCCAACAAAAGAATAAACTCTGATGAATTCACAATAATTTATATGAAAAGTCAGCATTCTAAATATGTGACAACCTTTTTGTGTTCCCTATAGATAGTCACAGATAACTCTTTTCAGAACTGTTATTTATGTACCAACATCTGATGAGCAGTTGGCTTGTGCTTTAAAATCCCTTTTCCATTTTCACCGATAATGAGAATTAATTCGAAAACTGGTACTAGCTATTACTCTACTGAAGCATTACTATATTGGCAAAAAGCTGCAGACACGATGCTGTGGAAAAAGGCGTATGCAGTCATGGATGATGGGTAGTAGAGTCCTGAAAGAGGACAGTAAAGTACAATAGATGAGATTCAATAAGGTGAACGACAAGCACCTTTTGCATTAGCTCTCGAAAAGGCAAATTCTGAACATGATCGCTAACAACTAGGACAACAGAATGGAGGGGTGCATACAGTCAGGCAGCATACGGACATGACGCTGGATTGTATCACCCCACGAAGGTCTCGTTTCACCAGGCCTTCACTTCTGCTTTTTTTTAAAACCTTGAATTGATTGACTATTTAATCATTTGTACAGTGATTAGATATAAAGTGCTGCTGGGGGATAACTTCATCTTCCTAAAACATAGCAAAAATGAAAGAACTTTAATGTTTTTACACTTGATAATAGCCTACAGTATAACTGCTATGGTTATAATCATCCTTTTGTCTGATTTCAAGTCCCTGTTCTTCCTCTCTCAGTGGTACTAAATCCACACCTGCAGTGGCTCCAAGCAGTTGGTTGCTCCAATCGTGTGCCAAAGAGGTCACCTGGAAAATTGCACGCCGCCGTACGTAAGGATAATATCTTCAAGGACAAGTGCAAATAGTCTACTGGCACATAAGTGGGGACAGTGACCCTGTAAGTCCCGCTGTCATACTCTATAAATACTCTTTACAAAACCCTCTGAAACCCTCTTATTAGGCTCTCGGGTACTGCTTTTAGTTTCTGTAAGAACATCAAAACATGGAAACGAAGGTGTCCCTGTGCAAAATCGTACAGAAAAAAAGTGGAACTCATATACTTTCGCTTCTAAAACTCAATGTCCAGGTTCCCTCCTCTTTTTTAAAAAGATTTTTTTTGTATTAAAAGATTTGTATAAAAATCAATATTTTACATAGGCTATATTAAAAAGATTCATGTTACCCCGTTATGCTTATAAACAAGAAATTGCATATACCCAACCTTTTTTTTTCCTTTGCAGATTGCATCCCGTACCTACTATAAAGAAATGATTTAGTTATTATATTGCTGAGACATTTCTTGATCCTAGCAACACAAGTCTCGAAATTGAGCAGATTTGATACTAGAAAGGCTAGAATGTGGTCTCTATAAGTCATTGTCTTTACACATCTTTTCTACTTGTACCTAATTAAAGATGAGCATGTGAACATGCATGCACCGCACAGATGTGTTCCTCTAGGAATTAATTGGCTCTCCTAGATAATGGGATTTCCACCATCGGGTTTCCGTGTAATGATGTTTACAATATAACTGTTCATACATACATTCATACATACATCAGGTCAGTTTCCTCTCCAGATTCAATAACAGCACCAATTAAAAATGCCCCCACCTACAGCTACACATCTTTTCTTTTCATCAAAACAAAGCACGAATGTTTCTCCAGCATCGTCAGAAAATAAAGCGATCGGCAAACCAGTTCTTGCTTTTGAACAATCTACACGCAAGAAGACGAAGAAAAGAAAACATCTAAAATCATTGAGTCCAAAATCATCCATCGAGGAGAAATATGAGTAGCTTCCTCCTTGCTTGTAGTTGTTTTTTTTTTTCATTTTTATTTCTCTGTCCACTTTTTTTTCATCTAAAATGCTTTGTCGTCAAGCAATAAAAAGAACTCGTGTTCCGTTATCATTAGCTTACTGTTCAGAAATATACACTAAAAATGTGCATACATGAGCAGCTAGAAACATTACATGACACTATGTCAGCTCATATGAAAACGTACAAAATGTGAATGTCCTCAAAAACTATTTTACGGTTTTACTCTTTTATGTTCGTCCTCAAAGCAAGACTCAAAAAGAAAAGAGAGAAAGAAATTATCTTGAGGTCTCCCTAAGCATAATACCTCTTTTTTTGAAAGAACTGAATTTAGAATATATAACACTATATAAGTTACTGCACCGAACCAAGGAGATCAAACCAACACTGTCTGTTTGTATGTGGATTCTGATACAACACCCACACCTGCTGGGGAGCTAAAATCTCCCCCCGTAGACTGGTTACACTTGGATCCCTTGAACAGCTTGCTTGATGTTTTCCAACAGGACTTTGTTCTCAGGGCTCTGGTACTGGTCTTGGTTTGTGTACATATCCGTTAGAGTGGTGACGTAGGCGTCAAAGTTCTGCTCACTTATTGGCTCCTGCGGGATCAAAAACATAAGAAGCAGACGGTAAGAGGGAGGATTTAAGCAGCCCTGAAATCTTCTCATCATGTGTCTAGCTGTGGACATTTATCTCATTTCATTCACCTTCTCTGTCTCTATGAGAATATAAAGATGTGTTGCTATGCTGATGCTTGATCCATAGCCCAATATGCTGCAGTTAGAAACACACTACATTCACAAGGACACATGGTCTTACTCTGTCTGTGAATGGGATTGTCTGGGAGTGGATGTTGCTTTTATGCGTGTTTGTATTTTATTGTTCTTAGAAGCGCTGCTGTGACATACAACGACAATAAGCTTTTATTTCTTTCTTGCTTTCACTAATCAATAGTACCGCAACACAACCACAAAAGACATCCTTAGCACATTGATACTATACGAGGTTTAGGTGTGAAGTGGAGGAGAATGTATGGAGGAAACTATCTGAATCTCACAATCAGCTCAGTATCTCATTTTTAAACTAACCGTTAGCACTAGCATAGCATTAGCTATGTAACAGTTTAGTATGATGAACTTACAAATAGATGAACTTAATAATATTTACAATTCGCTGTAACCCTTGGTATCTACAGGAGATGTTTTTGATGTTTCTGAGTGGTCACTGGGCTAGTTGGTGGCACCCCACCCAGCTTTACTCATACATCATTTAAACAATATTAGAGCTTTCAACTTCAGCTCTTAGTGAGTCAAGTCCTCCATTTCAGTTATATTCAAATCTCAAAAACCAAGTCAGTCAACTTGCGAAATTTTGAAAATGTTATGAAGGCTATATAAATAACCTTGAAATTGACAATAGTGAATGAGAATGGCAGTATGTAAGTGAGTGACTTACTTGCTGGTGAAGCTGTAAGCAGCTGTTATTCCTTAGAGGAGGCTCTTTGTGTGCCAGTGGTTTCTAAGGGGGAATAAGGGACAGATTTCTATTAGTTAGTTTTGGGAAAGTAAAATGTTATTCTTATAAGCAAACACTAGATGGCAGCATTTGATAAACGGCTATATATGGGTGGACTTCAAATTAATTAAAGAACCCGAAGCAGGACTCAGATGAAGACATACAAGACATGAAGACAAGACCCACTGGTGTTATAATGAGCTATCATTTTGTAAAATTTCATTTAACTTTTGTGTCACAGTTTTTTTTTTTTTTTGTCCGAACAACTGCTGAAATATAAAAGTAGGATGTGATTATGAAAATGGCTTGGCACTTAGAGACGGAGGCTTAACACAGGTTTAAGCCACTCCTTTGTCAGTGAATGGCGACTGGACCATTATGCAAGAGGATGTCATGAAAGAATGGCAGTGTGAAGGATAAAACAGGACATAAGTGAGTGTAATTACTGTGATATCGGTAGCAACACAATGTAACAGTTACTGTACTATCTAAAAGAACCGAAAAAAAGAAAGAATGAAAGTGAACCGAATAAATTCAATCCTCAGAATTGCAATGACAACGACAGACAAGTTGTCTCAAAAATGTAACCTCTTTGCAACACACTATACAGTCGAGCGTCATCGTCACAAAGACAGACGGACCTCACTATATGCTGTATACGTTTTGTTTTTGAAGGACTACATGCCCAATCAAACCTCAGTTCACAACTCCCCCTCACTGTTTGGAAAGACAAGCAAGGCTCCACATTTTAGACTATGCATGCACAGTAGGCTGTGGCTAAATACACAAGTACTGCTACAGCTAGCTAGATTCTGCAACTTGCTGGCTTGCCCTTACCATATGAGGGAGCTGGACATTAGCTAAACTGTTAATCAGTGACTGGCTGAGGTTGGCCAGCTCATGCAGGAGAGATTCATTTTGCTGTTCAATCACCTTGTTTTCCTCCTCTATGGACTTCAAGTTGGACTCCATTGTGGTGATCTGCAGAGAGGAAGGGTGGATGACACAACGTTACGTTAGCGCCGTATTCCTGGGGCGGCTGAATCTGAATCACGGGCAAACGCAGGTCAACGGACGCAGCAGACAGGAAGGGACTCACCTGCGTTCGAAGCTTGATCATGTCTGCCTCCACTTGCGAATTAGTTTCACTTAAATCTTTGATATCTTCATCCAGCTGTTTGATGTCGTCTTCGTGCTCCAGCCCTACAGAAGAGGAGCAGAATTTAAAAAGAGTGTGTGAATGTCTTCACGTCTAACACAGAACGGGACATTCGTTCGTTCACAGAGAAAAATACATGATGATCTTGTCTCATCCTTTCATGAAATGTAAGGCCGGGTAGGGTGAAGTGGGAAACAGATGGCACACACAACGGCAAAACAGGCTCAACTATTGCGCGTCTTGATTGCTGCCAAGTAGGCCCGGCCCTGTTCTTCCAGGCTGGAACCACTCTTCTCATTATTCACACCATGCAGTTCACTTGTGATGGCGCTCACAGCACACACCCTCCTGATTGGTTTATTATCTGAATTTGGAACTCTCTTCAGCAAATCACTCCACAGCCGCGCTCCTCATTGGCTGCATTGTGTGGGCGAGAGGCAGTTGTAGTTACCGTTGCTGGCACGTTGCTGCTTTATTGTTAGCATCTCCACCCCGGAGAGTCTAGCTTTCCTCATGGCGGAGGTGGCACGTGGACAACCAGACAGGCTGGAGAAGAGGAGGCAACAAGAAGGGGAGGCATTGTTTCAGTTAGTACGATTTACACACACACACATAAAATGAGCGATGCGTGGTTTACAGCCTGCTGTATTTTATTTATAGGGAACTTGACAAAAATAGTTAATTGGTGTCAGACTTGGAAATAGTTTTCACTAGTTCTTTTCAAGAGGGGGGATACCACCTGGTCCGGGCCGTTTCTGTGCAGCCAGAATGAGCAGCACGTTAGCTCAGCTTAAAACAATGGCTGTAAACATGGTAACAAAGTGTACAACCAACACCAGGTTTCACGAGGTTATGACTCATTCTTAGATTTTAGATAGATCCATTAATTAGAGCTTAGTTATTTTTGTTTCCACTGGTCAGAATTCGATTACCTCTTACTATGTGTTTCCAGAATTTATACCAAGAAGGCCACACATAAGAGCATCAATAATTCCCATCTCACCCTCAGCACTGAATAATAATAATCTCTAAACATTTTAAAGATATATACGTAGAAGATTTTTGATTATGCAGGAATCTCTACTGTCCACATTAATACCCCAGTCATGTCACATACACCCACCTCCGATGTGTCAGGAAGCTGCCGCTGACATGACCCGAGCCATCACAGCCTGGTGTGGGGCAGGACATGCCCTCTGTCTTGCCAGACTTCCATGTGAACTGAATTCCATTAAGGTAGCCGTCTTTCTGTCTCTTGGCTGCTATGGGGCATCCGGACGCACTTCTGTGGGACGCGTACTTCCCTGTCACGTGACCCTGACCGTCACAGCCTGGGACTGGACACCTGTGGGGACGCAAAGCGAGGCTCATTTAACAGTCTGGTTGATTTTTCATTGTTTCGCTTACTTCCAGTTAAACATCCTACTTCACTACCTAGGATGAAACAGGATGTGAAGATACAGAAGAGGTGACGTTCGCCTACTCCGACGTAAAACACCAAAAACTATGAGAAAACATTTCAGTTTTGAGTTTGCCTCTTTTGCTTTGATATAAACAAAGATACAATCATCTTATTTTAAAGCCTTCCCAGCGTCAGCCTTATCACAGTTTCAGTATGGAGACAGGGCATCAACACCAGTGCTAATCAGAAGCAAAGATTTCGCAAAGTATTCCGAATGTCACAGTTCGTAAATTGGATTACAACTGACGCTAGAATCAGCGAAAAAGTATTAGTTCCGTCTGCAGATAGCCACTACCTGGTCTTAGTTTAACTTCATGGCTTTTAACAGTTAAAAAAGACTCAATGAATATCAGGCGCACTGCTGCCTGTTTCGTTTTTTATTTGTTTAGTATTTGAGATCTGTCATTAATTCATCATTTGTTCACCAGATTTCTAAAACCTAAAACTAGAAATGATCTGACTGTAGTATAATACGATCCTTTATACAATGCAGGGCTGACTTCTCTTCTGTACTCCAGCACAAATTATAAAGCATTATCAGTTTGCTGCCTTGGAGTCTGTAGAGTAATAGCTGATTGTGTTTTTCATATTTTGCTTTCCGGATTACCTCACCCTCCATGTTTTGCCACAGCCCCCCAGCAGTGTGCACACCACTGCTTCTACTATACGATGTAGAGCAGAGCGTTTCTGTACATCATATTGAAGATTATACATCTTATTATAATTCAGATCTTTCTAAAATGAGTATTTGTTGATTTACACACCTCCTGGGATAATATTTTAACAGGATTTAAGAGTCACTGAGCAATTTCAAGCCACAAATCTTGGCTTAGCTAAACATAGCCGTCTTTTCTCAATAGGTCACACGATTCATCAGCTCCCTCCCATTTCCTCAACTATATTATCATACCTTTCAAAGATGATAGATTGTGCTGAGTTTGTATTATAATCAAGTCCCTACTGTAATGTACTAAAGTTTGATCTAAATGTACTGTAATAGTGGATTAATATTGAACAAGGTAATCTCCTCTCATTCTATTATTAGGAACTTTATGGACTCAAGCAGAAACTTACTTTTTCACAGGAGTAACAGTCTGAGCAGAAAGATATAACATGGCCCATGTGCAGACATGTGACTCAGAATAGGACTGAATAGTATCCATTAGTGCCTCAAAACTTCAGGGTTCAAATCAAATCAAACTGAATCTGGCTGAATGTAATGCAATCTAATTTAAACAAGTCTAATGTAGTCAAATCTAATCTAAACAAATATAATTGAATACATTCACGTAAAATCAGATCTAGTATAGTTGAATCTAATTGAATCTAATCAAATCAATTAGTCAAATCCAATCCAATCCAGTTAAATTTGAGTCTAATCTTATCTCATCTGATTTGGTCGTATCAAATCAGATCAAATCAAATCATTGATTTATTCTGAGAAAATCTAGGACAGTGTTTCATTCTCAATTCCAGGTTTAAATTTCTTTTCACACTCCAGCACAATTTTCGGCTGCAGGGTAATCTGTATGGCGGTATTGATCAGCTGAGCTTCAGAAAATTGTCTTGACAACCAAATAATTGTATTATGATTTTTTTGTTGTTATCTTGGCAAAAATGCCAAATCTTTTGTGATTCCAGCTTCTGAAATGTGTCTTTTGTCATATATGACACTACCGTGAACAACCTTGGGTTTTTGGAGATTGGGTTGGACAAAACAAGATTTATGACAAAGCCTGCTTGGTGTTGGGATGGAAATTACACACGGCCTGACTCACTGCTTTATAGCAAACACTTGTTCCAACCTAGAGTAAAATATGTAAAGAAAGCATAGTGCTTACAGTTTCTAATTTTCCAAGTAAGGACCATTGCATGAATTAAATGAACCGTTTCTATCATAAATCTCACAAAGAAGGCAGAATAATGTGGGAAGAAGATCCTCACATGCTCATGCAAAAAACCTTCACTAAACCTTCATCGAAGGTAACTGCTGCTCCTCGGTGTTAAGACTTAGACCAGGTAGCCGAGCACAGAGCTAAAGCAAGGTTCAAGTGTATTCCCAATGACAGACGCAGGGAGAGGCTTATGGTCAGGTCACGATCTTTGTCCTGAGGAGGACACACTGCCAGAGAACAGAGAATACGGAGGAAGGATGCAGGGCCCAGGGACCTTGCCTCCGGGTAAAATAAGCACATGAGGACGAGGGAGAAGGATGATGTCACCACATTAATCCCAAGAAGAAAATCAAGAGCTACAGCTGATTTACTTTAGATTCAATGCCAAATCATCTTCAGTCAAATTAGTCCCTTTAAATGTGCAGCACCCCTTGATTCTTTTTGCTTTAATATCAACACGGCGTCCTGAAAGGTTTACTTGTGGCAAACTGTCCTCAGATTCCAGCAGGATGACAAGCCTGAGAATGGACAAAGTCTGTTGTTTGTGCTCTGCACCACCAGAGAAATCAATGCAGCTGCAGGGCTGAAGCCAGAGAAGCCCATTGTGGGATTTAGGCAGAGTCAATCAATCTCTCTCTGCCTCTATCTCTCCCTCCCTGCTTGCCTTTCTGTCTTTCCCTACCTGTGTGACGGCAGGAGTTCACCAGAGACTGCAGATCCTCCCCACTCTTAACTGCTACAACCTTGCACTTCTGAAGTTTCTCCCGCACCTTTAGACTGAAACTTTACACTCATGGTACATTTGTCTTGTCAGAGCTAATACTGACTTATTATTACTTACAGGAATACATGTCAAGAAGCAAGACATGCACTAACTAAGACGTTTTAGAGCTGATTAGAAATCCCTACACTGTTCTTCTGTGTAAAACTGTAAATGCCATGTCTAAGAGGAAATGAATGGTAAGCAGTGAACAGTGGGTAGTGCAGGTAGCAAGAGTTTCAGGGTTTCAGCATCGGGGTATTCAAGGCAAGACAAGACTGATGATCAGTGTCTGTACTGTACCTGATAGGCTCCTGGTCCTCCTTGTTCTCTTTACTGTGGATGATCTTTATCCCACTTTTCCTAGCCCGCGGACACCCTGAAAGACTGCAGATAAATGACAGTGTTACACGGTTGAACCATGTGTGTGTGTGTGTGTGTGTGCGAGAGGGTGATAGAGGTAATATTGTACCTTCTGTGTGAGGCGTAGTTGCCAGTGATATGTCCCGAACCATCGCACCCTGGTGTCGGGCACCTGGGGCAGAAAACACAAAAAGGGCTCAGGGCCTACAGCAAAAGTGCAGTATCCTAGAGGTAATATACCACAAGCACTTAAAAGGACGAAGTGCATTTCATTAATATTTATGACGGTCTTTGCTATGTTCACCGTCTGTCTAATGCAAAAAAAAATAAAAAATAACTTCGTCTGACTAACATTATAATGGCGGCTAATGTAATCTGAGAGCTACAGCTATTGCTTAGTAAAATAAGGAAGACATCATCTGCCTGTCTTAGTGAGAGAAGAATTAAATCAGCATTAAATTAGCTTTACAGCATAAATACATTGTTATTGATTTATTTAAGTTTTTGAAACTGCACCAAACATTTTATGAAGGATGCATAGGGTTGTTAATTAAAAGAGAAATATATGCATACGGCTATTTTATATATTTTATTGTCGTTAAATTCCATGAATAGTCTGAAGCCAATAATGTGTTATGTTAGAATAACTTTATGGCTTTTAAATCCAAACACAAAGATACATACAGTACATATACCGTGTATATGGAAACAATGCGCTTGATGGGGACTATTTTCAACAATGGATTAAAATACATTTTGTGCTGTGGTGAGTATTTGGTGCAGCAGGATATGTGGGGATGGAAACAAATCTACAGTGAATGCACTCACTGCAGATTTGCCATGGAGCAATAAGATGTTCTTGGGCGCATACATATACGCATTCCCTGAAAAAGCTGTGAAATTCTATGGGCCATATTTGAGCAGCTGATTTCTCTCTGCGCTTTTACTTTATGCACACCAACAACAATACGGTTAACGTTAAGCATACAACTCCTTCATACATGACATATATGAGTCATCTCACGCCTTACTTGAGTTCTTGTGCGTTGTTGGCCAGCATACTTCGAATGCTTTTATCAGCTAAAGGACAACCTGAGAGACTGAAAAATACACCAGTGGAGCGTTAGTTACACCACAAAAACAAAACAAAACACTTCATTCACTGCAACACAAAACAGTCAGCCTGCGCTCATATCGTCACTCCAAACACACACATGCAGAAATAAAATATCAACCAGGAAATGTTAAAAAAAAGCCATGATGCAATGCAGGGAGCTGATTAAAAACTTTAACCCTCTGAGTACTTGTATTCACATGTAATGAAAAGGCTGTTTTCATGCATCCACTGGGTTCAAACAGGCCTGAGTGAATAAAGGTAGTACATTAACATCTGGATGTTTTCTAAAGCTTGAACTTTGTCAGAATAATGAGCTTGTTCAGGTGGAAATCTCAAGTAGGTGCAGCCATGTCTGGCATCATTTGGTCCGTGCAGACTCAACTCACACCGCAACACTCAGCACTTCTGCTTAAATATTCTCGCTCTCAATGGTAAATGCTTAGTCTGCATTGCACGGTGGGAAGGGCCCGGAGAACTGAATAACATCAGCTTAGACGGATTTACACATGGCCCATTGAGAAATAACTTTATCCCAAGGTTTAACTCAAAAATTAGCATATGCCCAGCCTTTAATTAATTTAGTCTTTCCAGAATACCCTTGCTTCAACATGACAAGTTTCAAATAGTTAAAGGGCTAACCAGTAAGAGAGAGAGAGAGAGAGACATTCTGCCTACAGGTGTTTGACAGCATAGTCGAGGTAAGCTGAAAACAATAAAGAGAAATAGACTTAGAATCCACCAGGAGAAAAGGAAGTCACACCTTCGATGTGAGGCGAAATTGCTCGTCAAGTGACCACTTCCATCACACCCCGGTGTGGGACATCTGCCACCGGAAAAATAGACAGATTTATAAGCCCAAAGGGAAGGAGAAGAAATGTGAAAATTACAGAAAAAGGGGTTGTTTCTGTTTTTTTATTTTATTTATTTATTTATTTTTTATTGTCGGTTTTCATTGTTTCCAGTTTAGCTTCACTGTCTGTGATTAATACTGTGGCTCCTGAGATCAGCTACACTTGATAAACTGCAGGCAAACTACAAGGAAGGCATCAGCTGAAGCTACCAGGTCTTAGATCAGTGTGGATATATGAACAAAGCTGTTAAACAAAAGTCATAGCAAGCCACTGCCAGCAGCACAGAATGGGGGAGGGAAGGGATGTAGTTCTCTGAAGTTCACTGAGGCAAAGAGAAGGATGAAGAAAGAAATAAGACGTATGGGGGGAAAGCAGAGCATGAGTGGAGAGAAGCAAGTAGGTTCAGGTAGACAGGAGGAACTCGGGGACATTGGGAAGTGTGGGAGGGCTCTTACGTTATCAGGTCCTTCTTACTCTCCTTGCACTGGATATACTTGGGCTTGGGGCTGGGCATGTTAACATCCGTGGTGTAGGAGCGGTCCTCCAGCAGGTCGTGGAAGGGATCCAGGTCATCCGCCTGAGGTGGGAGGGTGAAGGAGGGAAGGGAAGAGGAACAGAAAAATTAAGAAGGAATCACACTTTTATGCAATCATCTGAAGGTTAGGATGCATTTCATGAACGGGTACATGCTAAAAACTCCCATTACAGTTGTTTTCCACACACACACTAACATATGAACACTGTCAGGCCACAGAGTCTTGTAAAGTCTAATTCTAATAGTAAAGCCTGTGTGACTATTGCACCACTCAGTGTGTAGTACTAAAAAGGAAAATCTCTGAGAGGAAATCATGCCTCAGTGCCAAATAATTATGATGATAATTATTACTGTATTGATCCCACATGGGGAAATCCTTTCTCTGAATGTGACCCATCCATTCGCTCACACACTAGTGTGTACATTCTAAGCAGTGGGATGCCACCTGTGCAATGCCCAGAAAAAAACAAACAAACAAAAAAAAAACATAAATGTTTGAATATTCATAATGATAGTTATGTGCAGGTTTGTAGTGCTTGTGTGCATGTGAGTGCTGAACGCTCAGGGAGTTGCCTCGACGGAGTCATGTAATGCCCTAGCCAGTCACTAGATGGCACTGCGGTGTAGTGTCAGACCGCTGCTGGCTGTGCTATGTGGGGCTGTGCTTTGTCTGCAGTGCATGCAGCCAGGGCACCACGGCTGTTGTTGCAAATCCTCTTTTCTTTCTTCCATGCCTGCAGTGTATGTACAGTAATGCCCATAAAGAGACATGTCCAGATATAGCCCAAATTATCCAGCACTCAAGCTGTCTCGGAGTGTGTGATGCTGGGTCAGTCAGCGAGTTCCTCCAATTAAAGGGAGCGCAGGCTGAGAGGCAGACAGGACGGAGAACGACACATGCATACATACAGAGATGCAGAGCAAAAAAGTAGGCTATGGATGGAACTCGCATACGCACGCAGGCACACTCCCAAAGAGACACACTCTCTCATGAATATTCACATCTCACGCACAGCAAAAGAGGCACATGTACTGTACATGCATGCGCCTGTGCACACCGACAGGCGCACCCAGCAGTGGTGCATTGATTTCCAGCAGTTCTTTGATGAGATGAGCTATTCCGATTCGCTCCCAAGGTGCTACTTTGCATAATTCATTTTGGAGAAAAGCAAAATGTAAAAACAGAAAGCCGGCATGCGGGGAGCACGGTACAAACAGAGCAGATAAGTCTGCGCATGGCAATGCTGACATCAATTAGCATGCAGATTCATTAGGTTTCCCTCAAAAATCCCTCATATGACTTTCTAATGACTCCAAATATAACAGTGAGTCAGGCGGGAAGGTAAGAAACCTAGAAGACAATCAGACGGCAATGCAAATGTTTGACTTGGAGACACCGTGTTGAATCAATGACTTAGAGGGAGATAATTTGGGCTGAGACGCACTGAACAGACAGTATAAATGACAGATGCCAACTATATGGTCTATCAGCTTCCAAAGCCACAACTACTGCTTGATAATTATCATCAACATCGCGACTGGCTGTCACTTGTAACCTCTCTTTGATTCTTCTCTTTTATGTTTTCTGTCTTGATCCTTGTCATGATCATTTTAAGGGAAAAATATTTTTTGATGGAACATCTGACGAAGGCAAAGAGGAGAGAAGACTTATGGCTTAGCTGATGAAAAATACTGTATCCGTACCAACAGAAATGGAACGATGTGTGGCTTAATATATCACAACTCTAGTAGTATTTGTAAGGTGACTCAAGTCAGATTCTTCTATATTTAAAAGATACCACGCTTAGGCGATGATATACACTGCTTCCTCGAAAAACAATGCATAATATTTTATTATACGCCTGGCCACAACCAGACAGAAGTGGCCGAGCTAATTTCCAAAGATGTCCTCGTTATTTCCCCCTTTACCTCTTTCTCGTCCTCGTCTATGTGTTTGATCTTGGTGTAGTCTACAGGCAGGTCCCAGCAGTCTGAGGCGTCCCCCATGCCGTAGCAGCGGGACCCCAACAGGGCAGCTTGTCTCTGGGGGGACATGGGCTCTAGAGGGGTGAGCACCGAGTCGCCCGCACCGCCGCCGCACAGACGCTTGCTCATACTCAGGTCCAACGTACCGTTCTCATCAACATCTAGACCAGGACTCTGGAAGGTGTGTGTGGATGTGGTTTTTGAGCATGCGTGTGTATGTGTGGGGGTAAGGTCCGGTCAGCACGTGTGGAGGAGATGGAGGTGTGTGTGGCATGGCAAGTTGTGTGTTTTAGGTCAGATGATTATGAGGAAGGACAGAAGGATAAGGACAACATAAAGAGGCAGGGATGGAGAGAAAGGGGCAAAAGAGAGAGCGTTTCTGATTAAATAGCAGTCAAACATGTTCATGGTCTAGGACGAGAGGTGGGCAAAACATTTCTGAATACATGGTGTAGTGGTAGGAACAAATTACATTATGTTCTCTTTTAAACTTTTTGGGAACCGGGAGTGATTGATCAAGAACCTTTGCAGATCAAACAATGGAGACAGTATTCCATATTATGTTTTTGCCCAAGTCTGTCTAGGAAGAAACATTAGATACTTGCAGTGTACAGGAAGAATGTAGTGTTACATTTATAAGAGGCTCAAAAGACGAAGAGGTCATCAGTGCTCAAGGACGAGTGCATCCCTCTGTGAACCCCTCCTTTTCTCTTCCTTTATCTCTCCGTCTCTCTCTTTCCTTCCATCCCACCGTGGTCAATAGTGTGTTAATGTAATGTGTGCGTGTGTGTGACTTTGTGTTAGATGTCTGTGAGCTTAATGTGAGTGGACATCACAGAGGGGCAGGGGCTGAGGGTTAAGGGTGGGGTTGGGAGCAGCGATGAGCTGCAGAGGGTGGAACTACGCTGCTGCAAACCCAAAAATAGAGGTAGAACTCTACCGTGTTCTGGAACAAAAATGGGTCTCATCCGACAACAATGACTGTTCACTGAAGCAGGCACTTTACCTCCTCAGTGTAAGTTTCTGTGTCTAAACACATCACCTATCATCATTTGTTTTATTTTATCTACACGTGCGTCAAAAGTGTCACAGCTTTTAAAACTGTCTTTTGCTAGTCATGTGTATGTGGAAGTGTCCTTGCTTACATAAATATCCCTCTCTCTAAACCCTTCTTCTCATCTCCCGTCTCTTCCCACTCCCTTTGCTTCTTTTTTATGAGTAGGAAAGCCCGCATTAATGCTGATTCCAGTCGACAAGAGTCCCTAGGGGTGGATTCTCCTGGTGTCTGAAGCCAAAACCTCCGTGACACGCATTGACTCAAACGCACAGGCTGAAAGATTTAGGAGCGAGGATGAATACGGCAATAACTGCGGATGGACCAATGAGAATAACAGAAAAAAAAGGTTAATAATCTGTGGAGGAAAATTAATCAGACTAAAAATATTAAAAGGCACTACAGGGTATCTGAGATCACATTAATATGAAGCTGGTGGGCTGCCACAGACAGAGACCGCAGACATTGATCTTTTAACTTTTTGTTTCCAAAAATATTCACCTATTACTATTCCATGACTGTGACTTGAACAGGGCCTTGAAGAAAAAGGAAGAAGGATGCAGAGGACCAGTAGATAATGACTGAAGGGCCATGAGAGGGAAAGAAAGTCTCTGCTGAATAAAGGTCAAGATGTTGGGGAATACATCCAGTGGCACTGTGCGTGGCCTTGACTGCCCTTGTGAATATGTGTGAATATGCTCAGCAGACCGCCCTCTCCTTGTCAGCCATTGTATTGTATGTCACTGTCCAATTAATACGACCCACCCCTTCAAATCAAATTAACAAGCATGATGTGTGAGAATGCCCCCCCATCGGAGAGCAGCCCTTCCTGATCCGGCTCCCTGGTAACCTATGGCCTCTGTTGCCTTGGCAATGCCAGTAGTAAAAGGGCCAGAGTGTGAGAGGTTACTTGCCGATTCTCTCCACATTAGTTCCAACCACCTATCCTTGGTCTTAAAATAAAAGCATCACGTACAGCGTTTTCTTGAAATGGACTCTGGTGGTTCTTTCTCTGCCTCCGCTCCACGTTGCCTCCCTTCTCTTCATGTTTTTAACAACACACCAAGACGGTCTCATTTTGGCAAAGTTGAACCTGCGCCCTTGCTTCTAGCTTCTCTGAAGCCAAACACTTTACGTTCATAATTGTCAAGTTCGTAATCTCACATTTTGGAACAACATACATCATCTTGTCTTAAAAACCATCCTTTATATGGATTTGCAAAATAGAGGCTGGTAATTGTTTCTTCGACAAACAACACTCTCTGTTGAGATTATTTAACATACTTTTAACAATATATTTGTAATTTTCTCTTCTATTCCTAAATATTACATATACATATAATGATTCCATTTTTCCATTTTGCATGTTACTTTATTTTGTTATATTAGAAAACCTCAAATCATTTCACCGAATCTCCCTGATAATAACATAGGCTGATGTGTGATAGAGTCTATTAAATAAGACAAGCGGCCTTAGAGAATACTTTGGTAATAAGTATTAATGAGAAAATATGTTGTTATAATACATTTAATTTCATTAACTCTTAACTAATTAAGAGCTTAAGACAAGAGTGTGGTGCAAAGAAATAAGTACAGGATGAGACTGTAGACAAATATTTCTCTTTTAGTGGGCCTATACACCTCATACATCATTTGTTAAGGCTAGTTTACCTAATTAACTAAAACTGACTAACTACTAAAATAAATAAAAAATGTGTGCTTGTTTGTAATGCTATCCATTAGCAAAGAGAACAACAAGTAAGATGTTAAATAAAATTCATTAAATGTGGCCTCACAAGACATGGCTTCACTTTAAGGAGTTACCAGCCACTGTTTAGAAACAGTTGCCGTGGACGACAAATAATGAGCTAAATAGGTCACATTGGTCAACTAACCTTGGAATACAAAAAAAATTGCCATTTGAAGTTGTTACGTAAATCTTTCTACTTAACAACTTCAAATGGTAAATTTTTTTATCCATCTCCAAACAAAAAAATTCAAATCCCTGTTTACAGCAGCTATTTCAGCCACAACCAGCGACCAATAAATTCAATGAGCAGACAAAGAGAAAGAGAAACAAGAGACTCCTCGGGAAAAAAATGCAAAAAAAGGCAACAACAGACACGTGTGTGTGTGTGTGTGTGTGTGTGTGTGTGTGTGTGTGTGTGTGTGTGTGTGTGTGTGTGTGTGAGTGTGCGTGAAGTTCCATTGAGACATAGCAAGGAACAGTGTGTGCCACAAGGTGAGGTGGTGAGATGAAAGGAGAAGAAAAAAAGCCTCTGAAGTCTCTCGTCTTCCCATCCTGCCCTGAGAGCTTCCTGCTCGTCTGGCCCCAGAGGAGGAGAAGGACAGACAATGAAATGAGGTAGGACCAGAGGAAATCCTGACTGCTGCAGGAGTTTGTCCCATCAAGTTTACTCTCTTCCACATTTGTCTTGAAATATTATGTTGCTTTTAGCTGTTTGCTTCTCCTCTCCTCCCCCACCAAAAAGCTCTCTTTCTTTACGTTCCGTTATATCACCCCTGTTCTGATTCTCTGGCAGACTGTGTCGTCAACATTAGCATTAAGCCAGCATTAGCCGTCTGCTGTGTGCTCTTTTTCAGGCCTCCATTTTCCAGCTCAGCATCTGAGCGTAGATAATACAGTAACACCGCCGCCTTATCTCCTCAGAAATGACACACTGGACTCACGCAGTGTCAAACGGTGCTTCGTCCTGTTCCTATCTGATCCCAGACAGAAAATAAAAAACTGCCCTGCTGAGCCCTGAGTGTAAGACACAGCCCCAGATCTTTAATGGAATGTGTGTGTGTGTGTGTGTGTGTGTGTGTGTAGCTGAAATCTCCCTATCTTTGTCAGTTTTCACTACCAGTATTAGTATAATGAAGGGAGCACAGAGATAATCTGTCAGTGGATTTTTCTGTGACTACAGCATGAGGGCAAAGTCGGCAAAGGGCGTTGTGCTAAGACTCCTGTGAGTCATGTTGGGCCATACTGTCAAACTATCCTTCTCAACCACAGGTGTTGGTGGTCACACATGCTGACCTACCTACACATTTCAGCCATTTAGGGGCCAAACAACATGAAAAATGTTAAAATAATAGAGTTATTCCAGCGTCCCCCTCTCCCCTCCTACCTGTGAGCACAGGTCCTGAGGTTTCCCTCCCATGCCATGGGGCATCTCCCGGCAGCGCGTGGACAGGTTGAGGATGGCGGTGGCTGCCATGTGGGCAGCCTCCATGTCGTGACTGTAGTCAAAGCTGCTTTTGCTGCAGGTGCTGCTGGCGCTGCTACCGCCGCCCCCTCCGCCTCCTCCGGCTCCCCCTCCACCACCTCCACAGCTTAGACTGCTGCTGCTACTGCTGGGAGCGTAGGTGCTGGTGGTGCTGCTGGCTGAGCTGGAGTTCTTGCAATAGCGTTTGGCTGGAGGGACACAATAAAGAAATTCAAAAGTTACTGGGTTCAGGTCCGTCCATGTATGTATGAGATAATGATGAATGACAATGACATGATGATGGTGAAGTGGTTCATGTATGTAAGAGACAGATGCTCTAAACTAATCACAGACTCACAGAATTCAGGATATCTGAAAGGAATCTTACACTAATTTAAGAACAACAGTGCTTTCACTGCCGATCTTGCTCATTCATGCAACATAACCTTGGAAAAAGACCCTTATTGGTCAATTAAATTTGACATTTCGATTGACACTGTAATTCAAACACAAAAAGATCATCTTTTGACCCTGGAATACCTTCAACCTTTTGTATGCATCTATTTGAACAACAATATGGGAGAAAATCATCATGTAATGTCTAGTATAATTCGGTAAGACGGTACCATCATATCCTTTGGGGGAGGTATCCCTTTGTCCATGAACTTTGGGTGCGATGGCTCGTTTCCCATACACTTGGTGACTGTTGCTGCCGTCAAATGCACTGTAGTCGAAGCTGGTCTTGGAGTACTTCTCCAGCTCCTTGGCCAGGTTGGAGCGGGGCGTGCTGGTGGAAACATTGTTCTTGTAACCATACTGTGGATAGTCCAGTTGTTTGACAAAGCACATAGGCCTGGAAAATAAATGACGAGGGGGTGGAAGTTGGACCGAGGCACTGAACATTGCCCAGGGAAGGAGAGGAAACTTGGGGTTTGGTTAAAAATCGTCAGACTGAGGGGAAGAAGGGAAGGTTTAGAACATGGAGGGTGATGCGGTGAGAAGCTGGAGAAGTGACTTGGGGTGTGGAGGGTGCCAGAGCATGGATGTTTCCCTACTCTTCCTCTTAAAAACACAACCCTGCTATAAGTACTTTTCAAGTGCAGAGCATAAAAACAGGCCATACCGAAGCCACGCATTATTTTTTATTGCTCAGAACACTTCTGATGTGCTTTTATCATTTGATATGCATTTATAGTCTCAATCTAAGACCAGGAAAAAAATGAAATGTAAGATCTTATACCGCTGATGTTCAGTTGGATATAAATGTAAAATTTGCAATTACTTAAGACTTTTCATCACGGCATTTTCATGACTATCAAAGAAAATCTCATTCAAAAGCTCTGCCTTCGCTATGATAAATGAGGCCAATGTTGCTGAAATCTAATAAAGTGATTTGCCTTCAATGGTGAGCGGAGAAATGAACATGCTGTCTCTTGGGTGTATTCTCAGGGGACGTGAGAACATAAACATAAAACAAAAAGGGGAGCCGTTAAATCTCAATTACAGAATGTACGGGGGGAAAAAAAGAACAAAACATTCCAACATGGCACGAGCATTTCATTGTGTTTAAATCAGTACCTCTTGTCACAAAAGCCACATTCGATTGTCATATCAGTGAACTTACTTTACGATATTCTTGACTTTCATTGTGTAAGATGCGGGTGAAAGTGTGGAGTGAATACTACCTTAAGACTCTGTCTGAGGCCTGGTTGGACTTGGGGCCGTCACAGCCCTGGTGCTTCTCCTGGGCTTTAGCCAGCTTCTCGGCCGCAGCAATGGGACATCCTGACAGACTGAAATGAGAAAGCAACATAAGTGGCACTGTGGAACACACATTTTGATAGGTGAAAATGTTACATTGAATGCACATGCTGTAAAATGTTGGGCTTGTTAGAGTGCTTGTCAGCCAGTCTGCCAGGCTGAAAACAGCTCGAAAACAGCACATCTGCCTGTCAGCCAGTCAGTCCCAGCGTCTACCAGCCTAAAAGCACTCGAATGCAGTTCTGAAAGTCTCCACTTAAAATGCAAATTCATTAATTCAGCACTTTTAACAATTTAAGTAACAGCACTATTGACAACAGCTTGCATATTTCTGGCTGAACAGCGTTAGAATAGTCCTAGAATAGATATTCTCGTATGGATAAATGTACACGTTCATGAGCATTCTGCAGCTTGTTTACGTCAAAGCGCTGCTGCTGGGACACACAAGTTCACATTCACATGGGATGTGCAGCTGAAAGTATGTTCCAGTCGAATTAAGAGCTGTGTAACTTCCAACTGACAACTAACTGACCAAATGTGACAAAAGTTCATGTTCTTATCCTTAACCCCCATTATTCTCCATCCAGACTGTCAAGTATAGTGTGTCGGGCAGCGATGAAAAAATTATGTTTGACAATGGCCCGGAGCCAGTATGGAGTTGTGTTCATCAGCACCTTCCATTGCGTGAATGTGTGCAGGGATAACGGTGTGCATGAGGTGGGAAAGTGCGAAGTGTTATATGGATGTTTATATCAGCTCTTTTTAGTATAAGTGAAAGTTTACTGTGCGTGCCCACGTGTGTGCCCGTTTTGCGCTGCAGCATGGAGGCATCCTCCCAGGTCTGCACCTCTCCTGTCACCCTGGCTGAGTGGCAGAAAGGTGCTAATGGCTGCTGCTATGCCCGACTCCCTGAGCATCTGCTGTGGGTGACACCCCTCTTTCACTGTCACCTCGCCCCGTCTGACAGCAGTGGCAAGAGCGCCCCGCTATTTCAGTTACTCCCTCCAAACCTGCACCTGATAGAAACCGTTTTTCTATTATTTTTTTTTGTCATGAGCTGATAAATGATTTATGCTGCAGAAAGTGTGATTTGGTGCATTTTAAACAGTCCTAGTTAAAATATAGGATCATTAAACTTCTTTAATAACTTCCTAAAAGGCAACATTACGAGGGACACTGTAGTTATCCACACACAAGAAAATATGTGTTGGGGAAATAAAGGGGGTTTAACAATAATCAAACAAAAACAACTCAAAAAATGAGGATGGGAAAAATAATCCATTGAGAGAGTATGACCCAAAATAAGTCCCACTTTAAAAAAAAATTTAAAAAAAAAGAAAAAGGAGGTTCCAACATGAACAGTGCGGGTTTCATACAGACTGTGCTCTTACCTTCTGTGGGAGTTTCTGTTGCTATTGACATGGCCACGTCCCGTGCAGCCAGGCGTAGGACACTTAAGAACATTCTCATACATTGCCACAACTTCATACAGACAGGAGATAGGAGTGAA
The DNA here is from genome assembly GCF_022458985.1 of Mugil cephalus. Classification (NCBI taxonomy): domain Eukaryota; kingdom Metazoa; phylum Chordata; class Actinopteri; order Mugiliformes; family Mugilidae; genus Mugil; species Mugil cephalus. The sequence goes on along the minus strand of NC_061786.1, from coordinate 2,715,062 downwards.
AGACAGGGAAGGTTAGGAGCCCCTTACAATCACGCATGAGCTCTATTAGTATGTGAGGAGCTTGGCATTATAAACATCATTAAGAAATGAGCCTGTGTGAACCCAAATGACCTCTTCTTCATTTTAATGAACACTAGTTTGAAAGGGCAGACAAGGTTTCCCACCATATTGCCTCCACTTATCCAGCTCTTTTAAATTAGTATTCATGGAATAGGGACCGTCATGAATAAAAAGATGTCATTTAAGTTTAACAGGACAAAGCCAGAAAGAGACAGGGATGGAAGGAAATTTTGGGCGTGCAAAGCGCAGAGCAACCAACAGCTAGCAATCATGCAAGAGGCAAGCCTTAAAATCAATGGAAGAAGCAGAGAGTTGTTGGAATACAGCTCCTTGATAGAGTGTGCTTTGTTATCATCAGCACGTTGTTAGGATAGAGAGTCCGGTCTTCGATACCGTTTACCATTAAAACAGTCCATAACTGTCTCAGATCCCCTCGGCAACCAGCCAATTAGATTAATGATCTATGGATGTCCGAGAGGAGCCGTCAGAGTAGCGAAGGCGGGGGTGCGGGGAAGGGTCGCCTCGACACCAGTGGTGTGCAGGGCCAAACCCCATTGGCATCAGCTTCATCATTATCACCCCCTTAAACTTTAACCCCTTATCATCCTCCTTCCCCTACATACTAATTGGTGTTCGCTGCAGGTAATTGGACAAAGCCTGGCACCTCAACGTGCCACAAGCCAATACATTATGCATATCCCATTTCTGCCCTCCCCTCTGCTAAGAGACAGATAGAACGGCAAGTAATAACGCCAACTTAACGCCACATTGATGTGCACATATAGCAGAACAAATAATGAAGCAAAATAAAATGTGGCTGCAAATAAGAAAATCACTAAATGAGTTAGAGAGACAAAAACAAGAACTCTGTGATGAAATATTTTTAATATTCTACACGGAAATATCCTACAGAAAAGAGCTACAATAAGCAGAAAAGGGAATCATCAAATTTGAGAACTAATTTAATAGTCATTTGTCACAAGGAAGAGTCTGGCTGCACTGTGTGATTTCCCAATTAAGCCACTGCATTAATAATACATTGTCCATTCAGTACAGCAAATGTGTTAACGAGGGGAGAGACAGAGCAAGTCTGCCCTGCAGACATTCACACATGTGTGACATGTACTACTATTTACCTTTAAAGTGATGAAGCAAGCTGTCCACATAAGACTACTGACCACCTAGGATTTACTTCAGCCACAGTAACATGTCACTCAGTGGCTGTGGTAACTAAAGTTGGCCACTTTTTTATACAGCAACAAAATTGTGTGCTTCACTCTAAAATATTCCTTTGTAGTTGGAGAAGAATGACTGAAGGCGATGGCACGCTTTGTGATTCACAACATCCTGTGCAGCGTTAGTGCTATCATTTCCCACAAAAGTCAGTCAGACACAAGGACTGAAGAACTGAAGGAGGAACGCAGACATCATACTCCAAAATCTCCAGTGACAATCAATTCAAGACCCTTCCAAATCCTTAAATGTGGCTGATCTTGGTCAAGGTCAACTGCGCCAAGTCATTTCAAATGTCTGCATCTCGGGTTAGGCACCTCAGTGTGGGTGGCTCTCCACAGAGCGATCTGCGACACTGCTGGTCTTTACAAGCCCGGCTTTAATGGTAACTAATTTCTATGCCATTGTTAAAACCCTCTTTTATTTTGATTGCCGCCGGGGTCATGGCAGATCATAAGTTGATTTTCATGCTCCGGTTAATGAAATGCGTAAAAAGGTGCTTTTATTGAGAAGTTTGCACAAGGTGAATGAGACTAAATAGCCAGGGTGAAGTCTCTAAAGGGAAATCTCACTTTTCATTCAAGGCTAATGTTTATTGCCATACCACTTGATCTGTGGCTTAGAGATATGACACTGCCTCTCTATTCAACAGGACTTAATTGAGCAAGGAATACAACTAAATGAATGAAATCCACGGCATGGGTGACTGAAGCACACCCACTTTTATCAAGGGTCACTTCGAAGTTTTGTGAAAAATAGAAAATTTAAGACTGAATTAATATGAAGACGATACACAAATGAATGAAGGACAAGCATGTGGCATTTAAACCTTTCTTTTCAGTCATGCATACACTCACACTAACCATGCTGTCAAAAAGCATGCAACCCATTCTGTATGTCCCCGAGAATGAGGAGACCAATAACGGGATGAGATTATCATGTGCTCTTAATCTTTGTCAGGCAGACACCGTTGATTAAAAAGTGCCATGCAGTAAGTAAATCACTAGTTGACAGCTCTTGACCATCTCACAGATTGCTGCATTGTCAGTGTAATGTTAGCACATTACACATTACGGCCTCACTTCCCACCTCATCACTACAGAACACTAGGTAGGCAATCAGCAAGCAAAACCGTGGCCCCGTGCAAAAGGTCACAGGAGAAGTGCAGCTGCAACCCATCTGACCGACCCAAAAAACCCACCTCCCCCACCCCCCCATCGGCAGCGCCGTATATCAAACACAGTCTAAAAACGACACTAAGTACACAGCACACAGAACGAGCCCAACACAGCAGTGATCACGGGTACCATGCTGATTCCTGAACATCAAAGAACATGAAGGACAGGGGGTTGGGTAAATAAAATAAACCAGTGTTTGGCAGGCGTGTGACTGATATGCTTACTTTCTGGTGGCACCCGGTCTTTGTGCGGACAGCCCGACAGGCTCCGATGGTGGGGGTACAGGCCGGTCACATGACCCGTGCCGTCACAGCCGGGTGTCGGACACCGGCTCTCCTTCTTGTCTGCACGAGAAGCATCTGTGAGCGGAAAGGTAAAGAGTGGCGATTACATGTGATGCAATAAAACTGTACTGGTGGCTTGTCTCAGGATGCAGCCTATTAGAAGTCAGCGCTATGGCAGCCACTAGTCAAATGCAAGTTCCAGCCTAGAAATATATATGAAGAAATAAATGGCAATGATATATATATACACACACACACACACAGTGGAGAGGCTCAAATCACCAAAACTTGTAATTAGTGGGCGACTCTCTCTACTTGTCAACAATAACTAATGCCACAGTTAAAACAAAGACACCGTATGGCATGAAGACAGGTACAGCTGTAATGCTGCTTTGCTTGTATATAGCATATATTATATACTTTATATTATGGCTATATTGTTGCTATTGCCAAAGACGTCACTTCTACATGAATCATGATCCAAGTAGATTAGAAGCCAGTTCTCCCAGCCACAGAACTTCAGCTTGGGGTTGTTAAGTTTGGAATCTATTTTGCCCAGCCAATCAAAACGTTAGGAAGCTCTAGAGGAGCAACTGAAATGTAGTGATACAAGTTACCTCAGTGACGCTGAGCTGATTTAGTTTGAAGCAAAATGGCCGCCGCCGCGTGTTGTACATATTGCGTCTGTTGCAGGATTTAGGATTTGAGAGTCACCAGGCTACTTTTTAACTGTTCATATCCCGTGACTGCATAATTTAAAAAAAGATGATTTCATCAATTTCTTTTGTATTTCTCTCAAAGACCCAAGACCTGAAAATAATAGTACTTTAGTTAGAGAAATACTTCAACTTAGTGAAATGAAACCAAAGAACAAAAAATGTGGTACATGAGCAATTTTTTACTAAACAAAAAACATAAGAACAACTAAATGAGTAAGTTTCAGGATTGATGACAATGGTCCACTTACATTATCCCCTGGATGTTTCCTAAAGAAGTGATTGCACATTTGTGTAAATATTTTCTAACCCAGACAGTAATCTATTCAAGTGGACATGTAATATTAAGTGAACCTTCTTCTGAATCATTTACAGCATTATACTGCACAGAAAAGGCTGTTGGGCCGATGGAAATTCTACATGAGAAAGGGTTTGGAATTACGGAGGATAGTTGATCAGTTGTATTACTGCAGAGCAAAGGAAAATAACCTCACAATAGCTGAACATGGTGATCACACACAAATAAGGCAACAGATGTAGCACAGCTAAAGTATCGAAAGATGTGTCTAAGATGTCACTGAGGACTAAAGTTTTTTATTGTTAATGAAAAAAAAAGATCTAAGCTGAAGGAGGTTTGGTTTTTTAAACACACAATGGACATTTGTATTTCTCTTATAATTATTAATTTGTAAAGTGTGCTTTCATAAAAATATGTCCTAGATTGACTTTTAGTAATAGTTGGTTTCTGCTGGCAGTTTTCCATTAATGTACCTCTGGCTTCATGTGTGGTGAACACATTTAAAATCAAATCAGTTTTGTCAACTGTTGAAACTAAACACATCTGACATTATCTTTATTTACAGATCATTATTTGTTCCTGCATGCGTTCGAAGAAGCAGAAGGAAGACAGACAAGGACAAATATTTAATAATTGGATTGATGAACATGAAGTCAGTTTTTACTCTCATTAGACTGCTGGTGACCTTCAACACAAAGGTTCATGTTTTCAGTTAAGTTTCAATAAAACTGCATCACACTTTTCTTCATTGAGACCACGCCACATGGCAGTGTGTTGAGCTGAGATGACAATGAGGGTCCAAACACACCAAACACACATGCACACACACCGGATGAGATTGTCTTTCTCTCTCCAAAACCTGGTTCTCCTATTTCTTCCAAACCCAGATCAGATATGGTTACCACCAAAAAGCAGCGATGCCACGCCGTGCCAACTGGCACTGTTTCTGGAAATGCAACCGTTCACCTTTAAAATAGTTTGACTCTCAAATAAGGTCAAGATTCTTCTTACTGTAACTATGCTCCTTGCCATCATTGTTTGAAATGAAAATTCTAGCTAATAATATATTTTCACAGCAGAGGTCACAGATGTATCAGATGGTGTGTTTAATTTGGAATTTTTTCAGTGACTGAAACGTTGAGGAGATAATGTCAGGACTGGGAAATGACTATAATCTTACACCACAGACAGACAGACAGACAGACAGACAACTGATTAAAGTTTCAAAGGTCTGTGTAACTTGGCAGCTCCAAATAAGGCTCTTACTAAAAAAACAAAAGAAACCCATAGGTTGTGTAAGGACATAAACAAGAAGGATCAAGTGTGGAGGGAAGGGGGGTTAGAACGGGACAAAACTGAGATTGAACGCAGGATACACCTACTCATACATTTACAACTGAGTCACCAAATGAAATCCCATGTCTCATTCATCAAAAAAACACCTCATTATCCTCTGTGGCTGTCATCCATCTATGTCACGTTAGGGGCATATGAGTTTGGTACAATATTGCTATGTCATGTCTGGCTCTTCTGTCTGGCACCAGTGCAATAAAGGCAGGGAAATTTCATATTGATAAGAAACTCGGTCTGAATGTAAAATATGGCTTCTTTATAATAGCTGCTTTTGAGGGTTATTATTACATTCACTGTTAATGTTTGAACAGTATGTCGGACACAAGTCTCCATTTCCAAACACATGAATGCACGTGCATGCAGACACGATGCCTACGTGCTTTGACTGCCACACTTCTATTGCAGAAAGTGCAGGCAGCCAAGTGGAAGGCATATTAGAAAGCAGGGGATATTGATTGTGGCTGGGGACGGTCTATGCTTTGCATAGCAAATGGCCTCCATTACCATACCATCTCTGGATAATTAATGTGCAGTCAGTGGGCCTGTCGTTCGTTATCGGTCATTCTGATACTGTTCAATTTTCATCTCGACCTCATGCTTCTTTTAGGGAGCAAGGCTGTTCTCTGAAGCCCCCTTGGCCCCTCCCCATGCCACGCTCTGATTTATAAATGACACACAAGAACCCTGGTCAACGAGTGTCTGCTGCTATCTCGCCTGAGGAAAGATGTTATCGTGATGCAACTGTCTTTCGTCCTCTCATTATTCCAACATTAGCCAGACACAGAGGCCATGGAAGGCTCTTCAAATTAGCATTTGTGTGGCATTTAAGTCGGAATATAAACCTGCTGTGAGTTGTGTGGCATTTAAGGTGCAATATCATCCTGCTGTGAATTCGCATGCTCTTATTTGTTGCTCTACTCTGATATCGTCCTTATGGGAGGAAATTTTTTAACCTAGTTAAGTCTGAATATTGTTGCGGTAAAGGATATAATGAGAAGAATAATTAAGAGTTAAGAAAGGAGTTTGCAATCAGGCCACTGTGAATACCAGTGGAATTTTCCAAGCACACCCTATATACTGTACAACGAGTACCACTAATGGACTACTAGTCTTTTTAATGTATGATTAGCTAGATTTGTTTATTAGTCTTTCTGGGGAATTAATAAGTATGAATGTGAGTAGTAGGTCATAGGTATCAAACACAAATGTCTTCCCTCTTCCTTCAGAACGACTCCAGAGGTAGAAGGCCTTTATTTTGTAGTTTTCTTCTCCCAAATGCTTGCGCGGGTTTAAAAATAGGCAGCTTTACCCCAAGCTGCATCACAGGGATGAGATTTGCGGCCCTAACAGGCCGTGCAGATTGCCATTACTTATGCCTGACAAGCCTACCCTCTGATGTTTCCATGCTGGCCTATTTTAACAACATAAGCTGCTGCTGCCGCTCCCGCTGCTACCGAGATGCGAATTTCCAAATTGGCTGAAAAAGCTTGTCCTGGGGTTATAGTGAGGTTCCCAGAATGCATGTGGGTTGTCTAGTCTCCAGTACATGATAGATAAAATACAGAGCCAAACATTGGCAGACAAACATTTTACCTGAGCATGTGAAATAAGGTAAACATGTCACACTGTTGATATGGTTTCCAATGTAATCTTGGTGTGCATCAGAGCGTGTCCACATTTGAAAGCACCACTCACCTTTATGGTAGAAAGGCTTCTTCATACCATCAGGAAGCCGGGCTTTACGCTCAACACCGTAGCCGTGCCGCGGGCCGTGGTCTTCATGGGTGTACCTCACCCCATCTCTTCTGGCGGCCTCCGCTGCCATTTTATCCCTCATGGCCTTGGCGCGTTCCGACTCTAGTGCAATGGCCTTCTCTAACAAGGACAGATTACCCTTTGTCATGTCAAATACTTCTTCCGATCGATCTGACGTCACAGATGCCGTGTCCTCATCAAAGTCCCGGTGGCTGGAGTGATAACGGTCTTCCTGTGCACAACTGGAGAAGGCCTTGGAGCGTGGGCTCAGCTGCTCCTCGAGCTTCATGAGATTGTCCATGTCAGAATAGTTCCTATCAAGTGTCCGCCTGTCGTCTTGGCTATCATGGAAATTCACATAGCCATGATGCTGAGGCTGTTGATTGGGATCCCCGCATGAGAAATGATTTTGCTGGGGTATACCGTTTCGGTCGCTGGGCTTTGTTTCACTTAGTTTCCGAGCCAGGTCAAAGCATTGGTTTCGTAGGCACTCCAGACTGCTTAAACACACTTCCTCATCGCTGTTTTCTATTTGTCCATTACTCGTGGTCTTAACTTGTCCATTACTACCGTTGTGAGCATTGCCCCCAATGTGGGTACAGTCAGTCTGGCCCCCGTTCCCAGCTGTGCCATCCTCATACTCTTGTCCATCTAAATTGTCTGACAAAACCGCACCGTGACCCTGCGCCAGCAGTTTAAGGGAGTCCACAGTCTCCCGAACTACATCACTGTCAACGTCCAAACTCAGATCGCCCCTTTGTGTTTCATCCCCCTCCCCCTCCTCTTCCTCCTCTTCTTCCTCCTCCTCTTCCTCCTCTTCCTCGTCCTCCTCTTCGTCATCCTCCTCCTCTTCCTCCTCCTCCTCCTCTTCCTCCTCCTCCTCATCCTCTTCGTCCTCAGCGCTGTTAGAGGAGTTGCTGTTCATCTCTGACTCTGTCATGGCGCGGTTGGCCGCATCTTCTGCGATCTTGCCCAGGTTGAGGAGGGACTTGGCCACAAGTTCATCGTAGTTTTCGTACTCGTCATTGTTATTGTCGTCCTTCTCCGTTGTTGGGCCAGATTTGGCATTGTTGCCGCCACCTCCACCATCACCCTCGCCCCCCTCGCCAGTGCTCATCTGATCGTCCTCTGTTGGAGAGAAAGAACAAATGTCTTGTAATTTCATTTCCGTCATTCTATTTTACTGGTAAATCAGATTTCTAGGCTTGGTCCATCTAAATTGGATAAGGAACTCTTTGCTTCCCCTAATAATTTACTTTGAGAGTCTTAACAGCAGCTTGCGTTCTGAATTGTGAATCAGCACAGGAAGTTAAATATAGTGGTTTGGGAAAGTTCCAGAGAAAGATGCTCTGCTAAATAAGAATCTATGAAACATGGCACTATATCTTTGGCAAGTCTTATTTTTACCCTAATTCCCTAGATTTCTTTAGAAACAGATATTCATAGGTCATATGATTAATAATATTACCGAAGGATCCTGTAAATAGCTGCAAATGAAATGACATTTTATTCATTGTTTGGCACTGTAAAATCAAAATACTGTGAAAATCTTTGAATTAACGAGAACATTTTTACAGGAGAGTCCAAAACATGACAGAAAATATGATGTTCCATCTGTAACACGATGAACCCCAGTCAGTAGCTATTCATCGTTTGCTAGTAAAGTTCTTTTTTCATTCAATCATCAGTATCTTTAGAATCCCTTTCAGTGCCTAATTGATTCTGACAGACTGCAAAAGGTTACTGAACCTCTTCTGTCAGTAATTTCAAGCACTCACTCCTGGAGCACTTCCAATCTATCCTTTCACATTTCCGCCCTGAGCCGCCAAGAGCACATCACTCACATTGGCGTCACATTTGCCACTTACATTCCTGCAGAGAAAATTAACCCAAAGCCCCCACCAGCTCCCACCCTCATGAACACACAGATTATAAATGAGGGTTCTCATCACTTTTGGTAAGAACAAGCAAATCACAAAAAACAAAAAGATTAAAAACATGTAATTGTTAATGGAATATTAGTTACCACTAGGTTCGAAGCCTTATCTGTAATCAGAACAGACACAGTGTTACGAGTTTGACTTCTTAGAAACACTCCTGCTGTCTTGCGCACACGCACATTTACCCACACGCCAATCTAATGAGAGCAGCACAATATTGGTGCTTGGTGGGTTAGGGCTTTAGAGCGGGAAGAGGGAGCAGTCACGAATGACCAGGCACATATTTTGACAGTAGAAGGCCCTTTTACAGCTACCTCCCGCACCAGGGGTTTAATTTTTGATGGTATGAAACATAGCACAGGAAAGCAATTTGAAGAGCAATCAAGGTACACAAAAGGGACATGGAAGCGAAACAGATTAAGGAGAGAACAGAGTGACTGCCCTGGCCTGAAGTGCTGTTGCACTAACTACAGAGATGCCAATGCGTGAATGGGGGCCGTGGTAATGATATACATTGGAATCCTTTTCTGCTTGTCTTACGGAAACTGTTGAAATACTGTGAAGTCCTATTCAAATACTCTCAACATTATAATGATTACAGAGCTCAACGATGACAAAGATTTGCAGCATATACCAGCAGTAACAACAGCAGCAAACTGTGGCATACACACCACTTATCAAAAATCCATGGTAATCAGCCACTACCCACAGGAAGAGAGACTGTTGACAGGCTGAAGAGACAGTGGCAACAGTCCACTGTCTCTGTGTTGGGATAAGACCTCGGCTGTGGGCTCTAATGAACACCAGTCTGTAGAGATGCTTTCACATGTCTGCAAGAAAATAAGAGCATGGCTACTGAGATGCCACATCAACACTTTGGGTGGGTAGAGCTACGTGCCAAACAGGGTTAACACACTCCTCTCCCAGAGTCTCACTCTTAATTGGACTTGAAGGCACTGTCAGGTCCAATCGTGATGCGGGGGTGCAAAGCAGAATCTGCTGAAGAGAAACCTGCCAGATCTGGTGTTGGGCACGTCCGGGGAGAGGGGGGAGGTAACATATGGGGCAGGAGTTTCACAAATCCCAAAGCTAGGTTGTATTTTTGGATCGTGTCTTAAGGAAAGGCATAATTAAACTAATGCTATGACTGGTACCAGAAGGTGGAATTTTGAATTTGTCAAGTAAGCCATGAATGTGGGTCTTTTAACACTATAAATAACAGTTTGTTAGCAGTCTTTCTGTAGCTTACAAAATAATAATGGCCGTAGCTTTAGTGATTTAGCGATTCAATACTCTATGCCGAATAGCTTGGTTTCAGCCATGCTCAAGTTCTTCCTGTTCTTATTTTTTCTCTTCTGTAACAAAATCCACCTACGGCACTTCTAAGGTCATTAATTATTGTGTAAAATCTTGTTTGGACAATCTGTAATTGTTGTAGCAGCAACAATTTGTGATTCAGGAAGTGACTTTTTCTTGGCTCAGTCGCAAAGGAAAAAGAAACTTATGACAGGAAAAAAATTATACTGCACATAAGCCACCGTAAAGCAATGAATTACTATTGTTACTAGGGAAAAGGACATGTTTGTTTGGTTAGTTGGTTTTGTTACTTTCAAGAAGGAGTCACTAGAAATCTTAGAGCTAATGATATAAATCTTCTTAAGAGCATGTGGTGAGTTTCTAAAGCTCATGTTATTTCCATGGACATTTTTACAATATGATAAGTTCTCTCACCTTGCCCTTGATTCTGCTCTTCTTCTTCTTCTTCTTCCTCTCCTTCTTCATAGTCCACCTCTTCTACGGCTTCCTCTTCCGCCTCCTCCACCCTCTCTTCATCACCTTCTTCTTCCTCTTCTTGCTCCACCTCTACCTCCTCTTCCTCCTCCTCCTCTTCCTCTTCCCCCTCTCCATCCCCTCTCTCCACCTCTCCATCCTCGTGCTCCATTTGTTCTACATTGTAGTCCATGTAGCCTTCCACCTCCTCCTCTTCCTCCTCCACTTCACCCTCTTCCTCCTCTTCTTCCTCTACGGCTCCTTCCTCCTCTTCTTCCTCCCTGTCGTCCATGTCCTCAGTTCCATCTGTCTCGTAGCACTCCTCCATTGTGGAGTTGTCCATGTCATCAAGGTAGGTGCTCCGCTTAGGGGATGTTTCCAGGGTTTGTCTGTCTAGACTCTTTCTCTTCTTGGCCAGAGGACAGCCGTACACACTGGAGAGGAAAGATAAAAGGGCAGCTGTTAGCCATTGGGTGTTAGCAGCAGCTGTCTATAAATGCTAATGTGTATTTGTACCCAGACCTCTGTGTTAAAGTAATGTAGTTTACAAGCTATATCTACGAGGAATACAATGCAACCAGAAGGACAGGAACAGCCACTTAATGCAACCAAAGGTCTTCTGCGGAGAAAAATATCCAACTTTCCTTAACCAAATTAATTAGATGTGTTCTCATTAGCTGTTGAACAATTATAATAAAATGCTCCATTTATTCTAGAAAACAGTTACAAAGGAACTGAATCTCACTATCGCCAAAGAAAACAAAGCAGAGCGAGTTTATTTTCACATTAATTTATATTCAGGTAACATCAATTTGTTCTTCAGGCAAAAGAAAATCACTGTGCATATCCCGCAAACACTTGGTTCCAGACTGATATGCCCTTGTTCTGAAGTGAATCGAGTGCTGCAAAACTGCTTGTCTGGAATTGACTGCAAGGGGGAAAAGACAACCTGTGGGCAGATTAACTCAGTCTTGCCAAGGCACCTCGGGTTTTAATGTATTCGTTGGCTCCCCAAGGCAGCACGGGGGACAGATCCTAATCTGATAATCTGATAATCTGTGTATTTGCTCAGGTTATTGATCACAGGGTCTTAATTCATTTGATTCATCAAACCTCAGAGAGGCCCAGACAGCTAGCTAACCCCCCTCCCACCCCAATGTAAGCTGCATGTGCGCAATATTATCTGCACTTTGTATGGTTCTGAGTGGATGTGCATGTATTGTGGCTGTGTGTACACGTTTGGCACCTCTGAACAAAAGTACAGACACAGTCAGAATTATGATGAGTTCTGCTGAGTGTTTTGGCCATCAAATAAACCCCCTGTCCAGACTGGAGTGTAAGAGAGCTAAACACGCTTTGGGCATGTTCACTCGGCTGTGAAATATCCCTGGCTCCTATTTTTACAACCTCTGGATGTTTCCCCGGCTCTGCACTACTTAGAGTAAGACCTGATGTGAATGAATGGTGCAAGACTATGTGCCACTGTGAGCAGCTTTTGTGGTGGAGCAGCTATGGGAAAAAAAACCTCATCACAGTGGTTAGGTGCTGTCTGGTGATCTTAGATACCCATTTTTGTTTCCTCTTTTTAATGTCAGTGCGAACCAACGTACAATATCCTATCCATCCTCCACTCTCGCTCTCTCCTTTCTCCTCACGTCCATCAGTCAGTCAGGGCCCAGTCGGCTGGCAGGCTCAATCTCGCCCAGCCCAGGGATTCCTTAATGGTCTGACCCCCTGCACCTCCCACAACCAGGGGCCTCATTTCATTAATCTAAGCCCACATGGAAACTCATTCCCTGCCTGACAACCTCTCCCCCAGGGCAGTGAGAGGGTATGCGGGACAGTGAGGGAGGGGGTTGGGGGCTGCGGCACAGTGATCAATAGTGCTTGTGACCAAACATCTCAAAAGCACATTAAAATGCCACTCATCCTGGCCTCTCCGTTCCAGGGCCCTCTCCAAATAAATCAAGGGCCAGTCCCAGCAGGTTAGCGCCTGCCAAGGCAGGCGGGCTGGCAGGAGAGGAGGATAGGTGAGTGGGTGGAAGGAGGGGGAGCATGGATGGAAAGAGGAAGATTGAGAAGTGGTGTGAATGGGAGATAGACACAGGTCCTCACCCCACCTCTCTCTCTCTGTCTTGTGGTCCTGTACAGCAGTCATAAGCCAGCATTTGCTGTCAAGAGTTGAGCCACAGCAAAGCTCAGCGCCTGACAAGGATTAATGCGACTACACCTGAATCACTCGTGGAAAAAAAAAAAAAAGGTTGTTCAATTGCTATAATTGCTTTGCAACATCAGCTAATGGATAGCAAGTAATAAATGCTGGCTTGTGTGGTTTTCATTGTATTTTTAAAAGGAGTCAAGTACACTTCATTATTTTGGGTCAGGATTGTACAAACAAAGATGCCTTTTAGCAGAGACTGAACGCGCTCTGAAACCTGACTACGCTGAAAGTTTCAGCCACAGTGGAAGGCATTTAAAAGCTCACCCAAAGCAACTACAGAGCATCTTATGTAAATGACTTGTAATCACGCTGGCGTTGGAGGGAACTGCATGCAGAACGACGTGGGTCTCATGTGTCCTCTCGTCCCTGAGCTGTCAGGCTGTTGTGACACTGTGAAAGGTGTGTTTGCCCTGACGCTCCTAAGCCCCACGATGACTAAGCCACAGGAAGCCTCCGCAGCCTGGCCATCCCACGTTCCCTGGCTCCGTCGCTGCGTGACCTTGGCTGCAGCATTCGTCATCGCAGGCGCTGCATCCCACTCGCTTCACTTGGCAATTAAAATTCCATATATAATTAGGTGGCATTTAAATTGAAAAGAGACGGAATTCTGCAGGCATTGTGGAGAGAAGGGGGGGAGAAACCATTGTTATCATCCTAAATTTCCCATTGCTTTGTCACCCCGCAGAATCACAAAATCCTCCAAGAAGAGTGTGCAGTCTGAGAGGTAGCAATCAAAGAAGAAAAGAGCTTCAGATCACAAAAAGGCCACTTCATATTTTGTGGAGTGGGCATCCTCGGCATTATAAGATGGACCAAATTTTATTACAGCTTGAACAAGTGACCCTTAAATGCAGGAAAAAAAAAACTTCTGGAAACGTTATACAGAGAAGGCCCCAATTCAGGAGCATTAATGTGAGGCTGGGGAGCGGAGCGGCAGGAGAAGGAGAGCTCCGGTTTGGCTAATTTTGTGCGACAGTTGAGCGACTGCTAGAATGCGACAGCGTACCACGGTGCCTTTATTGGCAGTCATATTAGCGGCTGTTCGCAGCAGGGGCAAAAGCTTTAGCCAGTCATTAGCATCACACACTATTTATCTCCTTGACACAAGGATGAGGCTGCTGTTGCCTCTTCCTCCTCGCACTGACGCTTTTTTCCTTGACTCCGTTCTCCCTCGTCATCCACTCATATCAGCTGCCATTCTCTGTTCTTCTTTGTTTTAACCCATCATAGTTTCCTGCCATGCATCCACTTGTTCCAACTATAGTTTTACAGTATATATTTCCTCATTCCTTCACTCGCGCAAATTTCTCTCTACATTTCCGTGACTTATTCTTTCCGCCTTTTTTCAATATTTTCTCCCACCTCCCCCCTTAACCTCAGTTCACTGTAGCCTCTCTTATTTTCTCCACAGAGCAGACTAGAGATGGAGGGAATGCACCACCTCTGACTGTGCTCCCTATCCAGCAGGAGGATCTATAGACACGTGTGGCAGAGCCCTGTCTCCATGGTGATACCCTCCTGAAATCCATGAGGGATTCGCCATCCTCACAGCCAGCCAGTGAGGAAAAATTAGAGAGAAAGGCAGACGGGGAGAGAAAATGAGAGGCGGAGAGAGAAATTAGAGGCTATAGGAGCGAGACAGATGGGAGAATGTATGTTTCTGCGCATGTTTGCATGTGTGGTGTGTGCACAAAACTGGGAAATATAAGGTGGAAGAGTCGAAAAGGAGTGGAGTTTTTGTGTGTCTGTGTGTGTGTTCGTGTGTGTGCGAAAGAGGAGAGAGGATCATTTCAGAGCTGTCAAGCTTCTCCCGCTAGCAGGGGAGAACAAAAGACAGTGTCTTGGTGCAGGAGGCTCAGCACATGGCAGACGCTGCAATTTGGGGCGTTTTCTGGCGGCTCAGGCTCCAGCTTGTGCGTATCAGCTGCTGTGGTCCATTCACACACTAACACATTCACACACACACACACACACACACACACACACACACTGACAGACTGTCCTAAAACTCATAAAATATTACTTCATAGCTGTGGTTTTGAAATAATCCTTATTCTCAGTGAACCTGATATATGATGTGTGTATGTGAATGTTTATGTGTATGTATTTCATGTCCACTTGGATTTACACATTTAAGTATAATCACTTCATGCTTGTTTATATATTTCAACAAAGCACTGACATCCCAGAATCAGCATTTCTTGACAGCACAGTCGTTTATTTAATTTGTTTTGGACAGTCCATACAGTGTTGAAATTGCTGATTGACTGCAGGCCCAACAGACATGTTGTTCATCTCACTGGTAATAAGCCTACTGTTGACCAGTCGCTGTTCCAGCCGACAGCTAATAGCTCCTGTCTCAACCTAAGTCAAATACTTCACAACTTGCATTTCCTTTCTGCTAAATGTTGGCACTAGTTTTTATCCACGGCACTGCTGGTGTCTTTACCACCTATTCTAAGTCTTCCTGGAGTTCAACAAAGATGAAATCCAGTACAGTGGTGAGTGTTCGCTCTAGTGGGCAACTAACATCGTCCTACTTTTATTTTCATTCAGCAAGTCCATCCTAGACCACAGCTGCCAAACCTCCCGCTTGAGGGAAAGCACCTCCTCACAGGTTGTTTGTGCGCCTTACTGATAGTGTCCCTATCAAGGAGCTGGAGTGCAGGTGGTGGGTGATGTGAGAACAAGCTGGGAGCATTAAAGATGGGATGAGGCAACTCAGGACTGTTCAGTTTTTGCCAGATATAGAGATGCCAAAACTCTTCAGCAGATTGTGGCATGTGATAGAAAGGTAGTAGAACATTTAGAACTTTATAGCAACATTATTTTGTTATTTGGACTAGAGCTTTGAACATTTTGCCCTATAAGCAAAATATCCCGAGGTTTTGGACTCTGTCTTACAGAAATCAAAGGATTTGGTTGTGGCCCCTAAAAGGCAGGATTTTTAAAGTTATTATAATTTTTTCAAGAATTTTGTTAGATAATAAACTATGAACTGCCGAAGAAAATATCTGTCAAATTAATTTGTGAAGAATTGTTAACTGCTGCCCTAATATCTTGTGGTAATACCAAGTACCTCAGGTATGAACTATAGATTTTTAATGTGGTGGTTCAGCACATCAAAGGAATCAAACACTAGAATACTGATATGTGTATCATACAACTATTCTGCATAACATTCAAGTGGAAGCTTGAGCAGGTAAGCTCATTGCGCAGTAGATTCTGGGGGTGTAATGCAGCTATCTGTCATCCTACAGCTGAAATCACTCCTGGATTAGCCAGGTAAGGAGTCTCTCCACCGGCGTAATGACTTCAATCAATCACCCCAAGTCACAGACGCACAGAGAGGCCAGCTAGTTAGCTGCTAGCCCATCAGCCGTTTGGAGAAAGATTCCTGCCCATGGCTTGTCTATTTGTCCGCGTAGAGCACAGAGGAGCTCTCGTCATAGCTGTTTATTTGGAAAAGCAGATAGAGACGAGCTCATGTGGATGAATAGAAAGGTTAATTGAGCCGTCAGCAAAATTCTTCCCTTCATTTTACTTTATGTGCCTTATAGTGAATAACTGTCAGCATATTAAGCATATTCTTCTATATGGCTGAAATAAAGAAATAATTATTGTTTTATTGACTATTACCATTTATTGAGTATTTTCTCAATTAACGATCCAGTTTCTGCTCTAAAATATTAAAAAGTAATAAAAAGATACCATTATGGTTTTAAAAACCAAAGGTGAATACTTCAAGCTGCTAGACCCATCAGAAAGTCGTGACAGTACAAAGTGGTGATAAAGAACTTTTCTTTTTGTGAACATTTTCAAAGGTGTACATCTTCAGTAGGAACCAACAGGTTTATGGCTGCTCTTTTTATGAGATTTGTTGACAAAAACAAAACCTACCAGCCTCTTCCTTTACTATAAATCTGGCATAGAAAATGAAGAGCTCGCTCTTTATGTGTTCCATTGGATTCCTACTCTGTGCCAGTTTCACTAAGCCCTATCTCCCCAGCAGAGGAGGAGGGCTTTTTGACATTGACGTAATTTAGTTGGCAGCTGCTCCGAGTGGAGGGCAGGCCGGGGGTAGGAGGGGGAGGGGGGGAGCAGGGAGGGCATGTGTGGGGTTCGGAGGTTAGAGGTCAGGATGTGCCAGGGCCTGGGGCTGGCCCTGAGCAGCTGCCCGCCCCCTCACACACCCTCAGCTCCCCTCTTCATGCCCATGTCCCCCTGGCACGCTCCGCGCTCACCGCACATGATCTGTTATTCCCTTTGATGTCTTTCCTCAGGGAGGCAGTTAAAAAAAAAAAAAAAAAAAAAACAGAAGAAAAAAGAGGAGGATGGAAAAAAAGCATAAACACCACCTGTTTATCTGACGCCGGGTGATGTCAAAAAGGTAGTTTGCAGACTTGTCATAATATGCACAGGGGGCAAATAAGGGGGAGAAATTACAAAGGGAAAATAATAAATAAATAAATGGCATCCGAGAGGAAGTCGCATTAGTGTTGCCACTGTACATTTGGCGGTGCTGATTTTGAAATCCTTTCTAAACCTGTTTTAAATTGCATTAGCGGTTTTTGTGAGGACAGAATATGCAGCAGGGGTAAAGTGCTATTACACTCCTGTACCAAGAAAAACACATAGTATTGTAGAAGGCAGCACACTGATGATATATTACGCTATTATTACAATAGTAATTGCTTTTGCACAAGTCAAGGACCAATCTATGTCCAGCTCCATCATACTGGTAAACTGATAACTGCGTCAGAGCCTAACTGAAATGAACCCCAAGGCTCCACACGCAGTCTAAAGTGTATAAGCTAATGACAGAGCTGACACATCCAAACAACTCTGTTCTTTTCACCCTCAGCCCACACTGTCTTTTTGGTGATATAAAGCTTTCCCATTAAATATGGAAATTTCTGTTTCAGTGACAGATACTTCACAGAGGGGGGTTGATGGCATAGACAGTGTTTTTTTGGAAGGGGAAGTGGCAGATTTTGATTAATGCGACCTTATCTGGTTGTGCACATGGAGGCAGAGGGGTTCCTGAGCTTGGCGGGGGTGGATGGCTGCCTGTTCTCTTCTTCTTTTTCCAGCACTCTTTCTCTGCTCTATTTGAAACGGTTTCTGCATTTTTGCTGCTGTCTTCTCTCCATTTTCTCCCTTTTGTGCTTCATGCAGTCATTCTCTATGTTTGCCTCAATGTCTTGTAGTCACTGTGTTCTTTAAATTCATACGGCCCTCTGGAAATACTGTCTGAATTTTTTCGCCCTCTGTCCCCTCTTACACTCTTCAGCCTACTAATATCTATATCCCCACTTTCGTTACCTATCCCACTTATCATTTGCCTGTTTCTGTTCACCTGCTCATCTCCATGCTGCTCCATTCTATCCTCAATTTCTTACCATGCACTTTCCTCTCCTCTCCTCTCCTCTCCTCTCCTCTCCTCTCCTCTCCTCTCCTCTCCTCTCCTCTCCTCTCCTCTCCTCTCCTCCTGGCGAGAGTGAGGTGCAGTGGTGCTGCTTCGCCCTGTCGTTCCATCACCACCTGGCCCAGTTCCAACGCTTTTAGTGAGAGCTATCTGTCAAGCTATGAATAATACAGGCCCAAGGCTGGCGTTAGCTTGCTAGCTAGCTATGTGGAATCCAAATGAGGTCTACAGCAGGAAGAGAGCACTTGACTTTTAGCTCGCTACCACGCTCTCCCTACCAAGACAGGCAATTACTCAGCCCACAGCCCCAGCTGCAGTCGTGGCAATCATAAATGCAACCCCTCACATCCCCGTCTGCACACTACGCAGACGCGCACACTCACACTTTGCATATATAAGCAGACATGCACACTCCGTCGCCTGATTCAAATAACACTGAAATTGTCTATGCAGAGACACAAGGTCCATACAGCTTTCTTGCCATACATGACAGAAAATCCATAGCACTATATTTTCTAGCAGTGAAAAGAAAAACAGTGCGGAGACAGAAATGTTCCATAAAGTGCGGAGTAGAAAACCAAAAGCTCAGAACATCTTTGACAGTGTTTTGGAGGGTAATGATGAAATCGGGACATTAATTGTAGGTGGAAAGTCCTTCCACAAAATATAATAGCTTGCTATAGAAGCAAATAAGCAGGTGTAGAAAAAATTCCAAGACGGAACTCAGTAATTTAACATGTCTGATGAGGCAAACTTGAAGCTAAATGACACGAAAGGAACTTTTTCTGCCACTCTGGTAGTCTATATTTAAACTACCACTGAGCTACAGAGCTCTAGTAATCAACAATGGGGCTACTTCATCATGTCTTATCTGTTGATTAACGGCAGACACTACGTCCACCTCTATCGCACTTGTTCCACAGTTCTGACAGGAGGCTGAGAGGGCTATCACATGTATCAGGTATGACACATGTATGGTCGCATAATTAGCTTTGCACTGAGGCATCCTTAGGTGACAGTGTTAACCCATCCATCATTGCTTCTAATCATTGGTTGGTGGAGTGTGGGATGTAATTACAGAGTGCTAGGCAACGACAGGCTTCACAGGTAAAAATAGTCATGCAGAATGAGAGACTTCTGTATGTGTTTGGCATGTGGGGTGCGTGCACAAGGTGTGCGCGTGTGCATGTGGGCGGGAGAACGTGTGCGTTTGGCGGGGGCTCTATGCATGTGGATGCCTGCGAGTATTGAGGTAATGAGATCTAGTTAGTGATGCTCCAGAGTGTCTTATTAACAAATAATAACAGCACTCCTTTGTTTTTTACCTCTCCTCCCATCTATTATTCACACCTCACAGATTTACTCATGATTCATTTATAGGAGCATCTTGTGCAACCTAGAAACTTAATGTCACCCAAACAATCACTGTCAGATGTTGCTGTGTGTGAGGGTTTGTACATACTGTAATATTTCTGGAATTGTGCGCATATGCATTTCATTGCTCAGTGGGAGAACAGAGGTTTGTCCACTCTAAATATATCCGAAATTGGACCAACAGTATTCACAGCATCAGTCCCACACTGCTCTAACACGACTGAACAAAGCTGGGACTTCTGCAATCTATCTCTACTTGTCTATGCACACACAAGTGTAAATGATAGAGTACTATTGAAATAGATGAGTCGGATCTTGGCGGATCAGAAACGAGGGCTGTAGTGAGGCCATTCTGCCATTCAACCCCCCTGTTGTGAAATCAGCATGACGCCCTGTGTACTTTAGCTAGATTCTCTTTCCGCTGAAATTGCCAGGTTGGAGAGAGGCACTCAGCTGGGATTGCTGCTCTACATGTGAAGTAGGTTGTGTGTGTGTGAGGGCTCGGGATATGTGTGTGGGGCTTGTACGTCCACATTTTTGTCGGCACACATAAAGAGAACCCATGTAGGTGTGAATGTCCTGCATGCGTGGAAGTGTGCGCGCGCTGCCCTTTTGCTTCTGTCCCCTCTTTTTCACCAGGTGAAGAGCCTCTTTTGAAGGCTCTGCTCCAGTCGAGGGCCCTTGAAGGCAGGTTGGTAGCACTTTGCCCAGATAGAGGTAAACCTACAGTACATGTCTGTCTTAGCAGCAAACACTTACTGGACCATCAGACAGTAGCCACAAGTGGTTTGGCATGAGAAACGCTCTATGCGGGAAAAAAACATCCACATCTGCATTTGCTGTGACGTACTGTAACCTTCTTTTAACTCCTTAAATATTAGTTTTGTTAAAGTAAATTTACCAAAATCTGCTGGTCAAGAGAATATGAACATATGAACTAAAACACAGCATAATACAGGAAGAGTATTTAAATTCTTCCAGGAAAGACACAACATTTAGAGGATACAGGTTATTATTATTTACTTTTTTAATTTTTTTTTACAATTTTTATAAAAGAACCAAAACCAACAGTGTGTCTTCATCCTGTCTGTGTCTCTAATTGATCAGTGCCAAAATAAAATGTAAAAACAGGACATTTTACCAAATATTATTCAACAAAGAGCAGATTGTCTATTTCTAATGAACTGTTTCACCTGCAGATGAATCAATATTCAGTGTTCTGATCTAGTATATTGGGTATTTCCTGCAGTACAGTAATATATGTGGGACTTTTGGAACAGGAAAGACCCTAACCCACCATAAACATGGATTGATATGACAGTAAGTATTTGATTTAAAGTGATCACACTTCATGGCTACTTCCTGTTGTTGTTTAGCTGCTACTTGGTACACGTACACCTAATAAGGCTCATTGTGCCTCTCTGTTGGTAGCTTGCTGCTCTCCTATCAGCCTGAGTGCATTGAGAGCATGACATAGTAGGGAAAGCAGAGATGACTGTGATCATGTGTGTGTGTTGCGTGTGTGTGAAAGAGAGAGAGAAAGAGAGAGAGAGAGTAAATAGCATCCCAACTGCAGAGATGGCATTTAAGTGTCTCTCCCTTTGCACTCCACTAGTACTGCAGACCCATTACCTCAGTGTATGCCTTTGTGTGTCTACCAGCATCTGTGTGTGCTTGTGTACGGCTACAAATGTATTTCCGAGCCATTCCTCCAATCATCTCCATGCTCCCACGCGACTCACCCTCTACCTTTCTGTTCTGATCTTTTTCTCATTCATCATGCTTCTTTTCCTGTCCTCTTGCCAGAGGTCTTTGCTAAGGTGTAATTTAGCTCCTGCTGTTCTCTAATTTCTGCCTTAGTCGGGGGGGGGGCGTGGCTGGCCCCCTGACACCATGGATACAATCTGTCAATCATTTCCCACGGTCAGGAAATTGCGTTCAAAGTGAGAGTAATTATTAAGTCGGCCCTGTGTGGGCTGAATTGAACACCCTCTCAGTCTGGCGCAGAGAGAAATATGTCTTCGGAGGCAAGGCCAGGTAGATTTGTGGGTTTTTCATTGTTGCTAAGAACAAGGTGAGGGCTCTCCTCATTTCACCTTTTGTCTTGTCTAATCACTTTGCCTTTCCTTTACTTCTGTCCTCATTCTTTATTCATCATCATCAAATCCTCATATATTCTGTTAAATCACCATAACCCTCACTATCCGTCTTCAGTCCTATGCTAACAGGGAAGGACAGACAAAGGAAAAGCTGTTCAAAAAATGCTTAGAGTAAAACAAGGGTTGTCGCTTGCTGTATAAATGCACACATTTTTTTTTCACTACTGTAATCTGTAATATGAATCAGAGGTGGCATGACTTAAAGCAGGAAGGCTGAACCAGAGGTCAAAGGACAAAACTAAAGGAATGTGTACTTAACATAAGCATGTTCACTGTGTTCTTATTTGTTTCAGTCTTTGAAAAGGTAAAATCAAAACTGACGAGCAGGAATGTTGTAATGGTTGCTGTGCCTTGACCCTCATGGATAAGTTACTAGAACCTACCTTAAAAAACACTTTAGTCTCTGGTTACCTTTCTATTCCACCAAAAAATTTAGAATTCCTTTCCCTTCCTTCCCGATAATCACATACCTCCGTTTGTCAGCATATTACTGGATAAATTATGTGAATTTTGCCATTTGTATACAGACTGAAAGCAAAAACTTTAAATAGCATCAAGGACATCAGTTCCCACGATACCTTGCACCAAAATTTGCTTACAAGATCCTGTGCCACTTTAAATTAATGTCAGGCACAACTTCTTTCTGTAAGCATCTTAGTCCATCACCTATATCGGTTTTGACTACTCTGCAACGCACTGCCAACCAAGTCTTGTTAGAACAGCCACCACATGAATTACCTGTTAACCTTTGTTCACAGACAGATAAGTCAAACTTAACAAGATGTGCTGCTGTAGCTGAGTGACTTCACCTCTGACCCTGAAGCCCGTACGTATAGGACGGTTATTATAATCCTGTCACTTTAACTGACATAGGAGCAGCATTCAAATCCAGTATGCAGATGAAGACTGGGGTGATTTATGCCTTGTCAAAGGCCAGGATTACACTCAGAGCAGTTTACAGTTACAGTAACTAATGTTGTGTCAGTTTTTATACGCTTATTCATATTGCCAAACAGTTCATTTTTACTTTCAAGAGAGAAATGCAAGAAAGAACAGGACAGGTTTGCTGGTAAAAATCTGATGAGGCCGGGATGACCCTCCACATAGTGAGGAAACACCACACACTGCTACTAGTTGTGTAATGATATGATATTTGGAAGTGGCATTAATGCCCAGTAATTACTTCAGGCAGTAAGCTAGCAGACCTGGTATGCTTTTACTACTGCTGTGTTTGGTCGTGGAATGACAACTAAAGACAACACTGCCGTCCACACTCATAAAATACATATAACACTTTAAGTATTGCTGCTTGACAGGCTTGTCAAGCTTAGTTACAGCACAAAGGGACAGTATGTGTTCAATTATGTAACTGGATCATATTATGGTGCTAAAATTTCGAATATAAAAATACAAATGCTGTTAATCCAAAACCATGGATTAGTAATTGATGTTAGCGTGTTGAGTGCACATACTCACATGAGGACTATACTGTATTTAGTTGTGAATCTACACTAACCTCCATGTGTGGATGTCTACAGAGTCTTATGTCATTTACAGGGCCTCTGAGGGTATTCAAGCATTCGAAGCTTGTGTGTGTGAAAAGAGGTGGAGGATACGGATGGGGCTCTGACGTCTAAAGGCGGGGAGAGAAAAGGGCTGGGGGGGGCGGGCTAATTAACATATTAATGACCCCACCTTCCTACAGCTTCTGTCGGATAGTCCATACACTTTGATAAGTATGCAAATGAGAGCCGCACCATCTGAAGAGGGAATTAGCTCTGCCAGAGACAGACTAGAGAGGAGGGAGGGGTAAAGAGGAAGGAAGGAGAGAAGGGAGGAAGGCGCAAAGGAAGGAAAGGAAAGAGTGAGATAGGAAGGAATCTCAGGCGAGCTGATGAACTCATATCTTCGTGTTTGTTTTAGTTGTTTTTAATTATCTGCGCAGTGGGCCAATGTGTGTCTGTGTGTGTGCAGTATTAGACAGACAGGGATGGAGACGAAGAAAAAACACCAGCGTTCACGTGCTCCTCAGCTCTCAGATCAATACAGCAGTGCCTGTCAAGTCTTCAGCGATGTGCAGAATGGCTGCAGGGCTCAGGCCAGTGGGCATGCGAGCTGAGCGGTGGAGGGTGAGGCAGGCAGCTCGGAGTAGTGACCCCGAGCAGACAAGGGCAAGTAATTATAACGCACACTGATCTCGCTTGTTGTATCATCGGAGAGAATGGTGGCTAATAAGGATGAGGGAGAGCACCATGGGAAAGCGAGTGTTCGCACGTGGGTGAGACAAAGGGGAAGGGAGAAAAAAAAAGGCGGACTATATATGAATGTGTGGATGTGCACGTTGTGAGCCAGATCTGGGATATACAGACATGCTTGCCACGTTCCACAATTATGTTGAATAATTTCATTAACTTGATCATTTCCTGCCCGGCCATGATTCCACCCTGACATTGGCAATTAAAACTGCGGCCAAGACAATACACCTCTTTCATTCAGCCAGTCAGTAACAGAGGACAGCCTTATGTCTTTTGTATGGAAGCAGAAATCTGACAAGGGAGAAATGAGGGGCTTTAGCCGTTATCCACCTTACTTAACAGTTCTCAACACTTCAGCGCTGGAGCACACCCGGACTCACAATGAAATCTGTGTGTTCAAGGTGAAATCATATACATGTGGATGTGGCTTCCATGATTTTTATTTGCATTTTTTTTTTTATTGATGAATGCAAATAAGTGAATTGTTTACCTCTTTAAGTAGCCTGAAGAACTCCCTCTTGATAACTCTTACGCAGTGATCTTTTACACTGTAATTTCCTCTTGATTTTTTCTGATGCATGAAGTGAAACTAACAAATATGTTTTTCCTGGAATCCAGACATCCATTATCTTGCACACTGACAAAGGCAGAGCTATTTTTGGATGTTATACTGCAAGAGTTGCCCTTCCTGAACCATATAACACCCCAAAAACAAAAAATATCTCCGCAAATCTTGGTCTTTGTTTAAAATCAGGGGACTTCTTCAGCGTGCATTAACACCATAATTAGCAAAAGCCTGTGCTGTCCTAGTTATGTAAGACGGCTCTTTTTGTCTTTTGAAATTGGATTACCGCAGGAGGAAGAATTTATTTCCAGAAATGGGGGGTTGGGGGCAGTTTTTATCCCAGTGGCTCTACCATACAGTCCCTGGCACAAAGCTTCTCTTCCCTTTTGAGCTCATGCACAGTGCTTATACACCCCAATAAACATGATTAGCATGGCAGACAGTAAATATGCAAATGACAGGAGAGATGTGGAGGGAATGTTTATGCTGTGAGCCTTCCATCTAACACAAACTCCCCACCCTACCCACCGTATGAAAACCATGATGAGCTTTATTGAGATGAGGTCCCTGTTAAAGCTACCTTAGCTGTTTTCTTTCATAAAAGAAATCCATCCATGTAATTGGAGCTTTGAAAGCAAAAGGGTGCTTCTACCATCGATGTCGGTACTGCTTTCAATGCACACAGACGAAGGCAGCCGCAGTGACGCATGGCCACGTGTAGAACGCACCCACTCTGAATGACTTCTTCCCACCTGGACCTCTACCTGAATTTAGTTTTCTGAGTGAATTCACATTCTTTCTCCTGCATTATTACATTAAGGCGGTTACATTGGTAAAGGAAGAACTAAGAGAATCAGACATGTCAATGCTCCAATGCTGGTCTGATTTATGAATAAACTATGAAACTGATTTTAATAAAAAAAAAAAAAGAAAGAAAAAAAAACACATATTGCACTGGTATGTTTGTATTGTAAGTTCTTAGATGCTGCCAGCACATAATATAATGTCAAAATATACAATATCCATGTAATAAGCTCATATTGGGCAGTACAGGTATTAGACAGGGTCTTTTCTAGTCTATGTCCATGTATACTCAGACAGTGTTTGTTGCAAGTTTGCAAGTTTTTAATTCTGTATTTTACAAATGAAGTTGTGCCAATGTTACAAAAGAAAGTCAGTTGTTCGTATCTACAAGAGAAGCCCATTAATGCGTTAACCTCAGTAATTGTGGAGCCAGAAAGGTTGTATCTGAAAGCAGCGAGTTCTGCCAACAGCTTCAAATAAAGTATAAGCCAGGTAGAAAGGAATTAAAAATCAGTCTGCTTTCCCTCAGTTCACCTACTGTAATTTACTCCAGTTCACTTCACCGGCAACACACAGAACATGCATTAGTCTCTGTCCTATGTGTATGTGTTAGTAAATAAAAACATATGTGGATGCGTGTAATGAAGCCATGGACATGGACAAAAAAAAAAAAAACTGCCTATGTGACCCAGACCAGGCTGCACCATGCAAAGTCAACCATGTTCGCCCTGAAGACTATCAGTTCTCCAGGGAGAGAGGCCATCGAGCAGCATTATCGACATTATAGACGCCTCAGCCTGGAGATAGGCTTCCCATCGACCCCCTGATTAATTACTATCTGCAGGCAGCAGCACAGTGAGAGAGAGAGGGAGGGAGAGAGAGAGGGAGAGAGGGAGACAGGAGGTACAGAGAGAAGTGAGAGAAGGAGGTGTAGAAAATGGGGAAAAGGGAGAAAGAGTGAAAGTGGAAGGGGATAAAGGATTGGCGAGGGAGAGAGGAGGGAGGGTACACCTTGTACTATCTATGAATATCAGCTAAAGGCTACTCAGTAATCTTCCAGGTGGAATATTATTTATTGATATATAGGTAGGCAAGAACCCTTATCTTAGCTGCAACCACCCTCTAACACACAGCCAAGGACAAAATGAAATTCACACATTACTGAGGTGGAACCAACTTTCAAAGACAAGTAGAGGACACTGAAATGCCCACCCTTGAATTTCCAAACAGGTTACACTTTTCACTAATTGTGAAGGTAAGAATGTAATAGAATTTAAGTGCAGAAAAAAAAACAAAAAAAAACATGTGGGTCATTCATTCTAACCTGTGTGTGCATGGCTAACTAACTATCGGAACTGGAGCTGGGGACAAGCAGCCAGAGTGGCAAACATTAATGAACTCCATTTCCCTTTGGGCCACACTCCTCATCCCCCCTGAGAGAGTGCGTTGCACCTTGAGTAACATAAGTCAATAAGCTCTTACCAGACTAATATGAGGACTTCATTCAGGCCAATGCTCAACACTGCTTGAATAGTCAGTAACAAAGCTATTTTTGGTTGAAATTGGTAGCATGCTTCAGCTTGGTATGTAGAGTGTCCACATACATGATTTGAATTCTCAAAAAAGAAGCTAAATTCTTTTTCTTTAGTCACTTTCTATATCTTTTTTTTTTTTTTTTTTTTTTTTTTTTTACAAACCAAGTATCGTCATTAAGCTCCAGAGGAAAATGTGAGTGAAGTCTGAACCAGGCTAATTGTCACTTTGACAGCACTTTCATCAGCCAGCACAAAAAAAAGTGGCTTCCCGGTGGTCTAAAACATTTCTCAACCATGACCAGAATGTACACATTTGGCTGGATGGCAATCAAACTATTTCACATCAAAATCAAAACATCATAGCACCAAACTGCTACAAATATACCAGTAGTGACAACGTTTGGCTTTAAGCAGTGTAGGTGACCACACTGTTGCTGATACCAATCTTCATGCCCCGCTGCACTAAGCCTGTAAAACAACTGCAGCAGTTAGGTTGATAGTTAGACAGCTAGAGCCTCCACCACTGGGCGAGAGGCGGGGGCAGACCGTTTCTATTTGGTTCTAAAAAGGTTTTCATTCACTAATACTGATTTCTGCTACTTTTTAAGGAAGGGATTTTAAATTACCCTAAGCTTTCAATGACACATGTATTTTTAAGTAATAGTAATAGCTCCGAAAAAAAAATGTTGAAAACTTTTCGACTGACAAAGAAAACAATCAAATCTGAAATTAAGTTGTATTGTACTTTCCACCCACTCCACTCACCCAACAAGAACTCTGGGGCTGTGGGCGTAGAAAGAGAAAAATAGTGCAAGACTTGCACTGAATGAGTAATAAATTGATAATTGACTATCATGCTAAATATCATAAAGTACAGGAGATAAAAACAGAAATGTTTAGCTCATCCCTTAGTGTCATTAAAAAACAGAGAAACTCTTATTTAATATTTGATATGGGGGAATTGTATTGTTCTGTGCTGGTTGCTTTGTTCTGCTGTTGTCATCTTCTGTAAGAGTGGGGACCTCCAAAGAAAGAGAGAGAGAACGAGAACATCTCACTCGGAGGCAGAATTAAAGAGAAGGACAGATCTTAAGGCTGGAGAAACAGAAAGAAAACAAAGGAAAGAATGAAAAATGGAGGAAAGAAAGACAGAACAACAGAAAAAAAGAAACCAAGAAAAAAGAAAGAGAGAGCACAGAGAGAAAGAAAGTGACAGCTGATCCAGGAACTGCCTCTGCTTTGCCACTGACACAAGTGCATATGTGTGTGTGTTTGTAACTCTGGCTATTGTCCGCATGTCTGTGCATTTGCGTTCATGTTGGTCTGGTGTGTGTGTGTTTCAGTGAAGTGCATGTTTGCAATCTCACTGACCTGAAAAGCTCTGTTAATGCTGGATCCACAGGCACTGAGAGAAACAGAGAGAGAATGATTATGAAACAAGACTGGCTTGAGCATGCTACATTCACAGGCTCTTTGTATAAAACATAAAAAGCAACCTGCTGAATAGTTCATCACTGTGACTTATGATCTGCGTAGGTTTCACGAATTGTATTACCAGTGAAATTCTATAAGTTAGTAAAAGGCTGGAACTTGTTTGTGAACAACTCAACTATAATTCTTAGGAAACTGGTATATTTATTGAAAAAGTAATTTGTGTATGCTGTAATATATTACCTTTATCTGGAATACTTTACATTGTGAACAGCTTTTAGTGAATCTCTTTGTGTATTAGCTAATAATAGTTAAAAAGATGTGAAGTAGAAGATGGGTTAAGTCTGTCAGCTGTATACACACAGCTGTTTTG
Source organism: Mugil cephalus (assembly GCF_022458985.1). Lineage (NCBI taxonomy): Eukaryota > Metazoa > Chordata > Actinopteri > Mugiliformes > Mugilidae > Mugil > Mugil cephalus. Next base: position 2,686,330 of record NC_061786.1, on the reverse strand, counting down.
TAAAATAAATATGTTAATATAGTTTTCCACAAATTTTAACTTATATAACAGATTATTAACAGGATTGTTTTAAAAGCAATTTGAAATGAAAAATTGAATGTAATAAAAAAATATTGAAATATATGCAGATGTCACACCAATGAGGCTTTGTTTAATTCTTCATATATAAATGATCAGAGTTTACAGCGTGCTTTGTTAATTGAATTAAATTGAACACCCCTAAGGCTCTTAAGGCCATCCAGTTTCACACTACGAGTCAGTCCTGGGGATTCACGTTTCTCCATGTCAATATTCTCTAATTTCAACATGACTGTGGAGAGGTCTCGCTGATCCTCTTGATACTGAATGGTACTGAATGATAAATGGTACATTTTGCACCAAAACCTAGTGTTCATGGCACATGCACTACATGATACTGTAGTTTAAAAGAGTCGTCTAATGCAAAGGGAATATTAAAAGAGTGAATGACGGGGTGATTCCAGACGCAGCCGAGACAAATCCACCGACACATCATTGATGTACTTGAATAACTTTACTCAAATGAGTGAAGTGTGAACACCGCCTTCATTCCAGGACTGACAAAGTGCTTGATCCACATGGTGTAGGAACAATGGTCATCATTTTTTCGTTGTTTGGTCAAAGACATTAGATACTTTCTAAAGTCAGAGGTGATAAAAAATGTATCAAAAGAACCTTTGATGGGCACGTCTTCTTAGATGGTTCAGACCTGTGACCTGTGACACAATCATCAAGATTATGACCAGTCTTTCAGTCACTGATTCAGCCTACCAGAACTAAAACATGATCAGTGATTTACAAATTTTGATTAAGTTCCATAATTAGTTTTTAACTCACAGTTTTAATTAATTTTGTTACAAAACTGTGGTTAGTGTGATAGATATTTTTTTTTGAACAAAGTGGATTTTGTGATTCCTGTTTCAGCAAGATATGTAAAAAGAGAAGCATGGGAGCAGAGAGCAGTGAGAAAAGGCAGCTAGAGTGTGACAGCTTGGGATGTGTGCAGTGGTGTGTGTACACCGTGTGTGCGCGCTGTGTGTCTGTGCGTGTGTGTGTGTTTGTGTTGGGGGAGTGAAGGTCACCCTGAATGGCAGTGCCGCCCGTGTGTGTGCGTGTGTCTATCCGTGCAGATACCTTTGGAGCGTGTGCGATGGCGCTTATCGTCTGCATCCACCTCCATCTGCAAGAAAAGGCACAAACAAGCTGTTAAACACACAACAGACAACGCCGCAAAAATGATCTCTAATTTGGATACATGCTCTTGCAGGTTCAACGTACTTTCCCTCCCGCTTGTCAAACATTTCAATTCACACCCGACTTTGTCAATGACTGACAGCATTTGTGTAAATGAATAAAGACATTTAAACACTAAGGAATATTTAGATTCTTGTTATCTTAAATCATGACTGAGTAAATGAGGCCTATAAAATCTCTTTGCCAACCCATCTGTCCTGCTGAATTTACAGGAATGCATTTACACAAAATGCCTCAAGGATATCTCGCAAATCAATATCTTATGTGTCAGTGCTTATGCAGAGGTCGCGTAATTATTCAAATTAAATGCAACATTTGTGAAGACATGTTGTCAAGACAGGTAAATTGATTAATAACTTTGTGACACAATTTCAATTCCAAAAATTATTGTGAAAATGTTAATAATAATCATAATAATAATCAACTGTTTATTCCATATTGTCATAATGTTGCTGTTTTATATATTTTTTGAGCAGTCTCTCCATCCATCTGTACCAAACATAAATGTGTTAATTCTGCAGATTTACTGAATGAGAATGGTATCCTCCTCAGTATTCAGGCTTTTCATATTCCAGAGTAAGCATTACCCTGCCACCTCTCTTTCATGTTTGTCAGACGTTCATATCCCTCTAGACATAGGTTTAGCCCCTCAACAGCACGTCGTAAATTGTTGAGCAGTATGAACACTTCTGAACGTTGTTCTGTTATTTTCAGAGGCCCCTAAATATTCATGGTTGCTGGGTTTGGACTACTATGTGGGCTGTGCCCCTGTCTGAATGTCTCTTTTTATTAAACATGATTTATTAACACTATACGTACTTTACTGTAGAGCTCCTCAGCCCTAATGGTGTGTTTCTTTATGAATGCCCATAAATGTTTCAACAGGAGAAAAATAAAATGATGAAACGCAAAGATACCTTGTAAATCTTCTTAGTGTAGTAAGGATGGGCCAAATATTTTGGCAAGGGTGAAGGTATTTTACTCTACACACTGCATGTACTTAATACAGCATGTTTACTGTCTATATATATATAGTACTGTGCAAAAATTTAAACTAATGTAAACTAATAATGCTTTCAAAATGCTTTTCACCAAAATACAGTGAATGAACAGAGGAGAAATTTCAGCATCAATTCTTCTAGGTACTTGTGCACAGCTTTTGAAGGAACTCGGCTGGCAGGTTGTTCCAAACATCTTGGAGAACTAACCACAGATCTTCTGTGGATGTAGTTTTGCTCAAATCCTTCTGTCTCTTCATTTAATATCAGACACAGTGGATGATGCTGAGATCAGGGCTCTGTGGGGGCCATGCCATCACTTCCAGGACTTCTTGTTCTTCTTTACACTGAAGATGGTTCTTAATGATCTAACTTGTATGTTTGTGGACCAATCATACTCCTCCCTGATGGTATTACATTATGTATGACTATCTATCTATATTTATCAGCATTGAGGACACCATTAATCCTAACCAAATCTCCAACTCCATTTGCAGAAATGCAGTCCCAAACTTGCAGGAACCTCCTCCATGCTTCACAGTTGCCTGCAGACACTCATTATTGTAGCTCTCTCCAGCCCTTCAGTGAACAAACTGCCTTCTGCTACAGACAAATATTTCAAATTTGGACTCATCAGTCCAGAGCACCTGCTGCCATTTTTCTGTACCCCAGTTCCTATGATTCCGCGCATAGTTGAGTCTCTTGGCCTTGTTTCCATGTCAGAGGGATGGATTTTTGGCTGCAGCTCTGCAACCCTTTCATGAAGACCACTTCTGGCCAGACTTCTCTAGACAATAGATGGGTGTACCTGGCCAGTTCTGAGGCGATGACACTGCTGGACATCTTCCGATTTTGAAGGGAAATAAGCTTAATGTGTTTTTCATCTGTCCAAACACTGCGTCTATGATCCTCAGCATTGCCCATTTCTTTGTGCTTTTTCAAAAGAGCTTGAACAGCACATCTTGAAACACCAGTCTGCTTTGAAATATTTGTCTGGGAGACACCGTGCTGATGTAGTATAACTACTTTGTGTCTTGTTGCTGTGCTCAGTCTTACCTGTCTTCCACAACCTCATCTTGGTAGCAGAGTTTAAGCCTCCTAAACAGGTGTTTGTGTTGCACTTAATGACTGTGTTTCAACCTACATGTGACATTGATGAGCGTTAGCACCTGTTTGGTATAATTAGTTGATCATACACCTGACTACAATAATGCAAAATCCCTGACTTTTTGCAAGTGTAGCAAAAAGAACTGATGTTGGTTTGAAAGCAAAGGGCAATAACACCAAATATTGATGTGACTAACTTTTTAGTTTAGTTTAAAAATACACAGTTATTATTTGCATTTTTGAAAGCATTCTTATTATTATATACCTGCAAAAAACAGGCAAAGTAGTGTGTGTGTGTGTGTGTGTGTGTGTGTGTGTGTGTGTGTGTGTGTGTGTGTGTGTGTGTGTGCAGGTGATGAAGGGTAGAAAGACCCACTGCCGGTTCAAAGTAAAGTCCGCTCAGGTATATGTGTATATATACATACATACATATGAGGATGTGTTAACACTAAAACATTTTTATGAAAAGAATTGCGATGAGCAACCCAGAGGTTAATGCTGCCTTGTGCATATGAAAATACTGAAAATACTGGCTATTGGTTTTAAAATGGAACGACTGAAATGAGGAAACATGAAAAACGTCTTAACCTGACTGCAAAATTTCCTTTCCTGTGCTTAAAAAAACAACAAACAACAGTTGCAGACTAAACTATTTTGTTAAAGTTCATGCATACCAACAGTGCCTATCTGCATCTGTCAGACTCTTCTGTGGGCCCTGGTTTTAACTGAGACCTGCATCAGTGCTGAACTCAGCAGAATAAAACAGTATCTGCAGCAACGGTTAAAAATCCTACGTTCAAGGCTCCTTGTGAGAGTTGGATCGAGGAAGCACACACGCCTCTGCAATTTGCCATATGTTGGAGAGCCCTTCATATTGTGTCTGGCTTTTTTCTCTCTCAGCACCCCATGGGAAAATGTCATGTCTGTAATGAAGGTTAGACTGCTTATTGAGGATTAGGAGGAGGCCCGCTCCTCCTGTCTCTGTCTCAATTAGACCCTGGATCAATGGCATTATATGTCCAGATGAATAACCACAGTCATGTTGAGCAAACCTCCAAAAGTTTAGATTGCCAAGTTAAGAAAACATATAATAATAATAATTAGGGATGTCAAAACTAACGCGTTAACACATCTGAATCCATCACCATGATTAAACTGATTAAAAATCGCAATTAACCTATCTATCTACCAATCTATCTATCTACCTATCTATCTATCTATCTATCTATCTATCTATCTATCTATCTATCTATCTATCTATCTATCTATCTATCTATCTATCTATCTATCTATCTATCTATTACTAGATCCTACATGTGTCATTCAGCTTGATGTATGTATCTATGACAGAAGTTTGTTTATCTTGTTTCTCCTGTTCTTCTTTTCTCTCTATCTTCTCTGTTTCTACCCGGCTGGCCTTAGACAGATGGATCCCTCCATATGATCTGGGTTCTGCTCAAGGTTTCTTCCTGTTAAAAGGGAGTTTTTCCTGCCACTGTCGCCCTCAGGCTTGCTCTGGAGGTTGCAGGCTGGTTTTTGTAAAGCGTCTTGAGACGATTTGTATTGTTATTGGCGCTATATAAATAAAACTGAATTGGTACTGAATGATGGAACTGAAAACTTGAATTGAATTGAATCTGCAGCGCAGAATGACGTTCAACATTTCCGGCACTGCATTGTGAGCAGTTACCCTAAATGTGCAGTTGATCCAGTAATGACAGGGTGCAGGACCAAGCTACAAAGATGGCCCTCTCCATGGGAAATTTGAGTACAAAAAAACAAGGAACAACAGTCAAACAGTCTATTGACATGAAGCATTATACACACTCCTGCACTTCCATCTTTAAATACCAGATTAACGTGAAGCATACGTTTGTCAGGGATTCTGCTAGGGCTTCGGCTAACACGTCGCCCAGCTTGAGACAAACCACCACCACGGAACACTGGGGCCTCAGAAAGTCTGCTCTCAGACTGCAACCACTGTTCCATGTGAGAGACTGTTCTCAGTTGCAGGTGACATTGTAAATAAGAAGCAGTCAGCTCTCCTCTCGGTCAGCAAGTTAGTTTGTCTTAGCAGCTGCTGAAAGAGGAGGAACAGGGCCACATTAATGTGGAGAAATGTTTAATGTTTAAAAAGCTCAGAGCTTCTTACTGTTGGTGAAAAAGCATAAAAATGTGAGAAGAAAAAAAAAGTGTTTCGCCGCACACAACAGATGCACATGTAAAAATGTTTGCTTTATTGTGACAACGCGTTTCGCCTCACGGTTTCATCAGGTTACAAACCATCTCAACAGGTGTTTAAGAAATATGTGTTAACAATCAACAAAATAAGTAGTAACTGTTATTGGGTGATTTAGAGCCGGTCACAATGGAAAAAACAATTCACACCATATCAATATATATCAAAGGGTGCGACCAATTACAAAACAAGTGCAAAAATACAAATGCAAATAGACGTACACAATTGAATCTCAATATATTTACCTTTCCCTACTTCTTATCCATCCCTGAGGGAAATGGGTTTGTTTAAAAAAGAGACAAAAAGTAGTTTCAAGTTGTTTTGTTGAATCTGCTGAAGTTGTTTAATAAACACATTAAGTACATATTTCCTTCTTTCTTGAGTTTGTTAATGCCAAATGAAACGCAATTATTATCAATTAAAAATGAATGATATTTAATGATGATTAATAGAAATTAATCCACCGCAACCCTGTGATTAATTACAAAATTCAAATGGTTTGTCTGCACTAAAATTCTGCATATTGTCCATAAAATTCATCAGAATTTTCCACCCCCTCTAGATTTGTTGAACTTGATATTTTTTTCACATACTGTGAATAATGTCCAGATATGGCTTCATTTCTGTCAATAACAGACATGATAACAAACTCAAACCGTCATTTTGTTGTAAACCATTCAAGTCAACAACGCTCAGTCAACATGTGTGCCGCTGTCGCTGTTACTCTTCTGTCTGTCAACACCCAAACCCAAGCCCACCCAAACCACAGATCTTTGCTGGAGCATAGTTAGCTGCCAGTGGAAGGGTTTCTGACAAACTTTGGGTCACAAAATATTTGTAGGTGGTGAAGTTGTTCGAAAACCTTTGACATTCAATTTCAAAAAGACACGATGATCATACAGCATTTTAATGACAATATATAATCAGATATTTCTAATTTGTTCAACATTTGTTCAAACTGGCTTCACTAAAGGAAGCTTAGAATGGATATAAGATATTGATCATTTATATATTTTCACTTTTCAGTATAACGGCTACAACATAATGGGCACTTGTTCTGCATAGTTATTTACCATGCAGTTAATATACAGTATGTCACACTATTTTTTATCTATTTGTTAAAATTCCTAAATACGAGGTCACTGGTTGCACATTAGTATGTGCACAAGCACTGTTCTCACTCAGTTCCACGTTGTTGCTAATTGCTTTGATGATTGGATTGAGAGAATTAGGTGTAAGATAAAAGCACAGTGTGAGTCTTGAGTGGCATTTGCAGGATGTAAAGAACAGCTGGCTTTATGAGCACCATCAGGGGGCAAGATAGATGAGACGGTGTTTCCACGGTAGTCAGAGTTTATACAGCAGTTACTAATATGATATAATACGGTAACTACAACCTAATAAAATAACTATCATAACGTTAACGATAATAACGTTCCACTACAAAAAATGCAGTGCAAACGTCATATTTGGGACACTCAGACAACGGATTTCACTCAGTGTTTCATATCACACAAGACACTTAAAATGCACAAGCCAATTTATGTAAAAATCCTGCTGTACTTCCTATTCTGATCTATCATTCATTGCCTCTGAAGAAGGTCTTTACATGTTTTGTAATTTGCTGCCATGAATTTAAATCCATATAACCATATTATGTAGTCTAAATGTTCTATCTGCTTTCAGAAAATGGGGGGTCTGAGATGAAGCAGTTGCATGATATTAAGGATGCATCCTATTTCACGTGTGCATAGTTTAAGCCCTTATCACTCAAGTATTTAATTCTGCATTTACAGAATTGGTATGGATTCTCTCCAGTAGATGGAATAGATGTCCTCTGTCCAAAACTGCATTTACTGAATGGGCTGCAGATTGAAGCTCAACTTTTCATTCAGTACACATGCAGGAAACAGCAGCTGTTCAAATGCCACATGCATTTGTGTTCGTATTGATCACAGAGTCTGCATCAATACAAATATAGAAACGTAAATTCTCAACCTTGAAAATGAAAGTGCCTGTTATTAGTGTGTGTCTTTATTGTTATACAGGACACGAAGAGCCAGACAAATTGAATGAAAGAGCAAAAGGCTTTTCACTTATAGAGCAGAAAAAATATCGGGACATTACTGTGAACGGAACATGATAAGAAATGCAGTGATTATTGTAATATGCACTGAGACGTGGAACAAGCGTTTAGTGCACGAGTGTGTGTTCATTACTTTGGTGGTGGTGATGGGGGGATGGAGGTGCTCAGACATCTGTCACAACAATTCACATCGTTATCAGTTTCCCTTTGTTTTCACCTTGAAGTTTTGAGAGAGTGCGTTTCAGGCACATGGCGCTCAACCCCTCCCTCTGTCACACACAAACACACACACACACACACACACACACACACACACACACACACACACACACACCAACACACACACAAAGTCGCATTGGTATTCTGTACAGTGTACCAGTGGGGAGCCAAAGAAAGTGCGTTGGCATTATCGAATTTCACTCCAAATAGGTATTTACACCATGCATTATCTAGTGACAGTAAACATGTGTGCCAAACCGATGCTAAGTGCATCTGAATTAGTGTGAAGGGCTGTGGAGATAGCATCTGAGTGGGCGCTGAGCGGGCAACAGAGAGACAGCCAGAGTGAGAAAGAGAGCGAGAGTGATAGAGACAGACAGACTAAAATCTGGGGACGAGTTTGGAAAATGGCTTTGGTGGGTGACAGCAGCTGCGCGAAACTCTAACATGGTTAGAGTGAGAAAAGCTGCGATCTGAATACAATAAAACAATTTATCAGCTGCGCCAGTGATGACAGTTACAGTGAAGGATTTGGACGGACATACTGTATAGAACGTAAATGACTCAAATATAGCTTTGAATGCTTTTGTTCCTTCACCAAATCTTGAATCTATCCGCCCGTGTTTCCCAGCACGTATCCAAAGTATTTCAGTTAAAAATGCAATCACCGAGTACACAGCATAGTCAGTTGTATTGCTACTGGAAATAAACAGGTGTCTGGAGTCTTTAGAAACCGGTTTGTATTGGCTCACATGGTGTAACACAGTTTCTAAAATTGAAATCATCCAGAAAAAGGCCAGCAGTAAAGTACAAATCATATTTAATGGATCAAAAATAGATTTTGTGATGGCAAGCATGCAGATAAATGGAGTCTTGGAAAACTTTTATTTCAGCCTAATAGGCTTAATTAAATTTAAGAAAATACTTCATTCTGACCAAACATCTACCGTGTATTCGAAATCGGTCAAACAGGTACTTTTGTGAATTAAAGTCTCTCCTGTCATTTCAACATGTAAAATTAGGTTTCATTTTTTTTTCTCTTGCCTCTTCTATAAATTTATCAATTGACTATTTGTTTTGTCTCAACTTTTTGTATCTTGTAGCAGGTCGAGCTCCTTCTTTTGGTTTTGTTAAATTTTTTCCATTTTGTTAAAGCAATTTGTGGCGCAGTTGTGATATTGGTGTGTACTGTTTTATTTTGTGACAAAATTATCCTTATATTTAATAATCTGTATAATCTAAATCAATATAAACACAAGGAGGCGTGATGAAACAAAGTTTACCTGCAGTGGTTCGGGCTTGAGACAGCTCTTTGGTCCAGACCTCTGCTTCCACCGTGACCTACTGACGTTCGGCTGGAGAGGAACGGCTCACCACGTCTCCTCCAAACTCATTTTCTACACAGAGGAAGGAAGAACATGCATCATTAAAACCATTTCCAGAACAATCATATTCACACACAGCCGTGGCAGGATCTGAAATTTTCTCTTCTCCTTTGACTCCTGGCTCATGAATAGTCATATAGCATCAACTATGCAGCACACACCAAAGCGAATGCTGATTTCCGCCATAACGACGGCCGCTTGTCGTGTGCGATAGGCTTGGCAACATGGGGTAATTAGCTAGATCTATCATCTGCTGCAGGAAGTGGGGACAAATATAGCTAATGATCCGTGCCTGCCTCCATGATTTCTCTCCTTAGCTCTCCATCCTCCGCTGAGCTAGAGGAGCGGAGGAAAGAGGAGGGAGAGTGCACGAAGGTGGCAGAGGAGTAAGTGAGGGGGTCGGTGTCCCACGCTGTCGAAAAGAAGAGCTGGAGGTGTGAGCGAACATGTGCACTCAAACACTGCCTGTGTGCTCTGCCTGTCGCTCCTTTCCATCCGGTGCTGCTAATTGCAAGAATGTATAGGACAGAACAGATGAGGCGCTGATGGTGTATAGGGACCATCACAAAGAATGAGGGCCCCCATAGGGAGCCCACCAGACGGGCCATAACACAGACACACACACCACAGTTGTTGCCTACCTATCTCAAAGCAGCTTAAATCAAAACAATGGCTGCTCCCTCAGGACAAACACAACACATACAGTCAGTCCTCGGTGCTCCTGTTGTGTGTTATATAAAAAGCGTAGTGGTGCTCACGTTCCTGAGCGGACTTTACTTTGAACAGGCAGGGGGTCTTTCTACCCTTCATCACCTGCACACACACACACACACACACACACACAGGCACACGCGCACACACACACACACACGCGCACACACACACACACACCTCTGCTTTCCACTTTTTGGTATACTTTCTTTGTAGTGTGAATAATAAGCACGGAAACAGTGTGAGCAGGTTGTAAGGGGATAGCACAAACAACTTTGAAAACGGCTATTAACGGGAAACCCTAATGTGAAACAATGGGACGCTCAAACTCTATTTTCATTTTATGACTACGGCCCTGCTGTCTTTTGTTTTATGTAAACTGCATCAAAAGGTTGGTTTGTATTTGATTACAGCCACTGGGGCATCCCAAAAACATTTTTCTCTCACATGAAATTGCAATAAAACAAAGTCAAAGTGAATTTTAGTCATAGGTAGCCGCTACCCCCTCAACATAAGACTGTATAATTTCAGATGAAATAGTGGCTGACAAGGTAGAAAGAACTCACACTTGTTTCCCTACTGCGTTTGACAAAATGGGATACAAGTTTTAGGAATGATTTCTGGAAATTTGGTATTTTGACATAATGCCTCCAACCCTTAAAATACAAGTAATTCCTAAACACACGCATGCGTGCGCACACGCGCACACACACACACACACACACACACACACGTCCCCTTGGTCTTCATAATCAGAGTGTAAGTGATGGGTCTGTCCTCTGATGAAGGTCTTCATGTGGAGGCTGATGACAAATCACAGCTCTCTGACTCTTCATCAGGACACAGCCCACATTTTCCTTGTACACGTGTATGTGAGTGTCAGAAAAGAAAAGGAGGTGAGAAAAACAAGACAGTGAGAGAAAGACAAAAAGAAAAGGAGAACGGTATAACTAGACAACAGAAACGATGCACCAGTATCACCATGTGTTTATGGTGCTCAGGGTATTCCAGTTATGTGGGCACCGTAGCAGTCTGCAAGTTTCAGCACCAAGGACAGTGACAGGCAGCAAAAGAGGAAATGGCCTTCAAGTATAATGGGAACACATACACACACATACACAGTTGTAGGGTTGTGGTTAGAAGAGAAGCACATAAGAACAGTTCTTGGTCACATATTCTTCCTCAACAGCAAAGGTAACGGGCGAGAATAGCTTGTGTATATGCTGTACATGTGTGTCTAAATGTATATGTATTAAATTGTGTATCTCTCACTGTGTGTGTGTGTGTGTGTGTGTGTGTGTGTGTGTGTGTGTGTGTGTGTGTGTGTGTGTGTGTGTGTGTGTGTGCGTGCGTGTGTGTGTGTGTGTGTGCGCGTGTGTGGCAGTGTGATTCTTCTCCCAGTCTATTCCTTGGAGAAAAAGAAAGGGCCGTTCCTGCCCCTTTCTCGGCTCCTATATCTATCAAAGACAGGGTACACACTGCAAATAGCCCAGGTAGACTGGCTCCTCTGGCACACACAAACTGTAATGAAGCCCTATTGTATGGCTATGTACACTGCAGTATGGGAAGTGGGCTGTGATGTCGGCGTCACGGTCCACATTTGCTATGACATAAACACATTACACATGACAGGCGTTTTCGACAGACACACAAACAGATAAAAACTCGCACCTATCGTATCCAGAAACATACGTGGCATATGGCACATGAGGACAAGAGGGCACACACAAATAAGCACATAATACGGCCGAGACACATGCTTTATTCATATGATGTGCATACGTACACACACACACACACACACACGCACGTAGGCACGCACACACACACTACAATCTCCTTCTCCCAGGCTGAGAGTGACTGGGGCTGCCTGACCTACATTCTAGCAGATATGTATACAGGCAGAGAGGAGATGAAATCTCTGTCCCTATTGCTCTCTCTCTCTCTGTTCCATATCCTGTGTTCTTTTCGGTGTCTGTTCATTGCCTTTTGGACACACACTCCTATCCACACATGCACACAGTTGAGGTGAAGAAGCAGCTATGATTTCTTGGCCTCAATGTCCTCGTGCTGCAGATGAAACAGGATTTGTCAGAGTGTAGCTTTGTGTGTTTGATGGATACCAGGCAAGAGTGACAGCAGGGTCGCCGTATAAAATGAAAAGATCCTTCGAGTCATCTGTTGCTATTTATTTAAGTAAATAACATATTTACATCCTCAAATGTGCTGCATGCCAAGCTACTGCCCAGAAGTTAGCTCCTGAAATGAACAAATGGAGAGGGCAGTGATGGGGTGCAAACAGAAAACAAGAGCACTTGGTTATGAGAACTGAAATGAATATGTATGTTTCTGTACAAATATGTGATATCAGATAACAGGGTCAGATGACACCTTGTCTCTTTTGCTCTTACCCCTATTCTGTGGAAATCAATCCCACTCCTGGACTGCCAACACAAACTAAAATAAAAGCTGCAGTACACATATCACTTCTAATCCTGCTTCCAACCGTTTTACTCAAACTCTTATGTGTCCTAACGTAGCGGGAGTCCGCTTTGTTCGTCCAGCTGTGCAGAGGCCACCATCTACCACCATGATTCATTGCTGCATTTTAAATTTTGCTTTGTTTTTTTAGGGGACATTCCATTCAGAGGGCCTATGCAGGAGACCTCTCTGTGGCCAAGACAGCACAGAGGTTAGTGATTCAAAAAGCTCTCAGTATAAAAAAGACCTTATCCTCTATATCCCTCAACTAAACCACCAAAACCCTCTAAATCCCAGCGAGGCATTACGCTGACCACACTGTCAAAACAGTGACACAGCCGAAAACCATCGGAAGAAATCCCATGACCCTGCAACCAGACGTCTTTAATATTAAAGTTTTTTCTTTTTCTTTTTTTTTCTTGGCAGGTACAGCGAAAGCACAAAAGAAGGAAGGTGTACAATTTTAGAAATAGTATTGTAATGTTTATGTGTGTTTACTATAGAAATCTTTAAATAGCTAACCAAGAAGGAAGGAACAGCACCTAGCTGTGCGTCATTTGTTTTTCTCAAAATGGTTTATTTTTACAATTTAAAAAAAAAAAAAAAAAATTTCAATTGGCATACTAATCAACATTCATCAACATCCAGAGAGGCACGATGTAGTCTTGAACGTGCATACTCCCAGTCGGTTCAACTGAGGTATGATACTAACGCGCTATGGGACCAAAAAAGAGCTAACTGGCAAAATGTGGAATCAGGAGATACCAGGGGCATCCTTGAAAGGATGTGGAATGTTGAATTTGTCAATTAATTACTTGTGACTTAATTATATATATACAGTTATAGGTATCAGTCTATAACTATTATATATATTATACTGATAATAGTGATTTTGCTGTCCATCGTAACATTCCACCTTATAACAAAATATCTGTCAGCAGTAGGAAAGCAGCTAAATCTGTTAATAAAATAGACAACATAAAGTCACAGTGGATCAGTGGTTAGCATCTAACAGCAAGAAGCCCCGGGTTTGAACCCACCGGCCGGTGAGGCCTTTCTGTGTGGAGTTTGCATGTTCTCCCTGTGTCTGTGTAGGTTCTCCACGTGTTCTCCAGCTCCCTCGCATCGTCCAAAGACACGCGTGTTCGTTTCGTGCCTGTATGCTACGTATTGCAGGCATGCTTTTCATTTCACACTGAACAAATTGAATGTGTTGTTGCAATCAGTTGTTTGGAGACATGCAAGAAATGTAGCCATTAGTTGAGAGAAGGATGGGATCGCAGTCAGTTGACTGTACCCACTAATCTTATTGAGGGCTGCGGGGCCGGAGCCAGCTCACACTGGGCACACAGACAGAGCTAACAACAGCGTCACCTATATTAAATCAGCACATATCTTTATTTTCTTTTTATTTTTGGCGATCTCTTGTTCCAGCAGCTAAAAATAACGAATCTGCCTGTTGGTCTGAATCTCTCCCTGAAAATATCTCTGGACGCAGCAGTGTTGTCTGAGGCACAGAGGTTCAAGGGTGAGAGAAGCTGTCAGACAGTGAAGTGGACTGACTCTTTATGACTTTCCTGCTCCTATCAAAGAGGAAGAGTGAGCCAAGGTAAAAGCAGTTTTCTGACCCACTTTTCCCTTCAAGGACGTGAGAGATGGAACTGACCACGTGCCTGACGTGCTGGGTTCCACTGCGCTCGCAAACACAAACACACACACCGTGCGGCATACAGCAGCATCCACGCGGGCAGCCTGGATAAGCCTACTCATGAAAGTACAATTAAATAAAGAAGTATATAAAATGCACACAGGAACACACGCGCCGCACTCATTATTAGCTTACCCCTCCCAATAAGACTCACATCCACACACACACACGCGCAGCTAAAAGTGTACTCCCCCATTCTCTTTCTCAAGGGAGGTGCCTTTTCTGTAAGGGCAGAGAATGGGGGAAATAACATCGGGTGAACAGCCGCCGCAATTACCCACAGTGGGGTAATCACCAGCACAATGCACTATGGGTTGGCTGCCTGGGAGAGAGAGTGAAATACTCAGGTGAGGAAAGAAGCCAGACAGCAATCAGCCCAGCAGGAAGAGGAAGAGAGGCAGAGACAGAGAGAGGGAAAGTGAGAGAGGGAGGAGAGCAAAGGGCCATTCCTTTAATTTCCAAGGGAGAGCCAGGGCCTTAATTACTTGATGAGTCTCCATCTCTCTCCGCTCTCTCTCTGTAAAAAAGGTGTGTATGTGTGTGTGTTGGAGAGAGGGGGAGACAGAGAGTGTGTACATATGGCCCATTATCAGACAGGGAAGACTCCAATCACCTCTCAGCGCAGATAGCAAGTGAGGAGAACAACATTGCAGCGAGGGCGAGGAAGAGTGGAGGGGTGGAGGGGTGGAGGGGGGGTGAGGGGTGAGACAGAGCGAGAAGGAGAGGTGATTTACGCCTTTAGAAGTGTTAACACCATCTCTCATCCCCAGCAGCTATAGAACACCAAGGTCGAGGAGTGAGACAGCCAAGACTTGAAATAGCCACAGGAAAACACAGAGCTGTGCCGCACCTCTGCCTATAGAAAGAAAGCGACACTATTCATGCTCCCTGTTCCACATGACGCCACAAAGGAGCGTTCCTGCTCCACTGTGTGTCGAGCGGTCGGGGCTCTACAGCGAGAACATTTTTCTTGTATATGTAAATGACAATTTGAAAGCGATCAGTTGCGTCACTAAATAAATATTCACAAAGAAATGCTCAACACTTCCAATTTAAGAGCAAAATATAGAACATCGACATGGGAAGCTTCATTTTTCAGCCAACGCTAAGCGTTCCTTTGCTTGTTACGATCCCGAAGCGTCTCATCACTGAATGAGCTGTAGCTCATTCAGCTGTTTTTGCGATTAACAACACAATACTGACATTTGCCCAGGTTCGTCCTCATGTTTTATTGTTTCGTGTTTTTGACTCAGAATCTATCTTCTCTTTTTCTGAAACATTACCTAAAGCTGAATAAAAAATACTACACTAGTGATTAGGTACAACAAACAGACACACAGTTGCGTATCGTAAAGATGCTTTATGTTTGGTTGTTTTAGACAACAACTGATCTCAATATGCTCCGGGTGGAACATTCTACTTTTGGAAAATAAATTCTCTGATGGACACAGTATATAGGGCATCGCTGTTAACAACCTCAAACACTTCTTCTGGCATTTTAATTCGGTTTTCTATTATGTGTTGTTATCGGCCAACATACACGCTGTTATTGGGCTCCGGTTCAGATTGGATGAAGCGCTATCAAACCCCACACCCACTTGCAAGGCTTCAAAAGAATTAACAGGCTGTCTGTGGGCAGCAATCTGATCTGTTCATTGTTAGGTCCCGACTACATCTTATATTTTAGAATTCTTCAGCGATCAATCTTTCTTGCAGTTTATTTTTAAGGTCACTTTGTCCTTGTGTCCAACGCCCAGCAGTGTGTTTAACATTAAAAAGTGAACAAATTCTTCCCAAAAATTTCACATTTTTGATTGCAATTGACTAGACTGATCAATAGCAACATCTCCTCAGTCATCACTCATTGTTCCACTTGTCCTCAGAAATTTCACTATAAGCAGATCTGAATGTTTTGCTGGCAAACGATATTAGATCCTGGGCCTTTGGGTAGTGAACTGATACCCCTGTATGTGGCCGTCTGTCAATGAAGGCTGAACGCTTATTTACAGAGAGAGCATATATGATCTTTCCTCATCAGACAGACGGAGGCATCGGTGCAAGTTTGCAGGATCTGTGCAGCAAAATGGGTGGCAAAATGTCTTTGAAGGTTAGCTGTCTTTCATCACATCACAAGTGAATTTAACCCTAAGCTTCGCTAAACTGCTGCTGTGTTGAAAAGCTTTGCCCCGGCTAATGAAACAGCTCCTTTTGTGTTGCTGTTGATGGTGTTTTCCAGCATTCAGTCAGTGTCGTATTGTCCTTCTCTTTTTCATATCACATCTTCCTTATGAACTGATAAGGAACGGCACAGTTTGTGCGCATATTTATACTGGATGTGTGTGCATGCATGCATTTTGTGTTACTGATAACATGCTGCAGTTTGTGTGCATGTAAAGGCATGCTTATTAATGTCCTGGCCTGGATGCAGTGTTCAGACACTGGCGTTCATTTTGTACTGGTGTGTGACTATGTGCATGTGTGTGTCTGATTATGTCTAAATGCACTGATGATCTCTATTGTTCTCTACTTTATGTTTTTCTCCTCAAATTCCCCTCTTTCCTTTCCCATCTCTATCATTTTTCCAACCCCCCCCCCACCTCCTCCCCACACACACACACACACACACACACACACACACACTTCCACCCTCTCTTCATTCTTCCCAGCCACCCACCTCCCCCTTTGACTGCCAGTGTCTACCCAGAATACCAATGATGCAGTCTGCAGATAGATAGATAGGGCTGTCTGTCACATGACCCTATATGTCCTGAGGCTTTACCCCAGGATGACAGCAGGCGTAGCACGTGCACACACACACACACACACACACACACACAAAGGTACCCCCAGCATGGTATGCTGTATCTCAGCATAAGCACTGAAGCATGGTAGTCAGGCAAATACAAACGCGCACACACACACAAACATTCACATTCCGAGGTGTATACACACACTCAGGCAAGCTAATGGGCATACACACACTGAATCACCGCAGGGGAGCGAGCCAGAAAGAGAGAGAAGGAGAACGAGATAGAACACCCTGCCACAGCGCACATGCTGTCTCTCTCTCTCGCTCTCCCTCAGTCACACACACAGTCCTGCGGGCACGAAATAAAAACACTGAATATCCCCCCAATTCCATCCATCTCAAACACACACGCATACATATCTACCTCTGGGAAGGCACCCCACCCCTGTTTCTCACACAAACACATTCGTCACTGACAAGGCTCTACACAGTCACTGGGTATCCTGTGGCACCAAAAATAGCAGCCTAATAGAAGAGAATGGAAAACGTCCCCTCATTCTCTACTCAAATAGGGTCTATATTTCCAGTGTGGGAGTCAAAGGCGTTGGACGACATGAGACAGAATTTGTTTCGATTTGAATGAATCACACAGTAATTTAAAACAGCTCCCGAAAGACAGAGATCCTTCACAGAGGCATGCACACAAACACACCTGCAAACTATGCCCTCTTCACTACTTTAAGGCCCGTCTGCAAGTTCACGCTGCCACTGTACACATTTTACAAAGAAAGTAACAGAGTCTTTGAAAAGAGATTTACTTCCTTTAATTGAATCGTTGTTTCTTGATGGTGTTATTCTTCTCATGCGTTTGGTTTTCGTTGTTTCGATTCAGTGAGAGGACGTGATGATCGCAGCCTTTGGCGACACAAACTGGGCGGGGAAGCTGAACCAACGGGATGACTGATACAGATGATTGACACCATTGACACTATACTTTAGCTCCTACCACCGTGTTCACCCTGCTGACAGCAGGCTTGGAGAGTAAGGTGAATCAGGTGAAGTATTTTCATGCTCCGTCCATACGCTACTAATATTTTTATGTTCTGTTCCTTTAATTCAAAAATGTTTGGGGTGAGAATTAGAGAAGAGAGTTACTTAGGCAACCACAACCTGGAATATCACCTAGCAACCAACTCTCATTAACAAAGGTAAGAGAAATGAGGGAACTGCTTTATACGTGGATGGGACTTTAACTTCCAAACTTAGTAGAGGGCTACATACGGTCCTTAAAATGACTGCATGAAACAAAACACAAAACCACAAACTGCACAGTCGTCCAGACGCATATTATCGGTTTTGGTAATTAACATGTGAATGCTTGAGTTATAGTCAAAATGATCACAGTAAGCTAAACTTTTAACCCCAGTTAATCCTAGAGTCAAAGCAAACTTTCTCTCTCCTCGATTGAAGATATATCGCATGCGCTCATGACAAAAGTACCTGCGAAGGACACCAATGTGTATGGTTGAATTAAAACGTTTTCAGACGATGGCTAATACCGAGCTGATGTTAACTGGCTGCGTAGTCAGACAGCGAATAAATGAACACAACACCCACAAAGCAATATTTATTGGATTTGGAGATTCTAAGTAACACACCGGTCTTTGTCCCAGTTAAGAGAGAACATAGTGACTGAACCTTGACGAGTGTAATTGAAAAACATATACCAAATCTAAGAAAAGAAACAGGTGCTTAATGTGGCACTTGTAAATGAATTTGATTGTGAGATCTTGCCAGAGTTGTATCAGCGACATCAAGTCACAAGCTCATTTCAATAATTATCAGCTTGGCACTCAGTGTGCCAAACACACATGCCCACACTGAAATACAAGCTGAAAAAACAATCATCTGCAAACACAAATTGTGTGTATATGTAAACGTACAAGCAGAGATGCAGTGTATGAATGGCTGGGTGTTTGTATGTTCACATGTTTGTGTGTGTGTGTGTATGTGTGTGTGTTTGGGCTCTTCCATTCTTTTCTTTCGTTCGTTCTTCTTTTAACACCTGTAGTGAAATATGTATATGTGCATTTCTGGATCCTTGTCAGAAAACTTGTTATGTTGATATCACACTGTGTATTGCAGCTACATCAAGGTGACAGCTCGAAAAAAGGTGGGATGTTTTTATGCAAATGACTGCGAGAATGAATAGAGCTAAAGCACTCAGCCTGGCTGTGCAGGTATGTAAGGAATGTTCGGGGTTTTGGGGTAGGTTACGTCTCTGCACGCGCCTGTGTGATTGTGTGTTTGGGTGTGAGCGTTTGTGTCTGTGCTGGGGGGGGGGGGGGCGGGCACAAGTGCATGTGTGAGTGGGCTCAGGTGGATTGCGAACTCGGCAGATGGACATTTGGAGCAGCTTTGCACCCTGCAGCAAAACACACACATGCATGCACACGCGCACACATTCACACTCCCACGCGCGGCTGTAACATTAACCTTGTGTAACTCTAGCCGAGAGAAAGCCATAAAAAAACATCCTCAGCACCTCAAATCACATATCGACATACTGATCCAATATTTCAACTGTCCAAACACGGGGTAAGTCAAAACGACCATAATATTCTAACATTTCGTCTGCGTCCTGAAAACACCTACACAGGCTTTTTAGCGGGCCAGAGACTCTTCCTTTAGCATTAAAGCATTTTCAACTGGCGCTTCTGGAAACGTGAGCAGGAAACATTATATGACACACACCAGGAACGTCTATGCAAGTTTTGTTTTGGAAAATTAAACCTTTTCCACTTTCCCATTTCTGTTTAGCTGTAATTGCTGTTCTGTGAAATATTTCGTTTTTCTGAAATGAAAATGTAGCTTTTTATTGACTGAGTACTGCATATAATGTTGCGGATCCAGAAAGTTAAAAGCTAAATTCTTTAATTAGAAAAGCAGATGAATGCACGATGATCCAGTACAGTTTATACTGTATGTCCATACTATTACCAAACAAGAAGCATAATGAGTCACATGGTCTGTATCCTCAAAGCCTGGGGTACAAGTAGAGGCCCGTGTGGAAGACAGTGCTGTCAGAATGTCCTTCACAGGACAAGAGAGGAGGGGAGAGGAGTTTTCCTATATTCCTACACTTAAGAGCTGCTTTCATTGCTGTTTGCCAGCCATTAATGGGTGGTATTTGTCACCGACTCCTAATTTTGTTCACATTTGCCTTCTCTCATGTCTTTGTGCCACTGTTTGCTAAAAGTCTCTCCCTTCACAGGCTTGTCTTTCAATCCCAGCTGGGGGATGCAGGGATGCGGGGATGGTGGGGGGGGGTGTAGACGGAGGCTGTAGATGGAGGCTGTATGGAGCTGCTCTCTCCCTGAGGAGCCTCTTCTGCCAGCCCAGTGCCACAGATCAACAGTCAGCCAGCCAGCCGTGCACTGACCTCATCCCGCTCTCTCTCTCTCTCTCTCTCCCTCTATTTCTGTCTCCTTCTATCTCGCTCTCCCTCCCTGCCAGAGGCACTTGCTGTCCCCATGTCTCCTTCCTACGCCAACTGCCTGTCCTGCTACCAACGGTGCATGTCTGTCTGGCAACCCCTCTGCCTGCCTTTCTGTCTGCTGCTCTGCATGCCTGTCTCTCTCCCAGCCAGACCGTCCATTATTCCTCCGGTCCTCCTGTCTGTCTGCTTTTGTGTCTGTGTCTCTGTCTGTGTGCACGGGTGCCTGCCTGTCCATCTGCCTGTCTGCCTGCCAGCCCTCTCTCAAGCCAATACCTCTCTACCGGAAAGCAGCCAGGCTGTCAGTGGCTCTGCCAATCTGCCCGGCTATCTGCCTGTCTATTCGTCATCTGTTTGTGTCTCTATTTGTCTGCCTGCTTTTCTATCTGCCTGTTTACCTGTCTCCCCGTCCATCTGTCTGTTATCTGTTTGTCTGTCTTCATTGAGGTGTCATGTAATCAATTTCGGGGAGGTGTCAAGAATAAAGCTGAAATCTCATGTCTCAATATTTCTCAGTTTGACACTACACGGCGTTTGCACAATATGCCAACACACTGGAGCCAAAGTGGGCTAACAACTGGTAAAATATTTATATTTGATTGCAAGGCCACCAGCAAAAGTCCCCAAAAGCTTCTTCAATATTTGCTCCTCTTTTTCTCTATGAATTTTGCACTCGTACTATGAATATCACTTCGCCGTTCCACAAAGAAGAGCAGGTTTTCTGGGACCAAACACTCCACAGCACGTCTCAGGGAATGATGCACCACAATTTGTGAGGGCTTCTTTCTTGGCAAACAACAACTTTTCATTCACTGTCTTTCCAAACAAGATGCCCGGAGCCCTCCTCTGTCTTCAGACGCTTAGTCATCAGTCCAACTTCCTGCTAATAGTGTTCCTGTCTCATTCACAGCTCTCCGTGGCTTTAAGAAGATGTTTGCTGAATTGAAAAAAAGGCTCTCCTCTCTCACTAACGTTTCTTTCTCTCTTCCTCTCTGTCACTCCCCTACGCGCTCCCCTATTCTTGTCTCAACAGGAGAGCGAGAGAGCGTTTGACTGGCTCCTCTCAACCAAAGGCTGTACTGCGCGCTCGCTCAGCAGTCAAGGACAACTCTAATAGCGGTAGAACAAAAGAAAAGGGGAGAGGGAGAGGGGGAAAGAGAGGCCGATGAAGAGAAACAAGCACGCTGTGGCGCAAGGATCTTTGAAATTGTACGTATTGTGAAATAATAATAGTGTGTAATTCCCTTTTCGGTGGAGCTGACTTTGGCCCTGCAACACTGTCCACAGGTGGAGTGTGAAAAAAAAGGGAATTTAAATCTACCTCTATTTTACATATCACACAGCTCAATAGGCAGCTCTCAGCAAGCGGCTCACTAAATTTTCCCCTGGGCATCGAGCACATACAGAACCACATACAATACATTCATTAAAGTGAATATGGTCCACATTTTCAGAAACATGTCCCCACAGTCTTCCGTCTATCTAAAGCATTATACATTGCCACCATTTCTTTATAATGTTTTAATCATACCCTGTGTATTTCACATTCCTGGGGAATTTTATTTTCCCGCATTTAATATTTTTTCTTTTCCCGCGCGCTGTTTTTACCAGTTGTTTTAAGGGAGCAATTCACTGTATTAAATCTTAAATAGATATTTTTTTATGTAATTCTGCAATATTGCATTCTCTTTGCAACACGTCTTCTCGATAGTATTAAAATTCAATGTGACATCCCTTAAAAAAGTAAAAACAATAAACCACGCCGTTCTTCCTTTCTTCTCTCTGACACCTCAGTTTGTGTTTACAGTCACTCCCACATAAAGCACGGAGCTCGCTATGAGCACATTTAAATGCCTCTGCAGCCAGATAGCTAATCCCTGTTGTGGATTGGCCCAGTTAGTGGTCCCCAGCTTTTGGAAGGCAATGCTAAACTGGGGATGAAGTGGGAGGGGGGTTGTGGGTATCTCTCTATTTATAATGGTAAACCTGGCCCATGTTTCTGCTGTGCTGATAGATGTTATCTGTGTCAGCCTTTGTTTCTTCCTCTCTCTCCTCCTCTTCCCTTGTGCTCCCTCTGTTCCTCCCTACACAGTCTGTCTGTCTTCTGCTCTCTTTCATTCTTATTCCCTGTCTTTTTTCTTGTTCTCCTCTGCTTCTCGCTCCTCTCCTCCCTTTCCTTTCAGTCCGTTGCCCAGATGCAGTGAAGGCAGCTGCGTTGTGTTTTAAAGTGAGCCTGGTTGAAACCACTGTGCCTGGCATCTGCTGTTGGCAAAAAATAATAACCAACCCCCACTACAGGCATCTATCTCTGTCTCCCTCTCCTGCTCTGCCTTGCCATCCTTCTGCCTTTTAATCCAATGAAATGAGATAAAAGACAACTGCTGTCCTTTTAGGGAGGAAAGGGTTAACCAGCTACCAAGCTCTTCTTCCAGCAAGCTCACTAATAACCACCAATTATTGAACTGCACATCAGTGTACAAGAAAAGAAAAAAAAAACTCTCTATGTTAGTGAAGGCTTGTTAGCCCAAAGGTACAGTGCATACTGCAGCTAGCTAGCTAGCTAACTAGTTTCTCAGCTAGAGTACAGTCCAAATTAGGTCCCCACAGATTCGTAATGCCAGTGTTTGTTAGACATGATGTAGAAACCTCCTGATCAAGCTAACAAGCTAAACGTGCCGGGTGGCTGTCTGGACGCCCATCTGATAACTGTCAACAAAGAGAATGACAACATAGGCAGCCAGCTAGGGATCTCATTTAAGTCAGCTAATCAGACACAACCGCACTTGGTGCTAAGGTGGAGCCCTCCTGAGACCAAAGCGTCGGAGTCGAGGGGAGCGTATCATCTGACTCTGCCAGGGAAGACGCACCCAAACATGGGGGCTAAGGGAGACGCAGGCAGGCTGTGGGAGTTGGGGCTGTAATTAGGTGCCCTGAGCTTGACGCCCACACGCCTCGAATAAGACGCCATCCATCCATCCCTTCCTCCCTCCTCTCTGCAAATACGCTCTCAGGCGCCTGGGCTCTGGTACACACAGACGCACAGGTGCGCATCACACACGTACACACGTACGTAAAGTGTACAGTAAATAATTACGCTATATCTTCATCAAGCATGCAATAAGAGATGAACTCACCCACACAGCTATTTGTAAAAATAGACGCAAAAAATCTCATGATGCATGTAACCACACATAGCAATTAAGAATTATTCAGAAGCAAAGCTGACAAACTATACATGTATTCAGAAGCAGTCTTTCACAAAGGGACGAGTTAGTCAGGGGAACACAAGATTGACACCAATATTGTCAATTTAAAAATGATTTACGTCTGTGTTTAGTAGCAGAAATTGCTTTATTAACTATCTTATTTCATATAATTTTCAATAAATCAAGGTGAACATGTGAACTTAACAAAAGGTTTGCTGTGCGGAAACGCTCTGTGTTTATACATTGCACCAGCTACTTTTTTTTTTTTTTTTCTGACGACAGAACAGCCAAAATATAAAAATATATGCCAATATAATTTCCACTCTGAACAAAAATAGAAACCAGAAATCAGTCCCAAAGCTAGCTATCTCAACTGCAAGCCTGTCTCCCCATCTCCCCTGGTCCGTGAGAGCAGAACACACTGGTGCGCTGGCTTTTGACCACGGCAATTTTAATCAGTCTTTTTCACACTTCATTGGGAATTCATCGCCGCCTTCCCCCTTCAAACATTGTTTGGAAGAGTTATCAGCGGCAGGCAGCATATCCGGTAATTATACATGCAAGGTAACGCTGGGAGCTGGGCTGAATATTTCAGCCAAATGCATGTGCTGCTGAGAGGCACTGGAGGGTACAGCTGCTTCATAATGCCGGGTCTGTAGCAGCCATGATTGAAGAATGGTGTCTGAGAGTCGCATCCAGAAACTAGTCCTTTGCTAGATGTGTTGTGAAGTGGGTTGAAACATTAAGTTTAAAGCAACATGATTTGCATTACAATGAGCCATTTCATTACAATGGGAAAGGTGTTATTTTTTTATGTATATCTATCCCATGAATTAAAGCAGATTGCTGTGTTATAGATGCAAGCACACAGCAGATGGAGAGTGTGAGTGTTTCAGCACATTGCATATTTGAATGTGTTGCAGAGGCATGGTGCAAACACTACTAGAGACTAGATCGCTAAAAATTTTGATGGTTCAACGTGATTGTTTACTGTGTGAGTAAGAGGCCAGCTGTTAATAGGTTCTGAACACACAGCCAGCGAAAAAACCACAAAGACACACACGCAGACACGCACACTGAAACCACCAGTCAGACACTAGAGGGTCCTCTAGGGAACATAGCAGCGGAGGCAACAGTGACTCATCCAAACGGTCACGGAACACACAAACACACACGCACACACATCCTCCATGGCAGCCCGGCTGTCAGATAGCATCACCAGCCAGCCTATGGAGCACTGTTGACAGGTGTGGCCCGCCAGTCACGCACACACACACCAGCCAGCCACGTCCTCCAACCCCTCGCCTGACAGGAAACCACATGTGATAATGTACCCCATTCTGTGACTGTGTGTGCATGTGTGTTTGATAAAGAGAGGGACAAAGTCAGAGGCTGTATGTTTTGTCAGAGTGCACGCGTATGCGTCTGCGCTGTCTGTGTGTACATGTCTCTGTGCGGGTCTGTCTGCATCCATACAGGGGTTTAATGTACTCTGCGTGTACGTGTGTGATACATCAAGGCCAATCTGTGCTGTGCTGCTATATGAACATGCTGCTGCAGCTGTGAGTACTGCGTAGAGAAGGATGGAGACAGCTCAAGCGTGGCAGTAAGATCAATAGAATAAAACCGAGCTTGACTAATTCTTTCACTATTGTTTGAGAGTGGAACAGTATAGAGGCATATGTCTCTGTATGCTTGATGCAGGTTCTTGTATTTTTCACTGCAGTAAGGGTCTTTTAGGCACAGACGGTGATGTATGTACTTGTGTGTTTATACTATATATATGTGTGTGCATGTGTAAACACACACATATGATGTATATGTATATAAATCATATGTGAGTGTAACGAATGAGTTCTGTGCTCTGTGAGTGCATTCCTGCCAGTGTATGTATGAATGAACAATTTAGAATGGAGCGCTCTTCACACACAAAACCAGCTGTGCTGCTGCCCACCGGTACACAGATCCACACTGTTACCAAATTCACAGGAAACGCAGCAAACCAACGCACACAGCCTTCAGCCCCCGTGAACTCAATATATTGTAAAAATGTCTCAAAGCTTGAAATCTTTAATATTACTCTTTGCTCCATCCAAATTAAAGGTCACGTGTTTCGAGCGTGGAACAGTCATACTTTTTCTTTCCATCTTTCCTGCCAAAGGCTGGTTCAGTGCACTCAAACACGCCAACAACTGGACACTCACATGCGGGTATCATACGCAAACACTGGCCACCCACACCCAGGCACGTTACTCAGAGGACACACACATACACACACACACACACACTCATGAACATCTACAACCCACTCTCTTGCCTCTAAGCAGTCTAGTCCAGTTACTACAAAGCCCACCAAGAGCTCTTTGCAGATCAAATAATCATGCCTTCCATCTGTTTCCATTTCTCTACATTAGCTTTGCGAAGGCACCCTACAGACCCTGTTAAGAAGCGCTGCAGCCATGGGTAAAATAATGATTCCTCTCTCAACCCCCTACTCCTCATTATCTCCATCCAAAGCCAGTTCAATGACAGGGAGCAGATATGGGCCAATTGCATGCTCTGTCCTTACCCGTTCTGTAATGTCATCTTGCTGTGATATTATGCAGGGTTTTCAATGTTATGGGCTTTTCATAGGCTGTAGTTATTTTGCCGTCATTATAATAATACACTTAAAGTAATAGCATAGACTAGGTCTGAGTCTTTCATGAATCCTTTTCCATTCTATACTCATTCATTTGAACGATCAAGTCAGACTCACACTTAAGGATCACATGTTTTAAATAATCAGACATAATCCATAAACTGTGGTATGAAAATGTAAAATATAATTTAACCATATTCCTTATGCAGTCAGGTGGGAAGCTGAGATCCAGCCTGACAGAGTATGTGCCATCTCGCTATTGAGCTTAGTTGTGTGAGTGCGTTGGGGGTTGTGGGGGGTTGGGGGGGGGGGATGTTTGGTCTCTGTTATGCAAGATGGAAATGAGTTTGCCACGCTTTGCTGTAGCCAAGCTATTTTGGAACAGCTCACATCGGAAAACGCTGGGCCGAGCAGGAAAATTAGGTCACTTACACGAGCAGGGCAGGGCCTTCTTTCGGGGCGCAAGCCACGGTGAGGGCTAAGACTAAAGAACTAAAACGTGTAGCGCTATTTATTCAGGGCAGGGAGTACACAGATTTGTGTAAAATGAACAAGATGCAGGAGCTTAACAGAAGCGAAGCAAAGAGGTATTTTACAGAGACCTGGCAATGACCTGAATACATTGCAGCAGTGCAAGGGAAGCAAGCATCCAGCTCTGAGTGCACAGCTTCATATTTCCCCTGTATTTTGAAGCAGATCACACTACACACTGTGACTTTCTTGTCTGTATCCAGAGACTGATGCTGACACAGAGGGTCTGATTTATTATGCATGGGACTGTGGGGCGCAATTGGTGAGGGAGAATGAGAAACGGCGGCATACTCCTTGTTAACAGTAAATATGTGATCCATCCCCCTCGTTAACCGCCGAACTGAGATGAAGAAAGGAAGGCAAAACTTGCGCCAACCCCCCTCCCGTTCACAGTCATATTTGAACTAATCATCCACTAGGACGGGGGAAATCCTGTTACAGAGGCCACGATAACAATGAAACAGAGATGCACTGCAGTCAGACGGGGAAGAGAGACACATGATTTTTGGGAGACAGACAGGGGAGGGAGGAGCTGCAGATACGATGTGGGTAAACTGTATGTGTGTGTGTGCAGAGAGAAGAGAGAGACGCAGGCTAAGATAAAGGAAATGACAGAGGGAGAAGAGGAAGGACAGGCATGGAGAGTGTATATGAGGACAGTTAGATCAACTAGAGCTGCGTGCGTGGCTGCTCGGGTGTGTGTATGTGTGCGTGTTGGGGGGAGGTAGACGGTAGGCCCTGAGGTGCCTTGTCAGCAGTTTCAAGAGGCCATGTCTGAGGAGGGCTGCAGGTGGCAGGTGGATATGTTCTAGTTTGAGGAGTGGCATCTCTGTCTGCTAACACAGTCTCACATCCACCTATAGGTCTACAGACATACAAAAAACCCAATGCATTCACATGCATGTAAACAAATGCATAAGGTTTAGTTACGTGCTGGCATTTTATCTTCATTGCACTTTCCTAGCTAACTCTCAAAGTCCTGAGATAAAGCAGATGCGTTGGTCATTATTTTTGTTTTCAATATACTATACAATAGTACTACTATACAAACACACATACACACACGTTAAATATGTAGATAAAGGAACTGACAGTTGCCATACCTTAATAATTTTGTATCAACATATTTTTCTTATCTGCGATGATGCACTGAGATTGTATTCTCTCGTCGGGGTTCGATAGACAGACTGATAACGGAGCCTCTGTGACAAAATGTCACTCCACCTCGAGGCTCCAGAAAACTGGACGACAAACGAAGTGATTGATTCAACTCAAATGCACACAACCAAATCCAGATTATCTGAACTAAAATGGCCTTTCCAATTCAAAAGGCAGTTCTGACACACTATAACAAGAAACCAAATCAAAAGTGAGTGCTCCCCATTTTTTTGTTTTGTTTGACACAATCCTTTCTGCATCTTAGTTTGATTTTCGGAGCTAGTCAAAGCTAGACATGAGTGCTAAGTGGTCAAAATTGAATCCAAATCATTGTTTCCCAAACAAAAGCTGTATGTTCACGAAACAAAGCTATTGATCTGCGCTGTTTTCTGGGAGTCTCAGTGGAAGTGTGTGTGTGTCTGTGTGTGTGTGTGTGTCAATATTTATGCATCTATGTCTGTTTATGTTCCAACTGTTCCGAGCGTTTGCCGCAACTTGCATATTTGCATGTATGTGTACACATATGCCTCGCCCCATCCGCACATTTGGTGCCA
This sequence comes from Mugil cephalus, assembly GCF_022458985.1. Classification (NCBI taxonomy): domain Eukaryota; kingdom Metazoa; phylum Chordata; class Actinopteri; order Mugiliformes; family Mugilidae; genus Mugil; species Mugil cephalus. The sequence continues at coordinate 2,657,789 of NC_061786.1, read as the reverse complement.
CGTGTGTATAACTTTGTGTGTGTGTGTGTGTGTGTGTGTGTTCGATGAGCCGTCAGTCCTAAAGAGGGGCTGTGCTGCTGTCATGCAATGACACCTCTCATTTGCTGCTGTCTTGTGAAGCGAAGCTGAAGGCAGAGGTCAGGCCACCCTCACAGAGACGCTGCGACTCAGAGCACATCATGTCTGCCTGCCTGCCTCCTAACGCTGCACTGTAGGCCTCAGCCAGCCGCACACGCGCAAACACACACACACACACATTCATGCATAAAACAATCACAAATACATTCATTTGCATACACACAAACAGAGACACATGCTTGCTCAAGCTCTACAAATCAGCTGCATGTATTTGAATTTCCAATTAAGCGTGCTTCCTTTCCAGCGTGCCTCAAATACAGCTCTTCAGCACACACACGAAGCGGCGCCCAAAAATGAAAAGGGTCACGAAAATTGACAGTTTCACTGTCTGTAGCAAGAACTGCATCAAGATTTACATCCGTTCTATCTAGCACATTACAGCAGCTATGGAAAAGAGAAACGAGGATGGCGCAGCGCAGAAGGGGAGACCTGTAATGTCTGTCCAATGCAACGCTACCCTCAATAATCAACTCCTCTCTCAACACCCCCAGCCTCACCCCTCCTTACCCCTGTAGGGCGTTCATTCATCTCGACTGGTGTCACATGCCGTCATCAATTACCCATTAGACAGTGTAATATTCACCCAATATTGCCGGCGTGTGACTGGGAGATTTTAGAGTGATCAAAACCGACAAATCTGATTTACAGAGCGAGCATAAATAAGGAGATTGTGCCCTCCCTGATTGCCCTGTTGAATAATGGATGTCTGTTTGGTAATCATTTTCCAATATCTCTCCACTTTCCCATAGACTGGCCTAGCAGAGTCCTTTATTTCTTTGTGTCTTTCTGTATTCCTTTCTCTATGGTTTTCTTTCTTTCTTTTCATCTCCACGTTGTAACTGTAGACCGGAAACAGCCAGGATTTCCTTCAAATCTGCCCATCACTAAAGTGAGGTGTTTTACCCCAACCAGACTCTTTGACCCAAAAATCTGGGGCCTTACTTAACTCCTAGTAATGACGTTACAATGGCTGCATCATAACTGTGAAGGCGGTGTTGTTATGGTCGAAACATTTCCTTTTCTGATTCATTGATTGTTGTTTAGAGGAACAAAATGTCAACCGGCATGAATATCACTACTTATTTAATTGCAAAGGTTTTACCAACCTACAGTTGAAAACAAAATTTAGATTTTAACAGAAACACAACTAAAACAGCAAGGGATTCTATGTCTGCACAGTTTTTACTTATTTCTTTCTTCCATGGTGTGATGGATAGGAGTCTATTTACGAATTATAAATCCATATTCATGTTTTAGTAAATAACATGCATTCTTAGAAATGTAATGATACTTGTGTGTGTGAATGAGTGAACATTTCAATTTCATTTTTCAGCTACAGTTTGATCAGTGGCCGATGGTCGTAGCTCACTAGATTCAGAATCTAATGACGTGCGCAGGCAAAGTAAACTAAAGGTTTATCACACAAGTGCATATGATTGAAATGCTTGCTAGTCTGTCTTCCCATTCTATCACTTATGCTTACGCAACCTTCAATTCATACTAAATGTAGTTCTAAAACTAATTGTAATCGCATGACAACAACATAAGCAGTCTCAAGGTCAGAGCTTTGATGATATCGTAGCAGCGCTCTAAACTGCTGCTCCTGAGCTCTTTGTAATATTCTTCAAGGCACAGTTGTCTCTAATGGGAAAAGGCCAAACCAGGTTATGAAAATTCTTATTTACAGCTAGCTGCCAGGCTGTGTGAAGTAGGTCACAGCGGCTCCTGAAATGGAGCGAACCTCGCTCACACCATTTAATACTTTTCTCTTGAATGCTCGCTGCCTTACAATGGCACTGGAGGGAAAGACACAAACACACTGTTTCCTCCTCCTCAGTAAGAGGCTTGACTCTACTGTTAAAATGTGTCCCACACTGTGGGAAAGTCCGGTTTATTTACTATGGCAGAACAGCAGAAATATACAGCAACATCACACTCTGTAAATATCACAATTTATAGCTACTGCTGTAGTAATATTACGCATATTGGAGTAGTTATAAGTCCAGAACAGCTGATCAGCACATACTCTTAGACACAAAAAGTCTAACCATGAAAAGATGCAGTCCTGCACTGCCCAGTTTTAGTCAGGAAGCCGTCTAACAGCAAATGATCTCGGTGGCCTACAGATCAGGCAGGTTAATATAATGCTACCATAGCCTTGTCAGGAACAGCAGTTTGTGCTCATCATCATATACGATGACATTTGCAACTTATACAATATGTCAGACAGTTCTGGATAGGTGTGGGGACAGCGTCGTCCCCTGGGCTGATGGATGCCGGTGGGAGGATGTTATGCCACAAGGTGAAAATGTCCATTAATCAGCTGTACTTCCTCCACTGCCTTGGCTTTCCCATTACCAGTGCACTCCAGGCAACCTGATTGGTTTTTAATTGGCCTGCCCGCCAGGAGATAGATCACGTTTTCCTCCAGGAAAGGCACAAATGTGTGTCTATGCAATGAAGGGGCACCCGTGGTGGAATACCCACACTGAATCTGTATACTATTCTGTGCAACCCATTATACCTACTACTATTTATCTAAATCACAAGTGGGACAAACAACCCGATCTAGGTGGTAAACTGCATATTGCTACTATTCCTAGTAACTTTTGTTATGACATATGTAACTACGATTGTGTTATTTGCATGAATCCTTCATTATGCTAAAAGACAAGTGCGCTATGATGGAAGGATTCCAATTTCATTGATTTTACCAGCTGTACAAGACACATATTGGAGAACAATCAACAGCAATTTTATTTCCACTTATTTAGTCACACAAGTGTCTGAAGCTTTGAAGACAAGGGCAGTTATAGTGGCAATTTCCACTGCTGTGTAACTTAATGGCTGAATGAAATGTATGCACTGTTTTGATTACCTTTACTGTGGCACAGTATTTTCTGTAAGCAAAGCTACAAACCATGAATTTGGGTCTGACTGATATACCATAATTAACAGCCCGTAGAAGCAAGCGCAGCAGGAATGCATGTGTGAAGGACATGGGAGCAGCTACATCTTACACTGAGTAGATGTCAGTATTGACAATACGTCTGCTCAGATAGATCAATCTCTTCTGCACCCTCGCCTGACCATGTCACTGAGACAGATTGGAAGACCGCATCGATTACGTATGGTATTTTCACAAAGGTTCCAAAAGATACACATTCTTTTTCTTGTGGTTCACAGCGCAACCACAATCTGATTTCTCAGGCCTTTGTAAAAAAAAAAAAAAAAAAATTGGGAGAAAAAAAATTCAGATTTGTCATGAAATATTTTAAAAGGAAACTTCTGCCTAATTAAATTTGGGTTATACTGCGATTATAGTGTTGGCAAACTGTAGGCCATTGTGCCATAAGTGTACCGCAGTCTGAAGTCAAGTGTAGATCACATTATTCTGTAAGCCTGTCTAAGGGTCATCTGCTCTCTACTGGGGATATAGGCTCATGTTGCTTTAAGTAGCGCAGTCTACTCAGAGCTGCATCCAGTCCAACAGAGGCTGCTGATGGAACTTTTTCTGAGACCTACCACAGCTTGTAAGAATGTGTAGGGATGCACTTTAAGTCTTCAATTTTCCTACAATTTTCGTAATGCGAGTTTATATCATGGCAATATTATTGTTGTACAATGTTGCATGGCATATATATGTAATTTTATTTCTGCGAACATTTTCAGAATTCCTTTAAGCACCGTGGTCTCTCTCATAGGTTTAAAATCAGCTGGTTATTCTATTTCAAATGCACGTGCGAAGAGATAAAAGACTGGCACAATATTCATTTTTTTAATGTATATTTTAAATGTTTTAATATAAAAGGTAACCAGAATTTATAGTAAAGAATCAACATTTTATATTACCAAAGTATTTGAAATTACCAAAAGACCTAAACGTGTTTTTGAATAGACACTGCATTAACATTTCGCTTGTTTTTCGACACAGGGAAGGTGACCAGCAGACCTCACGGACAGGCTGAATGTAGAGTCACGCTATATCGTACATGGCTCAGACATGCTAAGGATAATTTAGTACATGTGGGAGTCAGACGCTCAACATGGAGGCTAATATTAGCGAGCGGCTACCCCCCAACCCACTACTGCCGGTTTCATGAAGGGGATCCCCAGGAGGCTATTTGCTGCTCATTCATTAGGCTGCTGAGGAAAAAGGGACACACAGTGTCTCCCACGCAAGGCTGGAGAAAAGACCTTCACCCATTCATCCATTTGATTCCGCAGCCATACTTATTTTTGGTGCGTTTACAATTATACTTGAGATAATCTATAGGTCTATAGAGATACATTCATATTATTAATTGAGAGCAACAATAAAATACTCAAGAACATACTGAGCATAGATGCAGGAAATAACAGTCACGCGTTACAGTCACCGAGTACAGTGCATCTTATGACCTTACAGTCTATATTCAGCAACCCCATCAACACCCAATTTCCTCTCCCCTCCAGCTCCGACTAGACTGTTGTGATTATGAGGGGCTGGGTCCTTTTACTTTCATACCAGAGCGGGGGAGAGGAGAGAGAAAGAGAGTGAGAGAAAATGGGGAGGGGGGGTTCCCGCAACATTGGTCTCGGTAAGACCCAGGTAGCGTGCTTTCCCTCTATAATTTAATCACATTCAGCTGTCTCCCTGTCCTCGGCTCGCTCAGCAAAGCACATCAGGCACCGCGGTGGCACACACACACACACACACACACATATACACACACACAGACTGTCAGCTCACCAGCACAAGTCTACCCCTAACAAGCAAGACATCTCCTTCCTCTTGCAGCTTAAGGAACATCCCAAAGAACATGGCTTCACCTCATGCCAAGCAGCTTGTCTCGGTCGCCTCAACAAAATCACACAAATGTAGAGATACACTGGACTTAAGGGAATTATACTAAAGACAAGGGCTACCATTCCGACTGTCAGACAAAACTGGAGTTAAAAAAAAACAAAAACATTAATTACAAGTTATAAATTTTGTGAGGACAAAATCAGCTTCTTTCTTCTATGAATTGAGATTTGACTAAATCTATATACAGTAACTTAAAATATTAAAAGTAACACTGTGACAACTAAACTTTTGCTGCACCTACATACTCTAGATTTGTTTCTTTAAGTAAAAAAAAAAAAAAGAATCAAAAAAAAGAATCTTAGCACAGGAAATGCACTGGCACACTTCCACACAGTATCCCCAGATGTGTCCAAACATTGTCTCATTTTGTTGACATGAGAAAGATGTTTCGTGACACACTTTAGGCAAGGGAGAGCAGACACAAGTAGCTCACTTTGTATCGGAGCTTTGTTTGTCTTGACAGAATGAAGCATGTTGCAGCGCATCTGCCTTCTGCTGTGTGTATACAGTATATGCCACCCACGGGAGAACACACAGGCACACACAACAACATCTGCATTGTTGTTTCTTCCACGCAAACCAGAAAAACACTGTTTGTAGGGTGAAATAGAGACCGAAGGGACCGATGCGTGTGTTTTAATGCATGCAACTCAACCAAGTCGAGTTTACTGTATTTTAAGTTGGGAAGCTCTCTTCCAACTTCCAATTGTCCTCTTCCCTCCCTCAGTCTGTCCTCTGTCTCCATTTCCACTGCTTCTAATTGTTTTTTGACTGTCACAGCACGTACCTTTCAGACCTCAGAGTGACACCAAAGAGAGCACCTTACACAACATATTTGTATCAGTAAAATAACACATGTAAGTAATGTAAATGAAAAAGGTATTGGAGATGTGAGTTAATCTATAATAAGTAATTATTCAGTATTTAACAGCTAAACTAAAGTATTATGATAAGAAATGCTCCAGCAGACGTCTGCAGTGCAGCGTTATTCACAAAACTTACAGAACAAACTTTTAAATGGGCACTCCTACTGGAATGGTACTGCTATTGTACAAGCTTCTTTGTAAAATAAAAACAATTTGATACACTTCTAACTACATTGCAGAACCATAATCATAAGTTATTCCACGGAGTCGAAAGCAATACATTAGAAACGTAACGTTAACCTTCCAAGCGCAACCATAATAAACTACCCAGATCATTTCAGCGGGCTGTTAGATTTCCTTACTGAAGTCACTGCACCATAACTTCACACAAACAAACTAGAAATCTGAACAAAAGAACATGAACGCAACTGACGCTATAAGAAAACTGTACAATTTCACACCTCTGAAAGATTGCAGATACAGTTGAAAGTCCAATCAATGGAAAAGCAGAGACATAAGATGTCACAAGCAAGCACAAGTTACCTACCAACTGCAGTCTTCTCTTTAAACTTTTCCTCCTGCTCTCCACAATGCGCTCCTCTCCTATTTTCAGTCTTGCCTTTATTTCTTCTATTTCCTCCCTTATACACTCCCAAATCACTTACTGTGCTCACTGCAAAGTTCTGCTCTCCTCCTGCATGCAAATCATTTTTACGACTTGAGAGATGACTGGGAATGAAGGAAGGAGGGAGAGCGACGGGAGAAAGGATGACAGAGGGGTGGAGGAGTGGAGATAATGGTTGGAAGGCAGACGACCAATGGGCCTGGAGCCTAATGGAAAAAGGGAATCAGGACACACCAATGAGGCGCAGCCTGGAGAGAGCGAGAAAGAGAGAGAGCGAGCGAGGGAGAGAGAGCGCAAGCAAGAAACAAGCAAGGGAAGCAGGGATGGCGAGAGCACAGTCGGAAGGAGACGGTGTAACGCAGACCGAGAGAGACACTGAGGGAGAGAGAAAGCACACAGAGAGAGCCCAGAGAAATAGAGGGAGAGGGGAGAGAGAGGGAGAGGAGAGCTGTACATAGTGGCTGTGCACAGTAGATGGAGAGAGGCGAGAATCCCAAGCGAGATGGAGAGACTGTAGATCAGAGAAGAGCGAAATAAAGAAAGGAAAGCTCACGGAAAGAGAAAAAGAAAGACAGGAAGAGGAAGGAAGAAAAGGATAGAAGGAAGGAGCTGACTTACCCGGGTACTGCTAGTGGCATCCTTCACACACCGCCTCGCAGACTCCACACACACATACACATGCACCCACCCCAGCGATAGAGGCGCACGCCGCGCTGCCGCTGAGACTAACCAATAGCAAAAACAACAAAGGAGAGGACTGCCAAAGCCGACTGGTATACCCTAAAGCAATTGTGCCTGTGTGTGTCTGTATATGTGCGTGTGCGTATATGTGTGTCAGGGAGAGAGGCTGGAAGTGTGTATGAGCATGTGTTTGTGCTGGGAGCAGACAATTGAAGGAAGCTAAAATGCTCTCTCTCTCCTTTCTTAGTCCTAGCAGCTGAACTGCTTTCCTTGTCTATGTCTTTCTCCTTCTATCTGTGTATCTCGCTCTCGCTGTACACTGCATGTATGTCCTCCAACACTCAATATGTTCTCACTCCCTCCCTTGCTCTCTCTCTGCCTGCTAATGTGCCCTCCCTTCCCCTTCTCCCTCTTATACATTTATTCAGGGCTGCAGACTGTCTGCTCCCAGAGTCAGTTCTTCCCACGGGCCCTGGGTAGAGATGAAGGGAGGCAGGGAAAGGAAAGGAGAATAGAAGAGGGATGGGGGTGAGAGCGTGCCATGTGAAACATGTGTAGTGCATTTATTTTAAACGGGCGCGATACAAATTTGTGGCTTTAAAAAGGCGAAATGAGCCCCGCTCGTGGTTCAATGCAAATTCTTTGGGCTGGGATCGTTCAGAGATCTCTGAGAGACGCAAGATGCAACTTAAAGGAAGTCTCTGGCTGATCGCTAGCCGGCTGTTAATTAACGCTTTCCCCCCATTCCAGGCTTCGAGGCTGGCTGAGCACCAGAATTAGGAGTGCATAAGATGAATGAGTATTGAAACAGGCTAGCTGTAGCCATGTGTTCAGTGATGAGCACTGCTCCCATGCAGTAGACAGTGTTTACAATATAATCATGCTCAAACCATAAAGAGGGTGACATTCATGTGCACCCTTGTGTGAATGAAAATGGGAATAACAACGTGATGATTTCCATATTTACCCAGATATGCAAACACAGAGAATGCTAATTTGATCCCTGAGACATCATCATAATTAGATTATAAATTAGGTTCATTTCTTACCGGACAAGAGGTGCTAATTCATTCACTCTCCCCCCACTGGGGTAGACTCAGCTGAAAATGCTGCAGCCCTCCTATAGGCAGAACACAATGCTGAGGATTTCTCACATGACAGAGACGGGCAATAACATTTTCAAACGAATTCATGCTCACACATAAATATTCAGCAAAACATACAAATATGCCCATGCTGTGGCCCTTAAATCAAGGCTAAATGTATATGAGGCACATTGTTTTGATGTGCCCACATAAAAGTAAACAAATCAAATGCCATGCTGCAGTATTTTACAGAACCAACAAGCACTGCTCTCTCCAACAATGCTGCCAGGCAGCTGAGGAAGGCATGATAAGTACTCTGGTGGGTTGGGACACAGATGCCTTGGGGGCGTTCAATATTACCAAATTCAAATTCTTATTTGGCTATGTTAATGCCAATCAAGCGCAATTAATTTAGCCCACATTCTTTAAACAAATAAACAAAGGGGGGAAATGTGCACGGCACACACAGGACAGTGCTGGTAATTTGAGGAATCGTCACACATGAGGAGTACCAGGCAGAAATCAATGATTATGCAGTTAATGCATTATGATACTTGTGTTTCAGGACACAACTGGAAATCTCAATAATAGAGCGGGGCGGTTCAGGCCTGGGTGTGAGTGTGTTTTTAAGCAGTGGGTTCCCTCAGTTATAAAGTGATTACAGTGAGAATGAGAATACCACAGTTTACACCTTTTGGGAATGTTTAAATGCAGGAGGTCTGAGTTGCTAACGTGGACACTCCATTGTATTCTTAATTTGGGCAAGCATTTGCCATTTGTTTTGTTTTTATTTATTATTTTCTTGTTCTATCTGTTCTATCTGAGCTTGTGCTAACCAACTATTAACATACCAATCCAGAAGAACTCTCCTTCTCTTGTGGAAACACAACCAGCCGTAGTAAAACTACTAGCTACGTGGCTCCGTTGGAAACTATTTAAAAGCTATCTCAACACATGCTGGAACAGAAAATTCAACAGCGCATTTGCATTTGTTGTATGACGAACGAAAAGGGTTTGCCAATGAAAAGGCTTTTTAACGAATTTGGCAGCTAGCTGACGTAGTACAGTTTTTTTCCTGACTTACCAGTTTTAAAAGTTCAGTCGTTGCTGAGAGAAAATTCACATTAAAAGTTACACTCGACCCACACTCGAAAACTCCAAATATGGGGGTCGTGATGGGGCGGAGCTAAAGCAGTCTGGACGCTGAGACCCGCCCACCCAACTCTCCTCTACCTGTTAGCTCAGACTCAAAGCGGGAATGCACTTAATTATGTAGAATACGAAAAAAAAAATGATTTAAAAAAACAAAAAAAAGGCCTCCCTCCCCCAACAAACTATTGAGACCAGACCAAAATCGTCTGTTGTACCAGGCTGTAAACACGCTGTAAAGTTGGGCTTTTTAACATGGTGTCTATGGGGATTTGCTTCATTTTGGAGCCAGCCTCAAGTGGCCACTCCGCACGTTCAGACTGCATCGTTCAGACCCGCAGGTAGCTGCCTGGAGTAAACGTACACTGGCTATGTTGCTAGCTAATTAAGCTACTTACCAGCCACGTTATCATCCAGGGGCTGCCGTAAGGCTCTATGTTATCAGACACCTGTGTTAACGTTCAAAGCTGCACAAATTAATAAATCGATTTTCTTTTAGTCCTTTAACCACCCAGATTGCTTGTGCTGGTGTAGCCTGTCATAAAAACCAATGCATCAAACTGCAGCAGCCTTCCAGCACTTACATCTGCCAACAAAGATGCTATTTGATGCCATCCACTAATAGAATCTTTCTCTGCTCTTTGGAAAGCGACACAGGCAGAGCATGTACAGCGTTCTCAAGCTAAAAATAATTAGGAAAGCCAGCCCAAATTTTGTCTTTCCGACCAACCGTATTTTTACCCGCAAAATAAAACGCCAAACAGCACAAGTGGCCGTGAAGTCGTCCTTTCAGGCAACATCGGCAGCGCTGCAGCAGCCCCCTGTCGAGCAGGCTTAGTGGACAGCTCCCGGTGCTGAAGTCTATCCACACGCTTAACAACTCTGGAGGGAGAGAGGTGGCGATGTAGACCAGAAGGAAAGGAAGGGAGGGAAACCCAGCCTGATACACGCGGTTTTGACGAGTTTTATACAAAATATGCTTATTAATTCTGAATTCTCGTTTTAGTGTAAACTAAGAGCGGTCAACATTTACTCATGCGAAGATTTCAGTCTATGCGAAGTCCTTCAAACCTGACTGTTTTTGTCCCACACGTTATATGAGCTGGACCTCTTGCCCTAAAACTTGTTCCCTGCGCACTTTTAAGACTTCTGGGAAACTTTAAAATGTGTACTCTCAGTAATAGGTTATACTTTCGTTTTTCCATCCCCATCAACATGAGCAATTGTTTGGTTTCACAAATAAAGTATGTTTGTCACTTGACATCAGTATATCTGATGTATTGTTGTTGTATAATAGGCATTTTTGGGAGATCTCTTTTTTAGTTTGACTTATCTGCACCACCTTTTGCAAAAAATATTCTACCTTGTCATATCCAATACTGTCAAGCCTTAGGGACATTTTTACACAATCTGCATACATCACTGTAGTATCGTTGCAATATTTATCCAGCGAATGAATGTGGAGTGAATTTCTACATTTGCTCAGGACCTTGGAAACAGGCACAGCTCGAGGTCCACTTACTCACTCATTTCGAAGTTTTTAACAATTTTGCATACTTAATCTGTCATTGATGAGTATGTGAAGATTTTAAAATAATTAAATTTCCTCTGAGTAGCAGTTCTTTTGTCATCTGCTCTTGAAGAACAACTGTCAATTCAACTTTTAGACCAACCCGAAAAGAAGCAACCCAGAACTATTTAATTGTTAAACATCTTCCTATAAATAAAATAATCAATAAAAGCAATCAGTGAGAACAATATTCAGCAGATGTCAACTGTGTATTTTAGTCAAGACTCCCAGAACAAGCAAATACATAAACTCAAAGTTTGTACAGTCAAAATTCATCCTGTTTCTCATAATAAAATCTCCAACAAGTGAAACAAACATGTTACAGGAAATGGTAATTGAGTAAAGAGTGTCCAAGAGACACTGAAGAGTGTAAAAGATGTTGGGAGAAATGGAGGTGTTATGTAGATCAGAGGTGATCTCACCACAGAATATTTGCTTTGATTGGAGAACTATATGCTTTTTGTTTTATAACAGACACTGAATATTCTGTATACGTTTTTATTCGCAAAAGAGCACTGGAAATGTATTTGTTCTGTGTGGAAAGTTCCTCCCTATTTTTTTTCTCATTCTCTCCTTCTCCCATTTTCTTCTGTAAAAACAACTATGGAAACTCGTTCTGTATGAAGAAATCTGTTTTACTTTATGTATGTGTTTTTCTGCAAGAGGACAGTGAAAAAGACTGAAAAGACTAATCCAACTTTCTGTTTTTTTAAGGACATGAAAAATACGTTACAGGAGATTATGGAGATCTTTCATTTCGCAGTAGATTACCCTGCCTACATGTTTCGTGCATGTATTTTAAGGTGTTTTCTGGTTCTCTTCTATAGTTTTTGCTTGTACTTGAAAAACAACAAAAACAGTTAAAGTAAAAAAATAAAAATAAAAAATAAAAATCTCACAAGTGGAGTGACTGAAGATATCAGCTGGCATTTAGAAAGCTGCAAAACATTTTTCAAGTCAAAACATTAGCATCAGTTCATCTTGAACCATTAAAGAAGACTCTACTTACCATAGACATCTTCTTAAATTAAACTCTCATCTGAAATGAAAGCGTTCAGTCCAGACTGTAAATCAGTCATTAAAGTAGCAAATGTGATTCAGTTGTTCAACTGATCATGTGTTGAAAATGAGGAAACACAAAGGTGACTGAGCTTATGACCCAGGATGCCTCTGAACTGGGTGTCTGTGGAGGTATCCCTGTGCAAAATTCACAAGTCAGTGATGTGTTAACTTACCTAGCAGTTCTGTGTCTGCCAGAGAGGGGAGACTGTGGTGGCGCAACAGGCTTGTTCCTGCCTATCGCCAAAGAGATCTTTATCAAGTATGAAAATAATGTAGCACCACATTTGCATGTAAGTGCATTTAAATGCAAACCTTCAGCTGAGTACAGATAGGGAGTAAAAGAAAGTGCGTAAGAAAGGAAGGGAAAAAGGGAAACCCAGAGCTGCAGTAGGGATGGAAGGATGTTGCTGAGGTTAGAGGTGTTGATGCTTCAGAGTGGAAGCAAAGCCAGCGCCAGGGAGCCAAAGGAGGGGGAGGAAGACAATCTGTGTGTTTTGGGACTTGAGATGATAGCGTGGGAGAAGGTGAAGGCTTGTTGTTCAGTGGGACCGAGGGAGAAAGGCATGAGGGGTGGGGGGGGGGGGAAAGGAAAGAGGACAAAAGAGAAAGAGTGAACAGAAAGAGAGGTATAAGGTAGGAATGGATGTATTGATGGTGTATTGGGAGTAAGAGAAAGGAGGAATAACAAGATTCAGCCTACTTATGTACAGTATGGTGTGTGCCTTATGTGTGTGTGTGTGAGACAGAGACTGTGTGTGTCTGTTAGGGAGAGAGACAGACTTGGGTCTTTGGAATAGGATGACAAATGTGCCAGACATGAAAGACCAGAGCACACACAAACCCACAGGGAGCCTCTTTACCTGCACACTCGCACACACACACACACACACAGTAACAGCACACACGTGTGCGCAACAATGGCTTCAGGGGATAAACACACTAACACATACACAGACAGGGCTTGCATTGCTACACTTACAAGGGTCCTCGCTGAAAAAATGGGCAATTTAATTACCAAAAATGCAGGTCTGACCTCAATCATATACCGTGTACATATTTGTAATTTATTTAAAGCTGTTAATCAATCATTTTTTATACTAACAGAGGATTAAATTACTACACATAACTTGAAATGTGTCACTCATACTGACAAAGCCAGAGAGAATTTGCTCGTGATTTTGCAAGTCTCCTCAGCTAAAGGGAGTTCAGAGCCTCTTTAAATAAATGCTTCACTTTATAAAATTGTTTTCATCAACAACTCAACACCTTTCAGAGCACAGCAATTGGCACTACGGAGAAAAGTGATTTTTAAGAAAAATATATTTATGCCATCTAAAACACATTTAACATCCTAAGTACAAATGGAGCCTGATTTCACAAAAACACAGACATAAGGTGGTTACTTTAAAATAAACAAATAAATAAATAAAAATGTGGAAGGTTATCCACAAACCACAGGGTTAGTGGTTTGATTCCCATCACATGGACTGTATGATGACGTGTCCAAGAGCAAGACAATGAACCCAGTCACTAGTGTGTAAAAGCATGTACAAGCACTGTGAGAACCAAAAGCTAGTAAAGATCATTTAATTTATTATCTTGTAACATATGAGATAAATAATGAGCTGTTTTTACATTTTTCGATTACTTCGGACGATTAAACATTCATCAGCTAGATATTGGAACAGAGTTTTAATTTTAAAATCACAGTGAACCTTGAAGAAGTGAAACTGTCCGGAAATGTAATTGCAAATACAGCCTCGCTCTAAGGCCTAAAACTCGAAGAAAGAGTTTCCATATACAGTGTTGTAAAGTAAAATTCACACACATGACACACATAATTACTACATGCAGTCATGATAGCGGATACATACAGAACACTCGCACACACACGTACACACACACACTGAGGAACATGCTTATGTAAATTCAAAATCATCCACATGAGAACAAAGGCAAGGCAAAGAGGGCATACATAAACATCACGCCCATGCATTATGCAGACACATGCACACATCCGAGCTCCCATAGACACTCAAACACACGCATACACCCCATTTACCTCATTCAGAGAGGTAAGACCACGCATCATTTCACCCTCTCACTCTCTTTCTCTTTCTCTCTAGTCCCCAAATCCATGGCATATGACCTTCTGTGGGACAGATAAAGAATGTGCTTATCAGTCATGCAAATGAGGCTGAATTCATTTTCCACAACAGATGGCCCCATAGATAATGATGATGGAGGAGAGAAAATTAAATGTCTCTCGCTCGGTGACCATGGCAACCGCGCCTCTGCGGCGTAATATCAATAATAAGTGTGCCGCATAATAAGGTTGTCAGTCCTGTGAATCAAAACCTCTCATGATGGGATAGGACAAGGTAGGAAGATGAAGTCTCTTGGAAAGTTTGGTTGACTCTGTAGGGCACGGTGGGAGGTCTTCTGGAGCTGTACCACAGTGATGTTAAAGAGAAACTTTTGATTTGTGATAAGTCAGCTTTTGTACTGGGATTTTAAGTTGTTATTAACAGCTTTAAAATGCTTTTAAAGATGGATTTATGAATTCTTAACAAAGACATCAGTCTCACTAGGTGGTTTATATCTTTTAGATCTATGTCCAGTTTGATGGCTGCTTTGCCTGTTCACTTTTTCTTCTGTATTTGATCAGTATGAACACTCCATTGAACTGTTAAATGTTTGGAAAAGAGCTCACACTCTGGACCAATATCCAAGAACTACGTACAATGGCTATGCAATTCACATGAGAGATTTCTGTTGTAGCTTCCATCTGTTCACTGGTATTAGTGTTTGGGGCTCAAAGGTGATGTCACACGAAAGCATGAAAGCCCCACTGGTGTAAAGATGAGCGGTGCCATCTTGCACTGGTGAAATCATTTGCAGCCTGAGTCTGTGCAGAAGTGACCTGAGGTGGTTCTATATCAGTCCAAAAGCACTAATCTATGGAGATGTTGATGTTGCTGGAGATATAATTGGTATGTGGCTAGGTGCCCAGACAACTAGTAGTTCAATAAGGGGGGGAGATCAAGTGGGAGCGCAGAATGAAATATTTATTGTGGAAACATGAGCATGTAAAGTATTTTGGTGGTTAGACTCCAGAGGGGGAACTGAATGGAAATGAATCTCAAGCGATGAATGAAGATATGGGCAGGACCCCTGGAGTCTAGTGGTTGTGGCAGCACGGTGACCTGTTATAAGGATTCAAAGGACGACCAAGAGATGGAAGAGGAGGATTGACAAATTATAAGATGCCTACGTGCTGTACTTTGGCTTTAGTAGGGAAAAGTGTTGATGTGTTGTCCACCTTTACACTGTACACACAATTTTTAGGCAAGTGACATGGGATATGAGTCTTGATGAACCAGATGGGTGGACTGGATCACTAACAAACACAGAGCTGGCCTTATTAAAGATAAACTAGCTGGACCTGTGAGATGAACTCAAAATCAACTCCCACACCTATGGCCACTTTTAGAAGACTCTTTCTTCAAGCAGTCTGCATCTTTCAAGAAGATGCAGACAACACTCCATCACATGTATCTAAGTATGCCACTGTGTGGTTGCCAGCAAAGACCGTAATGTTTAAAAAATAAAGACACCATTACCTAATCCTTGTTGAGAACTTTTAAACGAGAGAAATGGGAGAGGGTTAAATTTTCGTTTTTCACTTGGTTGCATAACAATTCTGCACACTAATAGTTGCCCAATAACTGTGCACGCATTCTCCTCAGAAAGACTCACTTTTACTTTCTTACACATTCAACTTTGAGGTTTATTAAAATGTCTGATTGACCTAGAACACTGTAGTTGTTCAATAATAGTAAAATGAATCCTCAAAAACACAACTTGCCTACTACTTGTGTGCAGTCCATGATGAGCTCTGTGATCATTCCACCAGTTTGGACCCGGCTGGGGTTGCCAAGTAACTGTCTGATCAAACCACACCCGCACAGGTCATGTTTAACACACTGAAACTTATAATCAATAATATTTAAGGATGTTTTTCTCCAACTTTTAAATTTAATTGTCTCTTATCTCGTCATGAATATTTCATGTTAGATATGCTGATGACTTCTGGGGTCATTTGATGTCATTACTTATAACATAAATGTTTCATACATAATGCCTTACTGCAAAATGGTACCATTTGTCCTGCTGAGAAAGTTTTGTGAAAATACCGTATCTCCAGCTTTGTCGTACTGTTAATTCTGTGATTTTTGAATGAAATTATAGCTCCCCTTGTAGCAATTATCAACAGAACCTGTAAAAATAATAAATGCAGTTTTGAGGTTTAACTTCTACAGTAAAGGACTGAAATATGATTTGATCTCAGTTCTCATTACTAAACTTAATAGCTACACACTCTAGGGTAAATTGAAAAATCGTAGAGGTAGGGCGGCCAGACCTGCTTTTATCCTTTCAGGCAGATCAGATCCTTCTCTAGCATTATGCATTTCTATGCGCTCCTCTTAAAAGTGCACACCACTTTTGAATTGACAAGCATGGTTTGATGGGGCAAACGCAACTCCTATAAACCTGTGGAATTTATACAGCTGCAACTTCTGTTCGATCCAGTTTGTTGCTATTTTCTCGGTACATAAAAGGCTGCGTGTCATTAAGCGACCCCACAAGCCCTCCTTCAAGAACAACAGCTGAATTTGTAAAAATTCAGCTGTTGTGGAGCCACACTGATGAAGAGATTGTTCATTGCACAGAGCACTGGAGCCTGGGTCTCTTTTGCGCCACGGTTTGTCTAATTACTGGGCTGATTTATTTGCTCCATTATTTAATCTCGAGCCCCAGCAACACTGGTCCTGATGAAAACAGTGATTATTGGCCAAGTATGGGCCGGGATGGGGAATTGAACTTTCATTGTTCAGTATTAGGGAAGAGAGGAATTGTGTAAAAGATGCAGAGAGATGCAGATTTTCACAGTAAGGTAATTCTCATTCTCCATGAATTGACCTTTGGGGCTTATTTCAACATCATCTGTCTCTTTATTGACCAGTTGCTCGATTACACATAGTTGCTTCAGCAACCTGCTCGGCCTTCTCAAAGCTAAAATACACAACCGTTGCTCTGATGCCTTGACAACACTGGAGCGTACCTTTGTTTTCTCTGTACTGCTTACACACACCCACAGACACACAGTAGTCAATGACCCATTGGGCTTCCTGTCGCTGCAAGATTGCTTTAATGGGATCTCTCTTAGCAGATTCTTTATGTACATACATAAAACATCAATGCCTAACAATACATTAATCTCAACAAAGAAGTAGTGTCGGGTGCTGAATTTCTGGCTTTACTACTGTCAGAACTGATAGATATTTTTCTCAGAAAAGAAAAAGAAACACTTGATTGATAAACAAAGTTAAACTCTGATTCATGTACTGTGAATGGTCGACTGTAGAATCCAGTGAGTTTGCACCATTCTGATCATGAAGCCAGCAGGTCTCTGTGTCAGTGTTAGAAATGACTCAGAATTAGTTGGAGGAAATTCACAGATCCTTTGTACATGTACTATGGAATGCCACATCATTTCCTATTGTCTATAGCGGCAGTAGAGCGTCTAACTCCTCAGCCTCAGCTCACACAGCAACCCATCCTAACAAGCCTAAGGCCACATTCAGGCCAGCTTCGGTCCAGCATGAAAACAACAGCCGCCTCATTTATTTGAATGGAGCAAGTCAGCGGTGCTAAAGCAGTGGTCTCGAGCCAAAAAGTTGAAAAAAAATCCTCTTTTTATCTTTTGTAATGCTTAAAAACATGGATAATACTTCATCATGTCACTACTATTTTAACTCTTTATAGGAAACTCATTGAAATACTTCTCACGGGACTTCTTTACTTTTGTAAAATTTCTAATTTTCATGGAGAAAATTAAGCTTAATGAATTTACTATATACTGTTCCTCACCCTTAAGTGTTTGAAAACAAATGTAAACTTGTATTTAGACCATTAGAACATTAGACCATTAAACCATAACATATTTCTAAACCTCCCTGAGAGGAACAAGGACTCAATTAAAAATGTTTGAAGAAGTGACAATATATGGTTCCTTTCCCCATAAAAGATTAAACCACGTACCATTTTTTTGACCTTGGGCTGTTTCAATACTGTGCTGGTGAAGGCTTAAAGTTTACAGTTGCTTGTATTACCATAACATTTGTGCTTTGAGCTAGATATGAATGCTTTTTGAAGAGTTGGAGCATCAAAACAAGATCTAATAAGCCAATACTGTACAGACGTCATAAATCTGATAGCCACATGGATCTGACTCATGCTCTACTGCTCTACTGCTATCCCTGCAATTAAAGAGTTTCATAACTAACTATCTTTTCATGTCCAGTAGTTACATAAAGTACATTTTAAAATAACGAATCCCAACCAAAAGTGCTGTATAGTGTAGCCAAAGCAAGGTCTCAAACATATACTGCCAAAAAAGATCGCCAACAGAAAACTGTGGCACATTCTAATATTTAGTTTTACCTTCAGCTTTGATTACAGCAGCATTACCTAATTTCCCTTCAGGGATGAATAAAGTAATCTATCTATATATCATTCTCTGTGACATTGTTTCAATAAGAATCTTCAATGTCACAACATTTATTTCCATCCAGTGTTGCATTCATTTTTCATCAAGATCTTGTATTGATGATGGGAGAGTCTGACCACTGCACAAAGCCTTCTCCAACACATCCCAAAGATTCTCGTTGGGGTAAAGGTCTGGACTCTGTGGCGGCCAATCCGTGTCTGAAAATGATGTCTCATGCTCCCTGAACCACTCTTTCACTATTTGAGCCCCATGACTCCTGACATTGTCATGTTGGAATATACCCATTCCATCAAGGAAGAAAACATCCACTGATGGAATAACCTGGTTATTTGGTATATTCAGGTAATCAGCTGCAACACCAGATCATAGCACTGCCTCCACAGGCTTGTACACTTCACCTGCCTCTCTTCTTACCCTGATCGCTCTGGAACAGGGTGAATCTGGACTCATCAGACCACATGACCTTTGTCCATTGCTCCAGAGTCCAATCTTTATGCTCCCTAGCAAATTGAAACCTTTTGTCCTGGTTAGCCTCACTGATCAGTGGTTTTCTTAAAGCTACACATCTGTTCAGTCCCAATCCCTTGAGTTCCTCCACACTAAACATGTGGAAATGCTGTTACTTTTGTTATTAAACATAGCCCTGAGATCTACTGTTGTTTTTCTTCGATTTGATTTCATCAAATGTTTAAGTGATCGCTAATCGTCATCAGTCAGAATTTTTTTCTGACCACATTTCTTCCTCAAAGACACTGTTTCTCCACTATACTTACAGTTATTAACAGTTCTTTGGACAGTTCTTAACCTGATTTTAGTAGTTTCTGCTTCAGTCTCCTTAGATGTTTTCTCTGCTTGATGCATGCAGTTAAGGTTAAATCTTGCCTTCGACCAAGCAGTGTATAAATACACAGTCAACACAAAAATAAAGACAATAAGGAGGAAGAGGTGAAATTTTTTTTTTCAATTAAAAGTAATAGATTAAAACAACAATAATAAATAATGGGAATAAAAGAGCAGCTCTCAAATTGAACTAAATGCCAAACAATAAAAAATGTTTTTTTATAAGGGTTTTTCAACAGGCAGTGTCTGAGACAGCCTAATATTCAGACTATTACAGAGTTTGGGGGCTGCAGCTGCGAAAGCACAGTCTTGTACTTCAGCCTTGTTGTTGGGACAACCACAAGACAGTGGCCAGCAGACCTAAGTGACCTTAATGGAATGTGTTAAAATCAATGAAGGGAGGCAACTGCAAGGATGCATACCGGCAAAGAAGTTATTACAGGATACTTTGAAAAAAAAAAAAAAAAAAACAGTAGATAAAAAAAAAGCCTTCAATAAATAAATAATATATATGATATATAATGATATATTTTTTTTTAATAATAATAAAAAATACATGGATTTGACCACAGAATTGATCTACTTTGCCTACTTGAAATCACTGTCCAGAGTCTTATAATACTCCAAGAGTCACATTTCTGGTCTTTTCTTCTGTTTTTGTTCTCAAGCAGCTCCTGATATTGGCATCTCCAGGTGCCAATGCCATTTAGTGCTGAACAGGAGATACACAGTGCATTATAGGAGCATTTGAACCAAAAACAATGCTATGGCAGTGGTGAGAGTGGGGGAAAAAATAAGCTGAAATTCTTCATGAAGGTTCACAGAGCTGAAAATAGCTGCAGATTCATGTCATCCTTTTCTGGAGGTGCATTTTCTACATTGTTTTCACATTATCAATTGTCACCGTGTTATTAAAAAATAGCTGCTTTTAAATATTTGCAAGCACACTGACTGTGATGTCACACCATGGCAATTACAGTGCCAGTTTCAAATATTTCTCAGTTGCTCTCTGTCTGGGTTCAGAAGATCTGAACTGTAGGAGAAGTACAGCAATAACAAAATCACAGAGGGGAGCTGTATTTGCACCCTTAGAATGAATCAGGTCCTGTAATATGGCCTGCAGTTACGGCATCTATTCTGCCTGCAGGGAGGAATGGTTGTGGAAATCACACACGACAAACTTTTGAGCTAATGATTCACTGGAGCTGCCATTACGTAGCCACCTCCATCTTTAATAGATACGAAGAGCTGGAGGCTTTTTTTTTGTCTTTCTCCCAATATAAACCCATGGATGGAGGGAAAAGACTGGATGACTCATCAGATGATTTTTCATTGCTCAGGCTCTTTCAGCTGGTTGCACATATTTGTGCAAAGGCTACAGATGAGAGTCACAAAGTTAAGCCACACTATAAAACCTCTTTATTCGGAAGGAAGGCTAAAACTGAAAGAAAAATATGTTTATTCATATTAAGTCATTGCAAAAACCAATGTGTGTGTACTGCTGTAATTATTATTATTGCAATGATGCTGTGCACTTGGTTTCTACTACTTTTGTAGTAAACCAAATTTCTCTGGAACAGGCATGAATTCATTTCAGAATAGAAAAAAACACCCTGTAAAGTGGCTTTAAATATTTTTGTGGGCAAAAATTAGTTATTGTGGGAGACAACAAATTAGCTTAAATTTTATTGTCCATGTGGTCAGAATCATGGCTCAGCCCCGTTGCTCTGTAAACAAAGGTTATATTATAGTTATAACATGTCAATATTGGGCTGACAAAATAATCTCGTTATTAAACTGTTCAAAACTTTATTTACCTCCCTCTAGTGGGTGAGGTACATATGGGCTGATAAAATGGGAGGTGGCATTACAGAGCCTACAAAGCCAACAGAAAAAGAGCTCGAGGTGGATGGATGGGTTGATAAAACAATGGATTTTCACATTGCTATTTGTTATATTTGTTTTCACAGTTATCATTTTGAGCTTAACAGCATGTTGTTATTACCATGGCAACAAATGTCCTATATTTTAACCCCAGTTCTGATATTTTCCCTGTTATTTTTTGTGTCTAAACAAAACAGAGCCAGAGATCATTTAAGCAATATTTCTTTTGCCAGTTCTTTTGCCTTTTGTCAACATATTGTCCTTATGCCACTGAATATGGAACTGGTGTAACACTCTTTATCATGGATTTTGGGCATTTTCAGTCTAGCTGCAAATCACAGAGCTAGGTCAGACACTCCCTCATACCAGGGGATTTTCTTTTTTTTTTTTTTTTGATGCAATGCAATGAAAATTGTATTGACTGGGTTACACTGACATGTTTTTGTCATTGTCATTGAGGCAGACAGTTAGCTAGCAATCAAGACATTGGGAAATGCAATCCTTCAGGATTGCTACCTATGTTTAACCCCGAAAGGTAATTGTTCAGTCAGTTGGTGCCCCAATCACTGCTAAACACTATGCCCTCAACCAAGCTTTGTGTCCCAGGTCTCTAGTGTTGCACTAGTGAAAGCTCTGCTTTGATAGCTGTGAACCGCTTTCACATTGAAAATAGTGTTTGTTGCGAAAATTGTCACGGGATTTTCGGACTAGTATTGACCAATCTTGGTGTGCTTTCAGACTACCAGCAGTTGTGGGTTTGACCTATATGGAGCCATTGTTGTAGCAAAAGTATTTGCAAACATGTATTTCGATCCAATGCGTAACCAGATGCCAGATTGCTGCACTCCTGCTGCAGAAGATCCACTGATGAGTGCAACGATTTGTAAATGCGCGAGGAAACTTGTGTGCCTCCGTAGCTGTACAGTTTCATACCACCAGGGGGTGCAAGCACCAATAATAGTGGCCACTGCTACCTCGGCTGGCCAGATAGACTTGTGTGGGACGAACGCTCTGGGGTGAAACTGCCTTTAGCCATTTACTTCCAGGCTGCTCCTTGGTCTGGGAGGCTGCACAAGCGTTGTCCTTAGCCACCCAGGCAGTTCAATGAAATGGAGTTCAGGGGTGAATATATTTCAGTCATTTGATAACCTCGGCCAATGCAGATGAGCTTCATTTTGCTCAAACTATTACTGCTAACGTCATTTTAGCTAGTTTGTATGTTGATAAAAAAAGGCACCAGCCTTCAAAGCTGATTGTTGAGATCAGCCTGGTTAGAAGGCTGAGTAATTCACATTTGAGTTTAAAAACATAAAGAAAAGTATTAGTCATCATTTGTGAAGGGCATGTTTTGTTCCTTTATTTCTTGTGATATCTGAACTGATAACTAGACTATCGCTATGTCAACTATTTTAATCAGATAATGACAGTGATTATGAAAGGTAATAATCAGATGATATGCAAGATTTTTCTAATCATTCCTCATGTATTATATTCCAGTGTGAATTATGAAGAAAAGACTTTTGGAATCCCCCCGGAGGACCTGACACAGAAGTTGGAGTGTGATGTTCAAATTCCCCTGAACTCCCGAGCATGGAGCATGGCTAATTCACTTATGTGCTTCCATTAAAGATTATGTAGCTACACAGTTGATTTGAAAAAAATAAATAAATAAATTGGAAAAAAAAAAAAAAAGTATCTCTGCCCTTGGCAGTCTCGGGAGATCAATAGGAAAATTGATCTTATGGGAGTAGACAAACTACTGTTTTGAGATCTGAGTGGGCTTTCACAATAAGGCACAATGGAGCTTCCAATGACAGCCTGACAATTTACCCAGTGACAAAATGGGTTACACTAAATTGTGACTAAATTAAAATTAACTGAAATTAAATTAATCATTATTTGGGGGATTTTTGTTATGTTAATGCTAATGCTGACCGCTAGCTAATGCTAACTGCTAGCTAATGCAACGTTACTTACATGTTTCAGGGGTGTCCAAGCAGAGGTTGCATTTACTACTTTGCCTTTCACATAGGTTCCACCTCCTTCTTGTAATATCTGTTTGGGAGGCTTCACTTGATAAGGTCAACCCAGACTTCATCCCCTCTGTGTCCTCCTTAGGTCAAATCGTCCAACCAGTGAGTGAGAGTTAATGTAGTCCTATCAGTCAGAGTCAACTTTTTAAAACAATACTCATGGTCTCAGGGAGTGAGTGTATTAGTATATTTTCTAAAATATGTGTTTTCCTTGTTCATTCAGTCAAAGTTGAAATATGCTAACTGGCATTTACAAACTAGCTAGCTATTTACAAGCTGAGAAGAGGTCTATTCTGCATCTGTTCTGGAGAAACTGTTATTCTATTCTATTGTATTTTATTGTATCCAATACCAGACTGCTATGATGATCTAATTTCCCTACGGGGATGAATAAAGCAATCTATCTATCTATCTATCTATCTATCTATCTATCTATCTATCTATCTATCTATCTATCTATCTATCTATCTATCTATCTATCTAAAGTAAAGCTACATAGCAATCCCTGTACAATCCACCAAGACTATATATTCTAAGTAAATGATAAGTTTCTAAAGAAACATGTTGTTAAACGTGTTGTCGTGTTTTGAATTATCTTAACTGGAACTGGAAGACCTTCAAGACATCCCAAGGGTATAACTAATTTAGTTTTTACTAACAAATTCCTCCAAACAACTTGCGTCACCCCCCAACCTGCTGCCAACAGAAGCTGCGTGTCATCATTACTGCAATGGCAGCTTTTTTTTCCCCCAGAAAGCACAACTTCCCAGTGTTCAGCTCAGCCACACTTTGATTTTTTATTTAAAATACCAAAAGCTTTATTTTTTTATGTCTGCGGGCAGATGTTTAGTTAATAAAGGGTCACAGTTTTCACTGTTATAATTATGCAATAAAATCATAATTTTCATTAGGTGGTTTTTCATTTTTGGACCATAAAACAGGGAGTTTGTTGATAATCCTCTGCAGGTACATAACTTTAAGTCACAAAGTCACAGATGATCCATAGTTGTTATACATTATTACAAGTGTATTAGTGCATTAGTAGTTGTTGATTCCTATTTTGTGAGGTAAGTTGTCAATTACTACGTTCTTGGAGCAGCTGTTTGTCTTTTTGTCACTTTTGCACCTCTTTATTGCCTCAGATATGATTGTAAACAGTTTTCAGTGAAGTCCAAAGGTCCCATCATGTCGTCATTTAATCAGCTGTTGGTGTGTATTGTCATGTGATTTTACCGCATTATCTAACCCAGTTTCTATCTTTGTCTGGCTAGTCTACTGCCTCATCATCTCTCTCTCACCTTCTCGCTCACCCTCTCTCCTTTAGCCTCATCATGCACTCTCGCCCCCTCTTTTCCTCTGTGTCTACCAGCCAGACGATCTCAATATAGCTCTGCTCATAAACACAGAGACAAAGAGAGAGAGAGGCAAGGAGCAAGAGAGAGAGACTCCTGTGACAGTAATAAAAATGAGTGAGGGGCAGGGGAGAGATGGAGATGGGATGAATGAGTGGGAGGAGAGGAGGGAGGAGAGGATGTGTTCATGTAGAGCAGTGTGTGTGTGTGAGAGTGTGTGTGTGTGTGTATATATATACATGCGTTCGTGTGATAGAGAGAGCAAGGGGCTCGGGGAGATGAATCAAGCAAAGCAGAAAGATAAGTCAATGAGCAAGACAGTGGGAGAGAGAAAAGAAAGATGAGAGAGAGGGGGAAAAAATCAAGAAATGACGCAAGACAGCGGGAGAGAGGAAGCTGAGAAAATGAGAAAGGGAGACAAAAAAAGAGGCTGGTGCGAAGCGCTAAAATAGAAGAAGGAGGAGAGGGCTGGGGGAGGACGAGCGAGAGGAAGGAGAGCAAGAAGATATCCGAGCTTTGCAGCAAGGTAGCTTTGAAGACCTGACTGTCCTAGTTTAACCACTCATGTAAATAATGGATCGTGTGGCTGGAGGGACCACACACACATGCACACGCCCTACCTGGTTGGCAGACATTCTTTGGAAGTACACAGGACGGGTCGTAAACCAAACCGTGATTAATCTACTATTCATGAATTTAAAGATCCCCTGATCAATATTTTTTATGTCAGCAGTGGTTTTGTGCCAAAAAATATGGCGAGTGAGAGAAAAAAACAAAACCATAACTTTCAATTAAGACTTGCTGTTATGAGTCACAAATAATCTTCACAGTTGAAAAGCTAGCTTTAGAGGAACTCTTAAAATAATCGACTAGTTGTGCTATGCAGCAATGTTTTTATGAGTACATATCCCTGTTTTGTTTTAATAAGGAATCCAATGTGTGATGTGACTACAATACTAAGTCCTTGAGGCTGTTTTCGGTCTTCCTGATGGAAATATCTGGCCCGTCATGTTGCTACTAGTACAATACCACATTCACTGAAAAATCAATTGCATACCTTTTCTATTTCCTGTTCAGAACAGGGAATGTACGTTGGTTATCATCAAATGTTTGTGCCGGTGTTAATGAGGCTAGTAAGACTGACGTACGCCATTAAAGTTGCATGCCACAACACCAAAACAATGAGTCAAAAGATGCTAAATAATTCTGAAAAAGCTGAGGGGCACCGTGCAGAGATAAAAGAGATGTAAAGTTTCTTTGTGTATTCATCCCTCTAGGTTGCCTTCCCTGTAGTCATTTGATCCATGTTTAATGTAAAATATTGATTAGTGCAGCTTTAAAATGCAAAGAGTATTTTGGATGCTGACATACTTATCATCTGCTGCATGTGCTGGTGATATTCTGGGTTCCAGACGAGTTTGGAACCACTCATTCTCCTTCCCCCAATCTTTATCTGCTATATCTGTCTGAAAACACAGAAAAAACACCAAATAATTATGATGTTAAGTGGCAATACTCCTGAGTAAATAAAATTAGTCAAATCGTATTTATGCTACGATTAAAAATAAATGCCTTAAACATTTAAAGAGCGTGTGATCATGACTGGTTTTTAAAGTCAGAAAGTCTGTTTCTTTGTATGTCATGTCTATAACTGTCTTTATTTAGCCAATCACCCCCAACTTGCCATTAACCTTGAGCTCATAGGCATGTAAGACAGGAAGGTGTTAATGGCTACGTGACTGGGAGAGAAAGATGGAGAGAGTGAAAGACGGAACACAACATTGTAATTACTGACTACATGCTGGCTGGCAATCATAGCCTCTCTCCTTCTCACTTGTGTTTCCTCCCTTGCTCCTCCCTCTATCCTCATCTCCTGCAGACCTCCGACATCTCTTCCGCTCTCCCTCTCTCTCTGTCGCCCTTGCAGGGGGTTTGAGCAGGCGGGGTGCAGCTTTTGGCACGGGGCCCTGCTGGGCTACTATCGATGTGGATACATACTTCAGCTATCTGACATCTACTTTTGCATGGAAAATTGCAGAGACTGGGGATGGTGGGGCTGGGAATAATTACAGCCATCATTGTCCCTGACTATGTATAGTGGCTCCTCTGCTTATGTTAACACGGCCCATATTAACGTATTGTTTTGTCTGTGTCAGAGGAAAGGCAGGCAATATAATAGTGGCAAGAAGGACTGCCAAGGGAATAATGTATATTTTTACCTCATGGACTGAATCATTATTGATTCGTAAAGATATGAATTAGATAAGTAGATACTTATAGCAACCAACAGGTCAAAGAGGAATATGATCTACAAAAGACCAAAACTTCTCATACCATAATTGTCCCCCAGTTTGATCAGGAATCACAGAAAACAGGGTCCATTGATTCTGGAGGGCATAAAGGAAGTCTTTCTTTTTCATTTTTCTTTGTCTGTTCTATTTCTATTCTATTATAACACATTTTTTATTAACTCATTCATTTATTTTATTTTTTTACGACATAGACTGTGTATAAACATGGACAACACGTCTCCACTTTCTTGCATTGGCCAAAATGAAGCTAGTTTCCTGGGGATACGGGTGCCACCAAAAGCAAGATGGCACCACCTGTATCCCCAGGAAACTAGCCAGAGGAGCCAGAGTCTGTGCAGTATAGTCTGAGAATGGAGTCACATGGAGTCGCGCTATTGATGATTCGCCCAGACTTTCTCCAGAATGCTTTTGTTCAATAAACACTGCTCTCTGCTCTACCTCCACCAGTTAAAAAGAAATGTTTCATATGTATGCAACTGTGCTTATTTGTTCATTTATTTTTTCCTACTCTTAAATAAAACTGAATTGAATTGAATTGAATTGAATTGAATTGAATTGAATTAACAAGCGGTTGGCATGGCAACTAGTAGTCATCATGATGTCACACTGTTTCTATAGTATCAAAAAAAACATAACTAAAACAAAACATATCAGAAACATTGACACTTGAACATGCATCAGTATCACACTAAACTGAGAGAAAGAAGAAGTGGGAAGAAATGGAGTGTATTCTAGTGTTTTAGTTTGGCCTAAATCCCATCCACTAACATGGAGGGGGTAAACTAGACACCAGGGGGAGCTGTACTTGCTTTGTTTTCAGTTTTGAGGAGCTGTTCAGCCATCCACCTTTACACAGTCTATGCTATACACTTGATAGCTATGACCAACATAGCCAATGCTAATCACTCGACTTATACTACTCACCACTGTCTCTCTGAAATGAATTTCTGTTGAATATAATGAATTTACAAACTGTGCATTTCACCTATCTGGTATTCAACCATATATCACATCCAGTAACATTTAACCATAAATAAATGCAACAAATAACGTGGCATTGTGTTTCTAAATGTATGTAAGGACTGATAAAGACAATATCAGCAGAATTGCTTGTAATAAAATACACGTGGGTGTGGATTAGTAGATTATTTAGGCCAGTGAAAGTCAACTAGTTATTTGGTCTCAGTTACGCTTTTCCCAGTTAAAGCCCCTGATAGTATTTGGTCTACCATCTGATTATTACTGTAATCTGTAGAAATGTATTTAACATTTAAAATGAGATGGGGAAATCTGCAAGATAACCTTATAAATCAACATAAAGCAATCGGCACAAAGAGGATAACATCATTCAAGAGATCATAGTAACCAAATCTAAAGGAATATATCTTATCCTCTAGTTTAATCTCTGTCAGGGGAGTGGGGAGAGTAGCGACTAGTGGCCCTTGAGTGCAGAGTGTCAGATCTTCTATATCCTATGCATTTCAAAGTCTGCCACGCTGTGGAGACCTCTGCTTAGGAATTCCTGTACTTGCTCTCCTGAGAAGGGCCAATGGCTAGAAGCGGAGCTTTGTCCAAATTATCGTTGACATCTTAACCTCTGCACTAATGCTAAGAGTCTGGTCTGGCCTGTGCGTGTTAGGCTGCCATTACAAGCACAAAACCACTAGAGGCACACACCAGAGAGTCTGCTGTGGCAGCTCTAATCGAAGCTAGATCCTGAAGTCTGACCTTATTCTAATAATAATAATACATTTTATTTGTGGCTGCCTTTCAGAGCACTCAAGGTCTCTGTATGTGAAACAGCAATGTATAAGATATCATAAGAATAAAAATAAAAGCAGATTTAAAAAGCATAATGGTGGGTTAAATGAGTTAAGAAATGAGTTTTGAATCTGCGTCTGAAGCATGTCAGGGGGTGCTGAGTGACTGAATGCTCTGAAGCCCATGGTAGACAGTCGGCCAGGTGGTGCAATAAGTTGGGTGGTCGAGAAGGATCTGAGAGTATGGGAGGCTGTGAATAATTGGAGAAGTTCAGACAGATATGATGAAGTTTGGTTGTGAAGGGCCTTGAAGGTAAGTAGCAGGATCTTGAACTCAATACCGGATTTTATTGGAGGCCAGTGGAGCTGCTGAAGAGCTGGGGTGATGCGATGTATTCAAGTATTTATGAGTGGAAGAGCCTCCTGTTCCCCCTCACTGAGAGTGTGAGCTGAGACAGAAGGCAGGCAGGAGGAGGCTGGGACGCTGCTGTGTTTTCTACTGCGGAGTTTGGAGAAAGCGAAGGGCAAGTTCCACTCTGCAGCTGCAGTGGAGGTTAGAAACATCAGGTCTCTGTGTTGTTGCACAAAATCAGCAGCAGGGATTTCTCAGAGGACAGATCAGGGGATCTACAGCACAGCATGGCCCCGCACAGCCAACAGCGATTCACCTGAGACTGTTAATGAGTTTATTGAACATAACCATGCTTGTCAGCTTGTGCTGGTTGTTGTGCTCTGTGGAAAGTTGGGGATTAAAATGTATTTTTTTTTTTTTTGTGAGTGTGTGTGTCACTGTAACCTATACTGTGAGCGGGGGCAAATTGTGTGCTGGGTGAGGTAAAACTCCTGGAGTCTGTTAATCCAGAATGAAAGGCCCACGCCTGTTGTTGTGTTCAAGGAGACTGATATTTGAGGATTAGGCACGGCTTCTGAACTCATGGAAGGATGTGAGTTTTTTTTTTGAATGAGTGACCCAGGACCTCTTAACCCTCATATCTGATTTTAAAATTGTTACGTTGTTACCATTAATGGACAAAATTGTCCTCTTCAACAAATGCCCTACAAATGGCATATATCAATATTTTTTCTCCTTTTTTTTTTTTTATTTATTTATTTTTTTTTTTACCTACATCTTCTAATCAACTTAATAAGATAAATAAATACCAAAAGTTTGATTAACTGACTTTTAACCCTTTATATGCAGGTGTTTGTGATGGCATTATTATTTATTTATTTGTTTTTGAGGGAAAAAAGAAAACACAAAAAAAATCTATATTTCCAATAATATGAATGCAAAGTGGATTGATTTGGGGGGATTATTGGAGTCTTGGATGTGTCAATAATTTATAGCAAAACTGATTTGATGGATGAAATAAAATGGAAAAGGAAGCTTTTGTCCTTAAGAGGGTTAAGCCAAACTTACTTTGGCACCTTATTGATCTGCATTTAGGCTCCATTACAACTTTTCTAAAGGATCCACTACTGTTTGTAGCCACAGTATCAGGGTGCATAGTGTTTCACTTCTTCTATGGGCTTTCCTTATGCATCATGTCTATTGTTTTTTTGTTTTGTTTTTCTGAGGCAGCTCTCTAACGTGCAAGTGTCCCTTGTGTATAAGGGACACATCATTGTCAACTTTTCTCTCTTCTTATCGACTTATTTGACTCTATACGTCAAATAGCAGGACTAGTTTTTCTTTGAGTTGGTGTCATTACAGTTCCAAGGTCTGTGAGGCAGGTGCAGGAATCTTATTGCTTTCATTCTGCTAATGTACTGTTGAAGAAAGCTGCAGCTTGAAAACTGAGATAAGATGGTGTGGTATTTGGCGTGTTTGCAGCCAACCAAAATAGCAGCAAATCAATGACAAACAACTAAAGAAATGTGGATAGGAAGGCCAGCCTGCTTAAAGGTGCTTCTGATGAGTCTGGTATGGCGCAACCTGACACATCCCTCCCGGTACGCTTACATGCTGTATTCTCTACATGTTGAGCAGTCTTTACATGCTTGACTTTTCAGGGAATGACATATCCTCAATAGATATTTAATATTTCAATTTGGTTTAATAATCTAAAGTAACGTGGCAAGTAACGCTTACATTTCTCAAGTTGTCCAACACATACTTGAGAAACAATGACATTGCTTATATTGTATAACTTGAGCACTCTCTCTAATACAGGCATAGATAAAGCGACTTATGATTTTAAATCCTGTGGTCCAGGCAATTGAAACTCTCAATGAGAGTAAAATGTGTTGTTAGTATGGTTATTATTATTTCTTTTTTTTTTTTTTTAGTCTGTGTCTGTCCTGTAAGGCAGCTTGGATCACATGTCTTACATGCAAGGAAAGCTGAGTTAATGGGGTCACGATCAACAGAATTTCAGATAGAATGCTGCGGATGGGACTGGGGGCCCGAAGAGGATCTTTGTTTTTGTGTGCAGCTGTTACAGGCCGTTAAGCTGCGGCGTAGTCATGTGCGTGCCCTGATATACTGCTGCTGTAATGTCTGCAGAGTCGGCCTGCTGGGGCTTCTCACTGAGAGCTCCTGATCTGATGGGCTCGCTTGTGTGTGTCTGGGAGGTTTTTATTTCAAGTTTTGCGCCTTGATTTGTTTTGAAATGTTTTCCTTCAAGTAACATGTTCCTTCTTTCTTCTTCCTTACGTAACTTCTTTTTTTTCATTCCTTTCTTTCTACTCGTCCATCCACCCTATCCGTGTCTCCTCAGCCTCCTTCTGTCATGCTTTATCTGGTCTTTCCTTGCGTCAGCCTTTCAATCGGTGCTTTCACCGGTGACCCACCTGACTCCTTCCTCCATTCCTCGCCTTCAATCAGCTTGTTCCCCTTTTATTTTAACCTTATATCTCTCCTCTGTTTGAATCCTGTCTTTCTCTTTGTTCTTCCTGCCTGTTGTTCTAACTTTTTATTTCTTTCACCTGGTCTCTCCATCCCGTCGTCGTTCTTTCTGCTTCCGAGTCTCATTCTGCATAGTTCCCACAGAGCTGTTCTATACTGGCTTCCTTTCAGTTTAGCTACACACACACACACACACACACACACACACACACACACACACACACACACACACACACACATACACACTCATAGGAGAGCAGTTAACAACACAGGCACAGTCCCTGTCAGTGGAAGCCATATGATGTTCACAGAGAGAGAGGGAGCGAGAGAGCGTGGGCTTCTGTCAGAGAAGTGAGTCTGAGTCACCGCTGTGTGTGCATGTGCATATTAATCACACTGTGTGTTTCATGTGCTCACATCTCTAATGTGTATCCTGCCTTATGTGCTGTGTTTCATTTTTAATGTGTGTGTGTCTGTGTATGTGTCCAGGTCATACGTGTGTTTTGTCATTGTGTGTGTGTGTGTGTGAGCGTCTGGGCCGTAGCTGGGCTAGCCGACAGACAGGAGAGCGGATTGGCCGACCCTCCCCAGACATCTGACGAGGCGTTCTGTCAGAGCGTGTTCACACGCAGCAGGTCACCTCATTTCCTCTGACACACACACACACACACAGAAACCCCGACACACACCGTCACACACGGACAAACAGTGGAACGCAATCACACTCACACGCACAGTGAAAACATAAATCATTGTCAGAGTTAGATTTATTCAGCAGTCGGTTGCTCCTCAGAAAACAGCACAACAACTAAAGCTTGTTGTTATTTACATTTCACAGCCAGTTTGCCTTTATTATTGGTGTCCGACATGGCTCACCATCTCACAGCTGGCTCAAGGCAAACTTTGTGTTTTTCCGGTGTTACGCACATGCAGAGACTATCCTCTCCCTCAGTTCAGTCCAATGCAATTTGATCCAGCAGGATGACATATGAGTACGACAGTCTCCCAAGACATACAGTATAAAGGCTAAAACACTAACAAGCAAACTCTTTATGTATTACTTTTAATGCTACACTACGTTATAGTCTTGGTTTAGTCTCATTGCTCTGATCCGCAACTGTTTCCAGCTAAAAGATTCTGATAAAGTACTTGGCCAGCTACGGTCTACAGTATGCAGTTGGTGACTAACACGTGAAAAAACACTAATTAAAGTAAAAGAGAAAGATGCTTTTCCATCAGTTGCTGGTGACCAAAAACAAAGCTGATGGTTGTTTAACAACTATTTAAAACCCAATTTGCTGCAACACTGCCTATGTGGTTTTTTGTTTTGTCTTTTTTTCCTTTTTTTTTTTTTTCCTCTGCAGACTTGGTGATTGTGGATCGTGGATCGTGGGTCATCTATGAACCTGATAATGTAATAAAAATGACACCCAAGTGCTTCACTGCTAGTCAAAGAGAGAGGTGCATTTTTATTATATTTATTTTTTATTTTTTTTGGACAGAATTTTGAGTTCTACTGTATTTGTGAAAAACATTCTGTTTGGTCGTTTTGTGACATTAGAGGACTTTGCTTCAAATCTGATAAATGCCTGTGATGTAACTTAAAGGCAGGCTGTGTATTTTTTTCCAATGCTAGGAGAGGACACTTGACTTCTGTACTTCTGTACTTCTCGTCCTGGCTGTGCTTAAAGGCTTTATAAAAATCATTTCCACCAATCACAGGCCATTTTGCGAAGTGTTGCTGTTTTGGGCGTTCCTATCGGTTACTCTACGTAAGTTGTGCGTGTTCACATCCCATTGCGAGTCAATAACTATGCTGAAGTAACGTTTGTTTGTTCATAAATTCAATTTGCTCATGATAGAAAGGTAAAGTACTTTACCCGTGACTCAGCCATGGTGTATAACTGAATAACTGCTCGACGATGTGCGCATTCATGGGGAGGAGGAGTGGAACTATGACGTATAAACAAGAAGGGAGGGGGCAGCACAGATTAACCTGCCTTTAACTGTACATTGTGCAATTTCATGAGTAGGACACAGCGACCTACTGGTTTGTTTGCATAGAAGTGCAATGTTTTATATTTCAACAGGTAACCATTGCTTCCTCTTGTACTGCACAAGCTGGAGTAAATGACCCAGTCAATACACAGTTTAGATACTGCCCTGTTCTGCCACAGGTCCTGTGATGGAAAGATAATTTCATGAAAAGTAAGGTTTGTAAGGTTTGGGAAAAGTGGAAAAAATGCAACCATCAAATATTAACTGACATGGATGTGGGGAGATTTATTCTTGTTCCGTTTATTGTGGATCAGAAACCCAGGCTAAAAAGCTTTATTGAATTTTCTATTTGAACAGACTCTGTTTGATGAGAATGAATGCGCTCACATTTCTCCTCAGAAATAACATTTTCATGTTTATGAAGGCTTGGGGTGGGGCTGCAGATTTCAATATGTGCAGTGGGAGATGTGGTGGGCTTGACTGTATGTATTTAAAAGTCAAGTGTGCTTGTGTGGGATGGCACCTCCGGCACTATAGTTTTTGGAAAACTCAAGTTATTACTGTGATGTGTGTGCATGCGTATGTGTGGGTGGTAGCAGTACTCTCGACTTTTCATAGTGATAGTTTAAGTTAATTTTTCAGGTTACAGTAAAGAAACTTGAAACTTGATTTGTCCGTGAGTAGGCAGTCACAGCAAAAGTTAAGTTAGGAAGACAACTTGTTTCGTGCATGCTGAGTTTTATTTATGTATACACTTATGTTTTAATGACCAAATAAAGATGGATTTTAGGGATGCACTTTATTTTTTCCAGATTGGCCAGTTGGGTGGTTTAAAGTTTTATTCAGTAGGTAAAAACAGAGTTGGGCAGGTGAACAAAGGTTGGGCTTTTTTTAGGATCATTTTGGCTGTTTTTCTTATTCCTTTTTCACTGCATGTGTTGCTTGCTAGGGAAGAATTTTATCTGCCCATATCTGGTAACACTGGAGCACTCATATCTACAATGCAGGGGGTTGATATGATAATAATATGCTCATTTCCATACAGTGTCAAATTATCATATGCTGGAGGTAGATCATTCATAGTGTAACATTAACTCCACACATTTAGGTTTAGTTTTAAACCACCTACCCCAGTCCTCTACACCACCCAACAGAATTGACAGCGCAAAAACTCAAGAAACATGAAAACCATCACAAGGTGTTGACCTGGCCTCCAAACTCATTAGATTCCAAACTGATCAAGTATCTGTGGGATGATTCACAGAGACCCCTCCCCATTACCCACAGGACCCAAAGGCCCCCACTAATAACACTGTTTTATAAGACACCACAGGATACCCTGAGAAGACCCATGTCCATTCTCTGATGAGCTGTTTTGGAGGCACAAGAGAGAACTACACAGTATTAGGACATAATGTTATGCTTGATCGAATCAGAGCGATTTTTGTCTTCTTTCGTTTTTTTAATCTTTCTTCTATTTCTATCCCTTGCAACACAGCACAGTGCGCAGTATCCAGTGATATCTGCAGGGAGCTTTCTGTTGATTTTGACAACGACAGGAGGTAAAATTCAAAATTGCAGTTTGGAAATTGGATGTATTATTTTTTTTGAGTAATGCTTTTCAGGATATCTGTGTCACTGGCCACATTGACACTTGTTGCCTCTCTACAGCTTTAAACGTTTCTTTCTCTTAACGTTCCCTGAGTCAGTTCTACCAATGTGTTGACAGTTTGAGGAGGCAACAGCAGCTGGCATGCCTCCTCTTATGATAATATAGATGATGATGCCATGCGTGTTTAGTTCATACTGAGTGTAGATAGTGTTAAACTGGCTGACTTGGGTGCTACATGGAACATTTAACATGTTATCACCTGTTCTGTAACATGTCTACTTTGAGGTAAAAGATCTGATTGGACTGTTCACCCAGTACGAGAATTAGTCAACCAACACAATCTACAACAAAATTTAGACTGTATCGTGTTCCCTCCTGAAAGGTTTAACTGAGCTAACCTAGGAGCTGTAAAGATTTCAGTCCTGGTAACTTCTGCATCTATCAGTCTTATTTAAAAGTAAAGTACACTACCTCAGCATCTCCTGTTGGAAATACAACTGAGGGACAACACTAATCAGCTAAACTTAAAAATATATAATCCCTCCCCCCAAAAATATATATAGTATACAAGTACATACAAGTATACAAGTAGCCTTTTTAGTTCTAAATGTTTTGAGAGGGGTTGGGGTTACAATAGGCACATCTGTGGGTGTTCATCAGAAACTTACTTGACTAGGGTCTAGTGATCATAAATTCCTGTAAATCTGCCTTCTTCCTCAGTGTCCTCTCTTACTCAAGCACTAATCTGGGACTTGTCCCAAAGTGTGTGGAAACATGTGCGAAGGTTCTCAGTCACCCAGGTCATGGAATATTAAAACAAACAAGCTGAAACAAGAGCTACTGGACTTGTAGAGTTTCTTGAAGAAATTAGGTAGTCTAGGACTGTGTAAAATAACTGTTTTGGCGAGTACAGACGGTTGTTGTCTCACCTTCTTTTATATCATAGCCATTAAGTAATTATTCTGTCAAAATTACATTAGTCCATAATTATGTTTTAATGTTTTAGGTAAAACTGAAAAAAGTCAGTATTGAGGTCAACTTTCTTATTTGACAATATGGAACAGAATTGTATTTAACGCAACTTTCAAATGAAACGTGTCCACTAGGTAGCTGTCAAGAAACAATGGGCAAAATTTAAAAAGCAGAGGCAGAGTTATCCTTTGGTTACCTTCTACTGTTCAGTGCCTAGTTAAAATGCATTTTAGTGACTCAGTTAAAAGTGTTTCATTTTTGAGTCAATTCCTACAATATAACAATATAACGGCAGACTCTTCTAATGTTTCCAGTCTGTTCACATGATATTATGTATGCAGTGAGTTTCTCTGCTCCCCCACAGGTCAGGTGGCTTGACTTGCGTGAATTATTTATGGTCTAAACAGCAAATGTGTTAAAAGTGTTAAATACAAGTTTTTTTTCCCCCCCAGAGGAGAACTCTTCAATGGTTCACCCCCACATACCATGACTCACCATTCCATTTACAGAGATTCATGACGGCGTACATCATAATGTTTAAGGACTTTGTTTGCCTGTGTAGGTGTGGATTTGTGATTGGCAGTGAACAATGAGGAGGTTCATCGTTCAGTTGTCCTGCAGAAACAGGCTGGACTGCATGTTGGTGTGGGAAAAAAGACGTATGTATGCACACACCCACTCACACGTAGCCAAGAGCCAGTATCTTGGCAACAGCAGTGATCAGGTCATTGACAGGGGTGCCAGACGGCTGCAGGGACAGACGAGTCAGTAACACGCACATGCTTGTAGACAAATACAATCACACACAGGTGCAGAAACACGTAAACCCACACACACATGCACATATCTATATATATATGATTAGGAAATAGGAACAGACGGGGTGAGGAAGGTTGACGTGGCACACTTACGAGATACTAGAAAGATACCGTAGATATTTGCCACATAAGTGAACATGTGTGAACAAGCCATTCATGGCCTGGGAACTCTGTCCAATAGTTGACACCAAAGCTAAACATAGAAACCTCATGATGGCACTTGAGGAAAATCCTCAATCCTTTGGGATTCCTCCACTGGAGATCATAGATGACCTCATGGCAATACAACCAGAAGAATGTGCAGAAATTGGTTAAGGGAAGCACTATCAGACACTTGTATGCACACCTATGGATCGTACTCAGCTAAATAAATCTAGGGAAAACGTATTAATACAAATAAATAAAGAGAAATTAAATAAAGTAATGAAAAACAGGATATCAGTTAAATATGTTCATCTGTTCACGGGAAACCAAACCAATGTGCCCTGGTATTCCATGTCATCCTCCCATTCAGCGGCAGTCAGAAAGATACTATGAGGTTGAGACTCTGGTCTGCACGGTTCACAGCAGCGCAGTTACTGTAACTGTCTCTTAGAATGCGCTGAAGTGATATGTCATACCATTTTATTTCCTGTCCAGCTCTCTCAAACCATATCCCATCAACCGCTCAGTGGTTTACTGGCCCTCCAGCATGTGAAACGGAGACTCCAGCAGTTCATTTAGAGGCTTTAAGATTAGCGCAATATGGTTGTGATGGAGGAAGAAACACAAAACCTGTCAGGGATTAGAGGAGATATTGGGGAATTTCACGTCCTCTCCTCAAGAGGGATGGAAAAGTTTGGACAAGGAAGGAAAAGTAATTGAAGTATGAATTCTTACGCCAGTGAAATTTTGGATAATGTGTATTTATAAAGTGACATCTGCACATGTGTTTCTGCGCTTGTTTGTCATTTGCATGTGTGTGTTTAAGAGCCGATTGCTGCAGAAATACAGGTGTAAACATGCAAGGCTCGCAATTTACAGCAGTTAGTCATATTTTTTTTCCATCTGTTTGCTGTGAGAGCCAAACGAGGTATTAAAAAAGTACACATGGACCCTCATGGACAGGCACTCAGATAGAGACAGCTCAACAAACAACACTTCTTGAAGGACAGCCAAACCACACAGAGATGCTGCACGGTGGCAACTGGATCAGGGCTACACTGACTGTGAGTGTGTGTGTGTGTGCGTGTGTGTGTTTTTGTAAAGGGTGCCAGCAACCAAACCAGGGCAAAGCTATTTATACTTGGCTGATGCTGATGGAGTCTTATCTAGCACCATTGGCCTCAAGCCCCTCACAAACACCCCGTTACCCCAAACACACTTCACTGCAGCCACAAATTAACAGCACAAGTTCCCTCCGATCACCACCATGCGAGGGTTTCACTTCCAGAGCCCATTATTGTTATTATTTTCCACGTCAGCAGGTTTGGGTCATGTCCAAGCGTCAAAATGGGAAAGATGTGAGCTTCTGGCAAGGGACACTCAAGGCGGATTGTGGCAGTTAACTGTTTGCTAATTAAGCAAGCTGCACAGTTTGATAGCTCTGGTGCAGAGAAGGCTGCTACTGATGGCATAGTGGGGAGGTGGGGGATGATGTATTACACTGTTAATCTAAGAGTTTATAAGCTCCTCTTTCACTTTGTTCTATAACACCTCTGGACTCAAGTGAGTGTAACGCCAGTGATAATGAAGGAGTACATATGGGTTGAAAGGAGATAGATACAGTATGGGTGACAAATGCTAAGGAAAAGAATCAAGTGTCTTAATAAGGTGTTCTTTGTTCTCCATTAGCCCCGAAAGCAGCTTCGGTCATATCTATGATAAAAGTGGATTGGAGAGATAAATAGTATTCTTCCAAAAGGCAGCATTTGGTGGTGGTGGAGAGCGCTAGCCTGGAAGCTAGACCAAACTTATCCCATCTGCTAAGATATGCAGTCATGCACTTCACTTAAGAACTATGAGGTTGAACTTGTTCCCGACTAAATGATTGGTTGGGGGACTAGCTAATTGCATCCATGGACATTTTTTTTTCTCTGCATCGGTTGAAACACACACCATAATGAACGCCCCATTATTATTATTATAAGCCACATATACTTCAGTTGTGACAGCATCACTGTTCACATACTTGTCTGCCAGTTTGGGAAGTATCACAATTATTAAAAAAGTACTGTGTCTGAAGTTAGTGGCAACTCATCAATTCTGGCCAGAAAATTCAATATCTTCCCTATAACACTGTGCAACAATATGTGACAATAAGCTTCGCTAGATTCATAAGTCTAGTCAAGTTACTTCAGGGGACATTTAAAGCATGAGGGTTATTGAAAGATTTGTGTGATGAATCTGCTGTTACAGAATAGAAAGAAAAACTCCCTGTTCATGCAGTTTTAACAAGGCGCCCCCCTCCACAGCGGCAGTGTCTCAAGATGCAAATATTCAAATCACATCAATAGTCTTTTCATCATAATGGGATGCCACAGAGTGAAGCGCCCTACTTTGTAGTGATACAGTTACCATCACCATACCAGCTGACCAGATGAAATTTAGAGGAGTGCTGGGATAACTCACTGACAATGCAAAGGGTTATTGGAAGAAAGGCAGAGCTGTTTAACACAAAGATTCATTATCTGGACAAACACTGTTTGCACTTGTAATGTACGGATGTATTTGTATCTAAAACTGATGACCAACATGACAAAAAATAATTGTGACTCTTACCATGTGTTTTAAAATTCTTCTTCATTTGCGTTATAAACCCCTGTGGAGTGTAAGGCCATCTAGAAAGTGCGCATAGCCCATCCAGAGTGGTATATGTGGTTCTGAAACAACAGCGGTCTCATTCCATTGTTTGCAGCCATATCTATTTTATGTGTTGATCACATGCATCTTTTAACTGATACTTTTGTTGTTTTGGGCAGTTCTTATTGAAGAATCAAAAAAAGGATTACCTGGAACCCACTATATCAGAATATAACGCTCTAAGTGGAGCTTAGAACCCACTAGTTCCTAAAAAAAAATACTATATTACAGACCAGAAAAGTAAACTTACCATTTTAGTAAGTAGAAAATCTAAATTAAAACCATTATAAACCGGCTGGTTAATTGCTCTATATACTATTTTATATGGTGATCTTATATTTTATGTGATAAAAACCGACATATGATCTGGTAAAGCTTTCTACAGCTTTCTAAAGCTTTCTACAGTAGTGCATCTACATTAAGGAATGTCAGTAGTTAGCATCTGTGCTAATTGGTGATGACACTTTGTCTGGGAGGCCCTGGCGCAGTGTGATCGGCCAGGCGTGTCTGCTCCACACACCCCTCCCAGCTACAGTAGGAGGCTCAGAAGAGCCCAGGGTGGCTGTAATGGATGGCCAAGTGTGTGCGTACATTAAATTTTCCTTAAATGTGAGGATTATTCTCCTGTTTTGTTTATGTGGTTTCATGCTTGATTGCCTGTAAGTGTAAATCCTGGAGTACATGGGATGGAGAATGGTGACCGATTTAATTTTGATGTCTGCAGGCAGCAGGGTTGAGCTGAGCTCACCTTCAGTTTCACTGTCCCACTTGGACAGCAACGTGGTGGGCTAAGGTGGGGGACTATAGATAAATGGCTCTCCCTCACTTCTCTCCTCCTCTGCTTGCTCTCTCTTGCTCTGACAATTTTGAGAAGGTCAGAGAGTCAGAGGGAGGGAGGGAGGGAGGGAGGGAGCATTCACTTCCCTCTCACTTTGTCCTAAATAAGGTGTCCTGTTTAGTGCACTACATAGAGAGCACTAGAGCAGAGCCCTGAATGCAATCTAATCCAACCAAACAGCTCACTGCCCAGCACGAGTGTTCTTAAAGGATGATAACATTTATTTTCAACCATGGTTTTATATTCCGGATATGACAGTTGAAGGTGTTGCATACTCTTCTCAGCAGAGCTTTCAAATCTCACCTGCAGGACTGGGGTTGAATACAATCAGACACATAAATCCAAGAAATTATTCTTGACAATGACACATCCCTTGAATTCAAACATATTTACATATATTTGAATAATTGAATAACTGTATATGAAAGGATATTCTTAGAGTTGGCTGCCAGTGTTTAATCATCCGTCTTAATTTGAAACCCGGCCCGACCCGTGTAGGGGCTGCCGCTCCCACCCCCCCAGTCACCTGATCGCCCACACCCACTTATTCACCTGATCGCATTGGCTCATTAGTCACCTCAGCAGCAGTTCACCTCCCCTCATTGCAGATCGCCTGTCATGCTTGCGGTATATTAATACTATTAGGGTAGATTCATGGGCCCCTTGGATGGTCTCATTTCATGAGTTGAAAAGTATTTTTTTCTAACTTCAGCATACGTCATGTACTTTTAATGTGGACTGTGGAAACAACATGGACCCTACAAACGCAGCAAAGTGAGAAAGAAAATCAGAGAAGCCATGACTTATGATTAGGGATGTATATTGTTATGATTATATCAATACCGATACCAATACCAATACCAATACCGATACGAAATTTAGAGTAAACAATAAAGACAAAAAAAGATTCAGTCAAGAAGCTGCTGGCATGGCGCTGCACTCAGTAGTGTTT
This sequence comes from Mugil cephalus, assembly GCF_022458985.1. NCBI lineage: Eukaryota > Metazoa > Chordata > Actinopteri > Mugiliformes > Mugilidae > Mugil > Mugil cephalus. The sequence continues at coordinate 2,616,130 of NC_061786.1, read as the reverse complement.
GGCAGAAGAACTTTTGCTGCGTCTAGCAGTCAAAGACAGCGCACTCCTTCAGTTTCATATTATGAGTGCACTGCAAGTGCTTCATGATGCTGCTGGTGTTACCTCCCTTGTCTCAGACAAATATTGCTTTGTCAACTTTGATAAAGTGGGCCCACACTTTGGATCGCTTAGACCAGGGGTATTCTATTAAAATTCAAAGAGGTCCAGTTACTAAAATTTCCTCCCAGCAAAGGTCCAAATCTAATGTCACTCAAAATACTGTACCCTGATGTAAATAAAATCTCACGTGTTTTCAAAGCAATAGCCTATACTTTTAACATACCAATAAGTCTGAACCAATGACTGTATAGGTCTGAACTTATCAAACTACAATCGATTTGATTGGCTTGGCCATTGATGACGCTCCTGACATATAACAAGATTAGAGGTGCATGCATGAATAATTTTTCTTTTCATTAATTAACAATATAAAGCTGAAGGACCCGTCAAAGCATACCGATTTTGATTCACTGTACCTCACAGTTGTTTGCGCTACATACAATATTTAAAGTGTGACTGAACACTGGGAAGTTGTGCTTTTGTCTGGAAGACCTTCGTGACATCTCAAGGGTATGAGGGTATGACTAACTTCTTTTTACCAACAAACTCCTCCAAACACCTCTCTCTTCCTGGGGATCCGTGATCGTGCGTCGCTCCCATTGACAGTTTTTTTCCCCAATCCAAATCTTTATTTAAATTCTTCAGCAATGACAAACAAATATCATTGAACATGGGGTACTTAATTCACTTCACAGAGGATTCAAGGCTTTGCAAAAAAGAAAGAAAAAAAAGATTAATAGAGTGCATAAAATAAATACATAAATTATAACACATATTAAAAATGATAACATGGGGAACATACATTCTGCATAGATTATAAAGAGGACTTCAAGGATCCATAGAAAGTCATTGTTCGAATCGCTTTCTTATTTGGTAGTTCAGTTAATGTTTTAAAATATACCTTCATTTCATTCTTAAACTGGTGGATATTAGGTTTACATTTATGTATATAAAATCTTACATACAAAGTAAAAAGGTTTAATAAAAAAAATATGACTTTGGTCCATAAAAGTGATTGACCATTTCCGTTGAGCAATTGTGAAACGAAAATGGTCAATGGTCAATTCTCAAAAAAGATTGATTTGATTTTATATTTGATATTTGTATTATTCCAAATAAAATGTTTATGGGGAGAGAAATTATGTTGTATGTATTATGTACAGAAGAGCTCCATTGACAGAATATACTATGGACAAACTCATCGTAACGTCACCCACTGGATTCTGAACATCGAAAATGAAGCCCGAAGTGGGCGTAGCCCACCGTCGCCATGTTGGATGAGCTTTACTCCACCCACACGTGGATACTCCAAATATGGTACTCACTCTCCAACACCCCGCTACCAGTTCAGTTAGCTCATGCTACCGCAAAGCGTGAACGCCCTTAATTATGCCGAATTTTAAACCGTAATAAAATTGAACTAACGACTTGGGGAAAAAACACTCCCACACAGTTGTCATGAATAGTGTAATAAACCATTGAGACCAAAACCGTTTTTTTAACCAGGCTGTAAACATGTTTAATAATGCTGTAATGTTGGGCTTTTTAACATGGGGGTCTATGGGGATTTGTTCCCTTTTGCAACCAGCCTCAAGCGGCCACTCGATGAACTGCATTTTTTTGCACTTCCGCATGAGCTTTCACCGCTAAGAGCCGGAGGTTGCTGCCTGGTCGCTCCTCAACCTGTAGCCGACAGCAGCGGTGCATCATCATTACCATAATGCCAGCTGTTCCGCAACTTCCCGGTGTCCAGCCACATTTTGAATTCCATCGGTGAGTTACGGCAATTCAAATACCGCAAGCTTCTTTTTGTGCGCACACGGATGTTCAGGTCTTAAAGGGTTAATATTAGAATTTTAACGTGTCCTTTGGGGCCTGGAGCCTATTACCAGTTATCATCACAGAGCTAGCACAGAGAGACAAACAACCTCACTTCAACCAATCACCAATTAACCTAACTAAACCAATACTAATTTCTTTGGCAAATAGAATAAGCCTAAAATGGAGCCACATAATCTAGCTCTCCTGCAGAACTTTAGTCTATTTATTTCTAGCTGTGTTTCACTATAGTTGTGAAAAACGAGCAAAACATTAAAACATTAAAATCACTGACAGGTGAAGTGAATAACATTGGCCATCTTGTGATGCCAATTATCTGCTGGGAAACTTTTGGACCTGGTATTCATGTGGATGTTACTTAGACATGAACCACTGACCTTAGACCAGACCAGACACCCCCACAGACACACACACAAAAGCGCTTTAGGAACAACTCAAAAAACATGAAGAACAGCACAAGGTGTTGACCTGGCCTCTAAATTCACTACATCCAAAACTGATCAAGTATCTGTATTCATTCATTCCACCCATACTTTGTGCACTATTCAACTCACGGTTGCATTAGCCACTTTATGTATATTGTGTATTGTGATGTGCTATGTCATGTTCTCCTTTGTCTACTTTCTTTATACAGGCTATATATTTTTTTCTTTTATATTTTTATATATTGTCAACACTTGCACATTTCTTGTTTACATGTTTTGTTTAGCTACTAGTATTCTGTTACATGACAGCCTATCATGATCAGTTGTTATGATCTTAAAAATAGCCATCGGAAACCAATTAACACACTTTGGCGGGTCATAAGACATGATTGAAAGAGTTCTGAAATCTGGGCAGCAGGATCATGACATGGTCCCTGAGGTAAGACGAAAAAGAATTCCTCAGCTGAACCCAGCTGATGTGTGATTATCATAACAGTTATCTTTTTAATCAGTGCAGCAACAACAGCATACCGATGATTAGAGGAGCTGCATTGTACCTAAATCTCTTGATTTAGTGGTGACTGTGTAGCATTATCAACCTCGAATTACCCGCCACCCTTTTAGGAGAGAAGTAGCAGCAAGGTGACTTGTGGCTACCACTGTCAGATGGTCCTCGTTTTTTCTTCAGCAAAGCGTGAAAGTGAAACGACCCAGTGAATTCTCGAAGTCCCTCAACGCTAAGTGGAAAATATGACAATGCACACGCTCCTGCTCTTACAGAATTAAACATCACTGAGGAGAGGAGGAGGACAGCGGACTATTGTGGAATATTTTGTGGAAGCTGTCTGTATGTGGACACTTAAATGTTATAACTAAGAAAATATCCTTCCAGCGGGTAAACCACAACTTTACAGCCGACATTAGAAGTCCCACAGGGGCAACCAACCAATGGACTAATGAAGGCATGGTGCTCATTTGACTCAAATTTTCCCTCTAAATGGCTACCACGTCATGCATAATGGGGATTCTCTCACAAGTCAGCCGGTGAAATATAAACTGCTTCAGGAACGTAGCGCTTCACCGAAGAACCGTTAGAAACTTGTCAAAATATTTGCAGCAGATAGAAAAGCCCCAGATCCTTCTACGCTGTATTGCTACAAGACTACTTATCCCTTCCTGTGTTTGCAGGTCAGCTTCGTCCTAGCTTCTTAGCATGCGCTGCCTTCCAAGTGAGCTTCCATGGGGTTTGTTTATATCCTCATTTGTTTGCTTGTTTGTTTGTGCTTTCTCCGTGCTCTGCAGCTGAGTTAACAAGGCGCCATTTTGCCCAGGCTGCTGGTATGGTCCAATTAAAGCGTGTGATCAGCCAGAACGCTTTAATGATGGTTGTGGTGCTAGAGTTGACCGGCTTACACAGAGAGACAGAGAGAGATGGCATGCTGTGAGGTGGTGTCTGCAGCATACCAGTGTTGTGGCTCAGTGGCTCCGCTGCAGATAGTCGACAGGGTAAAATTAGCCGCCTTCTTTTGTCAGGAGAAAGGGAAAAGGCCAGCCAGCTGTAAGAGCTGTGTGAAAACTATTGTTACGCACTGAAGCTATGCTCCTGATATTACTCTTCTTATGGTAAATGAATGTACAGAGCAAAGGTTGTTCCTTTAGTTATATCTATCCAGGAGAGGAGAAGTGCCGATAAAAAAATCAAGTCATGTCATTCCATACCTGCAGCAGATGGAACTGCGTCTACACTACGTGGGAGGTGTTGATGCAAGGAGCAAACGTGATACAATGACTACTGTCCAAGTTTTAACTTTTGGTGTTGACATGTGGCTTGATGCTGCAAGTGTGCGGGCATGCATGCGTAAAGGATAATTCCAGTTTATTCCACTGTATTTCCAGTGCTGAGGAGTAGTGGATTATGCACCTCAGTAACTGTATTCTATTACAGTTACAATTTAAACTGATTAGACATTAGAATTACTTTAGAATTTATTAGGAATTTATTATTAGTTTAACGATAACCTACCATGATTCATAGGTAAATATCCTGCATAGTTCCTAGACTGTAATAAGCAATTATTGTAAAAATAAATAAAGTGATGAAGTGATTACCAGATCACTGACTTCCACTTCCCGTTCTTTCATGAGTGCACATTTTCGTGCATTTGTGGAAGATGTGGTCAGGGCGCTCCTATTTAACCTGGCAACGACAGATACTGTTTTCTCATCCACTGACTGGCCATTGATATTTTTCAATTGAATTGAATGTTTAGTAGTATATTAATTAACTGTCCGCAGATATTGGAGAAACAGACATGTACCCTGAGAGGGGATGCATTTCTCTATCAGATCTTTCAGATCTATGGTTGTTGACATGTTGCCCTAAAATCCAAATCACGTAAATCCATGGCATCAACCCCCTCTGGAATTTTGTGTCACAATCACACATTTTCAGATCACATCTGCCTGTCCTAGTTGTAGCTCTAGCATTTAAGCTCAGGTTGCAAGTCACTGGTCAAACCTCCCTCACTCTCAGTCCCCGTTGCCTGTCACTCTGCATCACACACACACGAGTAAACATGCAAACAGACACCTATATGTTGTGTGTGCTTGTGTTTACCCACAGCATGAACGCTGCGCTGAAGCGCATTTATGAAATGCCCTCACGTACGCACACGTGCTGTCTATACCTAACTGTGCATGGGTTTTATGGGTGCATTACTCTGTGTGTCTCTGCCTGTGTGAGTGCGTGTGTATAGCTTCCGACCCTTAGCTCTCAGCAGATGCCAGCGTCTGTTGTGGAGCCCTCTAATGGACGCCCAGCTGGAGTCAGGCACACACAAGGGCCGCCAAGGTCACAGCCACTGCCTCTTAGGACCCCATCATTTGGCAGAGCTTTGCAGACCGCAGGCTGCAGAGCTCTCTATGTGTATGTGTGGTTCTGCGTACAATAATGTGTATTTTTTGTGTGAGATATTGAATTTTTCTGGGTATTTGTGTGATTTGCGTATTTGTGTTGGTATGGTAACAACAAGGGGATATCTTGGGTTAAGCACCACACGGTCATCCTTCTCTCTCTCTCTCTCCCACACACACGCGCGTGCATTCACAAAAACATTATACATGCCAGAAATAATACAATTTATCTGATCAGTTGTAGATAGAATACAAGACACTAATTGTTTTAGCCTAAATATAATAATATAGTCATCACTTAATTAAAGGCCAGTTAAAAGCTATTGTTAATTGCTGTGCTGCTTGCTGCCTTTGAAGTTCTTTCTGTTCGCTTTGTAATTACAATGCACGGCAATGAGGAAAACAAAGAGGCAACAGTCAATAGACTGCTAAGGCAAATACAAAGAGAAATACAGAACATGCGAGAGTAACAAAAGTTCTGAAGATTACTTCATCTTTCAATCAATCGTTACTCTTATTTATTTTTTTCTGTACCATTGGTTTGATGTGTGAAGTCAGCACAGTCACGGCTGTTCTCTCAAGCTCCATGAGAGAGACAGTTCTAGGGATCCACAACAAGAGAATGTATGCCAACCTTGCATGTCTTGTGGGGTCCGCTGTTTTGATCAGCCATGCAGACTGCAGGACTTGAAGGGAGGAGCATCAAACAGAATGCTACAGATGGTCATGGTTCCTCCACAATAATCAAGCATGCGACTTGGAACCTACTTGATCTGTGTGTGATGCAAAATAGAAAGCGTTTTGGTTGCAGGCTTTTGTTTTTTACACGAAAGACAGAAAAAAAGTCCTTTGCCACAACAGATTGCAGCAAAATACATTAATGTATTGATGGGGAATTCATTGATGTGGTAGGTCATATAGGATTTGGATGGGATGTTAACAGTGCTGTTGCACCCATTCAAATACATGGGTGTGGAAATTACATATATGCATATGTATATGTGTATTCTATCCATATTCTATGTCTGAATCTTTTGTAATTAACTATTATCTAACTCAGTGTGTCCCAGTGAAACAATGGTATGTAAAGGTCAACATACCATGGTTTTATAGTTCCTTCTAAAGTCTTCTGTAGAAAGATGTTAGTAGAAAGATGGTTTATTTGATTAGATGTAGTAATATACACCTATATTCAAATATGAATGTGATGGGAAAAGTTTTACAGTGTGGCTTACACTTTATTTACATCAGTTCTCAGCAGTGAGCATGCTATTCTAGGGACTTTGCCACAAGTGAAGGAGTTCAAGTAACTTGGGGTGTTGTTCGGTATAGCAAAAGATGGACATGTGGTTAGGGGCGGTGTCAGTATAATGCAGGCATTGTACTGGACGATGATGGTAGTGAAGAGGGAGTTGAGCCCAAGGCAATGTTTTCGATTTACCAGTTGATCTACGTTCCAGCCATCACCTCTGGATTGAAAGAATGGCACTACAGATACAAGTGGCCAAAATGAGTTTCTTCAAAGTGGTTGTTGGACTGCTGTTCCTTCACTTTAAATGGAGGCGTTGGGGAGGTTAGGGCATAGCGAGGAGGCCCCTTATGTGTCTCCCTCTGGAGAAGAGGCAGGAATTACATAGTTCATCTTGCCCGGGAATGCCTTGGGACGGATGGATTTAAATTAGGATGGATGGACCAAATTTAGATACATTAACATGTGTGATAACCATTTTATTTTTAGTGTCACACAACCCACCAGAAAAGCACTGTATTTATGGATTAGTTTTCACATGATTTTACATATTAGGTCAGGTTTTTTTGTTTGTTTGTTTTTTTCCTCACAAAAGTGGCAAGCTTACCAGCCTGTGGGCTTTGAGAGGCTCCTGTGTTCATTTTTTGGCTTTCCACTGGAGCACAAATGCACGGAGAGCACATTCCATCACCGGTGAGCATTGAAACAGGATGCAATCAGCTAACAGGTATTCCAAAAGACTGTATTTCAAGAAAGAACATGGACTTTAGATGAGAATTTTTGACCACACAGGGGGCAGCGTGTACTCTAGCAGTGCTGTGCATGTGCTGTATATCTCAAGCTTATCTATATATTCGACTATATTCAACTTTCAGTTGAACTTAGCATCATAATAACATACTGTAGCTTTTTGTTTGTTTGTTTTAATGTGACTACCTCCTTAAATTAAAAGTATATTATATTTAATATAATATAATTATAATATTTAAAAGTGTTTGTAAAAACTAGCACTATTTAAGATATTAAAATAATTATACAAATACTATAGTTGATGGATGTAATACGGACACATAAAATATTACTACTAGATGCTTGTTAGGTCATTGTGTTCAGAGTGACAGGTTTTATCGTCATCACTCTTACATGGTGATGATTGAGCAGCCAAGACAACTGGTGTTCAATAAAGGAAGCTACCAACAGAAATAATAAGCACAGTTTACTAGGTTCAGTCTGGTTGTAGTCACTGGTCACTCTAGAAACAGAAACAGATGTTTCTGGTACAGTTGTGCTCTTAATAGAACCTAACCTAAAGATCAACATGCATAAAATGAACTGATTCTCAATTTGCAGTTCCAGGGGTCCTACAGACTCATCTGCTCTCTGTGTTGTCCTTTAACAACCTTCCCCATCATAACAGTGGGATTTGTATGCTGAAGGCAGAGGCCCTCTAAAGATCAATGGGCAGGAATGATAGCCCCGTTATCAACCAAAGCATCCTGCATAATGAAGTTCAAGTGCATCAGTACGTACCAACATGTAAACAGGACCCTAGCAATGTGTTGGTTGATGTTCATCCATCCAGAAACACCAAATAAACATTCATGTATGCGTGTGCATGTCTGTGCATATGGGTGAGAACATAACTTTTGTGTATGTGTCATAATGTTAGGTGTTTTTTGCCTTTAAGGAACAATTGAGCAGCCCACACATCTGTTGTGAATGTGCCTGACATGCACGTGAACATCTGTCCCTGCGCACGCAACTGTGCAATATACATGTATATTTTAGTGTGTGTGTGTGTGTGTGTGTGTGTGTGTGTGTGTGTGTGTGTGGGTGTGTGTGTGTGTGTGTGTAACTGCCTGCTTGTCAGAGTTTGAATTCCACCACTAGGGATTACTTCCCTCCATGTCTGTGATCTGAGGGAAAAGATAAGCGATAGATCAAGAGTTGGCCTGAGCCGGGGAACCACACATGGTCAAAATGGCAACATCCATTCATCTCATGCGCGAGAGATGACTGCTGCTGTGGAAGCCATGTTTCTCCAGGACCTGCTGATGAAATGCATTAAAACTAGTTACCTTTGATCCACACCAAACATATCACTTAGTACTGTGGTCAATCAAATCAAACCAACCAATTCCAATAGACCAGGTCTAAAAAAAAAAAAAAAAAGGAAAAGAAAGTTTCTTGCATATCCTGTAATAAAATGTTGGGGTTCTTTGAAAAATGTTTTTGCATCAAAAAAGAATTTACTGGAGCAAGCCACCAGGATATGATGGGGAAAAGCCAGTCCCAGTTTGTATATGATCTTCTTTTTTTTTTAAGTTGCACTGTCAACCCAAATGGCTGAGCAGAAAAAGTCACTTTGAGGCTCAAACTACAAATATGCATCTTTCAGCTCATTTTGGTTTTATAGTGCGCAACACCATCCTTTACCATCCTCTCGCTCTCATGACAGTTAAACAGTCAAATGAGTAGTTGGAAGAATGTTAAGGAGGCCAGGAGTTTACTTTATATGTACAATATTGATTTATGGATGATTGGTAGAGATCTAATTCAAACATCAGTACTTATCTCTTCCTTGGTGTGTCCTTAGCAAGGGGCAAAATAGTATGACGTTCATAATTAGGTTGGGTAATTTGTGTTGTTGATGTAGTGATAGGGATCTGTATTTATTAAAATACAGGGAGACTATAAAAGGTGGCTATTCTTTTGTGAGTTGTTGGTGTTGGTTGGTCTCTTGGTTAAATGGCGCAGCTGTTGCTTGGAAACTCATGCCTTTTTTCTCTAAAACCTCCAGCAGCCTAACTAATATTCAGACCAAATCAAAGGTAAAGGGAGAGTACTTTACATTCAGCAGGTGGCTTAAAACACAGCCCAATACGAATGCAAGGGTTTGCTTAATATTTTCTGCATGTATAAACTGTTTGCCAACAGAATATGATTGAATTAATACTTTCAAGGAGCATATCTTTTAGAAGATGAGATTTAAGTTCTGGTGCGTGCACTGCAAATGATCAACAGAAGTTCTGAAGACACCTGTTGAAATATTCAGCTCACTTTAAGATCCTGTGTAAATTTTGCATGGACCTGGTGTGGCGTGTTCATAATTGTAGCATTTAGAATTCTTTTATCTACTTTGACTCACACCTCAGACTCCCTTACTCGATAGCTACAGCAGCTAATGACCACAGCTTGTAAATCTAGCCTAATGTATCGTTAAATTATCCATAGGCATCCCTGCTGCTCAGTTCTAAACTGTGAGGATAAAAGAAAACTTTGAAATTGGACACATAAACCAGCATTTAACCCACTGGTCAAGGCTGCAGTGACTGATGAGTGTCATTCGTGTTTCAATATGGGTGTTTCTCATGTGTTTATACTGTTGTGTTTTAGTCCAGCAGTAATGGACTAAAGGACACAAACACACTTATGTACATGCCTTGTTATCAGCAATGATGGCATCATTTCTTGTTACCTCGAGCAACTTCCAGATCTAATTCTGTACATGTGATCCCATGGTAGACTGAAGCTACCATCTGGGTGTTTTTCTGTCACTGTCAGCACTCTCTTTTATCCAGCCTGTGGGCTTTGAGATGCTCCTGTGTTCATTTTTTGGCTTTCCACTGGAGCACAAATGCACGGAGAGCACATTCCATCGCCGGTGAGCATTGAAATAGCTTTGATCAAACTATTGTTGGCACACAGGTGAAAGTGTGTGTGTGTGTGGGCCTGTCCCCTTTTACCAGCTTACTTTCTTATCATGTATAAATGCATGCAATACAGGTGAATGTGTGCTTTGTGTGTTTGCAAGTGAGTCAGTGCCTGCGGGCATCTGTGCATATGAGGGGATATTTGTGCGTGTATACCTGTTCTCACAGCTAGTACCGTATGCATGTATGTGACTGTACACAAGCCTGTGTGTGTGAGTGTGTGTCTGTGCATGTGCTGTGTGAGAAAAGTCAACATCATCTTTCAAGTCTGTTTGACTCTGTTCTGCGTTCTCACTCCCTCTGATCTACGGACTCTTCCTGTATATCTAGCAAGGCTGCCGGCCGTGAGAGTAAATGCCAGGCTCCCATTCCCTATGCCCTTTAACAAAGCCCCGTTGGGGCTGTAGTGTAGAGAGCTGTGACACATAATGTATCAGTGATCTTCACACATCGCTGTCGTATCCACTGACCATATCATTTTATTATTTATTTATGGAAATTATTCTAAGCCAACAAAAATGTATTCCAACAATGCCCAAGAAACAAGGCCCCCTTTTCTTTGTGTCTTAATATTTCATTGTGTATATTTGCTCTCAAAATGTCGGCATACTTGGGGTTTAAAGAGGTAGAATGGGAGGTAGAGGTTTCAGCTTTTAGGCTCATCTCATGTGTACCAGCCTCCAGTTCGGATTTGGGAGTCAGACACCAGCTCCTATTTAAAGCTAGAAGTCTAGGCTTCTGTCGGCCCCGTGATGCACTGAGCACCTACTTTTTTCTCTCTCTAGTTATCCATGCGTTCATACACTGCTGTTGTATCACATGTTCTTATCTGTGGGTCCATCATGCTATCCTCCTTCACCTTGCCTCCACCGTCTTCTCTGGAGTGGAGCCCTGGCCAGGAGCTATATGCTGTACGTCTCAGCTTTTGGTTTTGGCCCCAACAACCTACCCAGTGTCCATTTCTTATAGTCAGACATTCCTCCCTGATTCTACAATACTCCAGCCTCCTTATGACCCCTCTTATATTCATACATTATCACATCCAACTCTCCTGTAATAGAACTACTATTGTGCCAACAGCTTTATGCCCCAGTGCTCTTGTGTATCCCTATAACAGTAACTTTTTGAGCACTCTATAAACCCATTAGGCATGTCTACAGTTAATAAGTTGAGTGCCAACTCTATTCATTTTTTTTATTCATTATCAATGTCTGATTCATTTTTTTTATTCATTATCAATGTCTGATTTAACGTGCATCAAGTATATCTTGTACTCTTGTTTACTTCATATTTAGATACTGCATGCACACTCACTGGCGCCTTTATTAGATACACCTTGCTAGTAAAAGGTTGGACCCCCTTTTGCCTTCAGAACTGCCTTAATTATTTGTGTCATACTTTCAACAAGGTGTTGGAAACATTCCTTATTGGTTTTGGTCCATATTGACATGATAGCTGTTGGATTGAGATCTGGTGACTGTGGAGGCCATTGGAGTACAGTGAATTAATTGTCATGTTCAAGAAACCAGTTTGAGATGATATGAGCTTTGTCACATGGTGCATTGTCCTGCTGGAAGTCTGCCCATTCTCCTCTGACATCTCACATCATTTTCGTCCACTGGATATTTTCTCTTTTTCGGACCATTCTCTGTAAACCCTAGAGATGCTTGAGCGTGAAAATCCCAGTAGATCAGAAGTTTCTGAAATACTCAGACCAGCCCGTCCGGCAGCAACAACCATACCACATTCAAAGTCACTTAAATCCCCTTTCTTCCTCATTCTGATGGTCGGTTCGAACTTCAGCAAGTTTTCTTGATCACCTCTAACTGAATAAATGCACTGCAATTGCAGCCATGTGACTGGCTGATTAACTATTTGTGTTAGCAAGCAACTGAACAGGTGTACCTAATAAAGTGGCAAGTGAATATGTATGCATGTATATTATTCAGATTTATGTATAACAGATGTATGTATTTCCCCTTGCTGCTCTTCTTTTTTCTTTTCTCTCACTTTTTCTGTCACTACCAGCATCAGTCACATGGGTCCCTCCATATGAGCTGGGTTCTGCTCGAGGTTTCTTTTTGTTAAAAGGGAGTTTTTCTTGAATTACATTATAAGCTAAGTCTGTTAAAATGTTGCTATATACCTAAACAACAAATGAACACTGGATTTGATAAAATGAGTTGTACAAAATAATTAACTTTTGTGTTAAATTAATGTTCATGTACACAATCATTCTACATTTACTGACTGTTGTTTCTTTAGCAACAATACATACATGCCAAACATCAATAATGTCTCTATGTGTTGGTTTATACATTTCCTATCGTGAACATGTAATTAACTAGTTGCTAGCTGCTTAGCATCAGCTGTTTCAGTCACAAGCATCTACTCATTTACCATCATGTGCCAGCTGATTAGCTGATTAGTCAAAACCAGTCCCATTCAAACAGCAGTGTAAAGGACAGCAGCATGTTGTGGTGCTCTTGTGGTGCTGAAAGACCACAATGAACGTAAAAATAAATCAAAACATCCTCACAAATGAGGCATCTTGACTCCGTCCCAGTCAGTGTTGTCCCACCACAACAGGTGCTTTCTCTCAGCTGGTTCCTCTTGTTGCATCACCAGTGACTGAAGTAATAAGTGCAGCTCTCTCCCGTCTGGGCTGACTCTGCAAATTGATATTGTTTTTTTTTTCTTTTAAATAGTTTGTTTTCAGTAGACTCACCTAAATTGGTGGGTGAAAACTCTTTTAGGCCTTTAAGAAATAACTTCAGAGAAATTCCACAAAGATACAAAACAACTTCTACTTTGATTTCCTCTAAATATTAGAATAAGACATGACCTGCAGTTATTCCATCACATTTTGCTTTTCTCATTCTGTTTCTCTGTTGTTCATCTTTCACAGAGCCCCATTTTTTCTTTGTTGCTGGCCTTGATCAGGTTTCCATTCATTTGACTGCCTCTATATCCTGAAACTCACAATGCTGGCGTGCCAGAGACTCCACTTCACTCAGCCAATGTCATGCTCAACCTAAAACTATTGTTGTATATTTTTTTAGGTCTGAGAAGCAGAATACCATACAAACTGTTTTCTCCAGTAATGCACTGTGCCTATATTTGAAGTCAGACACCTAAAAATGCATACAAACAACTTACACAATTCATTCCCTTTTTATGTTGCCTCTCTCAATCCTCTTCTCTTTCTCTCACACACACAGTTTTCCAATGTCCCGGTGTCCTTCAGACAGCAGTGTAACCTGCTCCCCTCCCCTGGGCCCGGCCCAGTGAGCCAAAGACAGTAACAGAGCACCATGAAATGACAGTGTAACTATCTCCAGTGCTGGGCCACAGTCAGACACTGCGCTTAATCATACAGCAGCAAAGTTACTGACAATGAACCTGACCTGAGTGGACTGCTATTACGTAGTGTTCTCCCTTAGCTTGGAAGCCAGACCAGCTTCCCCAGCTGCAATTGTTGTATGGTGTAAAGCTGGTCTGGAGTTGCTCTGTTGGGAACAGATTATGCATTGTCAAAGATCTGCCAGGCCAGGCTGGCTCTGATTGATTATAGGACTATGCTATTGCATGAATGGGTATTTTGTTTTTCTCTATCAGTTGAAAACTTATATAGACTTATATTCTATTAAGAATTGAGTCTGGCTCTGACAGTGTCTCAAATATGTCCCTCTCTTTCAGTGCAGGTTACGCACTATTGAAATGACAGATAGATGGATGAAAACACAACACTGTGTCTACAGTCACAACTACCTTAAATACCTTAAAATGCAGCAATGAAAACAAGCAACAAGAGAATGAGTGTCCTTCAAACTGTGGTCCTTTGTGTTATTGTATTGTATTGTTATTGTATTTCACACAGCTACCAACACCAATGCTGTGGAAATATTCTCTTTCAAGTAAAATTCACCTATGTAAAAGTACACAGATGTGCTCAAGGCACCAGTTTTTCAATAATTTAATTAAATCACACTGTAAACACTAAAGTGATGGTGGCAAGGAAAAACTCCCTTTTAAAAGGAAGAAACCTTTGTCAGGACTCAGCTCATATGGAGGGACCCATCTGCTTGAGGTCAGCTGAGTAGAGTATCTAGTCGTTAATGGAAATTAATTGCACCAGTTTCTGGTCAAGCAAGTTTCTGATGGGTTTCACCCACAGAGTTCCCTATTTAAACCTCAACTTCCCACCAGTCCTTTAGAACTGAAGAAGCTCCTCAGATGAGCGGAGAAACGTCTTCTCAGAACTCAACAAGTTTGTGGATTATCCCTTGCTTTGTTATATGTGTCAAACCCTATTCAATCAGAGCTATCAGTGAACAAATCTCTGTTAGTGGCACATCCTACCTTTGAGAAGAGGTGCATGACATCATCAGATACAAACCTTTTCTTGAAAAGCACTCTAAAAGCTTCCAAGAAAGTTTAACAATGTTGAGAGCATTAACTGATATGTACTGTATTGATCTATTAACTGACACACACGTCCATGTCCAAAGTCTTCAAGGTTTTCAAACTGCATTTATCTGAAAGTTATAACTGACTCACTATGAAGGCCCACGTGGAATTAACTAAATAAAGGTAAAAACTGCAATTATGTACGGAAACTCTCCCGGTCTTTGGAAGACTATCTGCTTTTTCCACTGTTTATGGCACTGAGTGTTCCTTAACATGGGACCACTGTTGTGTCTTTTGCCTTTGCCAGTACAACATATATATTCTTGTGCAGATGCCTGTCTTGAAAAATATTAAAGGATTGAATAAATAGTTTACACAGTGTCCAAACATAATATATTCATCATCAGCCTAATTAATGCCGCTGACAAATCCTGTGGTGTTTAATTCTAAACAAAACTTATGTCTACATCCAGAGTTGTGAACTGAATGCATCATCTCCCTCATAAATCATTTAGAAGTCGGATTTCTTTAATGCCGTTTTAATCTTGTATCATATACGCTTTCTCAATAGCATAGGAAGGCATTTACTGCCATCTCTAATGCTCAGCTGGTTCAGTGGTACAGTGTGAAACCACTGTCAGGGATGTGTGTTGCACCACCCCATGTCCCAGCACAAGATCAACTATACAGGGACAGACTCAGCAAAACAGCTCCACAGTGTTAGTACAGGTCAAAAACTCTGCAGGACATTCACAATTAGACGGCTCCTTATCTACTTGCATTTATGCAGTTTGTACAAAAACATACAGAAACAGTACACTGCAACATTTATCAACTGACACACTGTATGCTTTTAGCTAATTTGGTTGTCCTCCAGTCACTTAATGACTCTGGATTGTATTGTATTTCCTATTGAATCTTATTGTACATGGTTGAGCATGTACCGCACGAGGAAAGAGGATGATGCTGTTACTCACCTCTTCATGTCCAGATTCTCTTTTTTTTTTTTTTTAAATTTGCGCAGAACATGCAGAAAATTCTTGGTTTACCGTCTTGGGAATAATATTCAGAACGAAGGCTAAGATTGTGACATACTGCCCACGTTGTTGTGGTAAAACAATAGGAAATAGGGCTAAAGGAAAAATCCACATTAAAGTTTGAATAAATGTATATTTGGCTAAATCTTTGGTTGATTAGACATTTTGTTATATATTTTAAATTTTTACCCACATTTTCCCCCACACCCCCACACATTTAAATGTCTTTAAATACACATTAATATGAATCCAACATATTTTCATTCAGCAATACAGGAGCTGTCTCAACAGCGCAGTTTCACACATGTTCCTGTTCTCCAAGAAAACACACTTTTTGTTGTTTGTTGCTTTATCTCAGCTCTGGATGATTTTGGCAAACACAAATTGACGTCTGAATCCTTTTTAAAGAGATGGCCAAAATTATACCTTCCAAATCTCATTGAAAAGCTGACTAAAGCAGAGCTAACCAGCTTCTACTAGCTTCTCTAAGGCAAGAACCTGCTTATCCAGAAGGACTGACTGTATACTTGCCTTGAGCTGCAATTAAAAAACAGCATTTGCCTCTGACATTTTAAAAAGGATCAGGTTATGAGGACAGGTGACATTTGTACTCCAGCTAAGGATATTCAAAGGTGTGTTTTTTTTTTTTTTTTTTGTTTGTTTGTTTTTTGGGTGCAGTCACCAAATAAATAGTTTAACAGACATTTTTGGAAGATAAACACTTGAATTGAACCCACACTGTATGTATTTGTATTATCTCTACAAACACAAATAGATCAAAAAGCCCTTCTGAGGATTTCAGGTTGTGTTCTGGGCTCAGTTGAGGTTAGAAAGTGAACAAGCAGTAGAGTTAGACCCGCGCCTCAAAATTAGTGACAGTTGGTCACAAACACTGTGATCATGCGTCTTGGTTGAAGCATCAAAATGTAATACTCTGTGGCACGTCTGAGAACACGGCATAGAAGGAAACCGTAAATAATGAGAGAAAGATTGACAAAGGTGGCAGTGAAATATGCAAGGAACACGGCAGGATGACAGAGAGAGAAGCATGTCGATGGAGAACGTACAGGAGGAGGGGGAGACAGTCATGGAAAAATAAAAGGACGAGCGAGTTGAAAGATGGAAGAGAGGGGAAGCCGCTAATTCGTTGGCCAGGCAGGCAGCCGTGGAGGAAAGGATTTGGACTGAGCTCTGGTCCAGATCCCTGCCTGTTAGACTGACACAGCAACAACCCTGCCACCGGCCTAATCCTCCAAATCACCCCTCCACCACGGGAGTAGAGACGTGCAAGGATTGGAGGGGAGGATTGTAAAGGGAATCAAATGGACGGGTGAGGAAGGACAGGGAAGGAAATAAGAAAAGGAGGGAGGAAGAAGTGGGAAGAACGAAAGCGTGGACTGACAGATAATGTAGACTGAGGGGGGAAGCAAGGGGGGAGATGACTGAGGAATAGATGAGAGGGGAACGGAGAAGCTGGGGAAGCAAACAGGAAGAAAGGAAGGAAAAGAGAGGTAAGGGAAAACAACAGAGGGCAAAATTGGCTGAGAAGGATGGAGTGAAGACAGAAATGGGGAGAGCACAGAAACATGCAAGAGAGGGAGACTGAGGGAGCAAGGGGCGAGGGACACCGGTAGAGAATGAAAGAAAGAGAGAGGGGGTGTTGTGAGCTGGTGTTTCAGCTCCATCCAACAGTGGGTCTGGCTGCCGCTAATGAGTGTGGCTGCTCTCAGGAGTGTGTGTGTGTGTGTGTGTGTGTGTGTGTGTACAGAGAAACACAGAGTGTGTATTGATGCTGCGCTGGTGGGGAGGTAGTGAAGGGGGTGCTAGGGAAGCAGGGTGTTTGCCAGGCGCTGCCAAAGTATCCCACCAGCACCACCCTTTTTCTGCTTTACTGCCTCCCCTTTCATCCGTCTTCCTCCCTCCCTCCCTCGCTCATTAGTATGATTGAATACCTCCCCCCTCCCTCTTTCGTCTGCTATCTGCCAGGGTCAGTGAGCATGCAAAGCATATCTGCGGCCCCCTACAAAATGTGGCCCCCTACCCCCTTCTCGCGCTATCTTTCTCCCCACAAAACATGCACTGCCCCTGGGCTCTTCTTACAGCGAGGCTGGCGTCGCTCCCAACATCCAAAGAGCTGGAGGTTATGGCCTCAAGTAAACCCCCCTCCCCCCTGTCCTTTTACCAGCTCCTGAGGAAAGAACCAAGGACTCTTTTCAATATTTTCCTCACCCACCATGCTTCTTATTTTCTGCTTACTCCCTTCGAACCCTCCCTCCTTCCTCCCAAAGGCTCTCCGTCTGAAACCAGGTCCACCATTGATTGTTAAAGGGTGCAAGAGGGCAATCAATAAGGCCTTGCTGGTGTGCATGGAAACTATAGAGTCTATATGGAGACACGGGAGTGTCTAAATCAGTGGTGAGGCTTCAGGTGGTATGTGGTGAGCATTTATGTATTTAAGTTGACACAATAGAAGGGGAAAGGGAGGAGAGAATAGAGCTGTTATGTTGTAGACTAGTGTTCAGTATGACTTTACACACATCCAGTCACACACAGAGGCATGCTGCCCTACCCACCCCCTGATGAGGGCCCTCTTTAAAAATTCATTCAGTCAATAATGACCCTTCGCCCTCCCAGTCTCTCCTAGGAGCTAGCATAGCTGCTTCCTCCCACACCGCCTCTCTCTTCCCCTCTCTCTCTCCATCCCTCCCTCTTTCTGTACCACACATACGACACACACCCTCTCTCTGAATCCCAGGCACATACACACTCCTCCGTGTCCTCTTGGCCTTAAACTCAGAAAATCAGGAAACACATGGACAGCGCTGTAGCGGCGCTATTAGTTACGCCATTACAAATCGCTAAATGCCATTCTTTGTTCACACTACCTGCATGCCACAGTTACACATTAACTGTAGCAGCACTTTCTCCTTTGACAGATTTTGAAGTCGTTCTCATTCCAGCTACAGAAGTACAGTGTCACCTTGTGACTTTGCCAGTGGCTCAACAAATTAGCAATCCTGTCTGGTGGCGAGGCTAGCAGAGATAAGCGTCATGGTACATAGAGGATGAGACTTTGATCCAGTCAGCCATGTTGTCTGCTCTCCTCTGAGATGGTTCCCATTTATCTGATTACTCATACCGCTGGATGACGCATCTTGGACCAGAGAAAAACGTCGAATTATGTATTTTAGAAACATTGGAGAGGCCCCAAGACCTGGTTGAGAAGCAACAAATTGGATATAGTCAAAATCTGGGCTTAGAGCCAAGCAATTCCTTCCTAGCATAGCAATGTGTCTGTGAGTTATTTAGTGTTTGTGCCGCAGTCAAACTTCATTTGGTGGGTATGCAGCCCAGGACTAATTATCTCGATATCTCATTCAAATTTGCTGATAAAAATGGACTTTTAATTGAGTTAGCAAAGAATACGTTCTTCTATGCATATGTACTTGTATTCTGGGGGAAAAACAAACAAAAAAAAACAAAAAAACAAAAAACAAACAGATCCAAAAGGTGTATAAAGAAGCAGCTGGATTTGTGGAGTTGGAGCTTTGAAAAGATGTCACTCCACTCCACTCCAATTAGCCTCTCCGGTTCTAAGGGACTGGTGGGAAGTTGAGGGTAAAAGGGAATAGGGAACTCTGTGGGTAAAACCCATCAGAAAAAATTTGAACAAGGAAAAAAAGTCAATTTATGTTGGGTTATGAAGCTACTCGGATGAGTGGCGAAATATCTTCAAGAAAGTCCAGCATAACATGACTGGATGATTGAGAACGTTCACAGACAAATATCTTTGTGTACTTTTATGTCACTATTTCAAGAAGTAATGTAATTTTGATAAATATTACTTTACTTTCTAAAACTGTATTTTAATGTATATTTATTTTTACATTTTAAAGCCTATAAAATGCATGTTTACCCCTGAGTTGCATCTGTTTCAAAGTAATAACTAACCATTGCATATTTTTTCATCATTTAAAACACCGTCCCCAGTCCCTTCACACAAAGCCTTCTAATGGTACGGCACCGACACTGAGCCAAAACGCATAGGGAATTGCTGTCTTAAAACAGTGTGATCACCTTTGACTCCACCTGTGTCCGTTCCCATTACCACCCATTACTGCCCATTACCACCATTCACGGTTCCAAGAGGAGGTCCCTGGTGGCACTTCGCTCCCAATGCGCTCAGGGGGCACCGCGTCTCATCTCTGTCCCTCCCTCCCTTCATTCATCCATCATGAGCAGGCTGCTAAATGGAGCGGTGCGCCTCGCTTCTGACCCCTTTCAATGAGCCATGGGGTCTTCCGGGGGTGCAACGCTCCCGTGGTCTCAAACAGGGTGCAATTTGGATCAACCCACTCAGATAGGTAATGTCCTAGAGCATTCAGGGTGCATTAAGTCTCTGGACATACCCCCCTTCCTTCTCACTAAATCTGCTTCCTCGCTTTGGTTACACATGACACAATGTTCCAGTTATCTGTATAAAAACAGCAAGAACAAAGTGTAATGCAGTCAATGTCCTAAACTTTTATATCGAAACTGAACATCCGGGAAAATCATTTCATTTCAGTACAGTCACACCTGATCTGTAGGATGTGAAATCATGTATGAGAGAGTGATTAGTCCTCATTTGCAAAAATACCCATCGTACAGATGTGCTTCAGAGTTAATGTCGAATTTACATTTTCTGCACTGGGGATAAATTTGTCATTTAATTATATAACAGACAAATTCGGGTCCTTTTTTTCTTGCAAGAATGAAAGGAAAGGTTTACAGGGCAGCATTGTTGTATGGCTTAGAGACAGTGGCTTTGAGGAGAAGACAGGAGGAAGAGCTGGAGGCAGCAGAGCTGAAGATGGTGAGGTTTTCTCTGGGTCTGACCAGGATGGATAGGATCAGGAATGAGTACATTAGAGGGACAGCTCATGGGAGATGTTTTGGAGATAAAGTTAGAGAGTCCAGGTTGAGATGCTGAGGTTGGAGGTGCCAAACAGGTCTAGAAAAGGAGACCAAAGAGGAGGTTTAAATAGTGAAGGAGGACATGAAGGTTGTCGGTGTGAGAGAAAAGGATGCAGAAGATTGGCCCGAGATGGAAGAAAATAATTGTCGTGTCAACCTCTGAAGGGAACAGAGAAAAGGAAAATAAGAAGGAGTTTATTTTTTTCGATACTCATTAAACCTAGTTTTGAAATTTCTGTTCACCTTGATGTCACCCATGCTGACTTTTAGACATTCATCTATTTGTCAACAGACAGCAAAATCCTTCACCCTATTGTTCCATTATCTCTGAAACATCCTTGCATCTCCGCCTACCCTCCCTTAAATACTTCCCTCATCCCATCTACCACCTGCCTATCAACAAGTCTTCCCTCCTCTTTCTCCCTTTTTCCTGTCCTGCATCCATCCACTTGTCTTCCTCCATCCATCAGCGCATTTCATCCTCCCACCCTGCCTCTGGCACTTCCACACTGCCCTGTCCATTATTTCACCCAGCTCTTCCTCTTTCCCTTAGTCTGTTCAACCTCCATTCATCTATGCCTTCCTCCTCCCATTCCTCATTTTTACTCATCCATCCTTTCCTCTTGTCAATTTCTTTCTTGGCATCCTGAGAGGTTATTTCTGTCCAGAAGCAGCATGACAGTCAGACGCTCACTCTGAGATCTTAGGCGCGTTTGATGTGTACCATGCCCGACTACAACTGCCCCTCCAAGCCAGCGTTCAGTACTCACGTGATCTTATTGTGTGTATACATTAAAATACTAACTATACAACAGACTGCTACTTCACTTCAGTGGATTGTGTTTCGGACGTACATACAAGGATACCTGACACATTCTTGCACGTGTGAAAAGATTTTTTCTGCAGTTGTTGGTTCTGTGAAGCATCTTGAGACAATTTGGATTGCCATTAATGCTATATACACCAGTCAAAAATCTGGACTCACCACCTCAATGAGTTGAATGAGGAGGTGTGTCCAAACTTGTGACTGGTAGTGTAAATAAACTGAACTGAATTAAATGCTGAGGATCTGCCTGCATATGCAGATTTCACACAAGACAGGGGAGCAGAGAAAAAACACGGACGTGTCACCCAAGTACACATAATCTGGCTGCACGAGCGCAGATCGACGTATAGTATGTGCTGCACGTGGATACGCTACATAAAGCTACATAGATGTTGGGCTGGTGTTGGTTTGAGTTAATTGTCCTTAGTGGAAAGATTCAGGGAAGCGTTAATTTGGAACCTCCTGACACAGTAAAGTGCGGGACCAAAATGAAAAAGCTGAAAAGCCTTTATTCAGTGTTGGAGCTCCATTGTGAGTGTGTACACACAGGGATGTAGAAATGTGAAGTCTTCAGTTCAGATAATAAAAATGGAATAGAATTGTATTTTCATACAGTGATTGAGTGCAATTATTTTTTATTTATGTAGCATCATAAGCCATTTGTCTTAATATGTTTGAAAGATCCCAGAGGACCCCCGGAGCAGGGACTTAAGCTCCCAATGTCCCGTCCCATCATTTGGGTCATCACCCTTTGATGTCCCTTACCATCAGAATCTGTAGATGGTCAGAAAATACCTCTAAATTTCTAGTACCTCTAAACTGCTCACCAACCATATCTGCTGAGAGGCTGTATCAAATCGTCAAGCGGATGGATAAATTGTTATACATAAAGAAATAGTTTCAGCGTGACACTCCACCTGAAATGACAGCGTCTTTTTGACGTTTCTATCGATTTAAACGTAAAACAAGCACTATGCAGCGTATCTGTGTATAGTCAGCTTTGGATGTCTCACTCTGAGAAAGACGGTGTAAACTGTAAAAATGTTAAACTATTCCATTAATGCTCTCATGAAGGGACTTCGAAGCTGGAACTTATGATTCCTTCATATTAATATATTTATTATTATATTATTGTTATTTATTTAAAAAAAAAATGTTTGAATCAATGGTTGCACCACTGACTGATCTACCACATTGAAATTTTGTCTGACACTGAGTTATAGATTACCGGATTTGTGACAACCATCTGAAAATCATACTGGCAAATATTGACAAGTCACACAAACGTATGTACTAACTGAGAGATAAAACAGCTGCGCCGTCATAGAGCGGGGTTTAGTTAAAATGATTCCCTCAGAAGAACAATCACACCCACCCAAACACAATTATTTGACAAGCGCACAATCAACCCATTTTAGATGCAGCACCTGGATTCTTCTCCAAATCCCTTGATGCATGGAGCAGTGAAGGAGCAAAACAAAGAGTCGGCATCATCAGCCTGCAATTGAATCCTCCATTGTAATCCCCTGGTTTTTAATCAAGGAATATAATTACTGCCTATAATATAACATTAGTACTCGTACCCTAAATTATGATTGCGCGGAGAAACTGTGATTATTTCTGAATCTAACCCTTTCTGTGCCAGGATCATTATGGCTATATGGCTCTCAGCAACGGCATGACATCAGCCCTCAAGTCAGGTCATTTTGTACCTTTTTCCACGGGTATCCAAGACAAATGCACCTCTGCAGCACCTCACAGAGTGAGAATAGCGTCAGATGAATGTAGCAATCAGTGCTCGGTGGGTACGAAAGAGTCATAGAGGCTGATTGCACGGTGGGAGCCACAGAGCAGTGCTCCTCAGACTCTCTCCATGCTCGGAATAACAAGCTCCATCGCCCACAGTGTGAAACAACAGACTGCTAATTGGAATCAGCACGCCTCTCCCTGAGCTTATTCTAATATCTGTCGACTGCTTGGCTCGTGTTATAGGTAAGGTATGGGGGTGTGCTGCTGCAGCTGTTGTCCATGTGCGATGCAGATCTCTTCAGTGGTGCATTTATTCTGTTGTGCTGGAATGCAGCTCATACAAAATAGCAAGGGGAGGCTACGCTACCAGTTGTGCGACACGATGAATCTGACCTCAGCATGCGTCGTCACACACCACTGCCACTGTCCACATGGGGCTTACTGTATACTTTGCTCTATGGATAAAAATGCAAGAGAGGGAAGTTCAGCATTTTCTGATTTATTTTTAATTAAATGCTAAAACTGCTGTTGATAAAGTACAAATCAAGCCTGACCAACCGTATCAACCATGGTCAAATAAACACACTATCTGGCCCTGGGGCTCCTCGTGACCCCTGTTCTTCCACAGCAGATACACATTCACTA
This sequence comes from Mugil cephalus, assembly GCF_022458985.1. Classification (NCBI taxonomy): domain Eukaryota; kingdom Metazoa; phylum Chordata; class Actinopteri; order Mugiliformes; family Mugilidae; genus Mugil; species Mugil cephalus. Next base: position 2,592,269 of record NC_061786.1, on the reverse strand, counting down.
CATTTTGCACCCAAGACCCAAACCAAAAATACAAATACCATTTACTACATGTCCCGTTAAATTAGATTGATAATTTGATGGCACACAAATGCATTTAAATAGATAATAATAATACATAAATAATAAAGTTATTAATTTCAGAAAATTCCCAAGAAAGGTCTCAAAAATGGTTGGTTGACCATATCTTTTAATTCAATGTTTCTGTTATTTCTATTTATTAGTAAATAATCCCAAATCCACTTTAGTCTAATTACCACACTGTGGACATGGCTTTTGGAACTCTAGAGGTCTGGGGCCATAGGTCATGAGATATCCTGGAAAGCCTACTAGAAACCCTTTAATTACACACAGCTATATTTTTATTATTTATGAAAAGCAAAATTATTTATCACTTTTTTTGTTATGATTAAAAAAGTTAGGAAAAAAAGTTGTAGAAATTACACTATGACTAAGGGATACTCCACAGCGTCATGAATTCTTACATCAAATGTCACGTCAAATGTCACTCATAAACAAGAGAAAATATTGCATTTTTGGAGAATATTTTTAGCTGCCAGTGACTATACCTGTAGTTTACTGGAGCTCAGGACATCGGCTATTCAAATAGAGCTCTGTGAGAGGAATATGACACTACGGAGGAATACTACGGTTCTTATATAATATTCAATATGCATATGTCTACTCAACAGATTCATTTTTTTAAAATGTATGAAACATTAAGGAATGATTGCATTTATCACTGGGCTATGACAGGATATGAGATTGTTTCTAACCCATGAAATGTGGAGGTCCTCATGCAGCATCCACCTCCACACCATAAATAGAGGGCAAAATACTTTCTGCACTGGCAGAGGAAGTTGGCACGTAACAGTGTACTAGACGTGTCCTAATTCCAAGGGAAACTGGGCTGACCATACCATAATAATATTTCTTGATTATTTCAGAATGACAGTTAGCCTAGGGGTGAAGGAAATTGAGCATGACCTTTAGCATATATCTGTCAACGTGTCCTCTGCTCCAGGACTCTACCTCTCCCTGGTTCTGGAATGACCTCCTAAAAGAAGACCTACATTGTTCGTCAGTGTACTCCAGTTCATTTTTAACATGGAGCAGAGGTAAACATTTGATAGATATGCAACTCCAAGCCTACGCTCGATGTGCATATTCAATGTGGCAGCTTCAAGAACACACTGTTCCTGCACCACAAACACAAAGACTGATGTATTCACTCTTAGCTCATGCATTCAGCCCACTATCTACAGTACACACTAGCCTGCTACTCACAGTCACATTCTTGTGCAAGGTTTGAAGGTGTGGAGATGTTCTTGTATATATGTGCTTGCTGCAACCTATTCAAAACACACAATGTCATTCTGTATAGTGAGTGCAGAATCTGCAGAGGAGCAACTAAACCTAAGCATAATAGGATGTTTCCTATATGTTGGACCTGTGATTCTGATATTTTATACACAATCCCTCTAGTAGCAATAATTGAGACACATACAGTGACCTTGCTAAAGCACAACTCGATTCCATAATAATTCCAGCCCCTTTTTTCTTCATATTCGTGTTCCAAAATATACACTACATTGGCAAAAGTATTTACTGACCTATCCAAATAACCGATTTCAGGTGTTCCAATCACTTTCATGGCCACAGCTGTATAAAATCAATCACCTAGACATGCAGACTGCTGCTGCAAACATTTGTGAGAGAACGGGTCGCTCTCAGGAGCTCAGTGAATTCCAGCGTGGTGCTGTGATAGGAGTACAACTGCACGGCGAGTCCAGTCGTGAAATTAAATATAAAAGTAAATAAATATTCCACAGTCAACTGTCAGTGCAAATATAATATAATAACATAGTGGAAGTGATTGGGAACCATGTAAAGTAATGGAGCAGTGTCAGTGGATGCTGAGGTGCACAGAGAGGTCACCAACTTTCTGCAGAACCAGTGGCTACATACCTCTGGACTTCATGTGGAATTCAGATTAGCTGTGGTGCAGCTGCATCCAAGCCATTCAAGACATCACCAGGTGCAATACAAAGCGTGGGATGCAGTGGTGGAAAGCGCGCCACCACTGGACTCTACAGCATTGGAGATGTTGTCAGGAGATCTGTACTTGTCTGACTGCATCGTGCCAAGTGTGAAGTTTGGGGATTATGGTGTGGGGTTATTTGTCAGGAGACTTTTCCTGAGTCATCACAGCAGGGGGTGCGCCTGACATTGGACATTCCAACAACATATGGAAAAAAACAACAACAAAAAAATAAATAAATAACACACATATCTGTATTATACAAACAACACCACAGCCACGAGATCAATTTTCCACCATACAATCATGCGACTGCTGTATCATCTGTAGGTGGTGGTGGATAAATAATATGAGGCTTAATTGAGAAACAAAAGAGTTGGGTAACAGCGTTATTTGAAATATCATATCACCAAAGATTTCATTGGCTGGCCAACGGGGAAGGATATGTGAGATAGAGCACGTCTTGTTCATATCACCGTCTTGGAAGATAAATCACCTGATTTAAAAATGGTAGGCGTAACCACTATCATCCATATCTCAATATCTTAACAAGGGTTATCAAGTGGTGCAGTGAGAGTGATGGTAGGGATGGGGGTGGTGTGCCACTTGTGTGTAGGTGTGGTGGTTTCATATGTGTATTTATTAGCGCTGTGCATGTCCTGTTTGTTTTTGGATCTTGTGTATTTGAATGTGTGTATGTGTGTGTGTGTAACCGTACTCCAGCTGCCAGTGCACAGGATGAAAGCAGCGATTCGTGCGTATATGTGTGACAGAGTGGGGCCGTACCCCACACCTCTCCACCTTTACAAGCTATTACAATCCTATTGATTCCTCATTAAAGCCCCTGGCTTAAAATACAACCTGATGTTGGCGTTGAGGGAGAGGCCGTACATGTGTCATCCACCTGAGGAGCTGAGACATGAACTCTGCACGTGTTGAGTCGCACACCTACACGGCTAAAAATATAAAAACCACACACCTGGCTTAGGAATGCGCACACAGAGGATGCATATTCACAACCACTGGCACACATGCAGAGTCTACCCTTTGTGTTACTGAGCGAATGCATCCCTCCTTGTTTTTTTTGTTTTTTTTTTTCCATCTCCCACCCCACCCTCACCCCTTTTTAATTAAAGCATGCAGTAAGTGTGAAATTAACTCTCTCCTACACCAGGCCTGACAGCTCTGAGTGGGAGGAGGGAGAATCAGACGCCTTTGTCTCTGCACATAATTAGATAGAGGGAGAGAAAGAGATGGGAAGAGGGAGAAAGAAAGAGGGCCGGTCGGTCCACCACAATGAGAAAACAGCAGCGAGACAGAAGAGATAAAAAAGCAAGTGGCTGGAGAGAGGGATGAAGGGAGGATTTAAGAGATGTCAGGGAAGGTTGGAGATGGGGATGGATGAGAAAGAAAGACAGAACGAAAGAAAGAGTACGTGTTTTGGTATGTGGTGCGCTACTTTAGCCATTACCACCTGTAATTAAAAAAAAAGACATTGTGCTGCTGCACTGCCTTGTTCTGCAGCGAGAGTGAGAAGCCACGCAGAAGAACAGAGAGGAAGAAGGAAGAGGTAGCAGAGTAGCACCAGGCTTGATAGATGGTACAATTTGGAAAAGGAGAGAGGCAGGGAGTCTTATGAGTTTAAGAATTGATGAAGACAAAATGGGCCCGAGTAGCAGGGGTAATAACTTGTGGGGCTTCATGCTGCTCCTTATGGGCCGTGTCCCCGGCTCAGCCCACCTCTGATAGACGGTTTCCCCACCTTTCTCCATCCTGCTGCACCTCCCCTCCGCAGCTGAAATGAGAAAAGGGAGGAGCATCATGCTAGTTTAAAGGGAGAGATGACTGGGCGCGAGTGTGGTGGGAAGGTAATCAGCTGCAGCATCGGTCCCCCCCCCCCCCCCCCCCCCCCCCCCCCCCCCCCCTTTCCCGATTTGTCTTCATGATTGGAGCTTAAACTTGGACGCTGTTACCTCAGAGCTTCTTGATTTGGAGTCCTCTACTTCCAGCATGGGGGTTAAATTAGGTGCTGAGGCACAGACATGTACAATGAACATAGAAAGAGTGGATTTGCTTAATTAAAAAATGAAAAAGAAAGATAACTAATGGATAACTAAGATAGCTTAAAACACTGTGTAATTAGCAGCTGAAATATTACTATTCTAACCTCAAGTGGATTAGCTTTTCTTCGTGTTGCAGTGATGTAAGAGCTTCAACAAGTCCTCCAACATAAATAACTGTGTAGATTCTTGGTCCTTCCCCTCCATTAAGACCTGTATCAGTGAGCTACAGATGTTGAGCTGAAAATTAACCAATCATCACAATGCTACGGTAAAGGTTTGGTTTAGGTCTAAGCATTGACCTGGTTTAAATATGTACTTATATATAATGATTACAATAATGACGTACCTTAGCACAATAAAACAGGAAAGGAAGAACAGTCTCCAGGAATGTTCTGTTCTCCTCCCTATTGGAGTTGGGATTTATAGCTTTTTGAAGGAGATGCATCTTGTGATTTCGTTCCTTTCAAAGAGCCATAGGCAGATACTTTATTTGTCACATGAGAAATTCCGTTAACACTTCTGTGCTGACCAGGAATCGAAGGAGCTTTTATGTGCACAGCAAAATAAAAACACAAAAAGGAACAGCTCTCAGCTGCGACCCGGTTCCCATCATTCGTTGTAAAGAGCCGGTCAGTATTTTTGTCGCAACGTTACGACATATGCTTTACAGCATCTCCTTTCTTTTCTCCGTCGTAGCTACTGTGGCCACTAAAGAGTGCAGTTAATTGAGCATGTGTTTGTGCTGCATCTTTTTCTATGCTGTGTGGAGGAGAAAAAGAAACATGAACAGGTCAAGGCTCTAGCAACAACTGTAGTTTATAGAACAAATTTATTAGACCGTTGCGTTGTATGGCCTTCATCAGGGCACGCCATAAGGAGAGAGAAAGGGATATTTTTTCCCTCCACATTCAATCACAGCGTTTGGTTTACTGTCAGCGGCGGTCACTTTTGTAGACTGTCCACGTGTTTCTGAATATATAGTGCCTTTCAATTTGGTTTGAAATCACACAGATCAAGAGACTCATATTATGACAATTTTTTGTTTTGTTTTGTTTTTTTTTAAACACACACTATGCAGTGAAGTCGAACTGGGTTCTGTTAAAAAAAAAAAAAAAATCACTGGTTCCTTTTCCACAATCAAGACATATCTGCCCAACACAATGAGGAATCAGGAACATCTAAATGCACGGGCCATGCTCTGGACACTTTTACATACAGAACCTCTTCAGATATCTTGCTTGCCCTACTTTGAAGGATTTACATGGACGTTTGTTTGGCCCGTGCCCACTTAAAATGACACACACACACACACACACACACAGAGGAATCACAATCAAATCAAATAATATTTGGATGAATTTTGAATAAATGCTGATGAAACTACTTGACACACTGAACGACAGCCACTTCAGAAATATTCCATGTTCCACTGATGTCAGACACAGTACTGTTAAGCTGTTACATGTGTTATTGTGACATTTTATCTTTTCAGTTAAATCACACTTTGTTTTCTTCTGGGACAGTCACAAGTTAAACAGATTTCCTCGCCTATGTGTACATTCACTCTCTGTATATTACCAACATTTCACGGAATAGCCAGTCAAGAAAGAGCATCTCAGCAGCGTCACAATGTCCCTCTGCGTGACTTATAAAGCCAGAACAAGGAGGAGGCAGTCATATTCACTAATGAATTCTCCTTTAAAATTGGAGGGCGATACTGCAGAGAGCTGATGCAGTCAGTTGTAGTTCAGTTTCCAGCTCAATCCCAAACAAAAGGATCACATAAATGACACAGAAATTTCATTTAAATGTTTATAATGTAACACTTGACTGTTGGAGACCCACTACGACATGCAACAAGCACAATATTTAACCCTGACTCTCTCTCTATTGCTGTTGTTACCTGATCACCATATTGAATCCAAATGACTAGTTTTATGTGCACATAAGCTAGGAGTTGTGGTTGTGCCGGTTAAAAGTTTGAAAGTCACTCGATATTAACACCAAAGCTGCAGTGTGTGCATGGTGAGCCACTAAGATACCAAGCTGCTGATGGTGTTGATGAGTACAATGTAATTACTAATAAAATGATTTTGGAAACAACTTCTGTTTTTATCCAGTTTGTATGAAACTGGTAAAAACTGTTCACTGTAGACACTTCAGTAGCTGAGAAAAAATAGTAAAAGTACATTTTTGCACCACTCCAACAGAGTAGCACCCGCACATCAGCTACATAGGATCCTTGTGACCATATATTAGAAAAAGATTATCTTGATGCCTGTCGTTCAGATGTAGCTAATGGGAGCGGATCTATGTCCCCAACCCTAACCCTTTTTTAAAAAAAGGGTCCTATGTGACTGGGGAACATAGGAACCGGGGAACATAGGGATGATCCCTAGCTAATCCAGAGAGCAAGATCTACTAAGATGGAGGTGGAGTTAGAGAAACAAACATCACAATATAATTATAAGACACAGTGCAGTGACAGACTGCCAAACACAAGAGGACCACACAAAGGAATAGTCATCGGAGACCATGGTAAGCGTATATTAAACAGGCAAATTATTTACTGGGTACATCTGATCTGTTTTGATATTTACCAAATGAAAAAGGATTGTGTTTCATGGGCTAACATTTAATTGCAAAATAAAGATGTGTGAATTCCTCCACGCTACAACAACAGCAGCCACGTGTGCACAATTACACATAAGACCAACCATTTGCATGTCCTTTTGAGAGGTGTTAAATATAGACACTGTCTATGAGCAAAATTTCTTTCAGGTTTGATAAACCTCTTCCGTGTAAACGCCCCATACTGCCTATTGATTGAGGCTAACGTGCTAACTGGATGCCAACGTGCTATTTTGCACCTTTGAAAGACACAACCCTTAGCGCATGCGCTGTTAGCAAATTAGTTTGTACGTTTTTTTGTGAGCGCAATGAGTTTACACACGTTTTTAAACACGCAAACCTTTAGTTGAACCTCACTTGTTCTGAGGCCTTTATTAAAGACACAACAGATGCTCGGACTCAGAGAGCCTGCACAGTTGTACACTACAGGCGTTTGATGTTGATGACATTGTACGTGCATTTCCAAACATGCAAACTCACACATTCACCTACACACAGTCTCAGCGCAGGACTTGGTTAAGGTGTTGTGACTGAAGCAGTGGTTTGTAAAGCATGCCCAAAAGATAGAGCATGGGTCCAGCAGTAACATGATTGTTGTAATCTAGACTGACGAGAGGCACACATTGTATTCACAAGCATACGGCCTCATAAAATATTTTGCCAGCTCAACTGTAAGTTAGGAGTGTGAAGGATAAAAGTGGGAGGATAGGGTGTCAGGTGGTGGCAGAGAGACAAACAGAGAGAGGGAGAAGATGTCAACTGTAATCCCGAGTGGATATCTCGCCCCTAAGGGCATCCTGCCCTGAGGCTAGAGGGGGAGAGAGAGAGAGAGACCCTCCCAACCAACAACCAACTGCTACTTGAAGCTTGCAGCTGAACAGACCTGAAGATTATGGAAACCTGCAAAGACCAGACAGCCTACACATAACAACTGTTTTCTCCACCGTGCACGGAGTCAATTCTAAATTGTACACTGAATGACAGGCAGACTGCGATTAGAGTCTCATTGCTAGGCAACCCCCCAGAATACCATAAATACTTGTGTACGTGCAACAAAACAGTAAAAGCTTCTCAAATGTTTTGTGTGATTTACAGGAAAATGGCAAAATTTTGCTTTAAAATGAATATTTAGCCACTTCCAACAGAGGATCTGATGCTCAGAATTTCTTAAATGTTGTTTTAAATTTATATGCGACATTTCGAAACCTCAGGTCTTGCCTCCAAATTCTGGCACCTCCTCATTTTTTATAAGCCACTTGATCCAAATGGAGAAACTGACAAGCTTATTATTGATATGATGTGAATGAAAGGAGGAAATGATCTCTGAAAGTGGCTTGGAAGGAGAGAGATGGTGCACTGTTTTGGACTTGGTGGGGCTGCAGAAGCATTGTGCACTATTTGGCTCTTTGTTGTGGTGCATAGAGGCAGGGAGCGTTGTAACGAGAAGGTGGAGCTGAAAATGAGAGTCCTGTAACAGAATATTTAGAGCACTAATCTTTTATGATAATAGAAAGATGATAACTCTGTTGCTGTCTGAGTGGATTTTGCCAACTCGGCAGTCTGGGCAGACTCAATATGCAGTGACATGCTCACATTCCAAGTCCAATTGTGTTAAAGGAAAACAGAGCGCTACGGGAGAAAGCTCAGGGGGGAAAAGCACAGCAGAGTACAGTACGGATGGATTTTTTTATTTTTTAGTTTTGGAGGGAGGGAGGTCCTTTTTGCCTTTAGAGAGAAAACAGGGAGTGACATGCAGCAAAGCTTGAGCGGATTAAGAGCCAAACCAGGAACACAACAGTTAAAGGCACTGAAAACCACGCAGGTTTGCACGCTAACCAGAAATTTTGATACATTTTCTTTAAACCTAAGCTAAACCATTAAAATGGGCCTGGATCAACTGATCTTTTGAGAATAAAAAAAGACCCAAACTCAAAAACATTAAACAACCGTACAATCACAGTAAACTGTTCCATTTGCTCATGCTGCGTTTGGATGTGTATTTGAATTATAACATCTTTCGTACATATACCGAACACCAACAATGCAGAAACATATTTTTTTCACGTACACTAAGCGGAAAATTCGGATGCCAGCTTGTGAACACTCCACTCGTTCCAACTGATAACCTTTCAATTAAATTAAAAGATACTGCAACTCCACCAGAAATGCTAGCCAACGCTACCAAAAGACACGGCTTAACTGAAGTGTGAGATGGTGCTCATTAGCGCGCAAGGTTGTTGAAGAAGACTTCACAAAAATAATAAGCAATATTTTTTCCCCTTTAATCCGTCATTCACATTTTAATTTCAAGTATTATTCTTCTAGGATATTTCATGAAAGTTTAGGGAAAAAAATTAAAGCGTTCCTTTTATATTGTGTTTTGGTTTTCATCAGGCCTAACCCTAACTTGTGGTATATTGGTAATAAGAACCACTGGAGAAAATAAACTATTAGATTAATTACCAGCACAGACTGCTTCCAGGACTCCAGACCAAGATTTATTGGTGGTTGGGGAGTGGCTCATTAGTAGTGATGGCGGACAACTAAGCTGGGATGACTGGTATGTATGTGTCTAAACTGCTGCTCTCTTCTTTGGTTTGGTTTGGTTGAGCTTAGGTTGGTTGAAATTTGATTTACTTTTTTCTACCGATTACTGAATAAATGATATTTGATACATGTGTAGACTCAGTCCTCCCATTCATTTAGATTGTGGAATATCACACATGATATCTGGTATTTCTGCACTAAAGAGTTTCCTCTCAAATGTCATAATGTCAAGACTTGGGCCTGTATTTATTTAATATGTTTGCTGTGGTTCCGTAGTTCATGTAAAGCTGTGATTGAAATATTAAACAACATTAAACAATATATATATATATAAGTTTCATTGGATAACGGAAAAATGCATAAAAATAAGTCTTTTAGTTAAACAGCAAATGAAAAATTGCTTATCAACACACAAACCATTCATAATCTTAATTAGGATGAAATAGAAGGCTCAGAGTGAAACCAAATGAAGAGTCAATTGGGAGCCATAAGAGCTGGCTCCTCTAAGGGAGCCGAGCCAAAGGAGCCGAGTCCTTGAAAAAAGTTGGACTTTCCATCTCTAAAGTGTAGCAAGAGATTCTGTTTTCAGATTCCAGGGAGTCTTGGGCTCCGGATCACAGCCATGGTCTCGTGGGAGTCGCTGTTTGTATGGAATTGCCTTCCATGATGACAATGATTTAATCTCCCAGTTTAACACGCTCTGCAGTGTGCTTCCAGAACTTGTCCATCTTGGTCGCACATGGTGGTTTTCAAATCAGATTTATAACTGACCAGAAATCAGATGCTACTCTGAATGCAGCTCTGAAGCCAGGTGCTGTGTGCTAAAACACTGTTTCAACAGCACCAATAGAAAATAATGCCATTTGTATACAATAGTCTTCAGAAATGTGACAACCTATTTCTATGGAAATCATTTTGAATGCATGTAATTACAAGTGTTTCAAGCTCTATGCCAAAACTTTTAATGAAACTTGTCTATGGTATTAACATTCTGGGCCTTTTATTTCAGCTTCTGTCAATGTTTACTAAGCAAAAGTCATAATGTGTGTTATGATGGAAACTGTAACAAAAGCTTGTAAATGATTTTAAGACGAAGAAAGGCAGAAATACACAATGAATTTTGACCAACTGTTCGATCCTTTCTAAATCAGCCACTTAAACTGTCGAAAGTGTGAAAGGAGAACTGTCAAAGTGTTGAGAGGAAAATCAACTGGTGACTTGGTTGCACACCCTGTCATTGATCCCACCGTCTGTCTGTCCAACCCCACAGCGCTCTCCATGTCATGTTTACAACGTCCCGGCTCTCGGCGTCAACATCCTCCCAGGCTTGCCAATAGCGCCCTGTCCAAGCCGTCCATCAAAACGCCTGCCTGACCCCGCCCCCTTTCCCCTCCATTAGCTGCACACAAACCCCTGGCGGCACCAAGGGACCAGACATCCCGCCTCTGCTCCTGGCTCCGGCTATCGATTGGTTCTTACGGTAATGGGCGTCTGTCTCCCTATTGTCTAATTGGCTAAGTGATGGGATTGATCCTCAGATTGTTCGCTAAGTTCATTTGCTGCGGCCACCGTCGAGACCAGCAAGTGGACTGCGTGGCATGTTCAGAGCTGCTGGGAGCGGTGCAAGACATTCAGCGTAATGGCTCTGTAATTGATCAACTGCAAGCAATGGTGGGTGGGGCTGGATACATTAGTGCGGGAGGATGCTAAGAGAATGTTGATTAAGGCTCATTATGGCCATCATTATGTGATAATCGATCGAGGTACACGTGTTGTGTATGGCCTGATGTGTCCTTTTTGGAACAAACCTTTTATCTGAAGTCTTGTCTGCAAAATTGCTGATCTCCAGTGAGTTTTCTTTCAATCTGTCAGGTTGTAATAAAAGATGCTGAGGACTAGCCCAGGGTAATGATCCCAGACCGGCTCTCTCATGCTCGCAGGATTGAAAAAAGTTGCCGTATAGCCAAGGGAAAACATCAAACCTCCTAAATGTCTAAACATCGGTATAAGTCATTCAATATCCCCCAGAGGGAATTTTACCCATCTACGCACTTCAGCGCCATCAAGTAAAAATCTATTTATAGCAACGTGTACACAGGTATTTTCTCTTCAGAGTTCTTTCTTAACTTTCTTCCCCAAATCTGTTCACGCAAATATTTAACCAGCAATGCCCTGCACACATGGTATTTTATTTTATCTCAAGCCAAAATAGTGAGTGCAGGCTGACGGCGGCCGGCAGCCTCCGAGTGCTGTCCCAGTAGTAATAACACATACTTAATTCCATATCTGAGTTTCACCTTGCTACTCCCACACTCCTCTTATTGTTCCTCTCTCCACTTACACAGAGTGGGCAGAGAGAGCGAGGTGGGGAGATAGTAAGAGAGAGGGTTAGAAACACAGAGGCGTGCGCATGCATCTGCACAGCTGCCAGCGTCGGCGCGGCGCGGCGCAGGATTAACACCTCTAAACGCGCGCACACACACACGCATAGAGAATCAACACCCGTCATCACACATGTACACTTGTCGGCAGTTTGTACAGCCCTCCACTGCCACCACTATGTGTTATCTTCCTCCCATATGTGTACCTCAGGGCCCTACCCAGTCTCTGTAATAGACTGTCGCACTCAGTGCCATAGAGTTGTGCTGAAGGGATTGTGGGAACAGGGGGTGGTGTGTGAGTGTGTGTGTGTCTGTGTGTGCGTTTCCATGCCTGTCACTCTCCCATAAAACAATTAAATCCAAAATCCTACCCCACCCTACTTTACTGCGGCGGCCCGCAGTGACTGCGACAGACACACATAAGTGTGTGTGTGTGTTTGTGAATATTCATGACGCTATGTCCAATATACACTAGGTAGTGTGTGTTTGTGTGTGCATTCTCTGCCATTAGCTTTCTCCTCCATCAGCCTCATTATGAGTCATGACTCATCGACACGATGTGAAACTCCCTCTGAATAAGCTTCATTCATATTCAGGTGAACGCCGCACATCTCCGAAATGATCCCTCTCTGTCAAGAGCGCACATATGGCAGCCACACCAAAAAAAAAAGGAAAAAAAAGAGTTCAGCGCCCCAGATCACGTTAACCTGCCGGTCTCCTGTGTAGGCGGCAGGCCGGGATGTTGGAAACAGACAGGCAGCGCCGTGCGTGTCACTTTGCTATCCGTCCAATCGGAAATGTTAAGCCTGAAGGGTAAAAATTTCCATGTGTGAGGAGGAGCAGTTGAGAACGCGGAAAGAGGGATTGTGGCACCGTATGTGGAGATAAAGAGAAAGAGATAAGAGGTACGGAGAGGGAGAGAAGATGAGTTTGTGGAAGGAGGGTAGAGGAAAGGCAGGAGGAATCCAAAAGAGGAGACAGTGCAACGTAGAATGATGTTGTCAGAGGAAAAAAAAAAGGTTAATCCATTTATCGTGCTGCATATGATCCCATAAGTTGCGCAGCGACGATGCTATCCCCTCCGTACTGCATACACCCTTTAGGCAACATTGTTCATACGGAACACAATTACCCTCTAGAGTGCGCCATCAAAGTCGTGGGGGGCCTCCAACTGTCTCTGCTCGTAATGAGTCACATTTTGACAATATGTAGGTCATTGCCGAGGTCAGCGCGTACAAGACATTATGAGACTGGGACAATTAAACAATGGAATTAAAAGCCCTGATACGGCCATTGTTTAGAGTGAAATGAGTCCTGTGGTTCTGCACAGCGGGCCGAATAGCCACGTGGTTGATTAAGACAAAGGTGTAGCTACAGCACATATGACTCTCTAAGACCAGGAGAGAGGATGAATGTTAATGGTGACCTGTGGTGTGAGAAAGGAGTTCATGGCCATGAATGCGTGTGCTAGCTAACCAGGACTGCAATTACAGGCAGCAACAGGAGTAGCAGCGCTATCTATAGGTCATTACTGTGATACAGACCGTGGCTGGTTCCTATGTATTTAATGGACACCAGGGTGTTTGCACCATTAGGCTGCTTCTCTACAGCCATCTGGTCATCTGAAGAAACTCCTGCAGCATCCGAACACTGCACATCATTACGGCCTCGGCTGGACAGAACCATATGTGTGTGTTTTCCGAGCAAGTGTGTGGAAGTGTGTGCTTTGAGAAACGAAGGTTAGCTCCCGGTCGGTGATAGAATCTGCAAATGGACGCCACCTTTTGCTGCAGGAGGACAAGTCATTTTAGCAGGCTAATGGAATTTTACAGCATTGGAATACAGTGTATAGAGGGAGATATCATCTTGTGCAATAGGGAGAGCTGCGTGCCGCGGTGAATTCTGATATTTCTATTTATTCACTCACAGTGGAAGATGAAACTTATTTCCAGCGGAGGTTAACACAGATGATATTGCCAATATATCAGACACAGCTCCCTGCAAGACTTAACATGGTCTTCTCTGACTTTAAATGCAAAGGACTACAGTGGTTGCCAGGTAGAACACACTCATTGATATAAACATAAATTTCAGTGCAGTTTACAGCTCGTCAAGGTCTCCAGCACTGATGCTTGCGTCTTGGATGGCTAATTTATGACCACCTCATGCTCCTGAGCCTTGCTTTTAATAAGCGACGCAAGGAGTCGTAAATAAGTGCAGGATTCACTATATCATCAGCCATTAGCCACGTTGTGTTTGCTGTTAACAAAAGGTTTGCCAGGTGAGTTTTATGTCTATTTATTGGCTCTGTGAATTTTTAAGGAGGGTGTTGGAGAGTGCAGTAGATCAATAGCTTTTTCTATAAACAAGTTCTGCACTAAATCATCTCACATTTGGAGTCAGACTACAACTGAAGTGTTGATAAAGGCAGTTATGAGCAACAATATGGCTGCCAGAATAAATAATAATAAAAAAACTTCCCCCACACGATGTCTTCAATTAAAAGGGGTCTCATTAGTTTGGAACAGTATAGGCAAAGACTTTGATTGGACGTACACAACCTAGAGTAATCACATGCAGTACGGGGAGAGCTGGGTACTGGTTAGTTTTTGGTAAAGGTTTGTGTAGCTGAAGTGTCATTGAACACTTGCTGTGATAAAGACTTCTCCGGTTTGTTAAATGTAAATGATGTACAAAAACACGTCTAATCCAAAGACCCAAAAACAAAACAAAAAAAGTTGTTGGATCATAAAATATACTGGTAACACATAAATTAAGAAGGGACTGAGTCAGGAGCTTTAAGGACAACTCAAGTAACTACCTAGCATTTGCAGCTTACTTTGAAATACTGACTTAGATTTAGAAAGACTTAGATTTAGAATCCACAAGAGAAATTGCTTGTGCACAGTAGCTCAGTTGCACATAAAAAACACTTGAGCCACTAGTAAAAATAAATACAGATGTAAGATAATTAAAAAATAGATGAAATGAAATGAAATATAAGTAAAATTTAAGTAAAAAAGCAAAAAGCAAAAAAAAAAAAAAAAACTACATAGTTTGCATATGTACATATATAGAAAAGAAGAAATACAGGCAGAAGCAAATATAATGTACATGGAAGAATAAATAAGATCCAATAAAATGAATGGAGGAGCATTAACATGAACAATCTGGTTCTATTCACGTGCTTGTTCACCTTGATGACAGGCACTTCCTGAAAACACAGCGGACATTAGTTGGCTAAACACATCTTTAGTCAAAGACACAAAGCAGAGTTCTGCTAACCGCAGCACCACTTCAGGTGGCCGAGTGCCGATCACAGGCTCGCTTCCTGAAGAGGACAAGGAAGCAGCATTCCTTATCTCCTTAGCAGCAAGCTGCTTTCGATAGGCTTCTGTAGAGGGAAAACAGGCTTTTGAGGCTGTGCATACAAACGATTGAGCCGCAGATAAAGAGGGGAGGAGAAGAGATTTCCCTTGCTATTATTTCCTCCGTGTCGCTTCTTCCTCTCGAGGCTGTAGGAGATGCAGAGTTGGAGCAGAAGGCGTGCGCATTAAACCATGAGAAACCCGACCATCACCATCCGTTTCCTAATTGACATGGTGCCGGCATGACGGCACAATTTGCATTGGAGGAGCTGCAATTGGCTAAATGAGGTTTTATTCAGATCTGTCTCCTTCGTGGCTGCAGCTCCACTAAAGTACATCTGACCTCCATTTTGGGCCGAGTTTCATCCAGCTGATATGTTTCACATGGAGGCAATACTTCCTGCTTTTCTGATTTAACTTTTTCGTGGCTAGAAGAATTAGCCACACAAATGAGCCCTACCTGTGGGTTAGAAGCTAAAACTGCCAAGCAAGGATATAGTTTCATATCCCTGTAAAACACCTACATTACAACAATATATATCAATGCAAGGACAAAGACAGCAGTAGCTGTTATAATAAACATTTCTGTAGATGAGTAAAATGCTACAAAAGTTAATTTCCATTCTCATCACCTTGTTTAAATAAGTTCAATTAAACGAATTCCACAATCTGACTGGAAAGAGACCGAACAATGTAAAAGTGCCATCAAAGCAAAGTTAATCACAAAACTTTAACAATAATCTTTGTTGTTGCTCTTAAGTGTTGTTTCAAAACTCAACGATCCAAAAGTTGTGTGGGCTAAAGGGGGTGCAAAACTTGTCCGACTCATCCATCATTTCTGGGGAGACTACCCACCTCTGGTGGCACAGCTGTTTGGGCTGTGACACCGGCGTGCCAGCCGTGGCCCCTACATCTGCTGCTGAGTTGCTGTTGACAGGGTCATCTGTGGTTTTGTGTAATACAACAGCCATTGTAGCGCTGTCTGCAGCAGACAGACCGAGAGACACAAAACCCAGGGTCAGAGGGCTGGGAGTGATATTTTGGGTGGAAATGAGTTTGAGATCAAAGTTGATTTCATATCGGCTTGCTGCTCTACTTATCTGCAGGAAAGGCAATGGCCAAGCAAAAAAATATAAACTGGTCCTTATTAGCTTGATTTGTCTCTTAGTAGTTGAAATAGGATTTCATTTTCTTGATAAACTTAATGTGGTGGACAGACTTGAAACATTGTAACTGAGAGAAGTTTTATAGAGCAGCTCTTGAATTCTCTTTTCTACTAATGTATCCTCTCATTCATCCATGACCGTAGCAAGCCCTTAGGCACGTCTCATTTAAGTTAGGGTAAGAATTATTAGTATTTTTTCTAACTCTAATGTTGATTCAAATCGTTCTCTTTTCACTTGCGTTCTTGCGGTGAGACAAAGGTGATGGCACCTTCACCTTCTCGTTAAGTTTTAGACGACATTTTAAAATAAAACCTTCCCACAGATAAAGTAAAGCAGCGATTTAGGGATGTCATTTATAACTTCTGCAATCAGGAGGCATTAACCTAAGCGGGAAACTCTAAGGCAGAAAACTGAGGCCCAAGTGCCAGACACTGCTGTCCATGTTAAAAATGTCGCATTTTACAGCAGAAATGAGCAAAAGCAACTGACCATAAATATGTTTTCATCTTATGCAGTCAACTCAATGCAAAAGAGAGTACAGTAAAACTGAAGAAGCTTTTTTTATGCTTCAAAAGTGAAAGCCAAAAACCAACCACATTTTCAAAAAGTAAACGTTCCCTGTAAATATTTAAATTATTAGTCTCAATTAAAAAAAAACTCGTGGAATTGGGGCCGTTAATAAAGCTTTCTATCTAAAATATTTGTTTGCAATAAATCGCATAATTACATAATTTCAATAGTTAAAGCAAAGTAATCACCATATTTTCTAACTGTTTCAAACGTACCAGGAAGGATTTTTAAGTAACTCAAAATGATTTTCTATGACACTTTAGATTTTTCTTGCTTTCCACAGTAATACTGTTGCTTTGATCAGCTTCTGATTTCCCAAACTGTTAGGCCTGTGATGATAATAACAGAACAAAAATACAAACAACAACAACAACAAAAAAATCATGCTTTATCACTTATACTTGAATACTTTGAAAAAATAGTATTAATATAAACAAAACGTGCAGAACGTGAACCTGTCAGATGTGAAATCCGAAAACTGAAAGACAACGGGAAATGGGATTCTGTAGCCAGATGGATATAGTGGTCTGAGTGTGAAAAAATGAAAGAGGAGCTGTAAACACTGCGAGGAGGAGGAAGGATGAAGTAATATTAGAGTTCAAACCCACAAACACGCCCGAAGAGCTGATGGGAGGTGAGGATGCTGCTGCTTTTCTCCTCGGCTGCTCCACCCCAGCAAGTTTCTCCTCTGGCCCCCCCGCTGAGAAGTCAGCTTTCATGTTCTTTTCAAAGTCTCAGGTAGTATTACCTAGGGCAACCTTGACAGGGCCCGGGGCAAAGGCAGCGCTCCTCTGTACCTGCGCAAACGCACACAGGAGAGCGTGCGGCAAGTACGCAAAATGCAACACATGCGCACGATCATCTGAGCGTGATGTTCCCTCTTCCTTCCCAGCCAGCCACCCACCCACTGCCTGCACACAAGCGCGCACACACACACACACATACACCCTTTGATTGTCTCCACGCCGTGGCTGTCATTAAGACTCATTAAGGGGGATGGTTTTATTGAAGGCGGTCGTGTTGAGGCATCTGCTGAATTATTCATATGCGCTTTCCACCGCACACACTCTCCCTCAAACACACATATACCACTCATCGTTGAAATGCAGGAAGCTGGAGCAGACTAGAAAAAGAGAGAGAGAGAGAGAGAGATGCAGAGCCTATATAGGTCACTTCCTCCTCCACCCGCATCGCTCAGAGAAGTGGAACTGGGAGGCAGGAGGGAGTGAGACAGAGACTGAGGCTTATTATAGAAGGCAGGGAGACACACACACACGCACACACACACAGAGGCCAGCAGATAAAGGAGCGTGCACCTCAGAGAGTAGACTGTCACTGCTATGAATGAAGCTCAGAGTGGCTCTTGCTAGAATGTAATCCTAATTCATTGTCGAGGGGGCTGGCGTGGAGGGAGGCGGTGTTTAGTGAGCACATGCGGCCATGAGGGCCAGTCCACAGATGTAAAGCAGCTGATCAGATGCCCACCATTCCATCACAAGACCTCACCCCCCCAACACACACACACACACACACACACACACACACACACAGATTTACATTTAGTTTGATCACATATTCCATCAAATATTCATTGCAGGGTTAAATATGCACAATCACATGGCTGCAATGGAAAGGGAGAAGAAAGCTAAGTGTATACTGGAGGGTAAAATAATTAAACTCTAATGTTTATCACAATCATGGTCTAATTTTTGTAGTTTAAGACATTTTTTTTCCCATTCACCTATTTTGACTGGCTGAGGGAGCAGAACATAGGACTCCCTACATCTGAACCCACTGGACAGAAAACAAAGGAAACTGAGAAAACTATCACCCAAAAAGACTGCAGTCAACATTCAGCATAATTCACAGATCGATCATTTGGCTTTGACCTGCTGTATATGCATGGTGTGCACATAGTTGTCCAGAACAATGAGCAGAGGCATGCTGGAGTAAATGCTACAGAGAGATTCGTCATATAACTGCCAAAAAAAAAAAAAAAAAAACTGGTGATTGGTTTTAGGCTACAACCAATCACAGTTCTTCATTACCCCGAAAGCTCAACGTTCTACAACTTCAGAACACATGTGCCAATTCAAAAAAAAAACAAATAAATCATTGTATATTTGAAAACACAGGTACAGCTTTAAGACAAATACTAGAAATACAAAGACGAATGCAACAGGAGCCGCATACAGCTGCAAACGCAGAAAACACACCTTCACATACTGCAACGTGCTGCAAACAGCAGAAACCTTGAACGTGATACAACAGAGCTGGCACACGCCTGTTGCTGCCATGGTGACTCATTGATGAAGCTACTGACACCAGCTCATCTTCAGTGGTGTTGGAAAACAAGCAAACATGTAAAGACACCTTGATCAGGCATAACATTATGACCACCTTCCTAATATTGTGTAAGTGTCCCTTGTGTCTTCAAAAACAGTTGTGACTCATCATTGAATGGACACAGCAGTTCTGAGGGCGTCCTGTGGGGTCTGGAAATAGAAGGTTGTTAGTGGGGGAATTTAGTTCATAAAGGTTGGGGCCCCACAGAGGTGATCAGCTTGGGATCTAGTGAATTTGGAGGCCAGGTCAACACCTTGTACTGCTATTCATGTTTTTTGAGTTGTTCCTAAATAGTTTTTGTGTGTGTGCCAGGCTGATACTTGATACCTGACGCAAACGGTAGCAACCAGACAAAAAAGCAACGCAGATTGCGGTGATTCATTTCAGTGCCACTGAATTTTTAATTAGCGCCCCCTTAGCTGTGCCGGCGCTACCTGTGACGTCATGTCAGTTTTTCACCTGCATGGATAGATGTGAACCTTTAAAATGCCTAAGGTGACATGGTCAAAAGTTTGGCTTCACCTCAAATACTGGCCCAGCAACCTACAAGTGCTCAAAGGCGATACAGTGCAAAGGCAGTAGCACCTGGAACTTGATGACACAAACCATTTTTTTTAAAAGACAAGAAATGTATTGTCTTTGTCAGCCTGTTTTTATTATGAATTTTATTTTATATTGGTTATTTCTTATTCTTGTATTTATATTATTCAACTTGCATGTCACAAAATGCCTTAAAAATAAAAAGGCACCACTTTTTGACAAAGTTTGTATGTTTCCCAATCTTTAAGCACCAGTTCCGGCACCTTTTAAACACAGGCACCATTTCAGTAAGTGCCGATTTGGCACTGGTACTAATCCCAATAATTCCTAGCGGGGATGGCTGCTACCATTAAGGAGTGTCATTGCTATGGGGTGTCTGCTCTGCTCTGGGTGGTACATGTCTAAGTAACATCCACATGAATGCCAGGTCCAAAAGGTTCCCAAAAAAAGTCGTCCAAAAAATGGGCTTGGGACTGGATTAGTTATAATTGCTGGGAAACAATTGCATACTGGCAACACTATGGGTCAAGATACCTATCCCAACACATATGTAGACCAGATTAACTGCTTTTAATTGTTGTTTTGAGCCAATTCTGCAGAAACGGAAAAATTATTTTTATCGACCAAAACATTTTAAAGTGTGTCTGTAAATATCATGTAACAGTGGACAGAACCTGAATTATTCTGAACTATCCCTCGCTGAGAGCCCCTTTTCACCACATAATAATGAATGACACACCAGGCCCTGGAAACAATACTCAGCAATCAACTCAGACCGACAAAGTTTTGAAAATCCATCATTAATTCGCCATGGGTTGGACGTTCATGGAGCTCTGAGCTGTGTGTAATTGATTTTAATGGATTTCATGGGGTGCTGTTTGTGGGCTTTTATTTCAGAAAGACTGACATATTCACCAGTTAGTTGCTGGTTAGTCTGCTGGCAGGTAGCGCACATCCAGTGTATCAGGGCTTTTTTTTGGTTTCAGTTAGTAAAGTTGAATGATGTCTGACTTAATACTTATAGCTATACCATGCAACTGCCATTACCTTAAATGGGAATCATTAGTAACATTGTATTTAGAATGTTAATTGGGCTAAACTTTAGTTGATCATTTGATTCCCATTGATGCAGTGCTTTCAGATTTCATCAATGGTTTATTATCAGAACTGATAAAGTGGTGGCTGAAATTATGACATCAAGGGCTTCCTCTACCACTCAGTGTCTTCCTGTGGTCACGATTTCTTGGGATTTTCTGTGGCTGTGCTGAGGGCTGCTTATATGAAGCGGGAAAGAAAAACATTTGTCTGCGCCCAGAGCCGTGGAAGGCCACCGTCTGAATAGTGAGGCCTTCACTGGCTTTCAGAGCCGAGAAACGAGTGCCGCTATTCTTGCTCGCTTGACAGGCAAACACAGCGTGAAGATAAGTGTGTGTGTGTGTGTGTGTGTGAGAGAGAGAGAGAGAGAGAGAGAGAGCTCACGGGGGCAATATCACAGCAAAGGTTCACTGCTTCTCCTTGTCACCTGGGTTCCTCTGTCCTCACCTGATGTCTTGTCAGTGACCCAAATGTCAAGTGCATCTGAGTGTGTGTGTGTGTGTGTGTGTCTAGCCAACTGGACAGGGGAGAAGACAGATCTGGGTCAGGCAGTTCCCATGAGTGTGTCCGAGCGCTCTGCGGCAGATGACATGTCTGATGTGAGCGAGCGCGCAGCGAGGAGAGGGAGAAAGAAAGAGAGAGAGAGAGAGAGAGAGAGAGTGTGCAGCATGACGGTGGAATAGCCAGAGGTCAGGGGAGGACAGAGAGACATTGCATAGTCACACACATTGCTGAAGCTTGGTAGCTAATCCACATGCATCAGTGCTTTGGAGCTGTGACACTCATGCATGTGGGTGTGCATGTAGTGTGAAAAGGCAGAATGCATGTAGCATGTAGTATACAGTATGTACGCTTTTAATGTGTGGCAAAAAAAGTGCCACAGCTCTACTCATTCACACACCCTCAGCTAACCTTTCCTACGTGCCCCAGTGGTAGTTTTGTCTGGAGGCAAACCCTACACTTCCTCATCATAACATGTATTCTCAGCTAAAACAGCTAAAAAACTAGTATTTTCCTTGTGACTTTTTGTTGTCATCACAACATGAGTCGACACGATCCCAGCCCCAAAAATTCAAAGTTGCGCTGTTGAGATCAAACTCACCGAGTGTGATGATGGGTGTGGGTGTTGTGGCGCCTGTGATCCCATCACAATAACAATGAAGAAAATGACAATGTGAAAGCAATCTGACAGCATGAGAGGGGCTACCCACAGTCCTGAACCGCCAGAGGATTATCAGCTGAATGCTATGCTGTCCTCAGGTACGCTGAGCATTACCAGGGGTTTCACCTCAATGTTCAGCTGTCGGGCCTGTAACTTTGTTGTGTTCATCCACGCTCAGTGCTCTCATATCCTTGTTTTTAAATGTTGTAGAACTTTAAATGGAATCTGACCATTACTAAACAGCTGACAGACGCACTAACAGAGGAGCTTGGGCAGCCATGAAAGTGGGTGAGTGGAATTGTTCTCTAATCCCAGGGTTGGCAAGTTGCTCCCAGTGGCAGGCCACTTCCTTGCATGGCAGCTTTACTGCTATGGGTGTGTGAGTGTAAGTGTGAATGGTGAATGACACCGTAAAGCCCTTTGAGTACCACTAAGGTAGGAAAGAGCCATAGAAGCGCAGACCCAATAACCCATACCCATAACCTTCCATTTTAATTTTGTGTGCGTTTTCCATGCTTTTATTCTATTCTATTTTTGAATGGCCTGCATTTCTACATGTGTAATTTGACACATCAGCAATTTCAGACTTCAAAGGTGAATGAATAGACTTCTGACATGTTTAAGTTTCTCAGTTTTTGTTGGAAAGGAACTTATACAAGGGATCCAGCGGTTGGTCAGAGAAAAGAAAAGGGGGTCAACAATAAGTCCATTTTCTTACCTCCAACAGCATTATTTCGTAAGGACACACACACACACACACACACACACACACACACACACACACACACACACACACACACACACACACACAGTATGTAATACCATACTGTATAGAATCTATGATGAATGATATCTTGCTGACAGCCACATAATAATGTGGACACACCAGGTCTTGGAAATAATACTCAGCAATCAACTGAAACCACCAAAGTTTTGAAAATCCATCATTAATTCACCATGGGTTCAGTGTTCATGGAGCTCTGAGCTGTGCAGTTCTGGCTAAATTGGTTTTAATGGATTTCATGGGGTGCCGTTCGTGGGCCGTTTGATTGACAAAGAGGTTTGAGAGTTGCCACAGCCCCTGCTCCCACTCTGTCCCCAAGCTATGCACCATTGATCAAACACATACAAACTGTCACTCTGTATTGCGGGGATGCTGGTGACGGACTCAGCAGTCACTTCAATCATTAGTCAATCAGCCTCGCATCCAAAAGCCCAGGAGTCACATAGCGAAGCACGAGGATGACGCTGCATACATTTTCACTTGGTCCAAGGTAAAACTGAAAAAAAGCCTTTAAACAACTCCTTCCACAGAAGATGGCACTTCAGTTACTTTTTCATCAAACACGTTCACTAGCGTTACTCTGTTTTTTACAGCAATGCATGTTCAAGCAGCTCCATCTAGATTCCACTGTCCAACACTAACACATACTCCAGTCCAATGTACAACCTATGACCTGTGATGTCCTTCAGTGGCAATTGGCTCTCAATCTCCATGGAGACGGTGAGAGGGCATGGGAGGGGATGTCTGTGCCGGACATGAGAAATGAGCACAATTACAGCTTTTGAGAGGTAATTATATGTGCGTTGTCGTAGCAAGGGCCCATAAATAACGCTGGATCCACTCCGTGTGCTTGCTCGGTAATTGAAGAACAATGAGG
Organism: Mugil cephalus; assembly: GCF_022458985.1. Classification (NCBI taxonomy): domain Eukaryota; kingdom Metazoa; phylum Chordata; class Actinopteri; order Mugiliformes; family Mugilidae; genus Mugil; species Mugil cephalus. Next base: position 2,568,701 of record NC_061786.1, on the reverse strand, counting down.
AGGGAGAGGGGAGCCGGGCACATGCCGCACTGCAATAGCACCTCTCCATTGTTGTCCCTTTCACCCTGGAAGAAAGGAACGTTGGTCAGCCAAACAAAGCTGAGTGATATCAAGCACTGAAGCTACAACTCTGCCAGAGAGTGTTAATAATACCACGGTGGACAGTAAAAATGGGGGACTTGTCGGCTTTTTAGTGCAGTCTTTGTGAAGACATTTGATAAGGTGTAGGCTTATATCAGCATTAATATGCACTCGATGCAGGTCCGTACAGATTAAATATGTTGGGAAGCCCATCGCATGGTGAGTACTTATGCAAATCAATCAGAGGTTTGAAAAAGCCATCCTGGGCTGCGAGGGTTTCCTTCAAAATATACCATAAATACAGATATAGACTACTCCTATAGTCATATAAAGCCAAAGATGGTTTTATAGTCTCTGTTCACCACATTCCAGAGCAGTTCATCTTCTCCAGAAGCGATAGGATGCTAAATAAGTAGCTTATGGCACACTGGAGTTTTTCCTCGGCTACACAGTGGTTGTCAAGTGTTAAGTAGTTACACACGCACGTACTGAGCTAACATCAAAAGTGATGGGACCCTGTTTCATCGAGACTTCTGCCGCTACGGAGCTAAGAGCCTGGGAATACACTAACAAAGAACACGCCGCAGCTCGGGTACAAGTAGGTTAACATTTAACTGATTTTTTTTTTCTTTTTTTGCTAGGCCTACTCCCTAATACAGTAAATCCCAGTACATTTCAAGTGGTTTGTTTATTTTCTGTTCCCCACAGGCGCTTTGCACTGTAAATCTGCTCTCTGCAGTGGAAGAAATACCAGAGTTCTGACCAATGTTGGCAACTTTTTGCTATAAAAAATGAAAAAAATGTTTTATCTTCCAGCTCAGGATTCATGTCGTTTGGAAAAGACTGATAAACATTGCTTCTATGCGATTGTGGAAGTTATTAAGCTCACCATCATCCCTGTAGGGACTACACACACCTCTGCCTAGCTTCCTTCCTCTTCCATAGACGCATACAATCCAAGATATACATTTCCTGCTCATGCCGCCTCCTCTCATCCCATGGGCACCTTCTACAGAGAAGTCCTCCTTCTCCTTATCAGTTTTCTTTGTCTTTCTCTCTCCTCTTCCTGCAGAGGCCAACGTGTTTGTGCATAATTTTCATTTCAGGGGGTCATATAAATTCTCCTCAATGCAAATGAGTCAAACTCTCAAAGGTAATAATCACCTGAAAACCCCCTCTCGCACACGCAAACACACAAACACCCCAGGTGGCTCTATATTGCATTGCTGACATGAATAAATAATTAAATGAAATCTAATTTTTTTTTTTTTATTTCATTTCCACAGCAGCTGAATCCAATTCCGCCTCCACCCTTTGAGGACGACACCTGTGTGACCCTCAGGTACAATTACCGCAATTCAAGACGTTACGCAAGCCCTTGTGTTTTAGAAGTGTTGTTTCCAGCATAAGATGTAATTTCCTGATGTTTGGTAAAAAATAAAATAAGAAACAGCTGCCAGCATTAACGCCATTTACAGAGAGACTCACTAAATGATAGTTTTACATGTTAGACATTTCTATATGTCCCCGTGGCATTTTCCTCATACATTTCACGTAAGCTCAGAACATGAGATACGAGTGTGTCCATATTTCTTTCCACAAAGCGCATCCACAAGCAAGTCAATCCCAGCCTAAGAAAACAACATCCCATTTCCCTGTCATAAATATTTCAGTCATTTTCTCTGTATATAGTGCTTACCCAAGTGAGTGCACTAACTGGCATGATGCTGCCGGCAGCCACAACACTATCATCTTTTATTCCGGGTCAGGAAGGTCATAACCCCGAGGAAAACCACATGATTGGAAGGTGTGGAGCCCCAGTCAGGTGACCTGTGGTGACACATGGCTGGGTGAAGATCAGCTCTTGCAGTTGCTGTAGAACAGCTGCTGTGGGTGCTTCAAATCTGTAATACTTGATTGGACCTTGACTGCTCTACCAGTAATCATCTATTACCAACATGGGTTCCGCACACCTGAGCACCTGACGTCACTATGAATATTAATGCTGCTGACGACATATGCTTCCGTGGCTCGTGTTGTTTTGCAAGGAAATTAAGTTCTGTTTTTACAACTTCTGTGCAAGTTTGTTGGAGTCTTTGCATCACTATTTATCTTTATAAGTTAGTTTTATGTGTGAGGAATGGAGTCAATATGATCACTCTTTTGACCGTTGGTTGTTTCAGTTTTGCCTTTTGCTGAAAAACCTGACACTGTGCACTGCTGAGTTTTTTGTTCTGCGCTTTGTGTACGACTCAATAAGATATGGAGTTATTTTAATAGTTTATATTGTTGTTTAAAGGTTCAGCTCTAAGTCATAGTTATATTAAGCTGAGAGAATTATAATTTTTTTTTTGCTAATCCAGTCTTATCAACATAAGTGTGCCAGTTTATGAGTATGACAGATCGCGTTATAGACTTATTACATTAAAGACGTCATATTGAGATAGAAATGTGTTTCTATATTCGTTCCAATTTTCTATTTAAATTAAAATAGTTTGATTACTCATGCTGCACGCACTCCGTTTGAAGTATATTACTGTAATGTTAGGCCTATAATTTTAAAGACTGCCTGAGAAAAAAAAATCTGGAGGATCTGGTGTGGAGTAAGCCAAGGCTCACGTGTGCTTTGCTACACCACAACAGTAAAGATGTTGCACACCGTGTCCGGTACATACAGCAATTATGCAAGTAGAGTTTTAGTTGGGAGGTATACACAGGAAACACCGAAGGGTTGGGAGCAATGTTTTATTCAGCATTTTCTAAATAGTGTCAAACACATATTTTAATCTGATGTTTCTAGCAGCTATATTCACTGCTTTGCCTAGCAATATATCAAATGGCCATGCGTAATTTGAAAGCCATCCAGTTGCTGCAGAGCTTTTGTTGTCTCTTCTACCATGTTCATGGTTGCTGCACATCAAAGGCAGTGACTAGCAAGAAGCGGTGGGGAATATGCTGCGAACGAGACGAGCTGGTGGAGACGGAGTGGCGCCACAAGGAAATGGAATGCTGGACTGCTGTACATGTGCAATGTGGGCAATAAAACATTACAGCTAGTATCAGTTCTGATGGAGCCTAATGGGCGTACGAATTCACTGGGAAAAAAGGAAATAAAATAGATGTGTCCAAGCAGCAAGTATGGTTTATGATCAGCTTCAGAGTTTATGCAGTTCCTCTATTTCTCTCCATACTGAAAGCAGAAGACGTAAGCCAGTGAATGTAGATAAGAGGATATGGGAAGATCTTGAGCTTAATGAGGGCAAACGCACTGTTTAAACAAGTTACACATTAAGATAGGAGTTCGACAGTGTTTTGCATTTTTGAACGAGATCTCTAAAGCTTGTCTCCAAATGAAAAAATAGGCTTCTATTTTAAGTATATTATACAAGATACATTAGTCATTTATGAATTCAATATGTGATTATTGTATATATAAGCAGGTCTTGTTTATTTATTTATTTGTATTTTGCGCCTGAGACTGTGAATGTATTTATTTAAATCCCACCATTGTGACATCGTTGTGGAATTAACTAAAGAATGTGTATGCTGCATGTGTAACCCAGCATGTTTGCGTGTTTGTCTAAGGAACTATGCTGTAAGATGTTGGTGTATAATGTAAATGAAAGTCAAACCTTATTTGTAGGTAACACAAATGCCTGCATTTAGCGTCCGTATTTACCCACCACCTGACATCAGTCGTTATCGGCCAGGAAAATGCCAATAACACATGATAGACTGTATATAGGAGCAGAGCACGCTGGTGTTCACACTGTCAGCAATAATGTATCCAAATCCCCACACTGACAATCAATACATCATAGTAGATGTAATTTGTCCTGGGCAAGCCTTTCAGGCATACTAAAGAGGTGCCTTCATCAATTCACATGCAAATACTCAGCTGTTATTAACATTTGGATTGACTGATTGGTCACGTAGCTGCATTCATAACAGCTGACTGATATTGCGCAGAAGACGGGGGAAATATCCGTCTCTGCTTTTTTGACTCAAACATCTTTCATTATGGTCGTTCTGTACAGGTTAGGCTGAAACATACTTAATTGGACATTAGGCCCTGGCACGCTGGCTAGCCGTTCTCACATGTCCCCACCCACACTGGCAGACGAAAGTAAAGATGTGACAATGGGCGCCGCGTGTGTGCCGCCTGTGACAGGCGTGATGGGTGTTCAGATGGGCTAGATTCAGCGATTCCCTTTTCACCACTCACTATTCTTCTGTACATCCACCCTGATGCCTGCTCTCAATAACTGACTGCAGGGTAACAAGGATATTCTGTATTCAGCCGCAGCACTGCCTGCCACGACTGGCATAGCTAATGAAGAGCCCACGCTCCTCCCTTGCCACTACTGTGTGTGTGTGTGAATTTGAGCATGTGACTGTGTGATCTATAGACTTAAGCTGCAATTAAAGGACCCGACAATGGCATCTGCATTAATAGAGGACTGTTATTTTTGACCAAACTCGCCAGTGTACAGATTTAGAGGGGGATGCACAAGACATATGGGCGACAGGAGACAGGAGGGTGAAGATCAAGGGACACAGGAGACAGAATGAGATGGTGAAGGAAGAGAAAATCCACATTAGGTGGGTAGTTCACTTGTTGTTGCAGCTGGTGAGCATCAATTAACATCATCAATAAAGATTATAAAACAATCTGGATTACAAAACTATGCAAAACAAACAAGAGCTGCGCTCGGCACAGGTTGAAAGTTTCATGTCGTGCATGCCTACTTGTTGGTTTTAAATTGGACTTTACTGGAAAGTAGCACTTTTAGTTCAATCCATGATCAATAAACAGGAAATCCACAGTTCTGATGAAGGCAACCTAATCACTAATGGATCACGTGTGTGGCAGGAGTTTCATAGTGAACATCCCTGCAGTTATCACCAGCAGCACTCTACACTCTACTATTTTAGCGGCTTTCAGCACATTGCTTTGGTTTTGCAAACCACAAAGTTTTCGTTCAGTCTAGCTAATTTTGCCATTTTCAGGAGGTGAATATTCTTTGTGCGACCTGCCCTACAAAATAAAACATTTAATGACAAACATCAGCCAAATTGCTAATGTCTTTCATGACTGCACAAACGGAATCAAAATCGCTCTGTCAACTTAGGGATAAAATTTATCGATGTTTGTAACCTGTTGCCAAGCAGTCAAAAGAAAAAAAAAATAAAGAACAAGTATTCAGGTTTACCAGGAAATGAATAAAACAACTGATCAGACTAACTGATGGCAAAAATACTTTGTCCACACTGGAAATTGCTGCAGATGGACGAGGAAAGCCGTAAGATCACACCACTGGGATAAAGATTGAAAATAAAGTTTAATCAATTGAATGTCTGTACCGGTGATCTTGATTGCATCTGGATAGCGGATGCAAAATGAATGTTGATGACGAGAAAACGCTGGTTATTAGAAGTAGCGTGAGACTTTCTCATAAAGATGAACGTTACACGTTCATCCACTGCTGATTAAAATAACCTCATCACAGTTGCAGTAAAACTTTTAAATGCAGTGTCGGCGGTAACATTTCCACACTAATGCACTAGAAGTGATTGGTCATTAATTTTACATCAACTAACAATGACTGCTTTGCCAGAAAATAACAGAAGAATACAGATGTCACAGTAGGCTTTATGAAAAAGATTTTCTCGATTTCCTTTTGTGTTTCAACATTTACGAGACACACAATGTCAAATGTTTTTCCAGAAGTCTTTTTACTTTAATGTTATGGAGCACACAGTTTTTATTTTTTATTTTTTTACGGTTTTCGCACTATGACCATGAGTAGTACAGTGAAATTAAATCACACACACACACACACACACACACACACACACACACACAAAAAGACACAAAAAAAGTCTTTTCCATTGCTGCCTTCACATACAGTCTTCTGCAGCACTCATACAGTATCAAGCTTCCACACACACAAACATTCCCACAAACTTGATCACCTTCCCTCCCCTCGCTCAGAGCAGGATGCGGTATTTGAGAGCGCGGGGGACCCTGTTGATAACAAGGCGTCCATCGTAACTGAGCGAGGCGAAGAGCCAGGGGTCAGCCGATGACCACTCCGCTGCGTACACACTGTCCTCGTGTTCCTCATAGGTGGACACCACGCTGTCCTTTAGTGGCTCCTTACTCCTAGTTTACACACACACATAAAGCAAAGAGGTTACAGGAGGAGGGACGCGCCACATTCTGTGATTTTTTTTAATATTACGCCACAGTTCTCATCTCATTTCCACTGCACAGCTAATGTAAATTGTGAAGATGTACATCTAATAGATCGTGTTGGATGGTATCCATAGAAACAAGCATCATCAGGTCATCAACCACCATCTGCGCCAGAAGTAGGCAAACGTGCTTGTGCACTGTCTGATGCGTGCTGCAGACACATCTGAAGAAAAAACTGACTTTACAGCTGTTGTCCTCGGTCACACTTGAAGGCAGAATGAAACTCCAGCTGTCATGGAGAAGAGCAGGACAATATAATGACAATAATGCACACCTTCAGAGAGTCACTGACAGAGGTATTTGCTGGAAAGAAAGAGAAGTTTAAAGTCTGCCGCCGCAGTGAACAGTCTGAAGAGTGTTGGTTGAGGCCTTCAGACGGTATTAAATCGGATAACAGCATTACAGTTTATTTGTAGTGTGAACAATTTATAAAAGGTAAGCGTAATGTTGTTAAGATCATAGCGTTTTTGTTAAATAAAGTGAAATCTTTCCATTTCTTTCTTCTTTTTCTTTTTTTTTTCTCCTGTGCACAAACATTCTCACCGATGCTGAGACATTTCCCCCACCGCTACAAAAAATATGACAGTAAAGACATTTTTAGAATTACGATCTAGCGTTATTGCCATCCCAAATTCCTCCCAAACCCACTGCTGTAACTAGCCCTGAGGGGAAACGGTGACATACATATTTGGATTTATTTTACACATTAAGTGTTTGGCGCTGACAGTAGCTACTCCCTCTGGGCTGCAGCCTAAAATAAAATCACTCTTACCACAGAGTATAGATTCATTGCAGAAGGAAGGAACAAGAGGGTACTGTATATGTGAGAGCACTTGACTGATGCTAAGAAATACTGGGCTGGCCTCAGTCAGCCTTAAGGAGGTTTTTAGAGGACATGCCACTGAACCGCTTTACTGCCAAGAGACCGTCGTATGTCATACACCACGGTAGACATCTTTTACAGTCTTACAATGAAAGTTGACTCAGTTGTTTATTGCTGGGTCGTTCTGCTTTGTGAGAACGTATGCATTCAGCGCAGTGCAAAACCAGGTTTAATGCATTCTTGAAATGCAATTGGAAGTGAAATTCACAAAAGATGACTCTTTGCGTTCAATGAAAAATAAAGGAAAAGGCCACGCAATTGTAAAAATAAAAGTATTTATATTGGTATACAACTAAAGGAAATTTCTTTCACAAAAATGAATAATGCAGACATCATCTTATGATTATGACTTACTGTCTCATAATGCTATATTTTCTTCTTCTTTTTGCAAGATACAATGAATACAATGCTGCCATGGATAAGGAGAATAGTGCTGTGTGTGCACAATTAGTTTTTGTGAAGTTTCATGAATATTGGTAGCTTGAGAACTCAATTTCTTGTCATTAAGTAACGTTTAATAACAATTCATTTTAGCGTTTCCTACCTTAACTCCATGGTTCAACAAGTAAATCATAAGTCTTGCTACCAGGAGTTACTAGAAACCAGCCATTGGATGTCAGTTCACTCATGCCTGCTATGTCCAGAGGCCTGAGGCTTAGATGACATTCAGACTTCCTGTAGAATACATTTCTTCTTTCAAAAAAGTGAGGCTAATTCAAAACTCAGCTAGACTTCTGACACTGGACATGTTTTATGACAGAAGTTCCTCCTTCTACTGAAGCTCCTGTGAATTTGTGGAATCTATGAAACTATTTGCAGGAATAACATGCGAAGACATATTATTTCTTCTTTAATTTCTTGATATAATAATTCCTCCTTGGTGAAACGAACTAAATTGGTAGAACAGGAGAAATGTATCCCTTCTAAATTTTGTTGAAGAACTGAATTTTAAAAGCCAACCCGTAAAGTCAGAAAATAATCCAAACACCGGAGGGGTTCTGGATGTAGAGTCTAAGAGGCACTGTGGAGTGGACATCTACTGTACACACAAGAGGGGTCAATGACTACAGCAGAGGGGTTAAAACCAAAGTTGAGTGCTGGTGATTAGGAAGAAGAGTTGATAATTGTGGATGAGAGCCAGTCATTGAGTGTAAGAGCAGGTAGTTGATGGATGAGAGGGGGAATGGGACCATAATGGATGGAGGACAGCGGCAGGTTTGGAAAGCACTGAATGGTAACCATTACAAATGATATCCATGCTATTTTGAAATCAACTCTAAATACTGCAGAGAAAAACACTTGAAGTGTTTTGGTAGTAACATATTTTTATGCTTTAAGTCACTCTTATCAGAGTGTCAAAGTATGTGAGAGTGAAGATTTAGGCAGTCGGATTTAATCTTGGGAGGACCATTATCAAGTAAGCACTTCAAAATACACTGAGTGTTTTTGTACACTCTTCAATATCTCTCAGTTTGCTTCATTAGGCTCCTCGAGGCACTAAAGAAATGTACAAGAAAGGTATAATGCTTAAAGAAATCTTATCAGAGATGATTTAATGGAATGAAATGATGTGAGCTGACTGCCTGTGTCTTTTCAGCACCTCGATTCCATATCTGAATTATATTAAAACATCAAAATTCAAGTAAGAGTATCACTGTCCCGGCAATTTTAAGTTGATCAAGGTCATAGAACGTGAGTTGTTCATTTTTAAAATGAGTGGGAGATGTGCATCCAATAGAGTAAAATCACATTCATGTTAATCTTTGAAAGTGTACGCAGTGAAGGATGGGTTTAGAAACATCAATAACTGGCAGGGAGCGCATCATGTACCACTCAATTTCAAATTATTATTATTATTTTTTTTAAGAAGCCAAGTTTTGGTAGATTGTGGAACACCTCCAAATTACTTAAAAGTCTTGGCAACATTGCTGCACTGAGGCACGAACCTTTTAGCCCAGCCACTGTGCATTGTGTATTTTATTGTCTATTGTTTCGATCTCAAGTATGTGATATAGTGAGAACCTGAACACTGCCATTTGATGGTTGTATTGATATGATGATATAGGTCATCACTGGCACAGTAGTGTGGTGGTTAGCAATGATACCTCCCAGCGAGAAGGTCCAGGTTTGAGTCCAGCTCGGCCCTGTCTGGGTGGCGTTTGCATGTTGTGTGGGTTTTCTCCAGCTGTGTTTTTGTTGTGAGGGTATTGATTATGATATTTCTGGATTGCACTGTAAGATTTTCCTTCATGGCCCCACCAGAATTTCCAAACCAAAATTGCCACGGTTTAATTTATCAATTAACCATATACAAAGGGCAGTGTATAGAATAAAGACCACAAGATCATATCAATATTTGATGACCATCCACTGCCTTTAAAGCTGCACTAGTTCTAGAGAATTTAAAAAGCTGAAGTGTTACATTGTTTGCTCAGTGCAGCGTATCTTACCACATACCCAGAGGATGAAGTTGCTCATACCTCTGTACCACCAGAGATGAAATTAACTGAGATTTCTCATAATTGTCTGGTATATTTATGTGCACTTATGTTTAAATGAAACCTTTTGATTTCATTGAACCCATTCTAGATTCATTTACTGCCAATAAATCCCATGAAAAGACTAAAACAAAATACAATGGAATCATTTTTTCACCGACACCGACATGAGATTGTGAAAATACAAAGTGATACCAATTAACACCAATCAGGCACAACATTATGACCACTGACAAATGAAGTAAATAACATTAATCATGTTGTGACAATTCAGTGTTCTGCTGGGAAACTTTTGGACCTGGGATTAATGTGCATCCAGAATAGGCCAGACTAGGCACCTCCACCCCATAGCACCCCAAACCCTTGATGGCAGCAGCCATCCCCAGCAAGATGCAGCCTGACACAGACACACACAAAAGAACAGAACAAGGTGTTGACCTGACCTCCAAATTCACTAGATCCCAAACTGATCAAGTATCTGTGGGATGATCCACAGAGGCCCCTCCCCTCAACCCATAGGACCCAAAGACCCCCACTAACAACATTTTGTTTCCAGACACCACAGGACACCCTCAGAAGACCCATGTCCTTTCTCTGATGACTCACAACTGATCTGGAGGCACAATGGAGACCTACGCAATATTAGTAGGGTGGTCATAATGTTATACCTGATTGGTCATTTTACTACTTCCAACAAGATTATACGCTAATGATTAGGGAGTGACAAGTGAAAACCTGTCTTATTTAATCTTCTGACAACTAGAATCTGTTGTTCTATTTGCTATTGAAGAATGTGGTGTCGTCATGTGAAGGTTGACAGCAGTGAGGAAAAGAAATGAATGAATGAATTTTGCTTAAAACCGAAAAAGAATAAGATTAAAGTCATATCGCCCTGCCTTACACGCTTCTCCATCCTTGCAAAAACACCTTCACTCAGCTCAAACTAAACTCCTCAAGGAAAAAAAGTCATTGCTACTTATTTAGGTTACTCTAAGCGTTCCCGTTTCCAGCCGTTCGCAGTTACTCTTACTTGTCTTCCTGGTGGTTGTCCTCCCCCTCGCTGAGTTCCTCGTCATCCACCAAGTGTCCGAATGGCTCCGAGGAGATGGACACCATGTTGGAGAGGATGAGGCGGCTGTCACTGCTGGCTGTCAACACCAGCTGGTCGTGGCTGTGGTTGTAGCGGACGCTCCACACCCTGAGATGCAAGACACACATTGTGAGCCACTCATTCATTCAGCATTAAGCAGAGGAACAGCAGTGTGGATAAGCAGTACCTTTCACATTTATGCATGCATAAATCACATATCGTTAGCCTAATAGCATAATTGCCCAAGTCATTTTTTGACTTACTGTTAGAATATCCCAGTGTGCTTGCTTAAAACTGTGTTTTCTCTTGTTTTCCGGAAAAATATGACTTTTAGCCTAATAGCAATTATGGTATTAGGCTAACGATATATAACCACAATGTTCTAAACAAAACTCCATGTGGGCGATGAACCCTGCAGCAAGCCTCGAATGCAGTGATATCACTATAGTGAGGGATATAAACCCCCATATATGTTGACTCTTTGTGTGAGCGGACCACACATGCTGAAATACACGTAGACATGAAGAGAAAACGCCTGTATCTATCTCTCTTTCACACACTCATACCCACACAAATCATGCAGAAAACGCAGCGGATTCATGGCTAAGTATGCCTATCTGAGTGTGTATTCAGATGCCAATAATGGGGATTTTGTTCCTTGCAGTCGATGTTTGAGCTTAGTTCAAATGAGTTGATGATCATTATCATAAACTCCATGATCCGGGCTTTATTTGTTGCTCAGTTTCCCTCCTTTTCAGTTAACTCCGTCTCACCTTCCCTCCCTTTCTGTGCCTCTCTTTCTATTTCTGACTGTCAGCGCGGTCTCCCTGTCTTGCTCTTTTTCATCTTCTTTCTCTCTCCCTTTGCGAGCCCGGGGCACAGCTCAGAGTGCGGTCCCAGTTTCCTCACAGGGAGGGATTGAGGGATAACCAAGGCTGTTGACAGAAAATCAGCCTCGGCCACGCCGTTCCCTGCGCTCCCCTAATCCGCTTCCCTGCTAAAAAATAGTCCCTAATACCCCCAGCAGCCCCGAGGCCATATCTTGGCTGCGCTCCAGCAAATCAGCATGCACAACAAATACACACAATACACACGCGTCTCACTAACAATACATGCACATATGGGACAAATGTGCACACACATATAATATGCATATGCATTATAGAAATGCTTGAACATGTAGCCACATACAGAGATACAAAGAGAGCCCTTGCAAAAATGCAGATTAAATGGTGGTACATGCATGGAAACACACACAGACTTGTATGGCCTTCTATTGTGTGGACATTCATTGACATAATGCATTCTCTAGCCCCTTAACCTAATCTTCACAATCAAGAAAAGTGCCCTACACCAACCATATTTTTAACCTTCAACTAATCCTAACCTTAAAAGTAAGTCTTAACCCTCAAACAGCCTTTTGAAGATGTGTGATGTCCTCACTCCCAATACTCAAACTGGTCCTCGCAAAGACAACACATCGAGTACACGCACACATACACACACACACACACACACACACACACACACACACACACACACACACACACACACACACACTCCTATCTCCTATCTGTAGAGATCCCATCTGCAACAATCTACAGTTATGGATATGTTTGCCAAGTCTATCCTTCCTTTGGAGATAACGTCAGCTCTTGTGTGTGTGCATGTGCGCAAAGACATCCGCGTGTGTGTGTCTGGATGTGACATTGTGTATGTGTGTGTGTGTGTGTGTGTGTCTGCCTTTATCAGGTAAGGATTGGTGTGCTGCAGCAGTAGCCCAGTTTGGCTCATAGACACACTGATCATCTATTCAGCTCACACAGGAGAAAGTGTGTGTCTTCCACACACACACGCAAACACACACACAAGCATGCGCACACACACACACACACACACACACACACAAACCTGCAGTACACTATGTTCCGCTCTTAGCAATGCCTGAAGCTTCACAGAAGACAACCCAGAGCAGGACAGGCTTTGCGTTCCACCCACTGTGGTTCAGTCGTTAATGACAAAATGAGTGGCTGCCTGTTTAATTAGTAATGGGTGTATTACTAACTTTTATTATACCACGAGTAGTTCAGTGCATTTCATTAGGTAGGAGATAAAGCCATTAATACAATCAGAAACCAGTCTACAGTGCAGCGGAGTAATCATCATGTTTATCATTACTGTTACTGTGTTTTCTTGAATGTATCTGAATTATCCTCCAATAGTAAGTAAGAGACTATTGTCCATTAAAAAAAAACAAAAACAAAAAAAAAACAATGATAGAAACAGGTTTTCACACATTCACACAGTTGAATTCAATGAAATGATGAATAGCATCTTCAATTCACAATTTGTAAACAGCAATTCCAGTTTAAGAGTACCCTGTAATTACCCCGATATAAGTTTACTCTTCTTCTGTGTCTGTAGTTCTGTGGTTAGACAAAGAGTTATACAAGCCCTGTACTCCTCCCTAAATACTCCCTCAACAACAGTTAGTGTTATGCAGTCATGACATTTTTTTCTAGTTTTGTGAAATTTGCCACTTCTGGTCATATAGGTTTTAATGGACTTCACAGGACTGGAAAAATTGGTTTAAAAGATCAAACAAAAAAATCCCCCAACTAAGAATCACTCAGCGTTACCCTTGATATACTATAGAATGCACTTTCATAATCAACAGTTCCTAGGTAACAAGCACATTATTTACAATATTTAGGACATAACACTGTAAGAGATAACACTATCAGTGTTACATTTTTAAACTTATTACATGCCAGTCCTTAATATAACAGGTGCATGTCTCAGCAGAACACCATTCAAAAGCTACAGCAACAGCCTCAACTCTCTGGGAAAGGATTTGAGCAACATTTTGAAAACAGGCTGCAAATATTTGCTCCCATTTAGCAACGAGAGCAGTCATGAGGTCAACCAGAGATAATGGGTGATCAGAAGTGGATCCTCAGCACCAAATTCCAAAAAGCATTTTGTCATAGACCTGGATTTTTCCATGGGGGCACTGCCATATTTAACATGAAAGAGTGGCTGTGAGTGGGTTGTGTAATAACCAGAGGGTTAGCAGTTTGATTCCCGGAACCTGCCACACGCCACAGTGCCCTTGAGCAAGACACTTAACCCCCAGTTACTCCCAGTGCTAGGCACCGTTTCCACAAATATACATTACATTCATCATTCAGATATAAATTAACTGATACTTGATCAGATGCACGTGCCTAATAAATTCTAGATGTATTTCACAGGAGAATTTTGCAACAGCCAGCACACTTATAATCCTAAACACAGATTTGCATAGCTGCCATTTAGGCAGGGTCTGCTGTTGTATTTACTAGCACGGTGCCCTTTAAGAGTAGTAGTTGGGGGAAGGTTGAAGCTTATCATCTGTCACATCATAATAGTTACACAATGAATTTTTTCCCTCAGATTGTTTCAGGATTTTAAAGAGCAACCGTACTTTTACTTAATTTCACACCGTTTGTTAAGTGCACTGTTTTCTTCACTTTGCAGAGGGCGCTGTGTATGCACTTGCAACCATTTTATTAAGCCCTGCAAAAAAAGCAAAAACACCACTCATAGGAGGTTGCTGAACGTGTCATTAAAAGTTATAAAGCCCTATAATCAATGACTGTTCATATAGTGTAGTGCAGCTCTGAGAATGCTAATATTCAAACAATACTGGATGGTTATTCGGTTATCTAATCTTAACCCATACACTCATCAAGACTACCTGTATCTGTAGCAGCACTTTTATCCTGCTACATTAGCTCGTTTAAAATCGGCCTGTATGCAGCCCAAACATGTGAGCATGAGAGTATGTTCTGATTCATTGTGAAATTTAGGGACACATCAGCAGGAAGGATGCTCACTGATGTGAATTCAGAATAACTTATTCAAGGACAACACTCATTCAACAACCCCGCCCTGCCTCTCTCTCTCTCTCTCTCTCTCTCTAGATCCACCCACCAGTGCGAGTGGTCCTCCAGGGTCTTCACGGGCTCCTGGACATTGCGAACGTCCCAGAACTTGACCTTGCAGTCGTCTCCGCAGCTGGCCAGGTAGTACTGGCGGTTGGGATTGAAGTCCAGGTCACGCACCAGCTGGCCATGGGCGTTCTCTATACAGTAGATCTGGCTGCAGAAGGGAAAGGAGGAGGAAAGGATATACAGAGAGAAATGGACAAAGAAAAAGAGAGAATTGATTAGAAAAAAAAAATCGAGAAGAGCACAGATAAGCATAGAAACAGAGAGAAAAAATATATATATATATATATATATATAGGATATAGGGATAAGAACGAAAGGGAGCAACTGGTGAGAGAAATGATAAGGCAGGTATGGAAGGGAAAGAGGGTGGGGGGTTAGGTGGGATGACAGAACAACAAAAGGAGATATGAGAGAGAGAGAGTGATTCACAGGGTCCACACAAGCCAGAACATTCCCAGGCTAAATCAAAGCCTTCTCTGCGTCTGTGTCTGTCAGTGAAGGCCAGGCTCAATAAAGAAGCCGACACCGCCGGTGGTAAATTATAAAGGCCAGCCTCATAACCGCACAGCCTTGAGATCCTGCTAGAGAGGAGCTAACAGAATGACATGTCGGAGGAAGAGGCGCTCTGTGCATTGTCTCGCTCCATCTTCCCAGCCACCTCCACCTCCTTTGATCTAATATACGTTTTCACTGGTTTACATCCCAACAAATATATACTTAAAAAGTTCAAGAGTCACATCCAGCTATACTGATGGTCATTATTAACAACAAAATAGAATGTTTCTTTCTATGATTTTTTATCAGTAATGAACGTACTTAGACTGATGAGTTCCAGTGATCTTTTACAGTGGATCAGCTATTTAACGTTGCTTTCATTCATCAATGGTTTCCATGGAATACACTGACATGTCTTTAAATCAGAGACATTCTGCCAGCCTTCTGACCAAACAACAACGAGACAGCACTCATGTGGCGTCATCTGATGGTGTCATTTGTATTTCTTTCAAGAAAGCATTGCGTATTATGTTTGCTCTGATATGTTTATCTTGACTTAAGTTAACTTCTGGATTTAAGACATCATTGTTAAATATGTTATGACCATGTGTGAACAAAAGAGGAAGATCTATTGATTATTTAGTGCTTAAACAAAGGATTACACACCTACTCAGAACACAATCGATAGATTAAACTCAAAAAAACATACAAAAATAATCGTTTGTTGCAGGCCTTCATTTCACTGCACATAAACTCCCCTCTCATTTTCAGTTTTCACCAGAAAAGCTCTGACAAATACCCTGTGTTTCCTGGATAGCACCACAGTAACCAACAAAGAAAACAAACAGAAGCAAATGAAAGATCTAGCAAGCCAAAATATATAC
The DNA here is from genome assembly GCF_022458985.1 of Mugil cephalus. Classification (NCBI taxonomy): domain Eukaryota; kingdom Metazoa; phylum Chordata; class Actinopteri; order Mugiliformes; family Mugilidae; genus Mugil; species Mugil cephalus. The sequence goes on along the minus strand of NC_061786.1, from coordinate 2,552,516 downwards.
CTACTGCATATATAAAATACTTAGTATTAGATGAGTAAATAAGCGATTGCTTTCACATTTGGAAGTTATGGACTGTTTTGGGAAAGTTCAAGTAGGTGTCTCCCCTACATCAACAACTCTGATTTGGGTTAATCACAACCAGAGACTTTATCAAACCAGTCAAAAATCTACAAATGAGATCTAAATCATATTAAGTCTTATTGGAACATTTACGATTAGGCCAGAAATACTAAACATTATAGTGGTGATCTGCTTCATTATCACAAGCTGTAGCTTTTTAAAGAGGTAAACAAAAATCAGATAAATAAAAAGTCGAACTTGGAGAAGGTATTGGAGAGAAGACATGACTGTTTTGAGAAAAACATAGATATGATGCACTGGTGGTGACAGTTTACCACTTTACCACCAACTTTAGATGAGACGCTCATGAGGACATTTGCTAATCACCATAAAAACACATTTTTGCGTGACCTGCACAGTGTGACGTTAAAACTGCAGCGCAACTTTCTCGCATTAATCGGCAGCAGGTGACGATAAATCAAATAACTTTCAATCCTAACTTTAATAAATCAATGATACACATTTGAATAAAAATGGAATATCCAAAACTTTCTGAAAGCAACAGATCCGAGACACTGCTCTTGCTATCAAAATTATAATGTGGACTTAATGATAAAGGAAAGTTACCTTTTTATTCAATATATAATGGAATGTAGACTTTCGCCTTTTAATTCTTTTAGTTCACTTTGTTTTATTCCAGAGGTAAATGTTATTTTAGGGGCAGTATGTGGTTTTTGTGAGTAAACTAAACTCAAATACTCAATATATTTATAATGCATTAGTTTATAGCCTTGATCAGTATTGCTTCAACAACTGAATATTTCAATATGTAACAAATGACAAGAACACAGAACATGACACATACACAGTATTTCTTACCAAAAGCTCTACAGATTTACCTTCAGTATGTGTATGTGAATATTTTCTAGTATACATGTATGATTAGTTTACTGTAGGTGTCTTGGAAGGCTCATGATACAGAAGCGAGAAGTAAATAACAGGATCACAAGACAAAACCCCACTGGAATAAAAACTGGTAATTAACTGGATCTAGAGCTCACCCAACTCATCTTCAGGCTAGCCTAGCAAAACTCACTTTTGTACGGTTGTGTTTAGTAGAGTGTAAAGCCTCGATGCTATGGCCCAGCTGGATGCCAACAGCAGCTAGCCAGCCAGCTAGCTAGTCACCCCGCTGATCGTGTTAGGCAATTAACATGCTAATTAAAAATCTCATTAAAATAAGAGAGGTATAAGAGAATGACCCGGGGCAGACTGCTGGGCTTCAATTAGGTCAAGACAACTCTGGGACTGCGTGTGACACTGTGTGTATGTGTGTACACACGCTGTCACCATCACTGGACTGTTGCCTTGCTCTTTGCAAATTAAGTTTGACAGAAACCGGCAAATCATAAGTTCCTCTGAAAACATGAAATGTTCATGGAGCATGGGAACAGATACATGCATGATCTGAATAACCTGCTCTATTAATTCCTAACTGGTTTGCACTAATTAGCTTGTATATTGATCCATGTTGAAATCCATGTTGCACCTTACTTATAAGGCGTTACTTCAACATGTTATGTGGATATACTTTTAACCACAAGCTGTGTCCTAGCTGTATACTATTTACACCGACCAGCCACAATATTAAAACCAATGACAGTTGAAGTAAACAACACTGACTATCTTCAATCAATGTTCTGTTGGGGAATTTTTGGACCTAATATTTGTGTGGATGTTACTTAGACATGTAGCATCCACCTAGACCAGACCAGGCACCACCACCCCATAACAATGACATGTGATGGCAGCAGAGATCCCCAGCAGGATGCAGTCTGACACAGACACACACACTTAAACACAACTAAAAAGAACAAGAAGCACAAGGTGTTGACCTGGCCTCTAAATTCACTACATGTCAAACTGATCAAGCATCTGTGGGATGATCCACAGAGGCCCCTCCCCTCAACCCATAGGACCAGAGAGTCCTATTAGGAGGGAGGTCATAATGTTTTGCCAGATTGGTGTGGTCTCATTTGTGTGAAATTTGGAGAGAGGTTTCACTGCATTCTCATAGGAGAAAATGTAAACAGACATTAAATCACTTCTTCAAGGCTGGAGTTGATTGCCACAACAATGTATGGTATATAAACAGCTGATCAAAAGTAGAATAAAGATCAGGAAGGAAACAGGAAAGTATAAAAACTTTGGATATACTTTTTTTCTTGCTAAGGAATAACTTCTCTGGTTTGAATATGGGAGTAGTGTTCCGAAGTTATTGCTGAATTGATATGTGTCTCCTCTATCAAGTCTTATTTTTCAAAAAGTTCAAGTGTATGCAAATGTTTTGCCGGGTGTTCCTGGACTGCACCAGGCAGGGTTAACAAGTGCAGAAATGTATGTCGCAGTGGATAGTATGGCTCTGAGGTTATATAAATTTGTCTGCAATCACAGATTTATTGTTTATACTGCAGCAGCATTTAAAACAGAAAATAAAAAGTCGGTTATAGATGGCTGGTTTTGTTATCGATCCGTACAGTGTTTGCGTCTTTCACTTTTTAACATTGCTTTTCTAATCAGGAAAGAGAAACCTGATTAAGCCGTTCAAGAAGACCAAAAGACTATCTAAAACAATCTCCCTGTATCACTTTAGCTTCACAGCGGCACCTCAGCGACACTTGCAATTGAATATGAATCATTTATTAATAATTTACCAATAGTCTTAGCCTCATGTGCATATTTTGAAGGCTGTACTTAAATATCATTTGATAAAAGAACTGATTCTTAGACAACAATCAGATTCAATGATATGTTATCACACCCAAAAACCATTTGCATTTAAATATTACTACTTGTATTAGGTGTTTCACGTAAATGAAACTGTTAAATGATGAGGTATAAAACTGTTTGTAATCATTATGGGTTATTGAGTGGATATGGATGGGAAACATATTTTAATTAAAAAGGTCAAAAAACTTCCGTAATCATTGCATTTATTCAACACTGGATGGCTGGTCACTAAGAATAAATACATGACGTCTAAATATTTGACACGAGCACTTATTAACCAGCAGCGTTCTGATCTGAGTCGACTTGGAACTTTTGGTGAACTTCAGTTTCTCTCCAAATAGCAGTTTCAAGTGTAATTTTGCGCTGGGCCACATGATTTATTTACAGGGCTCCCTCCTTCTCCTAAGTGTGACTCTGAGGTAAAAGGCGTGACCCCGGGCTGTAGGGTGGCTGGTGTTCAACCCGGCCCGCTGTGGAATGGGACACGCCCGCTGCGTGAAAAGGAAATGGAGCAGGAAATTGGGTTAGTTTCGCTCTTTCCCTCTCTGGTGTCTCTGAGAAATCCCCTCCAAGCACGCACACACGCGGAGACACGCATACGCTCCCTCGGCCCAGGCTAATAGAGGAGAGGCCTGGGACCTCATGTATGTGTGCAGCTGTGTGTTTATGTTTGTATGAGTGCAGAGGATTAGAGTTGTGGTCAGCCTAAGCCACCAAACGCCCTCAATCTAAAGTCACCCAGCCAGCTAGGCTGAGAGTGAGAGTATGTGTGTGATGGGGGGCTGATGAGGGGACAGGGGACCTATTACACACACTGTTAGGCGCACTCAGATAAAAACATAAAACTCGGAAAACACACTCTCTGAAATACTGTTATGTGTGTAAATACAGAAAGAGATAAAGGTGTATAAGAATAAGGCTGCAAAGGTAGACAGACAAGCACACATTTGGCCATCACACACACACACACACTCACCGGCACGCATGAATGCACACACACACACAGACGCACACACACTCTCTGGGTTTCGTGGTGATAAATCTCTCTGCTGAGGGGATCGACTGGAACGCATACGCTCACAGTCACACACAAACCCTCTCCCGCTCTCACGCGCACACACAACACACACACACTCCTCTGTTTCTATGACAACTGCTGTGGAAAGGGAGGGGTAGAAAAGAAAAATCGAAAGAGGAGAGCAATCATTTCATCGCTGATCAAAATTAAAGCCTGGCTTTGAGATGGAGCTGGCAGAGAAAGAAAGATGGAAGTGAGAAAGGCAGGCAGGTAGAGGGAGCGGAAGAAAGAGGGATGGAGAGAGGGGGGGAAGCTGCCCATGCATAAAGGTAAGGGATCATTACATCAAGCAGCCTAAATGATAGGGGAGATCATCACGGTTAGCATGAAGTTCTCAGAAAAGTTGGTGAGAGTAGACGTAACACCACGTAACACCATGTGAAAAAGTTACATTCCCTGCACTGGATTTCACTGTGTTCCCTCTCCTTCTCTTTAGACTGTAAGAGGGACACCACAGCCCAACCTTTAAGAAGCAGCAAAATACTGATGGATGGGCAGATAGATGCAGTCAGTACTCGTACTTCTAAAAATCATAATGCAATCACAACAAACAGCAAAAGTACAACCATGTCAACTGTAATTATGCATGGTAGACATGTGGACAGATTCCACGCCTTTGAAAAAGTTTAATCTGAAAGAGTCTAAAAAGAATAAAACTGTACATTTACTTGTAATTAGCTCAGTACTTTCAATTCAATTTTAGTTATAAATCGTCAGAACCCAGCCCATAAGAGGGACACATCTGGTTATAAGGCCAATCAGGTAGGGAGAGACAGAAAAGCAGAGAAACATACATCTGATTAAAGCCTACACGTAGAAACTAATCATCTAATCAAGTACATTCACTGTTCAGTTAAAGCTTCCATCTGTAACTTCTATTTATATATTATTCTGTGTATTGTGTGTCATAATATACTGTAGTAGAAGTAGTGTGGTAGTAGAGGGTGGTACATACATCTCGGAGCACAGTGGGACTAGGAGAAACATTGCTTTCATTAAGATCCTGTGAGGGTGATGGTGAAGATGACTTGAATCTTAAAAAATAGCATTTAATTTCTACGTTAAAGAATTTCCTCCTATAATATTTAAATCCAAAGGCTACCTAGCTGTGGAATGTGAAGCTTGCCTCTTTTATGGACGAACAACTGGGAAGAGTGCAGTACTGTTTTAGCTGTAGTTCTCTTATACAGTATGAAGGTAACGCTACCTTGATTAGTTCACTAAGTAAAGCTGATTAAGTCATTTAACATAATTTGCCATTTTCATAAAAATAACCTGCTAACTGATGTTGCTTGGAAACAGAAAGGATCTGAATTTTGTCTACTTCTGTCTGACATTAAGTAGAAAATTTACAACAAATTTGAAGTGATACATTTGCCACCATCATTCCTGTCAACTGCGTGTCTGCTGTGAGTGAACAAAAAGGCGTTGGAAGCGAGAGGGGAGGAGGGCTGGTATCTGGAGGGAGAATCTGAAGGTATTTCTGTTCCTCTTCATTCTTTCATTTCGACGTCTGCATAAGGTCATGACCATACCATTGTGAGAGTTTACGATATGATGTCTGCTTCGTGTCTTCAGAGGGGGGAGGGGGAGAACTTGGGGAGCATGAAAAGGTTACAGATGATCAATTTGACACTGGAGGGGTTCAAAAGGTCACCCCCTCAAACCAACAGTGGCACACGGAGCGCTCTTACTTCCGAAACGTCTTTTGCATAATGGCCCGTATTTTAATGTGAAATAAGACGCTCTTAATCGGCAACACTTTTGGCATAATAGTGTTATATTTGAATACGAGAACAAAATACGATGGAAACTCTTTTGAATGATGGTTTACTTTGGGCACCCTATCATTATGGATAGCTGCCGAATCTGTTGAATAGGTGGAATGAAAAGGCGGTTGGTCAGGTGACGTACAGTCTGATGAGGAGGCTGTGTTCTCTGGAGGTTTTGATGATTTTTAGCTCCTGACAGACAGACGGTCGGCTTTTAACCCGGATTGTGAAGGAGCAAATAGCACCACTATCAATCATTTCGCCTTCTTTTCCACTCATTCTCTTTTTCATATGTGCACATTGAGCTTACTCTGTGCCTTTCTCTCTGACAACCCTCACACAAATGCACAAACACACACCATAGGGGGGGTGTAGAGAATCCATGCTTCACTGCAACACTGCACTGCTTTTCAGTATGCACCCTACAGTGCATGGTATGGCTGCAGGCCTGACAGCTATTACACAGCTCAGTGTGTGTGTGTGTGCGTGTGTGTGTGTGCGCGCCTTGCCCCTCACTGTGGATCCAAGAGGGAATTCAGGGGAGATGCAGAGTAAGTACATTTTCGGTGACAGGCATTTCTCCTTCTCCCCTTCTCTCTCTCCGCCACACCACACACACACACACACACCACACACACACACACACACACACACACACACACCACACCACACACACACACCACACCACACACACACACACACACACACACACACACATAAGAAAAGGGAATGAGAGGGAGAGTCGGAGAGGGAGAAAAAGGATATTTGCCCAGTGGCTAGTACTACATGCCTGTTAGCTAGCCTAATATTATTCAAAGGCTCAAAGCACCCTAGTGTGCACAGTTGGTTCTTCACAAACTAACAAAAAAAAATTCATTAGTTCTATTTATAGAGATTTAAGTTACTGACATAATTGTTACTACAGTGGAAAATATAGTGCACTTGTTTACACAAATGTTTTCCAGTTTTCCAGCAAAGTGGAAACTTTAACAATGGCCAAACAGCTTGACTACAGGCTGGCAAAGCATCAATCCATACCTGAAAATGATTCCTGAATTACAATGGGCCCAAAACTGCTTCCAAGGCTGCCTGACTCATTGTAAGAAGGACAAACAACTATTTAAATGCGGTTTTTCAAGGTACTCTGCTGACAGGTCCTTCTAATGGTGCACTCACACCAGCAGCTGGAGAGCGCTACATTTTCAATGGAAGTTGGCTATTTGAAGCAACAAGGAGGCACGCTTGTTGCTACGTGACATGAAAGCTGAGCTGGCTTCAACTTTTATTCATTTATTTTTTTGTTTTAATTGCACTGACAGGGTGATGCAACAACTGGTAGTTCGTTTTTGTGGAAGAAATGAGTCTCTAATTGATATTTAAATAAACTATGTAAGATACAAAGCTGAAAGATGTTGCGCCATGTAGGGGACATCCTGGCCTTTCCAGTGGTATCACTGGTTGGTGGTACATCACTGGGCCTCGCGATCCATTTAGGGTCGAAGCAAGATCAAACTAATGTGATGTATTTGTATTTGTTCCTCATAAATCATAACTACTGTGATGATTAATACGCTTTGATAAATGCATTAATTGACTAAAAATGAGTCTTTGAAAAAAAAAATAGTTATGTTAAGTTTGGGACTTCTTTAAATGTATGTAGAGTAGAGTCAGTAATCTGTAATATCAGCCCCCAACTATCTTTGCTAATATCAGACACTTTAAAATCCTCAACCCGACGTGATACACGTTAAAACTAAATTCTAAAATAATTTTTTTTCCATCACCATGTTCTTCAGTATTAAAATGTTTAGCATGTGTTGTATCTGGGGAACTTCAAAATGGTGCCTACAGTATAGCATAGCCAAAACGAGATCATTCAAAAATAGATTAATGCATTGGACTTTGCCTCAAAATCACAACAGCAGCCCTTATACGGCCGCGATTAGTCCCTGAATAATGTAAAAGCAAAGGTGCACTACAAACGACAGGCTAAGAAGAAGTGGAAAACGTGTCAGGAATTTCCGTTAAACACCACTTTCTGTCCCCAGTACTGGAGCATAATATTACATAATTTACATAATGCTGCATATTACATCAGTACAAAGTAGAACAGGATCCATATATGTTTTATAAGAAGTGTAATCTTTGTATTTTTTGAAGTGCTGTGCGTCTGAGAGAGAGGGTGCTGTACATACCATGCTCCTCTCATGGGTGTTAGATAACCGACTAGAGGCATCTGCTACTGCTGGGCTGTACTCCCTGTCCTTCTTTAAGAGCGGAGCAGGCGTGTTTGGGCTGGCAGGATGGGTGACAAGCCTTGGGACTAAGTGTGTGTGTAGAGGAGAGGAGAGTGTGTGTTGTGTGTGCGCAGGTGCAAGGGGACACCTCAGAGGTCACCTGAGGAGGCAGCGGAGCGTGCTGAGAGGCTGCCATCACACAGCTGCCCCACCAACTGGACGCTCGCACGTGCACAAAATCACACAGACACTCACATGAGGACGAGCATGTCGTATTTATGTACAGGCACGAGCACACGGCGCCACACAAAAATACAAGGGTCCTCATAGCAAAGAGCAAAGCCAGGCGGGCACACAGTCACTTGTCACTTGCGAAGTCACTTACTCAAACAGACACAGACAAACGTGACTCACCGCTCATTCACACTTGCAAGCTTTTCCACTTGCAACCACTTCACACTTGCACACGGACATGCACACATGAACACACGCGCACGCACACACGCACGCATGCACACAAAAGAATACACTCTGTGCCCTTGGTGGATGTCTGTGTCTGTCTAAAACCTTGGATTGAAGGAGTCATAAAGGTTACAGAGATTTATTCAGTTAATCTCTCCCCACTGGACAAATGGAAAGAAACCATACGATCCACAGACCTATTATTTATAATGCAAACGTCACCTGCTTCAGGCTGTTCAACTGTCTGTGGGCATCCCCTTGGTTTCTTTCTTTTCTTTTCTTTTTTTTTTTTAGATATTTATGGTAAACTAATAGATTATTTTATCATCTTGAGAAGCTTTGACAAAACTATTTCCCTGTGGGGATCATTAAAGTTATCTTGAATCTTGAATCTAATACTCAATATCAATTCAAATACTTATTTTTGGTTACTATCAATAAATCAAAACGCAAGACATTGGCTTATAAAACTGTTACTGATTGTTTTCTTGTCATTCTACTCATTCGTACCTTCAGTTTTGTTCCTATTTTTCACCTAAATTTGGGCAGGATTAAGGTTTGATTTGGGTGAAAACAATAAACTCAGTTTCACCGGAACAAATTAAGGAACACTGATGGCTAAGATGAATGCTGACTTCAGGAAACAAACATCAGCCCTTTGTAATGACCATAAAAATAAAATGTGATCAACGCGCCCTGGAGCAGTCATGTTTAAAAGAGACATTTACGTTGGTTTGGAACAGGAAGAAAAGGTTTAATCGAATGTTTTATGGACCTGTCCATTCACCCTCACCTCTGACACACACCACATACAGTCCATATTTTCACTTTAGCCTTTGTTACTGACAAAACACTGGCCAACAGAGTGGTCTGGCATAATTATAGAAGCTGTAAATAGCTGCTTGCTCAACTAATCTGTTAACCCCTTAACAATCCACCAGTCAACAAGTCTGTGAAAAGCTGCACAGTCACTGGTCAAAACCACTGAACTTTATATCCATCTTTACTGCGGTGATACCAACATTTCCAACCACATCATCAGATAAACTGGACTGAATTTTAGGGCAAAATTGAGAAAATGACGCACAACACATCTAAAATATTTCCATTTTATGAAATCACAGGAATTACACACCAATGAAACGTTTATTCCATGGTAAAAGGCATGCAGCTTCAGTTAAGGGCTGTAACAAGTTGAAGAAAAAAAAACAAACACGTATAATGTGACTAGGAGATGAGGAATCAACCACCTAACAGGTCCTAAAACAGTTTTCTTCCAGGCCCAGATGTTTGAATGGGTTCTGGTGTTTGCTGATTTGGCTGATATGACTCACTAGCACAGAAACTCTTTTTCCAATCTTGAAGGGAAAACCAAAGGAGGAAATGTTAAGTTGTTAAGAGTGACAATTGGCATTGGCCACTTTTTATATTTTTGTTGAAATTCCCGCCATGGTGCTCCCTCTGCTGGCTTGCAGCGGTCCCTTCAGAAGATAATGGCGTGTTTTCGGTACACTCACATACTAGACACTGGTGTTTGCTAACGAGCCCCGTACCGCCGCCCCCGCCTTCCCTTTGTGCCGACGGCTAAATCAGCACTGTTGCATCTTTCAAAACAGCACAGTGGGAGGAGAACGGCCAAAACTGGATGTGCGGGAACTCTTTAATTTGTGATGGGGCTTGCGGAGTGATATCAGTGATTCAACTATCTTATCTAGTTGTGATACGCATCTTGTAAATAAATTCTCACTCTCCCCGTCTCTCTCGCTCTCTCTCTCCTTCAGCCAGCACCCCTTTCAATCTCTACAGCACTTTGCTGTTATCATCGCAATCGATGGGGAGGTGATTATTATTCCTCAAGCACAGCCCACACAAACACACATGCTGACCTCACTCATCAAGTACCTCAGAAACACAGGAAACGCAAACAAAGCGCACACACAACGCGATCCATGCGCGCGTATAGGTTGTAAGGTGGGTCGCTGATAACCTACAGTTACAAGGTTAATGTGCGGCACTACACATGCTCCATGTCAAGCAGAAACATTAGTGTGCCGCCGCCTCGCACTCCATCATGTGCTGAGTAGAAGGATGCAGTTCATTCAATTCATGAACAAGCACATGACTGCAGACCAAATATGTCACAAGACAAGAGGATATTCAGAGTCTGCTCAGTAACACCGCCACTTTCCTCATGTTTCCGCACAGGAAATTAGGTCAGACGGACAGTCTTGAAGGCGTATTTCACATCTTTTCCTGGACAGAGACAGAACTGTAGCAATGTGCATATTTTTTATATGTGTAATTTTGCTAAAAAATAAAAGGGCAGCAAAAAGTAAGTCTGAATATCTCACAATAATGGTGAGGCTCCAGGACATGGGCCCACAATGACGCAAAAGCCTTTTCACTACAGGTCAGGATGAAAGCTGTGATGAGCCTCAAATATTTTTGCTCAGCATGATGAGTCACATTAACCAGACACTTCTATGTTGTGCATTGAAATGTCTTGTAATGACATGTTCACCCACTGGAAGTGTTAAGCTGTGAGAGTCTCTTAAATGACTCACTTCTGTCAGATTTAAATGTAGGCAGTCCAACTAATTTTAAGTCAGGTGCCTGTGCATGCGTGACTTAATGCTGAGTGGCAAAGCCTACAAAACACATGTTCTTGAAAATTTCAGCCATCAATGCCAAGAAAGCACTGCATTTAAATTCTTGTTCCTGGCACGGGCTTAATGGCAGCAACATTATTAGTGAGCAGATGTGGTTTTATCAACTGGGGCATCTAACCTTGTCAAATTTCCAAAATAAAAAAAAAAATATATCAATACAGTGAAATTGGAGGCAAGTTCTTCATAAAACGAAATAAAATCTGAACAATCTGCCCTTCCCTAAAAAATGAACAATTAAAGTATCAACATCAGGGTTTGCAGAAATATCTCGTATGTGAAATTAAATATAAAACCGTATGTATTGGATTATTGTATTTTCAGAGAGGCCTTTGGTAACAGAGCTCACCTCATAGTGCGGAGGTCCCAGCCTCGTATGGCTGTGTCATTGGCTGTGGCGAGCTGGCTGCAGTTGTGGTGGGGGCTCCACTTACCAGATGTGAACTTCAACTGACCTTTACCTTCGAGGGTGGCGGTGCTGGAGACCTGCAGGGGACAGAAACACCTTAGCTGACATCTGAGACGTGAATTTCATCCAAAAATCTGTGACAGCCAGCACAGCGCATTCAATCAACATAATGAGGCACCATTAGAAATCATTATCTCTGCAGTTGTTCACTATGACTATGTCGTAATATTTTGGCTATTACTACCACACCAACCACTTCCAGGTTTGCACCATGCTGAACCGTGCACACTCTTGATCACGTATTTTATACACAGCTGTCAACATTTTTCCCGTGTTTTTCGTGTAATTTAAGCTCTCCCGTTTTGCTGCTCTCTCTCATAATGAATAATTGTCATACATAAACCCACGAGTCACATGAGTTGCCATATAGTCTGTGATACACGGAACATACAATTTCAACTCATCTGTCACTACAACCTGGTAATGCACAACACTAATGTACAACCTGATTCAAGGGGCATGAGTGCAGGTGCTCTCTGCACACAAAGGCAGGCCAATTGAATGTTGTTAAAATGTCAGGGTAGGATGGAATTCCACCTAAAAAGGTGTTTTCTCCATTCATACCTGCTAATCTCCAGGACATTGGAGAGACAGTGGCAGAAAACATCTCGACGGTGGAACTCAAGCACTACTTCCACTGGCCAAAAGATATTTCAAGCCTGAATATTGGGTGTCAGAATTTTATTCTATATGCTACTGTGTAAGAGCTAGTCTGAATATTTCTATATTAAGAACTGATCAGATAATAATATAGAACTGGTGATGCATCAGAGACTCAGAGCTTTTTAGCCCCTTTTAGCTAACTGATTTGGTTTACTGGTCTGTAGAGTCTGCTTTTATCAACCCATTACAGCAGAAGTCATCTGAATTCAGCCAAATATTCCAGCATTATATAACAGACAGCACAAGTAAGACAGTGATTCTTTCATTCAGTCATGGCGCTTACATTGGCTACTTTGTTTTCTGGGAAACACATTGTTTTGCCCTAACCAGTAATTGACACATTCATCCAACTGTAACCGTCACTTGAAATAGAACCTGTGGTAGGCCAAGGCAATATGCCAACAAGTTAAAAAACAAATAAGTTGTACAGCAGTTTAAATGTGATTTATGGTGGTTTTCTTTTTTTCTGCAGCTGTTTTGAAATAGTATAAAGACGTAGCTAGTCAGGTACAATACGTAAGAAGATGACATGCTTTATAAGACCTGTTTGATCAACCATCCCTACCTCAAAAAGATCTGGATATGTGTACAATTGAACCATGAAACATTAAACAAACCTAAGAGGTGGGTAGCGACTGAGGTTTTGTGACCAGGGTAGGTGAACACAAAACACTAGCAAAACACTAGCTAAAAAGAAAGACATTTTTCTCAGGATTTGGTGGAAACTAAACTGGAGCAGAGAGTAAACCACACATGGAGGCGATCTAAGCCACTTGGGACCTTTGGGACATTCCTTTGGTGAGAGTGACAACAATAGATTGTATAAAGTCTATACTGTATAAATATGGACAACGCATTCCCACTTCCTTGCATTTGTACGTCCACCAGATACAAAGAAATGTTGGATTATATACTGTACTTATTTTTTTACCCCAACTCTCCAGAGTGGTTGGCATGGCAACTTGTAGTCAAAATGAAGTCACAGCCTATTTCTATAGCTCAAATAACTAAAACAAAACCTATCATAAAAATTAACTCTTGAATATGCATCAGCATTATAGCAACTACCTAAAAGCCACACAAATATTCGATGTGTATTTTAGCGTTGTAGTTTGGCTCAAATACCATTGCCTAATCCCTGGTGGAGCTTTTGATCTATACTGTGGCTAGACGCCAGGGGGAGCTCTACTTGCTTTAGACTTAGAATTAGATTTAGACTACTACTTTGGCTTTACTTTTGAGGAGCTGTTGCCTTTTCCATCTTTATACGGTCTATGGTGTGAACACATGCATCCTCACAGGGCCGCCTACTAAGCTGACATCCTTCAATGAGTTTTTCCTCGTGCATTCCAAAGAAAATTAAATAATCTGCTACTTTCAAAGATTATCATTTTGTCCTTTCAGCTGTTTGGTTACTAGATAATAAATAAATCTAAACAGAATTAAATGAAAATTATTAAAAATGGGTAGTAACCCCATCACAGAAAATGTATTGACAGATGGTTAATAAGTGATTTGTTGATGTTGTATAGTAACCACAGGGAGTTAACATTTCTATAATAATGACAGGTGTCTTTGTTTCCATTTATTACCAGAGAGTTTTCTATCAATGCTGCAAACAGCACAGTAGCAACATCAGTGAAAGTTGAATAAAAATAGTTTTGTTTAGGCTGGTTGAAACTCATTTATTGTAAAGTCTTTTTTAACCAAAAGACATTTACCTGACAGGATGTCATCCAAATTCCAAAAAATGAGGAGTGTAGCTGACAGGCAGTCAGGTTAAACTGCAACATTTAAGGCTTTTCAAACAAGACGACATGTCATATTCATCAAACCTGCTACATATATTTTACAGGGCAACAATGAAGGTGAAATTAATCAAAGTCAAAATGCTCCAAGGACTTTGAATTAAAAAGCATATCACTTCATCGAGCCACTTTAAAATGGAATCCAATTAATTCAGCAGGCTGACTTTGGAAATTATTATCTTTCCCTTAAACTATGATGCATCTAAAAAGTAGCATCACGCGCCTCCATTTTTCTCTGCTCCCTGACTATCTGCAGGTTTTTATCCTCATCTTTCTCCTTCTCCCATTTCTCTTTCTCTCCTTCTCTCTCTCGTCTCTGCCTGTTGGAGCAAGGATCATCGATCGCCCCGTCACCATATAGCTCCCTGGTACACTCTCATTATTTCAGCTAGGGAGGAGAGAGGGAGAGCGAGAGAGAGTCCAACAGAGCAGGAGCCAAAGAGAAAAAAAAGAAACGCAGAGAGGATTAAAAGGAAGGAGAACAAAGTGGGTAGAAGAGAGGAAGAGAGGATGAAAGGAAGGGAGTCACAAGAAATGAGCTGAAGAAAAGTGGCGAGGCAGGGGTGGACCATAAATTCAGTAGCAGTGTGGCCTCAATGTAAAATTCCATGACTCAGTGAATGTCCATTATTATGTCAGGACGCCTAAGCTAAAAACATCTGCTTCTTGCTTTATTAAAATGGAAAATTACGCAATAAAATATTTTAAAACATTCTTGATGTCTGATTAGTGTCGCTGAGCACAAGGAGCAGTTACAGACCAAAGCAAAACATACATCTTAAAACATTAGAGTCAGTGGAGTGCAACCTGAGAGCAGTCATGCTTGCTTTTAACATGCATGACAGCCACTCCAACATTCTATTATTGGCCTGGGATGATTGGGCTGCTATGGTCTGCTACCTGTGTAGCAGTTGCCAATATAATGGGGGAAAAAAAACAATCTTCAACCACAAGCATGCAATTAGGGACGCATCAGTCCAATCTTTTGAAATGGTACCAACATTATTAAATGTAAATAATGCAACATGTGAATTCTAGAGTAAATTGGCAGAGGTTGAGAACAAGCGCAGTCAGACATTTATTGACATTGATCAGGAATATCCGAAAAGGGAATTGATAAAATAGGCCTATAGTTATATTTTACTGTGACAGCACCCTCTAGTGGCCACAGTATATCTGACTGAAGAATAGCAGTAACCGAGCTAGTGTAGTTTATAGCCACAAAGTCAGTGTAGGGGGAGGCCGGGCTGGATGTACCGGTCGACAGGATATTTGACCTGTCAACCAAAACTAAGGTGAACAATATGTATCTGTGTTTCCTACTATCAGCAGGAGTACTAAATCTGGAAATGCTTCGATTGGTTGTAGCAAGATGGCATTGACAAACAATGTAGGCTCAATATTTAACCAACATATTCTGTTATTAGCTGTACATAGGATATGACATATTTCCAAAATATCCAACAAAAAAACACCAAATTATTCAAATAAACTATTTATGAAGCAAATGCTCTGTATAATCCATGATTAATGGTAAGACTTCAGTAGGACTCTTGCTATGCTAGCGGTACGACGGTAAAACCCGGATTTCGTGCATCCCAGGTTCCCAGCTTTATTAGCGCACTAACCAAATTAAGGGCCCTAACAAGGCAGTGCACACAACACGAGGGGACGTATTCATTTAGGATGCAAGCGGCACTAATGCAAAGCTATCTGTCAAATAGCCATGCATTTATGCTTTCTCCCAACTCTGGGAGTGTGTTAGAGTGTGTACATGTGTTTGTGCGTGTGTGTGTGTTTGCGTGAGCAGATGTGCAGGACAAGGTGTGTGGGTGTGCTGTGAGCCAGTAGAGATGTTCTCACTCAGTTCCACCAGTGAGTCTAATTGATGAGCCATGAGCATGTAGACACACACACACACACACACACACACACACACACACACACACACACAAATCTTTCTTCAAATAATACGTTTACACACACAATCTTGCCTTATATATGCATACACACACACGCTGTAAGCACACGCTAGCTAATCTAGGCCAGGCCCGAGAGAGAAAGACACATCCACGCTGCAGCTGGACATGGCTTGAGATGAACACATCAGCCTCTGACAGACACAGGAAACAGGAGAGTAGAGTGGGATGAAAGAGGGAGAGGGAGGAGGGAAGGAGATTAGCATTCTCATCAGCACTGGAGGAATTTGTCTTGGCTGCCAAGCTCTTTCTCCTCTTTTTCATTCCCCTTCTCCTCATCAAGCCCACTCACTCTCCTTATCCATATTCGCTCTTTCTCCCTCCTAATCATCATCTTTCCAATCAGCAGGGCCCTCCATCGTTCACTCTTTCTCTAGCCTCCCTCCATCTTTCCTTTCTCATTATATATCGTTCGTGCACATTACTACTCACATCTGTCCTTATGCCTTGATGCAGGATTTATTAGCCGCTTTTTTCCCCCAGTGGCTCTGTCATAATTAGATCAACACCCGACACAACTCTGTGGTCCACTTGTCCTCACACTGGGGTCACGGTGCAGGGCACGCGTGCGCACACATCACAGACATAACAAATACATGTTTAAAATTATGTACGCGGGAAATGGTCAATTCATTATTGTTATATTTTTTTGTGTATTTAACACAGTGCTGTTGTCATATTGATGGAGGTTTTAACATGGCCACATTTATTTGGGGGCATTTAAAGTTATTCCCTTTACAAGCAGATGTAATGGCTTAAATTGTCCACTGTTATGATGTACAGTGGACATATTTAGCTTGTTGGGCACAATTATACAGTATGTTTAGATGTGAATACCACTGTGTGGCCGACCATAATGTACTCCCAGTCAAATAAAGGATGGAGTGTTTGTTTGAAATTAATGTAGGTTAGATTCAGACAAAACCCAAAGCAATTTTTTTGACAGCAGACATTTGTGCCAGATCATAAACATTAAATGGCTGTACTGTTATTGACTTGCCAGCTGACACAGGTGATGTCAATGAGAAACGTAACAGAAGTCATTGTTAAGTTTATTAATTCTGCCTGTGCTTTGAAAGCAATGGCAGGTCAAGTTGTCTTCAGTTCAGCCCTCTGGTGATATAAATACCTAGGTTAACATAAGACTTTTAACTTTTCATTTAAAATTTGATTATTTTATTTTCTCTTGTAAAAAATGGACGACATGACACCTCCTCAAAAGTGAAGCCAAAGCATGTAGAGGTCCCTCTGGTGGCTGACTGCAGTATAGGTTAGCCACGCCTCCTTAATGTTAGTGGGTGGGACTTGGGCAACGGACCGTACGCCATACCAAGACCTTTACCTCCAGAAATTTAACTACATGACGCAGACTATAATGACTGTGATTGGTCCGAAATGAGCACATATAATTATTATATTCATTATTAAAATTATCATCAGTCACCATTCTTAACCTGTGGCCAAATTCTCCTTTGGTTTATTTAGAGAATGATGCGGCACTATTTTTGTCTACCTTCTGTTTAACTGGCATCATTTAATGTTATGATCTGTTCTTGTAATTTATTGTTATTGGAATAAAGACCTTTTGCATTTTTATAACATATTTTGGTATCCATAAGGTGGTTATCACATAATCGAGAGCATATTTTTTTGATAGCTTCGTTCTACATATAATTCTGGTAAGTACACTGTCTGTAGGAACCAATGGAAAAACATACAGATCATGATGATTAAAGAAAAAAATGCATTTTCTCACATCAAATTTCCAACCTCAATGTGAACAATTTTAAATGGTTTGTAAAATTAATTAATGTATTTGTCAGTTATGTAAATTGCGCAACCCAGCATAATTTAACACAATTAAACAACTTTTCAGTTTGTCAGCAGTGATGAAACAAGGTTAGCCAATCTGGTACCTCCCTCTGTGACCATAAGGTATACTCTACTTCAAACAGCTTACACACAACCAAAATCATGACATTTGCCGTTTTATAGAAATTACTTGAAAATCAGCGCTAGATGCAAATGAAGAATAATAAATAATCACTTAATTGAGAGCCCCAGCACACACTGACAAAGAGAGTGGACAGCAGCCATGTGTGTGCATTTATCCAAAATGCAATTTGTGAAAGGGCGCATTACACAGATTAAATGAACACACATGCACTCTCACAAACACACAGACACACACTTCTGTTAGGTGTTTGACCTGGCTGGCCTTTACGTGAATCCCTCAACGGGTGCATGAATCACTAATGACTCATCTATATTCTTCATCACTTATGGCTTCTAATGGAACTCGCACACACACACACACACACACGCACACACTCACACACCCACACGCACACATAAACCTACAGAGTTATAGGTTAACACACAACTACTGTATTGGCTCTTCCTCATGTGCATGCACAACTGATGCACACCGTTATTTGAGGCTTTAAATACATAATAAGCATTTTAAGCACACACCTGACAGTCTGGAAGCACACAGTGAAAGTGAAGGGCCTCTTCACAGTGCATTTAAGACCCAACTTGCAAGCGAATTGATTCCATGTATTTACGGATGATTCCATTGCACGGTGAACCCTTTATTTTTAAGTGTATTAAAAGCTATCAATATGCATTTCTGCAGACCACTTTGTGGCAGCAATTTGTTTCTCCTGTTTCAACCCGACAATGTTTTTATTAAGTCAGGTCCATCACCACAGAGCTTTGCTGAATATATGTACCACCATCAGTTTGACCAATGGGACGAAGCAGAAAAGAGTCCATATTTTCTACAGTCTATGCTCCAGAAGTGGAGAAAGGGTATCATTACTTTGTTTTTACATTAACTAATTAATTAATTAATGAAAAAGAAATATATGCCCCTAAACTTGATATTATTATTGGTGGAAGACAATACTTACATTTATTTAATTTGAACAAAGCTGTGCAAACATGTGGGAACGTTCAGCTGCTGTTGGATACACACTGATAACAGCATATCACTGAGAAAATAGAAACTACACACATTTCACCCACTTGTTTGGAATGAGATCTTCCACTTCTTATATTGGGGATAATTCCGTGGGGATAGTTCCCGTGGCCATATTAATTTACTTTGTAGGTTTCAAGAGCAACACAATGTGCGAGTACTGCAGCACTAGTTCAGTGAACTATGAAGAGAGATGGAATGACTTATATCTTACTTATTAAGCAAGACCATTACTATCACAGTCGGATAGACTTGACCAGAATATTATTAAAAAGAGCCCAGGCTTAGATCCAATAAGATACTGTGTTTGTGTGTGTGTGTGTGTGTGTGTGTATTAGTATGAGCGTTTGAGACAGAATGAATAGTGGACACTCTGCTGTTGTACAGAGAGGATGTGTGCGCCTGATAACAGCAAGACGATATGGTGGTTATCAAATAATGAGTTAGCTATTGTGTGATACGGTGTGCGTGCCTGTGTGCGCACTGTGGTTTACAGTTTGTGTGTGTCTTACCGTGGCCTGCGTGGAGCTCTCCTGCAGGTCCCAGAGTAGTGCATGGTTATCAGCCAACGAAATCACACGCTTGCCGTCCCCCATCGGCTCCCACAGCACGCTGCGAATACACAAAGACACACATGTAGTACACAAACAACAACACACAAATGCACACAAAAGTCAAAGTCAATCAGGATACACATGCATACAGACATATGGAACGAAGCGTGTAAGATTCTACATGATCGGTAAAAACAGATACAATAACATAGTCAAATCATGTGCCAGAAAATACAGTGTCAAGATGAAAATTGTAGCATTTCTATAAATTAAGTACAATATACACTTCCATTGAATCCCATTAAAAACAAAACATAAAATAATAGATGACAGCACTGTGTTGAAACAACACTGGCAAATGCACTATTGAGGAGTGTTGTTTAAGGTACCATTAAAACAACATAGATTTGAGCAAGTCCCATCAGAGGTTAATGTGTTTTAATGCTCATCAGACACCAAACAGACCACAAAACTGTAATGACACTATGTACAACATTTAGAGATGTAAATGGTGGCGATTTTAACATATTCATGTTTATATTACCTTTCAAGTACCAGTTTTGTTGCCACTCCACATCAAGTAGATGATATATTACATTGCAGCAACGTTTGTTATTTTGGGTGGAGCCCGAGACAAACTGGCGCCATGCTTTCTAACCCTTATTTATTCACAGTGGTTTCACTAAGAAGCCGTCTCTGCATTATGGGAATGGGCTGATCATAATCAGACATTTACACAACCTGACACCTGGAGGCTGCCAAGTACAACCTCTGTCTGCTCCACTTCACACAGTTGGGGTAAAGGGCTTTGCGCGAATGTGTTTATGAGGTAAAGGGAAACTCAAATTTGATCCTGTCAGTATGTGGAGGACCTCCGTTCACAGGCTTGCTTCTCTGAATTCAAGTGAATGGGAGTACGGCACCTTTCAGTGTTCACACACTTACACTGACTGGGCACCACGACAAGTTTAAAACAAAGTATTGTGAAAAGCTTTGGGGCAGTCTGCTGTCTCTATAATGCAACACATTCAATGAGATGACTGATTTATTCTGTCTCTGAGCCTGCCTAACATCATGGGATTCTTAAATTACATATGAAAGAAAAACACAGAGAAAACATTTCTTCTATGGATTTAGAAACAATGGAGGAATCTCAAACGTGACCATAAAACAGCTTTTATATCATGTATTCAATTACATTTGAACCCCTGAAGAGGACAGGTTCATTCTACATTTCTTCCAATTAAGATGATGATACTTAAACAAAAATGACTGAAGTGCATGTCATGAAGATTAAGGGGAATGGGATATCAAAACAACCTTGTTTCAAAACCTTGGCAATTGTTGAGTAGTACATATGCCAAATAAATTCTTCCAGAGGTTCTGCAATTCTAAGCCAATCGCATGCATGTTGGCTTCTTGCACCAATGTGCAAAAGATGCTTTCAAACCACATATCTGGGTGCTACTACATATCATTTTTTTTCAAATATTCAAGTAAATTTACAGAGGAAAAAAAACATACACTAACAGTTTACTCAACTAACTTCAGTTTTTTGCATGTAAGGCCATCAGAGACGCCTTTGCCACAGACTCACAGCCACCAAGAACCTCAGTTCCCTCAAGGCTGATACACAAATCTGCAGAGGTGTTGCCTGTACAATCACTGAAGACAAAAATCCTCATGAGTGTAGTCATCTTTGGTATTTTCTTTA
The DNA here is from genome assembly GCF_022458985.1 of Mugil cephalus. Classification (NCBI taxonomy): domain Eukaryota; kingdom Metazoa; phylum Chordata; class Actinopteri; order Mugiliformes; family Mugilidae; genus Mugil; species Mugil cephalus. The sequence continues at coordinate 2,531,281 of NC_061786.1, read as the reverse complement.
ATGGCATTCCATCAAACATGCATGCAAAACTGGACAGAGACTTGACAAATACCAAACAGAGTCTACATGGAAATGTGCACACGTAGATTATAGCTTGATTATAGTAGATTATAGCCTGCCCTCTAAACACCCACATTTAACCATATATAGTTATGCTGCCAAAGCGGCTCATGAATAATGATGAATGCAAAGGAGCCGGAAACAACTGGAACTGCTCTGTACACAGGTAAATGAGAGAACCTCCTTTGATGTCAACGACTCCACATGCTGCCGAGACAAAAGGGTCTGAAGGGCAAGAAAAGTTTTAAATGAACAAGGACAATCCACGTGAGGCCAAGGGCCTGCTGGGCGCGACCATCATGTGCATGTTTAAGCTTATCCTTTTGTCTGATTCAAAGCTATATATTTAACATGTCCAAATCAGCTTGAGTACATGAATACATTCAAACTGTAAACCCCTCAAAACTAAACCTTTAATGTTACATGAACATGTCTAACTTTAACTTATAAGTAGATATTTATGATTGTGTCAAGTTTTATGTTTTACCACAAATAGTTGTGTTTAGTAAATCGGTCTGAACACACCTGGAGAGGGCAATGGGAAAAGGTTTCACTATATTCTAATTGTCTCATTTTCAGTAATTGCAATTCCATTTTAATTTGTATTTGCCGTTAGTTGTGTGCGCAGTAAGTCATGTAACTTGATTTATGTCTGATAAAGAAGTAAGTAAAAATCTGTACAAATGAGGCACCAGAATCATTAACTGCGGTGAAAGTGGTGTTGGTTAGCACAGAGAACTTATTGGCAAATCCAGCATCCCAATTCTGTCAATCTGGTTCCACATCAGTGGAGTACATGCTTTCCTCTCTGTTTTTAAAGCAGTGGTAGCTTTGACTGCATACTCAACTTTGTTTCCTCCCTACACACTATTGTCTGTAGAGTATTGATTCTTTACTGTATGGTTCTTGGAGTTGCGATTCTCCACTACTTAAGTATGTATCCAAGTGAAGAAGCCTTAGGGACCTAACCTGACCAAACATGCTAGAGCCCTAACTGTTTTTCGTGGTTCCCTCGATGTGGACTGGGATTGCTTGTATGCTTTTGTTTATTCTTCTCAGTTGGGATAGATTCAGCAGCTAAATAAAGACAGAAACACAGCTGGTATAAAAAAGAAGACACAGCCCAAGTGAGAAAGCAGTGCTTTTAACTCCGAGTTACAGACTTTAAAAGCAATATGTCAGTGCAGTCAGAGACCTGGCAATACATTGGCCTGGGAAATCTGCTATATAATTGTAATATTACAGTCACGGTGTAATAGTGTTAGCTTTCAGCCCAAGAAAGAAACACTGTGTGTAATCTTTGTTAGAGGATGGAAAATATCGCAGGGGAGTAGAAGTGGTGTGGCTGATGGTTTGGATGTCTGAGGGTGTCACAGCAATAAGACTGCTGTCATTAGAGGTTACTAAATGATGCAATTTATTTAAGGAGTTCATCAATCAAACAAGTCAATTTTCTTGAACTCATTTGTCAACCTGAAGCCACGACAACAACGCTAGTGTTTGAGAGAAGGTGAGTGTTAGGGAGAGATAAAGGAAACGCAGGGAAAACAAAGCTTAAGTTTTCTTTTGGACTGTATCCAGGTTTCAAATATGCATAGTGCCATTAGAAAAGGTGGAGAGCAGAGAGGGTGGGAGTGAAGGAGGTGGAGGGGGAGGTTTATAAGGACTGTAAATTCATGGCTGCAGAGCGACAGCTTTTACTGCCCTCATGAGGAGCAGGAAGTCATGGACTTGGGATGCACATGCACACACACACCAAGCTTCTTTCTGTCACAAGCAAATCTTTGTTAATGCATTACTCACTTGCCTATGTAGATATTGATGTATCTACTATGTAAAGTAGTTCCTCCTTGATATACAATAAACAGGAACTCTCCAGAAAATAAGGAGATACGGCTAAATCTGAGACGTTTTATAGTTGAAAGCTGCATATTTAAGAATTTTAGGTGATATCGAATGAAGCCTCATGTTATGTTAGCATCAGTCAAACTGTAGAACAGAAGGAGGTCACTGATATTTGTTGCTTTATCTCTTAGAGAAAAGTTGCAGAACAACAGGGCTGCTTCACGGCCCATGTAAATATGGGAACTAAATTATGACAGTTACAGCTGGGACATGCTCCAGCCCCCTGACACCCTCCAGAGGACAACTGGTTACAGAAAATGAATGAATGAATCAATGAATAATGTCTTGAAAGGAGAAGTGAAAATTGAAACAGAAACGACAAAGCTCATCACTTTTTTGTCCCCAAATGCTAAGCTAAGTCAAATAAATCTGGGAACATTATGTCCCCAGAATGTGAATAATATGAGGACACATGCACACAGGGCTTAGCGGGTAGCATGTAGTCTGCAGCATGTAAGATCTCATCGCTTCTTATGTCTCACACACGCACACACACACACACACACCCAAACATATCTCTCAGCACATAATAGGACCAATTAAAATACACTCACCGCTTTGGGATTTATGCACAGTACATTTCCCTATATTATCAATTAATACAGGGAGAGGAGGAGACAGCTGATGTATGGTATCTCATATTGCCTTTCAATCTTATTAAAGACTATAAGTTATGTGTATTTGACCTTGAGCTCTGAAACAAGCTGGCACGCTGGCTTCTGGAAATACTATGTAAATACTGACGGGGGAGCTGTGGAGGGTTTACGGCCCCATATATCCAAGTCTGGAATGGAGATGCACTTCTCGCTCTCCCTTTGTCTCGTTCTATGTCTCTTGCTCATCAAATCGCTCCCCCACTTTGCTGTGCTTTGCATCCATATGAGTTTAATCCCAGCCCCTCCTACAAAAAGCCAACACAAACAGAGTGCGTGTCTTTCCTCCTTCTGGATAAGATTTAGGCGTAAACGCAGACACGCCAAGGACAGTGCACGTATGCATGTGTGCGTCTTACAGATTGTGAAAACCAGTCCCAGTTTTAGTCTGAAGACATCTGCAAAGTGGAAATAAATTTGTAGTTACTAGTCTCTGACCGGCTTTATCTGAAAGTCAAACCAAGCACATGACAATGAAGAGTTTGTGATGTATGTGTTTAGTATTTGGGTCAATTAGAAAATCCCATGTTGGTTCAGGTGGTCATGTTTTTTCACCTTAAGCGAGCCTTAACATATAGCTTATGTAAAGCTTAACAAACTCATCTAAACCCCAACCACAAGGGGCAGTGACAGAGGCATTCCAATATAAACAAAAGGAAACAGAACAGATTCATTCAGTTTTGACGCTAATAAGTCTTCTATCAATTTTTTTTTAACTTTTCTTTCCTTGCTATTCTTGAACATAGAGTGTAGTGGAAATTTGTGCTAATAAATTATTACTCATAAACCTCTGGTCTTTCAGTGTGTTTAATCCAGCATCTGCAGAATGGGCTCACGACACATTGACAGAGACAAAATGAGCAAAGAGTTCACAAAACAGACTCACTTTATACCCCCTATCTGCTGAAGGTCACACGCTTCACTCCTCTCTACTACCCCCCCTTACAGAGCGATTTACAGAGATAATGTGAACTGAACGCAAAGCAGTAAAGCAACAAGTGTAATATAAGTATCAATGGCCACAAACTCCTCACTTCTGCAGTGTTTCAAACAAGTGACATATGACAGGCTTAATGTTTGAATCAGAAAAAGCCATTCCAGAGAGATGACTACATGAGCCCAGGAGTTAATGGCGTATGCTACGGTGTGATGCAGAGTTTCCCATCACAGGAGCTGAGAACAGTAGCATTTTACATACTTATGTTGACTGACACTTTTGCCAATTAGAACAGCAAACATCCCCGGTGGCACATTCAGCTGTTGCTGACAAAGAGTAATGCCACACCTTGTTAACATGCTTTAGTCAAGATGGTCTGTATATCAGGCCAAAAAAGGTCAGCCAATGACCATAAGTAGGCTGAGTGATTTTTATTTTATTTTATATAATACTTGAAATTTTGGATGAGAGTATGTGCTAGTTCAGTGCTGCCCCTTTATTATTAACATAAGAAATGCTTGATTTCTGAAAGCTAGTTTGGGCACAAGTGAAGAAGTTATTCAGAGAGACCATTAAAGTCAATCCTAAGAAATCAGTTATTTCAGTGTATCATGTTTAAGCAACATTTTATCATCTGGCATTCATCTAAATTTTGGGTTGTGGCTGCAGGTTGTTCACATTAATGAGGCTGTGACTGTGTTGAGATTTGATAAAATGCTATCAAACCTAAGCTGTAAATGTGACATACAGATCGAAACGGCAGTCACTGTAATAAACTTGAATTATTCTTTAATGCGTTTGCCACTTAACTGCACCAAGATTTATTTTTTGGACTGATACCTGCTGGCCCTGCAGATAAAAGCACTAGGCTACAAACTCCAGTCCAATGCCTCCTCATTGTGTTAAGACAGGCACACGCATCTCTGCCCTGTTCAGGCCTTGCATTAACATCTATCCTGGGCAACCTGATCGCAAGTGACCAGCTTTTAGTGCCTGTTAGGGATGTGAGTATCGATCCAGAAATATCGATACTTCCGATCTAGACGCGTTTTTTTTTACAATCAAAATACCCATCCCGAGTCTGCTTCCACAAGAAACATTAATACTTTCATGACACAGAATCTGTCATCAATTCTAAAAAAGTAAAAAGTGAAATCTGTAGTCAACAGCACATCACAGAAGAGAAAGAATGAAGCTGTAGTATGGCAGCCAGAAAGAGCAGCGTCGTTTGGAGGTACTTCACTTCAGAAAATGCAAATGAAGGAACATGAGGCTTGTGTCGAAAGTCTGTGAGGTACTGTGGCAACACCACAAATCTGAACAAACACTTGAAGATGAACCACAGAAAAGAGCATGATGAGTTACAGCAGAGCTGGTCAGATACAGTAAATTAGATTTATCTCATCTCATCTCATCTCATCTCATCTCATCTCATCTCATCTCCCGTACCGCTTAATCCTGCACCAGGATTGCAGGGGTTGCTGGAGTCTATCCCAGCTGGCATCGGGTGAGAGGTGGGGTACACCCTGGACAGGTCACCAGCCTATCACAGGGCTAACACTGAGACATACAACTAATTTAGAGTCACCAATCAGCCTAACGAGCATGTCTTCGGAGGTGGGAGGAAGCCGGAGTACCCGGAGAGAACCCACACGAACACAGGGAGAACATGCAAACTCCACCCAGAAAGGCCAGAGCTGGACTCAAACCCAGACCTTCTCGCTGGGAGGCTAAATTAGATTCATTTACCTAAAATACAATAATGAATTTTTGTCAATTTTACTGTTTTTGTGTTTAATTGGAAAAAAAAAATGTTTCCTTCCAGGTCAAGTTGTATTGCTGCCATCATCTTAACACAGTTCAGTGTTACTCTTATCAAAAGTTGGATAATGCATTGTATAATTAAACTCTACTTACATTCGCAAATTGTCATTGTAAAAAAGTCATTTTCAAATACACAAATAGACATGAAAGTATCAGGATATTAGCTTTGGTATTACTTGGTATTGGATTGAAAGGTAAAATAGTGGTATCACACATCCCTAGTGCCTATGTTCACACCTGCCATTAACATGTATCTCCACATGCGTCCTCACCCAGCTCTCCAGATCCAATCTCAGTTTCACTCTGTATGCAAATGAACACCAACATAATTTGGGGCACAGTGGAACATTTTAACAGCGGCTGTCTCTAATGGATCTCTACTGCTGTTTCAGAACCAAGACCAGCGCTGTTTTTTGTGTGTGTGTCTGGACTTTGGCACACACAACACGTTATTATTTATCTGGAAAATCAACACAATATTTAGTTATATTTGTGACCTGCACAACATGCAGATTAACCTCATATCATTGCAGCCATTTTGCAAAAAAATTAAGGACACACCCAAGGTGTCGAATGCTGTTCATGAATATTTTGGAGCTCATGCATGGTCTTGGTCTCTTTTGAAAGCCAAGACTCTTTCTGTTTCTTTCTGTTTCTATCACAAAAATCAGAATCACTCTAAGTGGTGTTGTTGTTGTTGAGTAATCAAAAACAGAAGTTGTTGGGTTCGTCTGATTTTTTTTTGTAGACTCAGACACGACTCGTGCACAGAGCTGTACGGAGCTCTGACTGATTCAAAAAGCTACTGCTGTCCCATATACCACCCAGTAGAATGTTACTGGTTAAAACTCAAAGCAAACCTCCTGTAGTAATAAAGGTAATAAAGGTAAATAAAGACTGAGGAAATACACTTAAGTCTACCCAGCTCCTTATACAGCAACATAATTGCACAAATAATTAACCACATGTCAATATGTTATTTAATTGCAGAATCACACACGGTGTACTCATATTCAATAATTTAATTTGGTAATTTGAATAATTACATTTTTATTTATTATTGGTTACTTAATAGCTAGGACAGGGTATTTTAAAAGGCTTTCATTACAAATGAAAAGACAACACTTTTTCCTTTTCAGGTGATCATTTATAAGGGCGGTTGTGTGTTTTTTCTGTGAATAAATGAGACAAAACTCCACTGCCTCTAACCCTGTAGAGTAGGCGGGCTTTAATGCAACACATGGCGCACTGTGCATTCACCTTACCGAAGGAGTGTTGATACATGCGGACACACGCGACCCACACCACCCCCAAATGTGGTCAGAAATCGAATCTCTCAAATGCAAACACATGTTAATGCAAAATCTGTTTGGGACAAAGACTGAGAGACACAGTGACAAAAAATTCGTGATCACAAAAAGAATTAGTTTACACTATCGCACACATTTTTTTCCTGACCAAGCACACACAAAGACAAAAGGAAGAGACAGAGGTATTACACTGCAGGGTGAAAGAGGCTTAACACACACACAGGCAGAATTTCAACCGAAAGACCTTCAAACAATTCAGCACATGACTGCATTCACGCATGTATGCACAAACACACAAAATCACACCCATAAACACCTCCTACCCCCTCCTGTCACACCCCACTTTAGAAAATCAACCTTGTAGCCTTTTGCGCTTTAACATTCCCTCCTAGGGCTGTGATTGGCTCAAATGGCTCCACGGGAATCGATTCACTCAACTGGCAAGGCTCCCAATCGAAACCAAGTGCAAGAAGTAGAATAAGGAAAAAAAAAACATCCCAGCCACAGAGCACACATAAAAAATAAACACACCATTTTTCCTGAGATATGTTTAGCTCCGTTTTTTGGGGGGTGTATTTTCCATTCAGAGCACGCTTCACAATGGGCCGGAGGTTCAAATGTTTGCCCACCCAAACAATGAGGGGATTTGGAGGAAGGAGAAAGTGTTATTGTTAGTGGGCGTGGAGGGACACCAGCAACCGGAAAACACACGCATGGAGGAGGCAGGCTACACACGGGCAGACACGCTACAGTGGACGCAAACAAGAACACAGGCAGGTGAACAAACACACACAGACAAAAAAAATAAATAATAAAAAATAACACACACACAAAAATCAGCCTCATAAGAATACTAACTCCAATCTCTTTACTCTTTGTCTTCTCGCACAGAAGCATGCACACATGCCTGGTGCAAGCTGCCAGTATTATCAGAGTGAGTGGGGTAAGTGTGTGTGTGTGTGTGTGTGTGTGTGTGTGTGTGTGTGTCGTAGAGAGATGGAGGAGGTGGGCAGCAGACCAAAGCCATCCATCTAGGGAAGCCAATAGTGCACAGCATAGGCTACAGGCTTCACAGCATTGAATCCAGACTCCCACTACACACACACACACATATACTATGTGGACACAGTGTGGTGCCCTTGTGAGGGTTACAGCTCTCAGGGTGTTAAGATGGTGGAGCCAAGAGCCATCAATCTTTACCCAGCAGCCTTGCTTGACCTGCCCTCTGACACGCACGCACTCACATCCAGCACATGGGCATATCGCTGCGCCGACAAAGCCCCCACCGCTCCGCACACACAAGCACGAAACACACCAAGTGGCACAAATTCAATCTCTTTTCACTCCTCTCTGTGAGCTTCTCTCCATCTTTCTCACTCCACCCTCATCTTTATCTCTTCCTCACAGACACCTGCTACAGTATGCATCACGCTAACTGATTGGCGCCTCTAAAATGATAGCAATCATGAGGCAGGCGATGAACAGTGGAGTAAAAGAGGGAATGACCATTGATTTTTATTGTCATAGGCAGTGAGCTATGGTGAGGAGCTCTGACTGGAAGACAAAAGGGATCAGGCTGTGACTACAATCCGAGATGTGGGCCAGTCAATAATCTGAGCCAGAAAAAAAATGAAAAAAAGAAAATAGAAACACTTATGATGAGTAAGAAACAGAGGAACCTTAATACAGAGTGGTGTGTAGCATGGTAGTTAGTTCAGTTTCTGTGGGCCTGCAACATGTCCATCTGTCCCCCAGGGTAATTTTAGTGCTAACTCTACTTCCTACATGGCTCCTATTAACTCTAGAAAGAATTCCTAATCTCATCAAATAAGACATATCGCATCTGAAACTGCCTGTAGGTTGTTTGCCTCTTCATTGGAGATGGGCAAATCAAACAGCAAAGTCTCTGCCAAGGCTCGTCACTGCACTGCTGACTGAAATAAGGTAAGAGTTTGTACATTCTGCTCTGAACAACACAATTGGCTCTGTGATGTATGAATCGGAGCATCACATAGAAACAAACTTCAAACAGTGTAATGGGTTGTAAGAAGTCTAGGTCGGTCTTAAAACACCACTTACTCGCCCATTTTGTACACTGGAACATATGCAATAGCTATCATCTTTTCTTCGGTGTATACTGGCCATGAAGATATCTGTCAAAATGAAGCCCAGACAAATGAAATAGCGTGAGTGTCAGCCAACCACAACACTGTTAAAAGTTGGTGTGACTTCGTTAGGAACCGATTATGTTCCGACAAAGACCTGCCAAGCTAATCAGACTGTTTTTGCTGGCTTTAGGTGGTGATTGACCACAGGATAACAGCGACGTGGTCATACAGGTTGGCTGAGTGCTGTGGAGTTGAATTTGCTTACAACAAAATGGCTCTGATTGGTTGTCAGACTCACTCAGATCTAATTGTGCAAAGAGCTAATCCTTTTCTCTGTATCTGTTGAAAGATGCCTCGTAATGAAAACCCAATGGTGTGTGACCAAACTGATATTAAGAATTAAATTTGGTAACCTGATGCTACAAATTATATCTACAAACATCTACGAAGTGGCCCTCTTTCATAACAATCTGGTGACATTCACATCACTGGTTTCTAAACTAAGAGTATCCGTAGAGAGGAAGGAATCCAAGAAGTTGTTAATGTTGTGGGTAATAAGAAAGAGTTTAAACTTCTGTTACAAGATTTTTTTTTTTTTTTTGGTGCTACAACCGAACATCCAGCACATTCCATGTGGGATTAAAATTCGTATATGCCTCAGATTCAAACAATGTGGTATTTCTCAAATAGGAAACAAAACAGCTTACTGCATCTTCCACTGGTGAACTGATGAAGATGATGGAAAAAGCTGGTAAGCAAACCATTAATTAACATTTTATGTCTGATTCTATATACTAGTGATTCATATCCACTAAATTCAGCACATCATATCATTTAATTGTAAAATGTGTTTTGAAGAGATAAAAAAAGACAGTTAAGATGCAATTGCTATATCTGAGTGTTAGGTCAGATTACTGATAGAACGGTATATGGAATGTACGACATCTTTCTAACATTCGGGAAAGATGAAGATTGCTCAAATAATTTCAATTATAACAGTGATGCCATATTTATATTAACTACTGAACCACAAGAATGATGTGACTGTCCCAATAAAGAAAGATGCTGCATCCCTGTGTTTGTATCTTCAATGAATCTGTATGAGTTATCCTGTGATCTTCAAAAATGCGGTCGCTATACTATCTTACAATCATGCACAGGAGCCAGAGACATTGTTGCACACTGCAGTGCATCAACAGCAACCGTTTCCCTGCAGCACCTACCAGGCGGCGTTACCGTGGGCGCTGTCGTCCAGGTGACAGAGCAGCTCCAGGGTTTGGGGGTTGTGGGCGGAGTCGTCAGGTGACTCATGACTTCCGCTCTCCCAGTCAGAGGGCATCCGCCATACTGCTGCACAGGACACCACCCTGCTGTCACTGGCTGGAGAGCGACAACACACGCACACACACACACAAACACATTTAGTCCATTAGAGCTTGTTATGGTGCTGTGTGTTACTTGCATTACTCATGCAGTGAAGACATAAATCTCTTGACACTATCGCTTTGTGTGGACTTGCCACAGTGCCTTTGGTTTTAGGGTGAAGACTTAAAGTTAGGATGAGGATAGGGATTATGATTAAGGTTTAGGGAAAGTCCTCAGGAAGTAACTCTAATGTCTTCTGAAGTGATGGAAATACAACTGTGTGCATGTGTGTGTCTGAGATGGACAGGCGTTAATGTGGTGACATGGATGCACTTTCCTCCTAATCCACATCATAGAGTTATTTTGGCACATCCACACCACAGCCACAGCTGCTAATTGGAACCAGTGAAGTAAATGTAGAACTGATACAGTAATTGGACCAAAAGTTTGAGGCTGGGGAGCATAACCAATCAGAGAGAGAGGAGAGATAGAGAGAACTTCTTTTTGGTGCAGATATTGACAGTGTGTGGGCAGGCGTTATGCTAAGAAACACTGGCGTTAGGCCTATTTGTCAAATTAAAAAGCACCGTGGTGAGAGTCCACAGGCTCTTGAGTGCTTTTAGACAACCTTGCACTTGGAGGAAGTGGCCAAGCAATCATTGTGAACAAAAGCCTTTTCTTGCTCACATATCAGGAGGACCAGCACGAGGCAGAACGCTGGATTAATGCGCCTGTGCATGTTTATGATTAGTCCACCTGTGTGTTTGTCAGTGAGTGCGGGTTGGCCTGTCCAAAGGGACTGTCATCCTGTGATCTCAAGCATGCACGACTCTGACAGAGAGCGAGAGACGGGGGGAGGGAGGAGGAAGGGGCACGGAGAATACACCCTGTCCCAGAAGTATCTACCCCATGTCTCAACTGACATGGCTGTCAGCCCCTGTATGATGCAACCTCAACCACACAGAACTCTCAATAACATAATACAGGGCTATCCGTCTCAAAAAATACTGGTCTGGATTAAGTTTTGGACAGACTCCAAGATATGTAATTTCATGCTTTGTGTTAAATAATTGTCTGAATGACTCATACTTTATCAGTATCACCTCTCAGTATAGTATTTCTGTCAGAGCTAGAGTGTATGGCTTTTGTGACAAGTGAGATTAAACAAGATTGTTAATCTAGCCCTTGGTTCTTAACAAATACTGTATTTTTGTTATTTGACTGCCCAACAGTAGCTCATGGGTTTTAATGTAAGTCTAAATCTGCATAAATGTAGCAAAACAAACCTAAAAACATGTACGGAATTGCAAAATTTAGAGGTAAATCACAGATGCCTCCGCTAAAGTGCACATGACCTTCAAGATTTTCTCATGCCAGGCAGTGGCTTTGTAGCGGCTGCCTTAAACTGTCCTGTGGGTCATTATGTCCACACATTAGTATTGATGCTATCAGAGTCTGAATATGACGTTTAACACAGCTGCTACTGTTAAACCCAGTTAAGACAGGGTGACTGTGACTGATTACCTGTTAAAAACCTACATGGAGCCATTACATACAAGAAATTCTGTGAGGGGGGAAAAGGAGGATCATATTTTTTGGCCCAAAAAAGACAATAGAAGAAAGATAGGCAATGAAAGAAGAGGCAGTGAAAGGAGCCAAAGACAGAAGGAAACAGTAGGACTCACTTTTGTTATAGCAGGTGGTAAGCACAGCCTTATCTGCAGGACTGGCGCCAATGTGCCATATCTCCCCAGCTTGGTGCAGAAGGACATTCTTATTAATGATGTTATTCTCATCATCAAAGTCAATGATGTGGATCTGAAAGAAAAGCAGACACAGAGACGAGAGATGTGTTGAGGATGAAGCTGAAAAACACTAGGCGCACCTCCCTCCATTCACACCAGCTGCAGTTCAAAGCTCCACTCACTCCTCTGATTCCCCCAGAAAAAAAAATGTTCCTCTTTTAATATGACAGTTAATGCAATTTAAGGCACAAGTCGCTTTGGTTCTGTCTTTTTTTTTTTGTCTATTCAACTTCACACAGACGATTTTCAGACGATTTTCGTCTAGATTTGGCCTTTAAAAGGACGATTAACACACTTTTAGAAGTCATGTTGGAGTGATGGGGGTGCATGTAGTATGATACAGAAGTCATGGAAATGCTTTTTAAGACCGGAACTGCTTAAAGGAGCTGGCCCTGCATGAAGCAGATAACCTCTGGCAGCATGCGGAAATGTATCTTTGGCTTATGGTACCCAAACTTCATATGTCTAGTTTTAATCTAAATAGTAATGTACAGTATGGCAGTCATGAGTAGAGAAGTACATTACCTGCCCCCAGTATTAACAGATTGTAGCATTATCTTCAGTCTTAATGGATCATTCAATACTATTATCTTCAGCTCTACTTGCAAGCTTTGTCCTAAACTTGCAGTCATTTTTCAAGATACGGGGGGTGGTTAATTAAAACTAATGTAAGCTAATAAAGCTGAGTCAAAGGACCAGTGAGAAGGTATCTAGATGTGGAGGTTGCCGATCGCAGCAAAAAAAAATAAAAATATATATATATATATATAAACCTGATACACAAAAATTCGAGAAATTCACACCAAATACTTCATAAAAGATACACATTGTCCACTGCGTGAGCCATAATGCACCAAAAAATACATTCACGTTGCTCTGACCTAGAAGGAGGCCTTGGCTGCACTGCAAAATAGAACCAACAGCTAAGTTCAACAAACACGCTCAACTTCTATCAATATGAAGTTAACAGAAACTCCTCCTTATTGAACTCTTTTCATTAGATGGAAATCTATTCTATGAGGGCCCTCAACTGAATGCAGTTCAGGGCCCACAATGCAGTAAAACGGTGAGGGTCTCAAGGTTTGATCAGACAATTAATGGTGGTTTCTCCCATAAGAAAGACACTTACAGCGCCTTGGGGGACTGTTAATGGGTTGCGCTGGACAATAACTCCTGCTAGGCACTTCAACTCCCCTTGGCCGTACTACTTTTACAGGCTGAACAAGAGGATGAAAAGAGTAGGTGTGAGAGCATCAGAGCGGTAGCATCCTTCAGCCTCCTCAAAGTCAGCTAGGCAGCTATTAACCTTGGGTTGGACTGCATCAAGCAAAAAATTATTACGCAAAGTTATAATTTTATGGTGGTGGGGGAGCAGTACAAATAAATTCAGGCCGGCGGGACAGGGTAATTGGAGGGTCTAGTAATAGGGTCCCCCCGAATGATCCCAGGTGTGAGAGGAGGGAGAAGTTCCAGCCCTCCTCCCCCAGGTGATTTATCCCTCATTCTTCCAAGCCTGGGGAGTGACTCATAGCTTTCAGCCATTTGGGCACCCAGCCCAGCGCTTTTAATTATGTGCCGACGGTGGGAGGAATCAAGGCAGGGAGGAGGAGAAGAGGGAGACCGGTAAGAGGGGGTGAGGGAGGGATAAAGCCAAGCTGGCTTGTGGCCCCCACTTCATGGGCTTCTCCACTAAAGCTCTTTAGCCGCACAGATGACAGTAAGCGGGGCGGAGGAGTAGCGAGCGGGTGAGAGGTGCCAAGCTCGGGCGCTTTATCTCGTTAGCAGCCTTAAATGCCATGCCGACGCGCCCTCCGATCTGTCATTCCAGCTATTGGTCTCTAAGGGATTTGAGAGGTGCTCGGCGAGTTAAGAGAGACATTTCCACCCTGCATTATGCTTAATGGGAGGTGGAGAGGCCAGCAGGCTTATGGATACAGCAGGAGCTATCAGGGCTGAAATGCCAATCGAAAAAACATTTTTCATTTAAGTTCAAACTCAGACAAACTGAGCTACCCGGCGTTGGCCGGAAAACAGTGTGAGGAAGACAGTGGGCTCCGTGTAGAAAATGATATGCAGAGACTTCACTCGCAATTCAAGTGTAAGGTCATCGCTAAAAACATGAGCTGGAAGATGAATAATGATCCCTATTAGCTTTAAAAGCTTTGAGTGCTCTTTGACATAAAAACAAAGAACAACCACCAGTATACTGTATACTGTATTCATTTTTGTAACCTGGGTTTTTAAAAGTAACTCCTTTTCATTCATCCTAAAGGCCTTCACTCACTGTGTAGTAGCTGCAGTGTTGGAGCTTATTTGCATAGCGTGCAGGGTCACAGAAAAGTATCTGTCAGTCAACACGACTAGTGCCTCTTAAAGACTTGAACTCAATATACCTTACATTTCTATTCGCTTTTACTCTATTGTCTCAGTCAGTTTACATTTGAGACGCTGCAAAATCACACAGTCAGCAAAGGCATTAAAAGAGAACAGAGCACTAAAATAAATGAGCAATAAGCACCTTCATTACTACTAAATCTAATATCTGCACTAAGATTAGATTTGCACTAGTATGATCATCTCTTTCGTGTTCTTGCGTTTCAGCTCATGCCAGAGTGAAGGGAAAGTGTTAGGAGGAGTATATTAAGCTACTGACAGTGTGTAATAAGAAATCACACAGATCGACTGGGATGCATTGTCACCATTCCCAACATGCTCTGTATTAGCCTCGCTACACAAGACTTGGATTGAACCACGTCTGTGTTCAGTGCCAGACTGTTTTCACACTGAAGTCTGCCAGAAAATAGGCTCACTTTTTCAAGGCACAAATCTCTCCCTTTCTTGCTCGCGTTCCCACATACTTCTCCCTCTCTCTCTCTTTCTCGCTCTCAGAGAGCTAATTATTTCTCCCCCCATTTAGAGCCAACTGTTTCTGTCATCTGTCTCTGTAATGACCTCTGCAAGATGTGCATGCATGCATGCAGCACGCACTCTTTCTTTCTCCTTCACACAAAGACACACAATCACACACACACAGTAGAAACCCCTCACTGACAATCAGACACACGGACCTTCCCAGTGAGACAGCAGATGAATACACAACATGGACGCAACAGCTCTGACTGTCAATTAGAGAGGACCGGCTCAAACGCAGATGTACACATGGAGTTATGCGGAAAGGGTTAGTTGGTATCAATGATGTCTCTTATCAACTGACACAAAATTAAAATTATAATAATAAAATTACATATTTAGAGCTGGATAATTTTGGGTGATATTCAACTAGTCTACCAACAGAATTTTAATTTGCAATTACAGCCTTTGAGGACATTTATCAAGCAAAAATAAGGCCAATTATTCAGTTAGTCATCTATCTGTGACTCAACAGGATGATGATCAGCTGTTTGTTGGTGTCGGGCCGTTGGTGGGAGTCTGTGACCCTAGTTTCTACAGTGCATCCCGCAACATTTCTACTAGTCGGACCCCTGATGTTGGCTTCAACCAATTCAGAGATGATGACGGTGGGTGCATCAGTAGGGGAGATTCATTTTATTGGGTTGTTTTGTGCAATGAACCAATACATGATCTGCAGAAAGAGGTCACACACAGGTGGCTCCAGTCATTTTACATATTCATCTCATCTTCATATTCGTATACACAGGCATTATCACAAAAGGTCATCTGGAATGAAGGCAGCTCTGTATGGTGGCTTGTAGCTGTTCTTAGCTTCCCAGTTAATCCCTGCTCTTACAGTTTAACCTTTTTATAGACGAATACAGACTGTTGGCATGGTTTGGTCTATTGGCAGAGCTATTTCCTTTTATGCATGCGCAGAGCACTAGCTAACCATTGGCTGTAGTCTTTATTCTTCTGTAGTCTTAGTGTTTTCAAGTGGATTTTTTTAGTCCAGACACAAGAGATGCGAGGCTATGCTATAGCGTCCTTTGTTGCTGGGGGTTGATGTCGCTTTGGTGTGTCCAGCTAAACTTAATCCAGTAGAGGGGGTAAGGGGGGTATTGTAGTCTAGTCCAGTTGGCGTTGAGAAAATTTGGGATCCACCCTGGAAAGGTCACCAGTCCATATCATGGCTAACATAAAGAGACAGGTAACCACAAGGATGAAGGGAGAACACACAGGGAACCCCACACAGAAAGACCCCAGCCGACCAACCAGCTCAAACTCAGACCACCGTTACTGTAGGTTACACTGCCCCACTGTGCCACCCTAGTCAGAGGTTCAGTCGAAACTAAATTAACTGCTTATTAGATTGTGTTAAGGTAGTTTAATTAGTTAAGATAAGTAATTCTGGTAGTTTTGTTTCATATATGAGGCTGTGCTTCTTTTTTCAGTTTTCTATCTCTGCGGAGGAATATATATACTCGATATGTGGACAATTAGTTTGACAGAAAAAACACTTCTTGCACTACAATGACATGTCCATACAGTCTGTCCATCCCATTAATTTAATCTCATAATTAATTCAGATCTGTATCTAACAAATATCTCCTAAACAGCTGTTTAGATGTTTCAGTGAACCATTTGATTTAGAAAATATGGGGAAAAAATTCTTCCCCAGGTCACAAGGTGTCCTCTTTATCTAATCATTCTTTGGTATGACAACATGACGTTAAGTCAAGAGCAAAGTAGAACAGTACATGAGGGATTGCAGCATGAACTATTTTTCTTAATGATTAATCAATTATGAGTAATTACTTCCAAATGGACTATACTTCATAACTGACAGCTTTTCACACACGTGCACACACATAAATATTATATCTGCTGCACGTCTTTAGTTTTCTTGTAGGTTGTTCTTTTTAATATTATATTTGGTCCTTTTCATCATAACTTTTAACTAATAACAAATAAAATTCAACCTTTGACCTCTACCTTCATCATCTTGCAAACTGCAGCCAGTTAGCAAGTTTCAGTTACACTTTCAATTGTTCATTCATTTTGTGTAACCAGTTGTGCTCTGGGGGGTGGTGGGAGCACAGCTGTTATTGGGTGAGAGGCTGAGTAGGACTTGGACACGTCTCCAGTCTATCATAGGGCTAACACAGAGAGAAAGACAACCATTCACACTCACACCTATGGCCAATTTAGAATCACCAATGAAACTAACGAGCATGTCTCTAGACTGTGGGAGGAAGTAAGAGTACCAAGAGAAAACTCACGTAGGAAGAACGTGAAAGCTCCACACAGAGGGCCCCTGTCAGCCAATTGGTTGGAACCAAGAACTTTCTTGCTGTGAGGTGGGCAACCACTACGCCACTGTGACACTCCGCCAAGATTCACACATACACGTATAGTGAAATATTGACCTCTCTTTTACACACAACTTCTTGTTATTTTGAGCTCTGAGGTGTGTTTTATCCATTATCCATCTGTACTAGACATCCTTTGCCACAAACATGCAAATCAGATGGTGGCATCTGTGAACACTCTAGAGTAGCAAACTTCAATATTTGCAGCCATCATGTTTCAGTGAGGGTTGAACACATTACAGTAGCAGTCTCTCTCCTATTCCTCTCCTCACATACTCCCTTTCCTCTCAAACTTGGATTCATCAATAAACATTTTCCATTGGCCACTGCCAAATGCTGCTACGTTTTAGTCGACCCCAAGTGTTTTTTTGTATCCCTCATTGAGAATGCCGCTCATCCTCTGACAATACATCTTCTTTTGACAGGATTTACGTTAAAGTTCTATCCACTGCCCCACCAGAAACCTCCAGTCTGGGCAGGATTTGATGCTGAGAAAGGGAAATTTCTTTGGAATGACATTCACACACCTTCACTAAGTTTGATGCTACATTTTAGTGAGAAATATTGTGCAGGGAACTTGAGTCGCAGACAATATATTTATAACAGCTGAATAATACCACGTAGTAAAGATAGTAAAGGCTGTAATCCTGAGGCTAGGGTTACTGACAGAAAGACAATCAAAGTTGCAAAGGGACACAAGTACCACTGTGAACTAAATGAGTATCATGAGAAAGCCTTTCACATTCCGTTGCTTTACACCCGTCCTTACATCAAATGAGATGTGTGTCAGCTGTGAACTGTTTTTCTTACCTGGTTGTCAAATTTCAGCGACTGTGTGCCCACGAGGAAACGAATGGCATCAGTCTCAGCTGTCTGAGCAGTGAGTGCTCTTGCCTGTAAAGTGCAGCAGCAGAACAAATACAAAAAATGTGGTCACAACTAGAATAGAATAGAATAGAATAGAATAGAATAGAATAGAATAGAATAGAATAGAATAGAATAGAATAGAATAGAGACAGCTGTCAGTCAGGGAAATAAGAATGAATGGACATGCGTACCTGAAATTCGAGACCATAAATAACAGGAGCGTCGTCCTCCATTTTATCAGTCTGATGCCAGTGCTCTGTTGCTCTGTAAAAGTTGTCTTTGAGACGAAAATGTTTCGATAATACTCCAGTTGTGCTACGCGTAGCTCAAAACAAACCACAGTGGCCGCACTTCCGCGATTCAAAAGATTTAGCGTGTGGATAAAATACGTAACGAGAGTCGTGCGACGTCGCGTAAGCTTTTAAAAGCACGTACAGGATCTTCGAGAATATCGAGAACGACTGCGACATGAGGTTTGTCCGCTTCGGAGTGCCGTACATGTAAGCCGTCTTGTGTGTGGCGCATGCGTATTATCTTTTTATCCGTCAGACTGCAGTGAGGTGAGTGAAAAGCGTCTTTTTGTTTGTGTTTCTCCTTATCATACTTTCTGTTAGATTGCGCAGTGTCCGGTGTAGCGCAGTAGCATGTTCCATCGTTTTAACATGTGCCGAGTCATTCGTGAATCCTGACAGTTGCAAGTAGCTGCTCAACTGAGCTAGCTCAGTAGCCAACCGGCTAATGTAGCATTAGCAATAAAGCCAACACCAAACACAAACAGTCCCTTAGTGTCCTGGGTAGTGGCACTGTGTGGTATCATAAATATAAAGATGATGAACGGGGTCCTTCATTATAGCTGTAGTTCAATGCTTACAATACGGCCTTATAAAAATGAGCGTTTGCTCATAATGAGGAAGTGACAACGACATATGCTGCACACAGCGTACAGGATGAAGGTTAGTGGTAATCCACTGTTGACGTGTTGTGTTGTTGTGTTTTAACTGTCAAGAGCAGTAAGATGGATACAGGGGAGTCTCAAGCCCAGCGGCCAGTCACCTTGGACATCACAGTGGAAGATGTAAGCAAGGAAGACTCAACTTCTGAACCACCCTCCAAAGACAATGTCTTGCCCCAGGAGGACAGCATTGACTTGGGAGGGGAGTGTGCCACTCCCCAGGAGGACAGCAGTGCCACACCCTCAGAGAGCCCGATGGACAAGCTCAACGATCAGATGATGGAGAGTGTCATGATTTCCGACTCGCCCAATAACAGTGAAGAGGATGATGTGGCTCCCATTGATTCCTTTCTGGATGCGAGTGGGAATGACAAAGGAGAAACTTCAGAAATCAAAGAGGAGCTAAGTGAAATAGGACAGAATACAACAGAGATTAAGGTTTCCGTGCAGGGACAGGAGACAGAAGATTCACAGGAAAAAATAGAGGGGGAGCCGAAGGAGCTGACAGACATGCAAGAGCAAGTCACTATGAGCGTTTCACCTCAAACTGACACACAGAGTCCATCTTGTAGTAAGGACGAGGAACCAGCACCTCAGTCAACCAAAGGGACTAGCCCAAAAGATGAGCCTGTGCCAGTGTGCACAATATTCAGCCATGGAACCCAGCCGAAGTCTCTGGTGCCTGATGGCTTCCAGCCCACCCTGATAAAGTCCCCAAGCTTTAGCATGGGGAGTGGTGGCGGAAGCGATGAGGCAGTGACCCCAAGCAAGCTGACAACCCCCTTTGTTTGCCAGCCCAGCCCTAGTCTCAGTAAATTCTTCACTGACAATGGACAGACCAATCCAGCATCAGACTTCTTTGATTCATTTACTGTTCCCTCGTCCTTCATCTCCGTGTCCAACCCCAATGCAGAGATCGCTCCTGGTGCTAGCCCTGCACCCATAGCCCCTACACCTGAGCGCCAGCTCTCTTCCACATCCTCCTCCATCTCCACTCCCGGAGGGACTCTGGACTCTGGTGCTCCCACACCTAGCTCAGTCTTTGGCCCTGGCCCTACAGAATCAACATCCAAGCCTCCTCAACCTCCTCTTTCCCAAACGGTCCCAGTACCAACTCAAGCCTCTGCATCAACCCCAGTCACTCAGCCACAGCCCTTCAATCAACTCCAGGCTGTGTTTTCCGGCAGCGATGACCCTTTTGCTACAGCTCTGAGCCTGAGTGAAGTTGACAGGCGCAATGATGCCTGGCTGCCATGTGAGGAGATCAGGAAGGTGTTAATCTCTGTTGCTACCCAGCAGTACAGCCCAGCCTATGTAGAGACCAACAGACTAACCATGCCCGGACTCAAGTTTGACAACCTGCAGGTAGGACAAGTAAAATGTTTATTGTACAGCATGCATCTTTAGAAAGCATTGAGAGCAGCACCTCCTCTTGTAGTAAAGTATTAACTTCTCCAGCAATTTGAACCACAGTAGCATGTTTGTTGGATCAGAGCATAAGGGCCTATCATGACCCCTTTGACACTTAACCTCTTTTCCTTCGATGGATCAAACAGTGTCCACATTAGTTGAGTTATTTAAAATGTTAGTGTATTCAGGTGTCAGTCAGTACAAAGGAGCAGCAAAACATGATATTTTGAAGCCTTAATCTGAGTATATTCATATTTTTCTGTGACTAAATCATCATATAGATTATCTTGCTCATAGGTTTTGATTAATTGTTAGGCCAAAGTATGTCTTGGCACTTCCTTCATAATGCCTTACGCAGCTTTGTTGTGCATATTTTTTAAATATTCCGGTAATATGGTAAAAACAATATCTGTTATGTCAAGACACTACGTAGCCATGGGCAGCATCTACTATATTGTTTCATCTGTCTCAGAATGACACTGGTTATTTTCAGAGATGTCCCCTGCTCTGGAACATCACATAATGTAGAGACGTCTGTAACCACATATACACCTGCCTTTCCTCGCTCCTGGGTCACCGTGTAATGTTTTTATTTCTCATTAACATCCTCTTAGTTCCTTCAACAGCAACATTTATCCGTAATAACAACCCAGATGAAACATCAATTTGCTTATTTACTCAGTTGAGTCTTATGGTGTGCATTCACCTCCTGGCTCATATTGTGTTCATTATCCTCTCAGAATGTATTTGAATGGCTGCTTGAATAAATGAATAAAAATCAAGTATTTTTCCATCATCTTGGTCTAAGAGCCAGTTTCCAGCAAACAAATTATATCTACTTTAAAGCTGGATTAAAGACAACATTTTCTGCCGTCCTTAGCTTTTCTGTCCTCTTCCTTTTAGAGCCAGACATTGTTATTCTTATTGATTGTGGTAATATTAAGACGTCCAGACGTTTTATGTTCCCACTCCACTTTATAACAAGTGCTGATCTGTTGGTTTTAAATTCTGCAGTTAGCACTCATATCTGGAGTGTACATATCAGGATCACATTTATTCGTGTTTTCATTCAGGGGGATGCTGTGAAAGACCTCATGCTTCGTTTCCTTGGAGAGCAGGCAGCCATGAAACGTCAGGTGCTCACGGCCAACTCCGTGGAACAGTCCTTTATTGGCATCAAACAGCTCATTGTAAGTCACTAATTTTTTTGTATGACTAATTAGTAAATGTTCATTTCTGAAGTTTAGTGCATTCTTCATTTCATGTCAGTGGATATTAGTTATATTCTATGGAAAGGAGGAGTTCTTACCTCAATAGAATAGAATAGAATATAATAGACGTCTATATTGTGTTCAGTGGGCTAAAAATAAGGCTACCCCACAACATGGATGTTTTGGATTCGACTTCAACTGGTTCAGGTGCAAGTCCCTGGAAACCACCACTAAAATTATCTTGAGGGTGGACGGACCCTTTTACACACGTATCTATAAAGGAGGATACACTTTCTAAGTCTTGCGTCAGGGCACTCAACAAATCTGAGTATGACAGCTAAAAAGCATCACTTGTGCTTTCCAAGAGCAGTGCCTCACTTTGTGGAAGTAAATGACATAACACCGGTAGGTTATGACAGCTTAGCATCCGGTGGCGTCTTCAGGTTGGCTGACCTTTTGACAGTCAGCCTGTGAGTAGTGATTCCATTGAAACTGCTAGGTGGTTAGGTCTCAGCTGACTTCAAACACTTAATCGTTTGTCTCCTTTCTCTCCATATAATATTTCTTCGCGTACCACTCATAATGCATGCATATCTTTGCGAGTGTGAAGTCTCCCCTTATTTCCTGTCCTGCTGCCATCTATCTCGTTCTATCTCCAGCCTTGGTGCATTTCTTCCATCATAATTTTTGACCCACAAATGACCCTGACAGACAGTTGTTATTTAAAACATATGCACAGTAGCAGGAGCAGACAGTGTGATAGAGAGAGGGGAAAGAGGAAAGAAGGAAGGGAGGGGCGGAGTGAGGAGATGGAAAGGTGGAGATCCGCTCGGCTCAGAAGTTCTTTTCTCCTGCTGTGCCCATGTATTATGCATGGGACTGCTGTGCATATTTCAAGGGCCTTCTGGACTTGGCGTATATACATACACACACACACACACACACGCAAGATGGTACTTTCAGCTTGCAGTCAACTGAACTATATGGTGTAGGTGAATGTGTGCATATGAAAGAGGATCTGCTGATTGGTGTGGGTGGCTCCTCGGAGCAAGAGGCAAAAGAAGGGAGAGAGACGTTGGGCCAGAAAGGTAGCACGGGCCTACAGCAGAGATGTCAAGGAATGACAAGCAAAGAATGAAAAAGAAAGTGGTGTTGTGTGAGTGGGAGATATGGAGGCAGGAGAGGGCTTCGCTTGGCCTTAAGCACACGCAAAGCCACACTTTTTTACCTCAGTATATGGAAGGCTGCTGTCTGTGGGAATCTCTTGACACTTCCTGATTAGATTTCTTCTAGGAGGTAAATATGAATGTTGAAACTCTGGAAAAGAAGAAAATAACCCTAAAAGAAGTTCTTCTGGTTATTTATTTAGGTGTTCAGTCATGAGTCATTTAGCAACAAACTCTATGATATAACAGGATTGTTTTAGTTGACATTCTTCTCACCCTGTTACCAATTTCCCTGCTTTGTTCAGTGAATATTAGGGCAGTCCTCATTTTGATGAAGGTGTAGGATGCAGGATTGGCTTTACTTTTTTCATGCCGGATAAAGTGATTTGATCCAACATTCTGTCCGGTTGGCAAGAGTCTGTTGTTTCCCCTCCGTCTCCAGTTTGAAATTTGCAGTGTATATGTTTTTAAAATATGGGATTTGTTGTACTTTCTTACTACATACGTTGGCTTCTGATGTGTGTTTTTGCAGCAGAAGATGCCAGCCATATTCCTTGATCACAAAAGAAGAAAATGCTGCGCAACCCTGCTGAGATGTGTGCAGTCCTCTAATTCTGTTCTTACTACCTGCGTATGCTCAGGAATCCTGAATCCAGAAAGACCTGGATGCCAAAAATCAATTATTTAGACCTAGATAAACTTTATTAATCCACAAGGGAAATTGTATGGCCACAGTAGCTCTGTTGTACATCAAAATAATAGTACAAATTTAAAAAGAAATAGTTGTAGGATAGATATAAACAAAAAATGCAAGGTATTACACCCAGTGGGAGATGTAAGGAAAACTGTCTGAGCCATCATTCTTTATCTGTCATGGGTGCGATCTGATATTCCTCTTGCCCGTGACCTACCATAAGAACAACATCTGCAGCTGGTGGAATTAGCCACTGGTTGCATAAACTTCTGTGTAGTTGGCACACACTACTCTCTTAAACTAATTTTACATCTTCATGCTCTGTAAATCGGGAGCACAAACACTGGGTTGAAGCAGTAGTGGTGGTAACATCAGCTTCATTCGTGAACATCCAAATTGCCTAACATAGCATTAGTCAACTTGCTCAGCAGAGGGTGGAAAAATGCATGTGGTCAGGGCATGCGGGGGCAAAGAGCTTTCGTAATCATGTCTGACTGGAAAAACTGTAGTGGACTTAATTTAAGGGACAAAAATCCGCTAACTTACAGGCTCTGATCACTGCATTGATGTGAACATGTCTAACTCAGACACAACTAAACATTCCTAAAATAGACTGAAGATTGTTCTAAAATCAAAGACAAGAATTGGACACCATTCTCATTTCCTTACCTAAGGAAACATACTAATTACTTCACGTATGTTTACTAGCACTATTAACAACAATAAGACTGTGTTTAGAGATGCTTTGCAGTGAGCAGAGTCAAAAAAACACCACCTCTACAAAATTGTTTATGTTAACTGAGACATGTGAAACTATGCCCAATGTCTTTTGAGACTATGCCAAGCTCCTATAGTTCTTTTTTTTTATTAATATCTTGACACCTTGACAGCAAAACCCCTTATGCCTCTTACTCCAGATTAGCACATCTCAGTGCAGAGCCATTGCCAAAGACCAGAAAAAGCCATGTAATGTAATACTTGTGATCTTTGAAATGAAATTCTCTTTTTACTGGCATCTTTTTCACTGGGAGTCCAAAGGTCAGAGTGAGCTACAGGGCATCTCTCTTGCTGCTTCTTGAGATTCAATGCTTTGTTCAGCAGCAGTTCAATAAGGCGGATCATTGCCAACGCAGAGACTTGAACCCACAGCCTCCAGGTGAAGGATGAAGGACAACACCTCTACTCACTACATCGTCCACTGAGGAACAAAAAAAAGTTAGTTTGGTTTAGGCTTTGCTAATATAATAATCCAGGACTGAGTCACTCCCGCTCATGAGAAACACAGACTGTTTTCTCCATTTACTGCCATCTACTTGTAATCAGATGATTTACTTACCAAAGAATGACCCAATTTGTGAACTTCTAAGATCAAACATACGCGTAGATCAAAGCTGCTGTAGGCGTTGATCACTCAGTTGGCAGTAGTGGTTAAAATTGCGAAAATGAGAGGATGTGCACAAGCAAGCAGAAGAGATGCACAAGGAATTGCAAATGTCAGAAAGGTCTGTGCCTTTACGATTAAAGGCTCATTCAGAGTACTGTGGAACATAGACGCGGTAAACTACCCACATTGCCAATGCTGGTGCGAGCCATTCATGCTTGTGCCACCCAAATGCTAGTCAGCGTATTTTTTGCCATTCAGGTTTACTTTCATTTCTGCTTCTGCCTCTGAACCTCCTCAGTTGACCCTTTCTCAACGTGTCCCGTCTTTATTGATGCAAATAATCAATAAATACGGAGATGGAGAAAGAGCCGGAAACACTTAAGAGGAAAGCTGCCAAGCAGACCAATCACAGCTCATGCGGTCTGCGTCGTCGTGCTGCGTAGTTACATTTTTGGGGAGGTTCATGTCATCTATGGTGCTAGGGTCTGTGAAGCTGACATAGGGTTTGCTCTGCACTGTCGCTGAGCTACGGCGTACAATTCACGCAGAAGTCTGAACCGTCTATAAGCTTGCTGGAGCTTGATGCTTGTCAAGACATCTGATTGTACTAGTAACAATAAAAGGATCATATCATATCATATCAGTGCCATAGAAATATGGGACAGCTGATCACTTACCTTACGTATGCTGCATGTGTGCGATTGTATGTACATGTCTGGGTTGTTAAGGCATGTGTTTCCCCTTACCACCGACTTTTAACGTATTATATTCTGTTTAGTTGCCACTTGAGATCATCCTGTATGGCCTTTTGCTTGGACGACACAAATAGTCTGTCCATAGAGCTTTACTCTGCTGTGTGGCGTCCTTTATGTGCGTATGTTGCAGAGCCCTGCTATGAGCTGGCAGAATGAGTCATGCTGCAGAGCCAGTGAGACTTCACCCACTGCCACCCCACACACTCTGTTCATACATACATACATACGCACGTACTAAATACACAAGAGTTTGAGAAGAGGAGTCTGCATTTCCTCTCCTCTTTGTGTGTCTCTCTCCTCATCTAATAATTGAGGACATCACTCAGTCTCTGGAGGAGCGCTGCCATTAGATGCACAAAAACACACACAGTAGCGTAAGACTTACCATTTTGTAGCCATATGGTGACAGCATTATGAACTAAGAACAATCTGTAGCGATATCCTCAGGGAGATATACTTTATATTTTATATTTATAAAATATATACGGTTACATCAGAAGTCTGCATAGGCCTGGGTTGAAGTTAGCCTTGCACAAAGTGAGAACATTTATTATAATAGTTGAAGTATTTAGAAGTTGAATTTTATCAACCAATTGATTAGAGACAGATTATTCCATTTTGGATATACTGACCCGAAATTATACATCAGCCAGGGAGCTAAAGCACTGTCACGAATGGCCTCAAGAATGCATACAAAGTTGTGGCAAAACAGCTTAAGGGCAACAATGTCAATTAAATGGTAAATGGTCTCGCTTTTATATTTTACTGTCACGGACACATCCACCCATTCGCTCACACACACATTCACACACCAGTGCCAGGTGCACTGGGAGCAACTGGGGGCTCATGTCTTGCTCAAGGACACTTTGGCTTGTGGCACATTCCAGGGATCAAACCGCTAACCCCTTTGGTTCGTGGACAACCCGCTCCACCTACTGAGCCACAGCCGCCCCAAGTGGAGTGGCCATCAGTAAGTCCTGACCCAAATTTAATAGAAATGTTGTGTGCAGAACTGACAACCCTCGTGTAGGAAAGGAGGTCTACAAACCTGACTCAAACCCCCTTTGACAACAGAAGCAGCAAATCAGTAAGATGTGGCTTTTGTTGACTGTGGGGGGCTAACAAACATTTATTTCCAGGTCAAAGTACTGCCGAATTCATGGCTTCCATCTCCAATGGCAGTAATGTAAATCTGACTAGAGCATGAATTTATAGTATGATGCTTATTTATAATAGTTATAAAAAAGAAATTTTCTCTTCTTGTTTTCAACTGATTTCCTCAATCCATTAGATCCCATCTTAATTCCATCTAAACCCAGAGTCCAAATGTGACAGTCTTCCATATTTGTGTTAGACATTTTAACCTGATATCATTGTTTGGTGACTATGATGTCAACATAATTTACCAAACTGTGGCCACATCTGTGAAAAGAAGTGTTAGTAAATCTGAAGTGTATGCCCTTCTTTCCCATTGCAATGTATTGGAATTACACTATTTTTAAAGGTTGCTCATTAAGGTTGGATAATCTAGAGAGAAGTTTAGTTGGCTCTCCAGGCCTCCCCTCTACTTCTCCCTTTGTCTTTCCAGTGACCTTTGTCTCCTCTCTTGTCTCTGCTGGTGTGGTCAGCAGTGAGCTAGTTTCTAGCTCAGCACCACCCTGGGCTGGCCTCATCTGTCTCTCTCATTAGCAATCACCCCTCTTCCTCTCCTCTTTCCCTCCTTCTCCTTCATCTCTGTCTCTCACTTCCTTTCCCTCTGTACTACCCACCAGAGACTCCAACTTCTCTCTCCTCCTACAGTGTGATGCCGTCTGGGCCGAGGGCCAGTGTGCGTGCGTGTGTGCGTGCGTGTGAGTGTGTGTGAGAGTGTGTGTGTTTCTGAGAGAGAGAGAGACGGAGAGGGAAAGAGAGAGGGACCCACCTTGGCTGGGTCAGACAGACACACCCCCATAATCACTGCAACGACCCAGCTGCTGCATCGCACTTTGATATCATTGCTGTAACCTTTACTTGTCATTATCGTAACCTTTCTACATAGCTGTCATTTCCGCCACCAGTTACACTCACAGGCCGAGCTCTGACTAATGCACCGTCAGCTTTTGTTCTGCTGAAGGGCATGTTTAAACCTTAGTGGTAGTTGTTCTCACCTTGCTCTGTTTATGTCAGCCACAGCCGCATGCTCAGACCTACTATACAATTGCAGGAGGAATTTAACCTGCTGCTCTTCCAACAGAAGTGCTAGTTCCGGTTTACAACTCTGGACTGAGTGGCAGGTGTTATAAACATGTGGTTACAAATACACATATATTACTGTTCATTCACTGTAGACATCTGTCATTCACACACACTCAAATACTGTGAAATCTGCACTTTAAACAATCAATCAGTCGGTAACCTGAAGATGTCCTGGCTTGCAGTGGCACCTGTAGCACACATTAGCATTAAAATGCGTTATAGTGTTACATGTGACGTAAAAAGCAGTGGGGCTAATACTAAACCTTAGACAGATCCACACAAAGCCCAACACAATGTTGCTCTTTGTCAGCAACAGCAGATGAAACAGTGATTGTGCTATGGGCTGGTCTAAAGCTTGACTGCTGTGACTGTCATATCCCGTGTGTACTAGTGATTTTAAGGTTTTGTCCTGACAGGACAGCTACGAGCTATGTTTGCACTGGAGTTAGTATGATCACTAATGTAAATACATTAATGCCATAGAAGCATCTGAACAGTCTTCCATATTGAATGAGGGATAGAAGCTGCACTACTGAGGTTTCGTAAAAGAGTTGTTGGACGAAGTGTTCTAAGACATTATTTTTCATGTGGGAGTTGAGAACTAGGATGGAGAACACTGTGAATCAGGAGTCTGTCCCTCCTTGCCTTGACAGCTGCTTTGGGTACATTATCAAAAAGTGGTACGATGGAGTGAAATGGGTATAAAAGGTTCCAGCCATGTTATTGTTAAAAACAATTGGTCCATCTTTTCCATTAAGTTAGCAGCGTGGAGGCCTTGCTCCTCAAGGACGTTTCTAGATTCCAGAATGTCGTTCCACTACCATCACAGTCTGTAAAATAATACGACACGATTTCTTCTGCCTGTCAGTGTTTGTGTCAGAAGGTCTTGCACTGGACCAAAATTACTTCAGTTGTGTTTTAGTTGAAGGATGTTCTCAAGGTTTTGTAGGGAGCGAGGCAATCACCAATACATTTAAAATATATTTAACAAATAACTGATATTCTGTAGGGTTCTGAGTAGAGCAAGGAGTGAGTTACATAGGAGTTTTAAAACGTTTCTATCTTTGTAAACATAATAAAAAGTATAATGATTATGGGAATATCAGTAGTAGCACTGGAGGAAGTATCAGGGGAAAAGAGATCACCTACTAAATTTCCATCTCAATCCACAAAAGTCCTGGTTACATTTTATTTCTTTTTTTTTATTATTTGTTGCTGTTGTGCACAGATCATCCCACAAGGCAAATGTGTCTGTTTGCTAGTGCACAATGATAAACAACAAAAAAAGGAAATTGCATCCAGGTATTTTTGTTCCTCTCCAAAATCAGTCATCCAGCAGGTGTGTCCACTTCATACACTATCAATTGGGCACAACAGGAACACTTTTGTCATGCTTCATTTTTTGCTCTTCACATCATTTGTGTCGCCTTTATTGTAAAGAATAACTCGGAGAGGCCTTGTCATTATAGCCCTTCTATGATCCCTAGTTCCTAGATCTCAGCAGTTACATTTGAAAACACACATTACCATAACTGATGATGAAAGCCAATCAATTTATATCCCAAATCAGTCAGAATTAACTGTAATCAGGGAATACTTGCTTTGTGTGTTGTACTTTGGGAGTCATTCATTATAGATCAGGCTGGACACAAAAGTCTTAAATGCTGTCATAAACATCAATCTCACAGGAAAAGAAAAATGGGAGATGTTATTGTTGACAACCAAACCATCAAACACAATCCAGTAGCCCACTAGTCCATCAGCTACCCGGAGGAACATCACTTGGAACTTGTTGAGCCATCTTTGGGAGTGTTATGTGGAGTTCTCTTACAAGCTACGAGTTAACGTGTAATATATTCTGCTTTGTGTCTAGCTGTCTCTCTGTCATACTGTTTGAAGAGTCTGGGTGATTGCCTTTGGGAAACAAAATGGCTGCTGTGGGAAGTTCACATAAGTGCATCAAGCATGCGTAGCGTCCTCCAGCTCGAGGGCTGCAACTGTCCCCTGGTTCAAGTGTCCAGACCAACTCCATCAAAGTAATGTTATCTGCTGTTGCAATGGCTGGTATGCCATTTTAGCATATTACAATTTTTTTTCCCACACCCTCTGTGTAATCCAAAATGCAGAGGCTTAATTGAAGAAGCACTGAAGCTCCCTGTGTTAACAAAAGCTGGTGAGAGGAAGCCTTTTTAAGTTATACTCGCCTGGAGGCTTTGGGTCTTGCGAGAGAACAAGTGGGCGTTCGTTTGTTCATCGGGCTTTGTTATGCAGGGGTTTTTTAAACTCACCAAAGGATTGGCGCACTGAACTTCCGATCTTCAACACAATTAAAAAGCCTCACCCCTTTTAAACTCACGACGAGACTAATTATGTGTATGTGTTTATATGTAAAAAAAGAGATGGAACAAGTAATCTGTGCACGTTTTCATTGCACACATTTGTCTCAGTGGGTGTATGTGGGACTCTGAGTGATGCACTGTAATACTACTGAAGTTACACTAAATTAATTAGTTCATTAGAATGAGTGAAGTTGTTTGCATAATATATTAAAAGCATGTCGTAAGCCTTCATTACATATAAGATATGTATAGGTGCATGAGTTCATGATGAGCAATAATGGCTTAATTGTCCACATCCTGCTCGCCTCCCTGTTTACTGATCAATTCAGTAACTTGTGGGTTTGAGTACTGACCTTGGCGACAATCTCGAGGACTACACTGTCGTTAACCTGCAGCTTCATATCAGACTTCCCTCTTTTCTTCCTCTTTAAGCCCTTTCTTTCATCTGTGCTGAAGACGTGGATGCAGAATCCCTACATACAATTCTGTCACAAAGCCGCTATAGTCAACTCTTCATTTTCTGTCAGTGGCAATAAATCACTAAGGTAATGCCCCCTCATTTGATTTGTGAGGGAATCTGATTATGCATTATTGCAGAGTCATTTGAGCTGAGCCAAATTATTAATCACCACCTACCACGTTTTTCTAAATTTTTGTCATCCCACGGCCCGGTCTTAATTAATTGCAGTCATTCAAACCTGGGGGAGTGACAGCATGGCGTGTGTGTATGAGGGAATTCATGGCAAGTTATCGTAAAGCATTTTATATTCTCTGAAATGATGTACAGTATGTGTTGACCTGTACTTTTCAGTAGCATGCAGCATTGTAGTTCCAGACGTGGTAATGCTATTCGGTTGGCCCATCACTTTGTAAAGGTCAGACCATGGTAATCCATCTATCTCATCAGATCGATTGCCATGGATTCATTGTCACCGGAGGATCATGTCCTCTGATATAGTATGCAGTGGATAAATACCATTAACTTTCGTGAGCACACGAATTGAGCTGGCTAGCTTGTGCATGCCCTACTGTGTGGCTGCAGTTTGGTGACCTGCTGCTCTATGCTGGGCATATGGATAAACATCATCAGACCAGAGTTGACTGAGGTAAATTGAAATGACAGAAAAGAGATTTCATCAACCGTAATCAGTGCTGACAGCTGAAGTCAAGACCCTGCACATTCTAAATGTTAGATTAGCATCTTGAACACAGTCCGGTCCGTGATTATTCTTCAATTTTTTCATCAGTGAGGTCAGACCTCTGGTTCAAACATTTTAGATGACAGTGATCAGAAATGTGTGTTATTATCACACTGGAGGGTGCTCGGATCACGTCTTTAATGGAGGCCCACCCTGTTATCCTGACTGCTCATACCACAGTTTCTGAACATCTATAGTGTTTGGTCCAATTAAAAAAAAAACAAAAAAACATACACTTTGAGAAAATACCACAGCACAAAGTTTTGCGTAGCAGTGATGCTGCATTATTATGTAAGGACTACGAAGCTGACTTTAAATTTACCAACCTTGTGGGGGGCTTTTTTGTTTTTGTTTTTTTTTTTTTTACGTTCCTTGCGGTGCCTCCCTGTAGCTTCTCTGGCCCTCAGCTCTCTTCTTCTCATGTCTCACTCTCCATTTTGCTACCGACTGCTGTTTATTTTATCTTCTTTTGGCCCAGTATTCCTATTTTTCTTTGCTCCACCGTGGCCAACTTTGACTTCTGCACTCTTTCACTACACGGGGGCCAGATTTCTTCCAAGAGTTGGTGTGTGTACGTTGAGGAATGCAGCCATTGTACACCACTCCTGGCTCACTGCTGGCTGTTCTCATTTTCCCTCTGCACCCCATATAACCAATTTCATGCAGACACCTAGAAACACATTCGCACACCTGTCTTCTTCTTATGCCCCGTGGCAGGGCAGTGGTGTACTCTAGCATACTGCAGGATATGTGTGCACGCGTGTGTGTGTGTGTGTGTGTGTGAGTGACTGCAGCTGCTTTTGGCCATCCAGGCTGCTTCCTCGTTTTCAGCTTCATTTCCCCCCCTAATGAAGATTCAGAAGCAGCGCAGCTACTGGCACAGGGCAGGAGAGGAGAGCAGAGCAGAGCAGGAGGAGGGTGGGTTGAGGAAGCAGCAATATATGAGAAAACAATGACAGCGGGAAGTGAGGGAAGGCAGAAGTAAGAGTCAGATGAAGGGGAGGGCGGAGATGGAGATGGAGGGAGAGGAAGGAGAGGAGGAAATGCTTAGATGGAGGGGAAGGAAGGTATGGGAGAATCCTGAGGAGATGGGAAAGGCAGCAAGGCAGAAAAAGAGAAGAGGAGGATGAAAGGGGAAGGGAGGACGGCTACAACTGAGAAGGAGAAAGGAAGGGGTGATGTGTTTTGTGATAAAGATGGCTAGAAAGAAAGTAGCCCTCTCTCCTAATTAGCTCCCTGGCTGTGATGAATGGCACAGCACTTAGGACCCAATCGTCGAGCCGACCTTGTCATGTGTGTTGATGGGGTGGGGTGACTCTACACCCCCCTCCCACCTCTGTCCCCCTCTTACCTATTGTACCACCTCCTGTGGAAGCAGATGCTGCTAATATGAAGGTGTGTGTTTGTGTGTATGCATCCATCCTCACCAGTCCACCATGCTTGTGTGTGTGTGTGTGTGTGTGTGGGGGGGGGGATACTTTGTCCTCCAGCCTTAATGCAGTTCTACGAAGCAATGAGCACTTACACACCTGCCTCATTTCACATGTACTGACGTTTATTTTTCAGCTTGAAATGTCACATTAATATCAGTTTGAGGTTGACACCAGTGAGAGCTGATTAATAAGACAGTGAGACATGTCCGTGTTTTTGCATCCATTGTGTCGTGGAAGTGGTCTCCTGTAAATTAGAGGCCTCGTCACTTCACATTACGCTGTTCTGAGAAAAGTTGTTTGCTCTAATACCTTTTCTCTTGATGCTCTTCCCACTAGGGATCTCGTCATGTAATCATACCTGTTACATTGCCATTACATTTGTGATCGGTAAGAGACATCGGCCTGAAGCAAAAGATTAGTTTAGATAACCATTTCATTTATAAGACAAACACTGACAAACAACATCTGCTCTTCTCTGTTTTCGTGTCATTGTAAATAAATAGTTTGGGGGTTTGTTGGGCTGTTTCCGGTATTTTGTACTAAAGGCTAAACTGAAGAATTGATGGGAATTAGATTCATATAATTATTAGTTACAGCTCTTCATAGTTTAGTCTGATGATAAACAGGTTGCCAAATAACTCTCGGCAAATGTAATTGGAAGAAAAACTGGCAAAATGTAGCAAAGGTGAACAGTGAAATTCTAACAAGCCTCCTCTAACTAATAGGTGTACAGTTACTGTGCTGCTGAATTTCTGCTGCACTGCCTCAAAAGAAATTGGTATAAACTGTTGTAATGCTTGCCTTTTTGATACTCTGCCATGTTGCTAAGAGGCCGTGGACCGTAGACAAAAGAATCTCAGATCCAAGTGCATTTAACTTCATTCAAAGTTTTTAACCATTCTTCTTTCTGTTGCCATTGAACTTTCCTGGGCTGTGAGCAGCATTTTGAATCCAGTTAAAAAGGCACTCAGAATTTCACTCTGTGATGAGTAAATTTAGATTTTGGACGCTCACGAATCATCATGACTTTGTGTCGTCACTGGCAGGTGCAGAGTGCCACCGCTGGTTATCTATAAAACCAAGGATTGTTAGCAGAAAGACTTTTGTGGTTGCACTATGCAAAGGGCACTTTATAATTTATACAACTCATATTCAAATAAAATGGTGGGTAGTAAATATAGTCTGGTTATTGCTGAGCAGTTTGAGAACCAGCCTCAGAATAACAATAATGCAATAGAACATGTTTCAGGTCCGATTGATTGTTGACCTGCTAGAATCAGAATTTTCCCAGATTCCCAGAACTAGAGTGAATACGCTGTTGCCATAATAGACATAAAAGGTTACAACCTTTGAAAACAGAATTAATTAACCTTTGAACTTGCTGTAACCTCTGTGCTCTTATGAGAACATGGGACGTTGGGCAAAAATGCTTCACATAAAACAGATAGAGAAATGATGCACTCAACTCACGAGTTGATACAATTTCCGATACTTTCCGATTTTCTCACGTATTTTAATTTTTTTTTTAACAGAATGAGGTTGCAGACAAATTATGACTGAAAATGATTCCTTTTATTATTTGTTTTTATTGTATTATCTATATTTAGATATATAAAAACTACAAATTATATTTTCTCTACTGCTTTTTAAAAGGGGCATTGCGATTAATTTTACATCTCAGCCGATTGGAATTGTCTCACAGTCGTATCGATTTTTTATCTGTCTTGCGATGCATCGTTACGCCCCTAGAAACGGAGCAAGTGGTCCAATGCATGTATTTGAATTCTTGAAACAAGGAGCGTGTCTTGTTAGTAATGTGTAATAACTAAAGCAGTCATGTTCAGACGTGTTTTCTTCTCTTTCCTGCAGAGCAGTAAGAACTGGCGGGCTGCGGTAGATCTGACTGGCCGGTTGTTGACAGCTCACGGTCAGGGATATGGCAAGGCCGGCCAGCCCACCTCCCACACCACAGACTCACTGCAGGTAGGACGCCAGTGGCTTGCTCCTCATCCATCCATCTCTGCCTTGCACCTGTCTGCCTATCTTTGTTTTTCTGTGGGTGGTAGAAAGGCTCGTACCTGGAAATTAAACATCTTCTGTATTCTTGTGCTTGAAGAATACTGTCATGAAATATGCCACTAAAACGATTTCACAGATTATTCAATACCCCAGTAATTGGTTTTCTACGTTTTCGTTCAAACTGATGGTACTATTTATTAAAGTAACATGAATAACATAACGGGATAGATGTGAGATTTGTCCTCTACTGTATTGCATGTGCACATGATAGACAGGACCACTAACACTGACATCTATTACACGACAATGAAGATTGAACAATGAATGAAGATTTTTTTCATTGCTGATTTTATTTTTTGGAATACTGTGCTTTCACGTTCTTCCTGTTTTTTGTTTTTTTTTTTCATCTTTTTTCCCCCATTGCCTGTGTTTGTGCTGTTCTATCCACATGATGGATGGCTGAATAAGCTCATTAAGGGGGCCACCCCTGTGGTCTGCTTTCCACATGAGACTTTAAATTAATTGACCATATCGTTGCAACATGCCACATTGTACAGTTAGTTTTACTGTCTTAAATGTTCGGACACATTAAAGTTCAAGTTTTAAATCCCGTTGAATATTTATAAGTTATTTTTTGTTGTTGTATTATAATTAATTGCATATTGTTAAAAGCTCTGTAACGTCAGCACCTCAACAAATAACAGCATACATTACAGTTTGTATCTTTTACCACCTGCAGTTTGCCTATAAAACATTATGTAGAATGTTTCTCTATAAACTTGTGTGATATTATTATTCATGTGTAGACAGACTTGTTTTTTTATTATTTTTTCCCCCTATCATTATGATATTTTTCAGAAAGAATTCTGATATCATGTGCGGCACAGCCTGAAACTGATTTACTTTTTGTACATTTCTCTTTCATTTATACATTTTTGATTTAACAATCAATTTAAAATACAACTAACTATCATTCAGTGTTTGATGGGCAAATAAGAAGGTCAGTTACATCATCATTTGGCTTTGTCATCAGCTCTCCTGAAGTCTTCTCCGAGAGATGCTCCCTCAACATTTTAATCTGTAAACAGTTCACCTAATGCCGCTGCACCAAGATGTTTTCATCACAGCTAGTCGTACTGCCCTCAGTGTTAATGGCGGTGTCCTGCCGTTTCACATGCCAGTCGCGGAGCTTCCGGATCCCTCTGTGATGATGTCTCACAGCGAGGCAGTCCATCCCCAACTCAATCAGTTCCGGATACAGCGTGTGCCTGGGCTCCTGTCCAAGTCCATACGCCTGTGTCCTGTCACAAGCTCATGAGAATTTACACAACATGGTCCTGGAACAGATTGTGCCCTCCAGATGTGAATTAGCTCTACGCAGCATATACAGTGCAGCATCCTTCACTGAAACTTGAGCTGGCAAGGGAAAGTGAATGTTTAACTCTGCACTGTAACAGTTAAACACACTGGATAAGAATACTGTTCATTTATTATCATTGCACAGTTATATGCTGGTAATAAAACAGCATATAACGTTTCACTTATTGCATTGGTTGTTTTAAACCATTGGGAAAAAGTCATGTAGAATGGACAAAAGTGCAACTGCTCTGGTTAATGAAATTAAATACATTTGTAAAACTCTTGACCTGTCTTGAAAACAAACCAAGACCTATGGCCTCACTCTACTTTGCAGTGAGTCTGTCAGTGTCCCATCAAAGAGGCGCAGAGTGCCACTAGTTGCCACAGAGGTTATACTGCCCGACAGTAACGCTGAAAGAATGATGCCTCTCAAAATATAGATAAATTATTTAGCCTAATGGTATATTTACAACAAACAACACAAAGATACAGAAAGGTTCATCCATAACATATTATGCAATAATGCACCATAATTATCACTGTGATATTGTAAGCAATGCTTACTCTGGGACGAGTAATTTACTGGATGTATAGAAGAGAAACTGTAACAAAAGTATCGATCTCAGAACGCTAGTATCGATGCGATACCGATACTGGCCTTGGTATCGATACTATGGATATTTAGATGATACCCAGCCCTAGAGCAAACTCAACAAGCGAGCGCAGATACTGAACACTGACGGTGGGAAAAAATTATACAGTGGCCATGGCCCGGGCCAAATATAATTGGACCTGCAGGCCACAAATTGGGCAGCCAGGTCATAGATAAACAATGACACAATGACACCGTGAGGGGAAATTTCCAAGTTGGCCTCAAATATCCACTCAGACTTATGTACAAATGCACACACATACACAGTCTCCAGATGACAAGCAGAGTGCACTGCAATTCTGACTGTAATAAGGCTGTTTGCATGGTGTGACTCTACTTGCTGCTTTTGTACAGTTTTTCGATTCTTGTTTATAAACCGAGGGAGATGTGTTTTTGTGTCTTCCAGCTCTGGTTTGTGCGGCTGGCTCTTCTCACCAAGCTGAACCTCTTCCAAAACGCTGAGCTGGAGTTTGAACCGTTTGGCAACCTGGACCAACCAGACCTCTACTATGAGTACTACCCCACGGCTTACCCTGGGAGGAGAGGTATATATACCCCAGATCACACATGCACATTCAGCTCCTGTTAACCCATACTATTTTCTGTTTTATGGACTTATTGTTATTGGCATTTTCTGTAGGAGGAACCCTTTCGGCACTGAACACAGATCTGAGAATTTAACAAAACGATCCCTTGAATTGTACAGTCTTTCATCATCTCATACCTCTTTTCTTATTTCACATGTGCAAAAGCTGATCTCTCTTAGAGAGCCATCTGAAGGTTGAATAGTAGAATCCATTCCAGTGCTAAAAAGCTACTCTGAAACTCTTATCTGTGAGTTTTGAATGTGTGATTAGTCTGCTCTCACTTTCCGAAAGGATTTTGCATTTTACACACATTTTTTAGGATATACAAGAATACCACCACTGTCCTATTAAATATTCAAAGGAAAGTTTGCCAGGAGCTTGATATCAGACTATATCGTCGAGAAGCTCCAACAACTCTACTTGTCTCCAGCAGTTCTTTGGTTTTGTTTTTTTCTCTTTTTACACTGCATGAATTGCTCTCTAATGTATTCCCATTACTTTGGATCTGCTTCGCCCCTCGGGCTACCACAGTGAAGGCAGTAGCAGAGACATAGCTGAACACACACACACACACACACTCATACAAAGAAAAAAGACAAAAAAACACTCAAAGCTACAGTGCACAGCCTTCTAAAGAGAGCACCGATTGACTTTCCATTGCTCAATATTAAACGCTTTGTGCCCTACTAGTTGCTCACAGACAAACTGGCATGAGTTGCGTAGCCTAGCATGAGAAGTCGAACTTTTTTTTTTAGTCCAACGGTTCCATCGACTACCTATTACCCGTGATCACACGAGCGCCTTAAGAGATGGCTGCCCCATGTATTGCTCTCTCAAGAATTAGGACTGACTTGGAACTTAAAACAGAATCAATGTTGTCTGCCATTAATTGGCTTGCCAAATGAAAAGCTGTTTCTAATTTGTATTCAAACACATTACAACCTGCAAATATGTAACGCAACAGATGTTTTTTGTATTATTGTTTCTAATTTCATCTGAAGATAATAAAGATTAATACAGTCCCTTTAAGTATGCTAGTAAACACAGTACTGCTTACGTTACATTGTGTGTATATTATATATGGACTAGCGTGTAGAATTTAGTGGTATCTGACTGTGAGGTCATAGATTGCAATCAGATGAATAGAACTCCTGCACCCCTCCTTTTTTGCAAGAGTGGAGGAAACCCTGCAGTGATGGCCACACCTATGTAACTTTTAGGTTTAACACTGAAGGCCCTCTCTACAGCCAGTGTTTTGTTCGTATGTGCTGAGCTACTATAAAAACATGGTTTGTGCAGTATGGCGCACTCATTGGAGATAGATTCACCCTCAGGATACAGCAGATATAAAAGGTCCATTCTAAGCCAATAAAAACACAGAAATTCAGTAGATTACACACTATTAAAATATAATTACGATTTTTTTTGCTGACTCTCACATATACAAGTGTGATGCAGCACATTTGCCAATATCTTGACCCAAATCACCATACCAAAAAAAAAAAAAAAAACTCCCACCAAGAGTCACCAAGAGTTTGAGTGACACTGCAGCAGTGACTGGGCCGCAATGTTGCTGGCAACGCGACATTGAGGCTGATGTAGACTGCAAGCTCTTGTCGCTCGCAGCATGAATGCACAGTAACAAGTGTTTTTTTTTTGTTATTTAACTTTTTTGGGAAATGTGTGCAGTCCTAGCTGTGGTCTATGCTTTTTTTTGTTTCTTCTGCAGTCTATGTAATCGTAATGCATGTAAAATGGGATGGTGTGGACCATCTTGTCTCAGTGATTAATGATAAAGTTTAACTTTGGTTCATTTTTAATCAAGATATCTCATTCAAAACAGGTGCTTTGGGTAGATGTGACCAGACCCTGAAACAGTTAGTGTCACTAATCCTCAAAATTTCCCCATGCCACTTATAAATGTAAATTATGGAAGTCAGTACAACGTTGTGGTTTCACAGCTTGTTTTTATTCTCAGTCACAAATGAAATTCTAGCGTGTATGTGAAGATTCACAGTCAGTCTTATGGATTCTTCACTTCTAAACAGAGTCAAGTCAGCACGGTCCAGTTGGCATGAAGATAAAACCATGTCACAGCGGACAGTCGTACAGACAAAGGGATATATGATGGAAAGGAGAGTGTCTCATGTTCCACAGATGGATTAGATAGAAAGGAGGTAGACTAGAAAGATAGAAATTGAGATATGCAGACTGGCAGAAGCTGCAGCTGAAGATGGACCAGCTAGCTGAGTTTCAGATCTGATGACAATATCAAAGAGACCCTGATCAAAGCCCGGGGACTCACCTGAATATAGGCTCTTCCTCAGGGATGTGTCTGTGTGTGTGTGTCTGTCTGTCTGTGTGCGTGCGTACGTGCGTGTGTGTGCGTGCGCTGGTGTGCGTGAAAGAGACGGTGTGAATGATGTAGAGGGATGAGGCAGAGATGAGTGATGGAGCTGTGCAGCACACAGAGAGAGAGATGAGAGGGTTTAATAAGCAGCCATACGTAGCTCAATGCCATCTGTAGGTTCCTGCCTCCAGGGCTGTGTGCAGTCTGTGTGTGGGTGGATGGGTTTATATTCTCATCTTGCTCTCTGTGTCTTCCTCTTCCTCTCTCTCTCTCTCTCTCTCTCTCTCTTCCTCTATTTTTTCCCTCTCTTCTCTGCTATGTCCTCATCCCACCCTGTTTCTTATTTTCCCCTTCCCATCTCCTGTTTTCCTCTTGATTCCCTCCTCCCTCCTTCCCTTTCATCCAGGCTCCATGGTACCGTTCTCCATGCGGCTGCTGCACGCCGAGCTTCCCCAGTACCTGGCCAAGCCCCAGGAGGCCCTGGACCGCCTGCACAGTCTCAAAACCGTCTGCCTCGCTGTTAGTACAAACACATGCACGCACACATACGTGAACATAGCCCCTGGATGGACATAAAGATATGCACATTCTCTAGTATGCACACAACCGAACCACACACCCACAGAAAAGCATATTAGCCATACAAATCCTTAAGCCCACCTGTGTAAACAGCCAAATATGGTTGGATCTAAGGGGTTATTGAATATGCAGATTTTTATTACACACACCAAAAACCTTCAGTGCTGGCAGCAGAACAACTTACCGTACTGAAGTTTGAATCCAACCTATCCCCGTCTCCCTCCCTTAACAGATTGTGGAGAATTTGGAGAAGGGCTTGGCTGAGGATGGCAGCATGATTACCCTAACGCAAGACAACAGGCAAGGTAAGCACGCGCACATAGACATTTGGCTGTGGACCTGGCTGCAGTCCCAGACTGCATCACACTGTGGGAGGAGAGTGAGGTCATAGGCCCCAGTGGGTAATGCACACACGAGCGCTGAGGCAGAGGCACACCTGGTGCAGGACTGCAGCATACCTCGGCCACGCGTGCACACACTAACGCACCAATGCGGCGCTCTAAAAGTGTTTAGCACCTCACTGCTTCAGTACTCACACTGAATATCAAACGGTCTCTCCAGCCCTTCACGCCAAGCAGATCAATACAGATCAATCCTACCCAATCCACTCACATCTGCACAAATGTGCTAGGGAAATAGGCAGGCATCTTCATTTCAGATTCACCAGCTCTGGGTAGACACACCCCCACACAACCTGACTTTATCACTTATTCTTCTCTATCCATAGGACTTTTGTCAACTTTTTCAATAACCATTTGTCAACCTAAAAAAAGGAAACCAACCTACTGAGCAGCGCTTTGCTAAATGTACCAATATGCTCGCCTATAATTAGGAAAATTGCCTGGGTGACGCATGTACAAATGCCTGATGCATGTGTAAGGGTGTGCCGATTCTGCCCCCCCCTCCCCTTCTGAAAGCAGCGTAATAGCTGTGTCCTCTGTCTCTCCTCTCTCTACCCACGCAGACAGTCGACAGTCAAGTCAATAACGTAGGGCCTTGCCTTCGCACATCAGACCCCTACTGAGTGATTAGCTC
This sequence comes from Mugil cephalus, assembly GCF_022458985.1. Classification (NCBI taxonomy): domain Eukaryota; kingdom Metazoa; phylum Chordata; class Actinopteri; order Mugiliformes; family Mugilidae; genus Mugil; species Mugil cephalus. Next base: position 2,489,824 of record NC_061786.1, on the reverse strand, counting down.
TTCTCCCCAGCACTCACACAGACACACGTGTGCGCCGATGAATAGTAATAGGCAGTGCACGCAGGCTCTTCCACGGGGTGCACTGTCTGAGTAGAAACAGGAAAGCAGAGTGTGCCGCAGTGTCTTCCTCACCACCTCGCCTTAAAATAAACCCTGGCGTAGAGGGGGAGGACGGGATGGGGAGGGGGAGTAATAATGAGAGGGATGGAGGGATAAGAGCGAAGGGTGAAAGTGTGGGTAAAAGGACAATGTTACAGGGGTGCCCAAAAAAGCAGGTGGAATAACAATTGGAAGTCACCCATGCAGGAATAACCCCCCGCCCGTCTCCCTGTCTGTCTTCTTCTCTTCCTGTTTGTAGCGTCTCTTAAGCTGTGGAGGTCTCGTCTCAGCCGGGTCATGTACTCCATGGCCAACTGCTTGCTGCTGATGAAGGTAGGTGTGTGACGGCGTGTGTGCGACCGCGTGTTAGAGTGAATGTGTCCCCGTATGCGTGTCTGCCTGTGTGTGTGCGTGTGAGTCTCAGAGATCTCTGATGCCAGCCTGGTGGAGGATTCACAGTGAAATCCCCACAGACTGACCACTAATTGGATTCTTGGTCAGTGAGAGAGCGAGAGAAAGGGAGAGAGAGAGAGACGATGGGGTGTGGGTTCAGATCAGGCCACAGAGAGAAACACAGTGCCACCTACTGCTCAGAGTTAAATTTGCTTTAGTTCAGTATCGCTCAGTTTCAATATTTTTGTTCTCAGCATGCAAACCGCTCACATTTTTCAATTTTGGTAATCTTTATTTACTTATTCATTTATTAACAAGTTGCCACATAAATACTTATTTAATTACATTTGAAGGTCCTCACAGTCCGTGATATACCTTTTAACTATAAATCATAAATACCTGCTTACACATACAATAGTTTTATTCCATGGGATTTACTTACCTATGATTTATTTGAGGACAGTACAGAATATCATGCTACCTATGACACCTCTGTTTTGTTTGTATAATTGTTAAGATATCAGTAATATTTTAGTACAATATATCGAACAATAAGTCTTCGTTTTTGTTGCATTTTGTATTTCATTTTTGTACCCAAGTTTTCACCAGTGTGATACACACAGATATTTTTTTTTATTTATTTTGATCTTATCTTATTTTATTTTATCTTTCTTTTTATTTGTGGTTTTTAAGAGCATTTATGTGCAACTAAGCTACTGTGACCAAGTAATTTCCCTCGTGGACCGTTAAAGTCAGTCTAAGCCTAAGTACAGTGCACACTTTCTTTACCTTGTTTCCAGTCTGGTGCACACTAGCTCTAGACACACACACTCATCTGACCTCTCTCTGTCGCCCCGCTCAGCATTCCAGTCACCAGGTGAGCGATGTGTAGCAGCCCAGTGTGGAGGTGGGAGGAGGGTCACATCGCCCCGCTAATACTCCATATGTTTGATTAATGCTCTCTCTCTTTCCATGTCTAAACTCTGCTCTTTTTTTTTCCTCTGCTCGCCCTCCACCTGTCTCTGCCTCTTACTGTTTACCTCACTTTACCTGATTTGCTTCTGACTTGTCTTTTTTCTGTTGCACTCCATTCTTCACTTTCACTTTTTATTTAGCTCGTTTTTTTTTTTTTAACTTTAATCTGTCTCTCTCCCGGTCTTTGTCCTCAGGACTTCATTCTGGCGGTGGAGACCTATCACTCCATCATCCAGTACGAACCCCAGCAGAGAGTGCAGCTGCTCAGTGGTATAGGACGCATCTTCTTGCAGGTCTGCAAATTAACAGATGGATGGCTAGATTATAAGACCCTGGTTCCCTGAGTGGGTTTGAGTAGCCTGGCCTGTCATAAAGACTGGAAACAGTAGAAAACAGCTAACAAGTTCAAAAATGTACCCATTCTGTCTGGAGTTTTAACATTTGTACATGTATAAAAACAAAAGGGCTAACTAAATCCTTACCCAACACAAATAGGTTTGAGATTGTCTCATTTCACACTTACAAATCTTCAACTAACAGTCGTTAATAAGCACAATAAGTCTGTCTTACCTTTATTAAGACCAAAGACTGACATCAAAAAAGTACCATGGTATTTAAAAGCCACAGCAGTTCCAGAAGAGCTGCTGTGTGCTTGTCGTTGGTGCCTTTTTCCAACTTTGAATTTTCATTTTAAAATTTTCTTTGAATGATATTCTCAAGGGCTCATGGTATTAAAAAAAAAAAAAAAAAAGAAAACTCCCAAGCAATATGACATGACTATACATTTATGACGTTAGATCTCAGTTTTTAATCGCTTTAGCTGTTTTCCTGCTGTTACTTTAACCCCCATGAGTCATAAAGTCACAGAACTAATAACACTTTGATTTTATAATTGGAAACAAACTGATTGAGGCTCAGTGATTAGATGTCACACAGATTCATTCTCAATATTTGTTGCACCATCATCAGTAACATATATATAGTTGTCACTATTAATACATGAGACTTAAAGTATTTGTTCTTGGCCTATTTTGCTGTACACACACACGCCTTAATAAACACAGAGAGCTCAGTGGCTAAAGTGTTGCTGACGCTTTGTTCTTTGCCAGATTGGAGACGTTAAAACAGCAGAGAGGTACTTCCAGGATGTGGAGAAAGCCTGCCAGATGAAAGGGAGCCAGCTCGGTCACACCACATGCGTGCTAATGAACAGGTACGGGCGTGTGTCGTGCTTTTAGCGCCTCTGTACAGCGTGTGAACTTTATGCCGTTCAGGATTATTTCTTTGCTCCCTGGACACAGTAGCTTCTTCGGGGCTTTTCGCAGGTTTGAGCCTCTCCCTGGTATGTGATCTAGCACAGGAGCTAACACCTGTTTAGCTTTGGCCTGAAGTGATATGGAGTATGAGGCGACGATCAGGTGACTACCTGTGTTGCTCACACTGTGAGTGTTGATGCTCATTTTGAAACAGCAGGAGATTGATATTGTTATATAGTCATACCAGTTATATCTAGCGTATCAGTGAAAACGCTGTATGTACTGAGCAAATCACCAGAATACGTCATTTAAATAAGCTAACGCGTATTATATTCAGTCACTTTGTTATGCCTCCAGATGATTCTAATCCCACTGTATATTTTTCTCAAGAGCAAAAATTAATCTGTTTTCATACACTTAGCAAAGTCATGTTCCACCCTGTCTGTCAACCATCTGTTAATCATCTGTTGTAGAAATCATTCATATGAGTATGTTTCAGTATGGCTGTCACATGGTACCGTGGTATGTACCACTTCTGGCTGACATCCTGAATTCCTTAACTGTAGGTATAACCTGAATATAAGGCCCTGTTCAGACCTCGTATTAACATCTGTCCTGGGCCAGTCACAAGTGGTCGGCTTAAAGTACAGGTGTGAACACAACCAGGACGTATTGAGGAATTATTGATGCGATCAAGGAGTTTCCCTTTATAACCAGTGGTCATGGCGTGTATGGAAGCCTCCAAGGTTTGCTATAGTTTTGTAACTGACGTCAGGGTGAAGATAAATGAGTAACAAGTAAACGAGCGTGCCCAAGTCGCGAGGCGTACACAGCAAACAGCTGTTGGTGATTCTGTAGCGTGAGAGCCATGAGAGACGGCAGCTGTTATAATATTCTGCTTCATATAGAGCATGAAACCGAGGATCTTAGGTGCTGGAGATGCACTTTGATGCTAGGTGTGAAGGCAGGTTCTCAAAGCTGGTCTCTTGTGTGTGGATTGCCCAGGACAGTTGTTAATGCAGCAGAGGCTAAGTCCTCTTATATAGTGCGTGTAAAATCACAGTCGAAGGGTGGGTCGCCAAGAGTAGTTAGTCCTGTGACTGCAGCTGTTTTACAGTTGGATTTAACAAGAGTTAAACCCTGCATGTTGAGAGAAAAGGAATACATTTAGAATACAGAGAGTTTGAATGGCAGGAACAAGGCCAGGGTACAAAAGCCTTTATGTGACTGCATGAGACCACTGTATACCATTTTCAAGGACAGTCACACAAAGACACATGCGATATATGCACAGGCTGACATGAGGGAACAGCCACAGCTGCCACTGGAGTCACAATTATTAAACTTTGTGGGATGAATAAGAAGATTAATGGGATTTTTTTAAATGACACACAACACGTATAAATACAATATTAACTTTTTTTTTTCCCAGCAGCGTTTGTGTGCCTGTGCGTACTATGTACCTTGTTGGTGCAAGTTGTTGATTTTTCAGCATAACGTGACTCATTTTCCAAATTTTAATCCATAATGATGGTTTAAACTCTCTCAGATTTCGTTCGAACTGAATGCATGGCTTGAATTATAATGTAGTCGGTAATAATCAATATTCACTTTTGTTTTGTAAATGTAGCAGCTTCAAGCAGCAGATGGTCTATAGATGTTTAAATAATTAAAGTGCAGCACATCTTATGGCCAAAGCTATGTCCACTCTCCCGTCCACATACTTTTTGTCCATGTTTGGTTTTCCATGGTTTGGTGCAGGACTATCAGACTGCAGTTCTTCTGTACAGTTACAATCCAGATGATTTTGGCACAACCTAATGTTACAGTTGTCAAGAAACCGCAAAAATGGTTCAAATCTCACCTGAAGAGTAGACATGTGCTCAATGATTTTCTCATCTTTCTTTTCTAGTGTAGGGGGTAGGGTATTACATTCATTGCTCCCTGATCTGGCACAATAATGTAAATAATAATTTAGACCACGTAATGTGTGTTGTGCTGTTATTTGTGCAACAATTCAATTTAATTAATTTATATAGCGTCAATAACAGTACAAATTGCCTCAAGACACTTTACAAAATCCGGCCTGAATCCTCCAGAGTCTGAAGGTGACGGTGGAAAAAAAAACTCCCTTTCAACAGGAACAAACCTTGAGCAGAACCCAGCTCATATGGAGGAACCTAACTGAAGGCCAGCCGGTTAGAGACAGAAAAGATAGAGACATCATTTCAGAACCGAGTGTGATTTTAATAGTTGCGTAGTCTGAGCCCAACCTTTGTTCATAGACAGATTTAGACAGATGTGCCTTTCCAACTTTATGTTTGACTGTTTTCTTCGTCAACGTGCCAGTGACCTCATGCAAAAAGGTTATGCCCATAAATAAATGGTGATCACACTTTAGTGTTGAAGAACGGCTTTTGGTTTTGGCTGCTGCACTGTATCACCCAACATCAGCACCCGACCTCACAAACCCCGACAAGAAGAAAGGTCCCAGACACATTTAATAATGAATGTGATGGTTACGTAACCAAGGCTACCAAGCCACTCTGATGCTCATGCTTTACCATCATGTCTCTTTATATCACATTTTGTTACTATACAGTAGATGCTTGTACATTTTCTGATGTTGCCACTATGACCTTAACATAGCACATGTTTTGCTTCTGTGTAGCAACAGAACTGTTTTTATATCAAATGTATGTGTTTGTTATTCCAGGGCCTTCGTCTACCTCAGTCAGAACAACTACGCTGAAGCACACGCATCCTTCCTTGAAGTGTTAAAAATTGACCCTAAACACCCTGTTGTAAGTACTACCAGTGCTCCACTACACTTTGTGAGGTGTCTCAGTCTGCAGTGTTAGTTAACAGAGGGTAGGGTGCATGTTTCTCTGCAGACCAAACCTAGCAACATCACAGTAATGTCAAGTCTCAGGAAGCTAGACACAAATACCGCATCCAGCTGTTCCCCACAAAATAGAACGGAACCTGCAAATTGCTCCACTGATTTGTACACTTCTGTATGTGTACAGATTAAACGAACAAGGTACAACATGTTAATTAGTGGCAGTGGTGTGTGCATCTTGGAATCGACTCTGTCTTTGCTTAACAGAAAGTTACAGATACAGTAGTTCTAGGATGTTGGAGTATTCCCTCTGTGAATATAATTGTACATTGCTTCTTTGTTTTCATTCATTTTCAGTTTCAGCACTTTTTTGTCTTTAAAATGAATCATAAAAGTAATGCAATGGTATTTACAGTGTTTTTAATCTAAAAGCAGAATAAATCCTCGACGAAACAACACTGATTCATCCAGATAGTTATGTGTCGAGGTTTGGAACTGATTTGTGGAACTCTACAGTGCCGAAATAAATAAATATAAGCGGCATAATTCCAAATGGGACGCCGCTAATGATGAGTTCACATTTAAACCCTTGTTCCCGCTCCCCCTCCCTCTCCCCCTCCGTGAATTCCCAGGCCAACAACAATGCAGCAGTGTGCCTGCTCTACCTGGGCCGTCTGAAAGAGTCGCTGGGCCAGCTGGAAGGCCTGGTGCAGCAGGACCCCACGCTGTACCTCCACGAGAGCGTCCTCTTCAACCTGACCACTATGTATGAGCTGGAGTCGTCGCGCAGCACGCAGAAGAAGCAGGCTCTGCTGGAGGCGGTGGCCTGTCGGGAGGGAGACAGCTTCAACACACAGTGCCTCAAACTGGTCTAAGAGGAAGGAGGTTAACCGGAAGAGGCTGGATGCACACACCACTGGAGCCTCCTGCTGTGTGACAGGGTACAAAACCCCAAGAACCCGATCTGTAGAGCTGAAGACGAATGTGGCGTCTGTGAGAGTGTGGTGACAGAATGTATGGTTTCCCAAATGTAAATTGACGTGAGATATTTGAGGAGTGGTTTTATTGTTAGTGAATCCATTCGGGAAGGCACACATGAGTACACATTTCTCTAAACGGAAGCACATAGGGTGCACAGCAACTCGCTTTCTACTGAAGTGTCCCTGTAATCCTCATATTTCCTCAGCTTACACATACGGGTGAATTGACATTTTGGAAAGGCCTCTTAAAACGACCTGGATGTGCAAGAGATGATGTTTTATACAGATTAAAAGCATTGTTGGACACTTTTTTTTTCTTAAATTTATTTCCACATTCCTCTGGTAAATATGAAGCTACTCCTGATAGCTTAGCATAAATACTTGAAACAGGAGGCCGTGCTAGCCTAGCTGTCTCCAACGCTAAAACAAATCCCCCAATCGACACCTCTGAATCAGTCTAATTAACACATATCTTCTTTAATTAGTAGCAAAACAAAGGTGTGAAAAGTTAGTTTCATAGGGGTATGCTCTGGACTGTTTCTTGACCAGGCACACTAATTGTTGCTAGGCAACTAAGCCGAGACTCCATTGAAATGAGACAGGAAATGTGAGTCTGACAGAGCACTACAACCTGCAAAGCGAAGGTCATGTGATGGAGCGGGGTTGCTGCTCGTGAGCTGTTTCCCTTGATCACTAATGTGGCGGCAGCCTTCACTGGTTTACTGCCAGCTGTGTGAGCACCTCCTACTATGGTAATGGCTTTTACAGAATTTGAATTCCCTGTTCAGTAGGAATTTTCAGTTGATGCTTTGTATCTTTCGTCTCAAGTGCACTGTTTTCTCTTCTGCATATCTCTACAACGGAGAGCAGAACTGTTGGAAGTGTTTCACTGAAAGAAAGAACTCCAGGGAAAAAACTGTAATACGGAGGATTTTGTGAAATCTGTTTAGCTCCGAGTTATTTTCACGTGATTATTCCTAAAGGATATACATTTTGTAGGGAAGATATGTTCTTAGCCTTGTAAGTCATTTTGCATTGATTACATTTAAATTGTTTTGTCATAATTAAATAGGACTAGGCCAATGTGGCAGGTTAGCCAGCTCACCATGTTGTCCCCTTTGCTTTTTCATTTCATGAGTTTTGGTTCAATTGATTGTGTTCCCCTTAAGAAGGTCACGTGACTCTCACCTTGCAGGTTGTGGTGCTCCGAGTCCAGCACCTCCGCCCCAGTGAGCTGCTTCCCTGTTATCAGTATTTATGCTAAGACAAACGACTAACAGCTACAGTTTCATATTTAGCATGCAGATGTGAATGCAGATAGAAACAAGTTTCCCAAATCCACTTTTAAACTTTTGAAATTTTAGAAAACAAGTTGTAATCAACACCAGGGGAGTTGTTGGAATACTCATTTTTAGGTTTGCTGAACAGACAGGCAGAACACAGACGTACATGACACTACAGTCTGGTAGTGGTTTTAAGGGAGTTGCTGGCTCATAATGAGACTTGACATGGGCATTATCCTGAGCTTTAGTGTGCTTACAGACTAATAAACTTCCACAGAGGTATTTTTAAAACTTCTTCCTCTGCAGACAACTGTAATACTGGATTAACTGTCGAAAACCACTCGATTTCAGCTGGCAGGTTATTAACTGGTGCAGTGAAAATAAACAAGCCCTTCAAATTGCATTATGTTCTGTCCACTAAACATAAATGTAAAATATTAAATCTGAAATTGTACATATCAGAAGCTGATTTTTTTTCTTGTTTTAAATGATTATCAAAATAATTGTCTTATTGATTTGTCCTTCACTGTTTGTGTATTGTGCTGATCATATTTATGTATATTACAAGAGCTCTGGTTTTATCTAAATAAATCTCTCCTTTTAAATCAACCTGTCGGGTTTATTGGAAAGACAAGAAAAACACAACAGACAGGAAATTGCAGCAGCTTTATTTTTCCATTCAACTAGAACAATATGTTATGTCAGTGATAATCCAACCCAAAGGCTCAGACAGGTCAAGTGACTTTGACTCAGAGGGGTTACAATGTGGAATTACTGAATAGTTCTTAATAGTTGTATAATTATTCTATGTATTGTTGATGGAAGGTCATACAGCACCTAACGGCATTTCTCAGTATATCTTGTGATTAAAGAGGAATCCTTAGCTGAAGTAAGTGATGTTCCATTACAGTTAATAATGTTACATTAACCTACAAGCAGCCAGACATCAAGATAACTTTAACTACTTTTGATACACTTGAGCAATTTATGACAATGTTGAACATGTTGTGATCTGATCATAGCATCAAATAAACTCTGTGTAAATGTTCTTACAGAAACGTGCTCTCAACTAGCTCTTTGCCACTGGACAGAGAGATTTTAAGAATAAGTTTCAACTTGAAGCCTCTTTGATTAGAATCTCATTGGAAGCTCTGATTGTAGTGTCGGCAGCAGCGGTACGGGTTCTCTCAAGATCCCTGCAGAGAAGCCACGTACCTCTGACGGATGTCAAAGTCATCAGCCGGCCTGTTGTAAGCCTTCCACACCGGTTCCCCCACAAACAGCCTCATGGCTTTAGTGTAGTTCTGTGGAAGCAAACATTGTTCTGATCAGTCGGAATGTGGCTGAATGAAGGCTCACCTAACCAGTTGTTATCCTTCACTAGAACATTGCCTGCCTTAAACAAATCGGCTGGTCAGCTAACCAGAAACTAATGAATGAGCTGTAAAGAAGATTTGATTTAAAAAAAAAAAAGCCTCTGAGTCGAGTCAAGTCAAGTGCAGCCATCTGCAGGTAACTTGAATAATGTGGATATTTTTCTTAAATGAAAATCAAAGCGGCAAGTTTATCAGAACGACTGTAATTCGTTTGGAAACATTCACTGGAAAACAGTAAAGGGTCGACAAGGATGGGATTCGAACCCACGCGTGCAGAGCACAATGGATTAGCAGTCCATCGCCTTAACCACTCGGCCACCTCGTCTTATGTAACAACAGAGGTACAGCGCCCACGTGTGTTAATACCTAAGTATGGCATGGAGAATGAGCTGTTTTTTCTTTTGGACATATGACTACTAACATGTGAGCCACGTGTTAGTTTGCCTCAGGGAAATGAGTTGGTTTATGTGGAAGCTTTTCAACTGTAAAAGAGTTTTTAGAAAGAAAATCTACAGCACTGAGGCCACCATCCTGGAAGTGAGTTTCAAAGTTCACTTACTGTGAATGCTACAACAAACAAAAGCTTCACAGGCCCCAGTCAAGATCACACACCTACATGCCATGTGAGCATGGCAGTGTTGAAAGTGTAATGCAGACTGTACTCATTTTATAAATACTTAAAAGATATATTAGGTAACATGGACCCTATTTGACGAAGCACTGATGAATGGGGCTCTTTGGAAATACAGTTTGTGCTCTCAGTATTAGTCGTTTCAGCCAGTCTTCCATTTTTGTGCGACTTCTTAGCAAATGCTGTCAGATGTACCATCTCATCCAGGGTGAAGCGGTGGTAGATGCCAGCCGGCAGGGTGATCAGGTCCCCTTTGCTCATGGCGATTCGGATCCATCTGTCCTGCTTGTCCCTGACATCAAAGTAGGCCTGGCCGTCCAGGATGTAGCGGATCTCGTCATCCAGGTGTAAGTGCTCCTCAAAGAACATCTTCAGCTGAAAGGGCAGAAGAGATCTTGGTGATTGTGTTTTTTGTTTGTTTTTTGTTGAATTACAAAATATCCCACCCAAGCAGTAGCTGCACAAATGTCACCAGTTACTGGCACTTTGTCTTTGACAAAAAATCTCGGAAGAAAAAGAGAAAACTGGCTTGCTTAGTATGTACAACCTGCAGGTTACCTTGTCCTCATAGTTGGGCAGAGTGTCCTTGTGAATAGTGATGATGTCCATGTAGGAGTAGCCATGGTCTTTGCGGATCTGCTCCAGCTCTGGGTCTGTCTCGTATATGTCAGCATTCAGCTGCAGAAACAATGAAACAACTGTGGTCAGTAAGAAATTCGGATGTCGCCTTAGCGGATAGTCTGTGTTCATGCCTCTCCGGTGCAATAACAACTGTGCTAGTAGACACAAAGCGGAGCCATCTGGCTTGCAGGACTTAATCAGAAGTCAGAACTTGGAAGAAAACGGTAAATCTCAGGCCTATCGACACACTATGGGTTACTAATAATCAGTAATAATCATGACCTGCTTTGTGAATCATATGGTGGGCACACGTTGAAACCTGAAGGCAACAGTTGAAGAGGTTGAAACTTTTACCTTCCAGTGGAAAACGCCGAGCTTTTTTAACTCGTCCAAAGAAACGGGCTGGTTGGGGTTCAGTTTGTGCGGCTTCCTCTGGTCTTCGCCAGAACTGTCCATGTACCAGGCTTCTAAACCCATGCTGGAGATAATGACAGGTGAACTCGTGAACAACGTGAACACGCTGAATGAGAAATGACTACTACTGCTGCTGCTGCTGCTGCTGCTGTTGTTGCCTGTCACGTGACTTCCGGTATTCACCTGCACTTGCTGCTTTGTGATTTAAAAAAAGCGCGCGGATACGACTCAGCGGACCTTCTGTTACTGTTAATACAGCTAATAAATCCGCAAGTGACCCCGAGGAAAACACAATTGGAAACGCAAGTCTTCTTTGATTTTGAAGCTGCGCCGGAAGTATTTGTTGTTGTTGACAGCTGCAATCTTGACAGTGGTGGAGTGAATTCACTGGTAAATACTGCTCTCCAGTGGTTTCATTTGGGAAATACAACTACACTGTCAATGGCGAATCATGTAACTTGTCAGTTGCAAGGTGTGTATGTTCATTCTTCTGTGTGTTCCCAGGTGTATCGACACTGATCATAGACTCGTTTTTGTTAGTTTGTTTATGTGAAATATAGAAAATAATAACATCCATATAACTGATTGATTACAACACACCATAAGCATTGTACCTGTACTGTGGTCAACAACGTGCGGCGCGGGTGAAGTTAAAATGGAGACCTTTTGTGTAAACCTCTCACAAGAATAATATATACATTACATTCTAGACAACCTGAGAGAAAAGGATTTTGCCGACGAGGATGGGATTCGAACCCACGCGTGCAGAGCACAATGGATTAGCAGTCCATCGCCTTAACCACTCGGCCACCTCGTCGCGATGCAGCGTAGGTTCAAATGATTTTTTTTTCCGTGACAAATGACTGAAGTAGTGGTCTATCTATGTTTGTCTTTATGGATTTACATTTTCTGGAGGATAATGATAGAGAGATTATGGAGATGGATTGTACAGGACAGATGTTAATGCCAGGTCTAAACGGCTCTTCGGCGTCCCAGCTCAGTTTCATTAAATAGAGATTAAATCAATAGTTGATTTGTCAGTTGGTGTGTCGCTCAGTGGGGAAAGTGCACTGGAAACATGAATGGATTGATGGTGAGCCATGGACCGGTGTGCAGAACTGTGCTTCCTTTGTACCTCACCCAGCGGCCCTTGTTTGTTCTGGAGCTTCCAGGGGTCAGCTAACAGAAGTTACACTCAGTCAGTCCGCAATGGCCTCAAGGGTTGTTTTGCATGTTACCTCTGTATACTGAGGGTAATCCAGTTTATTTTTCCTGCATTTCAAATCGTTTGACTGAGTTGCTATGCAGAATTGTGTAATAATGGTATGAGTCCAAGAACATTTGGCATGATAAACAGGAGCCAAAAAAACACTCAAATGTCTGATCACCTGTAACACAGAAATCCTTGTTATTCTGTATCATCTTGAGGCAGACAAGAACTCTTCAGTGTTTGCACTTCTGAGAATTACTATGGCAACATGTGTCTGAGCTGTGGCAGTTAATACAGACTAATGGTCATAGGCTTACTAGGCATGGAGGGTGTAGAAATGTGCTATTGGATTATGAGAAGTTTTTGACATACAAGGGCAATAGGAGGGCCATTTTGTGGCCATATTATATGCATTTATATAGTGAGAATTTTCACGAATAATAATAATTTCATTGGCATTTGAGCTGTACAACATGAATTATTGATATATATATATAAAAATATAAATAAAATGTAATTGAATTTGCCCACCATCGAATGTAAGTTAATCAAAGTAAGCATTCATCCATTCAAAGCATGTTCAAAATCAGAACCTCATTTCAATTTAACCACCAGAGGGTGCTACACTACACCAGGAGACAGACCTCAGTCCACCTGTGTTCACCTGGAGGGTGTTTCATAATGCAGGATTAAAGAGCTGGTCTGATAGCCATGAACATTACGCTCTATCATGATAGGAGTAATTACCAATCAAGCTGGCAAAAATCAGGAGCTGGTTATTATGGTTATTAAAATGACACTTTTTTTGTGTGTGGGACAGAATCCACAGAGACAGACTGTTCTTAATTTCAAGGTGAACCCGACACCTCAGTCTCAACGGGAAGAGACGTCATGTGGATGTGTCATATCAGCTGGCAACATTTGCTGGTCTACAGACACAAACAGAACAGTGTGTGAAAATTGAACACAGACCAGAGCAGCACAGTTGACTCATAGACCTACAGGGATAACCATAAAGGGGCATATTACCCTTGTATTGGAACAACTCATAGGCATCAGCTTCCATACGAGTGGAAATATGATTGCATTTTATATGGAAATGAATCTACTTGTGAAAAAATAATTGTTAGTTCCTTATGAAAATTCAGATTAGATTAGATTCAACTTTATTGACATTTCACATGTACAGGTACAGAGCAATGAAATGCAGGGTTGTATTTAACCAGAAGTGCGACATAAATACTGTGGTACATAAGAGGTATGGTAAGTTGTTTTATAGCACATGGACAATATTTACAGATGAAACCCATGTACAGGTGAGACCATATACAGCCTGTATAATAAGTATTGAACACATCACAATTTTTCATGGTAAACATATTTCTAAAGGTGCTATTGACATGACATTTTCACCGGGTGTTGGCAATAATCCAAGTAATCCATACATAGAAAGAAAAACAAAGTTCACAAATTAAGTTATTTGTAATAATGTGAAATAACATAGGGAAAAAGTATTGAACACACACAGAAAGGGAGGTGGAAAAAGGCATGGAAATTCAAGACACCAGCTGAAACCTGTCAGTGATCAGAAAGCCATCCTGCCCCTTGTCAGTGCAAATGAATATCAGCTGGTTCAGTCCAAATTAATGGTCTATAAAAAGGTGTGTCATTACCAAGGTGTCACACAAGGAACATCTCATGATGGGTAAAAGCAAAGAACGCTCTCAAGACCCTCACAGCATTATTGTTGCCAAACATTCTGTTGGCATTGGTTACAGAAGGATTTCTAAACTTCTGAACGTTCCAGTGAGCACTGTTGGGGCCATAATCTGGAAGTGGAAAGAACATCATTCGACCCTAAACCGGCCACGAACAGGTGCTCCTCACAAGATTTCTGACATAGGAGTGAAAAGAATTGTAAGAAGTGTTGTCCAAGAGCCAAGGACCACTTGTGGAGAGTTTCAGAAAGATGTGGCATTAGCAGGTGCAATTGTTTCAAAGAAAACAATAAGCAGTGCACTCAACAGATATGGCCTGTATGCACGCTCACCCTGCAACACTCCATTTCTGAAGAAAAAGCATGTTGAAGCTCATTTAAAGTTTGCTGCACAACATTTGGACACGCCTGTAAAATACTGGGAGAATGTAGCCTGGACAGATGAGAGCAAAACTGAACTCTTTGTATGCCATAACACACATCATGTTTGGAGGACAAAATGCACTGCACATCACCCCAAAAACACCACACCGACAGTGAAGTTTAGAGGTGGCAACATCATGGTGTGTGGCTGTTTTTCTACATATGGTACTGGCAAACTTCATATAATTGAAGGGGAGGACGAATGGAAAACTGTACCGAGACATTCTTGAGAAAAGTCTGCTGCCATCTCTGAACATACTGGTGGACTTGTGTGTTAAAAGTAAGCAGCCTATAAACAGGAATCATGACATCATTTATACTTGAGGAAATGACAGATGATAAATTAGTCAAGACAAAATACAGATAAAGTGAGCTTGAAATAGTGCATAACTAATAAGCAGTAGCTACCTAATGTTACTAATCTAGTGCATATTTGGTACATGTACTGTGCAAACAGATTGTAAAGTGTGAATCTGCAGGGCAGTCCAGTAGTGCTGTGGAGAGTAACACTGTTTAATCAGAGAGGGAATGAGGAGTTGAGAGTTGTGAGTGGATTGGTGTGTAGGGGTCAGCGGGGGCAGAGTTCAGTAAGGTCGCAGCTAGTCATGGATAGCACAGATCTTTAGTTTCATGTCAGCTCAGTTCAGCCACAGAGGGACCATGAAGTTGGGAAGTACTGACAGCTTCCCTGTGGACTCAGCACTTAAAACTTCACAACATTAAAGAAATGACCCACATTAAAGAAATTAGCTCCAGTTTAGTTCAGAAATCTTACATCTTAAACTGATGTTTTTGAATCCACGGCTGAACTAAAATATGTTCATGATCACGTGATCATTCTGCACATATGTATATTGCTTACATTATTTCCTTATTTACTAGATAATTTTTATATTTTATTTGTATTTTTTAAGCCACTGTGATCATTAAAGTCTAAGTCTACGTCTAAGGATGGTTGTTAATGTTATAATGTAATAAAAACAACAACCCTAAACTGTCCAGAAAGACAGGGTAGTGCATGTCTTTTCACTCTGGGTGGTCAGTGGCTAAAATCCGTTTGAAATGAAAAAGGGTGCAACCACTACAATTAGTTCAAGTCCTACTGGATAAATACACCTTTATCTTCAGGCTTTGTTAAACACATTTGCGATTTACGATAGTATTTTTGCATCTGTTGGGTTTGAAAGAAATTTAAATCTAATAAACATTAGCCAGTAATGTACCATCAAAGATGATCACAATGTATATAGTCTATCGTATATTATATACTGTTGCTGTGCTTGCATCATCCAACAACTCAACATTGAAGCCATCTTATCTATAAACAGTATCGAGGCCTAGTTGACAAAGTGTAAGTGCATAAAAGGAAAACTATTGTCAACCAAAATTTTAAAGGAAGGACCTGACAGCTAACCATGTATCTGAAACTTTCTATAAAGTAGAAAAAAATATGCAAATTCAGACAGATAATCCATTACTACAAGCAGCCCCTGTCATGCTGACACATTGTTTGTTTAACATTGTCATCTAATTAGGAAACAAATATTTGTTTGGGCATTCATTGAGCTGATGGAAAAACTGTGAAGGCTCCAGAACATCTCTTAATGGTGGAATAGAGATTGGGAGTCATTATATCATCGTGATATCACATATCTCAGCGATTACAGTTATACTGAAAACAGAATGCCATCAAAATGAGGTTATTGAGATGGTTTAATGATGAGGCTTTCCAAAGGATGTTTGTGACAATACAAGCCTCAGGAAACCCAACCTCTTGCAGGCTAGCATGCATAGGCTACTGAAACCAAACAACAGTTCAAAAAATAGTCACTGCAACTTGACATGAAGATCATTGCAGCCCATGTTCAGCAGAAGCCTGCTCAGAACAGTCGACGGCAGAATACACTTTTCTTAGTTTTGAAAAGTACAAAATGTATCGAGATTTCTGAAACTGTGCATTAGCTGTTAGAACCACACCAGTTCAGGACAAGCCAGTTTCAGCTTTACCTGAGGAAATGAGGTAGTGTATTAGGTAGCTGCAGTGAATAGTCTAGCATGGTGGTTTTCAAAGTGTGAGGCACGCCTCACTTGGGGGACGCAAGAGAATGTGACGTGAGAAAAAATAAACCTGAAAAATAGTGTAAACATCTGGTTAGCTAACGACAGTGCATTTTTAGTAGGCTACCTCAAGTGAAAGCGAAAGAGGACACAGAGTCTTTGGAGGTAGACCAGAGCACATTATTAGCCGAATTTTAGTTTATCAATAATGTCGTTCCACTCTCAGACATTATTGCGAAATGGCATCGGCCGTATCCCTTGAATTCTATCCTCAGTGTGCTGACTGGGAAGAAAGAGACCCATTGTCCCTTTTTTTTTTTTTTTTTTTTAACAGTCTATGGTTTTGGAGGTCTCTCATTGTGATAAAAGCCCCAGCCCACATTATGCAACATGTCTTTAAAGTCCCAGTCTGCTCTCTGCCAGGTTTCTACAGGGAACACACGCTTTAAACACACACACACACACACACACACACACACACACACACACACACAAGCACAGTTTGCTGTGATGGCCAACATATCAGCCCACACTGCTTCTTTCTGTGAGCTCTAGCCCAGGTTTAAAATAGCTCAGCTCCCTCTCAGGTCTTTACCATGATATTTGTGATGGTCTTATATAATCGGCACCCTCGATCTCCTCTTCCTCTCCATGCTAGCGCTTGTATTCTATTCTCTCTTTTTATCTCCTCTCCTCTCCTCTCTTCAGTTGTTACAAAAGAAACAGCAAAAATGTGTCATTTTCATGGCAAACGTAGCCAGTCTGCACTTGCCCAGACAGGCTGGCAAGCATCGAAATCGTCCTATTTTCAGCTTCTTTTTTTTTTATTTGACACTGCTTTGTGTTCTTTTGTAGTCATGCTGCAAACGTAAAAGTTGTCAGTATGGAAATGGTCCTGGATTTTATCCATCTAACATAACAAAGAGCCTTATTATTATGGAGGCCTTCATCTATTGCTATCCCTTACCAGGTTTCACCTCATATACAGTACATATTGGCATCAGTCGGTTATGCATAGTGCAGATCACTGCAGTATGTACAGATGTACAGACTTATACATTAGGGAAAGAAAAAGAAACATTCACAAACGCATGGCTCAACACAGAGAGACCGCTCCTCCAGGATCCACCGACCTGAAGGACAAAAGACATTATATACATACAATGTACATGGTTAAAAAAGGAGTAAAATGAGCCATCTCATGTCAAATGGGAAAATCCTTCGTTGAACATGGAAGCTGGACTGAGTTATCTGCCTGCAATACAGACCTGTCTTCACAGGGTTGGTCTTCAAGAGTTCCACCCCTGATCACACCATGAGACTATACCCTCTGATCTTTCTTTCATCACAGAAGGAGAACATGATCAAAACAATCCTGTAGTTACAGATAAGAGTGTATGCATTAACAGAACAGAAATGTTCCTATTTATATATATATATATATATATATTTTTTTTTTTTAGAAATGCAGAAGCTATACTTAGTTGAGAGTTGCCTTTGTTTCAATTTGATTTTTGGATATTGACATTATGACCACTCAAAATGCCTGCGCCGTAATTTAGACAGTTGAATTGAGGTTGTGGCACATTCTTCCAACACGGGGAGCTATGGTTGAAAGCAAAGTCAAGACCATACTGTATTTTAGGAGAACAAATGTGTCTACCTTCCTCATGAGTTGACACTGCACTGCATGGTGGACAGGATTCACACAGGGTCACTTTCATTGACTGAAAATTAAATGTAGGTCAAGCGATTAATTCACAACTCTGTGAATGAGTTCACAATGCAGTCTGGCTTCAGAGATAGTGATTTGCACTCACAGGGACTTAACTTCCCTTGAATTTTGGTTTATTTATGACAAAAGCATCCAAGCTCAAGGTAAAGTTGTATGAAACCTGTGGAGATTTGGATGGCTTAATTTCAGCTAACATTAAAAGGTGTAGGCTGCCAAAACAGATACAGATACTGAAATAAATAAATATGCCTATACACATAGTTATCTTTCTCATTAGTTAACAGACATTATAAAGGTTGAAACAGTGAGAGTTTGGTTGTCACATTCAATGTTACATTTGTGACATATATAGTTTATAAGCCACATTTATTATTTGTTTTAACGGTACTGGCCTGTCTTGGCTGCCAGACAAGCACTACGTCCAATTAATTTCTAGTGCAAAACAAAGTGATCATTTGCATGGATGCAGATTATCCAGGTGAGATGCTTTGTGACAAAGTAGACTGATTTGGAATAAAAACCCTGTATATCATTAGAGTGCAGAATCAAAATTTAAATAAACTTTTAACACTCTTGGAGGTGTGCATCTGGAATGGTATAGCTTCTGACATTGCTGAGGTACACACTTCATTGCTGGAATAGAATCATGATCAATAGAATTAGTTTTCATTTTGTTGCTGTGACAAAATCGATCAATTGATCTGATTCATTTAGGGAATGATAAAGACACAACAACACTCATAATGAGGAAGCTATTGTGAGGTGTTGAGAGAGAAACAGGACAAACTGTACATTATTTTGACTGGAAACAAAGAAAATAATCATACCAGTTGGATCTGTTATGTGCTAAGATGATACATTGCTGTTCATGCATTTGATATATTCATTTGAGAGCACAAATGATCACAGTTTATATTGTGAGGGGCGGGGCTTAACTGAAAACAAAATATCTCAAACACTATAGCTTGTAAATGGCGGTTAGCATATTTCAAAGGACTGTTCTGGCACGAATGGATGAGGAAAGCGCATATTTTAGAGTATACACTGACGCTAATCTGGAACTAATATGCTCACTCCCTGAGACCTTGAGTGTTGTGTTAAAAAGTTGACTCTGACTGATAGGACTATATTCACTGGATGGACGATTTGACCAAAGGAGGGCACAGAGGGGACGAAGGCTGGTCTGTCTTCATCAAGTGAAGTCTCTCCAACAAAGAGGTAAGTGGAACCACTGTGGAGGGTAAAGTAATAAATGTAACTTCTGCATGGACACACCTGAAACACGCAAGTAACGTCGCGTTAGCTCGCGGTTAGCATTAGCATTAACATGTAACGAGAATCCCCCAAATAAGCATTAACTTAATTTAATTTCAGTCCCGATTTATTCTAACCCATAATGTTATCAAGGCTGAAACTGGGGATGCATTACATATTATTCTTTATCTGATAAGGATTGTGCCCATTGCTGATTGTGTCACTCCAGTCCTTTGTTTTAATTGCCAAAGCCAAACCAAAGTTGTCTACAACTGGCAGTGGCTGGTGTGTGATAAAACTTCAAATTAGTGTTTTTGATTTTCGGTTTTGGCACCAAAAAATACAGTAAGACGACATTTTAATGGTTGAAAGTGATAGTTTCACGTGTTTAAGTTTCCCCCTGTTTTGCCTCCAGCTAACATTGTGACGTCGCAGTGACATAGGCCATGAAGGGGTCTATAGGCATGCAGTTGTCTAATAGTTATTACAAGGTGCATCCAGTACAGTATGTTCTGTGTGTACTGTAAGAAGAACTCTGTTTGGAAATCTCTCGTTTCACAAAGATGCAGAAGATTCATAACTGCAGCACAAACACGCCTCAAAACTTTGAAGAACTCCTAAAAACCAAAGGGCTGCCATTAACAAAAGGCCTTGCTAAATGGGTCAGAGTCAGAGTGAGGACTCGACTAAATGTTTGATAGTGTTTTGTCTGCTTTAAAAATGCGTGTCTTTTACCACGTGTCTTGTTCTGTGCTGTACTGTGGTGGACATTGTGTGACGGAGACGGACTGTGGAAAACTATTTCCTCACCAACCCCACTGAGCATTTATGGATCACAGAAGATGCTGGGGAAACAGCAGCTTTGAACAATCTTGAGCAGCCCGTGCGACTCGAGTGCTGCTGCCATTAAAGCAGCCAAACCAAATATTTATGTTAGTACTGATATTATAATGTATACATTAAAAACAAATAGAAATAGTCCAGTTATAGATAACCGTTTCAACAGCTTTCAGAATGACAAGAAACCCCTTTTCTAGACCTTATGTCTTAATAATCTAATCATTATCATCTCTTTACATCTGTCATGAAATCAGTGAAAAAATGTTCAGTCTTCTTTTTCCTTCCCTTCTTCCCTGCCCCAAAATAAATTCCTCTTGTCATTTACACTGATTGTAATTGTCCATTCTGTCATCAGGATGTTAAATGATTTTCTTTTGTATATGATGAGTTGGTGCTGCTAGATGCTTATGAATAGGAAGCATAATATTATAAACTGTATTTGGGAGTGTTGTTGACAGTGATAAACAGGCCGAAGTACGAGCTTACAGTACGGCTCTTTGTTGTGGAAGCCTGAGACACATCATTGAATCCTGATGCCTTTCACCTTATACTCTTGGATGCGTGCGCCGTTGGCCGTTAGACTGTGCTGAGATTCAGCTGCTCGTTTCGTCCTCCTCTCTTCACACATGCAGCGAATACAAACAGCTAGCACCCACACAGAACCACTCACACACTGACAATACAAAAGCCAGCATCCACCCACACGCATACACGCACGCCCACACACACGGTGGAATACACAACAAAAATGCAGAGAAGAAAGACTCCCGACAGAAACAGCAGTGGTACATTGTATATATAATGTCTACATAAACATTGGACCAAAATTAAAGGAGCGTCACTGTTCTGGAGTCAGCTCTTTGCCTGCTAAAGCCCTGCTAATGGTCAGTACAGACACAGAGAGCCATCAGCACCATGTCAGTGGGAAGATAAATTACAGTGTTTTATGACACTACATGGTGCTGCTGTGGCATTTTCATTTGGCACATGCAGTTTTTTTCTTCTAATATCTTCTCCTTTGATATTTCGGTCAATTACCACAGCTATGACGGCATACGAGTAGAAAACAAGGACCTTCCCGCTGAGCAGACCTACCCTGGGTAATCAGGCTGCGTATAGTGCAGCTGCCTACCTGCTCAGAATAGGTCAAAAAGCACCTGGTGAAAAGCTAAGTGGTGCACTGTGCTGGTTTGATAAACAGAACACTAAGAAATCCTCTAATCAGCTGTTTCAGGCCTCTCAAGAAAAACATCGACATTACCCATGAAAATGGGCAGAAGGTGGAAGTAATGTTTTATTATTAGACCGCTACAGAACCTCAGAGGACGATACAAATGATAAAGATCTTTCCCCCACTGAGAGCGGTAGACGGGTGACTGATTTATAAATAAAGAGGCTAACATCATCTCCTTCACAACCATGGAAATCCCTCAGCTGTGGAAGGACATCAGAGGTAATTGAACATGGAAATAACACACGAGCTGGCAGACCAGAAAAATGTCCAATGAATAGTTAGGTTGGTTGCTTTGGAGGGAATGATAAGAGATTGATCCTGACAATGAGAAAATGCTCCTATGGGTTGATATATTCCCATCCAATGTTCTTTTATATGAGTGGATGCGTTTTTAGCCTGTATAACTTTGATATGTCCCTTACCCAAGAATAAAGAAAACAATAAATCACTGCCTTTCTAAATAAAGCTTGAGCTAGGCCACCCACAGATAATGTCAATCTCCTGAAGTATGTAAGACTGGACTGAATGTAGTATTGGACTGTTCAAATAAACGGGCAAAACAAAACGGTTTTATTTAAAGAAGTAGGAGGCATTACATTACATGATTTACAAGGAGAACAGAGGTCATGTTTGTAACAAAAAAGCAGGAGTTACAAAGTGGAAATGTCAGATTGAAGGACTTGGGTAGAGGCTAATAAGTTGTGGAATCCAGCATCTTTAGAGCTTGAATCATACTGAAGAGAAAAGTAAAACACTTCTGCTACAGTTATTGCTTCTTATTTTTTGTCTTACTAATTCCACAAACGTTATAAAGTGCAACATTAAATTACCTTAAATAAACATTTTGGTCCCAACAATATCAAAAACCATTTCTCATACACATCCAGTCACACAGGATATACAATATATACTCTAGCTTATCCTGGGCTGGTTCCATTCTAACAACTTTTCCAAATTTAAGTAATAAGTGCATTGTTTTTTGTGCTTTTCACAAGAACACAGATCTGATCCTCCTGGCAACAGGTCAGGTCATTATTTCGAAGAAATCCCTCCCTGTGGTTAAGTTTAAGAACTAAAATCCTGGCTCAAGCTAAGCACTGAAGCTTTATTTTTGAATTAAGGTAAAAATGGCTATTTCATGAAAGTTAGTTTTCACCATCATAGCCATTTAAAATGGGATGTAATGGACAATTTATTAGGAACTGAATGGAATATTGTGACAATGAATTTATTAATTGATGTGATCAGTACCAGCATTTTCAGCATGTGTTGATTAACAACACGAGACCAACAACTGTGAAGATGGAGTATAATAATGGTTTTGTGAAATAGGCTAATAGCTCTTTATGTCACTATCATGAGGTGACAACATTTTTTGTTTAGTATTCATGTAGACTGAATGCAAAGTTCACTGAAATTCACGACACATTTTACTCAGCATGAATTGATCTTGAAAAGTTGTTTTAATTTATTTATTTCAGATTGATTCTGGAATCATAGTTAATCTGGCTGCATATTTTTGCACACTGTGTGACAAACAGACTGTGTCATCCGGCCCAGTAAATCACCACAGTCCCTGTGGTGGCTGTGGAACTGGCACACGGATTAACTATTCATAATGGTAGTCTCTCCCCCCTCTCTCTCCCTCTCTCTGGCCTTATTCAGAGTGCTCTAATTAATCAGCCTTAAATAGATGGACAGACCTACATTACTGACACAACTCCTCACTTTAATACACAGACGGCACTGCAGGCAGTGTGTGTGTGTGTGTGTGTGTGTGTGTGTGTGTGTGTGATATTTTTCATTACCTATTTGATTATTGTTCCTTCTGACTTTCATATCATTTAAATCAGAGTACATTTAAGAAGGACACTCCAATTAAACTGGAGGTTAATTTTCCAATTGACAATCAAGTTTTGATTTCATGTTCATTTAGCTAGGAGAAGTCCAGTTTATTGCAAGTTAGGAACACTTTGTATGATATACCAAGTATGGCTGGGTAGAGTTCAAACATGAAGTCAGTCCTGTCAAATATAGAGTATTATAGTAAGTTTGGCTAACCAGGGGGTTTGCTAGAATCTTTATGTTTCTCAATGTTAAAAAAAAAAATTTTTCTTTGTGTAGTTGCAGGGCATTCTGTATTTGCTGGTGCCATGAACATTTCCAGTGCATGTGTTGGCAGACTAATTACTTACTTTGCTTGAATGTTGTATTGTAGGCCTGTCTCATTTATTTATTTTGAAGTTACAGTGCGTTGGGCTTTCTCAGTCAGCATTTTTTGTCCACTTTGGGAAGCAGAGCAGGCTGCAAACAATTAACACATTAGATGTCACTGCCTAGCTTTAGCTAAGAGTTTTGCAGATTTAGTGGTAATTTTGATTGGGTGTACAGTTCATAAAGTCATTTGATCCGTTTTAATTAAGAAATGCATGGGTTGGTTTTCATAGCATCAAGGTGCTTATGTTGTGCTTTAAGATCGTTGTTTTATTTGTACTATCAATTAGTGGGAGAAACAGCATCTAATTTGTATTTGTGTATGCAAATATATAAAGAAATGAAAAATAAAATAATCAGCAGAATCAGTGTGACAAAAAGCCTATCAACATGCACCCTATCTGCTATTTCCGAATCAATCCGAACTTTGTTCTTTTCTTTAGGTTGATTCTAATTCATTTACAGTTCACTTATTAGCCATTCAGAGTGTGGGGGATCTACTGGGCCGTGACACAACAAGCCGACGGTTGGCCGTTGTGGGGCTGATGGTGAGAGTCTGTGGTCCTAGTGTTTGTGATGTGTCCCACACTTTTGACACATGTTGGACCCCTGTCAGCAGCTTTTTCAGTCGGTTCAGCATGTTGAATCTGTGATGGAACAAGTGCACGAAAAAAGAAACACACAAGCGTTAAAGTGAACAAATCGCTCTTTTCATTTAATTGTCATCACATCTGAACACTGAAACATACATCATGACTGTGGACAAATCAAAGTTAATAGTTTGCCTGCCTGAATGCTGGACCCACACATATCCACAGACTCCTTGTGTCTTCCAGGTGAGGCTCTTCCAGACCTTCCCTGCAACCACTTCTCTGTTTGTTGGGTCTTTAGTCCAGTCAGTTGAGGATATTGCACCACTTCACCCTGAAAAGTTCTTTTGTTGATTTCATCATACTGTACGATTAGGATGATTGTCTGGTTGAATGGTGAAACTTTATTTAATGGGTTTTGTAGTGTTTGGTTGAATGTGAACACTGACAGAATGTTCCTGTATACATCTACACCTACTGTATGTTACTGCCATCAGCACTGGAAACATCAAGCCAAACAAGTTTTTGTTTTAGTTAGTTATTTAACACTATACAAACAGGGTGAGTGTTCTATACTGTGTTACTGAGCGGTTGCCACGGAAACCGCTCAGTAAAGAGGCCATTAGGACCGTGAGAGAGGCAAAAAATAATATAATCCAACATTTCTCTGTAACTGATGGAGGTAGAGCAGAGAGCAGTATTAATTAAGCGAGTGAGTGTGGGGGAAGTGCGGGAGGGTCATCGATAACACGGGTCCGTGTGGCTCTACTCTCGGACCATACTGCGCAGACTCTTTCTCCAGACTTACAAGATGGCACTGCCCGTATCCCCAGGAAAATCACATCAGCTTGGCCAAATCAAGGAAGTGGGGATGCTTTGTGCATACAGTCTGTGGGTGAAATGAAACATTTATGCCTACTTTTAAATATGACGTGTGTGTTTATGTGCGCTAGCGTTCAAGCTGCCCAAGAACTATTTGGTTGCCTAGTGACCAATTACCATTCTTTTAGGAATTCTGCGTTAAATATCCCCCACAGGGTTTATCCAATACGACTACGCACGATCGCTGGAATCTTGAAGATGTCTGTTTGAATCTCTTTGGCAGCCCCTATGGCAACGACTCGTAACTGTCACTGTGCTTTTGTGCTTCACTTCTCAGAGAACAGTGTCGGCTGAATATTAGCTCTGCCTACTCTTTCTGACAAAAGGACTGCCGGGTGATGGATCAAGGATTACTCATTGTGCAGGAACATCTCCCCAGACACCCAGTTTATAATGCAGTGACTGAATGGACTCTCATTAAATTTCATCACCAGGTCATAGGCTCCAGTGTTACCTCATTTAGCAATAAATTCAACAGATATGTATCAAATGAAAATGTAAAATGTTGTCAGTTGCGCAGCATCCATTATTTTATTGTAGACTGTGTGTGTTGAAGCCCCGAACCTCAAGAACGTTCTATTGTCTTACGACTTCCACACAGACGGACAACAAACTGGCCAAAGTGAGTCATATTCCACCATCAAGATTAGTCTTTATTTGTACATTAATGCATTTCAACAAGGCTTGGGAATATGGCACACAGTAAGTTCTACATCAATCAACCCCCCCCCCCATGGATCCATCTCAGGTCTTAGTTGTTAATCACCACTAAGCTTTAACAGTGATCACCGTTGACAGGAACAGCAAAGTATTAAGCACATGGCCTGATACTACTGGATTTTAAAAAATTCAGCAGAGGATGTGTTGAGTAATGTCTCCATAGTATTTCACAGTGAAACTAGATGTCTTGCCACAGTTTAATGAGAGCAAAAGTCACTACGTCGTTGATAAAACCTATACATACACCAGTCTGGCTCATCCTTTCATCTGATTCGTGAGCTGTATTCAAATTTAGTAGCTCAGACTAAACCCCTTCCAACAGATAGTAAATATAAAGCAGGAAAATGTCATTGTTATTTCAACAGAATGCAGGTTTTCAGGTTGTAAAAAGAAGAGTACCAGTTGTCTAATACATATGTTATTAAAAATAAAAACAAGTGCCATTTAAACATCTGAAAAATGAGTCAAAATGAGGGCTCAGCCACAACAGAAGGTCAGCGTGATGTGAGAACAAGAAAAAACAGGCAGTTTGGATCATCACACAGTTTATCCAGGTAGCTTCAAAATGGCATGGCCATGACCCACCCCTACAACACAAAACACTCAGCTTCAAATAAACAGCACAGCCCACCATACAAGAATGTGTTTTCATGCCAGAGCTGGCAGATAATCACCAAAAACCTGCCTCAAGCCCAACTGTGGGTCTGCAGGAAAAACTGGCTCTGTGAACTTGATCTACAGCCATGTCCCAATACAGTCCGCCATATAGATCAATCATGCACAACATTATGACCGCCTTCCTGACATTTTGTAATAAATACTGTGGATCATCCCTATAGATGCCTGATCACTTTGGGATCTAGTGAATTTGGAGGCCAGGTCAACGCCTCGTGCCGTTCTTCATTTTATTTTTTTGAGTTGTTCCTAAACCTTGTGTGTGTCTGTGTCAGACGGCATCCTGCTGGGGACGGTGGAAGATGGCGAGTGTTATTTACTGTGTGTATTTAATGTTATGCCTGATCTGTATATAATAAAATGGAGGAGATATGAGATTGCATCAGTGAAAAATATGTTCACACATACACCCTCTCCTTGCCTTTATATTGCTTGTGCGTGGGTGGAATGTTGTGGGATATCACAATGTGTGCTTGGCCACTCTAAAGCTTCTAAAAGCTCATTCTGAAATAAATATTTCACTCCCACTTCCCATAATGTTATACTGGATTACTAACAAAGTTTGCACATGACCTGTGACCCTAGACCCGCAAAGATGTCAGAAAGTTGTTGGTAATTTAAGTACTTGTGGATTTGTCGTCATCAACACCCAGAATCAAATTTACCTTTATTAGTTTTACCATGGCCACTGGGAATCCTCTGCTCCAACTGGCTGACAGGGTCCATGATTAACAGCCATCAATCATCAAATACCTGTAGATTTTCCAACGTCTCAGGAGGCCATCCCGACTGGTGAGAGAACATCTGTACCAAAATGTTAAAGCAATAAAAAGTCTGTCTTCAGCTGATTGAGTTCTTTCATTATTCGCATCATCGATTTTATAGACTTTTAACATTTGTTTCACAGAGATCTTATACAGATCTTATGTGACTGCTGTTGTAAACATTATTGCTGCTGTGTTAGAAACTATTTTGTTACTGTATTGTAAACTTGTCTTCTTATCTCCTTGTTGATGAAATGGTTTGAAATGAACCATATAAGCATCACAAAAAGACAGTTTGTATCTTGGCAGACTACTTTTAGCCTCTGAGTCTAAAAGTGAACTTTGGACACTGCTGGCAGGTGTAAACTGTCTTCCGCTGGTAAACCGGTATAGGTGTATGTGCGTTGTTCTCAGTTAAAAAGCTTGAGGCTAGTTTTATTAAATTAAAAAAGATAATCGTTTAAATTCTTGTAGGCAAGTGAACTTAAAACATTTAGTTCAAGTACTCCTGTGCGTGTTAACTATAGAGGGTATGCGTTGATGTCACTTCCGACCAGGCCACGCCCCCCTGAGTGGCAAAAACATGGCAAAATGTATCAGTAAATACAGAGAGACCGGTAGAAATGTGGATTATCAGATCAAATGAAGGACACATGATCCATGAACATTGACAGTTATTCTGATATTTATATGTAACTGATGTCAGTGGCGTGAACTGCACAATATACTAAAGTATAACCTTTTGGTACTTTATACAACACAGCTCCCATGGCTTTCTAGAGTACCCCTTTATTTGGAAAAGTGGAATAGCCTCAGTTTCAGTTTTAGTTCATTTCAGTTATGATAAATGTAGCTAAATAAAAGATGCTAACACTAAGAGCTTTACTGAGAAGTAGCGTTAGCCATACAATACTGGACGTTAAGCCAGTTAAACTGGATGTTAAAAGGATGACGAGGAGTGATCACAAACATTCCATTTATTGTTTTATTGTTATTTATTGTTGGAACTGAAATAGTTATTGTCGGCCGTAACTACGCCAAACCAACAACATCGACAGACTTATCTGACAGCCCTCCAGAAAGTAACTTAAGAAGTAACTTAAGGTATGACTTTGTCAAAAAAATACAGAATAAATTAATATTACCTGACACTAAATGTGAACCACAACACCAGGTTTCAGTGCCTGGATTCCAGTTGGTTCTTCTAATGCAGCGATCCATTTACTTCTCTTGTTTTTTGGCTTTCAGGAGCATCTAAAAATATATCTCCAACTGCTTTTCAAATCTGCCGGTAAAGTCAATCGCACAACAGCTCTTCCCAATGTTTTTTTATTTAGTTTTACAGCTATTAAAGCCTATGGATGAGCCATGCTCATCTCTCACTTTTTGCCACTCAGTGGCCGTAACCACGGAGACCACTGCCTGCTGTGACTTCACGTGCATACCCTCTATATGTAGATTAGGAGCACAAACTGCTTAAAATAACAACAGTATATTTTACAGAGCCAAGTGGTCATGGTGTTTTTGAGCTAGTTTTGTGTCCAGCACCTAGAGAAACAGGAGATGATACTTTGCATTATGCGCTTACAGCAATCAGGCATAACATTAAGACCACCTTCCTAGTATTGTGTAGGTCTCCCTTGTGCCTCCAAAACAGCTGTGACTTAGAGAATGGACATGGGTCTTCTGAGGGTAACAGAACGTTGTTAGTGGGGGCCTTTGGGTTGTATAGGTTAAGGGGGAGCAAGTACTAGGTGTGTGGTACATGTCTAAGCATCCATACAGGCCCAAAACTTTCCCACTAGAACACTGTACTGTCACAAGATAGTCAATGATATTTACTTCACCTGTCACTGGTCATGATGTTGTGGCTGGTCGGCACTTTATTCGTTCCAGTTGCCGGGTAATGTGTAGATATGGATATGCTTTTTGCTCAGGCATTATAATGCTGTGGGAATGTCTACAGTGACTTCACAGCAAATACTCCTCTTATCATTAGCCAACAGAGAATAACAATGGCACATGACATTTGTGCCTGCACTGCTTCTGTCAGATATGACAGATGTGTTACCACAGGAGTTCAATAAGCCCTCAAAAAAAACAAAAAAACAATTAGGTCAGCTGTGAACACACAGCCCCTTAGCATGTGCACCCAACAACTAAACAACCACAGCCATACAGCTACAATAACAGTGACTGCTCTGTCGTCCCATGGTTAGAGGCTGGTGAGAGAAGTGCACTGGCTTCTCTAGCCATCATATGGCACAGACATGAGCCTGAGCAGAAACAGCTGAGGATATGTTCTGCTAGCAGTCAGCTACACGATGTGTAGTGCCATATTACAACAGCTCAGCCTTTCTCTGTGGATCACAGCGAATTTAAATGTATTGCAATGTCAAATAAGATATTAGTAGGGAATCCAAAACTTAATGTGAGGATATTCAAATCTATCAGGAGACTCATAATATTTCACAACATTTAAAGGAAGAACGCAGGAAATGCAAGATTAAAAAATAAACATTCCAGTGAATGAATAGATTGTATTTTCTAAATTGAATACTGCATGTGGCACAAGGAAGGTCCTATGGTTAAAGTCAGATACACATATATATTTCTGTTGAAATGTGGCACAAAATCACCTGGGGCCAGGTGATATTATTCCAGCATAGACTGGATGGTTTCTCCTGTAGAGGAGGTCAATAGGTTCCCATCAGGAGGGATTCCTTACAGGTTAACTCCACAGCGTTCTCACAGTTCCCTTTTCGTGTTTCAAAAACGATGCCATTCACTGAGATGTGTGTTATTCTAGGTGTTATTGAGGGACAGATTTATGAAGGAACATTCGTTTACTGCACTCTGAGAGGTAAAGAATAAACATCGCGATCCGAAACTTGCGCTCACTGTAAATCCTCAGCGGCCATCAGTCTATCCTGATTAACATTCACTTCCTAAGACATTCAGACAGTCAGAAACAAATACCTGTAGCTTTAAAAATAGAGATATGCTAATGAAACACTTAATTCCTCAGTGGATGTGTTTGTAAATATGTGCTTAAAAACACCAGAGAGAAATCAGTCCCTGAACCTGACAGGTGCATGTAAGGCTCTACCAAATCCTTCTGGTTTACACAGAGCATCTTCATCATCATGGATGAAGGCTGGCAAAGCCAGTGTTCATACTTGCAGCTGTCATCCTGTTCCACAAACTGTAATCAAGAAATACGGCAGCAGCCTCCCCACAACAGATTGACCCACCAAATCCTTGTGTTTTCACTGTCACTTTAGCCTTGACATAATTAAATCTGCCGAGCAAGCAATGCGCCTCACAGGCCAGGACTTCCAACACAACCTTTCACAGCCACATCATATATGTGTGACAAAAATCCTCAATGTGCTGCTGACAACAATTTGTTACCCTTCACCTTCATTTCCCTGCCACGCTGGTACTACCTTTGACTGCACTGTTCTCTCCCCTGAAGGTGCTACATGTATCATTTTTAACATCAGTAAATGATTGCCACATCCATCGTGAGACATTAGCATAATTATTCAACAGCCAGACCACTGCAGGGATGATTGGCAACTTTACCAGCCTCCACACTGCACTTTACATTGCGTATTGCCGCCGACTCAGATTTAGAGGGGAAATCTTCTGGATTGCTTTTCTTCAGTGCAAACAGAGCTGAAGTTGTTTAATTTTCTTGCTGTGACAAATGGTGGAGGGGAGCAAGAGGCAAATGGGACTAGAATTATCTCCAGCATTTTTATCTTTTTTAGTAAAACCAAAGATGCCCTGGAGGAGACATTATGGGAGAAGTATCTATTTTGAGAAAGGCATCATCTCACTCGCGGTCTCGTTGTTTATGGCACTTAGACCAAACTACCTGATGATTAAAAATGTTACACATTAAACCTCTAAATGAGAGTAAGACTGCATTTACAATCAGTATCTGGCTGTAAAAATAAACTTAAACTCAGCCATTATAATACATATCAA
Organism: Mugil cephalus; assembly: GCF_022458985.1. Lineage (NCBI taxonomy): Eukaryota > Metazoa > Chordata > Actinopteri > Mugiliformes > Mugilidae > Mugil > Mugil cephalus. The sequence goes on along the minus strand of NC_061786.1, from coordinate 2,458,642 downwards.
CAATTTCCACATATGAAACATAGAATATAGCATGACTCTGTAAGCATATTGCTCAAATATAACATTCACAATTTCAATCTAACTGATAAATAAAACATTTTAATTAAATGTTATCAACCCTTTCATTTGCTGTTCGTGTTTGCACATTCACCACATATATATTTATATATTTCTGCCCAATAATGATCTCAATGTTTAAAATATAATTATAATATAATAATTATTGACACACTGTTAAATTCACAGAGTTGAATGATATTATAAAATACATTATATACTGCAAAGTTCAACCTCTCACTTGTCAAAGGCTGTAGTACAGAAGGTGTACTGTGGTAATTTGATGTAAGGGCTGATTCTATCAAGGTGTTAATGTTTAAATACAGGCAACCAGTCCAGGTTATCAACAATTCCTGATATGTCAAACCTGTTATAGGTTGGGTATATCCTGTATAGTACATTCAGAGGAATACATGTTCAACAGAACTACTTATATTCACTTTTTAGAGAGAAAATATGAATGTATATATATATAACTAAAAAGTCCACCCTGTAATCCAAAATTCGACTGATGAAAATAATAAAGACGACACTGTTTCTGTTAAGCCTGAGTCTCACCAGCCATCTTTACAGTGCTTCTATATGATATTGTGTTGACTAACCTAGGTAAATACAACAATTAACAATTCTTTTTGCAGCCTTTACAAGGTCAAAGAAGGCAATAGCAGCAGCTAGACGCAAGAGTTTACAGGCAAAAAAATTAAGTTATTCAAACCATTGGTTTCTACAGAAAGTTAAAGATATTTAGTCTTCAGGTGTCGCGTCTCTCAATGGATTAAACAACTTTCTTTCAGAAAATTAACCAGATGACGATGAAGAGGGTGATGATGATGAAGAAGATGATGATGAAGGCGGGGGCCTATGGGTCTCGCCACCTTCCTGTTCTGTGAACCTTACCAAGGACGATGGTGTCATTTCCTTATCTTTTTCCTTCCTGCTTCCAGTGCAAACCGACCGCTGGGCTGGTTTAAACTGCCACGTCACCTTCTTCGTGGTTGACTGCTCTGCTGTCGCCATCGTCTTGACTGATGCAGAGACAGGTTGAGTTGCCGTGGGAATGGCAGGTGCTGTCGCCATGCTGGTGGTAACCGCAGTAGCTGTTCCTGATTTGCCGCTGTTGTTCCTGTCCTGCTCAGTGAAGAGCTCACTCAGCACTTCAGGCTCAGTGGTTTCTCCAAACAGGTCCCAGTCAGGTTCAGCAGGCAGACGCTTGGGCCGTGCTACACCAGCAGATTTGTTACCCATCGTAGAAACTCTAGAGGAACGGCTGGGATCAGAGTCCGACAGGTCTGAGTCCCAGTCACTATCCCCTGCCACAGAGTCGCAACCTAGTACTGACAGGTCAACAGGTCCAGAGCCAGAGCTCTCTGAATCTGAGTCCCTGGAAAATAGAACAGAACAGACAGAACAGAAAAAGAAGACTAAGTAACACTGATCACTAGCAACTATTCCACATATTCCTGTAGCACGTTTATTCTTGTATGAAAACTGCTTTGAAGTGCCTCAGGAATTTGTACTATAACTCAGAAATATATGTTATGAATAAAAAGTAGTAAAGTATAACTAGAATCAAACATATTGCTCATAGCAGCCGTGACCCAGCCCTGTCTCCCCTCCTGTGTCGTCTGACGGTTTGCCAGACGCTTACTTCAGGGCCTTCCAACTCCTCCCCACTTGTGTTTTTGTGACACAAAGACTCCTGCTGCAGCTTGATGGTCTCCTCAAAATAGATTTATGCTTCTGTGTTGGCTATAGGTGTATGCATGGCATACCCTGCTTCCCCACACTATGGGGACACAGGCAGCAATAACCGTTTTGTTCCATTTACCAAGGACACAGCATGACTGAAAAGCTGCTGACTTGCATTTTAGCAGCATAATTACAGAACAGTGCCAATACACCCGCACACCTATAAAGGCCTAAAGTGGCACTGGCCCCATATTGACACTATGATCTTGCCCTGAGCAGGTCCATTGCAGCACTATAAACCAGGCTTTAGACTGGACTGCACTCAAATTGACTCTTTGAACATGGCTCACTAGCGCCCAAATAAGGGAGATAAATTGGAGTTGACCTCTAAAACAGCTGTGCCTCAGCCAGACATTCCCAGCTTGCCCTAGTGAGGAAATGCATTTCACAAATATTCTGTGATTGACAGGCTCAATTTATCAGGGGATATACACTCCAAATATCAAGCAAATGCAAATGCCAAAACTGACTGGCTGCCTGGCTGGCTGCCTGTTGGATGGATGGATGGATGGATGGATGGATGGATGGCTATATGAACATATCGGCAATAGTATGAATGCATACATACTTGCCACTGTAGTGTGTGGTTCCTTCAGGGCCCAACAGGAGGCAGGCTGGAGCAGCCAGGTAGACAAAGCTGTCAGTGCAAAGAAAATCACCTTCCTCTGGTTTTTGTGGGGCAAGGTGAGTCGACTTGGTGTACTCCGGATTTGACAGGTCCACATTGGTTTTCGCGATGTCCGTATGTGGCGGCACACCGTCTTGTTTTTTATGATGACTGGAAATTTCTGTCGCTGCGGTGACGTTAGCCCCGTAGGCAGGCCTGGCAGACACAGCAAGGTAAACAAAGCTGTCCGACTGGACAAAGGGATCTAGGTCGCCACAGTCTAGTCCTGAGGTTCTGATTGGCTTCTGATTGGGGTCTAGAAGGTGTTTGATTGGTTGTTTTGAGGGTGACAAAGGAAGTGGGGAGTCTCTTCCCATGAGGGTCACTTTTTTCCGAAGTGGCATTTCTTCACTTTGTGGGGCATTTAGATTCACAGTGCCCTTAAAGACTGCTTGTTTTGACGGGGACTTGGTTGAAACCATTCCCATTTTACCATATTTTCTCTCATTCTCGTCCATCATCTCTTCATCTCCTGCTGTTGTTCCACACCCCACTTCCTCTCTTTCACCGTCTCCTTCAGTGTCTTCATGCGAGCCTGTGTCGAGAAGTGATGGGTAGCACCACTGTAGCTCTGCACTCTCCTCCCTCCCCCATTCCTTTAACCCTCCATCATCCCCATCTTTCTCCAGTGATGTGTTGCTGCTGCCTAGGTCGGAGCCACTGATTGGCTGGTCACTGTCAGAGCTGGCCTCCTCTTGGCTTTGATTAGATAAGGAGAGGAAGACACCACTGGAGTCAGATTCCAGCGTCAGATTGGAGTCTGGAGAGCTGTCCTCTTTAGTGGAGCTAGCAAGAAAACACAAAAACAGTGAAATGACTTCTTCATCCTCATGTGTCTGCTAAGTTTCTCCTAATGGTTTCTCTCTACCGTCGGTTACCACGGATGCCATCAAATCTGTTACAACCTACTTTTTCTCATCAGGGCCATTCATTTGCGTTTATCACACAGCCCCGGGACATCTCACTCTCACAGATGTATCTGGTGATGCATACATCATTACAAACACATTAGCACTATCATTTGGCTGAGATTGTGGCATGGTCTGGTTTGTCATTGCAGTTTGATAGTTATCGTGATCTGGCAAAAGACAAATTTAACGAAAGACTTTAAAACTGTGAAACTTTAGGATATCACAAAATGTAGCAAATAACTAAATGCTGAAGTAAATCAAAACAGTGTGCTCACGATTAAAGAACGAACCTAAGAATTACTGTTTATTTCGTTTTATTTGTGAGATTCAGAAAAATCTCATATTCATAATGTGCTTAAAAATGTCCAGCAGCTTTCCTGTCCGATGTACTTGCTGTTACATTTACATTCTAATTGAATTGGCGTACTGAAAGTCTCCAGGCTTGCACCACTACCATTTTGGTCATGGATAACACTCATGGTTCACTCATGTTGAATCCACACGATCAGTTTTAAACTGCGAGAAATCTTGACACAACACTGCATGATACACTCAAGTTAAAATCTGATGCAGACATATTTGATTGCTCTGTGAGTATACATCAAAATATATTTTAAGAAAAAGAGAGCAAAATGAGTAATGAAAAAAAAAAACATCCAGAAGTTATACTTTGCTGTTTAAATCAACGCTGAAAATGTCAGACACATAAGATAAGATAATCCGTTATTTACTCCTGTTCTCCTTGTCACTGTGGTGACACCAACAGAATGAATCTAAAATATCTGAGTCAGTTATCACAGTTCTCACAAGTCAGTTAATACCAGTGTGTAATAGAAAACTGAACTGAACTGAAAGTCCAAGTCCAATTTGTCATCAGTACATTTACAGCCGGCAGGGACCTCTGAGTCACCCTGGATGTATGTAATGTCTGGTAGTGAGTAATTAGGAGGTTCTACCTTGTGCCAACAGTGGAAGTCCCAGTAGATTTAGTTGACCAGTCCACCGGCCTGTCTGCATCTGTAGCTGGTGAGGCCATAGCACTGAGCTCCAAACTGACCTGTGATCTGCTGCCCACCCCTGAAAAGGCAAGATATTCAAGATAATACAACATCAATCCTCTACTGCTCATGACTCCAGATATTGGCTTGAGATCTGGATCAGGAAAGACCCTTCACAAGGTTAGTTCAACAAGGAGAGATTAAGTAGATGAAGAATGAATTGATAGTGAATGAATGAATTAATAGTTTGGCAGAGAAGAAGAAGTTGGCAGGTGGCTGAAGGTCGGAGAACTCTGATGAAGACTTTGAGGATGACCATGGAGAGGTGGAGATGGGGAGGAGGAGGGTTGCACAATGGACAGCCTAAGGATGAAGTGACAGAATGACAATGATTTTAAATCACAGAGACGAGGGAATGTTTGACTGGAAGAAGGCTGGCAAATAGATCATTGGATGGAAGTAGTGACGTGACAGTGCTGGGGAAACGGAAAAGATAAGGAAATGGAGCGACAGCACAATTCTCACCAGAAAGGAACAGAACATGAGGGAACAGATCTTCCTTGTTGAACTGTAAGCCTGAGCTTCATAAAAATGTCTCACATATAGGTGTCTATGATGATAAGTATCAGCCGAGGGAAGCAAACAGCTTTCACAACTGCTTAGGCACTAGGCAGTTACAAACTACTCTCTTTAAGCTGAATGGACCCATGTGTCACCGCTGCAACAGTTCAGAAGACATTTCAAGATCACCTCCTTCATTTCTTCCATCCGTTCTGAGTCTAACTTCCCCGTAGGGAGTAAGGTATTGTCACTCCCTGCTGTGTCATTGCTGTCCATATTTAGCACTTACATACAGCAGTATCTTGTTTCCATAAGAGTCTCCACTACACTACAAAGCTAATGAGAGGTAACTGAGATCTGTCTTCAAAATAGATATTTATTGATTTCAATGTCTTGAGACTATTTGTGTTGTGACTGATGCAATATGAATTGAACTGAATTGAATGGTGTTACTGAAAAGTATTTTAATACATCCATTTTATATTATATAAATTTTGTTATTGTATTACTGTATACATGTACATTTTCTCCTTATGATCTTGCTATGAAATAATGTGCATAGTGATGCAGTATTCAGCAGTGCGTCCAGTCAGACTGGAACACTGCAATATATAGCAATATAAGATGGATTGTTTTTAGCAAGGCTCAGTTTCTGAGGGAGTCAGGATAGTCGAGAGGAATCAAAACCCGAATCGCTTTAATTCCGAGAAACATGTTCTCATCTAAAGCTCCTCTTGGGAACAATATCACCTTAGTTGTTCTATTTTAAGTGGACAGTACAATAATGGAAAGCTACATTTACTGTGTTTTAAGGATTCCGAACCCAGTGATCATGTCACAGCTTCTCCCTCACCCATCTTATTTTACCTCTTTTACCTTAATCTTCTTTATTTATTTATTGGAGTAATATTAAGAGAATACCATGGCATTTATTAGAAAACATATAAAGCAATGAGCAATGCTTATGTATGGAAACTATATTATAAATCAGATCAAAGCAATGAACAGTTATACTTTTGTTCTGAAAGTGCAGAATTCAGCACCACCACATACAAAGAAAATAATCTGCTAGAATCATAAAGCTGTTAATGAAAAGCAGTCTATGCAGATCTGTTCTTAATGCAACGAATGGCAAAACTGGATTTAATATGTTCACTGCAGAATATTGCATTGATTTTAAATAAAAGAAGAAGATTTCGGTTGAAAATAGCAAAATACAACATGCCTACTAACATTCTAGCCTAGAATGTTAGTAGCCTAAATGAAAATCGTTTGTTTTTAATTTAGTTAAATATGTCACCAGTTCTCTATCTTCACCTATATCTTTCTAGATCAGATAGATCTGTCAAATTACTTTTGTGCTTTGTAACTGAAACAAAACAATTTGTGACTGAGATTTCTAATGTTTAATAATTGTGCATAGCTCCAGGATTTAACGGTCTGGTTTCATCTAGAATTGTTTTTGGTGATTTGGTTAATTGCTAATTTCTTACAGCTGATAATAATCTTCACCACTAAAGTTCATCAGTGAAGGTGTCTAGACCTGATCTTCTACCCTTGTCTTGCAAACTTTCCTCAAGCCCTTATTCCACGGTACAAGACCACAACTCCATGTTTTCAGTTTGGAAGACAAGTCCTAGTGTCTTCAAGCCATAGCCACGTCAGATGACATCTCTATGACATCATCAATGTCTTTTTTCAAACCCGACAAAAGTCTTCAGTAGGGGTTATCTCAATGACAAGTAAAATCATGTAGTTGTTTCCAGTATGCAGGCTAATAAATTCAAAATGTGTAGAATAAAAACAAACAAAATCCAGCTACCTGTGATAAGAGTAGCTTTCTCCCTCTGTGGCCCAGGATGTGTTTGGTACATGTCAGCTCGTTCCCTCTGTGGCTCGAGCAGTGTTTGGTATAAATCCTGGGTGTCTCTGTGAGGCTGAGACAGGTCTAAATGCTCCAGGTCAGAGTCCAGCTCCCTGGCTCTCCTTTCTAACTCCGTCAGGCTGAGCTCCGATGCAGCTGAGGAGGGGGGGTGTGAGCCGCCAAACCCAACTGGGGGCCGGAGGAGGGGCCAACGTGGTAGGGAGCCTGAGAAGGAATCGGTATCTCCTCCTCCTCCTCCTCCTCCTGCTCCTCCTTTTTCCCAGCCATCATCCCACAGTGTGTTCACCATTTCAAGGACCGCATCCCAGCTCTCCATGCCCCTCTCCTGCCCAGGTGGTCCCCCTTCTGCTGCCTCCACCTCACCCTCTTCTTTTTGTAAGGTAGCGGCAGCCTCATCCGGGTCTTGCCCCGGCCGTTCTTGTATTCCAACCTTAATCTTTATAGCCCTATCCTCCATTTTTTCAGGCGCGATCTTGAAATCCTTCTCTTTTTTCAGTTCCACTGGTTGATTTGCATGTTCTTGGAGTTTTTCTTCCCTTCTCTCCAACAACGTTTCTTGACCAGTTTCTTCCACCAGCCCCGCACAAACAGTAACGTTCTCTTTCTTCTGTCTCACTTTCTCCTCCTTTTTGTCTTTCTCTCCTCTCCTCTCCTTCTCTCTCATCTCTTCCTCTCGCATCCCCTCTTCCTTACCAGTCTTCTCTTTGCTCTGCTCTCCTTGTTTTTCCTTGCTCTTGGGATTCTTTGAGTCTTCTTGCTCTCTACAGACCCTCCAGTGCTCCAAGGTCTGCTCCCTCAGGGAAGCTCTGCCCACCAAACCTTGTCCCAGTTCTGGATGAGAGGGCTCTTTAAGTGAGCATCGTCCAACAATACTTGAACTGTTCATTACATTAGTTAATGGGTTCTCTGACAAGTGGCCTGGGCGGGGGTGGAGGTGGGCATGTGGTCGCCTCTTCTCCAGTGCTGAAAGGACAGAAGGGAGTGGGGGGAGAATAGGGAGATTGTGGAGTGCCCCACCCTGACGGACAGTCCTCTTTCTAACAATGATTCGGCGAGGCCAGGTGGACTCGATGCCCTCAGCTGGGCCTGTTGATTCAAGGTCTCCAAGTCCTCGGCTTTGCCGAGGACTGGCTAAACCTGGTCTCAGCCCTGTGGCTGTGCCAGGTCGAGACCTGGAACTGGATTTGGATGATTTGGACTTCTGGGATTTTGAACTTTTCTTTACATGGCTAGATTCTGTTTTGTCAATGTCCAGTGGCTTTTTCTCAGCTTGATCTGCAGTTTTAGAAACGTCTGTTTTATCTCCAGCAACAAATCCTGTCTGTGCATTATCTGTAGTCTTAGAAATATTGTTGGCTTCACTGACAAGCCCAGTCTCACTGTTACTCCTTTTTTCAGTTTCACTACCAACAGCAGTTTCAAGTGCTGCCTCAGGCTTAGATGTAAGAGCAGTTTTAGCATCTGTCTCGATTTCAGCTTCCTCTCTGGACTCTGCTACTGAACCAACCACATTATTAACTTTCGCTATAACATCAGCTTCTGGCCTAATCATGTTTTCCATATGTTTTGAACTGGCGTTTACCCCAACATTTGCCACAAGCTCAGGCTTCATCCCTGGACCAGAGCCAGCTTCTATCTCAACTTTATCTCTGTGCCCAACCTTGTTCTCTGTGTCAGTCACATTTGAGGGTATAGTTTCTGCAATAGTTTCTGGTTTAGTCATATACCTTCCAGTTTTCTCTCCGCTCTTTGTCCCTCCTCTCTGCGCCTCCTTGTGCACAGCAGGGGCAATATTTTCTATCTCTACCCCAGATTGCACTTTTCCTTCCAAATCTCGACCCCCTGGCCTTGTTTTTACCTGGGAGCCCATTCTTTTTTCAGGCATGTTTTTAATGCTAGCCCTGGATCCATTGTCATATTTGTTCCAACTTTCAGCCCTATGGTGTTCTTGTACCCCAGCCCTGATCTCAGCCTCTGACATATTTGCATTCCCAACTTCACTTACCAACCTTGGTCCACACCCGGATTTACTGTCAACTAACACTAAGCCCACACTCCCATTGTCATATTTGGAGATCATTCCTCCACCTACGCTTTCAGGGCCTACTTTTGACCCAGGTCTGCTCCTGCCCACTGCCCCAGTGCCCATTCTGGGAGCAGCACTAGGGGAGGGTGAAGGTGAGGGCTGGGGGAGCAACAGGGGTGTTGTGTCTAGCCCTTGGTCGGACTCTAAAAACACAGAGTCTCTGTCTGAACGCAGAGGAACTGGTCTGCCATATCCAAACGTTCCAAAACTCGATGTTTCCCTCCTCTCCCTTTCTCTTGCTCTCTCCCTCTCCAGCCTTCCCCTTTCCCTCTCTCTTTCCCACTCTCTTTGGGCCCATCCTCGCTCCATCTCCCTTTCTCTCTCCCTCTCCCACTCCCTTTCTCGCTCACTGCGGCCCCATCCTCCTCCTCGTTCCCTTAGGTCCTGCTCAAGGTCATGAGCAGACAGTTGGACCAGTGGGGAACGGTAGGGTGATCGTCTAAGCTCATGGGGCGGTGACATCCGAAGGCTCTGAGTTTGGGAGTAATGCCTCGGCTGGATTACATGAGGAGGGGAACAACGCAAACTCTGAGTCTGACTGGGGCGAGGTTTGGCAGGCGAGAAAAAGACCGGAGTATGGTAACCTGAAGAGAGAGGTGAGCCGGAAAAGGGTGAGATGAGGGGGGAGGTAAGAGAGGTAGACTGGCCCCCAGGATGAGCGTATTGCCCCGGATTCAGATATCCGCCTCCTCTGTCCATCATTTCTGTTGTAGTAAGCTCCATACACTCCATGTGTTTTTGTGGTGGCAAGACTTTCCAGGACTGTCGACCCTCTCTGCTTTTTGTGCTGTCTCCATGGTGATGATGGTGGTGGTGGTGGTGTTTCTTTGAGGAGGAGGACACTCCTGGTGCTGAGAATGAAGACACAGACGGAGAAACTGACCGAGTGAAGCGTCCTGGTGAATGGCAGCCGCTGTTATCTGCATCCTGACATCCGAGCTTCAACGAATCAAAGATGGCTCGCTCATCCAGTCTCCTCACAAAGGAGGGATTTGGAGTTAAAGAGCGAGGCTGTGAATCGAACATGTCAGCCGGGGACCTGCTGACTCTGAGGGACCCACTTGCAGAATAGCTAAAACTTCCCTCTTGGCCACCATCTCGCCTCACAGACCCTCCAGAGTGGTGGTGGTGATGACTGTCAATCTGTTGATTGATGCACATGGTGTCATAAATGGATCGTTGGGGTACATAGCCGTCTCCGTATCCCCCTTCCATTCCCCCGTCTCGCCCTCCCACCCCCCCATTCCCAGCTCCATGTTTCTCCAGGCAGCAAGAGCTTTTCCTGAAACACCCAGGACGGCTAAGAGGCTTGCCCATGATTGGTTGGATGGCTGATGGTGGGAGGGGTTGGTGGGAGGCACGTGTGAAGCTTGAAGAGCGAATTGTGAAGTCGTTGATTTTACTACATCAGAAAAAAATTGTTTGCAAAAATGTCTTTCAGAATGGGCAAGGTGCACGGCAGATGGTTTTGAGAGGGCCCAGGCAACATAGGATCTGGGTAAATGTCATATTAAAAATGTTTAAGCTTTTTCTTTCCTATTATAACACTGAAGCATATCCCTTTAAGGACATGTCAGAAGAGTCTTGTTATCAAAAAAAAAAATATCCATGGCATAAAACAATGCAAACAACATAATGTCCAAATTAAATTTAGAAATGGAATCCTACTTTGAGAAATATTCCAACCAGTTTTTGGAAAGATGAGAAAAAATGTGTCCAGTTTTTATGCCCACGAAGCTACTGTTCCATTCTCTCTTCGATGTGACTGCATTTGTATTTATTCTGATTGTTTATTGTTCTGGCTGTCTGTACAGAGCCAATTAAATCTTTATCCAGCAGAGTGTTAGTCCGTCAGACACAGAGCGACAGAAACAGTGAGTACAGTGGATGGAGAACTGAATCCAGTCAAAGCTTCTCCTCTCATTCTGGCTGTGTTTGTTGATTACCGTCTGGCTGTGGAAAGCAAAGCAAAGGACAAAAATTAATTAAATTGAGGACAGATTAAAATGTCTCTTCATACACATGAAAGTGAGTGTTTATTAACATATCCAGTTTAAGTACATCTCTGTATCTAAACTCAACATTTTTACGAACTTGAAATGTTAACTGACTTTTACTATGAACTGAGGGTCTAAAGAAAGACAAAGAAATTTGCAGGGTCTGACTAACTCTTTCAATTAAAAATGATGGTCCTTTCCTGTTTTTATTATATTTATTACTATTTTTTGTCATGAAAGTGCCTTTTAAATGTTGATATGAGAGTAGCTGCCTTAGCTTGGCATTTCAACAAATTTCAACAAATACAGAGGAATAAATACCTTAATATTGGTAATCAAAACACTTTACGGTTCTGCGACACATCTACTCATTTGCATATGACAATTTACACACAGTGCCAACCACTGGGAGCAGCTCGGGTTTGAGCATCTTGCTCAAGAACATTTCGGCATGTGGTCCATGTGCCAATGATTGAACCACTAACCCTCTGGTGCGTGGAAAACAAGCCTACAGCTGTACCTACTGAGCCACTGCCGTTCACACAGTTTGATCTTTGCTGAAGCATAATCAGCTCCCAACAGAGTGAATCCAGGACAACTTTGAAATTTCCTGTCTTCCACGCTGTAGCTGTGTAACACTTTACATACAACTGAGAAGAAAAGTGTGCTGTCTAAAATCGGTAAACATTTTCCTTTAGCCTATTGATTAGACTACTAAAATCAATGTCAAATGATGCAGTCAGTTGAAAAAGCACTAATGTGAAAACCTTCTGTCACTGGATTGCCAATATCAGTAGGTAAGGCAATGGACAGGTGCTCCAAAAAATGGTTAAAGAAGTCAGACAATAGATAGATAATAAGATAAAACTCTCACATGATCTGTGTTTCCCCACAAAGATGGGGTAAACACCAAGCTAAAAAACTCTAATTCTAGTATAAGATGTACACAATATTGTTCTAAATGACATAGTACAACCTTTTTGTTCCTCCCAGTCAGTCATCTCAAACAGCTTTTTCATTTTGAACCAACCACTGTGCTATCTATGAAGGAGAAAGTAATCAGTTTGGTCAGTTTTGAAGATTTTATATCTCAGAAAAAACATAAAGTACAACAACAGCAATCACAGAACAGAACTAGAAGGCTGAGATATTCCCCACAGCCAGGATGCTGTTTTTGTTTCCTTCTCCCTCTTCTCTTATTGGTAAATTCCTTCACTTTCATAGACGTCATATCTATGAACATATGCTGTAACAGTCTTCATTCCAAAGACACTGAAAGAAAAAACCTCAAAAGAAGAATTTATTTCAAAGTTGGACAGACTGCAATTGCAATCTGCGTAAAGCAGCCTTAAAGCCCCATGCAAACTTAGAGCCATAAATATAGTCAAGGTGACATCAATAATCCTTTAAAGCTACTTTATCCAATAAGAGAAATATAAAAGCTTTGCAAGAGATAACAACTCCAAGGCTTGATGATTAGCTTCAATTCAAGGAAATGACCAACATCAACACAAGAAAAAGACATTCTAAGCTGGACCATCCACTGCCTCACTGTCTAATTTCACCAACACTGAACTCAAGCACTCAGTGGAAAAATAAGTTCAAACATAATTTACTCCAAGCTCAATTGACATCACTTCCTTATCTCACATAATGAAAAGAACAGGTTGACATTCACATATTTCAACGGTCCATCATCCAGCTTAAACCTAATGTTTAAGGGCGGTCTAATTAGCATGTATTAGTGACGCCACTCTCACAAACAAGTCAACCTCCGTCAAAGGAGCCTATTCATAGTTGAGGATCCTTCCTCTCTGTCTCTATCTCTTTCTCTATCTTTTCAGTGTGCCTTCATTTTTAGCATCCTCTCTTGCTCTCTTTCATCTCTGCTGCTGCCACCTGCTCTATTTTCTCCCGATCAATAGAAAAGCCAGAACCTTATCAACATGGTCACAGTCAGTAAAAGGCATCAGTCAATCCAGTCCGTCGATCTCCGTCCCATCCTGGTAATGTGTTGTTATTCTGCCTCAAATCAGCATCCTCATTTGTTTTTCTCAGTGGCATCTCTGCCCCTGTCGTTTCTCTCTCACTCTCTTTTTCTGTATCTCTGCCGTTTTTCTCTTTTTCTGTCGCTTGTCTCCCTCTCTCTCTGCCTCTCCCCCCCCTCTCTCTCTGCTGTGAATCATGCCTTCTGCCAGTGGAAGGTTTTTTTGACAAGCGCTCTTTCTGCCAACCAACACACCAACGCAAACCCTCCTCCGCCTCTCCCTTTTACTCTCTCTCCCTTCTAGCTTTTCTTCTCCTCAATCCAGCCTCCCTCCACCTCTCGCTCTCTCTCTCTCTCCCTCTCTTCCTCTCTCTCTCTTTGTTTCTCCCTCTCTCTCTCTCTCTCCCTCCCATTTTGCACTCCACACAGCTTCGGGGCTTTTAGATCTTTGAAGCTGCAAAGAGACCAACTTCTTCCCTCCATCTGCCTCTCCATCTCATCTCTCTTTCTCATCCCTCATTCACCATCATTCTTTATGGTTATTGTTCTGTCTTTCACACTCCCCCTTCTCTCATTCCCTTCTAGATATAGTTTGACCTGAGCGGGTTACCCTTGGGAAATCATCACCATCATACGTTTAGAAATTAGGTAACAAAGGAGAGAAGGACAGGAGGAAGGACAGATCTATCTATCTATCTATCTATCTATCTATCTATCTATCTATCTATCTATCTATCTATCTATCTATTACACGTATGTGTGTTTTTCAGTCTCCCACACACTCTTTTCTTCACTGGCTCACTCCATCCCTCTTGTAGCCCTCTCAGTTTGCCCTCTACCTCCCACTCTTCACCTCAGCGTTAATGCAACACGCATCACCGTGGAGGCGGCAGGGAGAGCGAGAGAGACAGAGAAAGAAAGTGCTACAACGGATACTCACGTATAGTACAGTGCAATTTTGAAGGCATCACCATTGGCAACATCATTTGACCACATACAGCTGTTTGGTTTCGGGGGGGGGGGGTCTATTTTTCATTATTAGGAGACACTATAGAAGTAACATAACTAGTTTTTGCATTTGTGTTGAAAGATTAGGGAGGAAAAAAGGACAGAGTGGTTAGCAGTGGCAGCAGCAGTCACATACTAAGGAAACCTACACCTATACACCACCTACAGAATTGCCTAACTTAATCCAAAAATACAGATTAAATTAAATGAAGAATCGACAGTGCTGCGCCGGTGGTTTGATTGACAAGTGACTTCAATAGATCAGAAATACATAGCAGTACCACTTGAAGACTGCAAACCCTAGCCAAGGCTAAACACACCTCTACAGTGAGTATTTGTATCAAGGATTGTGATGAACTGACCATTTGTGAGGTGAGATTTCAACATAGGCTGCAAAGCATTTTACTGTACGCTGTAAAAATGAGCGTGACATTTATCTCTGGTGGTGGTCTTTAAGTAATGGAGATATTGTGTGTGGTGAGTACAACAAATGGTTGAGAGCGTGAAAGTTCATCTTAACCTCAGAAAAAAAACAGCAATTGTGTTCCTGAAAATCATTTCCATGATATATATAACAATAGACGAAAATGGGCAACCATGTCCAGAAGAACTGAAAAATATAATCATCCAGACATGTTATTTACTGAATCAAGAGTTGGCAGCACTTTTTTTATTGGCCAGTTAAACTGTGACAGGGCCAAAGGTTTGGATTATTTTTGATTGTATGAAGTGAAGTCTAACATCAGACTCAATTTTAAACACTGGGTAGAAATCATGAAATGGAAAGAATGCTGACAAATACCATGTATCATCCACAGCCTTGTTAAAATTGGGCCAGTCATTTCCTTAGTTTGTGTGATTGATGGAGACAAAGACGGACTGTTCTAATGCTGGTTTTCAATGCAAACCCAAGTGATGTGTATGTGTGCGCTCTTGTTTTTATTAACTTGCGACAGATTTACATGGAACATGTTATTCTTGTAAGGGTGTTAACATTTTGAGAGTTAAAACATGTTAAGCTAAAGTAAGGGTTGCAACTGGATTGTGGTTATGATTAGGGAATGCATTGGAAGGTCCTCACAAAGAACGATGTGGGTCTGTATGCCTGTATATGTATACATCTTTACAAGGCTGTTTGATGATTAAGACTTGGTTTTAGGGTAAAGATAACAATTAGGTTTGGGTAAGGGCTGTGGTAAAGGTTAGGGTTAGGCACTCAGCTGAGATGGTTTGGGTTAGGGGCTAGGGAATGCATTACAACAATGAATGTCCTTGCCAAGATAAACAGAGACAGGGGAGAAAGAAAGAAAGAAAGAAAGAAAGAAAGAAAGAAAGAAAGAAAGAAAGAAAGAAAGAAAGAAAGAAAGAAACATCTGTGTGGAGAAAGTGAAGATTGACTGTGGCTGAGAATCTGTGTCCACAGTGGACAGCTGGGCATGTTGAGTCTGATAAGACCAGCAGCTGTGAGAGCATGAAGCGTGAAGTCACTATAACTTTAAAACGCATCTTTGTATTTTTAGTCTGTCTCCTGATGTGTTATAGCCAACGACAGTTAAGGTTTGAGATTCATCTAAAGCTACAAGCATAGTCTTGTAATCCAAGAATTGAAGTAGTGGACACACAGAATTTCTCATGGTTGTTTTTACTGTGCAGGACAGGTGTTACCAGCTTAGTACTTAAGAAGACTTTGATTCTAAGCAGCATCTTCATGCTGACACAAGGGTGTTGAGGTTGATCATATTTATGACTCTGGATTGGTTATGAGTAAAAGTAATGAATCATACCCAGTGTAGTGTGGTAAGTGTGGTCAATGTAGTCCTCCTTCCCTCGGGCGTTACCAGGAAAACCAAGTTATGGTTTATGAAAAACTTAAAATTTAGATGTAAAATGCATACAAATATAAATTAAAATTCTCAAGGCAGATTCTATGGCCTCAGTCAGTCGCAGTCAGCAGTTCAGTGTCAGGAGTGTAGGTGTATTCCTTCAATGGGGGAAAGCTCTTTTTCTCCCTGTCCACTCAAACTAGTAGGAAAATGCCTAGGTACGCATACAACAGTCTGGCAACAGCTGTGTCATAATTCCACTGGGATATGCTTGACACATAACTCATTCGCATTTTTGAGGGAGCTCCTCAGATGAGACTGCGGCGAATTATTGTTTGGTGGTTGAATGTCCTGGATAATAACTTGCGATACGGCAACAGTTAAAGTTACATTACAGTACTGATTCCCCAATGTCTCCTCCAGCAAGGGGGTTTGATTTGTCCAGTGTAATACTAACAGTATCACCAACCTTTAGCATCTATTGTATGTAGCACCAATATATGCTATGTGTTACTGTGCTAATATAATAGATAAAATGGACACAAGCATGCTAGCATGCAGATATAAGCATTCATCTCAAAGCACTCCAAACATACTTACATCTCTGTTGACTGTATATACCGATCAGGTATAACACTATGACTAACTATTGTGTAGGTCTCCCTTGAGTCTGCAAAACAGTTGTGACTTATCGGAGAATGGACATGGGCCTTCTGAGGGTGTCCTGTGGAGTCTTTGCCTTGTGCTGTCAGGCTACATCCTGCTGGGGATGGCTGCTGCCATCAAGGAGTGTCATTGCTATCGGGTGGGGGTGTCTGGTCTGGTCGAGATGGGTGCTACATGTCTAAGTAACATCCACATGAATACCAGGTCCTCCCAGCAAAACCCAAGATGGTAAATATTATTTACTTCCCCTGTTTTACCTGACTTGCTGAGTTTGCTGAGTTTGTCATCACTGAAGTTTCCTTTGACTAAATTTCCCCTAAACCTGTTTAACTTAGCTGTGTAAATGCTACTCTTAGCACCACCCTGTTGTCAGTGTAGTTATTAAGCTATAAAATGTCTATTTTTAGATATGTATTATAAATCCCATAAGGGTATGTGAATCATATACGGCCGATATGGGGCTTTATTATCCCTATTTGTCATGTCGATTTCCATCAGGAGGTAACCTCATGCTGTATGAGCCGACAGCTGCTCCACTCTTTCATCACTCCACAATGATCATCTTCAGAATGCTGAAACGCAGTCAAATCCTGCAGCCAGTCTCTGGTAAACAAGTGAATCACCTAAATCAAATGCCTGGTATCTATTTCAGCTGAGACAGAAAACAGTCTTGGTGTTCAGTAAGTAGATAAAAGGCAGAGTCCTAGTTAGAAACCTACTCAGAGGCATCACAGTAGGCTTCGGGCGCAGCATATGGTGGCCTGTAACTGACACATAGTACAAATCAAATTTTCACAGTATGAGTTGCCAAGCAGACCAGAAGGCCAAAAGAAATATGTTGTAAGATTTCTAACGTAACATATACCACACAATATCACAACAAAAAAATAACTGTATACAGAATAGTGATTGGTAGACAACGGTATTGACTACTGTATATCTACAGAATTAATGGTTCTGTAGGTTGGGTAATAAAAAATGTCATTCTAATTAATAGGAGATGGGATGTAGGTGAGTGGAATTACAGCCTATGTCTTAAATATAAGAAAACGTTCACTACAATCTCTGAAGTTGATTGTTTTTATCAGTCTGTATTTATTTTGTCACCCTGTGTTTAGGCTACTTGGAGTCATTTTCATTTTCAATAACTTTTGCTATAAATAAATGTGTATTCATCTTAAGCTATGCTCATTATGTGTGCATACCTTATATACCCTACACCCAATTTGTAGGGGTGAGGTTGAGAGTTCAAGTGTGCGTGCAGATTCAAACGCTGACTGGCTGATGATCAGAAGGAAAAGTGTTTAACACTTTAATGAAAAGGGCTGATGAACTCAACGCACTGAGGTGACTGTGACAGTCCCTGAGCAGACCATCAAATGCACATCATGAGCAATAATTGCACAAGCACAGGCGTACAAAATAACACATGAAATCTGTCCACGCGCCATGAAGAACACCCTGCACATGTCCCATCAAATCATGTTACACGCATTAACATTTACTTATTTCAAATAAATGACAGCACATTAGATTTTAATTAGATTTTATGCATTTCAGATATCATGTACTGCTGGATTATTCAGTTTTGGACAATCCCCAATCCACCCCCTGGCTCCACTGTACTTAACACCTGAATAAAATTGCTCTGATTAAACCCACAGATCATTTTAAGTTGTCTCTGAGGGGATTTTCAAAGAGCAGATAAAGTTAAGGATGAGCAGCTAAACAGCTAACACAACTGCCTTAGAACTTGCTAATAGTTTGCAGTTTATTCTGCTGCCCCCAAGTGGCCAAAAAAATAAATCAAAACGCTTTACTGCTGCCGTTTAATATTTAAGAAGAGCAACTTCAGGACCCTAAGATGATGGTGTCAGCGTTCAGTGATTCACGATTATTAGCGATATCAGTGAATGCAGCATTAATATTTCAGGTCAGAGTTAGGATTCCCCCCTTAATTTATGTTTAGTGAAACAGCCCCACGTTGTGTTGTTGTTTTCCAGACTACCACAACTGTAACTACGGTCTATGGTGTTCTGTATCATAGCTCCATCCAGTGGTTGCTCACTGATGCTGAAAAGTCATCTTCACGCAAGACTGTCACGTTCATCTGAAGAGAGAAAGAGAGAGAGTCTGCAGAGTGAAACCACTTATGGTCACTGTTGTTCACACAGGAAGCAGGTGCACAGAAACCACACATGGCTGCTCTGTGACTGCACGGGCGGAACATGTCTACATGTGCATGTCCGTGCACCTTTACGACGGGGGGGCTTCTGGGGTGCAGTTACCTTTTCACCACAATACTGTGTGATGATTTAAATGTTTCCAATTCAATGTTTGGCTGGAACACTTTTGAACCTGGTATTCATATGGATGATACTTAGACATGTAGCACCCACCTGGAGCAGACCAGGTACCCCCACACTATAGCAATGACACTCCTTGATGGCAGCAGCCATCCCCAGCAGGATGCAGCCTGACACAGGCACACACACAAAAACAGTTAAAAAAACTGAAGAACAACACAAGGTGTTAACCTGGCCTCTAAATTCACTACATCTCAAACTGATCAAGTATCTGTAATAATCCACAGAGGCCCCTCCCTTCAACCCATAGAACCCAAAGGTCCCCACCACCAACATTCTTTTTCTAGACACCACAGGACACCCTCAGAAGATCCATGTCCCCTCTCTGATGAGTCACAATTGTTTTGGAGGCACAAGGGAGACATAGACAATACTGGTGTGGATGGTCCTAATGTTATGCCTGATTGGTGTATAAAGTGTTCAGAAAAAAAGAAGGAAAAAAAACAGTGACAAGGGGAAAAGAAACAAGTAAATGTGAGGAGGTGGGGAGGACCGAAAGCAGCCAGATCATATTGTGAGGGTTACAGGGGGAGGTGAAGATGGGGCAGGGAGGAAAGAGGGAAAATGGAGGGAGGGGTGGCAAAAAAACAAAAAAAAAAACAGTGAAGCTTGCAAGACACATTCCGCAGTTTGAGAGGGGGAGCATCTGGAAAACTTAAAAAGTAGAGGGGAGGGGAGAAGAAAGAAGAGGAGGTGGCTAAAAGAGCCCTCGGGCCACACATACAGGATGTCACTGGAGTCGTATTTCAGCGTGAGCTTTTGAAATTGCAAAGATAAGTGGTAAAAGTGAAATGATTAGGTTACTTTATTGCTCCACAAACGCAGCAACACTGAGATCAGCTGGAGCGCAAGAAAGCATTAATGCATGAGATAGAAAACCTCAGAAGCACGTCATGAATAAATTTAAAAAAAGACAGACAGAGTAGAGGAACTCTGACCAAAGTGCTCGGCCTCTTCCTGTCTGACGATAGCTCAGGAAGTTGAGCAGCAAAAGCTAAGGGGAGGGCTGACAGAGAGAAACATATTTTCCCTCTGCCTTTTAGTTTTTCCTTATTCAGTCCTGCTCTGATCAACAGGAGGAGGAAAAGGGGGGCCGGAGAGTAGGCGTGGCTTTCAATGGAGCTGAGAGAGACGGACCAGTTGAACACTCAATCTGTGGAGTTATGATGGAAGCCAGCGTTGTATCCCAAGACACAAGGTACGTTTGGGAGTGATATGCGGCTATGTAGCCGAGTGGAAATACAGTGCAAGGACTGTAGTCTGTAGGAACAGGGGGATGGTGTAACTGTCACAGAAGGGAGGGGGGGTGGGGGGTCGAAAGTCAGACAGCCAGAGCAGGAAAAACAGATGTGATGACTCATTGACTAATAGGTCAGTGGTTTTTCAGTGTATAAGGAATTTGGATGTTGCACCGAGTCAGGTTTCGAAAGCATGAACGCAAAAGAAAACGCAGTGAAATATTCTCTGAATGTTTAACAGGTGGAGTCTGTTGTAGAATCCAAATGGTTGAAAGTTGCCAGTGGGCTTTTGAAAGAGGTAGACAGACCATAATTAGTTCAATTTCAAATATACACTGTCCAATGCGTATTTTGTATCAGTGTTTGCGTAACTTCCTTTAGATTTTAAACATAAGAAGTTGATCTGCGAAAATCAGTTCTTGTCATGTTTTATTTGGACTTCGATCTTTTCCGGTGCGGAATAACTATGGGAGTTCTGGTCACACTGGGGTTGTTCATTTTGTTTATAAAAGAATTAGCGCCATGAATATTCTGACACTTAGGATCCTAAAGGAATTTTAGATCATTCAAAATCACTGTTACACACATTATTGATGCTGCCACTTAGACTAGACTGAAACTGCAGTATGAATTCTTGCACATAAAAAACTATTTAATAGAAAAGTAACATATACTTACATATACTCAAAGTATCAGAAGTAGCAATGCAGACAGTAGCAGACAACTGGTGCATTACTCCATTATTTTATTATAAGTAATACAAATAATAAAATAAACAATTGCAGTGGGTTCGTAATACTTAGTATACTTAGTATTACTGCGGTTGGGTGAGCTCTTTTATATATATTATTATATAATGTTAACTAGTTTACATATTGTGGAGTAATTAGAGCTATAGCAGGAATTGTATTGGAGTATATCTTTCAGGCAGCAAAGAAAGCTGACATCACACTTTTAACACCAGTGCTCCTCAAAGCTTTGGGGAAATATTCATTCTAAATGCTCCCTGACCACATCTGTAGTAAATATGAGTACGTTGTGTTTCCAAAAGGCTTTAAAAATATAAGTCAGAATGTTCCAGGATGTCTGAGCTGCAACTTTTTACAGACAACCACATTTCACAGCTCTGAAATATAGCTGACCCAACGGTTTTTCTACCGTTCTCCTGTGAGCCAGCGTGACGCGTTTGACACTAACAGGCCTTTTGGAGTGTGTTGTGGAGTCATATGATTTCCTCAGCTTTGCGGGCTGCTCCATTTTAAGTTATCAAAGTCAAGACTTGAATCAAAGTGGCATGAAACATTTCAGCAGATGGAATTCTGTATTTATTTGGCAGAAGGTAGCGCCGATTTGAAACTTCTGCCGTGAGTTGAGTGGATTAAGCGGAACAGCTGAGGTGTTTACAGATGTTGCAGAGGCTTCGAGGCATGTTGCTGGATGAGTCTGGGGCTAAACAGCCTCCTGGCCGGCCTCAGGGCTGGGTGAGAGGCATTGTATGTGATGGCTTTCAGCCTCCCTCTCATCTTCTCTCTGTCACTGCCTCCACACTGCTCGGTACCATACCCACCACAGAGTTTGCATTTCTCACTTCTTGCCCAGTTTCATAGCACCCCACTTACAAATGCCACCTCTCTAGCCCACGACACCAAAGACAATAACACCGACACAGCTACACAATAGAGGAACATCTGCAGCACCCGCAACACCTTTTCCTTCTCCTTGGTGTTGGTTCAAGGCTTGTTGGTAGAGAAGCAGCAAGAACCTGAGGTAGTCAGTTACTGGACTTAACTTGTGCTCATCAATGTAGAAGTTCATCAAATAAAAGAGAAAATTGACTATTTCCACTGATGTAACATTTCATAAATTACCTGCTGTAATCTGCACCAGTTAGGTAACTGAAGCTTACAAAAGCAGAAGTGAGCCTGATCAGGCATTGAAGCAACTAGAATAAGAGATGTCTCCACAGTGTTTCCTTACTTACTGTGCTTCTGTTTTCTATTGACTGCAAACACAACAATTATGAAAATGAGCCAGTTAAAACACACATGCTGGGCTAGATAGAATGGATGTAGAGGGTGAACAAATGTAGGTCTTTGAGTTGTTTAAAGGAAAACCACCAGAACCACTAGAGCTGTGTTCTTTGGCATCTAAAGGCAAAAATAGAAATAGTTGACAGGCTGTTGTCCATACTGATAGCTAGAAACTTGGAAAAAAAAACAAAAAACAGTCTGACTACGGGAGACAGTAACCATCTCGCTTTGGATGATGCAGCTTTCATATGTTGAAATATAGGCAGGTCTAATATTATTACTGACACCTGGCAGTTGATTCTGGCTTATAGAGACCATGTCTGCTTCCTCACACCCCTAAATTATATGAATCAAAAAACAGAACACAACAGGAGAGTTAAATGTGGAAAGTTAAAGACTACACGTCTCTTCTCTTAACTTCTATTACAGAGGTAACAATTCAATTTGTCTCACTGCAAACCTGTCTACAGCAGGAACTAGGGCTGTCGCAGTGCACAGGTATTGGCGATAATCATGGTATTAAAAAATGAAATTTAAGTATCGTGTTAAAAAAGTGCGAATGATAATATGGTTTCAGTTAATGTTGTAGTTAGTTTAGATGTTGCACCTTGTGGATCCTCTGTTTATCCTTTTTATTTTCACACAGTTGCACAGTTACTGTTATTTGGGGTGCAGTTCATCTCCCAACAGAGAGAAAATGACATGAATAAATATATAAAGATGCATTTCCTGGGTTATGTACATGTTTGTTGATATCGTGATAATATTGTAATCATGAGATTTTTCATTCACGATAAAGTCTGATATTATGACAGCCCTAGCAGGAAAAATACATCTGTATAAATGAATCACATGCCGCTTACTGATGTGTGTCTGTTGCTTCTGATTCTCTTCTCCTCTCCCCATTTTTCTTCCATGTCACAGGCAACCTTGAGTTCTGCTCAAGGTTGCCTCCTGGTAACAGGAATGTTTTTTTTATCCTTGCCACTCTCTCCTTAGTGTTTGCTCCATATACCCGCACTGCTCCTAGCAGTGCCTTTGTTTCACTCGACACCCCTCTGTTCCTTCCTAGTGTTAGCTCACCATTGTCACAGGGTTCAAGATGACGAGTAGAGAAAAAAAGAGCCGTTAACCTTGTGTGCCTAGTAGTACTAACCAGCAGCTAACTGACACTACAGCGCTTACAGTGCTTTCACATCACGGGCAGTCCCGGGTCGGACCTCCCACTTAAAGAGCTGTGTTTCCTGTTTTTTCCTCCCTCTACTTCATGTCGACAACAACATTATTATACATTTAAGTAGGGTACACTACGAGGTAAACAATGGACAGCCAAGCCGATAAAACCCCGGGTCAATTGCCAGGTCATTCAACTGGGTTTCGACACGGGTTTTTTGTTCAGTGTGAAAGGGCCTTTAGTCTAGTCTAGTTAAGTCTAGTTCCAGCATCAGCAGACAGCTGGTTTTAGTGACATTTAGTTCTGTTCAGTTCCATTGAATGTTGCAGTAGTCATTAGCCCGTCAACCAGAAAATCTTTCCCACTGACACATTTTTTAATTTTTTTGTCAAGCTGAATTTGTTAGTAATTAAATGTCTTTTTATTGGAGAACTATCCAACTATGTGGAGCACTATATTTATTCCTCTGTAACAGTTGAAAGTTAAATGCATCTATTTGTTTTGGTCTCTCCGTGGTCTTAGTTTTTATATAGGTTAACCTTTTTAGCCAAACTATGCAACACATTCCCTAAAGCAAACTGTTGGCTGTTATTCTCCACAAACAACAGCCCCAGTCATTCACATCATGTGTCACAAACCTCATGGAGCAAGTGTTTTCCTTGTCCCTGCAGGCGTGTTCTAGGGATAAATCCTACATGCAGTTTCCATCCATAATCATTAGCTTTTTTCTCATTTTTTCTTCAGCCCTCTGACAGGAGCACTTGGTACACCATCAGTCCCACCATCTTCTCCCCTTTCTCCGCCTTCGTTGCCCTCACACCCTCCAGCCAGGCCATGCCGACCCAGGCCACCGCCTCCTACAGTGAAGTCCTCCCAGCTGCCCTCGCGGCCTCCTCTACCTCCGTCCACCCCTCCATCCCTCCCTCCTCCGCTCCCTCCCGTCCAGGCGCCCCCTCCGACGATCACCTCCAACCCTCTACTCCCATCTTGTCCTCCTCCTGTCTCTCCTGTGGTCTCCCCTCCTCCCCTGGCCTCTCTCCAGTCAACGGCCTCCTCTGATCTCCCGCCCTCTTCTTCTCCTCCTGCTGCTCTTCCTCCTCCATTATCTCCTACAGTCTCATCCTTTTCATTCCCCCCTCCTCCATCTCCCCCTGTTATCCCCACATCCTCACAAGCTTCCTCGTTGCTGAGTTCCACAGATCGGCTGGCTGGGAGCACCTCTGTTTGGCAGCCCAAAGGACTCACCCAAGACCAAGCCACTAGTATAATGGAGAAAGAGACAGCTGGGGTGAGACGCACATCTTCACACACTCTTTTCACTGTTGTCTTTTGACAGTCAGCCAGAAGACTTTAGTTTGTCTTCTTATCCTGCCGCACACGTAATTTTGTAATGGCTTCTGTGGAAGTGGGTGGGTTCATAAGCAGCTCATCATTAAAAGTGGAAATCCCCTAACGGGGCTGTTTCTAATAAAGGAACGGTTCAGCATTCTGGCAAGGTAACGATGTGTTGTATTCAGTTTTGAAGTTAGATGACAAAATCACAGTGTCTGCACGTGATTCGTCCACGCGAGTGCGTTAAAGTAAAGCATTGTGAGTGGGTGACCTACATTTTGGCAGCACTCAGAGCCCCGCAAACAAACACTGTTCTATGGCGCATAAAACTGAAGAAAATAGTCTCAAGTGTAAAGCTGTGCTCCGCTCTGCTGCAGTGTGCCCCTGGTGTGAGTAGACAGCCTCTCTGTTCCACCAGGTGAGACAGACAGAAAACAATACGTTATTCCAGGGAGACAGCTGGTCTACAGCAAAATCTACCACCTCCACCACACAGTTTTACTAACTAACATGTAACATCTCATTTTTTTTAGTTGTAGTTCATGTTTTATCTTTGCTGTGAAAAATGTATTAAAATTTGATGCAGGTTTAAAATATAATCTAAAAACAGAAGATTGCATTTGTGCGTACTGCTTGTTTTGTCCACATGCTCTGCTGCGCTGCATTACTAAAACCGGAGTCAGCATATTTCTCTACCTTGCCTGACCTCAAACTTAACAGGGTATCACGCTGGTATTTACAGACATTCCTGGTACACAGTACAGCGGACAAGGCCACGGCGATATCAGTGCGGCTGCCTGACGAGCAGGGAGCAGCGCTCGTACGCAACCTGGACGTCAAACAACACAGGACGTGTATGTGTTCCACGCTAGAGCAACCTCTGCTTCCAGCAGCTATGATTAAAACTTGAGTTTGTTTAAATACAAATTGCAAGTTTTGCATGTGGCAAAGTCAAACAGGAATTGCTTTCTCTCTCAGTTGTCCACTTAGATGGTTCCTCTCTGGTGTTTGACGACATCTTCAAACTGATCTCCTTCTACTGTGCCAGCAGGTAACACACAAGTGTACATGTGCATATGTGTACAGTGTAGTATGAACATATACCAAAATATCATGTTTACACTACATCCACCCAGGAGGAAAGGCTTCTCTGCCTTTATACTAAATACATGAGCAGACTGTTGCATATTAGTAATTAAACAATGCAGATACACCATGTACACTTAACAGCACGTGCATTTTCTCACAAATGAGATGTAACACACAAGACATGCACACACACACAAACATAAATAGAGCAAAGGCACAGACATAATATGACTACCTGCTTAAATGCTGTGCTGAGTGTATCTAATTTAATCTACCAATCAGAGACATCCTAGCTGTCCCCCTGAGGTTACCACAGGCCATTACCACGGCAACTACCAAGGAGGAACTGGATGCCATCTCTGCCATGGGTGCAGGTACATGATTTTATGTTATTAGGGCATTAAAGTTGGTCAAGTCCCTGAACTAAATAACATACAATGGAATATGTATCAAGAACTTGGTTAAGCTGAATTGTTTAGAATAGAATAGAATATAAACCAATGTTGGCAGGCTAAAAAAAACATACAGACGAAGAACGAATGCACATTTTGAAGTATGAAGTATGAAGAATATGAAACCACTGAGACGAGCAATGTCCGCGTTCAGTCACCTTACAATGAAGGTTCCAGTCACTGATTCAAGTCACTGCACTGCTCCCAAACCAAACAAGAAGGTGGTCAACTCGTGTGCTAAAATACACACTGTAAGTAGCACAGACGACTATAGAAATATGTCCAGGGGACACCAAAAAAGTAATGAAAAGCCTCTGAATAAATATTTAAATATTCAAAGAGTGCAAAAGAACCCTGTATGACGTCAGATTATTTGAAATAACAAGAAAATTAAATAAAAAAAAAATTAAAAAAAAAAGTCTTATACTGATCATGTTATTTTAAAACTGAATTAACTAAATTCCAACACCAAAGACAAGTAATTAATGTCAGTTACTCCAAAGCCGTGAAATTTGTGCCCTAGCCAGGCTTATCTCTTACTGGGGTTATATTTCCATTGTCGTTTGCAATTCTTTGCAGAGCATAGATTGTCAAAATAATACAGACGTTTTCTTACTTTACTTGTCCTTTGTCTGTTTGCATGTGTTGCAGACGGTGTGTTGACCTCTCTTGACCACCGTACTAAAGTTTATGAATAAATCACTTTATCCCATTCATGTGTGTGGAACCAGGGAGCCAACTATCAGCTGACAAGCTTGGTTAATGGTTGAATGTAGTGGACATGATTCATGGGAAACAATAGGGAATCATCTGGAAGTCTGTAGCCTGCAGAGGCTTCTATGGTGTATAGACCCACTGAGAAACTGACCCTGGAAATAAATGGGTGCAGAATACAGTAGCCAGATCCTTGATAGATTCAGGACTGGAATAATAGTCCAGCACATAAATCAGTGGTATTGATTTTGGCATCTCTCAGCAAGAGATTGAATAAGCATACATTACTATCGACTTGAACATGATATTAAAATAAACTGCACCTAGCCAAGGTGAAAATATATTCAAGGCAGAGATGTGTGACTGGAACACCCCAAACTATCCAGCAAAAAAGTGATAAATAATACGAACAAAGCAAATTTCTTAACACTGACTACTTGTTTTGCAGATTTCTGGATGTCTGATCTGAACCAGCAGAGTAAGAACAAGGACCTAGCTTTACAACAGAATCTCAACTTCCAGTCTAATATGTATCTGCACGTCAACCCAGTCACTGTGGAGGAGAAGCCCAGCAAAGACCCGAACCCTCTCTCCAGCTCCAAACATGATGCAGTCACTAATCAAAACAGCGCCTCCTCCCTGCTGAATGGAGAAGTGCCACCGAACGTCAGCCTACAACTCAAAAGTCTGACTAAAACTACATCCAACCCGGAGGTTAAATACAAACGCCCTCCACCCAGACCCCCTAGCCTGGGAACAGGGTCTGGGATGGGTCTCCTCTTCTCATCTCCCCCCTCCCATCAAACATTACCTTCTGCAACGCCAGAAGCTGAGAAAAAAGAGGAAGGAAGGGGAGGAGTAGGGGAGAGAGAAGAGAGGAAGTTAGTGTCAACATCACCTCCTCCGCCGTCGAGACCTCCTGTTCCCTTGCAGAGCCGAGCTGCTCCTCCCCTGCCTCCTGCTCCCGTCCGACGCACCTCTTCCAGAAAAAGCACTGACCGAGAGGTAGGAGAGGGGACAGAGAGAGAGAAGGGACAATATCCTGCAAAGAGAACTGAGAGAGAGGAGGGTGGAGAGAAAGGAAAGGAGAAGACAAGAAGTAAACCAGGTCTGCTGGGAGACGGTACTGAGCAAGAGAGCAGCAGCCAACAAGAGGTGGATGTTAACAAGGACAGGGAAAACACGGGGAAAGAGGATGAGAAGGAGGAAAAAGAGGTGAAAATGGAGAAGGAAGATAAACCAAAAGCCAGCCCACAATGTCCACCATTGGTAAAGAAACCATCCCGTCCAGTGCCTCCTCCAAGGACAAAACCGTGTCTCCAGGAATCAGCTCTGTCCTCCAGCCAGGCTGGAGCAGGACTGAACAATCAGAGTGCTGGGATGAGAATCCCCCCTCCTCCATCCCCAGCACGGCGTCCAGATGTGTCACTGTACTCACCACAGGGCAGTGCTGTCCTGGGAACGGACCCGGACTCCTGCTCCAGTAGCACAGAGGAAGAAGGAGAGCAGAGCCAGGAACAAGAACCACAGCCCAAGTAGGTCTATGTCTGTCCCACGGATGCATTAAGAGAGATGGACACAGTGCAGCCACTTACTGACAGTTGACTGAGGTGTCCCCAGTGCCTTGAAAACTCAGACTGATTCATTAATTCTGATGGCTGAGTGAGAACCTATGGGTGGGGAGGAAAAAAACGAATGAGTATGTGCTGTGCACAAACTTGCTAACCACTCTTTGAATCAGTAGTAGTTTAAGTTTTATTTAGAACCATGTGAGTGACTGGCAACAGTGTCCAGACCAATGTGTCTCATCAGTTAAATGTCATAGCATTCTATAGCAATGCTGTGATTTTACACTGATCACACTTAAATATAAATACAGTCACACCACATAACTAGGCAAATAATTTTATAACAGAGTGGATGTTGTAAAGGGAACCATGTTAGGCTTACAGTATATGCCCAACAAATCATCTGAACTGTATTTTGCCATGTTCAGTATTTGTGTTAGTGGGAATTTGCCGGAGCTTTTTAAACAACTCCACACATCTGTGGTCTTAAAAGGCACTTTGGCGCTGTGGCAATTATCAGAATTATGTCAGATGTAGATACCTGACTATTCACAAATACCACTGGTGTACAGTATATGATAGTGGAACAGATCCCAGGAATAACTGGGGCAAAGTACTGGTCCTGAACAAATCCACTATCCCCTGGTCAATGTTGCTATATAAGTCATGCTGTATCTTCTTACAGAACATATAGTTTGCAGATGCCAGGTTTTTACACCAATGCTGCTTAAGTTGAATTATATTTAAGCAAAGAAAATTATATGTGCTATACGTTTTCATTAAAATGACTCAAAATATCAGTAGATTTTCAGATTTGGGTCATGAAAGTGGACAAAGAGAACCCACAAAACAATTTCTTTTTAACATGAAATGAAAGTTTATCTGTGGAGAAGTATTTCCAGATGTATTGAGAGTCAGTACATAAGTAGGTAGGTGTAGAGTAGGTGTACAAAAGAAAAGGTGATTGTGACTGTGTTGGTCAAAGCAGGGGGTTGAATGCAAACTTAATATTTCCATATGTTTATCTGTAGTCGGATTGCAGGGAGCCGCAGCCCCAAAGCACCAGTAAGGAGAACCCCCACCACTGTTATGCTGGACAGAGCTCGCTATCGCCTGTCAACCGTCCTCACCGGACTCATCAGCCATGACCGGCGTCTCACACAGCGCATCGTGGAGCTGGCCAGGGACCCCCTGAGCTACTTTGGTAACCTGGTGAGTGCACAGATACGGGAAGCTTCTGACCTGTTTGGTATTTTTAGTTCAATTTCTGACACCAACACCCATCGCATTTAACCAAAGTGTTAATGCTTTGCATTTAGGTAAAAGAGCACCGCGCTTTCACCTTGGAAACAATGTCAAAACACACGACCTCCACTGAGCTGTTACAGGAGATCAGGCAGATGATGACTCAGCTGAAGAGTTACCTTCTGCAAAGTACAGAGCTGCAGGCCATGTTGGAGCCACAACACCAGTACACTCAAGATAAACTAGGTAAGTATTAATAAAGTTATACTTTGTAATCCCCCTCTTTTTCAGTTCTTTATTAGTGTTATATGGAACTAGCTTATGGTAATTTACTAAAACCGCCACTTCCTTCTACCTTTTTATATGCTACAACATCATGTCTTGTGTGGGTGAGAAGAAAAAAAGACACGATTCAGCTTTGACAGCCACAGTCTGCCTTCCTTGTTATCTTGTATTGCCTGTGATTAAGGTCTTTGAGTTAGTGGGGTTGCTGTCAGCTGTTGGCTATGAGCAACATGGAAATAAGCGTAATGAATATTGTCTGCGTGCCCTCACAGAGAACATAGTAGAAGCTGCTCTGTGTAAAAGTGTCCTGAAGCCACTGAGGGAGCCAATCTACCAGAGTCTGGAGACACTGCACTCCAACATCGGCAGCCTCAAACAACTGGCACAGAACCAGGTGGGACTGGACATGAGCACTTTTGCAGTGGTAATATTAATATTAAGTGAAATAAAATTATTACCAATACACACAGCTACAGCACTGCAGTTGCAATATATGTATAAAATTTTCAGTACTGTACAATACATTTCTATAAATATGTATCGTTGTGTGTGTCAGTCCATTGTCCTAGGCAGCACAACGACGGCATTAGGAGTAACTACAGCTGTCCCCGAGGCCTCTGCCATGGAAAAGATCAGCCTTAAACTGAACAAACTCCATCTAGAGTATTCTCCTCAAAAAAAGATCGAGCTGCTACTCAAGGCCTGCAAGATCATCTATGACTCTATGTC
This sequence comes from Mugil cephalus, assembly GCF_022458985.1. Taxonomy (NCBI): domain Eukaryota; kingdom Metazoa; phylum Chordata; class Actinopteri; order Mugiliformes; family Mugilidae; genus Mugil; species Mugil cephalus. The sequence goes on along the minus strand of NC_061786.1, from coordinate 2,428,025 downwards.
TGTCAGCTGCCCAGGTCAGATCATCTATCAGCGCTTTAAACTCAGACTAGTATTTTTTATATATTTTTTGGTTACATAAGTAAACACACTGTGCGTCACCTGAAGATATGTTCGCTGTGTCATACATTTGTTCCAGGCATATATTAAGAAAGATTCGATTCACGTCATGCATTTGGCAATCTAGGCAGACCTTTAAGGTTTGTTGTCCAGCCTATGTGTTCTTTTTTTATTGGGCCTAGTGACTCAAATAGCTTAATTCTGACAAATTGTGGTCATCATTTCTCCTTTTCCAGTTAGATCATTTCCAGTTAGAAAACTGCAAGAATCATAAGAAATGAAAAGAAAGCACTGATGCTTTTTCCAAAGTGATTCTACCCCGACTGGTCAAAAACACACTTTAGTACTTTACACTTTACATCGATTAGATTAGTGTGGATACAAGTCTGTGTGCAAAGTAAAGATTGCCTCACAGCAATGAGTGTTTAAATGTCAAAATAAGCTTCCTCTCTGGAGTTTACCCTGTGAAAACATTTATGTGTGTGTGTGTGTGTGTGTGTGTGTAGGGCGGGCTCATGGTGCTGATGACTTCCTGCCTGTAATGATGTATGTCCTGGCTAGATCCAATCTGTCTGATTTGCAGCTCGATGTTGAATATATGATGGAGTTGATGGACCCATCATTAACACTAGGAGAAGGTACACTCATTTCATTTTGTATCTTAAGTACGTATTCATATATGCAGCGAAACATGGAACATGGAATTTTAATCATTGGTGACCATTAACAGTGAAGTGTGTGTGTGTGTGTGTGTAGGTTCCTATTATCTGACCACCACCTATGGAGCGCTGGAGCACATAAAGACATTTGACCAGCAGAGGTCAGCAACACGGCAGCTCAGCAGAGAAGTTCAGGACTCCATCCACCGCTGGGAAAGACGACGCACGCTCAACCAGGAACGCATGTCTCAAGGATCAGTTCAGGTACACACACACAAAGAACCCATCATCAACAATGGGATGTATACAGAAGATGTATGTGCTGGATTTGATCTACTGTGACTGACTGGCGACCTGTCAACAGTATCCCAGTTGAGATAGGCACCAGCTCCCCCTGCTCTGAAAACCACTGTGTATTCTGGATCAGTTGTACAAGTCACAGTCAGACCAAAACTAAGTAGCAGAAGATTAAATCATCACTCTTTGTTCACTGAGAGACAGACAAAGAATCTTCATCGCGTATACAGAAATGACTAAATAAAGAATTTAAGACCACTATCCAGTGAAAAGAAGGCTGTTCTTCCTCTGTGTTCCCAGAGGATGAGTATTTTGTCCAAGCCATTTCTCAGGAGAGGAAACAAGTCCACATTTCCTGATGAATCACAGTTAAATATTTTGAAGGAGCAGAATGATGTATGTAAGGAGACAACGAGGAGAGAGGATAAATCCACTGTGACACAGGGTTTTGGGATGTCTGTATATCAGTGCCACACGGACCAAGGGGAAGTAGCACTCCATTATTCAGAAGATCTCAGAAGACCCACCTTGATATCAAGATTCTGCATCTAGAACACGCTGCGGATTATTTTTTTATCATGGTCTTTGGTTCTGTGTGTCCTGTGTTGTGAAATGGGATTGATTGTGATTTCCCCATATGAAGCAAAAGAACCACTTGAGGACCAAAGAAGACCAACACCAAGATACAGTTAAGTATTAGGGCCACCCATGAGAAAAAAATTAGAGGAGGTAGATTTTTTTTCATCATGTACTTTGAGAAAAAAGTCAAAATTTCGAGAAAAAAAGTCGAAACACATTGTCATAAAATAGACCTTCAAACGGGCAGTACCATATGCATATAAGAAATGGTCTTGCTTTTATATAGCACTCTTCTACCTATTGGTACTCAAAGTGCTTTTGCAGTCACGGACACACTGGGAGCAACTGGGGGTTCAGTGTCTTGCTCAAGGACTCTTGTGCATATGGCACATTCTGGGGATCGAACCACTAACCCTTCGGTTTGTGGACAACCCGCTCTACCTACTGAGCGACAGCCGACGATACCGCCAGTAGCATTGGGGCTTAATTAATAATTAATATTAAGATATATTGCTGATGTATTATGTTGGACTGTTGCATATCAGCAGTGGCCTGGATATTGTCACACACTGTTGCCCTGTCCGCTGAGGGAGTTTCACATCATTATGTAATAATCTGCCACATTTTGTAATAAAAATCTTGAACGCAATATGTAATAAACTTTGCTGCATTTTGTAATAAGTTGTGCATAACATTATGACCAAAGTTGTTTTGCATCAGTTATTACAAATTGCGGGTGTTGCACTTTTTTTATGTGCAATATGCATATATATATAGCAACTCATATAGCAACTCATAATATAATAATGGCTCATAACGTAATAAAATCACGAGCGCATGATGTAATAATGGTTTTGCACATAATGTAATAACTTATTACATTATGAGCCTTACATAATGTTATAACAGCTCATAATGTAGAAATGGCTCATATTGTGAGAAAACTGCTGCATTATCGTAATCCCTTGGTTTTGCATAGCACTTTATCAAAGACACTCGGTTTACATTGGATACAATGTTCATTCAGTCACCCTGGTCCATAAAAGTTATCCACATAACCAGTGACAAAGGGCAGACCTGGTGGAGTCCAATTCTCACTGGGAACAGGTCCAACTTACAGCCGGATACACGGACCAAACTTGCGCTCCTTTCGAACAGGGACTGAATGGCACTTAGCCAGGGGCCATGCACCCCACAGTCCTGGAGCACTCCCACAGGATGTCTCTGGGGACCCCTTTCATGCTCCTCTGGGGACGCAGGGGTAAGCCTTCTCCAAATCCAGAAAACACATATGGAGTGGCTGAGCGAACCCTTCCAGCACCCTAGTGAGGATAAAGAGCTGGTTCTCCTCCATGTGAGCTTGATCCGTTTATATATACTTTAATGACAGAGTAAACATCTAAACAAACCGGCATAAGAAAGGCGTCTTTGTAACCAAGGCAACAACACATTAACTGCTTTCCTTGTCTTCTGAACCGTTCTTTGTCTGACCCTTGAGCGTAGGGGGCAAAATACCCCGGACAGCATAGCCCCTAGGATCCACTATGGTAAGGTGACGGTTCAAGGAAGAGAAAAACACTTATCCTCACTAGGGTCGCGGGGGTTGCTGGAGCCTATCCCAGTTGTCATTGGGCGAGAGGCGGGGTACACCCTGAACACGTCTCCAGGCCATTGCAGGGCATTTGCATGTCCATGTCTCCTGACATTTCAGTGCACCGGTGATGTTTGTGGCAGTAACATTCATTAAGAAATTTTTTAGTCACTTGAACTCAACCTCAACTGACCGTTCACTTGAAGACTAAATTACTGACATCACAAGACGTTTCTCAAAAGGTTGACTAATATTGTCAGTTGCAGAGACAGAGAGTCTCCAGTGCTCTTAGACGTTTGGTTATACTTGGAAAAAAAGAACTGAAAACTGAAGTAGCAAAGCTGTCAGCGTGACAGTAATCACTTAGACAATCTCAAGCGGAGATGACTTCATTCAGATATATTTGTCTAACCTGTCCGTGCGTGTGTGTTCTCTAGGACTTCTTGACAGTGTGTTGTCCTGAGATTGGAAGCAACCCAAAAACTCTGGGCGTCCTCCCCACAACAACGATCCAACAGCTTACCGAGCAGTGTGCCACACGCTTTGAACAAGGTACATGCACAGTTTCAAACTATCAGAAAGTGGAACAACCAGGATTATTTAAGGAACCTGAGAGAGAGAGAGAGAGACTGAAAGCAACAGCAATACAAGGTTAAATAAAAGTAATTTTAAAATAAAATAAAATTGACACATACAATAAAATAGACAAAGATGATTCAACATGGTATAATTAAATAAATTTTAAAGAACATTCCAAGTATTGAGCTGTAAAGTTGCTGTTTTTTTTTTGTTGTTTTCTTACTTAAGACACAGCTGTGGCATCTGTTTCTATTGCTTATAATTTTCCTGCTAAGCTAGGCTAAGCACATACTTACTCCGTGTATCCTCGTTAGCACAAAATTGTAACAGGTAATCACTAATGTTGCCACTCAGCTTAGTGACTACCAGTGTTTTCTTAGTGTGACGTATGTGTTCTTTGCATGCAAAGAATGAAATGCCTTGTTGTTTCTCTTTCCCAGACTCCTACATTCTCAGTGTGTATATGAATGACGTCCACCAGCCCCTGGCCCCTACAGATATTGCCCTCAGTGTTAAGAACAGCTGCCAACCAGGAGCCTACTGCTTCGTCTACCACCCTATCGGCCAGCCCAACAGCCAACCCCAGCGCAGCTGTCCCACTGACCCACCCCCAGCTCTGCCCCCAGTCCCGCCCCCAGTTCCACCCCCAGCACCACCCTCAGTTCTACCCCCAGTCCTCCCCCCAGCTCCCCCTGCAGAAAGCTTCCTCCCAGCTGACATAGCAACCGTCAGTGCTGCGCAGCCAGAGGTGGAGGAGGAGAGTCTGATTAGCTTGTAACTGGTGCAGCAGCACAGAGACAAGTGCTGTATCGCTATGGTAACTACACCGCTGTGGCTGACAGTGTTATTGTGGGTGACTGCATCGACACAAGGAAGCGGGGAGCAAAATTTAAACATGTGTCTTGATGTCAGGTCTCCCATATCTAATTGAAGACCAAACAAACAAAGCCCAGCTGTTGTGGATTAGTGCAGGCAGGGTAACACAAAATATAGTTAGTGATGAAACAGGTGTAGGACCACTTATTTCAATTAATTTAATGTGAGTTCAGTGTCTGACTGGTCTGATGCTACGTTCTACGAGCATCAACAAAGAGAGCAGTGACAAAATGAAATGAAAGAGGTGAAAGACTGATTTTGTATCCCAGCACGGGGTCTGGAACTCCAGGGACTGCAGGAGGATGTGGTTTCCTAGAATGTAAAAATACATGTAATGGTGCACATGCTATAGTGTATGATCATGTTTATTCTGTCTATACTCTACGATACTGGGTGTTAATCTCTCTGATGTTCTAACGTTCTACTTCAAGCAGTAGTGGGCTGGTTCTGAGTTCAGTCCACCACAGTTCAGTAGATGAGTATTGTTCTAAAACACCTTAACGGGGAAACAGCTTTTGAGTTTTTATACATAAAGCATAGATAGCAGTGATGTGGTCCAAAAAGTCAACAAGTATCAACAAGTTATCAACTCTTATACTGATTGTGTTGTAAATAAACCAGCTTTTTTAACTTGTTTACGCTGTGTGTTGGTTTTGTAGACACTAAAGTAAAGTTCCTACAGTATTACATTATCATTCTCTATTGGTGTGACAACCCTTCTCATGTGATGTTTTGTCTTTATTCTATTTATATTATCAAAACTATGAAGAGACACAAAATGGAACTATAGTTAGACAAACCGCGCTGTATAAAAGTGTTTGCTCCCCTCTGAATTTTCAACATTTCTGCACACAAGTTATTCAGTTTTAGCAGATTTTCACACATGACCCCATTTTGCGGCAGTAACAGCAACTAAACATCTCCCGTAACTGCTGATCATGGGCTGATTTTCCTAATAATGGGTAGGGTTTGAAGACTTTCTGAATCCTCTGAATGTCTTGTAACGATGGATAGTACTTGTGGTCCACGCTGACCACAGAAATTGATCCTTGTCTATAAATATCATTTCCTTTTGATGAACCCCAAAACAATTTAGTGATGGGGACCCAGATGGGAGTGGACAGGATTTCTGATGAGAACATGTGGAGCGTGAGGTGACTCAGGCATCGTGTTTGAAGCTTGTTATCCTTTGTAAAATCTGAGTTGCGGAGCCATTGTTAAGGCCACCTGCTTCCTGTCTGCAGGTCATTATTTCCAACAAGGCCTATAACGAGGTCCTTAAATGGTGACAAACTTCCTGCCACGAACAGTCTCCACCGTTTCACCCTTGGTCTTCTTTCTATTCCAGCAGGCATCCACACACAGACCCAGAGGCAAAGAATCTAACAAGGTGTCTATATACGGTAGGCCTAGTGTGTTTGTGGACTTAAATGTCAACAAACTCACTAGAATCTGAGATGCCACCACTGAATGTAACAGAGAAGCCAGAGCACATTTATCTAAAATGAAATATTTACTATGTAGCACTGTCCTGTTGGAGTAAAAGCCTACTATCAGTACCAGATCAAAGAAAAGCTTTTGTCTACAGGTGCATTATCCAGGTTGTCTTAGAGAGAATGGCCTTCTCTAAAAAAAAGTAAATTGATATGATGAATGAAATGACATGGCGTAGTGCAAGAGTGAAAATGTTCAATGGAACTGATGTTTCTGATACTTCAGACAATAGAAGTTGGGATCAAAACAGAATAGTGGAGTTGTAACAATAAGATTGACCCCATGACACTATGCTGCATCAATGTACACTGGTTCAATTCAATTCAGTTTTATTTGTATAGCGCCAATAACAAAACAAATTGTCTCAAGACTCTTCTCAGTTGCAGAGATTGTGAAAGATGGTTGTGCACTAACATAGGATCAACTCTTACAACTTTTAAAAAGAAAATCAAAAGTGTACTGATGATGCTACTCAGTGGTTAATTTACTCATATGACCGTTATGGTAAACAGAGGATTAACATTTGGAGTGTGCAAATTTAAAAACCATTTTCCTGAATGGCAGCTAGAAGCAGATACCAGGAAGTAAAAACAGCCGTCAGAGGTAGACCTTTTTTAATTCCTCTGCATCTCAGTATCTTAAACTAGATGGTAGAGTTAGACTCTCTTCCATCCAGAAAGCCAGTACAGTGAGCTGGAAGACATGGGAGCGGATGTCTGGGGGTTCAGGTCCCACCTTGAGCCTGTAGCCATCAATGGGGACTGTGTAGAGATACCCTGGGTCTTCCTCTGGATCAAAAACTGGACTGGTGGACTTACATAGACTCTGTATGCAAGAAAGGTCATTGGTGTCTTTATTTCCTCGCTGCACCTCGCTGATAAGGAGGGCAGGCTCTGAGGTAGGGACAGAGCTGGATACGCTGGCACTGGTGGCAGAGGCAATCAAAGTCCACTGCCCTCTACACAACTTTCAGTGACAAGCTGCCGTCTCTACTCTCTAGGTTGAGGAGGCCATTTGTCCCTCAGGCTATACGACTCCACAACACCTCAAACATATGAAAAATGGAGATGGTGAACAGGACAGAGACAGCAGCAGCCTGTCATTGAAAGAACTTCTCTGTCTGACTATGGTGTCATGTAGAGGGTGGTGGACATTGTTCAGCAATGATACTCCTTGATGGCAGCAGCCATCCCCAGTTGGATGCAGCCTGACCGAGACACACACACACAAAAACACATCGGGAACAACTCAAAAACCATGAAGAACAGCACAAAGTGTTGACCTGGCCTCCACATTCACTAGATCCCCCTCTAGGCCCCTCCCCTCAACCCACATGACCCAAAGACCCCCACTAACAACATCCTATTACCAGACACCACAGGACTCCCTCAGAAGGTCCATGTCCATTCTCTGATGAGTCACACCTGAGGCACAAGGGAGACCTAAACAATACTAAGAAGGTGGTCATAATGTTATGCCTGACTATATGACTGAATATACAGTTACGCCCAGAAATATTTGGACAATGACACAATGTTTCAGGTTTAAATCAAGTGGTTAAACAAAATAATCCTATGAAACTTTACTAGCAACAATTCTTCAGTTGTTGCTTGTTTGTTGCTTGCTTTCCGCCTTAAGTTTTGTCAAGTGAAATGCATGCTATCGGGTGGACATCTAGTGATTGACTCAGACATTGCAGAATATTCTTTTGTAGCATGTTTGGGACCATTGTCTGTTAGTGCTGTGTAGCACTGTCCAATAAACTTTGCTGCATTTGGCTGAATTTGAGCAGAAAATATATCCCTATACACTTGAGAATTTGTCTGTTTGATTCTGCATACTTTCATCTTCCCATCATTCTGGTTCAGATTGATCTTAGTTTCATCAGTCCAAAGAATGCTGTTCTAGAACTGGGCTGGAGTCTTTGATGTCTAATCTGGACTTTCTATTTTTGAGGCTGATTGATGGTTTGCACCTTGTGGTGAATCGTCTGCATTTGCTCTCATGAAATCTTTATTTGGTAGCATTAGATACTGATACACTTACTTCCTGGAGAGTGTTCTTCACTTGGTTGGACCTTGTGAAGGCGTTTTTATTCATTGTGAAAAGAAACCTACGATCATCCACCACTGTTGTCTTCCGTAGACGTCCAGGCCCTTTTGAGTTCTTGAGCTCACCAATGTGCTCTTTTATTCTCAGAATGTACCAAACTGATGATTTCGCCACTCCTGATATTGCAGCTATCTCTCTGATGGAGTTTGTCTTTTTTTTTTTTGTCTAGTCTGTTGTACTTTCATTTTAATCTCCTTTGACCACATGTGGGTTCACAGCAACACCTTCCAAATGCCACACCTAGAATCAACTTCAGATCTTCTGCCTGGTTAAATGATGAAGGATTAATGAGGGAATAGCCCATGCAGCCCATGGAAGAGCTTTTGAGTCAGCTGTCCAGTTACTTTTACAGCTACAAATTACAGAGATTTAATTCCTAAACCCTTCCTCCGATCTGAATATAAATACCTTCAAATTAGAGCTGAGATCTGCACTTTAAGCCCATATTGATAATATAACTGTATCTTTAACATTTTTTTGGTATAGAGCTAATATAACAACACTTGTGTCAGTGATCAAATATTTGTGGACCTAACTGTTTAATCGATGTAGTAATTTGATCATTATGTGTGATTATGATGATTATTATTCAGTGTGGTATATTTGCATGTTCATTTAAAGTTTTTTATTCTTTGCTCATTAGCTACTTTCGGTATCTGTGCTATAGATGCTGAATTAAGCATGCAGAGAGACCAGAGCGTACTGGTTTCTTAATTTCAAACGGACGTTTCCACTACACTACCAGCTGGTAAACATAGAGTAGACACTAGCAGTTATTTTAAAGACTAAACATGAATTCTGAGAAAATGAGACTAAAATTCCACATCAAGTTTATTTGAGATTCTGTCAATTCCATTAAAATAATAATGATAATAACAATAAATATTCCAGGATGACTTTCAATTTTACAAGGTTTTACTTTATCTTAATATTCCATTGCGGATGTCAGGTCCATTTTTTGCCACTGTGTATTGCAGACAAGCAATTTCATTGAGAGAAACATGTATCCTTGGTTCATCCATAGAGTATGAATGAACACTCTTGCACGTATATACACACCAGCACTATAATGATTTTCAGTAATAAGATGCTGGGCTCTCTACGACACTGCCATGACTAAGAGTCTTTGAAACAGGACACTAACAAGCTAACTTACACTTCCACAAGGATTGTCTTCTTGCACGCTAAACTCAGAGTGGGATTGATCTGGTGAAGGGTGGGTACACTTGAGAATATGCGTGGGTGGTTTAGGGGGATGGGGGCTTAAAGCACTCCAGTCCAGGGTATATAAGTATGTAAGACAAGACACTGATGGGTTTTAGCCACCATCAACCTGCTCACAGCATAGCAGCAACAAATATAGGACAATAGAAAAATCTATGTTTTAGTAGAAACTTCTTTCTTCTTAGAGGAGATAAAACCATATCTTCAAGAAACTGGTAGGGGATCAAACTGAAAGTACCTTTCTGCACAGACTAATTTCTGTTGCTGTGGCGTGGTGGTGGTTCTTCCAGCAACACTTCTCTTCTAGTTGGTCAACTGTCCTCCAACCTGAAGTTCAGCGCCGAGAAGCTGCTTCCTTCTACGAACTTTTTACAGACAGACAGATTGAGGCAGGTAAGAAATTGTCAAACTACTGGACTGCTGACAACTGTACAACCAAATGATTTGCATGAAGCCAAGGTTCTTTAAGGCTCGTGTGCAGATTACTTCACAGGTTTTTCTTCAGTTTGTGTGACTGTGATTGCATGACGCTGTATTTCCAGGCTCTGCATTAGACCAAAATTTTAAAAGGAGGTTTAACATGACATTTAACATAACATGCCTTAAACCAAACCACTTTTTTTTTTTTTTGGAAAGTTGTGGAAAGTGCTCCTCTGGTGGTTAAAAAAGAGAGATATTTAAGCGTTATGGCCTTGTTCTGACAAACTTTTTTTTTTCTTTTGGCTGTTATGTCTCAGTTTACTGCTGAATTAATTGAATACAAACTGCATTCATTTTTCTTCATTTGATTATTATTCTATTATTCTCATTTATCCAAATGAGATTATAGCAGAGAGAGTGAACAGCAGCGTTTATTTAAAAGTCGTGTAAAACTATGTGAAGGATGTTTTTGTTTTATAGAATGTCTGAGCTTCCAGCTTTCCCTCGTATGTCCTTCCTCTTGATTACCATTTTGGGTATGACCTTGATGACATCAGGCTTCCCTCAGCCACGACTACCTCTCAGGTGCTTTTTATTAAATCTACTTAAGGCTGCAGCAAACTATGGCTGTTAAATATTGAATATTTTCCAATCTTTTTCTACTGTCTTTGTGGTACTAGAGTAATACACTCTAACGTCAACAAACCTAGTCATGTGTCGTTGTATGACTCCAGAAGTCCTGATGATTCAGATGAAGCGAAGCGAGACGACTGGGATGTGGTCTTCCCTTCTATCTCTCTCCGGGATTGGAGCATCCAAATGATGTCGGCGCCCAGCCTCAGAGCAGCAGCAGACAAGGCAGGGCTGATGAGGGACGCGTGGCTCTTCGCCCCGGAGAGGACAGAGGCAAGGTAACTGGACAGAGAGGAAAAAAACACTAAAATGAATTTATAATAATAATATCTAACAGGAACAGGGCTGCCACACTGCATTCATTTTTTCAAAACTTGTCATGTCCTTGCACATGTCTACATGTTTTTTTTTAAGATTTTCATTTAAACTCATTTAGGGATACAACTATTAGGTGTTGCATTACGCAAGACTTTTTAAAAAAAATATATAATTACCTCAACTTTATTCGTCTCATTAACATACAAGCAATCCAGTTGGATCGTGACCTCAAAGTTGGACCACATTGCTTTTGTGTAATCCATTAAAAAAATGTTGGTTCTGAAGGACGTTTGTGTAGAACCATTTCTTAGCAGGGACAGATTTTGTTACTGTTTCTAGTCTTTATGTTAGGCTAACTGGCTCCTGGTTGTAGTGTAGTACTTGTATTTGTGTTCCTTTTAACAGAAGCTCAAATATTGGAAGCAATATTAAAATCTCTCAGTAACATCTTTGTTTGTTTGTGTCATGAAACATGTGAGACCAGATGCAGCTTGTGAGGAAAACATCAGTCTATTTTACTCTGGGACCCTGTGGTACCTTGCTTGTTTTCTGGTCAGTAATCTCTAACGTCTGGTCTGCCATCACTAGCGTGGAGGGGCCGTGGCCTTCTGAGTGGTCTCAAGGGGCCGGGATGGTGAAGAGGAACATGGTGGTGGCTGATGATGCTGCCTTCAGAGAGAAGAGTAAGCTCCTCACGTCCATGGAGAGGCAGAAGTGGCTCAACTCCTACATGCAGAAACTACTGGTGGTTAATTCTTAGTCATAATTCAGCACGTACAGCACATTTACCTCAGTGTCAGAGCAACTCTCTGAACCCCGAACTAGAAAAAAAGAAACCCTTTAAAACTTTTGAGGGTTAGTTCAGCCAGACAACTTTTGAAAACAGAAGACAAACATCAAACACTATTTCTATTTCTTGCACCAGTTATTTTATTGCATCCCTTTACAAAACTGTAATGAAGCTATTGATTTCCCAAAAGATGGTTAGATGAACAATAGAGATGTTTTTGTATGTCGAAATCTGAAGTGAGTTTGCTTGTCCTGCTGATTCTGTTTAGTGAATTAATAAATATGAAAAAGATGTTTTCGACGTCTGTAATTTTTCTTTGAGTTTGTATAGCAGCAACTTGTAACTGCACAGCATAGCGCAACGTAGCTGTAGAATTTTGAATACATCCTCACCAATGTCACCAGCAAAGCACAGAGCAGCACCCCAACCCCAACTCCCACTGCACTCAAAACATTAACAGTAGTTCTAAAAATTGCAACAACCTACGAGTATTGAAGTAATGATCTCTCTTTACTGAGTTCAGTGGTTCTTGCCATAACGTGGGTTATTACAGCAGGTGAATCAATTTGTTTGCAAAGGCAGCACCGACACTTTCCTCGACTGATAGTCTCTAAAGTTCACTCTGAAAAAAAAACATCACACACATAATGATCTCACAAGTGTATGGTTCCTGTATTTCACCATATAATGCACAGGTATCAAACATACGGCCTGCAGGCCAAAAGCGGCCCACCAGACGGTCTAATCTGGGCCCCGGCATTAATTCGCAAAGTGCACAAATGGCAGTATCAGTGAAAATAGCTGCTGTCTCTAATTTGTCGACTGTTGTAGTCAGAGACAGAACACAACACTGAGACCCTGGACTAAACAGCAGACAGCAATGAGCCCAAATTACACTTATTTTACTTTAGAAATGTCATTATTTTTAAGGATAGTTTATTAAATGTAAATATTCTCCTAATTTGCTTGCTCTTCTTTGTACCACAACACATTTTTGAACTGTTTTTGTGTATATATATATCTTTTTTTTCTCATTTATTTTGCTACCGCAAAAACATAAAACAGAGGAACCAAACATCTATTTCCACTCTCAAGTGAACTTTTGGCAAACTAAAAAAATTCTTTAAAAATCTGAGCCTTGAACATTAGTGCACATGATTTGTGACATACGTCATCCTGAATGAGAAAATAAACAGAGAAGTCTGCATCGATGTGATGAGAGCATTTCATTCACCACTGCGAAATGGCATCATCTAATTATTAAGAAATAACAGTCTATGGTGGTATCAACACCAGTTCATCCAGCCTGCCAATCGCCTCCTGCAGCTGCATCCTGTTGGCTAGTCTCTGTCTGTCCCTCCTCTCCAGCAGCAGAGCCTCTGCACGGAGGAGCAGCTCTGCAGCCTCAGACACTGGGAGGTCACCTGGAGCCTCGGCCCTGCTGTGGGGCTCCTTTGCTGGACAGCTGCTGGGTCTGACAGGCCTCTCATCCCCCAGCCTGGCTCGACAGACCTGGGTGAGGGACGGCAAGGAGGGTAGAGAAGATATAAGAGGAGGGAGGGAGGAGACACCAAACCCACCCTGTAGCCTCTCTCCTCCTTCTCTGTCCTTAATGTCCTCCTTCCCTCTCCTCTGTCCATCCTGGGAAGGAATATAAATGTAATTCAGACACATACAGTATAAGGCAAACAGCAAGAACACAAAACTGTCACTGTTTTACATAACGGAGTGCTGCAGCTTTGGGACTGAAGGGTCACAGGTTTGTAGCCTCCTCCTGTTCATGGCTGAGGTGCGTTGAGATAGCACCTAACGCCCAAACTGCTCATTACACAAGAGGCAGCTCTCTGCTCTGTGCGTATACACTTCCGTGTAAAGGAATGGTTGAGTCAAATTAAGAAATCAAATTTCCCCATGTGGAATCAAAACTGTATAAAATTGTTATCATTATTAATAAATATGTAATTTTTCTGTTGTTATAATGCCTTTTCATTATTTATTTATAAATATCACGGCATCTTTACCTTGTTTGACTGTGGAGGGGTAAAATTATAATTCTATTATAATTTAATTCTTGGACTAGGTCAAAAGCAAAATTATTTAGGTGCATTTCATGTATGGACGTGGTTACATGATGTTCCTTGTCTTTACTATTTAATGGCCCAGAACATGAAGCAAACCATTAACTTTTAATGTTAGATGTATGTAGAACTCTTCTGGCCACTGTAAAGGGGGAACACCATCAAGTACTGCTAGCTGTCTGTCTGTCTCCTGACCAAACCTCTCTGCTCTTATTTGAATCAGCTGGGAGTTAAGCTAGAGACACACACTGCCAAAACGGCAATGGCTGGGGCAACAAACGGCTTCAAAACCACCTATTGGTTTCTCGAGGTGTCATTTCCTGTACGCCAATTATAACTCAGTAGACACACTCAAATTAATGCTGATGTATCAATTCACTTTCATTTTCAATAACTTTATTTCCCCACATCGATCACTAGAGGTAAATGTGCAGCTAGAGCAGACAGAACAATCTCACTTGGAAAAAAACATTTCAGGCATTTATTCAAATTTTGACTAACTTACATTTTCCTTAATCTTCCTTTTCTAAAAAATGCTAATCTATCTAAACTTTAGTGTAGACACTATATGTGTTGCACACCTGTGCAGTGGGAGGCCTCAGTAGCATGTCGTCCAATTTCTCCAGCCCCCAGTTTCCGTGATGACACACTCTTTGGGTTCCACTGGGTGAATGTGTAGGCCTTCTAACAGGATCTATCAGATGGCAGTCTACCACACTGTCCTTTACACACACATATGTGCGCACGTACACAAACAGAAACACACAATCAACATCACATTTCCTGGCACACATGGCTGCTGGCATCGTGGAGAACACAGTAGAGAACTGAACAAAATCAGTAGGTTGGAAGTAATACTATTATAACTAGGTCAGAGCAAAACTACAGCAGTGTTGTAGTCCAATCACAAATTCTCTCTGGTGTGAAACTGCATATTTCCCTCTTCAAAAATTAATTATTTGCTTATTGCAAGATACTCTATCACACATCAACAAATGTGCACCTAATTATTAAGAATTATTAAACAGGTTGATGTGTTGCTGAACTGAACGCACCATCCAGGTCCAAAAGACTGTCTCCACTTGTTTCCACTTCAGATAGACTTCAAGCAGGTCACAGAGCTTCTGGACACAAGCGCAGTCCTGTGACAAATAGACATGTGTATGTACACTTTAAAATGTAGATTTAGAAGCACCCTATAAAATACGAACATCTATAGAGAGAACAACTTGACATTCACTGGAACAAAATCAAAAACAACAAATATTCATTTGACAGTCTTCTGCAAGTGAAACACTTGCATTGATAATATAATATTAAAGTTTCATTTAAGAAAGCCTTTCGGAGCTAAATTCATTCTAGTAGTAAGTAAATAAGTCCATCTTATTACTGTAATAACGCAGATATTGGATTGAGCAACTAATGGCAGCAGGCTGTGCAGTTCAGGTATATATGAATACAATATGAATGTATATGAATACTAAACATAATGCTGTTGGAGTTAGGGTTAGCTAGCTAAATAAGATAGTTCATGTGACATCTGGAGTTGTTTCTTCTGGGTTTTGACTAACGCTCTTGTAATAACTTGTAATATCTCTGAATTTGACCCATCCCTATCCATTTGTTCAAACAGAGGTGTGTACATGCGGAGTGGTGGGCTGCAGCCTCTGGCAGGCCATGTCTGGGGAGCGAAATGGGGGTTGGGTGCTTGCACCACAGTCATGGAGAGAGGCGAACCTGGGGCCTAACAATACTCCACAGCTCCCTAAAACCTAAAACAACTGCCCCGTGTGAGGCTCGAACTCACGACCTTCAGATTATGAGACTGACGCGCTGCCTACTGCGCCAACGAGGCCTGTGGAGCTATAAAAAAATCAGATCTCAAAAAGCAGTACGTCTGTATTTAATACAAGTATCTCTAGAACTACATACTTTTCTTTAAATACAGTATTTGTGGTGGTGTGAGGCCATAAGACTTCTCACAAGTACATGTGTTTCCAGCTTTAAAAACAATCACACTGGGAGATCCTGGGATCATACCGAGGACAAACTTTTTCACTTATGGTTGACAACAGTTCAATAAACAGCAGTAAACTGTGTAATATTACTATTTTTCTTCATTCACACATTTACCTCTTTTAGCACTGCAGAGTTTTGATCAGACGATGAAGAAACAGCAGAGGGGCGGCTGGCAGAAAAAACCTGGGGACACATTGATTTCCGGGCGTCACAATTTGTTCCATAAATAGATTGATTTGCTTCGTTTTCACTCCTTTAAAGATATAATCTGCAAATCTTTCTGTCTGTCTTGGTGATAGACAATGTACGTACATCCTGTTCTTGTAAAAACTATGTCTCAGAAATTATATTGCTAGTCAAAGGTCAAAGGTCACCATGACCATAGACAGACCACCATAGACTGATAGATACTCTAATAATAACAAACTAGGAGATTTTCAAAAGGTTACACACATTTCTCCATCTCTCTCCTCTGCTCTGTGTGTATAATTTATACAAATGTATAAAGAGCTGCAGATCTGTGTGTCTATTTGGCTGAAGGCTGAGCTACATAGAAAGAGCAGAGAGGCCACAGGACACAAAATGAAGAGTGCACTTCGCCTGCAGCTGCATTCACACAGACCTGATTTGTTCTCGCTTATGTCTCCCTTTCTTCATTCACTCAGCTGGCTCGCTCAACCCCCACTGCCCTCTCTCACTCCCTCAGTCACAGAGGAGGGGCCATGTTGAAATGCTGAATTCACATACAGCGACTGACATTATGTCTTACGTTTCATTCCTTGAAAAATACACTTGATATACCTTGATCACTGGAAATACTCTATGTCACACTAACTTTTCTGATTTCATGCAACAAAAAATAAGTCTATTTGAGATGTATTTTGAAATCATCTTTCAAACACGCATGCTCCAAAGCGTCTTGTTTGTTTAACTTGGAACTGTGTTTTTACAGAATTACAACTTGTGGAAATAGAAAAGAGAATATTTCCTCACAGCATGAAGAACACGAGTTCGCTCTTGTAGCATGGACAGCAAGGTCCGTCCGTGATGTCTCAGACACCCAATGAGCCACTGAAGTCTCCTCAGA
Organism: Mugil cephalus; assembly: GCF_022458985.1. Classification (NCBI taxonomy): domain Eukaryota; kingdom Metazoa; phylum Chordata; class Actinopteri; order Mugiliformes; family Mugilidae; genus Mugil; species Mugil cephalus. Next base: position 2,411,212 of record NC_061786.1, on the reverse strand, counting down.
GAGATCGAGTCCAACTGGAGCCCACTAGAAAGCTGCGGGTTGACCTAACATTTGAAAATGAAAGATTACTGATATACAAGGAATAAGAATATCCCTACCATCATGCTCTTAATAGTCAATCAGTCATGCTTACAGGTATAGATGTTAGCAGTGTTTTGTCCAGTTGCTGTACTTGCAGTGTCAACAGTTTCTCCAGTGTTCCTGCAGCAAGTAGCCAGCCAAGAGCGAGGAGGAGATCTCTGCTGGAGAAAGTGCTTCCCTCGTCTCCTTCTCCTCCCTCCCTGTCATACATCCAGTCTGCATGGTAGCCAGTCTGCCACAGGCCTGTAGCCACCAGCTTCCTGCACTCTGATGCAGGGACGAAGAGAGCACATTCTGATAAGTTTTTTAAACCCTTCGACAATTCAAGAGTTGGGCAAGGAAGCGCAAGAGCTTTATAATGCCAAACAGCTGAAAGATTTCTTGAATTTCTCAAAATTCTCCAACCTCCACTTAGCTGTGTGTCGGCTTCAGGGCAAACAGCGCCAGTTAGTTGAAGGATGTTGGCAAGAAGCTTCCAAAACTGATCCTCCTGAAAAAGAACAAACAGAAAGATGACGATACACTACATAAATATGGACATATATATATTTATTTTATTATTTTATAATGCTGTTTATAGATAGATAGATAGATAGATAGATAGATAGATAGATAGATAGATAGATAGATAGATAGATAAAAGGAAAGTAAAAACAGAGTTGTACAGATATCTACATAGCTGTGTTAGGTGTTTCTTTGTTATAGATGACCATATTTATATTCTGAATATTCAGATACTTTGTAAGTAAACTATGCACTGCGTAACAAGTAACAAATGTAGTAGAGCAATGAGTGTAATATTACCATCAACAGTAGTGGACTAAATACAATAAGCACGAATGAAAATATATCCAAACTTGTAACTTATAAACATTTACGCAGTTACGTCTACCCCGTAACAGAGGACGGACCCACCTCGAGTTCACCACCAAATTTTGCCCGTCTAAAGGTCTCCGGTGCGGGCACAGCGTCCAGGCCAGCGGCCGCTAGAAGTCTGCGAAGAACTCCGATCACCTGCTTCACTTCCACGCTCACAGATGATTTACTGCGCTGCATTACAGTCACATGTACGACATTACACAAACATTAACAAACACGTTCTCCGGTCAACGGCCATACTAAGTTTGGAAGAAACACATTAAAATAAAAAGAAGGACATTTCAACCGCTCTTGGTATTTCGCGGCGAATACAATCACTTCCGGGTACGAAGCTGTTGCCAAGGAAGCGAATGAAAGAAATGTTGATTGGGTTGATATTAACCAATTGCAAACGTCCTTCTTAGAGAGGCGGTTCGAACATATTAATATGAACATACTGTCAATGTGAACAACGAGCCACGCTTCCATGCATTGACCAAACTGACGCTATTTTCCCGGGGGTAAGGGAAGCGGCATCTGCAAATATGGAGCCTGATTCAGATCAGTAGGCTACGGTCCGAGACTGGAGCCACGATATCGATAACCACGCTCCAGACACACTCAGTTTTAGTTTAATTAATATTGCCATCTGTTCTACTTCCACCAGTTACAAAGTGATGTTGGATTAAAAAATATTTATTTATTTATGTTTACAATTCTCACGGTCCATGGCTTTGCGGAGCAGTTGCCATGGTCTGCAACTGTGACCAGAGCCTTACATTAATAAAAATGTATAATACAAGCGCTTACTGTGACCAGAGCTGTATGTTACTGAGAGTCTGGCCAACTCATAATCATGGGCGCCATGTTTGCTGCATCGCAAGAAAGATTCTTCAGAGTAACCCTGTGGGGCGCATATGTTATGTTGAAATAAATCGCTTATTTTCACCTTTAACGGGCCTGTAAATGTTATTAAATACCCCAGCTTGAACTTACTTTAAATATCTCGATTGAACCTGTAAAATGCTTTGCAGCCCAATCGCCTCATCAGTCACAGAGCTGTGTTTACCTTCCCCTCAGTCTCTGTGTTCATCCATCGCCGTGAAAAATTTGAAATGAATTATAATTAATTATAAATACTCAGAAATAGTGAAAGTTGAACTGGGCCTACTGTTATTTGGTATTATCATTATAACACTAATTGCATGCACACGTCGGTCTGTATAGCCTTTAGTCTCTAGATAACTAGCTAGCATAAAGCTAGCATAAGGTTTGGTTAGCTTCAAACTTAATTCATTTGTATAGATGTGTTGGGCATTTTGGCGATGATGGTATGACTTTATTTTTCCTGTATGAAACCTTAATAAAGTCAAAGAGGGACACTGACATTTACCACACGTAATAGCTAGAAATTAGTTGACATCCAGTTCTTCTTTTTAACCTTCTGCTCACATAACTCTCTCCGTTTTTGTTCACTGGGGGAAATGATGAAGTTTCCTGTGTTTCCTTGATTCTGTGCTGCAACCGCAAGCTGAGCATTGTGGCATATTTTAACTTTTAACTTCTAATTTTCACACACACACACATCTATCGTAGATATCTTAAAGTGGCCTCAGACTGCAAGAGTTTTCATATCAGGCTGTATTACACACATTTTCACCCTCTAATCTTAAATGTCCACATGCTACATTATTTGACATGACAAAACGCACCACACTACCTCACTACTTAGATGACCATGCTAGGTCAGGGAACAAGAAAGCCCATGTGACCTCACAGGGAACAGACCCAAATGAATGATAACCCAAAATATCAAAACGTGTTTGATATGAATCAGGACTGTGTTCAAGAGACCTGTTAACTCAGGTATCGCCATGAAAGGGCCGTATCTGCTCTCAGTCTCCCAATCCACACCTTTGTCTTAAAATAGCCTTAGATCTACGCTTGAGGTTCCTATTTGGCCTTAAAAATTTAACAAATTATGCACTACAATTTCAGACTTGACAGAGAGCTCGATTCCTGTTCAAATTCCTGTACATTTCTTCTTTAGTCTTGTGTCACTGCCGTGTTTTCTGCCTCTTATGAATGCAGGGTCTGTCCTGGAGATGTAGTCGGCTGCAAAACGTTTGCTTTTTCTATTTTATTCAAGGAAAACAGACAATCATCCCTAGACTCTTACAAGATTCAAATTAAAATTGCCCATTTCATATATAGAAGTAGTTCCAGGACGCTCCATTATTTTGACATTTTTTCCCCTCATTTTTCTTCTATACCTTTTGCTTTTTGTTTTGTTTTTTCATTCTAAGGCATGACGGAGAAGCAAAATGAGCAAAATCTCTTGGCAAAAGTAGCCATACAAAGCCTGTGACTTCAAACCTTCCTTCATTTGTGTCATTTTGAAGTCAGATTTTGAGTTCAATATATATGTGTATATATATATATATAGAGAGAGAGAGAGAGCGAGAGAGAGTTATATATATATATATACAGTACGAGTCAAAAGTTCAAGCACGCCTCATTCATTTGTAGTTTAAAGGTGTTTGACAAACCAGAATGTGTTTACTATTTTCAATTCTCTGAAGCAGCTACTTTTACAGTACAGTTTATTTTATTTGCCTTTATTTAACCATATTTATCCCATTGATATACAAAGACCTCTTTTCCAAGGGAAGCCTGGCCAAGACAGCAGTCTCGGAAAGTTGCAACAGTTAAGAACAGACAGAAACTCACAAAACACAAATAAAATACATGGAAGAATAAAAACAACAGGACTAAGACTCGGAATTTACATTAAGACAAGAACGAAATGTAGCTGCTCCAAGGTCTTTCACACAGGTTTTTTTCTGCATCTCACAAAGATCATGTCTTTGTGAGATGAAGAAAAGGCGAGCAGCAGGTTTCTATTCACCGTGAAACATGGAGGTGTCCACAGTATCCCACCTGAGATAGTTGGCAAAATAGCGGCTACTTCGAAGAGTCTAAACTATAAAACACTAGACATTTTCACCATAAAGGATTCCATCAAGATAAATTGTTTACCTACCTGTACACATTTGCTATTATACCATTTAGCCAGATGAGGGCAGGCTCTGATTTATTTTCTGAATGTTGCAAAGCTCATCTACCCATGCCTTTTTGACAGTCTTCAGTTGCAATTGCAATAGAGCAGGGATAGAGGTCTGGTAGCAATCCAGTTGTCAGCATTTTAGCCACTCCCTCTTTTTAACACCAGCTCAGTTTAAGAGGTGAACTGGAAACTGGGAGAGTAACCAAAGCATTGAGAGTTTATATTAAAGAGTGTGTATGGCATGACACCACAAAACCTGACATGTACAGGCCCACTTACAGATACGACTTGTGATAGGATAGAATTATAAAAAATAAAGTTTAATTGGCATGAACAGACAATATATTAGTCAGTCAGAAAACAACATGCAGGAAATGATAAGAGAGGAGTCAACCATATTCAATACAACAAAAGTCAAAACATAATAAAGGACAGGGAACAACATTATTTTAGTATATATTAGTATATTATTTTTGTTTGTTTGTTTTTGTTGTTGTTATTTGTTTTGCTGTTTGTCTGTGTCTGTCTGTCTGAACCAAGCTCTATTTAAGGGGCTAGGTAGTGATACAGACAACAGGTTGCGTTAAGGGGTCTGGGTAATGTGATGAGTAGAGGTTGATGAATCAACTGGTTGACTAGAGGATGGATTGGGTTGATTTCCTGCAGTTCTCCCCTACCAGCTCTTCTAAACTGAGAAGTCTGTTCATCAACTCACCAGCAGATCTTTGTCTCTTTTCAGTTTGTTCCTGTAGGGAGTTCTTCCAAGTCGTCTATTGATGGTCTCTTTCCTGAATCAGTTCCTCCTGGGCCTGCTTTAGGGAGGCCTTCAACTTGGATGTAGCTTCCAAGTGTTCTGTCAGGAGAAGGGACCTGTCTTCTTCCCATGGGTGTCTTTCATGACTTTGCTGGTGTGTACTTGAACCAGTTCAGCCTTCATTTTCGTGTTGTCGTCTGTCTGAAGTGCCAGACAAGTCTTGGCCTCCTTCATCTTGTTCTATTCGACTACAAGGTCTGTTTCCAGTTGAATAATTCTTATGGAAGAACTTGGATGCATTCTCTTTCTCTTGAAGTTCTACAGAAAGAACTTTTACTTCCTGTTTTGCCTGATCCCTTTCACGAGTGAGCAGTTTGTTAAAATCCTCTGCTTCTGTTTGTAAATAAAGAATGGCTGTGCCTATGTCCATGTGTCTTTTGCCGCTTTCACATTGAAAATAGGGTCTGAAAATCCTGTGTCAGCCCGACTTTGGTGCGCTTTCACACTGCCAGCAGTCCTGGGTCAGACTTCCTGCTGTGAGAGCTGCATTTCTGTTTCCTCATTCGCCATCGTGTCAACAACGTCATCATTACACATTTAAGTGCACTGGAACACTGTTAAACGACAGGATAAACAGGAGTGGTATGGGATGCACCATGCTGTTCATTATTGACCTCGCAGTGTTCCAGTGTTCCATTGTCATCATTACACATCTATTTGTGTGTGTCTGGTTATGGAGGTGGTATTTATGGGTTGAAGGGGGTTAATGGGTGGAACAGTCTCAAATCTGTCTCAAGATGTTTTACATAACCCAGCGTCTGAAATCCCCAGAGCAAGCACTAAGGCGACGGTGGCAAGGAAAAACTTCCTTTTCGTGGGAAGAAACCTTGAGCAGAACCCAGCTCAATTTGGGGGCCATCTGCTTGAGGCTGGCTGGGTAGTGAGACAGACAACGGGTTGGGGTTAAGTGGTCTGTTCATCAACTCAGTCAGTGTTTACATGCAGAGCTTAATACAGCTATGCTCAAAATTCGACTTTGACTACAGTCCTTGTCCCAGTTTACATGCAGTGCAAGAAAAACGAATAACTGTTCTCTTCTTCCACACTAAGTGACGATACGTGTCTTTTCAGCGGATTAATACCACGTTAATACGGCCCAATTTTCGGGTGACCTATTACGCGATATAATAAACTAGAGTCGTTCATGCGGCGGACCGGCATTTCAAACAACAACCAAACGGATAATAGTACATTTTTTAATCTTGTACGTAATGTTCGCGCTACCTCTGGTGCTGGTAAGATCCGTGTTATCCCTCAGACGGCTCCGTTTCTCGTCTTCGTCTGCGATCGGCTTTCTTGGACGTTTTTGTTCCGGGGTCACACGCCAGTGCAGCGGTCGTGGAGCATGCGCACACGCATTATCCGATTGAAAACTCCGATTCAATTCTATCTGGGTAACGTGTTGACATGCACTTAAGTTCTCCTGTTATAGTCCGATTAAGGCAATAATTCGTTTTTTTTTTTCACGTGCATGTAAACGCACTGACTGGTACATATTTTTCTCTTTTCAGTTTGTTCCTGTATGGATCCAGGTCATGGTAAATCAAAAGATGCTGAATATCGGCAACTGGACTTGTAGAATTTCTTGAAGACGTTTCCCCACTCATCTGAGTACCTTCTTCAGTTCTGAGAGACTAGTGGGAAGTTGAGGTTTAACTAGGAAAACTCTGTGGATAAACCCACCAGAAAGTTGCTTGACCAGAAACTGGTGCCACTAATAATATAGTTGAAACACACCCTCTAGTCCCCTTCTTAAAGATGGGAACCACCCCCCCGGTCTGCCATTCCAGAGGCACTGCCCCCGATGTCCATGCAGTGTTGCAGAGGCGTGTCAACCAAGACAGCCCTTCAACATCCAGAGTCTTGAGATACCCAGGGCGAATCTCATCCTCTCCTGGGGCTCCGCCGCCGGGTAGTTGCTTCATCACCTCAGCGACTTCTGCTCCAGAGATTGGACGGCCCAACCTCAGGCCCTCTGGCAGAGGTCGGCAACCTTCAACACTCAAAGAGCCATTTTATTGCATTTTATTGCCGTGTTGGTGTTTCCCTTCTTTTTAATGTGCCCTTTTACCTCTTCATAGGCTTGCATGAGAATGTCTTGCTCTGACGGGGAGAAGTACGCTGCACGCTTAGCCATGGTGAGTCTGTGAATCTGTGATGGGTCTGAGTAGGGTCTATTTAAGGAGCTGTGTGCCCGCTTTGATCCAAGATTAGTATCACCTGGCCTGATGAATCCATGTCAGCTCATCCTGGCTTGGTGTTTGTGCAACCGAATAAGCCTGAGCGCTCTTGTTTTGGATTCGTTGAGCCCCAGGCGTATTCACTTATCCCGGATATCTGAATCCTACTTTTGTGCAATGGACCCCAGGTGTGGATTGTTAGGATAAATGCATGTTCACAATATCAGCAGGTGAAAACAAAATATAAGAATATTCTGCAGTCTGGTGAGTTGCATTATTCTAGTCTAAATAGCAATTATGAAATGAAATGATAGATTTGTTTTCTGCTGACAATGAATTTCTGTATGATTTCAGCAGTAAAAAAAGCACATAGGACTGGCACAGGGGGTGGTCCAGAATGCTTGAGGTGTCACGTCAGTGTTGTAGAGATCTCCTGCGTATTTAGTCCAAAATGATTATAAAGTTGGTGATGTGGTGCTAATAAAAATGTGCTCTAGGACCCAGAGACTGCACATCCTCAGAAGCAGGCTGGTAGCATTGTGAGTATATGCTTAAGTAAATCTATATGATGCACAAATGCTGCTGCTAATTGACGTTTCTTCTACAGAATTCGCAAACCATAAGAGTTTTATTTGCAGAACACTTGGAAAAACAGACTGAGCTAGCACAACTCAAAATCCAAAGAGAAAAAAAGAAGCCTGGAACTGATGGAGCTGGATAGAGGAATTAAAAGGAGAACGCTGAAGAAACCAGACCTAGAGATCCAGAAATTGGAACATGAGGCGAGTATTCCAGTGCACACCATATTTGTGATGTGGTGTGTTAATCCTTGTGACATTTGCTCTATCTGCTCCAGGCTCAAAGCTAAGAAACAAGAATTGTAAAATAAAATTGAAACTACAAACTAATTGTGTCCTTTCTTCTTTTACCATGAATGTGAGGTATACAGTTGATTTGGAATGTTGAAATGACTACAAAGGGCACTACCAATACAAAGCAAAATGCACATACACATGAAAAAGTACCACAAAAGATCATTGACCAAATTGACCAAAATTCCAAATTAAGCACTTAAGCTATCTCCCAGCAACACACCAGAGAGTTGCACTGTAGTCCAAATGTTTAAGTAGTGTTTTTCCCCTTTTTCTGTTTCTGTTTCCTGCATATTTTTTTCTACCTTTTTTATATTTTTTGAAGCTTTCAATGTTGGTGTTAAGGAAACAATTCCAAATAAAGATTCAAGAATAAACCTTCTTGCTCAAATATTTTGTCCATTGATACAAGCTTTTTTGTCTTTGGCTAATAAATACTACTAACACTAAAAGTCAACTGACAAATGAAACGACTGTATTTATAATACTTGGATGCAGGATGATTGAAATTATCTAACGTGTAGAAACACCAAGGAAATGTAAAACACATTCATTTCACAGTGTTGACAGCAGATCCAACACAGGATTAATCTTAACCTGGTCTGGAGCAGGCTAGCTGCAGAGGATAAATCACCGTGGTTACTTGTCCAGGATCAAGTTATCCTACTTTTGTGCAACCAACTTGGAGCTAAGTTCATTCAGGATAACCAACATATCCAGGCTTAATCCCTTATCCTGGTTTTGTACAATACCCCTCTGGGGCAAAAGCTGGTATCAATATAGATGCCGTTTGTAAGTTGACACAATTGCACTAAAATGTAATTTCATTGAAAAATCGCTTTGTCTTTCATTGCATCACAAATCAGAAAAACATTTGCGAAATCTCCATGAATTTCACTCAACTTACCAGGTTGTGACAGTTGTTTTGGATGTTTCCAATATCAGAAGCAGGGTCGTAATGTTATGTCCAAATGGCCAGCTATGATATGATCCGACATATACAATTATGTAATTCAGAAACCTAGTGTGTACACTAAGGACAGTTTGCATGCATACAAATCTTTGGACGCGTATAATTACGTACTTTGTGGTCATGTGTAAAACTTAAAATGTTATGACACGAGTTCAGGATTTTGCGCTTTGAGGGCAGGTGTCCTGCCCAGCCAGAGACAGGGAGTAAAGGCAAAACCTTATGATCTAGGATACATCCTAACTGCTAACTGCACATGCATGCCAGGGTAAGTCTCACACAGCAGATATTGTGAGCTTATGATTTCACTTACTTTTACTAATAGATCTATCCATCGCACCAGTCTCGCTTCCTGTTGCAGTCATCATGTGCCAAGTTGAGCTGTCAGGGCGCAGACACACCGAGGAGGAGGTCGACTGCACGCCCCAACCAAATCGTTGGAAAGACATGTCCCGCAAAAAGGTTGAGCCACAAAAGATGAAAACCATCAACTTCAGCCGACCAAAGCGACACCTGACAAAGCTGCTAAGCTAATAATAATAATAAAAGGAGATTGCAGAGGATAAGACAGCAGCCGACAGATATGACGTTATGTATATGGGCAACAAAGTCACTGTTAACAAAATCAACATCTATTTGTCCCTTCAAAATAAAGTTTGGAGCAGCTGCTGACAGATGTGCAGCGGACAGTTTTTGAGATAGTGACAGTTTCACTAAACCCGAGCCACCACCCAATCCTCCCTCATTCACGTCATGGCGTCTCTTGGACATATAAAGACATAAACCTCTGTATATTCTGTGTTTTTCCTCTCTTCAACTGTCTCGTGTCAGTTTTTACCGTGACAGCTGGTGTGCACCTGTTTCCCACGTGCATGCTCACTCGCTCACTCTTGATCCACAATAAAAAATAAAAAGTAGTGAGGAAGAACTAGGCCTACGGACGTGGTTGGTGTGGTCACAAGGATTTACTGGACTGCCTAATAACTCCCTGTCACCAGTTTGTCGCGCCTCACCTGTCAACAGAACTATGGGCTTCTTTTATTTATTTATTTATTTATTTGGTGAAGCTTTAACCTTTTTCTGCAGAGCAACATAAAATGTTGTCATTATTAATTGTTTTCTCAATTACTTAAATCATGATTTGATTAATTGGTCTGGTTTGATAAACCATAGTCTGGTTTTGTTCACGTTTACAGTACATGTTTAGTCCAAACAGCATACCAAATTTAACAAAAAAATCAATAACAATAATTAATTAATTAAAGGGATCCATCAAATTATAAAAATTAGTTAGAATACTGACAAAAAAGCAAAATGTCAAAAACATATATTAAAAAGAGAAAAAATTAGTTACATTAATATTTTGAAAGCATTTCATCCATTAAGGTGCCCAGCAAGACGGCTTAGAAAATCTTTGAGTAGTGTATGGATTAGAAAAGGAATGCTACCAATAAACAAGATTAGCGGTATGCTAGCACACAGATGAGAAGATACTATGTTACAACAATAGTATTTATTCAAAATATAAAAATGATTAAAAATCATAAACATCCAACAGTTGCATGTACAAACTTGCCCAAAATAAGTTAAAACACAAAAATCAGTTTACACAGACATTAGTTAGTTGAGGAAACCTTAGCTCCACAATCAAGCTGACAGGAAAACTGGACTGTTCTCTTCCCTTAAAATAAATCTGAATGTGATGAAATTTGATCTTTCAGGAAGTATATGACCTCAGTATCAAATAGATAGGAAAATCTCACACATCACAGTACCAAAGAGAGCTGTAGACGGGTTTTGGTCATGGAAGTTTTCGCTCTCAGTATGTGTTCGATTATGTGCTTAGAAAGAAAGAGCTCAATGTAACTTGACTGCCTATTTTAAAGCTGCTTATTATGAGTCTAGGTCACTTTTTTATTCCTGAAAAAGAGTTGTGTTTAATTACCTGGTAAGTAGGAAGCACTCCACATACATATGTATGTGTTTTGTAACCATTAGTAGTTCCACAGTTTGGTCCAATTTAATGTTAATGTAGTATAATTCCATTAATATTCATCTGGGCCTCTCTCCATGGAGATGTTATGGAGAGACAGCAATGTTTGATATTTATATACCTAGGTCACTGTGCTTTAGCTCTTGAAAGAAAGATGCAGAGAGTCACATATGTTTTACACTCTAAAACACTGACTACCTGACTGGTCCACAGATGGTAGTGTAGTGTAAGTTAACAAGAACAATTCATGTCTGCTTTTATATCATCTACAGTAGAAAAAATTAAAATAAAATAAAAAATCTAATGCATTAGCGATCCTTGAAAATTCACACAATTCTCGCTAATGACACATGAAAACTGCATTCAGGTTGCAAACCCACAAGCCCTGTATCGTCAGCCTAACCTTATTTTGTGCTTGTTAATCTACTACAAGTCCATTCTGTTGTAAAAAACAAAAAAACTTTATAAATGGAAAAACATCCTGACAAACCATACAAAACTTAAAAAATGGGAAAAGGAGGAAAGGAGGTTGGAATTAAGCGGATAGTTCTCAGCTCTCTCCATCTCCTTCATCCACATCTTTGATGACTGGCGTCCCTGGAAACAACAGAAGAAATGATCACCAATCAAACCTCACACCAAACTGCTTATTACTACTACTGTTTGTGCCTTGTAAGCAACAATGTAAATATTAGTATTCACTTATTTATATCCTTTATATCCTTGTCACTTTATGGGCCTCCAAGCCTAAATGCTATTTAATGTTATCTAAAACAAAGCTATATCAAAGGGAACTGGAATTGTTTGAGTTTTCTTAAAGCTGTTTCACTCATCTGAATGGTCCAACAGTCCTTCAATTGCAGTTGCCTTAGTTTTGGCTCTGTTTTAGATGTACCCTGACTTGGATGACCTTGAGAATCTTCCAGAAAGTTCGGAAAGCCAGATTGAAAATCGTAAAGAAGCACAGAGATGAGCCACAAAGGTTCTGGAACACAATCTTATGGACTGATGAGACAAAGATTAATCTCTACCAAAGTGTGGAGAAAGAAAGGAACTGCTTATGATCCGAAACATACAAGCTCATCTGTGAAGCATGGTGGAGGTAATGTCATGGCTTGGGCGTGCATGGCCGCTTCTGGAACAGGCTCATTAATATTTATTGATGATGTAACTGATGATGGTAACAGCAGAATGAATTCTGAAGTGTACACAAACATTTTGTCTGCCAGTTTAAAGGAGAAATGCATCCAAACTAATTGGGAGGGATTTTATCATGCAGCAGGACAATGACCCAAAGCACACTGCCAACAAAACAAAGGACTTCATCAGGGGAAAAAAGTGTGGAAGGTTTTAGACTGGCCAAGTCAATCACCTTATCTTAACCCAACTGAGCAGCATTTCACCTCCTGAAGAGGAGACTGAAGGGAGAAACCCCCTGAAACAAACAAGAACTGAAAGAAGCTGCTGTAAAAGCCTGGAATAGTATCACAACTAGTGAATGCAACAGTTTGGTGATGTCGATGGGTCGCAGGCTTGAGGCAGTCATTGCAAGCAAGGGTTATGCCACCAAATATTAAATGTTATTTACTTATTTTTTTTTTTATTTGTTCCATTACTTTTGCTCACCTAAAAATGCTGTGGTGTAATACAAACGGTGATATATCCTAAGTTGTTTAACACATCTAGATGTAAATACCAGGAAATAAAAGCTGACATTCTGAACTCTTGTCTCATACTCATCTTTTGATCTTAAACCCAAGTGGCTTCTGTGAACAACAAAAACTAGGGAATTTGCCTTGCTGTCCCAATACTTTTGGAAGGGACTGTAGGACCACGGTGTGTTTGTGCCCGGCTTCAGACTCTGCAGGCGGACACACTCTGTTGACATTTACATCCTTCCCTCAGCGGACAACGACAAGGAGACACCATGCCATGACACCATCCATGCCGCTGTTGCTATGCAACTGACCAAACAACCTCGAACACTGTTTTGCCAACTATTTTTGTATATTTTTTCATAATGCTAACGCTGTAAATTTTTTGATTGACACTTTTATTTTTATTTTACTTGAATCTAATCTCATTTTACTTTTTCTTTCTTGTGTTTACTCTTATATGCAATGAAGCTACAGTGACAGGGTAATTTCCCTTGTGGATCATTAAAGTCTGTCTAAGTCTAAGGAAAAACTGTGAGTAGTTGTGAGTAGTTGTTCTTACACAAATGGCTACTGCAACACTCTTACCATCTAGTTTCTTCAGATTAGGAAGTCTTTTACTGGCTTCATCCATCCACGTTCCCTCCACTGAATACTTGTCCTCCAGAGGATTTCCAACAAACACCAGGTCCTCCAGGCATGGCAGGTCAGCCAGTCTCACAAACTCCGCTACACAACACACAACACACGTCATAAACCACAATGTGAATTCCAGTATATTCCAACATGTATGGAAATATCTATGTATGTCTTTTTTAAAATCTAATGTGTGGGTTATATGTATGAATGTTAACTTACCCCAATCTTTGACCAGGTTGTTGGACATGTAGAGGACTTTTAAGTTCTTCATGCAGTGGGCTCCCTTCAGTTTCTCTATCAAGTTATAAGAGATCCATAACTCTTCTAAAGTGTCACCTACTGCTTCCTGCACATATGCACAAAAACAAAGCTGATGAAAAACAATGTATATTCAAAGTATGAATTACGTATGTGAACCAGTCTCTTTCACTGGCATAAAGGACAACAGTGCTGAAAGAACGATAAGAGGCCAAAAATAAAACAACTAAAAATCATCGATTCCCGTGTAACTTACCAGCCCCGTTAATGCCTTTATATTGTTTCTCCCCAATGACAATATCTTCAAGTTCTCTGGAAAGACATAACAAAATATCACATTACAACACATTTAGATTTGTTCAGTATGGGTTGTTTTGTGTGAGGGTGCAGTAATTGCATGGCCAGTACTCACTCAAGCCATTGAGATTTGTTATTTTCTCAATGCAGTTCGTGGACAGGGACAGCTTCCTGAGGAAGACACATTAACACACTATAACACTTAACACAATAGCACACTGTAAAGGTATTTGAAGGATGACTGTATCTCTTGATTTGACCATTATCTAATTCAAACCAAGTTCATTTGGTTTAACTGTGTGCCTGCCAGTTGTGCAGTTGCTGTCTCTGACATGTGAAATATAGAAGCAGTATTTGAATGGTCTAGCAGATCTTTGCCAGAGTATAATCAGTTCCAAACAGTGTTACAGACCAACTTTCCTTGTGACTGAAGAATGGACTATGACTGAGAAAACAGTAGCTCAAAGAATGGTCTATGTGCATATCCTAGTTTGATGTGGGATAAAACTATAGTAGAAAGGTTGCATAGTATCAAACAACACATCCTCACTGAGAACTTGGTACAGAATGTATGGCCACAGGACTCACTCGCAGTTGGTGAGTGTGGAGAGCGAAGCGTCCAACTTCTCAATAGGAGGAATCTGACCATACAGCTTTATGGCTTTAGCCTCACTCGCTTTCTCCCCTGTCTTTTCCTCCTACACATACAAACAGAGTAAGAGGGAAAATGTGTGTGGAGAGAGAGGGAAACAAAACAACCATGCAGCTGCACACTGTAAGCTCTTCCACTTAACTGTAAGTGTAAATCAAAAACAACAAAAAGTACCACTACACAGTATTACACGTTATTTTCTGTGTGTTTGTCACTCACCCACTTAGCCAGGGCTTCTTTCACAGTCGTTGCTTTGGCCTGGATACATTAATATATTACATGACATTCACTTAAGCAGAGACAGGCTGGATTATACAGTGATGACAAAAAAAGCAGAGGTGCTATAGGAAGGCTAGCATTACATAAACACAGTATAAAACTCTAAAGGGTCACTATCTCAAAAATGTTTCATGATATATTTCTTTTTAAATTTGGTGTCTTGTAGCTATAGTCTACACTGCAATGATCATGGTTATATACCGCAATATATGAGACGTCGCTAGTAAAAATAGACAGATATCTACACACGTTTAGGGCTGAATTGAGGCATTTAACTAGCTACCTAGCTAATTAAAGTTAGCCCATGTTAGCTCTCAGCTACACCGGCGTCGTATATAAGGTCAGTGATAACTCACTGTGACACCAAGTCATAGCACGTTCGGGAGAAGGCTACAATAAAAACCGCAAATAATATCGAAAATGTGACAAAAGCGCAGATACTCACCATGTTGACGACTGATGTCTGCTCTGGTTGCTATGACACTGCTTCTGACAGTATACAAGCTGCGCCTGCGCACTCAACCCTGACTGGCTCGTGATTGACCCAGTTTTAAATAAAAGAATGTAATAGTATATTTGAGTCTATAGTTGTATCCAAACATATCTGCTATAGGCACTACGGAATCTATCCCTCCATTAGGATATCCGTACAGAGGCAAATATGCAGCTAATGTCCAGTCCTCATGTTCAGATGTCTACGTTTCAGTAGTCGACATCGTTTTAAATAACGTTGCAATACCGCCCTCTTGTGGTATACGCCCGTGCATACATCCCTTTACATTAACCAAAAGTCAACAGAGGATAGCTCACTGAAATACATATATGCAGATCTATGGTAAATACTGTGGAAATTTCCCAGTTTGTGATGAGCAAAGCATCTATCTATCTATTAACTATTTCCCACAAGTCCATTCTAAAGTTTTTCACTTGGAATGTATGAATTTTTTCTACAAACAAAATATGAATGCAATATAAACTGAGTATTCATTCATTTTCTGTAACTGGTAACGTCTGGAGGGTCACAGCTGTTAAAGCAAGCAAGTATTTTGTATTTATATTTTACATTTCTGACAAAATATACAAAGGTGTTTCATTATTTTAACAAAATGACCTTCTGCACTGAGGAGTCTCTAGATCCAAACAACAGCATAGTTTCTAACAATAGAGCTGACATTTTAATCTAGTGCATTTGAAATAGGACATCAGCCTATGTTCCTATAAATCTTATAATACTCTGTCATGATGACCCCTATAGCGACAATTCTACTAAACCATGTCACTGTGTCCACAACGATAGCATCATTATTTAATGTCCTGTAGCTCAACCATTAATGATTCTATGTGTGTGCGTGTGCGCGACTGTACGCCCCAGCGGGCTCATGATTCATGTTAAATAGTTGGAATTGCTGCTTGTTGACCTTCATACCATAGTGGCTTAAGAAGCCCGGATTTTTCTTAGGTGACTCCGTAACATTAGGATTGAATCACTTCCATTTTTCATCGCAAGTTCCAATGAAATGTTGAACCTTTGAATAATTACCATGAATTTCAAAATTCTTGGAATTCACTTGCCCCATTTTATGTTAATGACATCTGCCCTCAAGCAACATAGACTGGCAATGTTGTAAAGAGCGTGTTCGTTTTACATCATAACTTTAAAATGTTTCTAAATCCTCAAACCTTTCAATTAGATCCAGGTTTACATGAAAATATGTCATATTTGAATGTGGTCTCTGCAATTTCACAAATAATAGTTTAGATAATATATTTGACATGTGTTTACATATGACAGTTGACAGAAAGTCTTTAGGGCTAATCTGACAGTCCGATGGATGTGTATCAGTGCCTTTAACACACTTCCCTCACGGCTGTCAGTGGAAGAAGTGAGATCACTGTGCTAGTCCACTGATCAGTCAGTGCAGGTGGTGTATAGTGTCGCAAGCCAAAGCACACAACTCACTCTACGATTACTGCAACTTTAGAGCTGCTCTCTGTGACAGACACATTGTTGTGTACAGCGTCAACATGTTTGGTGACGTACATGTCAAAACAAACTGAAGGGAGACACATTATTGGGTATGAATGGCAGACATTTTGAATGTACATTATTGTCAGAAAGATAAATACAATCAGCATATACATGCACATGTAAATGTTAAATAATTTCTTTCTTTCCCACATTTGGACAGACCTTTAATTAAATGACCAGGAAACCCCTAAACTACTAAACAGAGAGCTTGACTTGAAACCGAAACCTCAGGTTTAGGTTTGCAAAGCCAGAACACATTGTCATTTGCTGCTCTGGAGATTTGGTCCCATATGTACACAGTGCCAGATCAAATATCTATGATACTTAGGTCAGTTGTGAATATTTTACAGTAACATTCATCAGAGTGACATGTTCTGAAGTTTGACCAGGTAAGGTGACAGAAATGCATCAAAGTCCAGAAGGCAGGAGATGGTGTTAAAGGAATATTTCAACAACTAGGATGTGGGTAGCCTTAGCGTAACTTCGCATAATGATGATGTATAAATCAAAGTAAAAATTATAGGATGGACTGAAGTCATATAATAACATGGATAGAGACTGTGACAGACGTGTTCAATGAAGCTCCCACAGAAGGAACAAAGTAGCAGACAAAAACATCAGTGATTTTACGAGTGATTTCACAAAATAAAGTTAAATAGTAATTTTTCATCACATATTTCCTTCAGTTTTTGTTCTTCAAGTCTGAATAAAGTCCTTTTAAATACATCCTCCCTTTGTACAAACGGCTTACTGACACCTGAATGGAAGATGAGCACGGTAAAACTGTTTGGGAGAAAAATTACACAATACTGACGTTTATACACTGATACCATTGTTCTCATTTCACTCGTGGAAAACATAGATGCTTGGTGCATTTCTTAAAGCGTATCTCTGTATAATCACAGTACTCAACCTCAGTGCATTTGAACAAGTTGGAGTCGGACACAAAGGGGATTAGAAGGTTCCTTGGTTTCCCACTGGAAAATACTTTTACTTATTTATTTATTGTGTTGGTGATACTTGGCTCTCCATACACTGTGAAAGAGTCTGAATCCTAAGCAGTAACCTATAAGGAGTAGTGTTACAGATCAAGTGACCACTCAGGGTTTTGTGCTGCTGTGTGTGTGTGTATGCGTGGGCGGTGTCTTGAACAGTCAAGTATAAAAGAAGGTTGAAAGTGACCCTTCGGATCCATCGACATCGATCAACTGACCTGACATAGTATGCAAAAAGGGACTATGAAAAGCTCGCACCCATCTGTTCACAACAAGCAGGATCGCTCAGATTTAATCAGGAGCAGGAGATCCGGACGATGGGGATTTAATGTTAACGAAAGGAAAAGCAGAACTTTGGAGATCAACGTCCACCGGATTAACAGACTCCAAGCAACCGGAAAACCTGACAGCACTGCACTCTTCGAGAGCAGGTCAGATCATGCCTTGGCTATGACTAAACCAAGGCAAGCAACAAACATCCCTCTACCACCCATCAGCCATTCAAAAACTATCTCTAGCAAACTGGATTCTACTGCTGCTCCACCACTGAACAGAAAGAATTCAGCTAAACCAAAGGGATACAGTACACATTTAACAACTGGCAACAAAATGAAAGAAAATTCTATGTTTCACGAGTTTGTGACACAATGTGGCAAAGTAAATGCGGAATCCAAAAAATATAATAAAATCACTGCTGCTCTTGCAGCAAGAAACAAAGAAGCCATCCAGGATTCTGAGGCTCGCAGCAGACTGATTAAACAGTCTTTTGACGGTCAGCCAGCTGCAACACTGACTCCGCAACCAGTGGACCCTCTGGTACAACAAAGGAAGAATGACACGAGTAATTCTGGTGCCAGTGACAGCCGCATGATGATGCCAGTCAGGGTTAAACATGATGCCAGCCTCTGCGAACCAAGTCAACAAAGAGGTTTCTGCTCTGATGACTCAGCTGTTGAAACGGTATCGGAAGACTCTGAAGACAAAGGTCATCTTGGGAGGCTGAAGGAGGAAAGTGATGATGAGTACTACACTGACCAGAGGATCACAGAGTGGGTCCTTAAAGTCAACTCAAGCCTCTTTTCAACAGAAAACAGTGAAGCAAAAAGCTCAAAGCCTGCAGAGGAACAAGATGTGGCCACTATAAAGATAATCTATAGTGGAGATTGAACTTCTATTTGCAGTATTTATTTTGACAAATTAATCTTAACTTGAGTCGATTGCTATATTCTATATAAATAAAATATATTAAATGACATCTTCTGAGAGGTTAATGTTGATAAAGTAAATTTTTTCCCCAGAATTTTGAGCTGCTATTAAAACTTTACTCAAAAACAGACAAAATGTTATTTCTGATGCGGCAACAAATGATTTTAAAAAATACTAGTGCTGTCAAATGATTCAAATTCACATCACATAGTTTTTTGCTTTAGATTAAATATCATACATTTTTAATCTATATTAATTGTGTTTCATTTTCAAGGAACAGACTCAAGAAAGAATATGCACTTAATGTGTTCATTAAACAATTTCCACAGTTTCAATGAAACAACTTAATTTTTTTAAACAAACATTTCTCCACATTAATGTGGCCGCGTTCCTCCTCTTTCAGCAGCTACTAAGACAAACTAACTTGTTGACAATGTCTGAGAGGAGAGATGACCGCTTCTTATTTACAGTTGTTGCCAGTTTCATGTATGGCTCACATGAAACAGTGGTTGCAGGAGTGGCCAGATATTTGCAAGCCGGCATTGCCAGCTTGTCTTTGTCTTGATTTATCTCAAGCTGGGCGACACATTAGCCGAAGTGTCAGCACAATCCCCGTCTAACGTATGCACTGGGTTAATGTGTTTGGGTGAAAAGAAAACTCCTTCCTGCAGAGTGTGCATTATACTTTACGTCAGCTGACTGTTCCGTCTTGTTTTTTCTTTGTACTCATATTTCCCATGGAGAGGGCCAACGTGCTTCTTCCATCTTTATCGGTTGGTTCTGCTGCCTGTCACCACCTTATCAACTGCACATTGTGAATGTGTGATGGTAAATGCTTCGACAAACTGTCCGAAATGCGTTGAGATGTTCAGAGTGGGTTTATTGCGTTAAAATTTTTAGTCAAATTAATCATGACGCTGGATTAATCCGTGTCATTTTAAACGTGCGTGTTTGATGTTGCCTTCATGGCACTTGTGAACTTGTGGTTATAACAGGGGAAGTTGTATCAACAACCTATGGACTAGAAAACTTCGGTATTCATTTGGAGTTTACTCATGTACACAGTACCTGCTTTCCAGCACATTTGGCTGTATCTTGTGTCATGACTGATCTGGATATATGTTGATATACTCAGACTGTATTTCATGCGTTGTTGTGTCGGATTGCTGTGTGTGGATTTAGATAAGGGATTTGCATTGATGGTCCATCCACCTGCTTGCTAAATGCTGGAACTCAAATGCATTTTGTAGTGCATGTGAACAGGTGCCTGAGCGTAAAAAATGGGAGACGTTATGAGAATCATATTAGCTGTGTTGCTCCACTTTTCGATTTTTGATCTCATCTGCTACTTCTACACAAAAGAAGCAAAGCTAATTAGCTTGCTTGCAGCAGCAGTGCACGGTGACACTGTGACCAAGTTTCTAAAACCTTAATCTGTAGTTAAGCAAGTCAAACCTTTCTACACCACTTTCTCATATCAATCTGTCTACAATACTGATTTGCACACGACGTCTTGACATGCAGAAATCCTGGTGCTTACGCCTATAGGTGGTGAATCCACAAGTTGGTAGATTTATGTTAATTCTTTGGACTGTGCCCTCCTGATTCGGTGAAGGAAATATCAATGGATCCGCACTGAGTAACTTTGGGACTGAGACAATTTAAAATTTCTATATATCTCATAGCTGTACATAAATGCTGTATATTTCAGGTAAATAGGACTTTAGATTGGACTATATATTTCTTTTGTAATTCTTACTTACTACCTCATTCTTTTCTTATTTTTTTAAGATTCATTTATTTTTATCTTATTTTATTTTCATTTTGGCTCGTATTCCTATGTCTATGTCTGATTCACGTATGTTCTTTGTTATCCCGAGACTCTTGGACAAAACAATTTCCCTGTGGGGATCAATAAAGTGATCTTGAATCTTGAATGTTGGATTGATCTTTCTGGGTTGGGACTTCTAATGTTATTATAAACAAGTTCAAGCGAAGTCTAACTGGATGTCAGGGTAAACCCATAATATATTGGAGAGATTATTCAGTGACCTGGATATGTTACTGGGGGAAGGTATATCTATACAATGACAGTCTTTGTGTGACCATGTAAATAACATGGTCTCTGGAACTGTCTGGTTTTCCTGGCTTGGATCCACCATCAGCATGTATGGATTTACCATACGGATGTACATACACTGCCAATGCTGGTCTTGCTTTAACTAACTATTGTTAATTCTGAGAGTGTAAAATTTGTACTTGAACTATAGTCAGATAAAAAGGCTTTCAGCCATTTTATGCTCAAGTTCATGGGGGATGTCTTTGTATTAGTCTTAGAAAACTTGTTAATACTGCAGTATCTGAAGATACTGCAGAAAATATGAGCAATGATCTATTGCTAGCATTTCTATAGCACTATAACCAAGGAATGGTTAGTGTTACCTGAGCTGGATCTTTCCATCTTGAGTTTGCCTAACTTGACTGAATCTTTTGGTTTCACAGATACATAAAGCATTGGTGTTATCGGCATTGCAATGAAAATATATGTCTTTGAATAACATTCCATAAGAGGAACATGTATTGTAAATGTAAAACATATTGGACCAAGCATCGAATGCCATGGAACCCCACGGCTTACTTTAGATTACAAGGAAGAATCCCCATTTATAAGAACAAATTGAAAGATGATGATCTGATGGATATTATAGAATTGAGTCCATTGTCTGTATAGTGAAATATTGTGTTGGACTGTATCAAATGCTGTATTGATATCTACCAGGCCCAGATTATATATCATTTAAATTGAAATTACAGCAGAAAATAATTTCTATGATAAGACACATTGTATAGGTGTTCATGTTACTCAAGCCCTGAATATGGTGTGATACAATAGCCGAAGACCAAGGCCAACATGACAGGAAGCCTGTAGTCTGTTATGTAACTCTGCAGGGTCGGTGGGGAAGATCATCACTTCATTACGCTTCACTTCATCAAGAAAAATATTGCACACTACTGCCACACTATGGACAGCCAGATTATGACTGAACTATAGTGTGGTCTTAGATTAAATCCATATGTATTCATAAATAGATTTGAAAATCTATAAACTAATTTATATTCACTAAGGACTGTGATATACGGAAAAATTAGTTAATTAAATGTGTTTATACCCAATATCAATTCCAATGAAGAAGGAAATGCCTCACTTTAACAGAGAGGGGAGAAATGCAACGTTGAAAAATGGGGAAATTTGGTTTACATTTTCAGACAGTCACTGCAGGAAGACATTTGGTCTTTTTATAGAAATTATTTGAAGATTTAGAGACTGTTTTTTTTTTTGACATCTCACTAGCACTTGTAGACTTCTTGTTGAAGAAGGCATTGGGCTGACCATGATGACACTTGTATAGATGAGAAGTGAATGAAGCTGACAAGAGACCAGTTTGGGAAAATTACAGGTAAGCATCCAAAAGGGACCTCGGCTGACCAAAGAGGCATTTGAGTAGGTAATATGGGAGTGAACAACAAGGCCACAAAGGCTGAGCAGACGGTCAAGTGATGTCTACAAGACACTTGTGTCCAGACGGATATTAGGTCTATGATATGAATATTATGAGATTAAACAGTAAAACACAGTCTCTAGTTTAGTCCTTTTTAAGCAAAGGACCAACAAAATAATCCACCAGGAAAAAACAAACTGCCTCATGAAATCTCTTTTCATATAGACATTACAGGTCAAAATGATGGTGTGACTCAGCACTAGTGGAGTAGGGTGTCCCAGATACACATTATCCACCCCCTTCACATGACCCCTTAGTGACAAGTAGTAGTAAAATCAGCAGACAGATTTTAGAGACAGTCACTGTTTCCTGTCACACATCCGTCCTATGATACTGTAGGCCTTCCTTCCATGGCACATTACACCGACCCTGACCCTCAAATAACCATGCAAGGTTTTATGGCACAAATCCTCCCTTGTTTGGGACATGCAGGCTTGGGTGGAAAATACTAATTATGTCTGTATGTTTCCACTAAAAGAGGATAAAAGGAAATGACTGGCCATCCAACCACTACCTCCTGTCACATGTTCACACCCCCATCCCATTTGCCATGTGTGTGTGTGTGTGTGT
This sequence comes from Mugil cephalus, assembly GCF_022458985.1. Taxonomy (NCBI): domain Eukaryota; kingdom Metazoa; phylum Chordata; class Actinopteri; order Mugiliformes; family Mugilidae; genus Mugil; species Mugil cephalus. The sequence goes on along the minus strand of NC_061786.1, from coordinate 2,388,237 downwards.
GTAGGCAAGGCAGGCTGGGACAAAAATGAGCTGGAAGCTCCTTCTGGACATGACACTTCCTCTGACTTTATGTGCAATGTGTTTGCATCGTGTTTGTCGTGTTCCATTAGGTCAGCTGGAATATGCCAGTAAATCTGTGGTTTTATATAATAAAGAGACACTTTTTCAGACTCCAGTCATTTTAGTTAAGATTGTGATGTAGTGTGCTGAACAATCCTATATTTTCAGAATATTTAACAGAATCATCTAATTCTGGCATCTACAAAATACTAATATTACCTGAGGCTTCTACCCCGGCTGGTGCTGCTGGGGCCCCAAATCCTTTTTAGTTGTAGGGCATTTGGGACACATACAGATGCAAACACACGCATGCACACACTGTTGACATCCTCCAGAGGTGCAGCAGCAGCACCGGACAAACCACCACACAATTTCTATGTATGTACCGTTTGCAGGAATATGTCGAGAAAACATTATGCCAGTAAATCTGTGGTGTTAGGTAATAAAGTGACACTTCCAGTCAGTTTAGCTTAGATTGTGACAAACCCCAACTTCTTGTTAATAAGGAGTTAAAATGTCTTTTATTCTAAGAGCCATATATCATTACAGATGCATTTGATGACTGAGATGTGTCGGCAAAACGTTGAATGGTACCACATTTGTAATACCTACAGCACAAGTGTCAAACATAAGGCCCGAGGACCGTAAGCAGCCCACTGGAGGGTCTAATCTAGTTCACGGGATGAATTTGCAAAGTGCAATTTTTCCAACAAAATTAATTGCTATTCTATGGGTTCACGTAAGGGTTGTGGACACAACACAACACTGAGACCTAGAACTAGAATATAAATTAATAAATGCCTGGTTGTTCGTTACATGTTTTTTAGTAGTGCAGTTGATTCTTCTTTGCACTAAAAGAAAAGGAAAACATTTGCAGTTGTGTTATTGACAGGCACCGGTGATTCTAGAGTCAGAGCTTTAGGGCTTTAATGTTAAACTACTGTGTCACAAAACTATCATTTGGTTTAAAAAATAAAGAAAATAAGAAGCTGCATTTAAATGCAAAAATTGCAAATGCAATTAATGCATGCCAAACTTAAAGACATGAAGGTCAATAAGCTATGTTTAAACCATATACTCCACCCCTAAAAATTGGCTAGACAAGCTATTGTGTTAGTGGTCTGGCCCCTTGAAATCAAATTGGGCTGTGTGTGGCCCCTGAACTGAAGTCGGTTTGACACTCCTGACCTACACCAAGTTTACTTTAAAAAGCTTGGATTTTGGGTGCAGAATGGAGCACACACCGCGTAGGTAGGTGTCAAACATTAGACGGGATCACCCAACTCTTAACCTGGAGCCGCCACTGCCGGTGCCGCCACGGCTGGGGCCCCAAATCTCCAATCAGTTGGAGGGCATTTGGGACACAAGTACATACACGGACGCGGGCACACGCATGCACACACTCGTGTCGTCCTCCAGAGGTGCAGCAGCGGCAGCAGCAGCCCGCACACCACCACCACCACCACCACCACGCTATCTCTATGTATGTGCCGTCACAGTGCAGACAGAGGTTGTAAACATGGCGGCGGACGGGATGGTGCTCACCAACCACGACCATCAGACCCGAGTGGGGATTCTGACGGGTAAGGAGGCTGTTTGATTCGACACGACAAAACGCTTCTTAACAGTGCACCTCCGTGCCGTTTCGTCGTCGTGTTGCCCGCTCGCGTCGGCGTCACCATACTAGCTGTCTTCTCTGCAGAACTAGCTAAGGTTAGCCAGCAGGCTAGCCGGTTCCGTTGACTCTTATGGCACTAAACGTGTAAGTTACCCCCTCTGACAGGTCGGACAGATGTGTGTATGTGTGTTTTTTTTCCTTCAGAGGGGAGATTATTTGCAACTCGGTGTTGACGTTAGAGGCAAATGTATTTACACGTGAACGCTGGCTGACACATTTTGGGTTGTACTTGATTTCTATACGACAGTATAGTGGGATATTATTTTATTTAGCGTCAAGTCGGACAGCAGGAGAAAGGAATCCCGACAAACGCTTTCAAAATGCGGGGCGAGCTCCCCCTTGACCAGCGTGTGACTGACTGCGCTCAGGTTTAACAGAAACTAGCGCTTTTATTTTGAAAGCTACCCCGTGGCTTTCCCGAGCTTGTTTCGCTGCGAGTTGTCACCTTGATGCTAAAGGAGCGTTGTATTTTGTAGCAATGTAGCGTTACCGAGCCTACACGAGCTGCATTATTCATGTCCCTTTGCAGATATATTGGGCGCTATAGAGGAAGCCAGTCATTTGCATCTTTTTTTATATTTATTTTTATGGTTGACAGCCGTTTCATTTGGGCTTAACGCCTGTGTTTTTATTTAACGCATAAACGTGTCAATAATACATTTATATTCGGCTGCCTGTTAAAATTAGAACGAGAGGCGCAGCGCCGAGGCGGAATGGAATAGTGTTGTGCGGGTTGATTTTTATTTATTTATTTATATATTTATTTTAAGCAGCTCCTCAGATTAGCTCATCCAGTGTTCGCCTCTGAGTCGTGCAGAGGAGGACCGGGACCAGTAGACAGTCGTGTGACAGCCACCAGTAGTCCTCCTGCTGTCTCCTTGCTGAGGGAAGGAGAGAGACGTGAGAATAATGCTAAAAGGAAGGGGGAGAGCCGGCAGCTGGCTGGGAGTTGTGTCGTGGTTTGATGAGCTACCAGCTCAGCTAGCAGCAGCTAACCCCGCCGTCCGTGTGTGTCTCATGTTAACCCACGACGTCCCTAACACATTCATGTGGCTGTGTGGGACTGCAGGGTGTCTTTCTTTACATGTCTACGTTGGAAGACATTACATGCCAGTGTTAGGACCACCCATGAGAAAAAATATTGAGGAGGTAGATTTTTTTTCCATCATACACTTCGAATAAAAAGCCGAAATGTTGAGAGTCGACATACAATGTCGAGAAAAAGTTAAAATGCAATATCGAGAATAAAGTTGAAACATAATGTTGAGAGAAAAGTCTAAATGCAGTATGGAGAATAATGTCAAGATACAATATGGAGAATAAAGTTGAAATTTAATGTTGAGAAAAAAGTCAAAATGCAATATCGAGAAGAAAAAGTTGAAAAATAATATCAAGAATAAAGTTGAGACTCTAAAAACCAGTGCCTGGTAGTTCAGCCAGTTAATAAAGGGGTGAAACTACAATTCTTCAGAATAGAATGAATTGCTATTTATTTACTTATACCACTCTTACCCACTATTTCAGCTTGTACAAATAAGGCCACCTCTTCCAAGCTTGTGCGGGTTATCCTACGGAACAGTCAAGGTTCTCGGCACAGTCTCTTCAGAATACTAATACTGATAACCACACTGTCTGTGAGCTAAACGACAAACACATACAGATGCAAACACTCTTTGTTGCTAAAGTATAGTTTCACCATTTCACCAGTATAGTTTCACCATTTCATCTGTCTGCACTGCATTTTGTAGAGCCCCATGAGCCCTTGCCTGCGTTTGTTTACATGCTAACTGTTCACGCTAAATCCACTTTGTATGAGCGAACCACGTAGGAACACCAGCTGTCACAGCTCAAACATGCATGATGCATTAGGGGTTTCCCTACCATTATAATGCTTTTATCACCCCTTATTGTTTTGGTGCAGACTTTGTCTGAGCCATGTTCAACAAAATCACAGTCTACTACCACCTCACCAAAAATCCACATTGCTAAATTTACAAATTTCTGTCCGACCGACTTAGTTTTCAAGAGTAAAGTACTTCTGTACATAGTCTGTGTTTCCACACAGCATGTCTAATCATGTGATTTTGGTTCTTCTTCTCTGATTCTTGGAAGCTTTGATGCTAGTAGCCCAGTCACAATAACAAATTTTGGTGGACGATATATTGTTCCACAAATTATCAACGATATTATTGTCAACATGAAAGACCATGATAATATGGTATAATAATGCAAGTACACCCTTTCAAAACCAATAAACTAATAAACTTAACATTGTAATTGGAATGTTGTAATTGAATTTTTAAATATCCCAAATAAAAAATAAAATAAAATAATAAGTGGTGCGTGTGCAAGTTGGTTCAATTGGTTCTACATTCAAACTATACACTATACTCTACTCCCAGGGTAAATAAGAAAAATGCGGACCCTCTGATGGATCCTCTAGTGTTGCGTCAGATATTGACCCTTGTTTGATGGCTAGGGCAATATATACTGTTGCTGCGCCACTACAATGAGCTAAAAATGATTGTGGACTGTAGTCCTGACTGTATGTTTGTATACAGCGTGAAAGGTTGATGTGCATGCTCTGCCTCTTCTTTGGCTGAGGTCTCTAGCAGAAACAGTGCCACCCATTGGCCTGGAATATGTATTTAAACCTTTCTACAACTAGATGCGGTTTTGCAATGGATCATCATTTGCGGAGAAATACTAGACACGAAGTAAACTGGATCGTTTTTGTATGTGGACGTGGGCAAAGAGAGTGGATGACTGACAGGAGGGTTCACTCCATTCATCCCTATGGAACCAACGTGCCAGGTGCTGAGACCAATGCATAGAGTGAACCCTCTTGTCATCCAGCCTCTTGGTTGAGAGAAAAAGGAGAAGGAAAACAAACACGCGTGCACATGGCAATATATCGAGGCCTGCAAAATTGTGGAGTTCGGAAAACAGATAACATAATGCCCGGGTTGTCTTGCTGCGCGTTCCTACTGTTGCTGCTGTTTGTGGGGTCCTGAGACATTTACCAGCGTGCGATTGATGACCTTATCAAACCGCACCCGGAGCCAGAACAACAACAGAGTGTAGCTAGTGTGGCTAACAGGTTGCTTGCTACCTAAAATTAGTCTGGGCGGAAAAAACAAACGCCTGCATATATCGGTATACCATATCAGTTGATATCGGAATCGGAAATTAAGAATTTGGACAATATCGGATATTGGCAAAAAGTCAATATCGGACATCCCTAATCCTATCCTATCAATGCCTCAGTAAACCCTGATAACGCTTGGGACATTCCTACCAGTCTTCCACACTTGTGTGTTCTTTATGTATCCAATTACTGAAAAAAATATATATTTCTGATTGACAGCTGCAGTAAATATTTATGTATTTTTGCCATGCTGCTGTGAATACTCACCAAATATGCATTAATTTGTGTTCACAATTAGATCCAAGTGAATTCATTTATGCAAAGGAAAAGTTCTAGAATGTTCATTGCTTGTTTTTATATGTTTACACCATCAGTGGAGACAAATGAGTATTAGTTAGCTTATTAGTGTGTGAACCACTGTTTAAAACAATTTTGTTGTTGCACTATTGGTGTTTTGGGGGCTAGAAATGACCATTTTTAGATGAGGTTGTGGAGACAGACACAATGCTGCATTTGACCTTGGTTTGGTATGTCACAAGTCAATTAAGACAAAGTTCTGACATGGCCATCATTTTGCAGAACATTTGATCCCAAGGAATAAATTGAAAATGGAGTAAATGTCTGCACTATTCAGTCTGATTGAGCATCCAGGCTGTATGTAGAAAACAATATTCATATGTATGTGATGACAAGATGCACAGCTGACACCTGTTGGTCACGTGTCAGGTGCAGTTGTCACATGCACACTTTTCCAAAGACGCATCAGGTAATTTGCTTATTTAATTAGTACATAGTTGTATTGGTACATGGGGAACCTGTATTCACACTGCAAACACACCTCTCCAGAGAGTGTTTGAAATCAAGTTTCATATTTTGGAACTTAGGTGGGAAAGTACCCTTGTCAATCTCAAGGGGGCCTGCCCTTAAGCATGCCCTTGTTTAATGACTACACTAAAGGTGACCATAGTTTATATTAATATTACATAATTATGTTAAAGAAGCCAGTGTCCGAGACCATACATTCATTTGTAAAAATATTTGCTATGGCACTGACCATTAAAATCAAACCAAAAAAAGTTGGGTAACTAGTGACAAGTGTCATGGGCATCCAAGGCTTGGTGATGTTCTCAGGGAACAGAAGTTGTCCCATAAGATCTGATCCCACAGAACAGCCTCAACTCACTTAATTCTGCGCTAAAGTGTTACAAAGGCTCCAGTGTTGATGCACTGCCCTTCACTGACAGTGTGCAGACCTCGCAGCGTCACTTTTGCGTTGTTGAAAGTGAAGCAGGAAGTAGAAACAAAAATTAACCCGACTAGCAAAAAAAGACACAGCTTTGTCTAGTGTTTGGGTGAAGTTGTTACAGAGCGAGCCAGACTGACAAGTAGACGAGTATAAATGTCTCACACCGGCGTAGGCCATGTGCATCAGGTCCTTGTGTGGCCGTGCACACAAGCATATTTGCGGCTTTAGTTGTTTACCTTTGGGGAGAGATAGCAGCTGTAGGGACTGTAAGAGCAAAGGAATCTGGTGGAGACAGTCTGAACCTCTTGACAAAGTACGAGCAGATCATGGGACCTGCCATTAATTTGAATGCCAGTTTGACACGTACCACGTATCTGAACATTTATGCAGAATAATTTCCATGCCACACTCACAAAATATGTTGATAATGAATTAATGAACAAAGAGTTATATGTGAAGACTTGGCCTACGATTTCCGATCAGGCACCTATGTGATGTGCTGGAAACTAAATTATGGGATGTAATGATCCAGTGGACTCAAGTATTGATGCCTGATCCCACAGGACATCTGCAGAGGTCTTGAGTACTGCCTCTGTGGTTCAGAGCCACTTCAGAGCACAATGGCACCTACACGTTATTAGGCAGGTGGTTTTGATGTTGCGGCTGATACCACATTTTGTCAGACAAATAAGACGGAGACATGTACTCTGTGCTATTATAAGTGCGAAATTACCTTCGGATCACTTAATAAATTAAAGTGACTATGTGAGTGTTTCATTTTAAGATATTGATCATGACAGAGTTTAGCCTTCATCGTTTCCTGTGTCTTTTTCACATGCAAATCCACACTGCACATACTTCTATATAGATTTGCACACAGGTAATTTTGCAGAATAGTGGTAGAGTTTTTTTTGTATCAGTAAAGTATCTTATCTGTCATTGTTTTGATAGCATGGCCCTAATCTATTTCAGTCTGAAGCACGGTCACAGCACATATCCCATGACAACAGATAACATGTTTTCAAGAAGTGTCCACTGATGAACAATCAGAGTGTCAGGGTATTCCCAAATTTTCAAGAAACTACCAGCATGTGGCACAATGACTACCAACATAATCAATACTCTGTGAGCCAAAACAGCTAACAGTGGTTACTTATTGTAACCCCAATTTCTATGAGTGCACTCAGTGTAGGTTGCTGTAAAGTGGGGGTGTTTTACATGTGCATAAGTACAGCATTGGACTGATATGAACTGAAATTATATTCCTGTGTTATTTTAGCTGTATTGGACACATCTGAAGAATTACTGTGCTGCAGTTTTTCTTTGCTTCAGACAATTTGTTAGTGAGATATCTCCAACAAATAGAGCGAATGCGGCCACTATGGGTTTTTTTATGTTGTGAAACAGAATTGTTTGCCTGAAGAGCAGCAGGGACAAAACAAAATTTCACATTTTGGTGGATTCCTCTGTTTACTTTGGCTTCCCCGTGATCAAATACACTAACTCCTAACAGTGTGACAGTATTTCTAATGCATGTTTGTTTCTGTGAGCGTTCCAACTTTCACCCAGATATCCACGCTGATAATCTGAATCGTAACTAAATATTTGTTTCCAGTGTACCAGGGTTTCAAAAGAAGCTCTGGATTAACTTCATAGCAACATATCAGTGTGTCCTAACGACTGCAAAATGGCTTCACCTGCTTATAGTTTGTACAATAAAATCAGGGGCAATATCTTACATTTACTTCAAAATGTTATTACAGTGCTTTAAGTGGTCATTTCAGTTTTATAAATATTTGGTTTTCTGTTCAGCAATCAAGTGATCAAATGTGCAGGCTCAACAGTCTTGAAATTGAAATGACATTGTGGCAAATTTGCTATTTCAATGTCTTGCAGAGCGTTAGTGGAGCTGGTTGATATCGCTCCCATTTCTCATTATTAAATTAAAGGCTTATCATAAAGATACAACAACTCTGTACTCATTGTTTTCTGTATTATTATACATTGTTCTTTTTTAGTAATACTGATTAAGCAACATTCATGATATTTCTTTATCATGATACTCTACTTGTAATAGTGGAAAAAAACCTTAATTAAATTAATTTGAGAAATTCCAAATTAGAGATGTCATGATATGAAAATTTCATATCACAATTATTATGACCAAAATTATCACTATTATCATTATTATCACGGTATTGTTGAAATATGCTGAAAATGTTGAAAAGTTACAGGCACAAACACTGAAATCATTTAACCAAAATTTATTAAGAAAAAAAGAAATGAGCACAATGCTGCTGCCTTTCAAGAACTGAGCTGTATCACTGTGAATTATTTCATGCTGTAAACACAGTTTTATTGTCCCTATTCCAAAGTACCATATCATCAGTGGAAGTGTTTTTGTTGACAGCTGGTGTATTGGGATCAATTTCATTTTTGAAATGCGATCATTAAAAGTGCCCCATTCGCCCTGAGGTGTTGTGTTTGCTAACAAGACTTTCTCTCCTCTTCAGTCAGTGACAGTTGTTTCAAGAACCTGGCTGAAGACAGGAGTGGAGTCAACCTGAAGGACCTGGTCCATGATCCGTCACTGTGAGTCTACATATAGCGTGCACACAAATAAACGCATGCAAATGCTCACATTACACTAACTGTTATTACTCTGTTGCATCCTTCAGATTAGGAGGGGTCATAGCAGCCTACAAAATTGTTCCAGATGAGATTGATGAAATCAAGGTACATATCTTTGCTTCAAAATCATTTAGTCAATGGACCTGTTCAGACCTTGCATTAAGATCCGATCTGGGATCTGTATGAGGAGCCGTCTGTGGTTAAGTTATGTGTTTCTTCAATCTCTGATGTCTTTATTTACCTTTATTAATGGAGATTACCGCACATATGTAAACTTCCAGGGTTCTGTACAGGTCTAACTAGCATCAGGGGAGATCAGTAAATAATAACATGTGTGCCAAAGTCACAAGTCACGTTTTACACACACGCATAAAACACTGTTGTTCTCTGTTGCGGAGCAGTGGTACAAATCCATTAGAGATCGGATAGCCCAGCTCCACTCTTAATAAAAGATCTGAACAGATCCTGTGATGCACCTGACAGTTAGGACTTTGCACACTTTCCCTCTAGCACTCAGACAAACATGATGTTAATCTGTAATAGAAGAGGAAACGGTTAACCAAGATACAAGCTGTGGCCAGTTATCAATCCCCAGACACTAATTGCAGTGAGGATGTACCCATGTGGCACATTGAATTTCAGTAGTTTCTTAGATTTGACAGGCATTGTCTTGCTTAAGGACTCTTCAGCAGTGCAGATTGTCATTAATGAGTTTGAACCCAAGTGTTTTCTGAAGATGCAGCTAGCTGACTTGTATTCGTGAAGTTGATAACATTGTGTGTGTGACATGTGCACAGGAAACTCTTTTGGAGTGGTGTGATGTACAGGAGCTGAATCTCATTCTTACTACTGGAGGAACTGGGTTTGCACCTCGAGATGTTACACCCGAGGTACACACATACATGCATACAGAAAACTGTGAATCACAGCAAATGAGTAAATAAAGACAAAAAGTTGTGACTAAACATGAGTTCTGTAGGGAAATTAAACGCAATCAAAACAAAAAATCTTTGGGATAAAACAGGCTTGAAATATCTTAACTAAAGTCTTTTTGATTGTGTTGTAGGCCACCAGAGAGGTGATAGAGCGAGAGGCCCCGGGTATGGCTCTGGCCATGCTGATGGGATCACTCAACGTTACACCATTAGGCATGCTGTCTAGGTACATTGCCACTATGTGGATAGCCATCATGTCCACAGCAGTGCTAATCTGATGTACAAATGTCTTCGAACAAGATCAGTGTGTGTGAACATCCTTTGCTCTAATTTGCTTTATTTTGCATTGTTTCCAGGCCAGTGTGTGGTATCCGTGGAAAAACTCTGATTATCAACCTTCCAGGGAGCAAGAAGGGCTCCCAGGTACAGCGCTATGTCTTTTCTCTTGGTTCTGTACTTGGTTGTCTACAATAATAGCATAGGCCTTTTCTCTGCCCTAATCTATATCTGCATGTAATCGAGAAATTGACACAGAGAGGTGGACGCATCAAGCCCGAAACCTTGAAGTAAAAAACACAAAATTTGTCTTCTCTTTCATGGAACCTTTGCTAAATATTTTGCTAAATATCAACCGAACTAACTATTAACTCCAGCTACGATGATAGTGGAACAGTTTAATTTGTTGCCAACCGTATCTGTTGACCTGTTGTGTTTGGTTAGAAGTTAAAATGTTCCTAAAATAAATTGTGTTGTGTTCTCCAGGAGTGTTTTCAGTTCATTCTGCCCGCTCTTCCCCATGCCATCGACCTTTTGCGCGAGGCCACGGTCCGGGTTAAATCCACACACGCCGCCCTGGAGCAGCTGCCCTCCCCTTCTCCTTTGTTGGGCAACACGCACAGCAACACACATACTATGGAGCGCGGCACCCAGTGCGAGGAAGAGGAGGACGAGGAGGAAGACAGGAGAAGAAGTCGTCATGCGCACAACCACCACCACCACCACCAGCATGGCTCCTCCCACATCACCGCAGCCGCTATTGCTGCCAAGGTAACCAGTCGACAGGACATACCAAGACCAGTGCTGCTGCCGCTGCTGCTGCTTCTGAAAACTTGACAGATGAAACTTTAATGATCACTGTGAGAAAATTGGGTCAGTGCAGCATCAGGCTACTGTACTATAGACAAATGCTGCTGAAATGCTAAATGCTGCTGCAGGACTCAAAACAAAAACATATATTAGCTTTAACGGAAGTCTGAATTTTTCTTAATCTCGGATTTGGATTTCAAATAAAAATGCTTGAATAGGATTATTATCAAATTTTATTCATGAAGTCCTTTTTTAGTAATGTTGGTGAACAGTTATAATGTAAAGAAATCTACCAGCAATGAGCACTTAATACGTCAGCACCTTGCAAGATGATACTGAGTTGTGGGGAAAATGAGTTGAAATTAAATGAGATACTTTTCAGTAATCCTTTGTGTTTGTGTATTGATAGTTCCATTTTTTTTTTCACATGATAAAGTCTTTTGAACATCGAAAAGTAAAGAAGACAAAAAAGTGGTTTATAGATCCTTTCAATTTCAGTCAGCCTTAAACTTCATCCCCTATATAACTGAAAGATAATCAGTGACTCATCTATAGCTCTCATATTGAAACGGACATTGAAGTAAACAAAATAAACAAAAATAAAACAGTTCAGGCAGGGTAATAATGGCTGGAATATAATTTAAAAGAATAATGATAAAGTACGTTACCTATAGTGTACATTAGCTTTGATTGAAATTTAACAAACTGCTCTGTTGACCAAGCAAAGATGATGTTCATGTTTTAGACTTAGACTCAACTTTATTGATCCCTTTGGGATGACTCCCTCAGGGAAATTGTAACGCGTATTGTGTATTGTAACTGTATTTTACTTCAGGATTCCGTTTTTATTATTTTATACTTCATTTCCTCCTTATGATTTCACCAGCAGCTGGCTCTAGAAAACCATTTTTCTTCCTTTTTTTTTTTAAGTCTGCTTAAAACACTTAGTCAAGATAGTCACCACTTGTTTGAGAAGTCTCCATAGTTGGTTTAGTAATGATACGTGTCTTCCAGAGCAGCTTTGTATGCCATTATAATGTCGACCTTTTGGAACTTCATAATGATTTCATCTCATTCACTGTCTGCGTCAACATGCACCTATTGGTTTGTGTTTGTGTTTGTGTACGTTTGTCTGCATGCACCCATGTACTGTATGTGTGTCCATCAGACGAGCCATGCAGTGGTCATGGCTAAGGGGAGTCCCTACCTGCCTGGCGACACACCCGCCCCTCCCTCTCATTTCACCTGCTCCTGTACTCATGACCAGCAGGTGAGACACTCACACATACACCTGTCCTCCTCCTGTCATTGGTCAGTTCATCTGTCGCACACTGTCCGTCAGTCACACACTTCTGGGGCCTGTTCTTTATACATTGTTAAGTGGGGCTAAGTCAGCTCTAATATATCAGAGACTGTGTTTCAAAAGGAAGGACGACCTCTGTCCACACAAGCATTTTAGTGCACTACAGCAACTAAACTGGCAATCTCTGTAATTGTTAGCTTCATTGAATCAACTATTGGTAGTCAAGGCCGATTTCTTTGTTTTCTTCTGCAAAAAGGTCCTGCAATCGGGGTGGGACAAAGCAGGAAAGGATATGTCTGTGTAATCGTGTCTAAAGGTCTGTTTCTACCCCTCCTGACTAAAATGGCATTCTGGAATTTACAAAGTAAAACAGGGTCAGGAGTGTAAGCACTATTTAGTTCTCTGAACCTTAAGTTACTCAGAGCTGTTGGCAGACCCTTTTTTTCTCAAGACTGGGCGTGTTTACAGTTGGTTGAGACCTTTTACACATGAACCACATACATTAACACATCCTCTAATTAATTTAAGAGCCACCTACATATGCATATTGATATCATCATTCCTTTAAACAGCCTATGGGTTCAAATATAATCCCTTGATACCTCCATACATTTTACATCTTAAAATATTCACTGATCATCTGCACTATTTAAACCACCTGACTAATCTGTAGGTCCCCCTTATGAAACATGGACTCGAGATGATCACTGAAGGTGACCAAGTAGTAATCCTGTAGGTTATGAGGACTTCCGATCCACAGATGCCCAATACAATTCTAAACCGGGAACTTGGAGGCCAAGACACAAAATCTTTTCTGAACAATTTTTCCCGTGTGGCAGACGGCGACCATGTCTAGGTGGGTGGTATATGTCGAAGTAAGGATGACATGTCTGTCTGCCCAACTTTGCTCAGGGCATCATACTGCTTCTGATGTACACATACCATTGTAGGTGCTTTCGGACATGGACATGGGTCACTGTGGGGCTTTTGACCTGTCTGTAGTTATCCAGCCCCCTGCACAGAAACGTCCTCTTGCATTAGTTTTTCCTCCAACATTCAGAAAAAAACCACAACTAATATAAATTTTCTTCTAAAAAGGCAAAAGTACTGTATGTGTTATTAGTTCAGTAGCAGGGCCTTTTGATATCTTTGTCCTGGTAGGTGTTATTAACTAAATAAACAGCTTAACAAATAGAAAAACAAACACACATACACACATATATATAGTAGAGTAGAGTTGTGTAATTTCTTCAGGAGGTATTTTTTCTGTCACTGCTGTAAGCAGTGGAGTGAGATTACTGTGCTTATGGAACTGTCCAGGTTTTGTGTTATAATCACAGCTTTGTTAAGTCCATAAAATGAGACGGTGAATAAATAAATAGTAACTTAAAGTGTGCACTTTCAGTGAGAAACATCACTGCTTATCATGTTCTGGATATTATCTTATGTTCCAATGTGAGGGCACACACACAACCAACGGCACTGTTTGTGGATCTGAAATAGCTGTAGGTGGCCATCCAGCTGTTTGCACAATATTTTACTGCATTTTACTGCAAATAATGATTGTGTTCATTTGCATACAGAGCACAAAACAGATTGGATCTGGAGTGGTGTTTTGTATCAAATGTGGAGATGTACTTTAATGTCAAGCGTGAACACACGTACTTATCATTCAGGACACATAGTAATCCCAGGTCTGAACAGGGCCAGTGTGATTCACTTCATCTGTCTGTGCTTTTCATATTACAGCTGATCGAGTCATATCTTAATTAGCATACTTAAAGAACCCTTATCCAGATTTTTATATTAACAACAATTAATACATATAAATTGAAGATATGTTATCAATTAAGTGAACTGTACTTTTTGTGATGGCTATTTACTCTCAGCTCTGCTGATATGCTTCGCAGCATTTGTTTTAGTTCATCAATCTTAATTTCCTGTTGAGCTGCTGGCCAAGTAGGTCACACCAACCCTGTGCACCCTACTTGGCCAGGAACCACTAACTGTCTGACAAAGTTAATGATAATTGGTGCATAAAGTGGAAGGTAGGAGCTAACAAGCTGGATTTTTTTTTTTTTTTTTTTTTTCAGGAGTTGAGAGAGATAAAAGCTGATCAATAAACACTGTAAATAATGGATTTAAATTCTTGATTTTAATAACTGCATGAAACATTTTTTTCTTTTGATAATTTGTTAGCTGGATGTTGAAAGGGACAACTGTTTGCTTGTAAGTTCACATTTAACAGCTCATTCTGTTGCCCTCAAGTGGCCAAAAAATATAAATAAAGTCAATCTAACTGTATAAATGTAGGAAGGAAGGAAATAATTCTTCATATTAAGGATTGTGCACAATTGATTACATACCTTGTTAATGTTACATTATGGAAGGCAAATTTACAAAACATGCTATATATTTTAAAATGTTAAATAAAATAATCGATTTTCTGTTTTCAACTTATGAGAATACATCACTGTTAACATTTAGGCGTGTTCCTGAACAAGGATTACCTGAAGTCCTTGAAGTGTGTGATTTTAGTAATGCACTTTGTTCCTTATCCCTTTCTGTTCCATTGTATATGCAGTGTCTATAAATCCAGTTCATGCAACCCAGCTATTTCTGTTCCAGACATAGTGCTTTAAGTGTCTTTTTTTTTCTTCCTCATTTGAATAATATAGTGATATCCATAGCTGAGAACTTTGATAGTATTGTATGTGCCATTGAAAGACCCATGCAAAAAAAAGACTTCTAACTTTTTTAAATTTTTTTTTCAGAGAAATGCAAACTTTGTTAGCCCCATGTGAATGTGCCACACACTGATATGTGGGTGAATACGTATAACATGCAAAATCTCCAGTTCTAACTCTGGCAACCCTGGAAAGACATTGTACACATTGTTACATGCCTTCACACCATTTATTATATATATCAGTATTGACCTATAATGTCTTGCGGCAGGAAGACTATCTCTTTAGTGAAATCAAAGGTGGGCATCAATGTGTCTTTGCTTCTAAATGTCAGGACCAGTGATCTTATGTGTTACTTTATTTCTGTTCTTGTAAACTGACGTGTGCCAATTGAGAAAGTTGAATATAACAAGGAAAAAATGCACGAATGAAAAAATACCAGCCACAAGATTAAAACCACATGCCCAATATCGTGAAGGTTTCAATTGTGCCTCCAAATCAGTTTCTGACTAATCAGTAAGTGAGAGGAGGCGCCTCTAGGGATTGGTCTTATTCCAGCGTGTCCTGCAAATACTCAGTCTGGGTAGTTTGGAGGCTGGGTTATCACCTTGAGCTATTTTTCTTGCTTACTTACCCGTCCCAACGCAGTTTTTGTGGTGTGGCAGTCTGAATTGTCCAGCTGGGGATGACTATGGGATGCTATTGGTTGAATGCCAGAAGCAAGGCTTTCCCAACAGAACATCGCATTACATATATCCCATTGTCACATAGACTCAGCTTTAGTTGACAGTTCAACAAATGACAAACTAAACTTTGACGAGCATTAAGTGTGTGTGTGTGTTTGTGTGCATGTATGTGTGTGTAGATCCCGGACTCGATCATTTCTCGAGGCGTTCAGGTGCTTCCTCGAGATTCGGCCTCTTTAAGCTCCACCCCTTCCGAGTCACCACGGGCAACACAGGCAACCTCCCGCCTTTCCACCGCCTCATGCCCGACACCCAAGGTACACACAAACATACATTCATGCACGCAGAAATCAGTGCTCGAATTTCAGAACCGTTGAAAACAAAAAATCACTTTCAAGCCTAAAAATGGATACAAAAATCTGTGTGACTTTGCATGAAAAATTAAGTTTTCTGTATATGCCTTGCAACATTAATAGAGCATGCCAAGTATACGCATGGACGCCTCTACTGCTGATAGATATGGAAAACTGTCTCAACAGTTCCCAATTTAATAAAGAGACAGTTCCTGCATGATTAGAGTTTCTGCCAATTTCCTTCATTCCCGAAACCACCTTCTTATCTTATTTTCTGATGGTTTATCACATATTAAAAGAAACTCCCTGTAAATAAGAGGTTGCCATTTGATTTCCTAACGTAAAAACAAGCTTTCATTCCAATTATTTTGATTGACCTTTGTTTTGGTCCCAATGCAACCATTGACATCACGTACTGAAATATTATGGATTGGTAAATAAATGTAACTCCCAATCCTGTCTCAAATGTGTATATCAATCTGAAGGCAAATGTAAATGCTAGTGGTCGGATGTCATCATCCTGATTGAGCCACGCAAAACCTCATTGTCTACCTCTCGGTCACAGTTACCTTTACTCGACCAATGAAGTCTCGGGACTTGTGTGTTGTTTGGAAATGAATGGGAGTGAATGTGACTGTGAGGTTTGGCAAAAGTGATATATATTGTATAGTGCAATAGATGCTATAATCAGTTGTGGTACATTCACGTAAAAAATGTCCCAACAAATGTACGTGAAGGGATTAAAAAATGTCAAAAATGCAAAAACTCAAATTATGCCGGAATTGTCTGAAAGGTTTTGTTTTAAGAACAAGTCTACCTCTGTTACAAAGCAAAGAAGGCCTTTATTTGAACCAGGCCTCTACAGTGCACAGGCCTTACTTTGAACACTTTAGACATCTGGAAACCATCTTATTTTGTGGCCTTCTGTTTTAAATTGCTGTCGATATTTCTTAGGATTGTTTACTTATGTTGGTCTGTGTTCCTCATCTCAATCACAAATTCTGCTTTATTTACAAATTATTTCCAGCCATTTCCTTTATCTTCTTTTTGTGTGTGTTGTACTCAAGTACTTAGAAATGTGACACTTATAGCAATAGCAGCATACAAAGCCAAAGTAAAAGCGCAACAGTCTCCATGCTCAGGGAAAACATCTGACAAATATTATTGGTTTTAAAAAGATGTATTTTTGGAAACTTGAAGCGCTCAAACCTCAGCATGTGGACTGATGTCTGTTTCCTTTGTACCGTGTCAATTTTGAAACATGCGGGAAGAGTTGAGTAAAACAGCAGAGGAAAAGCACTTATGAACGCTGAATGAATAAATGTGATATATTGGAGAAGTATCCTCTGAAGGAGTCTGAGGACGTAAAAACCTTCCCAGGTTTTAGAAACAGTCTTGATGAAGCTGTATCTGAAAGAAACTTCCATCGCAGGAAGAGATGGAAAACACAGACAGGACCACTGTGCTGGTGTTCCTTTTGGAAATATCTTCATAATTTAATAGATATTAAGCCTTAAAGGATTGTTTGTTACAGTCTGTGCCTGGGGCACCTGGGGTGATTGACAAGTTGTCCGCATGTACTCAGTGAGAAGCATAACGCATCCTCAAACTTGCCAAACTGTGCAATCAGGAATCAGACAAAGAGCTGCTGGTGTGCAGCTTTTGAAGGTGTTGGCTAGAATTCATGTGAATTCAACACAATAGGAAGTGATGCTTTGCATTAATGAAATCTCTTTTCTTGACCTGAATACACACAAGTAATGCCCTACATACATTTGCAAGAAAAAGTATGTAAACCCTTTGGGCTTAGTTAGATTTCTGGATACATTGGTCATAAAATGTGTTCTGATCTTCATCTAAGTCACAACAATAGACAAACACAGTCTGCTTAAACTAATACTGCCCAAAAAGTGATGACATATTTTCATGTGTTTGTTGAACACATCATGTGAACATTCACAGTGCAGGGTGGAAAAAGTATGTGAACCCCAAGGCTAATGACTTCTCCAAGAGCTAATTGGAGCCAAGAGTCAGCCAACCTGGAGTCCAATCAATGTGATGAGTGTTAATTAAAGCTGCCCTGTTCTATAAAAAACACACCAGTTTTGAGTTTGCTGTTCTAAAGAAACATTGCCTGATGTGAACCATGCCTCGCACAAAGGACCTCTCAGAAGACCTATAATCAAGAATTGTTGACTAGAAAGGATGACGAAAGTGTCTCTAAAAGCCTTGACGTTCATGTGTCCACGGTAAGGCAGATTGTCTACAAATGGAGAAAGTTCAGCACTGGTGCTACTCTCCCAAGGCATGGTCGTCCTGTATAGATAACTGAAAAAGCACAGTGCAGAATGCTGAATGAGGTGAAGAAGAGTTTGAGTGTCAGCTTAAGACTTGCAGAAAACATTTTTGTTGGCAAATCTGCAATAAATAAAACATTCAACAGCAATCGAGTTTGTTGGAGGACACCACGGAGGAAGTGTTGCTGTCCAAAAAAACATTGCTGCATGTTTGAAGTTTACACAACTGGCAAAATATTCTGTGGACAGATCAAACCAAAATTTAGTTGTTGAAGGAAGGCACAACACTACATGTGGAGAAAAAATGTCCACACCAACATCAGTCCCAACTGTGGAATATAGTGGAGGGGGGCGTCATGGTTTTGGGCTGTTGCTGCCTCAGGGTGAGGAGGGATTGCTGTTATTGGCAGAAAAATGAATTCCCAAGTTTATCGAGACATTTTGCAGGACCATCTGTACACCAAATGAAGGGTGATGGGTAATGCAACAGGACAACGACCCAAAGCACAGAAGTAAATCAACAACAGAATGGCTTCAACAGAAGAAAATATGACCTCTGGAGTGGCCCATTGACAGTCCTGACCTCAGTCTAATTGAGATGCTGTTGCATGACACCAAGAGAGCAATTCACACCAGACATCCCAATTGCTGAAGTGAAACAGTTTTGTAAAGAGGAATGGGCCAAAATTCCTCCTGCTCATTGTGCAGTTGCAGATCATGCAACTACAGGAAACGCTTGGTTGAGGTTTTGCTGCCAAAGGAGGGTCAACCAGTTATTAAATCCAAAGATTCACATACACACTGCACTGTGAATGTTTACATGTTGTGTTCAGCAAAAACATGAAAATATGTAATTTTTGTGTGGTATTAGTTTAACCACACTGTGTTTGTCTATTTTTGTGACTTAGATGAAAATCAGAACACATTTTTCTGACCAATTTATGCAGAAATCCAAGTAATCCCAAAGGGTCCACATACTTTATCTTGCAACTGTACTGTGTGCTGCAGATGTGTATAGCCTATATAAATCTGCACCATCCATTGCAGCATTTAATAGTGCTTCAAAATGTGTTGTAAGATGAGATAGTGTGTCTGGGTTTAAAATACAAATTTCTCTGAAGCCTTTTCTGTGCACTGCAGTTAAAGGTCTAATAATTGGTCTAATAATTTTGACAATGAAATTCACCAGTAATGGTTGATGTGCAGCCTCCCTCTCTCTGTTACCACAGAGTGTATGGTGAAGTTGTTAACCGACTGCTGTCAAGAGTAGTGGAGGGTGTCTTGTCAGATGAATGTAGTACTTTCTTTTTTATTTCCACACTTGCATATTCTGCATGTCACATTGGAATGGGCTTCATCTTTAGTAAAATATTTCCACACACTTGATGAACCCCTGCTATTTCACTGTAATGACCCACTGGGCTCCTCACCTGTGTTCTTGGAGGCGTCCATGTTGGTATTGTCACGTGATCAGTGTCTAGTCGACATGATGCTTAAAGTGTAATGGCACAACAGTAATGTCGACTAGTTGATTAGTCTCTACATCCCCAAGTATATACCATATCGTTAATAGGTAAATCAACATGAAAGCCTCTATCAGACACTTTTTTTCGTGAAGGATAGGTCTTTTTTATTTACAACATTTGCGTCAAACAATGACCAAATAAAGATTGTTTATCTGTCTCTCACTAGGTTCAGTCACGATGTGGCAGCAATGAGAACATTCTGAGAGCCAGTAAGTTCAGTGCGTTTGTGTGTCATTAACAAAAGAAACTTGCTTAGGAACGTTGTGGCATTGGTTTTTGAAGTATACTCACGATTCATTCACACCTATTCTCTTTAACTGTGTGTGTGTATGTAGGCCACAGTGCAGTTGACATCAGTAAAGTGGCACGTCGTCATCGCATGTCCCCCTTCCCATTGACGTCAATGGACAAAGCCTTCATCACTGTTCTAGAGATGACACCTATTCTGGGAATTGAAGTCATTAATTACAGAGGTGAGTCTGCAGAGGTGTGAGTGTACAGTATGCTTATTGAGCTTCTGTATAACTCTGTGGTCTATGGCCATGGTAGGTCACTGGCCAGTCTGTTGCTTAAAATTGAATCACTATTCTATTGTTATTGTATGTAGTGTCTGTCATTGTAGTGTTGTTAGTACTAAATTCAGTTCTCAAACTGTTCTCTGCAGATGGTTTGGGTCGAGTTCTTGCTCAGGACATCTATGCCAAAGACAACCTTCCTCCATTCCCTGCCTCTGTTAAAGATGGCTATGCTGTACGAGGTGAGACCATTCATGCTGTCTTATAGGTAAACTTTATATTCCAGATATAAACGTAAATCTAGAGCCATGGAAATGACATCAAACATCTGCATGGATCTGTTCATTTAAGTTCACTTAGTTGCTGGCAATGAATTAAAGGGCACCTTTCACCTTCACCAAAAAACTAATTGCATGGATGTGCATACACAAGGACTTGTACTTAGCTGAAGAACCCTTGGATTTTATTATAGAACTCAGTCAGTTTGGATGTGAGTCTATCAGCTTGGCACATCTTCATATGAAAATGTTTTCGAATCTTCTTTGCAAAAATGTTCCAGATCTGTCAGACTGTGTGGGCCTCTCCTGTGCCCGGAACTCTTCAGTTTCCCCACAGATTTCCTATAGGATTCAGGTCTGAGCTCTCATGAAGCTTTTCCTAAACATTCTTCTTTTACTGCTGAAGATGTTCATCTGTTGATCTGCATCTGTGCTTTGGATCACTGTCATGGCCAAAAGAGTCTCAAAACTGATTTGTACTTTGAGCTATATGTGGTTCCAACCACCTTCAGAACCCCAGTAAATGGTCTTGTATTTATGTACAAACCACATACAATAGCACGTCTACCTTCTGACATATTTGCACACCAGTGCCAGCCACTCAAGGACACTTCGGCATGTGCTCCACTGGGGATTGTTGTTTTTGTGCCATACGTACCTTGCGTGAAAATTTTGTGCAAAAGCTTGGTGTCATGGTCTTAGACCATAACATCCAAGTTTGGCTTTCATCAGAAAAAGCTTGTGTTTTGCCGCTATGCCACATAGCCCAGAAGAGAGATTGTCACATGTAGGGAGTAGGGTTTGTAGGATGTTTTGTAGTCTGTAGTCTGAACAACTGATTATTAAAAGGTGAAGACACTTGTGATGTTAGCTTATTCTATTTTTTTTTTCTGAAATGTTTCACAATTTCATTTACAGGGTCATTCTATAAAAGCCGTAAACGTTTGGATAACTTTTATGTGTGCTTGACATAACCAGGATGTCATTTGACTGTCTCTTTACTATTGTAAATGAGTCATCAATGGTCTTATTTCCGTTACTAACTTACTATCGTTGTCATTGAACTATAGCTGCTGACGGCCCAGGAGATCGCTTCATCATGGGAGAATCACAGGCTGGACAACAGGTCAGCTTTAATCTTTTAACACCACTGTCAAGATTAAACCTTTATAGGCCATTGAATAGTGCCTGGACCATTAGTTTAGCAATAGCAAGGTGACTCACTCTGTTAAGTTGTAGCTGAGCTAATAAATCCTAGTTTTGATGGTGCAGTCAATATGACCAGGGCAGAGTGTGACGTCTTGTATACGCAGACAGGTTAATTTCTCAGAAGCAACCACAGTCAAGTAGAAGGAGTATTGTATGGCAACTTGTTTTCTGTGAACTCACTTTGATGGTGAGGAGGAATCAAGTAAAACCAGTAGAACCTTGGAAGCATCCACTGAAAGTCTCTGATGCTCCAGAAAGAAAGAGACTTTGCTGTAGACTTTAGGTATACATCATAAGTACACATAGATGGCATTTGTGTAATTACTCTCACTGTTAGGGGAGCACTATAGCTAAAAATTAATAATACCAGCCAGCCATTATCTTTTATGTCGTTATTAATTATATACATTAACAATTCCAGTGCTGGTGGAAGAAGGAAGTGGAGCTTTAGCGTGAATAACTTATCAAAGCTTCTATTGCAGCAGCAACGTCAAACCAGTATTTCTGGTTTCTATGGAGGGTACAGCATAGCTGAAGAATTTTGAATCATTCTTCTTTGCTAAATTTGGATCATTTACAGCATCTATATTGGGTCTGGATTCAGATTGGGCTCTAAAAAGGAGACTCTCTTAATCTGAAACTATTCTGTTTTAAATTAACTTCAGTGTTAAACTTCATTCTCCCTGCTTCTGAGCTTTAGTTGGCAGGCAACCACTCAGTGCTTTATAATGAAACATACCTTGATAGACTCTGGATAAGGTCAAGCCAAGCAAGATTTAAGGCAGTATATCATGAGTCTTTAAAGTCACTCTTCTTTAGCTCTAACCCACAGCTACAGCCTACATTCTCACACACTTCCTCCAACGTACAACTAGATCATTTGAATGATGTTCAGTCACTTGTATTCAACTTTGGCAGAAGTGATGCATGGGTCACAGTTAAATCTGCAGGTATCACGTTTTCTCTGCAGGCTGAGCAATTCGGATCTCAACAATGAACATTCTTTTGCGTGTGGGTGGAAATATAGACCATTAAGGAAGAAAATATTAGCCTATTCCATTTTCTTAAATGTGAATTTTCATCAGGCAAAGACTGACATTACCAGTTTGAGTTTAATGCTTTGAAGATGTTGACATGTGGATGTATTCTGCTATAAAAAAAATAAGTTTCTTATCTAGATTTATTTATTTAAAACAACCCATCCTCAGAGTTACTAAATCAACACACTTAGAGTACATCACACTGAAAAACAATAGTAATGTGTGTGATTAGGTGTGGGTCTCTAAATCTAAGAAAATATTTCATTCTTTTGAATGGTGTGAGCCATCACCAACCCAAAATACAATATTTGCGAAAATAAATTTTTGTTTAGTTTTGTACTGTTTAGTTTTGTCAGATGAACTGTAGTTCATCTGACAATTCCATATACTTTGCTTACTTTTTGTCTTGTAGATGCATTTTCAGACTAAAACATGCCCACAGCTCACACAATTGAAATACTTAATGCCTGGGGAGTTATTGTATGATTTGGGTGACTTTGTTGCAGAACAAAAATAAAAATCTGCCATATGATTTTACCAGAATAGAAATGAACTCGCTCACTGATGTATATTTACTAAATCCATTTGTGTGTGTGCAGCCAACCCATACTGTGATGCCAGGTCAGGTGATGAGGGTGACAACCGGGGCTCCAATTCCCTGTGGAGCTGATGCCGTGGTGCAAGTAGAGGATACTGAGCTACTGAGGGAGTCTGAGGACGTAAGAACGCTGCTTAGGATTTTACCTTCCACACTGTCTAGTTTTAACTGCTGTAGTTCCTAATGGGCTCACTGTTTTAATTTCTTCACCCCTATCCATGAACAATATGGTATATGGTATGCTGGTAAGCATGGTGATATTGATAGTCTGTCTGTTACAGGGCACAGAGGAGTTGGAGGTGAGGATTATGGTCCAGGCCCGGCCTGGGCAGGACATCAGGTAAAGTAAAATCCGTATTCTAAAACAACTAAACTAAAGCTAAATCCCATCAGAGATGCATTAAACTTATTACATACTCCGCAAGAAGCGAGAAATTTGTTTTCGCTCCTGGGCTGCGGGAACAAGAAAAATGTTTGGTAATTTATACTTAGCAAACTCTGGGGAAGTCCTCATAGGGCCCTCCCACTGCAGCATACATCGCACATGCTAAACATCGTGACAGATGCGGGAGACAGATGACAAGAGGCCATTTCTAATTATGTCAGTCAGTCGTGTTGACGAGCATGTCCATCGGATCACTCCGTTCACCCAGCATGCACCCACACACACAGTATGCCTATCTTTACCCAGAGATTAGCGGTCAAACTGCCAATATTAGCATCTGGGAGCTCACCGAACATTCCCGCTAGCTGCTAGCATTTCAGCTCTTCTGCTTTCACCATGCCAACTTCCAATCGCTGACCAGTCACAGAATTGTAACTGAACACCACAAGACAAAAAAGTTCTGCCCGGTTGATGTGTCGAGAACAAGCTGCAAGAACTCTCAAAGGAGGGCAGCCTGATGGGGGTGAACAAACCTCTCACTTCTTGCAGAGTATGTAACAGACTTTAGAATACTTTCCGTTAATAAACATGTTTGTGTGTCTGCTCAGGCCAATAGGTCATGACATCAGACGAGGGGAGTGTGTGCTGGCTAAAGGAACACATATGGGCCCGTCAGAGATTGGCCTGCTTGCTACAGTGGGGGTGACTGAGGTCAGCGTGCACAAGTTCCCTGTAGTAGCTGTCATGTCCACTGGAAACGAGGTACAATCTTCTTAATGGATGCAAGATATTTTCTTTTATAGTGTTTGGTAACTGTTGAATTAATCTGTGTGTGTGTGCGTGTGTATACAGCTGCTGAATCCAGAGGATGATCTCCACCCAGGGAAGATCAGAGACTCTAACCGCTCCACTCTTCTGGCCACCATTCAGGAGCATGGATACCCCACCATCAACCTAGGCATTGTTGGAGACAAGTAAGAGTAGCTTCATACCAGAAGTGCTCTGTCACAAACCACAGATTCAGGAAATGTCTTTTAAATTAAATAATCTTAAACGTTAAAAACAATAAAAACCTCTTTAAAGTTTTTTTTTTATCAGACTTGATAAAACCCCTCCACAGCCACAGTGGCATTATCCAGATGTGTTTATATGTGGAATAGCACTCCACATATAAACAGTAGTGGTACACTGACGTTGATGTAACATGCTTGTGTTTTCAGCCCTGATGACCTGCTGTCAGCTCTCCATGAGGGGATCAGTCGTGCTGATGTCATCATCACCTCTGGGGGTGTATCCATGGGAGAGAAGGTAGCCCCTCACCCCTGACCCATCTCCTCCAGTAACTGAACAGCTGACATGTTGAACAGATATGTACATATTTGATAAGGAATACACCATGTATTCCTCATGCGTTTTCACAATATATACACCGATCAGAAATAACATTATGACCATCTTCCTAATATTGTATAGTTCTCCTTTGTGCCTCCAAAATAGTTTTGAGTCGTCAGAGAGTGGACATGGGCTTTCTGATAGTGTCCCGTGGTGTCTGGAAACAGAATGTTGGTAGTGGGGGTCTTTGGGTCCTATGGGTGGAGGGGAGGGGCCTCTGTGGATCATCCCACAGACCAGGTCCAAATATGAGACTTTTTTGCTGTAACAACAGATTGGCAGGTTCAGTGTTACAGTGCATTTGCCCTCTGTGTGTGTGTGTGTGTGTGTGTGTGTGTTTGTGCTGAACAGGACTACCTGAAACAGGTGCTGGATATTGATCTTCATGCTCAGATCCACTTTGGTCGAGTCTTCATGAAACCAGGGTGAGATAGGGGAGAGGGTGGTCTGTCCTGTCTGGTTACTAATGCTTCTACTATATTCTACAGTCACAGTATAACTGCTGATTACAGTAACTAATCACTAACCAATGATGCAACCAGTATCTCTGTTTATCACAACTTGTTGTTGTGTTTCTGCTCTTCAGTCTTCCTACTACCTTTGCCACAGCTGACATTGATGGAACACGGAAACTCATCTTTGCTCTGCCAGGTACTATATTTGTGTTCTGACACAACTATGGGTTTTCTGACATTATGAAGAGCAAGGATTATTTTTTATTTTTTTATTTTTTTTTTTACAAGTGTTGACCAATGTCATCATTGCAGATTTTCCTCGTATGAGGCTACAATACTGTAGTCATATGTTTTCCTGTTGGTGTGCTTCAGAGTTTTTCCGGTAATGTTGTGAACATTTCCAGTACTGGACTTTGTTTTTTGATGAGTAGTGGCTTCCTTCTGTTGTGCATGGTCACTTATTCAGTAGGCTAATGAACAAAGGTAACCAGCTCCAGTGATTCCTTAGCTGTTACTCTGGGCTCCTTTTATAGCACTGAGCTTCCTGTTTCCTGGACACTCACTTCTTGGTAAACACAGTATAACATTTATCCAAGGTGGACTGATCAAAGTGTAAACTCTTTGATTACTTGGTAAACTATCCCAGCTTCATGAAAGTCAACAATGCTTGATGGTAGACTTGTACGATCCCTTTCTTGAAAGACATGTTTCACATCAGCAGATGCTTCTTAAGAGTTGCAAACTTCAAATGCTTTATTGGTATTTAACAGTCATGACAATACATGGTCCTTTTCAAGGCATATTAAAAAGTGTTGGATATTGATGCTCAGTGGATCTGAGCATGAAGACCACTGTTGAAACTAAACAGGTCCAACACTGCCATGACTGGTTTTTGGGATGTAGCTCAACCATACGAGCATGAAAACAAACATAAAAAGTAGTATTGTAAGTATCCCAAGTACAGTAGTATAAGTATTATTGTACTTGGGCACTTCTCTACTTCTAATCACTGAAAGAAGGTTGAGAAAATGCAATACTAATTTGATTCAAGACATTTTATGTCAGATTTTTTTTATTAGAATTTGCCCATTGAAAATAATGTAGTACAACATCAACTCATTCACTGAATTCTCTCGTAGGAAGTCTGAGGATCTAGACAGATTTGTTAAGTGGGAACACACTTGAGACAGTTTTGCCAATAGTCTGTTATTGAATAACAGCGAACAGTTGATTTTGGCCACAATATTAAGGTACTTTTCCAAGTGAAGCAAAATCACACACTTTCTTATTAACCTAGTATTGTGTTATGTTCTAGGTAACCCAGTGTCTGCCGTGGTGACATGTAACCTGTTTGTGATTCCTGCTCTAAGGAAGATGCAAGGCATTCTGGACCCTAGGCCTACAATCATTAAAGCTAGGGTAAGAGACTCGATACCTTCTCTAGCCCCTTAACCTAACCCTCCATCAAAAATGAGTGCCTAGCTTAAAACCCAAAATGTATACTAACCTTAACACACACACACAAACTATTAGCAATCCATAATGTTAAACTGATAAGTTCATAAGTTAAGTGTGGAGACATCCTAATCTTGGTGACATTAGGACAGTTGGCATTTGGCCCTACTACAGGGAGATAATTTCCTGATAGCACATTTACATCACTGACCACTAACTACTTATAATGCATTGGTTTTTATATTGCGCTTTTCCATTGTTAGATGCTCAAAGCGCTTACAATTGTATTGCATTATTCATTCGCTCACTAACAGGTTTTATGTTTACTGTACTAGTTTAATAGTAAATAACATACATAGCATGAGAATGGTACACTATTATCTCACTCTAGAAAATATATGTATTTCCTGAACATGTTTTAGCATGAAGCTGCGGTTTACATAGACAACTATTTTATGCCATTATTAGCTTTAAAATGTTTTGGACACGATCAATATATTGTGAGTGTGTGTATTCCAGCTTTCCTGTGATGTTAAGCTGGATCCCAGACCAGAGTACCACCGCTGCATTCTTACTTGGCATCATCAGGAGCCACTACCCTGGGCACAGAGCACAGGTGTGCGCACATACACAAGCAAATGCTTTGACTCACACACAGAGTGACTGCTACTACTCCAACCATTCTCACCCTCTCTCTCTCTCCAGGCAACCAGGTATCCAGCAGGCTAATGTCAATGCGTAGCGCCAACGGCCTGCTGATGTTACCTCCCAAAACTGAGCAGTACGTAGAGCTGCATAAGGGAGAGGTCGTGGATGTCATGGTCATCGGGCGGCTATGATGCAGGTACGTCAGTCTCTCGTCTGTTTTATTCACCTGTGTACCTGTAGTGTATGTTTTACTGTACGAAAGGCATTGCAGGGGTATTACAAACACTGACAAAATATTCTTCTCCCCAGACTTAAATGTCACTTGCTACCGATTTCCATGGCAGTACCAGGACTTCTTGTCTGGACAGCATACGGGCGGGGGCAGGAAGTGATGCATGTCTACCTGGTCGCCATTAGCTGTGATGTCATATGCAACAGCCAATCGGAGCCAGCGCAGGCTGAATCCTCATTGGTCTGCTCTGAG
This sequence comes from Mugil cephalus, assembly GCF_022458985.1. Classification (NCBI taxonomy): domain Eukaryota; kingdom Metazoa; phylum Chordata; class Actinopteri; order Mugiliformes; family Mugilidae; genus Mugil; species Mugil cephalus. Next base: position 2,360,142 of record NC_061786.1, on the reverse strand, counting down.
GAGATCACTGTATTTTAAAGAAGAAAAAAATGTGAAAAAAATATATTAAAATATGAGATTTATTCTGTAATATTATTATTATCCTGACGATAATGATTATTAATATTCTTAATTAATATTCTATTTATTATTATTATCATGGTTCTGATTGAATATTATCATCTTAGTAGTATTCATGCCCTCTTCTCTCCGTTCATTTGCTTTGTGCGTTTAACATTTTTCCCTAGTAAATATAGAGATATAGAGATTAGCCCGTCCTTCCCCCACTCCTGACCTTTTCTCCTTTTTCTTGTTCTTCTTTTTGTACTTCCACCTTGACTATAGCTCTGGCGTCCAATGTCCACATATAGAGACTCTTTGATAAACGTGCAGTATCACTACATTTATCATCTGAACACACTGACCCTAACATCAGTACTGACTGAAATATGAACTTTAAAGGCAGATGATAAAGACAACTTTGGTGACATAGTTTGTGCCAGTATAGTAGATTATTACATCTTTGCCAAAAGTTAAAAAAAAAAATAATACTTTGTATTTTTTTTTTAATATTATTTTTCTCCAGATAAAACAATTGCAAACCGTGCTGTGACAGTACTCTTCATGACTCTCAATGAAAGCCATGAAATACTTCTAGCTGGGTCAGTGGCTCATCTTTAGAGCAAAGTGAGACAGGACTTAAATCTTCCCTCACCACACTGGAATGAGTCCTTTGTTCAGATATCAAATATAAACGTAATCATAACAAAATACATACAGAAATGACTGTGACCTGTAGTCATGTTAGAGGTGGGCCACCCTGACCGTATTAGTTAAACCCTGCATTCAAGTGGTGTTTGATGTATCCGAGTCTCAAGTTTACGTCATAATTAAGATACTTTGATAAATGTGTTTTTATGTTTAAGACTATTAAGGAATAAGGCTGACTTTATTCTCTATTTTTCTAACTGTAATAAAATCCCATGAAAAGACCAAAAAACATCAGTCTGTTAGTCCGTGTCTCAACACTTTCTGACTTTCTTATCCTGTTTGTGGCCCTCATCCAAAATACCAACAGATGAAGATCTTTAATGGAATCATTTGACATTTTTGGATATAGTCTTTATTTCCTTTATCAATATGAATTTGATAAGAAAATTTAAATCTCGTGTCTGTCTGTTTATTATGAATCTATAATCAGCAGATTTAACGTACCTGCTTTAGAACAGATTCAACTAATAAAGATCCAACACTTAATTTGTGAAAGTTGCTTTTAGGTGGGATTTGTTCATTCCAGACAGACAGCTGAGAGCTTAAATTTAGTGAACAAAATGTGGAACTATTTCTTCAAGATACTTCAGAAATATCCAGGACTGTTTTTTTTTTTTTTTTTATAAACGTTCAATAACGTACTCAAATGGCCGGGACCATTGGCAAATATTACACAAACAGGAGTGCATATGCTGTGGACTGTTTTCACATTTTTATATCCAGTGTACAACCGTGGCTTCAAGATGGTGTATATGTGATTGGTCCTTTCATGGGATTTGTTCATTAAAAAAATATAGAATACTGTCACATACTTATCTGTTAAGTAGCCAAAGATTATAATAAATGGTGACAGCATAACTACACGAACATATACGAACAAGCTGCTTGAATGAGTTGTGACATACTTCATTCTCAACTCAGAGAAAACTCCAACCTGACATCACTTGAAAGCAGGGTGTCACATTCAGGTGCTTGTAAACTACACTACGTGTATTTCTACCATGATGATGGTGTTAAGGTGCTTGTTAAAGTCAAAAGAATCAATACAGTTCAAGGCTGTAAATCAAGACGACATTTGACTGCTTTTCTCTCAATGTACTGTATGTAGTCTAAGGATATAGAGAACCTCCTTTGATATTTAGCCCACTACAAATCTTAGTTTACCCCTAGCATTAACAAACTAGTAGACCTGTTGGTTGTAGTATCTTGCTGATTAAACCCTGACTGTAAATTGTTTACCAGTTAACAATGACCATCAAATGCATCATATGCAATCTGTGAGTCCCAAGCATTCACCAGTGCACCACAACCATGACAGTTGCTCCAGTTTCTCTTTCTTCCCATTAACAAACTCACATGGTCATTGGTCTGATGCTGCAAAGCTATCAGACAACAAGGTGATACAGCCGATGTTTTTTGTTTCTTTCCTATATGTCAGTTGTTACTGGTGGTTATTTTTTCATTTACCCATAGAATAATGAAGTGAATTGTATTTACTGATTAAAAAAAAAAAAATACTCATGTCTGCTATCTTTCCTCCGTGGACTGAAAGCAGCACTAGTCAGAACGTCTGAGCTTTGACCGCTCTCCTGATAGGCTGACACACTGTTTTTCCACCCCTCCCCTTGTTCCTCATTGTTCTCTTTTCCTCCTTTCCCTTTACACACTTGCATGCCCATACAGGGAGGCGTTTCTTTCTCTTTGGGCAGGTGTTTTTCCAGGCCTGAGACCAGGGTGCAGCACGTAGGCGTGGCTTCTGATCTGACTAAATTACAATGATAATGACAATTTTCGATGTGATTATTTGTGTGCAAGGTCCATTGCCAAAACTGTCTTTATTCCTCTATCTTGGCTCTCAGAAACTTCCCAGTTACCTCAAATGCACCATATATATATATATATATATATATATATATATATATATATATATAGTGTCTAATGCTGGGTTCATGTCATGTAAGACAAAAGTAAAAGAACAGAGTCACGCTTTTTGCAACATTTAAAAGGTGGTCATTAATTCTGTGAAAATTAAATATGAAACATTTCTGCTTTTATGTTTTTTTCCCCATATTTGGCAGCTCGCTAAATCCAAACTGACATGAATACAGCATCAGAGCACGTCCTGGCACCTGCCCAATGAGGACCAATCCGACCCAGATAGATTCATTTGAGTAAGAAGAAGCAGGTTATTGTTAAACTGCCTTTGTACTGAGTGATTCGTAACACTGGACTAAACTCAGTGTCACACTGCACACACTATAAACTATGACCAGCACTTGTAATGAAGCAATGACACAGCATTCTACTACTACTGTATAAATATAATAAAGAGGATGTTTTTTCTGTAATGATATTATTGAAACTGAAGATGAATTAATAAAAATACTCTTGATTATTCTGTAACTTCTGTTTGGGCAAGTCACATTTTCTCCAATTATCTGTGATAGTGATTTATAAAACAAATCATTAATGAAATATGTTTGTCTCTGAATTGTACAAGAGGGATGTGAACAGCTACTATAGTTACTGTTTTGGTAGTGAAACAAAAAAAATGTATTGACCTCTTTATTCTAAAATACGGGATGGACTTTGATAAGCTGTGATGTTAAATATAATTAAAATAAAATTTATATTAAACAAAAAAAGAGTTATAAAAATAATTTAAAAAATACTCTAAAGACTAGTTAACCGAAATCATTTCCGAATGTTTTATTTTTTGTTTCTGCTCACATTTGTTAAAAATTACTTTTTAAATACAAATTCGGTACTACACATAGACTGTATATTATACTACATGTAGTTCTACTTCCCTTCCGCGGCGCTCATGCGTTGCATGTAGCAGCGCTTTTGATTGGCTTCGGGGAAGATTCCTTTCGTCCTCTTATCCAATCGGCGCCCTCGTTTTATGTAGCTGGTGGCGTGTTGTCTCCTCCCCCTGTCTGGGGTTGGAAGTGACAGTCTGAGAGGAGGAGGTGGTGGAGGAGGAGAGAGACGTCTCTGCCGCTGTGTCCGAAAAACGAGCAACAAGTCTTTCACGGTGAAACTGCGAATTGAAAGAATAAAAACCTGAATTACGCTGATTGGATTAAACGGGCGGGCTTAGTTCCGAGTTCCCAGTTGGGTCTCGCGGTTAAAGGGGACTACGTGGACGGCTCGGTAGCAGAGGTAAGTGTTGCAGTAGTTTCGCTCTGGTCTGAAGTGGCTTTGTTATCAACAGGTGCCGCAGTTAGCAGCTAACACTAGCCCGATAATAGTATGTGTAGCGAACCCGTTTCTTAAATAAAGTACGTTTCTACGACGATGGCTACTCACTCACCTGACATAAACTGTTCTTGTCAAAGGAAAACGCAGCTTTTCTACCGAAAACTGACAACATTAACCCATTAGTAGCTCAGCTACTAATGGGTTACTTTGATAGTAGTTGACCGACGCTGTCACCCCTCCCTCCAACGTTTAGTGCGGAGTTAAGAAAAAATGGATAAATGACGTGCTGAAGTCGTGTAATTATTTACATTTACATTGGAGGAACATGTTAGAGTTTTGTTTTGTTAGTATGTTGTTTTCATACCGTTGCGTTAGCTAATATTACAGTATTTTTAATCACACCATTGCGCTTAGTAATTATACACCTACAAGAGGTACATTGCTATTACGTACAGTGCTGGGTTTACTAATGTCAAGTAACTGGATAGTTCCTGCTTGCTGTAAAAAGTCGTTGTCAGCGCTAACGTTTAAATCATACATTTACTGTGAGCTGTAGTGACTGGCTAACACAACAAACATACACTTAGTTTATAAATATGAACCGGAATGACTGGCCTCTTGGGAATTTCGATGACCTGCCGCTTATCGGCGAGGTAAAAGAGCAAACATGTAACAGACATATTGTTTGGACGGTGTAAGCTTGGCCTATGACAACATCCCGCACCAAACCATCGAAGAGCGTGTTAATGGCTGGAGCAGGAGGGTCAATCTCAATTTAGTTCGAGGGCCACATTCAGCACAATTTGATCTCGAGTGGGACAAACCAGTAAGATAACAGCATAATAAGCTTTTAACGACAACTCCAGGTTTTTTTTCCCCCCATTTGTTTTAGTGCAAACAAGAACAAGTAAATTAGGAGAATGTTTACATTTAATAAATTATCCTTTAAAAAATGAAATGTCTTAAGAAACATAAGTGTCATTTGGGCACATTGCTGTCTGCTGTTTAGTCCTGGGTCTCAGTGTTGTGTTCTGTCCACTTCTCTTTCTAAAACAGTAGACAAATTACAGATAGCAGTTATTTTCATTGAAAAACTGCCATCTGCTGTGTAATTTTTGCACTTTGCAGGCCAGAGTAGACCCTCCGGTAGACCGCTTTTAGCACCTGTGGGCTAGAGGATGCTTCGTGACGCATTCTCTTTCTAACATTTTTCGGTGTTTTGCCTATCAAGCCTATCAAGTCTTACTCTGATACAACTATATTACAGAGGAGGAGAAATATTTTACCTAATGGCTATATTGTCACTCACAAAGTGCGTATTCTTGAGTGGTAGTGTCACTGAAATCACCCAATGTCAGTGAATGCTTCCTGAGGCAGTAGGCTGAATTAGAAGATAACACTATGCTGCACTGGCAGTTTCCCTGGGATAGTCATGTCATAGTTCAGCGCCACATGTGTACATATCTCAGCACCACCGGCTAGAATACCTGGCCTGTGTTGTTATACCAAGTACGAAGAGAAAAAATGCCAATTTGTATAATGATGTTGTTATGAAATAGGTTACTTTGCATGTTTGTTCTTTTATTGAATTCCAGGTGGTTTTGTTATACATGAACCTTTCTGCACTGCCTAATACCAAACAGAAACATACATCAGCTCTATTTTACAGGCAAATTGCAGCTCAGATGTTTCTGTATTTTTGTAGTTTGTTTGGGTTCAGGTATGAGAGTGTGTATGTTGCTTCTCTTTTCCATAACATGAAGATTGTACATACACAGATCTGTTAGGTCTGATTTTGAGCCTACCTAACAAATAATATTTTGCAAGTATTGAAGTACATATATTGTTGCTATTTAATAATCCCAATTTGTTTTGAAAGCACTTATCCAGCCTTATTTGTGATCTATGGGATTATAAATTATATATCGCAAACTGCAGATACACCTTCCTAGTCCTAACCACCGAACTGCAGGTGCATGTAGTTGACTCTGATTGTCCAAAACTCTGAACTGACCTTTAGATGGGCTCTACTGCCAGGTATGAGGTCACGTTGCTATGGTGACAGGGTCCAAGCTGACTTTCCGTGCACACAGCGTGAGTTGGTGAAGCAGAGAGGTGAGGACAGGCACATTGGGCCATAGGCCAGTAAAATACAGAAGTCCTCTGTTCTCTGGAATTCTCTCTTGCTCCCTCTCTCGCTTTCACTCCGGTTCTCTGACCTGATTGGGACACAAAGTTAGGCGCCTACCAAATCAAAATGTGTCCCCAAATCAGTGTTAGACTTCCACTGGGCCGCCAGTGTCATCCAGCTAGATATGATCGAAGCTCTCAGCAAAATTAGAGCAGCTCCATACCCTTATATTTCTGAAGAATGGGGTGGACAGATATTTCAGAAAACAAACAGTAAACAGAACTTGTATCTGTTATTAATACAAACAACTGTGCTTCCATAGCTATTTCTTGCAATGTTACTTCATTGTTAAAAAACACGTCACAGCTTTTTAAAGACCGTGGTTAGTGTGATCTGTCACTGCTGTTGATCATCGCTAATTGGGGACACCACAGCTAACATCAAACCTCTTAAATCTATGTCCGTATTTTCTTCACTCTTCCTCCTTTTCACTTGTTTCCCTACGTCTGGTACAGGGTGGTACAGTCTTTTTTTGAATGCTAGTGTGTGCTTGTGTGTGTGTGTTTTAGTGTGAACTGTTAAATGCAAGATAACAGTCGGCTCTGCTTCTACTCCCGATGACATTCATTGTACACACACACGCAGGCACAGACACACTGCTTTGCTTATTCTTTGTGTCACATAGTATCATCTGGTTTTCAATAGTTGTTCAAAAGTAGTTAATTTTTGTTATTTCCAATGCAGTGTGCGTTGCGCCTTATTAATGGCCTCATTGATCTGTACTCTGACTGCTTGATGATGTGTAGAATTTCTGCCATGTCCAAAGTCTTGACTGTTTGCATTTTGAGTCATTCCACAAGATGATTTCCCCCTCAGCTGAAGTTAAGAGGTCAGTTCTAACCTGCAATGTGCTTCTTTTAATATTTTGTGGTGCTTTTACATGTTGAGGCAGCACCATGTTTGAGTGCACAGCGTGAGTTTGTACTGTAAAAAAAAATAGCACTAAAGTTTGGTTCAGAATAGATTCTTGGTTTCTTTTTGTTTTCCATTCACTTTAGTACAGAGTTAGGCTGCTTTTCTACTTACATCCGTATTGAAGTAATCTTGTTTTGCGGTACTATCTGTACTGGATTTCACCAGCAATTGCTAATAGGAGTGAATTTGCCCAACATATTCGTTTTGGTCATACTGAAAATTGTGTAAATTAACAGAACATCGACAAAGTTGATTAGAACTGTGTGTTGTAATTCAACTGTTTGCATGGTTTTACAGATGTAACCTCAACTACTTATAGAATTTGTACTTGTTGTAACTGCACTTTGCCAGAACTAAGAATAAAACATTGGGCCTTATGGTGTAGATGGACACATTGTGTTTCATTTACCTTCAGAAGAAGAAAATCTTGTGTCTTCACTGAATAAACAGCCCTCAGTTGACGTGATAGTTCTGCATTATCTCGTGCTGTGTCTTTTGTGGATTACTTGATGTTCCCATTGTCGTATCTATGTCTTCATTTTGTGTGTCTTGTCCTTTCTTCCATTTTGTTTGTACTTGCATGTAGTTGAATGTATTTGAAATCAAATCAGACACATTTGGTTATCTCCAGCTTGTAGTTGGCATTAAGTCAAATCTCCTCTTTGATATAGAAAATAAAATGGAAGGAAAACAGAAGTACTAAAGAAGCAGCTAGGAATTGTTTTCTCAAATAACTTTTTACCAATCTAAGAGCATAGTGCCATCCAAGGCTACCAAAAGATCAAAGGTCAGAGCTTAGAGTGATATGAGTGGACTTTTATTTGCATAGTAACAAAGTAATGTCCATTTGATTGACTAATTTGATTTGTTATATAATTTCAATGAATCCTCTGTGAACGACAGGTCTTCCTTTAAATAGGTAAATCACTGCATTTAACACAAATGTAATGAAATGTATTATGAGTTCATAATAACATTGTATATATTGTTCATTTGAAGTAATGTTCAGATACAGCATGTGCTTGACTTTTACCACCAAATTCTCACTTGGCAAGGACAAAACCAGGTGCTGCAGAGGGAAGCCAATGCAAAAGGAATGCAGGATTTATACTGAGTAGGCAGGAAATACTGTCTAGCTGGTAAACAGACTGGTGGCTCAAGGAGATGAACTGTAGCTTTGAAGAGTAAAAAGGGAATCACTTGAGATTTTGCACTGTTTTCCAACCATCGATAGGAAGCTCTTTTTGTTTTACGTAGCCTTGCCTCTGACTCATGGTGAGCTGTGGTGGCAGATGGAGGTGTGTGTGATGGAGAGGGTCTTTGCGGTTTTAGTGTAGCTTATCATCCCCGTGCCCTTTAGTTGTGTGCAGATAAAGCAGATAAAGGCTTGTTTGAGTAAGTTAAGGGTCTGCAGACAGTGGGAAGCAGCTGCAGATCTTCATCTGCTATAATACAGGCTTTTCTGGCCAGACTGGACTCAAAACCAAACACTGCCCGATCCTTTCCCCAGCAAAAACAGTACATTGAGCCAGAAACACTGATCTTCAAAGAGAGCTTTCGGTAAGAATATATGTATCACCACTCAAAGTAGGTCGTGAATTTGTGTCTGTTGGCGCTCTTCATCATTAGAACATGAGGACCAAACTTTAGAACCAATTCAACCAGTTTAGCACAGGCTTGTAGTGGCGTCATTTACATGTACAGACAGAACAACTCTCAGCCGTTGATGTTTCATCATCAATCATTACCTAACACTGAACAGGTGAATGATTGAACCACTTTGAATTAATTTAAAGGCCAACTTTCTGAATATGTGCAAAACGCATTTTACCAAGTAAAACCAATTGTTTGATTCAGATAGTGTGACTTAAAGTACTTAGACACACCATTGAGAGGGACATGGTACGTTGGATATGGATGGATATGACCTGTTTGTGTAAAGCAGTATAACATCCAGCCAGTTAAATCCCTTGTTTTCATAGCTGTTCTGCTTTGATGTGATTTTCTTTTATTCAAAGCAAACGCACAGTGGACAGCAGAGACAGTGCACTGGCTTTATATACTTAAGTCATGTCATTGTTATGTTAATGTACATTAGTTTGCGTTCATTCTGGTTCTGACTAGTTTAGTTAGGTAACAGGCTATGTCAACATTAGCCTATATATGGTATAGAAAACCCTGTTAATCTCTTATTACAGTTTAACCGGTAATATTAAGTTTCAACTTTACCTTATCAAACAGATTACGGTGATACAAAATAGTTTCAACATCTTTACAACAGGCTTACACACTAATGGGTAGATGTAAATGTCAACAAGTTCAGTAAACTAAAGTCTGTTAATGTTGTACACACACATAGATATTTACATTGACTTGACTCTGATTTGAGTTTTTCTGGCATCACGAAACTCCCATGTAGAAATCCTTTCAAAGCAAACACATTCTAAGCAGGGTTAGTATGTTGTTTTAATTTTAACCTACTACACAATAGTATAGACATACAATATAACTGGGACACTTTATGTTTGGTGACAAGCATGTAATGAGTTGGTTTTGTAAAAATCTAGTAAGCTAATGCAGACCTGGTAGGAGTAATACAGTAAAGCAGTAATCGATGCAACATATGGATAGAAGGCTAAATGTAATGTCCATGATGTCTGAGGTCTCTTGTTCTTTGTTTAGCTTTTATTACCAGTGGTTTAATTGAACCTTCAGTCTATTTTACACAACTCCCCTATTAAATTTGGATGATAGATTTTACTAGTTTGTTCCAGATAGTGAATTTCTAAGTAGGTGTGTTTCTCCTCCGGTGTTCACAGTGGTTGTGTCATTGCTTTTGGTTTATTTTTATTTTTCTATTTGTTTATTTTTCCCAGTAACTTGCAATCCTTTGATATTATTTGCATTTAGGTAGGAGGTGAAACTAGGAGTGTAACAGTATGTGTATTTGTCACCAACATGAACATGAAAAAGCCATGGTTCAATGCATTGTACTGAAAATACACCTTATGACTGATGTACGCTCGCCCGATTACAGCTGGGATAGGCTCCAGCAACCCCCGCCACCCTAGTGAGGAGAATCGTATCATAAGACTGATGTACATAGTTAGCAACGTGGTATGCTAAGGCTGACACTACAGTAATCGTGTCAATTCTGTCATAAACTAGAGACTTCTGTTAAATAGGCTGTGTATAAAAATTATTGGATGCTTGCAACTGAGAGTGTGTGGTCGGTGCAACATTGTACAGGTCAGTCGAGCATCCATTATTTCTGGTTTGTCTAGTCTTAGCTACTCCAGAAATGTGGTCTGTGGGCTACATACTAAGGATGTCTTGATCAAGTTTGTTTGGCCGCTGATCTGATACTGGTCTTTGAATGTTCAATATCAGCCGATCTGAGTCCTAATCCGATCTTAGATAAACAAAATTTCCTTTCCTGCAGATTCATAGAGGCTTTTCTTATCTTACTCCCAACTATGCCTTTCTGTTTGGTTTATTATGCTGCACCACAAATGTTCAAAACCAGGACTCCAAATTCGAGGTTCATACTAATTCAGATAAATGTGCTGTTTCTTTTCCTGCTTGAATTCAATTCAATTCAATTCAACTTTATTTATATAGCGCCAATAAGAATACAAATTGTCTCAAGATGCTTTACAAAAACCAGCCTGCCACCTCCAGAGTAAACCTGAGGGCGACGGTGGCAAAGAAAAACTTACTTTTAACAGGAAGAAACCTTGAGCAGAACCCAGCTCATATGGAGGGACCCATCTGTCTAAGGCCAGCCGGTTAGAAATGAATGAATGAATGAGTTACAGTGACCCAGTTTGTATCATTACGCTATATTGCATTCCTCATAGCATATAGATGTTGCCATGTTGTACCTATTTGTTGTTATCGTGTTACTTCTGGAAAAAAAATAAATAAATTTATTGAGTGTTGTTTAATATAGTTAGCCTAACAGCATATTTGCCTAAGTCATATTTAAAACTTTTTGGAAAACAAGAAAAAAAAATGCTACAATTTTTAGCAAGCACATTGGTATTTTTATTTATTAAAATATTTTATTTATTTTTATTAATTCAAAGTCATTTAAAAAAAAACCCGCCTACCGGATAGGTGAGCCAGCCTCTAAAATTATTCGCAAACCCTCGCAAACACACTTGACAAAGGTACAAGTGAAGCACGGCCGTTGCACTGCTGTTGGCTGCATCAGTGAGCACAGAAGTCTGTTTTTACTCTCGTTGTCTGAGCCTCTGAAGACCCAGTGGATCGGTTTGATTTTTGCTGGAAATGTACCAACAAAACTTCCTGAAGTTTTGCATGTGTGAATTTAAAAACTAAGAAAGTGTATGGGTTGTTCTAACCATAACAATTACCCTTACAGTCAGCAGCAGCAAGGACTTCACGATGCGATATGTATCACAATACTTGAGTCACGATACGATACATTTTGATATTGCGATCTACTGCAATATTCTACATAGTTCACTGAGAAGTTTTTAAATACAGCTTAAAATACAAGTTGTATATTTATACATCAGATGACAGTGATAATTCACTGGATAAACTGAATCAAACAAACAATATTAATTCAGTTGAGCCCAAAAACATGAATTTTTCTTTTTCTGTTAAAATCAATATTAAGACATTCAAAATTGATATTGTATCGGAAGAATTGCAATGTTTTTTCCCACCCCTACATGGAAGTAACTGTAACAGCACATATGGACAAACTAAGTAACATATCAGTGTTTCCTCTAGGATTTTCTTCAGCAGCGGGGGCAGGCTCTGCAGGGAGCTGTGGCAGCGTAAACAAATGACTGCAGATTTTACTTTTACAACCTATTTATTGAATGGCCAGTTGAAATGTCTTTTTAAATAAAAATAATGGATGGAGCTGTAGAATCAGTGGCAAAGTCAGCACCCAGGCTCAGAACAATGAATTCTAGGTTTTTTATAGAAGAGCTATAGAATGATTACAAGTGTGAACACAATTTTTTATCTAACCATTTATGAGTCAGTAAAAGGCTAATGATACCTGACTAGTGCCATCTTCATCGGGGGCCTTTCTCCTCTTAAAGAAATATTTCCACAAGCTCATCTCACAATGCAGTCAGCAGTTACATCATGGCATGTAGATATCAGCTTAATGCTATCAATTATACCGCTTTCACATCGAAAATCTCGGGCATTTTCGGACCCGGGTCGACCCACCTTTGTTGCACTTTCACATCAGTTAAAGTCCCGGGTCTGACCTCCCACTGTGAGAGCTGCGTTCCTGTTTTTTTTACTCCCTCATATGTCATCATGTACATTGCAGATAACATTGCAGTTTGTTGATGACCTGAAGAATAGATCTGTAAATCGTCACTCTGTCAAAACGCTGCTGACATTAGAATAAATCACTATGTCCTGTACAGAGTCCGATATCTGCCGCCAAATCTCCTGTTTTCCTCGCTGCCATGATCATTAAAAAAGTGTGGGAGATCGCTATACAAGCTCTATAAATCGCTGTTCACCTATGCGCCTCCATTAATAATCCTGTAACAACACATTTGATTTGTTTGATTGAAAAACTAATAAAAATCTCTGCCCTTCAGAGATCAGTCTTTATGGGAGTCGACCAAAACTTGTTTTTAAGCTGAAGCTTCTTCAATGATACAGTCTGTTAGGCTTAAGCTACCAATATGTTACGTAACGTTAGCTGGCCATCAATATTTTGCGAATGTCTAGCTATAACTTTAATAATAACTTTACCTTTTCTTCAGTAAGTCGCTGCCCTTTTCTTTTTTCCAAGATCACACTCCTGTGACTTTCTGACCTGGTGCCTGGGTGCTTGAAGTGATGTCACTTTCAAGGCCACGCTCTCGCGAGTAATTAACGTTGTAATGCCCTTCCAAAGAGTGGATACTGAGTAAGATAGTTATCTGTTTTTTACCTTAGTACTGAGTACCCCACCCAACAGGACTCTGCTGTGAAGGTGTACACATGCGGCGGTGGTGTATTTGCAACTATGAAAAAAAAAAGAATGGCGGCCCGCCACTCCTAAATGAATGTAGAGGAAACACTGCATATTCAGACGCACAATATTTTTAACTAACCATTCAGAAATGTGCTGCTGCAGCCACAGAGTCTGAGCTTCTTCAGGAACCTCTAATTCTGAGTCAGATTCTGGTTCAAACTGGTTGAATGACAGTGTAACCGTTAACATTAGCCCATGGTACGATTGGACAGTTGGTCATTAGCATTTAAAGGTACAGACACAGAAGCAGCCTGTTCTCAGTACAGCTCACCACAGTGATTCTTTGACTTGCTGGAATTCAGGACCAAGGCTGAATTTGGGGTATTACACTTTTTCAAAACAATGATGACACCTCTGACACCTATGTGAAATTGTTGAAAAAATGTATAGTATGGGACCTTTCTTACAGTGCACATATACGCCAAAGTCTGTTCTATGGAATATTACAGTGACATTTCATATACTTTGTTCTGTCTGTTTTCTTTATGTGTGTTCCATAACAGCAGTCACATTCACTGCATATCATGTGGGTAATGGGTAATGTTTATGAAATTGGCATATGATTCATCTACAGTAGCACAGTCTGTACAGAGTAGCAAAATAAATCAACAAAAGTGATTGAGAAGCCAATAGGGAACTGTGCACTTGTCTTTGATCGGGCAGCTGGGTGGGGGTGTCACAATGCCGGGATTAACATCATGATGACTATCAGGCATTGACCTGGCATTGTTCAGTAGCCCAACCCTAGTCTAGACAATTATACGGGATTTGTCCTGGAACTAATACTCCGTGGTCAAATAGGAGTTAAATGCAGTTTGTCAGCAGCAAATTAAAAAAGTGTTGTTTCATAAACCTTACAGGGCAGTTCAAATATATTTTGTGCAAGCCTAAAGTGAATGTTGGAGGCTGAACAATCCCTGGTTTAGGTCAAACATAGTAAACTTGGTCTCATTGTGTTCAGGAATATCACAAAATTTAGAAACCCCAAAGGTACGATTATTGTACAGGGAACACACACCAGAAGACACGATAAAGGCAGCTGGTGTAACAATAAGGCAGTTGAGCTGAGAAAGCTGGCAAGTGCTACAGGATTGTGGTCCATGGTGGCCCCAAACACTTTTTATCTGTGCTTGAATGGAATGAATAGTCATCGTCACAGCAGGGAGCACAGTCACCCTGCAATGCTTCCATCTTAAGCAAATAGCTGTCCTCAAAGCTACCTGGATAAAGTTTACTAGATGTACTTGTGTATGTGCTATAATGTGTGTATACACACACACACACTAGGGGTGGAAAGGCACAAATAAAGTGTTTTTTACAATACTAATTTCAAACAAATAGTTTTTAAAATGATTTGTATTCAGGGTGAGAACTCTACTAACCAAGGAGGTTATTAGTGCATCACTACTTTTGTTGAATACATTTTTGTTTTGTTTTTTACCTTAACTAGGTTGCTGAGGCAGCATATAACTTTTGGGGAGCAGATTTTGTCCGGGAGATTATTCTGTTACATTACATTAATTTTGAGACGTCTGCAGGCAGGTTCTCTCACATTAGCATTTATCTGTTAGCTCAGTAATTCAGACTATTGTCTATTGGTAACAGTAAATTGTAAATGGTCTTTCTTTTATATAGCGCTTTTCTGCCTATTGGTGCTTAAAGCAGTCGCGGACACATAATAATAATAATAATAATAATAATAATAATAATAGTAATAATAATAATGATGTGGATGATAATGATAATAATAATAATAATAATAATAATACACTTTATTTGTATAGCACCTTTCACAGATAAAAACATCACAAAGTGCTTAACAATAAAATAAGTAATACAATAAAGACAGTAAAACAATAACTGAAACAATTATTAGTAAATCTACATCTACCCATTTGCTCACACAAGCACATACACATTCACACACCAGTGCAATACACTGGGAGCTGCTGGAGATTCAGTGTCTTGCTCAAGGACACTTCGACATGTGGTACATTCCGGGTATCGAAGCGCTAATCGCTCTACCTACTGAGTCACAGTCACCACTTTTGTCTCCCACCAGCACCAAATCATCCTCACAGTCATCTGGCTCTCCAAGTCAGCCTAAATCACTTTTATTTGCTGCATTTAATACAAATCATCAACCAATACTGCATATACATCCATAATCATTATAAAGGCTAATTAAACAATACTTGTTTTAACACGTACATATCTAGATATTAACAGTAAATTAGAAGTCTAACTCAAAAAACACCTTGATTTTTACACCTGTTTTGAAACCAGATGCTTCGCACACGCCTAATATATGCACACACTATACTCACCCACATCCACACACGCCCTTCCCCCATCAGTGGAATTTTGTTCCCAGGGCAGTATGGCATTCCTCACTGCTGCATCATGGGACCTGTGTGTGTGTGTGTGTGTGTGTGTGTGTGTGTGTGTGTGTGTGTGTGTGTGTGTGCACACATGCCTGCTTGTAACAGATAGCATATCAACACATAGCTGAATTGTGGTACTGGAAGATAAGGCATTCATCTATCTCTTACCTTGTTTATTCTCTCTCTCTGTCTCTCTCTGTCTCTCTCTCTCTCTGCCACTCTCTCTCTGTCCCATCATTGTACAGACTACCAATGTGGGACGTAATTGACGGCATAACTGACTGGTAGACTAGTATTGCGGCACAACATGATCATGTTCTATCACATGCTCCTCTCTCTCTCTCTCCCTCTTCAGTAGTTCAGATATGACATCATAACAGACCCCCACTTGACACAAATAACCATGACGACGGCTTTGTCAGCAGCTGTGTGGTCCCCAGCACTATGTTTGGAAATGGTTGGAAGGGAAAATGCATGACAAAATGAGAAAATGGAGAGCTTGACAGCATGGTAGAGAATGTAGAAAGACAGAAAGAGAGAGTCACTAATCCAGTTGTTCATCTGCACAACTGGAAACTGGCGCTGACTAGACAGCTCGTTAGACTGTCAGCTTTCTGGCTGGAGAGGCATTTGAAAACCAAAGTCGCATATGGTGTCTTTGTGCAGCAATTTAGTTTTCTTTTTTCAAAATCATGTGAGCACAATACCAACAAAATATATAAAAATGGGTATTACAAAAAATTGTTTGTTACATTACAATGTACAATTTATAATGGTACTTAATGGAACTGTAGGAACATGGTGACATCACAAAATATGGCTGTGGTAAGAAACAGACGGACCGTGAAGGTCAGAAAATAAAAATGAATGCTAAAATTATTTATGCAATTGTCCACAGGAACCAATTCTTCACATTTAATACTCATAGTAATAGTTGTGTACACACAATGAGTTTTATGTCAAAATGAAGTGTATGTGCCCTGTGTTTGTCTCTGTAGTTGGTCCTTGTTGAAGAGATATCACCGTATTTTCATGTGTGTATGTACATATATAAGAAGCCTGGGTTTGTTAATTTACCTCGGTTTGTAATCGTTAACGACACCTGTCTTTATTATTTATATTTACTACAGGTGATGGTAACATGGCTGCCCTGTTTACTGAGCTGCCCTCCTAAACTTCCAATAACAACGTGATAATATAACCCACACACCTGAGGAAACAACTCAAACTTGGCCCAACACGTGTGTGAGAGATGACAACCTCCCATTTGAACGGCCATGTTGCTGGCGAGGGAGGAGGAGGAGGAGACGAAGAGCTAAGGGGAGGACAACATCACCGGGAAATGGCTGTTGACTGTCCAGGAGATTTAGGGAGTCGAACATTGCCTCTCCGGCGATCTGCACAGCTGGAGAAGATACGACAACACCAGGTGAGTACACACACAGTTGTTACTGGATTACTGCTCACTTGCTGTAAAGTTGCTTTTTTAATCAGTGTAAAAACATCATGGAAAGAGACAAACATTGTATAACAGAGCAGTATGTTATGTCATAGTCACTTACCAGTATTAGACAGACATGGTCTTACCCGACAAAGTACATTTAAAAGCTTGGGGTGGTGTTTAGCTCAGTGGGTAGAGCACCCATCCCATGTGTAGAGGTTCGAATCTCGAACTGAGCAGCCCTTTCTACATGTCATCCCCCACTTCTCTGCCTCCCCATTTCCTGTCATTCTCTGCTTTGCTATCCAATAAAAGCCAAAAAATAAATAAATAAATTCTCACTTCTCTGGTACTGAACTGTATGTTTTCGAAAGACTTACTTCTTGCTGCAGTATAGTTTATAATACCCACTTTTCTGCTCTAAATAGAATGTGATTAAAATCAACCCCTCAGCCACAGACTTAGACTTAGACTTAGACTTAGACTTAGATTTAGACAGACCTTAATGATCCACGAGGGAAATTACTTTGTCACCGTAGCTTCGTTGCATATAGAAGTAAACACAAGAAAGATAAAATAAAGTGAGATTAGATTAAAGTAAAATAAAAATAAAAAGTTTTATCTAAAACTTTACAGAATTAGCATTATGAAAAAATATACAGAAATAGTTGTGATGTCTACAAAGCGCACACCTGTAAACATGGCAGACAGAAGGAGGAGGTGCTCTGCTACATACGTTTACACCATTTCACAAGTTTGGTGAAGCCCTAGCATGTCTATTCTAAATTCCAGTTAATTGTAGATATTAATTCTAACAAATAAATAAAATTTTACTATTGAGTGCAATTTCACAAGGAATACATTTGCTAGTGCTGGGCGGTAAACCACTTCATACCGAATACTGGTATATATTTTTGTGTACATGCATTTCAATAAGTTCATACACCACATGACGTTTCTCACACTGAGAAATGATGAAAGTTGCTACTCATTAGTAACATAAAGTGTATATAAAAGAGATTAATGATATATGAATGGAAGAGGCGATGGCAGTCTGCTTCTTGAATCAGCAACCTATCAGCCAATCAGCCCAAACAGTACCTCTCGTTGCCATGTTAAACGGCTGCACTGTAATCACGCCTTTCATAAATGCTGCAAATGCGTACACATGCAAAGAAGAGCTTCATCATTTCATTTTTATTTTTGTCATGAAAGTCGTAAATAAAACATTTTATTTGGTTTAAAGGAATGTGTCTTTTATTACAGTAATGTACTGATAAATAATATCCGGACAGAGGCAGATATAAAGTAAAACGTGACTGCTTGGTGAATGCATAGTAGCTTCTTCCTCTGTGGTATTTGGTCATGGACACCATACGTAATGGACTTAATATTGTAGGCTGATGAACAGAGATGTTAACTTTCTCCAATAATTCTTTATTTGTATTTAGCTCTTTCTTTTTACCTCACTGACCTTTTGACCAGTGCCCTTTATAGGAAAAACTAGCAGCGACATTAAAAATTTTAATGTTTAACAAATGTAACAATAACTAATGTAATAGTATCATTTGGAGTAACTCTAATGTTATACCTTTGCTAACTTTTTACTTTAATTTTTTTTTTTTAACAGTTGCACCAGTTCTGTAATTCATACATATTCAGTGTGATCAAGATCGATTCTGTTTGTTCACACCATCCCAAACGAACCGAACAGAATCTGCACATTTAAGATTAACCTAAAAAAAACATGTGTTTTGTCACACTAGCCATAAAAACTTGAAAACAGCAATAACATAATCTTGGTAACTGTAGGAGCTGTCAGTAAATCAACACGCATTCATTCTCGTAGTGTCACAATAATACTTTCTTGTGTTGCATAACAGCAACAGCAAAATAAATAAAACTCATCTGCTTTATCTCAAAATGTGGTTGAAAAATATTTTGCCCTTCCACTCGCTAGCCAAACACACCTGCCTTCTTACCTGTGCTGAGGTGACGTCTATAAATAATAATCAAAGTGTTTTTATTGATTTTCGTATCACAAACATCAAACATCCCAAACAAGACAAAATAGTAGGATTCAAAATATACAGTATACCCCAAACACAGGTCTAAACTACAGACAAAACAGTAACAAGACAGATCCTACTACTACTAGACAACAGACATAGCCACCACCCGTGTGGTCCAGACACTCTCGGGTTAAAAATAAATGAGGTGACGTCTATAAATAGAGTTAACACGCCCTGACATCATCATGGCATCATCATAATCACTTCAGCAGTATTACGTCATAATCGCATAATCAACAGTATTTCATCATGATTTAATATGCAGGTGGCAGCATGATTATAAATGACTCACATGAACATGATATGTTATAGGTAAAACAAAAATCAGTAACTAAAATAATTAGTTTTTGTTTGTGTGATGCATTTATTTGCTTTTGTTAATCAGGAGGACCTCCGGCGTCGTAGAGAGGAGGAGGGCCGGCAGCTAGATCTGAATGCCTCACTCAGGCTCAGGAAGCTCTCCCAGAATCCCCACATCGGGATTGACAACCCCACATTCCTGCAAGATACATACATACCACAGCAGCCACCGTCCAGCAGCCAACACACACAAGCACTGCTGGGTAAAACTCACACACAACACTGTCGGTTAAACAGCTGATCATTTCTGTGAATATTTGACAGGGATACTACAGATCAAAGATGCTGAATACTAGAGAATGGTTGACACATTTCAGAAAGGAAGGATAGAGGAGAGGAAGAAAATAAGGTATGAGATGGGATGGGAGGAAGTTGGTAGGAAAAGGAATGTAAGGAAGACATGTCTCAGGGAGGGAATTCCTCAGGGAGGGAGAGAAAGAACATGAGAGGCACTTGAGGGTGACTTAATTAAAACTTTGTTTGTGGGGTGGCAATGTTTACACACACACAAGCACACACGCCCCACAAAGGGAACACACACTGTAGAACTTAAGTGTTAAGTAGGAAATGAGAAGCAGTCTCTCACAAACACATTAATCTGGAGCCAGGATACGAAGGCTGTGTCCTGGAATCACCCTTTGATCATTTGAAACAAGTGTGATTTTGAGCTTTTTCTGCAGACTCATCTCTTTGTAAAAGTCAACATTTGTAAGGCCGGCACAGCTTATTAATGTGAGTAACTGTGTGTTTCTTGCAGAGTTGGAGGAGTTGTTGCTGTCACTAAAGCAGGTCCGGGGGTTCCTGTCTGACCAGCAGAGTCAGAATGACATAGAACTGGTTCTTGCACTACTAAACAAGGTAATATAAAAGGAATTAAATGAAGAGAGCCTTGGGTCAGTGTGTAAATGTTGGCTTTTTCAAGATTCTCAGAGGCTTAAGAGATTTTCAAAATCACAGCAGTGTCATCACTGTTGTCTGAGCTGTAGCTCTCCCACAACAGGGGCTGTGGAGAAGGAGGAGAGGAGACTGCAGGCTATCAATATTTGTGTAATTGAAGCTACTGATGTACAGTCATTTGAACCAGTCAAAAGTCTGGACATACTTTCTCATTCAGTTCACTGAGAAAGTGTGTCCAAACGCTTGACTGAGAGTGTACATCCTCTTAACTGAATGTTTTTAATCTCAAAGCTAACAAATAGTTCAGCCTTTGGAACATTGTGACCTTTATCATGACCAGACGTCCTCACAGCTGTTTGCCAGCTCTGACACTTAAAAAGGGTGTGTTCACGTTCTATGTTTTTCTGAGAAGGAAAACAAGGCTGTGTTCAGAATGAGATTGGTGCCATGTTATTGAACAGAAATGTTTTACCTAGGTTGGCTTTTCTCATAATGCATTGACCTGTCAAATACGTGTAAACTGATCTTCCTCTTTATCTTCCGGGTGTCTGAAGGAATATGCCTATATTAATGGAGCCACTTGTATAATTACCACTCCCACTTTAAACCACTGATATAAAGTCTGATGTTGTTGTTGACATCTGTGGTGTCATCATTCCAAGATCTGAACATCTCACTAATGCTGGGATGCCTCTCACTTGATATTGTTTGTTTCCCAATTGAGAAAGGACAAAGAGATTAATTTATATTACTTTGATGTTTCATTGTGGCAGGACAGCTTGACAAAAATATGTGCTTCATGACGACTCTGTGTGCATTTCCTGTGTCACTACTGCTTGTTCTTCAACTCACATTCACAGCCCCTGTTAAACTATATTTTTTGAGTGTAGTGTCCAGATGTGTCTTAAGTACTACTAAGTACTGAAGCAAAAGAAAGACCATGTGGACTGCTGTAGTTTAAAAAAGCCAATAGAAAAAGTAAAAATATTTAGCAGAATGTTAGATTTAAATTGCTATTACTTTTTTCTTTTAAATTATAGTAAATGTGTGGACTCTTTTTTTTAAACTATAGTAAATGTGTGGACTCTGGTGGAGTGGAACCTGATAGGACCTGTTGTTATCTTTTCTTATTTCTTCCTGCAGTCTGATTTCCAGTCAGCACTGAAGATCCATAATGCGGTGGCCGCCAGCATGCACCGACCCTCTCCTCCATACCCACACACAGATCAGGCACTGCCGCTGGCCATGGAGGTAACACGTGTATATCCACATTTATTTCATTTCAAAACTTTGTTTTTGACAATCCTTGTTGCACTGTGGCCATAGACAGTGTAACCATGTGAAGTCACTAGAATTGTAGCCCACATCCATGACACTGGTATGATCAGCGTTGCAATTATTTTCTGCCACGGTGTTGAGTTGACTAGCTGTCAGAGCTATTCATGGCCCATTTCAGTGGAGTCTCATTAAAAGCCGCTCATTATTTCTGCTCCACGTTGGCATCTCCGCCCCCTGCCCTGCATTTGGCTCCAAAAAAGAAAAGCTTTGTTTCACACTGTATTCCTAGACTCCGAGAAGCATGTTTCTTTGTCACTGTTAACAAAGTGGAAAAGAAATGGAAAAAATGAAAACAGCTACAAAGGGTTGGATTATTTTAAGTAGCCAAAACATTTCTGTAAAGACTAGTTCACAACTTCTCTTCTTCTGCCCAGTATAGATTATAACAACTTTAAATCCTGACTCACTTTTAAATTAACGACAAGTTTAAGTTTAATTATCTTTTCTCTTATCACAAACATTTGAGTGTGACTATATTAGAATCTAGTCAGAAGTATACTCTATCTCTTCTTGTTCTGACGCCTTGTTTTGTTGATGGTTTCAGGTCAGAAATCTCATACAGTCAAGTCACACTAAAGAAGGACTGGAACTCCACAGCCTGCTGTCAAACACACACATCCAGGTAGAGACACACACACACAGTGGAGTTTCCATCAATTCAAGGGACGTTACTTTTATTTCCCCGACTTACCCTAGTAGTAATATTAACAGTGACCCTAACTGTAACTGCTACCAGCCTGTTGTACTAGCAGCAAGAAAAAGAACAATCCCTTAGTGACAGTAACCGATCCAGTTGCATATCTGAGCTGTGTTTGTGTGTTTTGCAGTCCTTGCTCCTGGCCCATGACAGTGTAGCAGAGGGAGAAATGAAGTCTGAGCCGCTGCCTGCCCAAGGAGAAACACTAACTCAGTGGGGAGGCGAGACTGTTAAAATAGTTCGCATTGAGAAGGCCCAAGACATACCACTGGTAAGTCCAAAAAATAACACACATGCCCATACTGTCTTTTAGTCATTCAAAACCGAGGCAAAGGAAGACAATATACAGACACTGTACAGAGCAATTCTAACCTAATTTACTAGTAGGAACAGTAAATGTGGTGTAATACTCCAGATCACAAAATTAACCACTGTGGTTAATAATAATAAATAATGAAGTCAGGTAATAATTGGTCTTTTTTGATCATTCTGTGACCAACCAATTTTTACCTTTTGCTGTTAAATGACTTCAGTTGAAACAGACTTTACGCATTGGATACTATATCAAGACTGCTTTTGGGTTAAGGTCAAAACTTCTTAGATATTATGTCTTCCCTCTGGATAACACGTTCCAGTAAGAACCACTTCCCAACAAACCTGTCTCAGACACCGAGGTTCTCCAAGGTCCTGTGATATTCTGGACTAGACACTCTCTAAACATCACTCTATACAAAAAAAAACCAAATGAATGTCTTAGAGATAGTTTTTTCGTGGGTTTTGTGGCATAGATAAGGGATCTGTCCAATTTGGACCTTCAGTGGGTATCCACTATCCCTTTTCTTTTGAACAAAAATGAAATATATTTACACTGAAAATCCAAGACCGTTCCATTAAAGTTATGTCTGACTCAGAATCATGTCTTGACTCAGGGATAAAATAACAGCTGAAAGTCTTTCCCTGAGTCTATTTAACAGTAAAACATGCACTGTAAATAAGTCAGGCAATGCTCTGTCTTTTTGTGCATTATCTCACTGTGCTTCTGTTTGTGTTCTTTAGGGAGCAACTGTTCGTAATGAAATGGACAGTGTTGTGATTAGTCGCATTGTTCGTGGTGGGGCAGCAGAGCGCAGTGGACTTTTGTCTGAAGGCGATGAAATACTGGAGATTAACGGCATAGAGATCAGAGGGAAAGATGTCAACCAAGTCTTTGACATTCTTGTAAGTATATACATTATTTTACTCACTCTTTTGATGTATCTACAGGAGTAATACAGACAATTTGATTAGCAGTAGTTTAGTCCTACTCATTTATTTCTTCTGTATGGTTTATTTCAGTCCAAACACATTATTGTTGTCTGTGAGTTAGATGTAAACTGGTGGAATCACAGTACTAGGGGCACGTCCACTGTAAACCTGGCCTTCATTATAATATCAACTGCACACTTGTAACGTTCCATGGAAATCTTTCTACAGACAGACGGGCACATACATAAGCAGAATATGAATGTGAGGCCAGTGACATTATTGTAGCTAATAGCAGTAGACAGTTAGAGTTAAATGAATGCATGTCTTTTCCTCTAACATCATGTGCTTTTGTGTGTAACCCAAACAGGCAGACATGCATGGCCTCCTGACCTTTGTGTTAATTCCCAGTTCTCAGAGCAAACCCCCTCCTGTCAAAGAGACTGTGGTAAGTTCTCAACAGGTTGTCTTTTATTTGTAGATGCTGACTATTTTAAGTAATATTAAATGGTTCATAAACTCTACATTCAAGTGACTACAAATCACCTTATTCAGGTCAAATTAAACAACAGTAAAGGTAGAAAATATAAGTTTTTTCATCCTTTAGAAAATGTGTCTGATGTGAAAATTGATCTTTTCTCATCTTCTTTTCTTCAGGTCCATGTGAAGGCACATTTTGACTATGACCCTTCAGATGACCCCTATGTGCCGTGCAGAGAGTTGGGCTTATCCTTCCAAAAAGGAGATATTCTCCATATTATCAGCCAGTCAGACCCCAACTGGTGGCAGGCTTACAGGGACGGAGATGAGGATAATCAGCCACTAGCTGGCCTCGTACCAGGTACTGCATTCTGTCTGTGACTGGGTCAGTCTTTTTTTAATAATGTGTCTTTATGTAGCATGTGAAGAATTTGTAATCTGCGGGCACATGCACTGGGTGGTTGGTGACTGGCTGTCACGCACCACAGTTAAAAATGTGTTCCATTCTGCAGTGCAGAGTAATATGATGATAAGACTGCTGTGTGTTTTTTCTCATATTCTCTCATTTCCTCCTCAGGGAAGAGTTTCCAGCAACAGAGAGAGGCCATGAAGCAGACCATAGAAGAAGACAAGGAGCCAGAGAAGTCTGGTCAGTTCTACACCCATGTATATAATCGTATTACTGAAAATAATATCGAATACCTGACATGGGTCAGTTATGATCACTTCTTTATTATGAGCATGTGAAAGAGAAGGATTTATTTCAGCTTTTATTTCTTTCATCACATTGCCAGTGGGTCAAACATTTACATACACTCTGTATGTGGCAGCAGTCTTTAAATGATTTAACTTCACATACTTCAGAAAGCCCTACACAAGCTCAGTACAGTACGTTGCAGGAATGTTAGTCCATTCCTAACAGAACTGATGTAACCCAGTCAGGTTTATATGGCTCTTTGCTTTCACACGCTTTCTCAGTTCTGCCCACTAATTTTGTATTGGATTAAGGTCAGGGCTTTGTTGGCCACTCCAGCACTGCCACTTTGCTGTCCATAAGCCATTTTGCCGCA
Organism: Mugil cephalus; assembly: GCF_022458985.1. Lineage (NCBI taxonomy): Eukaryota > Metazoa > Chordata > Actinopteri > Mugiliformes > Mugilidae > Mugil > Mugil cephalus. Next base: position 2,335,076 of record NC_061786.1, on the reverse strand, counting down.
GCTTTGGAGATTGTCCATTTAGAAAAGCAATTTGCGACCAAGCTTTAATTTGTTGGCTGATGTCTTGAGTGTTGCTCGAGTATACACCAATCTGTCATAACATAGTGAATTTGGAGGCCAGGTCAACACCTTGTGCTGTTCTTCATACTTTTTAAATTATTCCTAAAGTGTTTTTGAGTGTGTGTCTGTGTCAGGCGCACACACACAAACCTACCTGTAGGTGTGACATGTCTAAGTAACATCCACATGATGGTGATGTGATGTTGTGGCTGAGCTGTGTATCAACATCGTCTTCTTTCCTCTTGATGTAAGTCAATTAGGTAAAGCATCAGTTTTTTGTCTACAGGGAAACTGTGGTGTGCAAAGAAGAACAAGAGGAAGAGAAAGAAGCTGCTGTACAACGCTCACAGGAATGATGGTATGTCCTGTTCACCTGTATGGCTCATCCTTCTTTCAGCATCATCACTTGTCTTGTTTTCTATGTTTTCTTTTTTAACTAAATACTGACTTGTGTAATGTGTCATCTCTATTGATCCAGATCTTGATAATGAGGAAATTCTCACCTATGAGGAGATGGCTCTGTACCACCAGCCGGCCAATAGGAAGCGGCCAATTGCACTGATTGGTCCAACTGGCTGTGGTCAATCAGAGCTAAGACAGAGACTGCTCAACAGCCAGTCAGAACGGTTTGCTGTAGCTGTACCTCGTAAGAATCTTTAAACACACACAACAATCACAATGTCACATGTTTGTGCCCCAACTAACCTGTGTGTTTTGTAGACACGACACGGAGCCGTCGAGAAGGGGAACTGAGCGGTCGAGACTACCACTTTGTTTCTCGTCAGACTTTTGAGGCAGAACTTGCATCTGGTAAAAACTTCACGTCAAATTAAGTTTTGTCATCATTCAGTCATTGTCAGACATTTCCTGTTTTTTTCTTTGTAGAGCTTTGAATGAACAGGCTTTACTCTTCACTTTGCAGTTTTAAATCAGCTAGAAAATATTGTGGTGTCATGACTTTACTCATACAGTATACTTTGAACCCTTCACATTTTACTCATTATTTTAATTATTATTTTTATAAACGTAATCTCTGACTTACAGGAGTTTCAAGGTTGAATTAGCTCAGGTCACCCCATTCTTCCTGGGAACCTCAAATGATATGCCTGTTATTTTTGATTCATCAGACAAGAGAATCTTGTTTCTTGTATTCTAATTTAAATGCTGTTCATAAGAACGACGGCATTTAAATCACTGTCACTGCAGGAATGCTTGATTCCTGAAGGTGGCCATGAAGTTCTGTTGAAGCAACCTTTAGGATCCTGGTCCCCTCTCTGAGCAGTAAAACATCAGCTCCTGTCTGCATCTCCCATGCCTGTAACTGAGATGTGTCTTCTCATCAGACAGTTGTGGAGCACCCACTTCAACCCACCAAGAAATCATATCTAACTGGCAACACGTGCATTTTTTTTCCTCCCAGAGCGGCCGTGCTGTCCTGGGCGCCCATACCTAAATCTGCCTCTGCACTTACTTTAGTACCAACGACAGATATTTCTCTAATGTCTCTGGAGGATAAATGTCTGTTTAGCAGATTCCTGCAGTGTCGTCTTTAAAATGTAGTTTAGCTGATATACACTTAAGTTCATCTGCAGTTACAGTCCAAACTAGACCTGCTTAAGTCAGAGTTCATCGACTTTATCTTATTTCCTTACTTCAGACTCACAATCTTCTGAGCATGTAGTTGTCTCAACAGAAATCAGAAACAGAATGCTTAAGGTGATGTACATGTGTTTATACTATACTGACTGAAAGCTGTGGAGATCATGTGCAAGGAATTGGGGACGATGGAGGATTTTTTTTGATTAGAACTCAACAGTATATGCAGTGTTTTTATTAAAAAAAAAAAAAAACAACACACACACACTTTATAATGAGTTTTGTGTTTGTGGTGTAGTCAGTTTGTCAAACTGCTCTGTTTCTCTGTTGTGTTCTTCCCAGGGAAACTGATTGAATCAGGAGAGTTTGAGAAGAACATGTATGGGACGAGCACGGACTCGGTGAGGCAGGTCATCAACACTGGAAAGATCTGTGTGCTTTGTCTCCACACACAGGTTGGTACACACAGACTGAGCAGAAGTCAAAATGGTTTCTACGACAGGTCAAGGTCTGGAGTCAGGCTTGGTTAAATCCTAAGGGTGTGGTGGGTTTGTTTTGCAGGCTCTGAAGATACTGAGGAGTTCAGACTTAAAGCCTTACATCATCTTCATAGCTCCGCCTTCCCAGGAAAGACTTCGAGCGATGTTGGCTAAAGACAACAAGAACCCCAAGGTTCTGTTTACACTGTCAAATTACACTTAATCAAAGTCGAATGTTGCCCGTGTTTCTATCTCTAAAATACTGTGTGTGTTGTGTACAGCCTGAGGAGCTGCGGGACATCATAGAGAAGGCTCGGGAGATGGAGCAGTGCTCCGGTCACCTGTTTGATGCCGTCATCGTGAACACAGACCAGGACAAAGCCTACAACGAGCTGCTACGACTCATCAACAAACTGGACACTGAACCTCAGTGGGTGCCCTGCTCCTGGCTTCGCTGAAAACTCTCTATGTATCTCCATCAATCCAACTCATTTTTCACAGAGGGACACATGGAGCCCGTGGAGGCTATACCTCTACAGATTTGACAAACTGGATGGTGTTTTTTACACCGTGTGCTGTGCCGAGGGTTTATATTAAGAAAAAAACAAATCGGAGATTTTGAGAACTTGTAATATTATGAGAATGAAGTTGCAATATTTCTATGTGAACATATATAAGTTTATTCTCGTGATATTATGATCTATTATGATAAGTTGTCATTTTAACAGGAAAAAGTAATTTGCTTTAAAACACAAATCATGTTATCAGATAAAGTTGAAATGTTCCGGAAAATATGATACATGTATATTAGACTAATAGGATTTTAATAATAAAAATACTTTATGTGTTATTTGAAAGCCAAATGTAACATCACAAGTGGGAACTTTAATAGAAGTGGGAACATTTTAGAAGATGTAACGCGGTTCTGGTGCACTGTGATGAGATGGGGTAGATTGCACTTAAGTTTGGACTACTATGTCACTTATCATTATTAGATACTGGTTAGTAATACTAACTTAACAGTTATTCTGCCTGGCTTGTCTGTCTGAAGTCCACTGACTTTAATGATGCTGTGAACTTTGACCTATCTTCTCTCTGAGTCCAATCTTTAATCCAGTCGCTGCCTCTAAACATGTTTACGTCTACTGGCCTCATTTCATTGCAGCATTCTAAAAGCTATGATATGGTTCATTTGTCTGCCAGGAATTAATTCGACACAAACATTATCTTAAAATATTATATTTCCCAGACCTTAATCATAATGTCAGTGTGTAATATTAAAATGAGGACTGGAACTACGTATTTATTACCTTTCTGTTTCTCAGAAAACATGATTTTATCTCAACATCCTAATTCATTCTTACCATGACACACTGTACATAAACATTTTAGTCTTAATGTAACTTCTTGTAATATGAAATTATCAAATTGGATTTCAATAAAACATAAATAGACGGAATGCTAATCTATAGTTCATTTCATAAAAACAACTTTATTGCTGACATAAATCCAACTTTAGTCTCGTAACATGAACAAGTTTTCTCAAAATCTCAGACTTGAGTATTTCTTCACACTGGCCCTAATAACTGTTGTAATGTGAAGAGTATAGACTCTGCTAGAACGTACTGACCTGGTGTCACTGATAATGACAAGCAGATATATTTTTTGTGTGTGTGTATTGTCTGTCCTGAAAGGGAGAAAATCCAAAAATGGATGTAGATGGTGGCTGACTGATCTGCCATCTTTTTTATCTGGTTGACACCATCACAGTTCCAAAAACATGGACCTGGATTACTGAGACCTTTTTTTTTTTTTCTGTAGTAGTTTTTCTTTCTCAGAAATGCTGGGCCTTTTATGATGCTCCCTTGAGCTGTGATCATTTCAGCCGCTATGATTAAAACCTATTTAAATCTTGACGTGCAAATACCTTTCACAGCGCGTAGGAATCAATGTCAACATTAGAGTTTAAATTCAAGCTTCTTCATATTGTTTTATTATTATCATTATTATTATTATTATTATTATTAAAGAACTTTGCAGGCAGAAACATGTACAAGTGAGGCCACTCACACACACTCTTTGACGTTTAGTAGAAGTGTATCTACATGAGCCACTGCATTTACTGCTAAGAAGAACACTCACCCACACATTCTCCTTATATACACAACCACAGTGCATTAGCTGCTGATGTACCCCACCCCTGTACTGGGCAGTCTGGAATGGTGGCCTGAAACTACAGCCTTCTTAACACTGACTGACTGACCGACTGACTGACTGACTGACTGTTAGAAAGCACACTATTGCAATAAACACTAAAACAAAGGACCCAGCACTTGATATCCTTCTTTACAAAGGTAACTCATTTTTTTGTCCTGTTTTTCCGGACTTAGTTGTGACATCACTTTATCAGCTGAGTCTTTCTGTTCCCTCTGACCACATTTAAGTAGACCTTTGAGCCTCAGCCCTGAGGGGTGTGCAGGCAAAAAGAAGTTGTAGTCGTATTCCTGATCGGCACGTGATGCATGTGAGTCATTAAATATTTAGTGTGTGTGCCAGTGAGTGTGTTTGTGTGCGTGTGCCTGTCCCTGAAGACAATGAAGTATTATTGTGACCTGAAGTAGACCTGACACTATATCGCTGTCATCACTGTGTAGAGCATTTATATATTTTTTAATATTGAAGATAGATTTATGAAGTTGCGAATGCACCGATAGGCTTGCAGGCTTCGCCCCCTCTCCCTCCCACCCTCACCCTTGGTCCAGGAGAAAGAGGGAGGTGGGGCTAAGTGGAATTAACTGTGTTGAATGCTGAAAGTTAATTGTCACCACTTCCTGTTCATCAGACGTCACTTCTTCCTGAGAGAAAATAAAATGTATTTTGTATCAATATTCACAATGAATAAATAAATAGATGATTGATAGTAAATACTGTAGTTTGGTTTTCTTCAAATGTCGTTTTTTTTTCTCCAAGAAAGTAGCTTCAAGTCTGAGGGTGACTGGAAACCAGCTCAGGTAGCTTCCAGGAATAAAAACAAAACTTGACGGATTGTTCTTTGCTTTCATCAAAACACTCCCAATTTTAAATGTCCACATTTTATTTTATTTTACCGTCTCCCTTGGAGACATTTCATCCTCAGGTCCCATGATGAATCAAAGTCAGATTAGTTCTTCCAGTGTGAAATACCTAGTTCCACACACAGCTTCATCAGTTCACCATGGGCTGTGGTAACATGACCTCACCACAAGGTGGAACTGTTTTCCAGAATATTGATGCCATGTGAGATTACAATGGCTAAAAGTTCTATTTTGTTTGTACCGTCTTTTGCCCAAAAAGACCATCCTTCATGCTTAGTTCATGTTATTTTGCAACATCTATGTTAGTTTCCATGTTTCATCTCGTTAACTGATAAAGGGTCTTTGAGAGTTCTTAGGTCTGATCCACATTACACTTATCACTCGCCTGCATGTAATGCTGCCAGACTGCAAATCTGCGTCAAAATTCTTCTGAAATAAGTCAACAAAGTTGGACTGGGCCATGGCCACGTGGTCACTATATATTCTACTTCATTAGGCAAACAGTAGTATTTAAATACAGTTCAAGGGTACAGTTAAAATCTACTTATCTGCAACTTTAGCAAGTATTCGTTGAGGGCTTTTGTGCAAATTCTTAAGCTTTTATTCAGTGAACTACTATTTTTCATTTGTCTCTTTGAGTTCTTTTGATCTGAGCTGATCTTTTGTTTCCCTTTCAACCTGTTTGAAGAGCAATCAGAGCATTGCAAGAGAATTGCCTGCAACTTATAAGTGTTTTGGCTGTAAAGGAAACGCTAAGCTGCTTTTATTTCCATTATTTGTAGTTTAATGGTGGAACTATGCACAGTGTCCTTTAAAAAAGATTAATAAAATACAAACAAAAAATAGTTTACTTTTTGGATAATGGTGGAGACCTTCTTCATCGTAATAATTTTGAAAGTGATTTTAATAACGTCACAAACTCAACATCACACACGGATAGCTTTCATGAAGTTTACATCCTATTTTATTGTTTCTGCGATTTACCAGACTTGCTAACACGGTCATTCACGATAAACCAGTAATAAAGTAGTGTGTCGGGACAATTCCATGTAAACACTGTGATTATTTTTGTAATTATGGTTTTTACTCAGTACTTTATTGAGTGAAGGGGAAAAAAGTTACCGTTGGCCAAGCTATTATCTTGTTCCGTCTAAACTCTTTGGCAGCTTGACTGCCTACTGGTGACGTCACCTCCAGACAAAACTTTGCACTGTAATTGGCTGACTGATTTCAAGAGGCGTGAACCGCGGGTCCTACGACCGCAGATTGGCCAATTCTCATGTCAATCAATCCTGCTTTCAAACACTCAGTGAGTTAGTCAGGTTGATGGAGAGAAGTAGAGGAGAAAGACAGAAACATGGTGTAGATGTAGCAAAGAGTGGAAACAATTATTTCAACTCTCAATATTTCATTCGCGCATCTCTCCTCATTTCTACTTTGTTCAATTTTATTTTCTCATAGCACGGCGGTTTCGCCGCTTTACGGTCCGAGTCGTGTATCCTTGACAACGCGAACAACTGTCCTGCGAAGTTTGTATCAAGTGTTGCAGCTTCAGCCGGAAAATAAACAGGATATTTAACCGTTCAACGAACTGGACCGACTCGAGGGGTGCGCAGGAGCTCAAGTGGAATATCTTTGAACTGTTTTCATTAGTGCTGAACTTTTTCTTTTTTTGTTTTTTTAGGTTTCAAACCAAGCGTTTAGGGAAACGGGATAGCGCGAGACAATAGTGGTGCGAGAGAGAGGGAGCTCGTGTAGGGGGGGATCGATGCCTCGCGGGGGCTTTGTTCTGTCCTGCGTGGAGACTTACCGCGAGCCCAGCGCGGATATCGACTGATTGACCAGTGGATTAATGATCGGTTGGTAACTGATAAGGGGACCGTGAAGCCTCCGCAGCAAAACCATGGACGTGACTCTGTCCGAGTTACTGGCCGCTTTCATGGAGTCACCGCTGGTGGTGTGGGTGAGTTGATAGGAGGATGCCCACCTCTGCCTCTGGTCGACTTTCTTATGTCGATAAGATTTTATTAAGGTTTCATTTGTCACATTCACAGTTACAAGTAGTACAATGCACAGTGAAATGTCTTGTACCTGCAGCCAGTAGTAAAAAAAAAAAAAAAAAAAAAAAAAAAGTACTACAGTAAAAACAGAATTCCAAGCAGCACGCAAGGTAAAACGAAATATATAGGTAGAGATGTATAAAATGCAATAAAACATAAATGTAAACTTGAAAAGTGAACTTAAAGGTATCAACTCCTATATACCTGTACGTTAATGTGCAATATCTTAAAGCAGCTGTGTTAATAAAGTGCAGCGTCAGGTGCATTTGTGAACGAGCAGTAACACACTGATGAACACCTCTCTCATAAGCAGTCACTAGCTAGCACCAATACACAACTTCACTATGTTGTCATTTTCATTATTATTACAATAAACAGACGTTTGTTTCCCCCCCTATCAATTGTGGTTTGTGAGTCCTTACAGACATTTTGGTTGGTTAGTCTGGGACTTTCCAACTCTCAGTCTCATTTCTATCTATCAAACAGAAAACGAAGTTCATTTCACGTGCTTCACTGCTCACAGCTGGCATACCTCGCTGAAGTTTCTTTAAGTCTGGTGTGGACATGCTTTTCACTGTGCAGGGGTTTTTTAACATCCAAGGAATGAATGTGTCAGAAAACAACTGGGCGGCACTGCAGTTGATTTCACTAATCTGCTCAAACTTTAAGACGAGATTAAACACAAATAATTGGTTTAAACCTTCTGAAAGCAAATCCAGACTAAAGCAGCTCATTGTTGCATAAGGCAGACACTGGAAATGTATGATTCAATTTACAGCTTTAAGACTAACAATTATAAAGTCATAGTGGAAGAAAGCAGAGAAGAGGAAAGAATGTGAGATTAATTCATGGGTACAGTTCAGATGCTAGTTCCTAGTTGGTTTTGGACTCACTTTAATCTTCCTGCTGGGCTCCAAGCCCAGACCATGACAACCAGTGGAGCAGTCAACAGGTTATTAACCCTGAGGTACTTCCTGCTTCCCAGTGACCTCATGTCCTGTTGACCTGACTGGTCAAGTGTGTTTTTCTCTGTCTTTGTAGGACACAGAGGAGAACAGAAACAGAAGGAAAGTGGCACAGGGCAACTTTCGCCTGGTATTGTGTTTGTATGTCTGAGTTGCCACAGCCATGGGTTAAAGGAATCTATCTTGTGGCTAGAATGTTGCAGATACAATTCTTGGACCAGCTTTTGTCCAGATTTCAGTATATTTCTGGTTGGAGAATATGAAAAAGCAGGTCATACCTTCCGCAAAGCCCTTAATTCCCTGCTGCTCTAGTGGAGCTGCTCAGTAGCCAATAGATCAGAGTGTGGTTGTAGTGGGCAGCTTCCAGCTGTGGCACTGTGTGAGTCTGAGAAGGGCGTTTCTTAAAAAGAAAGCATTACTCCCAGCAAAAACCCCTCTTTAAGTAAAGGTTGAAAAGGGAAATGCTGTATATGGCTTTAAAAAGCAAGCAAGTCTCTATAATTTGCACAGTTATTTGGACTGACTCTTAGCCAAGCAACAGTCAACACAGCTGAGTTTGTGAGTCGGTCTAAAGTGACATTAAGGTGCACCCACACTGTATTTTGAATTGCAAAATGCGCTCAGATGGTGTCACAAAAGCAGATGGGACAGGAAATGCCATGGCTGGTGTTGTATGCACAAGAATAGGAAGAGCTAACATGGCTAACAATTATGTTTCTCAATGTGTGAATTATGAAACTTATCATCAAATAGTTTCTCATTGCTTATTAATTTCTCAAAAATGTGCTTGAACATGTGCAGTTGTCGTGCTGTTTCACAAATAAGAATATAAATCCACGTGAGAGAAAGATTAATCAGATTGAACTCTGTACAAAGTGAGTGAGGTCTGTCAACAGGAAGCCAGTTCACGATATTACTCATAACAGTGAATGGGGAGCGAGGTTCACTCACCTAATGCCCTCATAATGCTCGCTTCAAGAAAACGTTCACTGTACTAGAGGGAATAGAAAGACCCCTGCAACATTATCTCCCTAGAATACAGTGTTTCCTAGAAATCATTTGAATGTACTGTAGTCTAATGTAGTTTAAGCAATTTGCTTAAATTAGTAAATAGGGATCTTCATAATCTTTTCATCATCTTTGGTGTATCTTTTAATGCCAAATTGAACTTGCCATGACTTTTTTTCCCCTTCATAATACATGGACAAAGTGGTAAGGTATGAGTGGAGTTGAGGCAGACAGGTGACACCTAGCAAACTGTGATGCCGTCCACATGTTACTCCCAGCAGTATGCACCAGTACAATGTACCAGGTGTCATGAGAGGGTAACTAAGGTATAGAGACCAGTTGTTGTACCAGGCTGTGTCCTTCTACTATAAAGTCGGGCACTTTAATACAGGGTCTATCGGGATTGACTCAATTTTCGAGCCAGCCTCAGGGCACTTGCACGTTAGCTCCATTTTCCAGCCTTGCAAGATGCCACAGACAGGGACATACGGTGAGTGTAAATACTTGGGGGATTCTGCCTGAGTGAAACTTGTTGCCTAGCATGAGCTGTGTGGTAGGGACCATGTCTGGTGCTCTCTGTTCTGTCACCAAACCACACGGTTGATTTAGGTTATTATATGTGTTGGCAGATGTGCAAACTAAACAGTTGCTGTTATTTATGGTCCATTACAATCTTAACACAGCTGTTCTTCTGAACCACGGAAACTTGTCAATATTTTCGTTGCCTGATACCAGATAGAATTGCCGTTTTGCTTCCAACTTCACATCTTGATTGTCACCACTTCAACTGGCTTTAGTGGGGGAGGGGATCACTTTTTCTTTACCAATTACTAACGCCACACAACAGCTTGACAGCTCAATGGACAGATTGCTTTTTCAACCAAGAATCCTCTGTTCTTCACAATGCTGGACCAATCCATCAACTCAGTGGATATGGTGACGCCAGAAAAAGTTTGGATCCTGACAAACTCTTTCAGGCATTCTCCCTCCTACAGCCTTCTTTTATTGTATTATTTTGATACTAAGTATTTACATTCTTGACTTTTGACCAATCAGCAGGATGAAGAACCTTCTTAACCTTGGTACACGATTAACAATTGGAATAATACTGATTACAGATCAAATACCAGTGAGCTTATTAGTGTCTACCCTCTTCAGTTCACCCAAAGAAAGGACATTTTTAGGCGAAACATAAGCTTTCACTTTGTAGAGGTATCAGCGATAAAAACAGGAACATGTGGTGATACTGTATGCAAGCATCTCAGCCATCTGGCCGACAGGACACCTTTGTCTGATGCCATCTCTTTGATGGATTATGCAGTATACTCCCTCACAATAAAGCCAGTGGTTTAATTTCTCCGTTGTGGTTCCATTTTTATTGGACAAACCTGCCAAACCTGGAAAAAAAAGCAGTTTAATGGCTAGAATCATTTTGAAATTGTGCACACAACTACTGCATCATTTTAAGCCGCACAATTAGTCAGGAAAGAACATTGGGCCTAAGTATTTGGCCGTTCTGTCTTTCCTTAGGTGCGGACTCTGGGCCCATTGGGTTCGTGTGGCGATTCGGGCTCAGAGGAACGGGTCAACATGTTCATGGAGCTGGTGGATGGCGTCTTCCTGCACAAGATCATGACTCACATGTAAGTAGCAGCGTACATACTTTCAACTTTTATTTGTATGAGTCAGTGAGAAATGTGGATTTTTGTGTCTGGTACGGGTGTCAGGAGGTAAATGAGTTAATCCAGTGTTTCCTGTGTGTGTCTGTGTGAGTGTGTCTGTGTGACCACATCCTGGCGCGCTGCTTTCAGGTGGTAAAAGTCACCGCCAGATGTTCTGCTCAAGTCGGCAGTAAGAAATAGTGTAACAGAGTGTGTGAGAGTTATCACTTACACCCGCTTTAGAGCAGGGATGTATATGTGTGTGAGTGTGTGTGTGTCTGTGTGTGTGTATATGTATATGTATATGTATATTATATGTGTGTATATGTATGTATGAGATAGCACTAATACTGTAATAGTAAAACATGTCATGAACATGTGTGGAATCCGAATCTCCTTCAGTCCAGACGGCTCTGTGACCCTAATCAGACCACATGTTCATATGTTAGTTATTGTCTTCGGAAACAATGATAATCACGCTATTGTTCTCCACTCACTGAATGTAGGCTTGGCTGACAAGGGGGCTGATTAGGACTTGGTAGGGGTTTATGGGAAAGTGGGTTATAGCGGAGGAGGTCAGGATAGCTGAGAGGAATATTAAAGAAAAGCCTCTCAGACTCTTAGTGAATCAGCCAGTCAGAGATCCAGTCAACTGTAAAATCAGTCAGTCTGTAAATCTATTATGCTCTCTGACCTTTATGGAAACTAAATACTAAGCTGGGGCAGAAATCTGTAGTATTACTTTCATTTAATATGTCCGTCTGCTGTGACTTGACTTGGTGCCTGGAAATAAAACTAGAAAAGGCTCAATTCCCTGGAGAAACGCTGGCAACCTAGCTGCTGATAATTTTCCATTAAAACATTTGAAATGGTTGAAACAGTGAAAGGGGTTGAAGATGAAACGATTTAGGCCAACAAATACAGCGGCTGCAAAAAATGCCATGCACGTCAAATGAACAGTTTAAAGTTCAGTTCAGGTCAACGCTGAATGACGCTGCAGTGTCAGTTTAATAGTCATTGGAGGCTGAAACTCCATTAGAGTGAATGTGCTGAAAGGAGTTGAAGTGAAAACTTCCAGGTGGAATAAATAAAAGATGCTGTTTTGGTTAAGTTGTATATTGTAAATGCTTTTGGCAAAATTTGTGTGTATGAAAAGTAGAAACTGTGGAAGTTATAAGAGCTAAATTTATTTTGTCGATGCAACAGATGAAGTGTAAACGGTGAGAAAGGAAAGCAGTGAAACCATTAATAAGTTTTACAGACTTGTAAATCGTTGTTTAAAGAATAAAAACAATTGAAAAGCCAGTCAGTGACATGGTGGTCAAAATTAACTTAATTAACCTACTAGATGAGGTAGAATTCCTAGTTATACAGGAAGAATGTGCCATCTGGAGCCATTGTAATTTAATATTTTTTTAAATATCTAACTAGTCTCCATGTTGCACTTTGAAAGTTGGATGACTTAAACAGACAACCTGTGGCTCAACAATGCACACGACACTGGATATAACTGTGTTATTACAGATGCATTCAGGTCTGTGTTTAAAGTCAGACAACTCCACAGTGTCGCTGCAAGCTCTATATTTGATAATACATGGAGCAGCTCTCGACTGGACTGAGGCTGGCTTACATGAATTATTTATAAAAGCTCAGTTTACATGTTAACATGTGACCACAGGATATTATTAAAAAAATGCTAGAACATCTGAATGTGGACTATCTCTGATTGAAAGTGCTGAAAGCAGTTAAAATTCTTGAATTGAGATGAAAAGGGCAATTCAAGTTCCTATTCTGTAAGAAACTTTCTGAAAAGTCGTGGAAGTTATGGAGTTAGAAGGTTGTTGTTGATCAAAGTCTGAGACTTGGAACTGTCCGAAGCTTCAATAGAAGCCTAAGCACTCACAGAATTTGAAAGGTTGACTAGAGGGTAACTGCAAACACAATTAATGACGTGTAACCACTCAAAACAGTTTAAGTGATTCAAGCAGCTGAAATATCAGCCAGTCTCTAAATAAATGTCTTTGGTTTAAATGTATAAAATGAATTATTAAATATGGGTGAAAATCATGAAGTATGTTAAAGCTAGTAAGTTTGATCCATATTGAATCAGCCTCAGCCAAGTGGAGGCCCCAGGATCAAATAGCTCCATCCTAATGCAACAGTTCCAGCATCAGACTGACGTCATGACCGTCATGGTGGGTCAGCCAGACAGTGGAGCACACCCCCTGTTCACATGCAGATCAGTCTGGCACAGGCTGACATGTGGTGATGTGAGCATAAATCCTTCCCCAGCACAATAGTTAGAGTGTGTGTGTGTGTGTGTGCATGTGTGTAACAGTGTTTGCACTAAATAGCCACAGACGTCAATCTAAGCGCTCCTGTGGTGTGTGTGTGTATCTCCATAGTGACCCCAGTCCCACTAATCAGAGGCTGAACAAGAATGTGAACAATGATGTGGCGCTACGCCTTCACAACTTGACCGTTCTCACCAGGCACATCAGGACGTACTACCAGGTACTCACACACACACACACACACACACACACACAGACCTCTGCATGTGTGAAGCTGTACTATAGTAGTGAAGCAAAAGAGCAGAATGTGATTTTTTCTGGTGGACACACTTACCTCGGCTGATGAACCTTGCCTAATGGGTGAATTCTTAGTCTTGCTCTGTGTTTGTGTATTTTTTGTTTTGTTTTGTTGTAGTCATAATCGTTCTCATGTCTATGTCTTCTGACCCGTCTGTCTTGGCTTTGATGCTGGAGACATGTACAGACCCCATAGGCCTGCAAACCACAACCGATGCATCAATTTTGTATACATTCCTTAACAACAGCAGAGGCTGTAATAATGATGATGGGCATACGTATGGATTAGCTTTGACCTTGCTGGCCAACAGGTTTTTGATTTACGTGCTAACTGACCAGTAGTTTGCAGTAATCCATATGAGCAGGAAGTAGCTGGAGGGGCTGTTTGTCTGTACTCACTTACGCACAGGCAATGGGAGCACTGACATCATGTGCTACCTGACAAGTGGTTGTTTTAGCAACATGAACACACAACATGAACAACACAAAACACACGACAACACCACATACACTGATCAGGCATATCGTTATGATATGTGTGGGTCTCCCTTGTGCCTTCACAGTTGTGACTCATCAGAGGATGACATGGACCTTGTGATGGTGTTGTGTTTTGTCTGGTAGCACAGTGTTGTTGGTGGGGGTCTTTGCGTCCTATGAGTTGATGGGAAGGGCCTGTGTGGATCAACCCACAGATACTTGATCAGTTTGAGATCTAGTGAATTTAGAAGCCAGATCTACACTGTTCTTCATGTTTTTTAGTTGTTGCTAAACCGTTTTCGTGTGCGTGTCTGTGTGCCTGCATCCTGCTTGAGGTGGCTGCTGCCATCAATGTCATTGCTATGGGGTGGAGTTAACTGGTCTGGTCCAGGTCGATGCTACAGTAACATACACATGAATACCAGGTGGAAGAACTTCCCAGCATTGAACACAAGATTTGTCACACGATGGTCAATGTTATTTACTGTTGTTATACTCCATCCTATGACATTACACACAACATTAATGGAATCTACCTCAAGGCCTGACAAGTAAACGCCACCTCAATGTTTTAGTTGAACTGTGCGATGAATACGTGTGTGCTGTAGATGAGAAGCGTAAATCCTGCATTCATGTGCATGTACAAAGTGTGTCAAATCAGCAATAAGGAGCTCAGATGCAGTTGATTTGTCTGAGCTGCACTCATATCCTGCTGACACACACACACACTTCCTCTAAGCTCTAACCCCCCACACAGTGATTGGAGTGTTTTCCTAGCATGCAAGTATTGCTGTTAATGTTGCTGCTCTAGGAAATGCATTAGACTTAGACTTGACTTAGACAGACTTTAATGATCCACAAGGGAAATAGGGAAATTACTTTGTCACCATAGCTTCGTTGCTAATAAAAGTAAACACTCAAAACCACAAGAAAAATCAATAAAATAAGATAAAATAAAAAAGAGCAGTGTAATATTTTTTTTTTTTTTACAAAATGAGTATTAGGAAAATATACAAAAGTTGTTGGTAAAATAGCGTCCAAGGTGATGTGGATGTTCAGTCAGTTGCGTAGCAACAGTGGTGTGGATTGTGTCGTCATGCTGTTTCCATTGACTGTATATACTGGTGTTTCTGGTCAATGGTGTTTCTTTATCGGCTGAGGGAGGGATGTAAATTCAAACAGAGCGTGTCCTTCCGTAGAGTCCCGAAGCTGGGCACAGACGTACTGCGGTTTACTATGAACCAGGTCTCCATATCACTCACGACACTCCGCCTGGGTCCCATCAAGCGCACACAGTCCATCGATCCTGCTGCCAAAGCACTTCTTCTGAGGTTTAGCTCACTCCTAGCAGCTCAGGGGACGGCGCTAGCAGTGCTGTTTTATGTTCTGAGTTTAGTGATTAGTTTTATAGGCACACATTACTGCTTTTACCATCAGGAGTAAACAAATTCACTGTATCACACATACAGTTTGCACAGGACATTAAAGTAAATACATTGGGAAATAGCAGACACGTTTCCTCTTACAGATAAGAGGCACACATAAATCACTTAGTTTCTTTTAGTTTTATATTTTTATATTGTATTAATCTGCCATAGACCAACCCTGTTCTAATCAGGATATGACTCTAGTAACACATCTTTAGGATTTCATTATGGGGATTGAAAAAATTCCTCACACAATTGAATAGCCTAACCACAACCATTTTGCTGGAAACAAATTCAACTTTGCGGCGCTCAGATGACGTGTATGACTACGTGTCTGCTACTGTTTTGTCCATCTTTGCGTATAGCCTGCCCACACAATTGGATTGTCCTGTATCTCAATTCTTATTGTTTCACACTGTATATGTGTACACACCCCCTCTCTGTCTTTATTTCAATGCATTTTTGTTAGGTTTGTTATTATACTTGTCTGGTGCTAAGGCAACCATCAGTATAGACTGGGAAATTTATTCATGGAAAGTAATTTGGAAAATACTTTAACTTATTCAAAACAACCATTAGCTACCGGGCAAACATGAAGTGTTGCGGACACAATAAAACCACATGTGTTGCTGACTCTGTATGCATGCGTGCGTGTGTGTGTGTGCTCTCTATGAAGTGGGTCATTCTGGGCAATATGGGGTTAATCTGTCCATGGTGGTTAATCTCCCTCGCCTTACCACACACATGTGCCTGCACACACCTCATATTATAACCACAAGCGAATGAGTTATGAGCTTTTGAGGGTGTCTCAGCTTTGGATCAGCTGCAAGGACAAAACACACACTCGCATGCACACGTCTCCAGCTGTTCACATGTGGCTAGGCGTTGGCTTTCTCCTAATTAGATGATGTCCCAGCAGACACCCGAGCTGGTCTGGTGAATCCTCCCAGTCTCCCCAGTGACATAGCATAAACCTGTGCGTATGTGTCTGAGAGACAGAGAGAGGGGAGGGGAGGAGACATCTGTCACATCCTTTCTGTGTCCTCTCCATTAGACAGAGCACAGTAACCTGATATCACAAGCTCTTCACGCTATGCTATTTAATCTTTTCATGCTCTTGTGGGTTTTTCTATCTGACTGGTCCACCCAAGTGCTGCAACAATCCATTGATGAACTGATCTTTTTGTCAACGGAGTATGAAACAGTGACTATTTAGACAGTAAAAACACAGTTGCTGGATATGGCTCCTTGAATGGGAAGAGTAGCAGCTTTTTTCTGTTCTGTCTCACCTGAGTGTTGATCCTTGAGTTGTTGATCAGTGCAAGCAGCTAATTTTACATAAGTCATTTATTGTAGGCATTGATCTATTTTTTTGCAGACAAAGAGCTAATCTGTTATTAAATGACAGAACACAACATAGATTAATCATTAATAGAAGGTACTGTTAGTTGTAACTCACCTTTATATGTCACTGATGTGCGCAGTCTAATCCTCTGTCTGATCTATGTGTTCTACTTTCTGCCGACCACACCCTAACTACACTGGCACAGCTTGAACTGTGCAGATTTTAATTAACAGTAACATGGTTAGTTTTTTGTCCACAAGAACCAGTTGCTCTTTTTGGAACAGATTGATTTTCAGCAGTTTGAGTTAGTTAATTTCACATTGGTCATAAAGGAAAAGGACACAATTACAGTAGGATTTATGTGTGAGCTTGAGTGGCGATGTTAAAATAATCCACATAAATTGCCTTGTAATCAGATAAAAATGTATAATTTGATAAACCTCTGAAACACATGCAGAATGTATCCAAAGATAGTAACAGATCAGCAGCACACCATCACCAATCGGAATTGGAAACAATATAATTAGCAAATCACTACGACTTAAAAATTAAGAATATAGGTTACGCATCTGCACAGGGTTTTTTTTGTAATCATTTGCAATGTTCTTTTAAATGAAATGTATTCCTTGAAATAGAATATAGAGTGGTTCAGATTTTAATGGTGTCTCTTGGAATAATTTTGTATCACTTACAAATCTATTCACACAGTGAATATTAAACTGAATCTTGACTCTGTCAGAAAGTCACAAATAGATATTTTCCATAAGTTGTTTGGCCCCCTGCTGAAATTGTTGGTTTGAAGTTTGATAAACATATAAATTGTCGGGTGTAACAATGAATATTTACACTCTTGGCTATTCACATCCCTGGTCTGTCTGATCCCTCTTGAACTGTGCCAATCACTGTTTAACTGGTTGACATGTGACATGTGGTTCATAGTTTTGATCATATTATCTGGTATGATGTTTAGAGAAATTTCAGAGAAATTTGGTTATCTACATTTACATCATGAATAAGAGTATCCTGGTTACTGGTGACTCTTGTGTGCATGTGTATGATGTTTTCAATCCAAACTGGTAATAAATGAACCAATCCTGTTTTGTTTGTAGTAGCTGGCTGACATTGCCTGGAGTAGCTCAGAGCTTCCATTCCTTCGTTATTTGGCCATGTAATATTGTGCTTGTAGTGTTTTGTACTGTGATCTGACGTGTCTCTGTGTTGGGAAACTGGCTTCCATTAAACTGTTTACTGAAGACTTGAAATAAACATATGATTTCATACACACACACTGTTCAAACACCCACTCATACTCCATTCAATATAAATGCACCTACTGTTTGGCATGATGAATACAAGAGGTCATTAAATGTAACGGGGTACACTAATGACATGTAAACAATGTTAAAAACCAGCATCAGTCAGAGACACGTCAGAAATGTCTCACATCAATCTATAAAATGTGACAATAACATCTGGAGCTTTATGCATTGTTAAGACTAGCCTGAACTTTCCGTTCTCCTAAAATGTTTGTGTTGGAAAGGACTGATCTGAAGTCAATCTTTTTGGAATCTGTTATGCTCTGGCAAAGATCTGCTGGGCCAATTGAATCAGTTGTAGTCGTACATGTCATCTGAGCACCATGGAGTTGAATTTGTTCACAACGCAATAGCTCTGATTGGTTGGAGAACTATCTGGTTGCTTGCAGAGGTATTATATTGAAGCACACACCATGATGAAATGTCAGTGGTGTATGACTTATCAGAATATGTTTGGACCATACAGTCCATGGTCTGGACTAGTCTGATGGTGTAGTAGAGAACGGGATTACATTGTTGCAGGCTGTGTCACATGCTGCTCATTAAAAGCAAACACAGTTGGGGTTTTTGGGTAACATATTTGGGCTGTAGTATTGGACCTGTGAAATCAAAAGCTGCAGATTGTGTGTCTGATCAAATAAACCATTAAAAGGAGAATCAGGATACTGTCCATTCATATAAACGCCGCTGAATTTGGAATACTTGTCAGAATGGCAGTTTAACTTGTGTGAATATGAATCATGGCAGTAGATGAATGATTAATTGTTCTGCCATATACTGTATTTGCAATGCTGAATTCCATTGCTGTATGACTCACAGAATATAACAACTACATTTTATCTTCACTCTCCTGCATGGCAGGAGATTCCATGTCAAACTTCTCAAATAAAAAAGTCAACATTTAAGTAGAAGCCCTTATTTATATGTATTTGTCTGTATACTTAATACTTATGACATAATGTTAGTGTGTGACAGCTACTGCTTTGAAAGTGTGAAACTCTGGCTCTTGTGAAAAGCATTTGTTGTTGTCCAGTAATTTAAGCACCACGCGCCTTCTCTCTTTCCTTTGCTCGCCCCTTTCCCTGCTCACTTTACCCCTCCTTGGTTACCGTGGGAACTGCAGAACAAAGCCCTGAACCTACATGGGATGTTTTGAACTCTGTATCCTCTGGCCTACTTTGTACACACACACCCTCACAGGCTAGTAATAGTCAGTGTGTGGGCGCTGGGGGTGTGTGTGTGTCTGTGTGTGTGTGTTTTTACTCCGGTCAAACGTTGATAGTGTTTTATTACCCCAACACACAGCCAGACACTGTCAGGAAAGACTGCTGAATGGGCGAGCCTGGACTCCAGGGTTACTAAAGAACAGTTTCACCTTTTGATTTTTATCTAACTCACTGCAGTGTGTGTATGTACGTCGACATCAGCCACCCGCTTAACCGGAAGAGGAGAAAAACTGGTAGTTCACAGACAGTGCTGTGTCAATGGAAACACTGTCAAGAGAGTAAGAGTAACACAGCAACTAGTTCACTGTGATAAACTAGTATTTCAGGAACAAATACATTCATTCCTAATACAAATAAGGCTTTTAATTGATCCTGCAATAAGATTTGACTCAACTTTTCTTAGTTTTACCTCAGGCAAGCAGATTGCAGTTTTGGTGCTTTCCATCTATCTTAAAGGGACTACACAAAATGTATGTATGCGCAATGTATGTGTAGCAATTAATCCCCTTGATCTGCAGACCCTCTCAGCTTTATAGAACGTTAAGCACACACCTTTTTTTTTTAGCTTCTATTATATTGTTTTCAGTTACCGAACTGAGCTTTTTTCAGTGAAAAAGCTCTAACACCCACTGAAAACTCTCTGCAGCACCCAACAACAAACTGGTACATTTAGAAACAGTCTGGTAAACATAACAAAGGGTTAAGCAGCTAAAACCCTGTTCCATAATTGTTACATGTGTAAAAAGAAATGAGTTAATGACTGCTAATCATGTCCAATTTCAGTGCCAGCGTCTCTTAAATGAGTTGTTTTTTTTTTTAGACTTTTTCTACTCCGTTCTGTCCAGTCTTTGCTAAATTTGACATTTAATATATTTCCCCTGTGAATTTACATCCATTACATTAAAACATCGTCATTGTTTCCTTTCCAATAAGTGATTTTTGAAACCAGAGTCTGTTTGATGTCAGCCTATTAATATATTTTATGCCACACTACATTGTGTAAATGATTACGAACAGTACAGAGCCTCTAGAGTTTTATGATTTGATTGATCCAAGTGGTGGAAAAATTGTGGATCGCAGAAGCTGGTGACTCCGTCAAAGTCAGATCTCCTGTTAGCTTTCACCATTTCATTGATCTCGGATTAGATATGTGATCCCACGGTGTTAGTGGGCCATGGATTTAGGGCTTGTGCATGTGTGTGTGTCTAAGTGGGTCAATGTAGCGGGGCATATTGATTCCTTGTCAGTTTTAAGTGTTAGATCCTGCCAGTGGTGTAGCTGCAGGAGAATATGTGTTGATCTGAACTGTTACTAGTCGACTGCACACACACAGTGAAGTCAGAAAAAGTATGCATTTTGATGATTACTGATGTTCACTGTGACACCATACTTATTTTCTCTTTACTAAAAGTAATATGAACACAACAATTATACAACATTAATAAAAGATACCTATACCTGCCGACACCAGTCTAAACACAAAACTCTAAATGAACATACAGCTTGACTGAGCAGTTTCCTATTTCCTCCCTGTATTAAGTGATTTCTGTTTTTCAGATGCTCAGACTTTCAGTGGAACTGTAACCTACGCCAATCAGGCATAACATTATGACCACTGACAGGTGAAGTGAATAACACTGATTATCTCTTCAGCACCTGTTAGTTGGTGGGAGATAATAGGCAGTAAGTGAACGTTTCTTTCTCAAAGTTGATGTATTAAAAGAAGGAAAAATGAGGGGCCAAATTGTGACAACTGGGTCAGAGCATCTGGAAGGCTGCAGCTTTTGTGAGGGGTTCTAGAAAGTGGTGGAGTCATGTCAGACAAAGCTCATTTTTGGATTGCACCAAATGGTCCCAGCCTTCTCTGCTCACGTGTGTCAGATGAGCTACTGTAGCTCAAATTGCTGAAGAAGTTAATGCTGGTTCTGATAAAAAGGTGTCAGAATATACAGTGCATCCTAGTTTGTCGCATATGAGGCTGCACAGCAGCAGACCACTAAGGGTGTCCATGCTGACTCCTGGAGCAGACAGACAGAGCAGTGCAAGAAAGTGGCCTGGTCTGATGAATCATGCTTTCTATTACATCATGTGGATAGCGGTTGCATATGAGCCATTTACCTGGGGAACACATGGCACCATGATACGCTATGGGAAGAAGGCAAGCCAGCGTAGTCAGTGTGAGGCTTTGGTAATGATCTGCCGGATCATGATGATCCTCTGGGAAGACGCGACCTCTCCACTGCTTTGTCCCTTACGCTTCATATATTCAAGCTATGTGGCCTCTGCTAAAAGTGCAGTCAGAGCGAAGCCGGGCACATATATTATTATTATTATTATTATTATTATTATTATTATTATCATTATTATTATTATTGCTGTTATTCCAGTATTCTTAAAAATAATCCATAGGTCACAATGCTGAATATTTCAGTACTCAAAGAAGAAAAGTGGCGCAAACACTTCATGCTCAATGTTAAAAGAAGCTCAATGTGTGGAAGGAATCTTTAGCATGGCAATCCCTCTGTGTGCATCTCCTTCTACACCTGAATGGTCACTTCATCAATAAATTTTCATCAATAATTGTCTTTGCTAATGAAATAATTGTCATTGCATTGCAGACACATGTCCACATTTTCAAAAACATGTATTGTTGACTTGAGTCTAGTTATGGTAGGCCAGTAAAACCCAAGGCTAGTCTGGAGCTGAGTTGTGTCGGAAATTAATAAAATAAAATGGTCTACAGTTTCTCAGATACTGATATTAACAGAATCTAAGACAACGTTTTCTCAGTTATCATTTAAAATTGTTTTTGGTTTTTGGTGTTTATGTTAATAAATTAACTGTGGCCATTTTTGCATAACCGTTAAAATAGTTTCTACTAAGAAAGTAACATCACTATTTCCATATGGCTTTGCACCATCTGAGGTTCACATCACTGGCATCAGAAGGTAGAACTGATGGCACCAAATGTTAATCTCAAGGTATTTATCTTCTAATATAATGCCAGTACATAGCCAAAGATATTCAATAAGGTTAAAAACAAAAAGCCTTTAGGGGAGTGCTACAGAAATTTGACTAGGATCATCACATCCTTATGAACAGTATCACACCTCATACAAAATGTCATCACCATTAGTCTCTGAGAGTATATTTAATATTTAGTGCTTAACCTTTCTGTGTCAGGTTCCTTGGTGAAACTAATATAAAGTTGGCCTCCAGACTAATGGTGTGTTTGAGCTGAAGTTCCACTCTGCCTTAAAGATATCTGGTACCCAGCTCACATGTTTAATTCACACTGTACAGTGTGTGTGTGTATGTGTCTGGTTGGCTATCGTGTTCCGTCCTGGTGTATAGACCAGTGTAACAGTATCTGCAGGTATTGCTCTACCTCTGCACTCACTATTGCAAAGCTGTCCTTGAAGCTCAGCTGTAGCTGGGGTAAGGCGATAGTGCTTTTATTTGCCTGGTTAGCAGATGACATTCTAAACATCAGCAGTATGTCTTAAGCCGAGACGGTGACCAAATATATACTTACACTAGCCTTAGTAAACATTTTAAGCACAAACATGTAAGAGTTATCTTTTTTTGTATGTGTGATTGTTCAGTTGTGTGTGTGTGAGTGTTTTTGAATGTATTGTTGGAGCCAGCCCTTCCCTGCTGACAGTCACTTCCCTCCTCCCAAAACACCCTGATCTAACCCAAACACACTCAGAATGGTACACTTCCCTTCTCCTCAGCCAGAGGTCGAATCAGCCAGTGTGCTTCACATGTGTCCTTTTCACAAAGCTTAATGTCTTCCTATGTGGCCCTTCTCCCCTGTCATGTTTCCTCCTTTTTAAACTGCTTACTTTGGCATTAGAAACTAGATGATCAAATGTTCAGGCGCCCATCAGTAAAACCAGGTATGTTTGTGAGGCGTGATAGGATATTCTGGAATGGAAAGCATTCCCTCCTAGTGCGTTTTTTTTTCCCTGACACAGACGCACAAACACTTTGTGGACAGCAGGGTGTTTCCTGTTGGCTGCTTGCCTATACACACACTTGTCTGGGTCAGTTGCTAGCTGGACTTTGATTCATTTCTACAAAAGGTGTTTAAATGAGAGCTGCTTCTACTCAGCATAGCAAACCGCTAGTTCAGACACCCAAGATGAGCACGTATCTGCCTGCGTGCCACAGGATGACTTATTAATGACTACCAAAAGATGACATTTTAACAGACACTTATCATTTTTTAAATCATTTTAAATGACTGTTTTTATATTGTCTGTTGCAGATGATCTTACGTCAGCAGTTGATTATAGTTTCAGAATTTTCAGACTAAACTAACAGTGCCAAGGTCTGAGGTCATTATCACTAGGACACTACTTATCTGTCTGCTCTTCCTCTGCCCTGTTATAGGAGACCTTACAGCAGTTGATAGTCATGCCCCTTCCCAACATCCTCTGCATTGCCAAGGATCCATTGTCAGGTAACACACTTTAACGGCACAGCACACAACTTTTCAATTCTCTGTATCTGCACTCCCTTCCTGATTGTACTCTATAGATGCAGTATAATGGACACACAATTGACATAAAACTGTTAAGTTTAGGTTTAGTAGCATCCTTCATCCTGCATTTAAATGAATCCAGGCCTGCACTGAATTCTGCTGCAAAAATACAGTATTTTAAATGTTGATTTCTCTGAGAAGTTCAATGACGGTAGTCTCTTTTAGACTTACACTTAGGCAGACTTTAATGATCCACAGGGGGAATTGCTTGTAGCTCAGTTGTTACACAAATGTGAGCTGTTATACAGCTGGATAGAGTTAGGTATAGAAGAAGTTCTGTAGTGTTCACTATGGGAGCGGAGGTGAATCAGTTTGCTGGAGAATGAGCTCCTCTGACCCTCCAATGTTTGGTGCAGTGGATGTGATACAGTCCCTCACTGTCCCTCACTGAGACAAATGTCTCAAACTTCCTACCAATCACTGTGTTGATCCTACTGATGTCTTTTTTGCTAGTACTACTTCCCTAACAAACCACAGCAAAGTACAGGGCACTCGCTACCATAGATGGTAGAAAGACTCTAGTAATTCAGTGCAGACACTGAAAGACCTGAACTTCCTCAGAAGGTAGAGTGTACTCTGGCCCTTCATCTACACAGCATCACTGTTGTTCCTCCAGTCCAGCATGACTGTGGACTATATGCTCTGCCTCATAAGTAATTTGGTACTACTTAAATTCAAGTACCAGGGAACAATGCATGGTAGACTCACAAGAAGAATCACACTTGTACATTGGGAGTCATCATGGAAGATGAACCTAAAAATATCATTAGTGAACCAGAATAATGGAGCTCACAGGATGCTTTTGCTCTTAAATGACTGTGAAATGACAATCTTTAGACAGACGTTAGTGGTTAACTGTAACACTTAGTACTTAAACACTGCACGAGATGTGCTGCAGGCTCAGTCCTCATCTATCTTTAGATCACTTCTTAACATTATGATCAGAGACTATCCGTGGGGCTTTTTATGTACACGTGTTTTGATTGTTGCAAACACACATGCTGATTCTGATATACAGAGTTCCTCTGTGTTTTGTTCCACCAGCCAAGAGCATGGAAGAGCTGAAGAGACTGTTGTTGCTGATACTAGGCTGTGCTGTACAGGTAACACACACAAAACACGCACACAGACAGACAGAGCGTACTATGCCGCCACCCTCTCCCAGGAAATATATTTGTGTGTCTTTAGTTTTGCATGTCTGAGCACAGCCGTTGATTGTGCTTACTGATGAGTGCAGGGAGAGCCTGGGACTGTGGGTGGGTCTACAAGATTTAAAAACACATCACAGACTTCCTACAGTAACCAGTCACAATTTAGCACTTGGACAGTTTGTAACTGCACAGTTTGGCAACTTAGGAACCCCCAGGACATTAGCAGTTGTTATCTGTTAAATTGAGTGTAGAGCAACAAAGACTGAAATCCATTCTTAGCAACGCTGAACGTCATTTCAGCATTAGCCAGATGTGGGGAGTTAAGAGTTAATTGGGTTACCTGTAATTAAACAGGAGGGGCCAAATCATAAGGGGGGTGGCCCACAGGTGGTTTCTATGTCTATGTTTGGTCGCTCAGCTTTTTGTTTCTGTCATTTCCACCTCCCCCATGTTTCTTAACCCACACAACTGTTGTACTCTTCTATTTCGTTGATTTGTTATTCCCTTCCTGCTTCCTAATGTCCATCCCTCTTTTTTCTATGTTGCCACCTTTGTCTCACTCCCTACCCTCCCACTACCTGTACTGGTTTAACTGGTTCTAGGAAAGAGGAGGGCCATGAGGGAGCAATGAATGGGATCACAGAGGGAGGGAGGGAGGGAGGGAGGGAGGGAGGTGTAGATAAAGCCACATGAAAATGGTTTTGATGTTGATAACAAAAATAACTTCTTCAACCTACAAAATATTTGATTAGCAAAGTTACATTCACACATATATACATACTGTTTATTCTGCTGTTCTTCCATTTCCCTTCCCCCTGTTTCCTGACATGAGTAAAACAAAACCAACCTTAAAATAAACGAGATTTGACTGAGTTCTTTTCATTTCTTCTTTTCTCTCTCTTCAGTGTGAGCGTAAGGAGGAGATGATAGAGAAGATCAAGCTGCTGGACATTGATACCCAAGCTGCCATTGTCTCTCACATCCAGGAGGTCAGTAGAGCATAGCGCTCGGCTTTGGCCTGTGATCGAACCAGTGAATAATGTTATTCAAATATTTTTGCAGTGTTTTCCGATGTTTACTTTACTTGGTCCACATGCTGCTTTGCCAGATTACGAAGGCGTCCATGTCGGCTCCTGTCTGAGCTTCAGCAACCTTTCTCTGTGTAGGTCTGCAGAAACATTTCCAATGCAGGACTCTTATCAGTTTTTTTTTACCCATTAACCCAAATTACACAGTATACCTGCCTCAGCTGTCTTTGTCTGTGCCTTTTCATATAAGGAATGGTTAGGAGCAGCAAGGAACAATGACCTGATGGGGTAGAATACATCAAAAAGTTTTCTGGACCCTTGATTTGGGGGAAAACATCTATTTCTGTATGTCAGCTTGGTCTTTTAAATTCATTAATTTATGTTGATGGTAAGTTCTTTATATGAACTACATCAGAAAACGAACAGAATAGTTAATATTGAACAATACTGAGCTGCTAACTTCAACTCTACAATAATTCTCCTGCATGTAGGCTGCACTGCAGCGTTAGGCTTTCAAATGAAGATGGTTAGTTAGAATGAGATATTGGTCTATGCTAGTGGTTTTCCTGTTCACCGTGGCATTTCACATTCTTCTTCCTGTTGCTTGTTAACTTTATATAAATATTACTGGTGCACTGATTGTGAAGTAGTGCAGTAGTTTAGTTACATCCAATATATCCAGATACCAGTATCTTCCCAGCTGGAGTTGAGGCAACTGTTACAGTTGCTCAGTTTGTTCCCGTAAGTTTGTTCTTTACAGTTTCAAAATCAGAATCAGGAAAGACTTTATTGCTAAGTAGGTCTGTACATACAAAGAATTTGCCTTAGTGTTCGTAGCATAAAAATACAAATTCCTAGTGACAACCCATTAGTGTCTCACACTATGTGCATTGTTTTATCTCCATGCAGCATGTAATATGTGCATCATCAGCTGACATCAAACAACAGCTTGGTCATCAGTAATTCTGTCTGGTTATTCATGTGTTTTGAATGCAGTTCCTTTTTTAGACAGCCTGTTGTACAAGGTCAGTTCTTTTAAGGTTCAGTTCTTTAATCTGTTGGAAGAGACCAAACTAATATTGTTGCAATGCCAGTTAACCCCTTTCCAAATACTTCAAACCTGCCAGGGAACATAACAGCAGTAAAGAGCTGAAGTTGTTTTTTTTTTTTTTTTAATCTAAACTTGAAACTGCTGTACAAATCCATCTATGGGAAATATTGTGTTTAAAGTGTTTTAACATCCTGTTGTCCTGGTTCATATGAGGAGGAATGCTACTACTGTGTACAACCTAACATACTATATTTTGCGCCATTGTGATTTGTGTGACTACCTGTGTTTTGCAGGTGACCCACAACCCATTGAATGTTCTTGACCTGTCCTGGCTGGATGAAGGCACTGAGGTCACACATGAAGTGCTGGAACCTCTGTCCCGTAACATGGCTGTGTCCCTACAGCAACTCATTGACCAGCGAGACAAAGCCAGTGAGGTACAGAAACTTTTTCAGCTCTGAGAAATCAACTCTTAAACAGTTTCTAACTGATCTTAATATTAATAGTTACCATTATGCTCTAAAATTAATGTTTTTGAACATTAGTTCATTAGAACATTAGTTTCTGAATGTCAAGATGAGGATCTGATTAGATTTTGGTCTACCTTACTCACAAACATGCTTTCTAATGAGGCAATATTTTATTAAAATAATGAACCTAATCAATTTCAAGTGCCAGCTCTTTACATAGTTCCATTTTCTTTTAATATTTAATTTATCCCCCTTTATTGTTGATGACAATACTGAGCCATCAAGAAAAAATAATTAAATAAATAAACAAAAAAATCAAAAGAAAAATATTCACATTCAACTATTCACATTCACAGATTTTGGGGTCACACCAAAAGGTCAAATGAATAGAGATGGGACATTTGTTTTCCCAAATCATTTGAAAAGGTCTGGAAGCACTGCCAGAATTCATATAAGTTGGGACATGACCAAAGCATAATGTTGAGGGAGCTTGTTTGCATCGAACACATGTAACACATGTCCGATTTCCTTTTTAAAGAGGCCCAGTGGGTCAAGGTGAGTCTGTTAAGCAGTGTATATGTACCATACTCTTAACAGTGTAATGGGTGCTCCCATAAAAACACACCTTACTCCATGGCCCTGTTAACATTCAACGCTTAATAATCCTTAATCCAATTCTACTGAATCCCTGTTTGGGGCTTTTTCTATTCCCAGGGCCATAGATAAATATTATCTTTCCTTGACATTTTCCTCCATATCAGGAGCTTCCCACCTTCACATTTCACTGCCACTATTAATTAATCTGGCCTTTTCCTGGTCCACACCAAACATAATTTTTTGCATTGTCACAACCCAGGCCAAATTCTGTTTGCAGGTTGTTTTGTCAAAACTGTATAAATTGACAGTTGCTATGCTACTCAGTTGTACTCTTCCATATTTCCAAAACAGTCTTATCTGTGTGTTTTTAATTATTCATCAGCACAAATACCATATATTTTAATACATGCAATACTAATCATCCAGATGGATGAAGGGTGCACACAGTGTTGAGGCATACTTTATGTGTGATTTTTGTATTTGAAGCACAGATTTGTAATATCCAATGGTAATGCCTTCTAGGTGATTGTGGACCTCACCCAGGAGAGAGACTATTTAACCAGTCAGCAGCCCCAGGAAGGATGCAGGAATCTGGAGATGAGCAGCCCAGAGCGCGGTGCTGGAGGTGTGGGAATGAGTAACGGTGGATTTGCTGCAGTTTTGCCTGCGCTGTCCAAAGAGGAAAAGCAGCATCTGTCTGTGGAGCTTGCTGATACCAAGGCCAAGCTCCGCAGATACAGACAAGAACTGTGAGTTAATATTATTATTATTAGTTTATTGAATTGGGACAATGCACATTAATCAGCATTGACGCATTAGTCATCAGTGTATACGCTGGACTTAGCACAAATGCTGTGTCAAGGTACACGACACAGACAGAGAAGGCTTTAAAAACAACAATCAAACGATTGACTGCTACTGAACCAGGCCCAGACAGACAATGTCGAAACAAACCAAAGAGGACACAGACAGACAGTATTGAAACAGACAATATTATGACAAAACATATGACCCACAATTATAAAAAACATTAATAGACCCCGTGAGTATGCATCCGATTCAGAAAACTGTGTAGTCTATGTGGGTACACGTCTTATGTATTTTTAACCAGTGCTTGATTTTTTTTTTTTTTTTTTAAGTGTATTTGTCACGGTGGTAACATGGTATGTGGTAATAAAAACATCAGCTGGAAGTCATTAAACAGCCAACATAGCTCAGTCTGTCTAGTTTTGATAAATCTTCAGCATAATCACATAGTAGATCCATGTATTTGGACATGAACTATATACTCCCACTTTACTCACAGCCACTGGAAGTCTTTCCATGGAACACTACTGCTTAGATTCTTTAACCAAATATAATGAAGACTTCCAGTTACACATCTACTGCTAGAACTCACACTCTTCAATTACTGTCAGTCTATCCAGACATTACCAGGGTGTGGGATTGATTATACAATGTAATTATGGATTGTAAATTCTTAAATTGAAGTGACGTGTATGTGCATGTGTGTATGTGTATGTTTGCAGGGAGGAGAAGACAGAGCAGCTGATGGATTCAAAACATGAAGTGGAGCGTCTGGATCAGGAGTTACAGCGAATGAAGCAGGAGGTTAGGACCTGTCTATAAACGGTAGTTTCAGATCTGTCTGTCTAAAACAGACTGATGGAAAAAAATAGAGTGAAAGCAGAGTCTAAGGGCTGGTACACACTGTGACTTTTTTTTCTTCTTCTTTTCACACTATTCATACAATTAACAAACTTATCAAACTAAAGCCATCATCCAACATGATTCTGGGCTAATAAAAAAACTCAAATCAATGACAGCATAACTACAATTCCACTCTGTTTCACAGAGAAATCGTGCTGGTCCAACATGCTTAAGCACTGAGTGACAAGATGTTCTTTGTTCCTCATTGTTTGTTTCCTATTTGGTCCAAATAACACAAGTAGTAATAACCTATTGTCAGTACACTCTAAGACATTTAGCTGGTTATCATCCAACATAGTGAGAGTGTGTTGTTCTAAACCTCTTTTAACCTCTTCCTCATTCATCACACAGCATGTTTAAAATAAAAAGGTTTAGAATAAGTTTTGAAATAGGTTCTTGAGGAAATGCATTTGTTATTGTGATACAAGACTCCCATTTCTCTCTATTTTCCCCTCTCTTTTTTTGCTTAACGCCTTTTATAGGATTCTATAAGACTGACAGAAAGTGGCATCACAGCATTGCTTTGAGCATCTAACAGTGAAAAGTGCAATATAAAAACCAATGCATCTACAGTGGTTTAGTGTTTGTAATACAAAGTCCATACTTATTGATGCCACTTCTGATATGTGTGTGTTTGTATCTGGCGCAGAACCAGTCACTGTCTTGTGAGGCTCGCTCTGCGCGAGTGTACCGGGATGAGGTGGACTCATTGAGGGAAAGAGCAGCTCGGGTCGACAGGCTGGAGACGGAACTGACCCGATGTAAAGAGAAACTCAATGATGTGCACTTCTACAAAACCAGAGTGGAGGTACAAACAGATCTTCACATCTTTATATGGCTTGATAGGAATCAACATTCTGTAAATATTTATTTTCATGTTGCAATCCTTTGTTTCATATTATTTTTATATATTGTCACACCAAACACACAGTATATCTCATTCTCTTCCTCTGGAGTTAATTTATCACTTTAATATCGAACACTTAGTTGTAACATCCTTGAACATGCTTGATATTATACGCAGACAGGCCTTTCATCTGACAGTCAAGACACAAACACAATATGAAGCCACACTCATTTGGCAGCTGTCACTGACAGTTCACCCATTGTATGTGTGTGTATGTGCTCTTCCAGGAGCTTCGTGAAGACAACCTGACGTTACTGGAGACAAAAGTGTTGTTGGAGGAGCAGCTGTCAGCATCCAGGGGACGCTGTGATAAGCTGCACACACTGGAGAAAGACAATCTGTTACTACGAGCTAAAATACATGACCTGGAAATGGTGTGTGCTAATACCTCAGAAGTAATAGGTCTATGGCAGCTAAAATGATTCACCGTTTACTGTTGACCTATCTTGTCTGTGTGTGCACATGCATGTTCAGGAGAGGGACAATGAACGTCGCAGGCTGGAGGAGCTGGTTGAGGAGAACATGCTCCTGGAGATTGGACAGAAACAGAGCATGAACGAGTCAGCTCATCTGGGCTGGGAGCTGGAACAGCTTACCAAAAACAACGAAAACACTAACACAGAGAGTAAGAAACATACTCTGCTATTGTGTTCTATTCCGTTCTACTCTCCTACTGGTATTTACAGAGTACAGAGATGTCATTGTCTATAGTCTATTAACCGATATAATTTTCTCTGCCACAGCTCGTAAGTCATTGGTCCATGAGTTGAATGAGTGTGTTTCAAGCCGGGTATTGAAGCTGGAGAAGGAGAACCGGGAGCTGCAGTCTTCTGTAGACAAACTGAAAGAAGAGAACCTCCTCCTGCAGGAGCACCAGCTCCACACCCAGGAGGTGGATAGAGAGAACCAGAGTCTCAGCATCAAGGTAGGAGACTCGTTCAACTCACCATGTGTGTGTGAGAAATCCTACTGATAGAATACTTACAGATGATCTCAGTGATAAATTCTGTTTAAATTGTTACCCAACAGAACGAACACTACAGGTGTATAACTTATTCTCTTGCTCATATGTTTGTTAGTTGGAGCGTCTTCAGGGATTGTTGGACCAGGAGAGACTGACCAATCAGGACATGGAGTCTTTGGGAGAGGAAATACTGAAGGAAAAACAGAGTCTGGAGAGAGAAATGCACGTTCTGAGGGCAGAGAAGGATCGACAGGTAGCTAATACACTCACACTCACGCAATATGTCGTTTAATGGTACTTCAGGAACTGACTCCCCATTCTATTTGTCTCATCAGATTTCAGAATTGGAGAGTGAAAAACAGCATCTTTCTCAAGCAGTGGTGTCCCTCCAGGAGCGTGCACAGTCTAACAGCGAGGCAAGAGTCCGTGAGGTAGAGGCAAAGAATCGCTTACTGCAGCAGAGCATCACCGATACCAGCTCCAGACTGGCCAGCTTAGAAACTCAACTCAAAGTAACCAGTGAGGAAGCAGACAGGCTGAGGGAGAGAGCTGCAAGGTGTGAGGAGGCAGAGAGGGAGGCGGCTAAACTGGAAAGAAGCAGGGACGCTCTGAACAGAGAAGTAATAATGTTAACAACATCATGCATTTTAATAATGTTTTCTTCATTTATAATGTATCTTATTTATACAGAAAGTAGCCTGAGCTGTTCTTGTTCCTTCCAGGTGGCCTCTCTGCGTGCCTGCAGCGAACAGTCAGAGATACTAGAGAAGCAAGTGTCCTCCTTGGAACAGGAGGTGCACAGGCTGAAGCGAGAGGCAGATGAGGCTCAGCGGGAGCTGCACCGACTGGGGAAGTATGAGGCAGACAACAGTTTGCTGTCAAAGGAAAACCTGGACCTCCGTTGCTCCATGGAAAACCTTCGCTCCTCATCTGCCCGCCTGGGCCCCCTGCAAGAGGAGCTCAATGAGGCACAGAGAGAGACACAAGAGCTACGGAGAAGTTTAGAAGAGGCCAGGGAGGAGATTCAGGGAGAGAAGAAAAGAGCAGAGAGGCTGGAGCTGAACTTGGTAACTCTGAACCAGGAGAAGCATCGCTTAGAGGAGAACATGGAGAAGAGCAAAGAGGAGACGGCACAGGTAGAGAGGAAAAGGCAAGAGACACAAACTCGAGAGGAGGAACTGAGAAGGGAATTGGAGGAACTGAAGGAGGAGCGGAGGAGGAGGGAGGAAGGTGACGAGGAGAGGAAGAAGCTCCAGCTGGACCTGGAGCAGTCAGAGAAGGGCAGGAAGCACCTGGAGAAGGAGAGCTGGAGGATCAGAACTTTGCTGGAAGGGAAAGAGACAGAGTTAGAGGAGAAGGTCGAGCAACTGACTACCCTGAAAAAGGAAAGTGCAACTCTGAGTAAGGAAGTGGACAGGCTGAAGGAGATGACAGTCAAAGCCAAGGAGTCAGAGCGGGAGAACAAAGAGCTTCAAAAACAAGCAACTATTGACAAGAGGACTTTGGCTACACTGAGAGAGGTGGGAGGAAAAACCTTTAAGACGTGTCACATAACAGGTGTCTTTAGAGATGGAACAGAATCAGTCTTTAGATTAAGGGCTTTGTCTGAACGGTTTTAGTATGAAGTCAGTTTATTTGCTTTATTTGAATTTACACAATCAAATTTCAGTCAGTTATGGGGCTTTCTATGTCAACTTAGAAGTAGTACTGACAGCATTTGAAGAACTTTGTGTTTCTTTATGATATTCCCAACAGAACAATACAGAAAACCCTGAATGAAATATATTATAGTACTAATTATATTACTCAAATCCTTAGATTGCATCATCGAATCATCAAATGTGGATTGTAGAGTTTCATAGTTGTGTCTTTCTTCAGGAGCTGGTGTCAGAGAAGCTAAGTGTTCAGCAAAAAAATGTTGAATTAGAGAGACTAAATGAAGAACTGGAGAAGATTGGTCTGAACAGAGAAAAACTGCTGCAGCAAGAACACACGCTGGAGGACAGGTAGCTTTCTCTAACATGTCTAATAGATGATTTCATTTACATATATCTTTGATGGTAACTGAGAGATTTATTTTGTTTGGATCTCAGCAGGTACAGGCTGCTGGAGTCTCGGCTCGAAGAAACTGTCAAACAGACAATGAAGATTAAAGAAGAGAAAATCTCAAGTCTGGAAAAGAAACTGGAAGAGAGCAACATACTCAACGCTACTCTTCGTACTGAGCTAGCCACTGTAAAGACATACATGCAGATTCATACAAAAAAGCTTTCAAATCTCATAAAAACCTCTCTTTACTTCACTGCTATCTCCATAATGTAAAAAAAAAAACATTTACAACAATTAATGTGTGTAAAACATTGTTTTCCAGCTTCAGGCTCATCAGACTGTGTCCGCTATACGTCAGCAACAGAAGGAGGAAAACAACCACAACTTCCAGCAGCACTCAAAGAGCGAACGGGATGCTACAGCTGAACTACTTCGAATCAAAGATCATCTGATTGACGTAGAAAAGAATGTAAGACAATAATGAGAATCACAGAGTTCATCTCATACTATATTTCTCAGTTTTTTACAACTATTATGTATTTGTATTAACTAGCTAAATGTAGTAGGGACAGTGAATCACCAAGCCATTTTGGCTTCAGCAGTTGGCTGATGGGGGCAAGCTGCACTTTTCTTCTGCTAATATTACAGCATTCGTCAGGGATTTCATCTGAGGACTAAATAGGCTCCTAGACTAAATAGGGAACCTGACAGAGTCAGTGTAATGTGGCCTTGTGATTGGCTCAATAGTGATAGGAGTGGGTCCTACTCTGTACAGGAGGCTTAGATTGGCAGGTCTCAGCTAGTGTGGCGCTTTGTGTCAAACAGTACATTGTTGAGACGGCTCCTGTATCACAGAGTGAGTGAAGTGCTGACTAAAAGATCACATCTTTTGCCTCCATTTTTCCCTTTCCCTTTCATTCACGTTAATGTGTATTTAAAGAAATTTAATTTGTGCGAGAAATTAAAAAAAAAAAAATTAAAATTGTTTTAGTGACCCCCCTGTAGTACCTCCACGGACCTCCTAATGGTCGCAGACCCCCTGTTAAAGACCTATGACCTAGAAGTTAACTTTCTACCAGAGAGGGTCTGCAGAGCAAATGCAACAGATTTACTCGTTTTGTATTTTTCCCTCAGCTTTAATTGCAAGTTAACATACTTTTGGCCAGACACACAAATACATACAGTGAGAATATCAAGGTATTTTTCAGTGTATTTGATCTATTTTTGGTGCCATTTTCCAGAATTCCTCCCTGCAGACGGAGAGCAGTCTCTTGAAGGAGCAACTAAAACAGCTGGAGAACCAGAACACCTCTCTCAACAACCAGATGGTGACGCTACAACGACACACCAGCACCCTGCAAGAACAGAATTCAGCCTTACACACACAGACGGCAAAACTACAGGTACTGTATAGTCATTGATCCAGACAAACTTGCTTAAAACCTTATGTAAAGCTGGGCTAGTCAGACAGATGACAGTTTATACAGTATATCATTACAGTATTTAGGGTTGATGGTGTTTTAATAATGAGTTCTAACAGATCCCACTGTGTCTTAGGTGGAAAACTCCACACTCTCTTCCCAGAGTGCATCTCTGATGGCCCAAAATGCAGTGCTGCAGGGCCAAGTCACAGCTCTGGAGACCGAGGTAGAGTCGTGGCAGCGGCAGCGTGAGGAGGCATGGCGGGGCAGGGAAAATGTGCTCAGCGATCATGAACGCCTATTGAGCGTTCATGAGAGGCAAGCACATGAGTATGAGCAGCTGATCAGTCAGCATGCTGCACTGAAAGGCAAGCAGAGGGCGCTAGAGAATGAACACAGGACGCTGCACAGCAAGTAAGTGAATAGCATACACTGTTATGTGTCATAATAGAAGGTCTTTGATAATCATTTACATAGCCCTCAAACAGAATACTGTGAGATAAACACATGACCAGAACTATATCAGTTCAGAAATTATAGGGAAAGATGAACTCAGTAAGGTCTTTTATTCTGAAGTTTATTTATACCCTGTGTATAAAATTACATTCGTGCTGAGTCAGATGCCAAAAGAGACACATGGAGTCACATGAAATGAAAACATGCAGTTATGAAGTCAAGTTTTTGTTGTTGATCATTGACAGCTTGTACACACACTGCTTTTTACATAGCACTGTCACAGTGCTATAGGTCAATGACAAGGACACACTAAGGTTTTTAGTTTGATGATTTGCAGACTCCGTCTAAGTCAAGAAGCAAACAGCAACCAAATGTTACTTGTGTGTTGTTACATCATTTTTGGACATTAAGCTGATCTTCTTATTCCAGGGAAGATAATGCTTAAGCATCTCTTCTCACTTTTTGCTGCACATTTGTTCACGGGGAAATGCAAACACTAGAATTCATGCTGACAAATGATTATGTGAGTGTAAGCAAGCATGACCATTACAGATGCTATCAAGCAGAAATAACTGGCCGGCTCTGTTTGTCTGTCTCTCTACAGGTATTGTGTGTTGCTGCAGCAGAAGGAGAAATGGGATGAGCAGGAGGGGCGTGGTCAGAAAGAAAAGGAAGAGCTAAACCTAGAGGTCCAGAAGAATCGGCTACTACAGCAAGAGAATCTACAGCTAAAAGCAGAACTGGACAGGTACTGTTTGTTTATCCACAATCACTGTGTCACATGGTGTTGAACAATTAGCTGTGAAAACAAGTGGTTTGAACAGTTAGGTTCAGCTACAGTGTAGCTGTGATGTGGTTACAGTCAGAAGAACAGCACAGTTATCTTCTGAAAAAGTGGTCCATTTTTCTTACTTCTTCATTTACTCATTCAGACTGACAGAGTGTCAAGGACAACAAATGGGACAAAATGAGGGGCTCCAGCAGCGTATAATTGACATCAAAAGTTCTTTGAGCACTGCCCAGCAGGAAGTGACCCGATGGACGGCACAGTACGATTCACTAATGGAGAAACACCAGAGCCTGGATCTTAGCATGACCAAGCTAGATAACCACTGTGAGGTAAACAGGCTTTTTTCTATTAACCAAAGGGTAGCACATTAAAATGAACAGGTTTCTCTTTGGAGAACAAGGCTGGAACTGTCTCTTTGTTACTTATTTATTACTATGTCTCTGTGTGTGTGCTTAGCTGTTGAGTCGACTGAAAGGTAACCTGGAAGAGGAGAACCACCATCTCCTGAGTCAGATCAACCTGCTGAGTCAGCAGAACCACTCTCTGCTAGAGAGGAGCATGGAAAGCAAAGAGCTGTATCACCAGGAACAGAAGCTATACATGTAAGTGACACCAGCAGCACACAATACACATTGCAACACGCCTGTACTTATACATTGATCATCAATGTAAAATATAGCAATATAGACAGACCCGACTGCTAACATGTGATTACATGTGCTGTGAGAAACAGGAAAAACATATATATATATATATATATACATACATGTAGAGAGAGACAGAGATTGCTGATCCAAAGGTGGTTTGGAAAGATGGAACAATAGTGTAAACTTGAATAATGTTCTTTTTTTCTTTGTTTCTTTCTGTCACTCTCTAATTAGCGATAAGCTGAATGCTCTTCGTCGCCAAAAAGAGAAACTGGAGGAAAAGATCATGGACCAGTACAAGTTCTATGACCCCACACCTAAAAAGTAATACTTGAATTGTTACCTTTTTTCTAGGATTTGTTTTTGAAAATAATAAAGTCTAATGTGCTTCAGGGTATTGCAGCCCTTTAGACGAGAGACAGCTCTGCTGTGTCAGCTGAACAGAAAACATGAAGCAAAAAACATCTTATTAATATCTGCGTCTTCCAGCTGTCAAACCTACAACAAAGAAACCAGTATATGCAAGACGTGGTGCATCTGTTGTTTCAAAAGCTGAATTAAAGCTGATATGTATAAATACATTTGTCAAGTGGGAGGGGTTTGGGGGAGGTGTAGACCCAAATGCAGGACAAGGGAGATGAGGCCGGGGTTCCAAAAAAGGTCTTTATTTAACAAGACAAAAGGCGCTGCGGAAGGCAGGTTAATCCAAAATACCAAAAAAAAAAAAAAAAGCAAAAGAATCATGAGGGGTAATCACAGGGTAATCATGGGCCCTCTGTGTGGTATTTAGGTGCAGGGTGGGAGGAGACGCGAATTGGGTCTGAAGTTAATTTAGATGAAACGTTTCAAATTCAGCTTGTCTTATCACTCATTCTAATCTGTGTCTAAAAAGAATCTTGGCAGACATTATTTTGAGATTATTAATGCTACACTAAAATACTATTATGTGTTATCCACCACTGATTTATACTGAATGAAAGGGTTTTCCATCAGTTTATTAAATCTTAAGCCATCTGAAAGCTGCAGACTATGTTTATAAATCTTCAGCCTCTGATTTAGGAGGTGCCAGAACACAGTACCATCATACGTCACTGTCGTCTTTGTTTGCCTGCGGATATAAACCACATGTAAATGACACCACGCTGCGAATAAATAATCGTACACAGAGAAAATTAGTCCTGGGTGCTAAAACTGAGCCCGTGGTTATACATCACTGTAACAGCTGACCAGACCTTTGATGATGGCTGATTTGCTTATTTATTTAATACCACATCTTCAGGGATTCCTTATCAGCCAGGCTTTCTGCATGTGGGACAGACGCAGTCTAACAGGACTGGTGCATTCAGACACAATATAACTGTTTTGGTTGTGTAACTTGCTTTTCTTTACTTCTTGATAACCCACAACGAAGCTTTTCTCAACTTTTCTGCTTACCGTATTACCAACAT
Organism: Mugil cephalus; assembly: GCF_022458985.1. Taxonomy (NCBI): domain Eukaryota; kingdom Metazoa; phylum Chordata; class Actinopteri; order Mugiliformes; family Mugilidae; genus Mugil; species Mugil cephalus. The sequence goes on along the minus strand of NC_061786.1, from coordinate 2,296,553 downwards.
TGATATTGGATATGTGATACAACAAGTTAACATCTTGTTTTATGTTGTCAGGAGGAGTCAGTGGGCAGGAGCCAAGGCTTTAGCTAAACTAATTAAACCCAGAAAAGAGAGCAGCAGGGAGAGAGGGAGCGACCAAGACAAGGAAGTGAGCAAAGAGAGGGAGCGAGTGAAGAGTGCTCCAGACATCCCCCTACCTGCGACACCCTCTCTCCTCCCCCCGGAGACCCCGCCCCCTGTTCCCCGACATACTGGAAGCGACTTGCATGATGGCAGCCATACACACAGTAACCATAACAACCACACCACCAGCCCCAGCCTGGGACCCCAGAGTCCAGCACTGACACCCATCAGCCGAGGTAAACACACCATACACACACAATGTCCTTTTTTAATTACCTTGAAAGCAATGTCAGTGTTTCTCTTTTCATGGGATATCATGGAATGCCTTGATAAATTAAGTGAACACTAAATGTTTACAGTATACATGGATTACATTTTTATTACTCCTTTGGATCCAAAAATCACAAAAATATTAAATCAGGTTTGGGTGAGGTGCACCCTTTGTGATTGTCCTATAGAGGGCGCTGTTGACTATAACTGACTAGATCTTTGTTTTAACTAGACACTCCTACTACAATACAAAGTCTAATGTGTAATTAATGTTAATCTGGTTTAAAATTAACAACTGTATATGTATTTAAATGTTTTTTTTCTATTTCAGAGTTGGGTATTTATACCTTTTTTAAGTTAAAATTCCTGTACAATAATATTTGGATAGAATATATATAGATATATTATTATGTCATTATTATGTGATGACCAAAAATGACATTATACTAATTGTGCAAAAGAACGGCAAAATCAAGCTTGTGTTCTTTGGCTTGCCATGATTTTTGGGACATGTCACATATTTAGTCTGGGGCAATCGTTCACTGAGAACAGCAATGGAACAGAATGCTGGCAAGCTTTTAAAATAACCCTGTGCAATTTGTGATGACAGGAAATTCTCCCAGATTGTTGTTCTTGCTTTGCAGTGTCAGATGTTTCAGATATTTTAGTGTCAACAACTGATCAGCATACTGAAAATCTGAGGATACCGTATAATATTAGCTTTACATGAACCAATACTCCAAAATCCTTGTTTTGTGCTGGTTATAGCTTGTGAAGAATTGTTTGCCAGTGTAGTCAGACGTCTTCCCTTTCCCCGTCTCTTCAACACATTCATTGCGTCCATTAAGGTGAAGCCCTATTCCTTTTTTCTCTCTGTCTCGGCTACCCTTGTGGTTCCCAAACTGTGGCTTTATTTTTTGCTCAGTGTATAGTTAAGTTTAAAGTCTCATTCTGAAAAGGGGAAACCTGTCTTGCAATCAGAAGGAATTGCTGCAGCTTCCTGTTTGTCATTCAGGTAAAATGCATGCAAAACTGGCTCTGGAATAATTCTAATCCCACATGTGACATAGATTTATGAGTAGATGATGTTTATATTAAAAGGCACATATAAGAAGCTTGAGGACCACTATTCAGTGTTTCTACTTACCTGTCATTCTGTTATGCATGATCCTTACTAATTTTATCTTTGATGGCTGTGGGTTTTCTGTACTATTCTTAAACACAATTGTCTTAATGAGGCTGAGCTCAATTCACTCTTAGTTAATAAGTTATATTGGAACTTCCTTGTGGAAGTTGCACTCACCTATTTTAAGAGATATAAAAATAAATCTTTCAATATTTCTCTACTGTATAATTATATATGTCTTGTTTGACTGCAGGAATGACTATTTCGTTATTGTCTGTAATTCCCTGTTCGCTGAACTTTCTAAACTTTGTTTAAGTCTCATTTCCCATGTCAGCCCCAGTTGATTTGGTGACTATGAAACTGCAGGTCACAGCATTGTGGGAACAGCAAGTCAAACCACTGTAGTTTTAATAAAGAAATAAAGAAACCAACAATTATCCTTTTTTTAATCATTCTGTGAAAACCTTGATCTGTTCTTGTGCTACACATGGCATCAATCAGCCAAGAACAGAGCACAGTGAAATGAGTATTTGTTTTTTTACCTCTCTGAGAAGTCAGAGGTTTGCTGTCTCTCAACCAAAGTTCCTTGTTATCTTTGTCTTGTTTTGTAGATGCCTTTTTTTATGAACCACAGCAAAATAAAAGTCAAATAAAAGTTAAATGCTTAATACAGCAGTTTTCTAGGAATGTCAACAAGAATATACTATATATGAAAATCTTTCATATTACTTCTTTAAACTCAGGGTGAGTTGAGGTCAGCTCTGATTCTAATGCTTGATTTTTACAGTGATATTCTGTTTCCTTGTTTTAGTCTAATTGATTCTCTTGCATGTTATCTATTGTTTCACATTCTGGTAATCACATAATTAATACTTTCTTAACCAAGTTTCTTTTAATTTACTCACTGCCATGGTTTCATTTTCTTTACATCTCTTCATCTCTCCCTTCTATCTCTTTCCATTTCTTCCCCCCAGCCCTTCCTGCTCCGAAACGCTTCAAATTTCTCCGCAGTAAAAGTCAGGAGAAGCTCCTCTTCTCCTCCTCTTCCTCCTCCTCGTCCTCCTCCTCCTCAACCTCTCCCACCTCCCGTCCCTCCCTCTCTCTCACCAGACGACTGCGATTTTGGTCTTCTGCTGACATCACAGCCGACGTCATCTCTAGCCAGCCTATCTCAGCCAGTGGAGTTTTCTAATATACCCACCATCATCATCATCATCATCATCATTTGTAACCATAAACTTCATCATCATCACTGACAACCCCGTCAACACTCATCACTGTGACTTACAATATTTCACATCAGTAGTGCACACATATCAATCATGGATGTTCTTCACAAACACTAATACAGTCAGTCATTGCACACTCTTCAGTCCAGACGAGCACATTAAACACGAACAGGTGCATGTTGCTGACCAGTGTTACTAGTAAGTGGTGTGTGTAGACATGGTTTATGTATGTGTGTATGAGAGTTTGTGTTCAGGCTTCTGTTTCCAAGCACGCCAGGCTTGCGTACATTTCTGCACGTTGTTGACAAATAGTTTGTATTTGATTCTTATCGGTAAAAAAAAAAAAGCAGCTGACTGTCCTGTCTCATTGTTTTTATTCCGACAAGTGCTTGTTTGTGAGAAGTGATGGCTGCATTAAGATCTCATTTGCTCTTGGTTCTGAGATGTTTGTTACGTTCAGATAGATCTGTTTGCTTCACAAAGCTTTGCTGCTGTGTTTCTCTGTCCTCACTCAGCAACAGTAACCACGCTCCTCGTCACCCACCACCTATCTCTGTCTCAGTCTCGTCTGTCTGTTCTGCTGCAATTATACTTGGTGTTTTGATGGTTAATGTAAGCAAGCGTTGCTGAATTTAGTGCTATTATTAGGCTGTGTTTTAACTTCGCACAGAAAAAAACCTTTCAACATTTTTCACTCAAAAGTAAAACACAAAGTAAATACACACTATATTATCAGGAAATATGCTGCCTGCTTGTGGTATAGTTGTTCATTGTCTTATATTTTGACGTTCTCAAAAAATAGTTTCTGGTATTTTTTGTGTGTTTCAAAACAAAAGTCACGGTCCCTATGGACATTGAACCTGCTGTAAGTTGTGTACTTAACCCCATTCTCCCCAATGACCTAGAAAAGGTCCCTCTTAAAGTGGTTTAGGTCTGCAGTCCTCATTTTTTCTAAACAGACACTACATCTCAAGTAAAACTAAACTTAAGGTTTAAACAAAGAAGTGATTATCTTTTTTTTTTAACTTCCTCTCTTTGTCTTACTCTCCTTCCACCACAGCGCTGCAAGGAAACACTGGACAGGGAAATACAAAGAGTAAATTTCACTTGGTAGTTTTGGAAGATATCTACTTAATTTATTTAACTCAGGTGTATGAAGGCTCATATTTGTCTAGTGTTTGTTGTCATTCACTCTCTCTTGAGATATGTTAAATTTAATCTATTCAAGACCAGGATGTAGAGTAGGACAACAACTACAGTGACTTAAAATAGACTGACTCTTTTCATGGAGTTGCGCAGTTGATATATCCTTAAAAGTGACTGACTGACAACTCAGTAAATTTAATGAGACATCTGAAAGGTTCCCAGTTTGGACTAAAATAATTCTAAGATAAACATGTGAGTCTTTTAAAGAGAGCACTATATAAGGAAAGAATGAAAAACAATTGCCGTGCAGTATTTTTGTAATGATTTGAGATTGGATTAGAGATTTGGTGTTTGAACTCCAGTTTACAGAGCCCCAACATATGAAACTGAATTGTGTAGTTGTTATTTTCACATTTTGACAAAGAAAAAGATGTACAGTGATTCAGAATTGGCTGCAGATTTTTCGTTTTTCATTTGAATTGGTTTGTGATGGTGTGATATGTGGCAGAACAGTGCATCAACAAACTTACATCCTAATTGGATGAATCCATGTTCAAAGTGATGCTTAGTGAGAAATGTGAAGAAGCTGCATCCTCTAGAGATATCAGTGAGCTCATTCCATGATATTGATAAGAGCATAAAATAGTTGGATGGATGATGGTTATACAGTTATGTGCATAAACAGTAGCGCATAGCTTCCGCCGTACCTGAACCAACGAGCAGATTCTTAATGTTTTGCTTTGCTTTCTTGCTGCATTGTTGACTAATCCCACATCACACTCACACCCTGTCCTAGTGTTTTTGATCCTGCACTCTGCAACACATCCCGTCTTTGTATTCCTCTGTGGTTACAGAGTACTTCCTCATGACGTTGTGATTGGTCCACAGGGTTGACTGACAGAGGCCGGGGCGTGTATTGTAGCAGCACTCCAGGAGGCAGCAATGAAAGTGTCAATGGAGAAGATGCACATGGACAAGGTGATTGATAAACTCATGATTGATGGTATTGTTAATGGCAGGAAATGTCACTATGTCTGGGCATTTGAAAGAGTTAGTTAAACGTGAGAGATGATGACACTTTCAGAGAATATAACTGAATGAAACTAAGCATTATTATTGTGTAACGCCACCTGGAGTGGATGGACCAGCAACTGGAAACCATCACAGTTCATATAATGGTTTTCTTCACTTGTTGCAAAATAAAACTAAGATTTTTTTTTTTCTTTTCAAATTATGCTTCAAATTTCAGACATTTGTATAATACAGTTCATCACAACTGACACTGACTTACAGATTAGAAAAGGTGTGACATGGTCTGCGTTTTTTTGTATATTTTTCAATAAAATGTTCTTTATTTAATCCCAGGTCAGATTCTTAAGACCCATCTAAGCTCCACTCCAAGTCATCAGTCACCCTCGTTGGCCCTAAGTAACAACAACAATTCCAGACTGGGACAAGGTCCAAGTCGCAGGCCCAGAGGTAGGTTAGATGATTTCTAAGAGCTTAATTAGAAATCAGCAAAGGTGTGAACGTTTTTATGACTGATTGAAACATTTCAGGATCGTTATATGATGAAGATTCTCGCCACAACACCTCTGACTCCATGTTTGGTCTCCATGGGAACACGGGAGGTCGCCCAGGGTCGGCAGACTACAGCCACAATACTTCCAGCTCCAACTCACCTGTCAGCTGCAGAGGTACAGAGATATTATGTTACCAGTCGTCTCTGTTTACTTAAATATTTCATCCTAAATTCATTGGTTGAATATATAAGTAGATATCTGTAACTAATAGAACTTATGCTGAAGCTTTTTAATATTGTATTCTGTCCTGGTAAAACCAGGTGGTAAACAGTTTCAGTCAGTAATAAAACCAATTTATTTTTCTGTCTTAGACACATCAGATCGACAAATGCGTTCCGCCAGCCTCTCTAGTGATGATGTCATGGGTCTAACCCAATCACAGCCAACTCTGTCACGTAGTTCCACCCTTCCATATGACCATCTACCCCAGAGGGCTCAACCACAGCGTGGAGGAGGAATAAGGAGTAAAACCCGCCCATCTTCTCCTGGAAGTGAAATGGTAACGCTGGAAGAGTTTCTACATGAGAGCAACATAAAATCACCTCCTGTGGTAAGGAATCCATGTAATAAGTAAAACCAATTATATTAAATACACATGTGTACATACACAGCAGTTGTCAAGTAACCACATGGCAAACTGTACAGAAATAGTACATAAATAGTAAACCGTAATAAACTGTATCAGTTAATATGGCTTTCATTTGACTTTGAGCAATACCTTCCTTCATGCCTAAAGATATTCAGATTTGTAAATCTGTCTGCTGGGAAGACTTGCAGACAATGTTCCCTTAATAAATCACAGTCCAGCTGAAATTTGTGCATATCCCACCCTCTACACACACACACAGTCAATGATCAATGTTAAACACCTCATGACTATTGATGCTCAGCAACCCATCTCAACAAAAGAGAGGAAGGAAGAAAAGAATTCTTCTTACTCTGGACATAAGGTGCTTGTGTGTGAAGAGGAGGTTAGCACATGCTATTTTCCAAACTATTGATGCTCTTTTCTGCACTTCTTCAATGCTATTTGATGCACTAAAATTTCTACAGCCAATGCTGATATTTTCACCACAGCCGCTACACATGGCTAAGGGCAGTTCATTCAGTAGAATTATGATTAATATCAGGGAAATGCAGGCCAGACTTTCCTGTTACATCCTTTCATCATCCTGCAATTCCATGGCTGTGGTGCACTGCATTATTGACCAGAAGTGTCAGTAATATATATATGGTCTGTGGTCATGGACAATCTTCCATCAGGCTTATTTTTATAGATCCCAATATTTGCATGTGAAGTGGTATAGATCTCGCTCAGTCAGCACCTAAACGGTCTTGTGCTACACGATTCTGGAAAAAATGTGAGTCGCGATTGTTTTGCTTAGAATTGAGATCATGATTCTTTGGCACCACTTTTTTTTTTTTTTTTTTTTTTTACAAAATCTTTATTGCACTGATGAATTTTATCAAAACAAAACAAAAAACATTCAAATGGTCATTCAAGTAGAGTATCAAACATTGAGATTTCCTTAGAATATGAAGCACGAGTTGGGTTCGGGTCTGTGGGTGACTCTCGCCACTACCACCTGGGGTTTCTTTGCCATCCATATATATATCTCTTTACCACATACATGCTTCTCTCCCGTTTCCACACACTCTGTAGACACTGTAGGCGGGCTTCCTCCACTGACGGAATCACATGTTGTAAAGTCGCTTGGGTCAAGGGAGGAGTCAGTGGCAGTGCTGCCTTTAGGGGCGCTTGAACAAATCCGGGAAGAAATGGGAGCATTTGTTTGTGATGCCGCTCGTAAAAATAAAATGCTTAAGAATCGTTGTGTTTTTAAATGAGATCACGTGTATTTGTGAATCGAGATTGCGTTTTTTTTAACAACTTATCGTGCAGCCCTATAATGTGCACATAAAGATGTCATGAAAGTTCCCTTTATTCTGTCAGACAGTAATGATCAAACTCTGCTCTTCTCTTCTCTGCCTTCACCCAGCTGGCATTTGGCAACTAGGTCTCTCCATATGAGCTTTGTTCTGCTCAAGATTTCTTCCTGTTAAAAGGGAGTTTTTCTTGCCACCGTGACCTTCAGTCTTGCTCTGGAGGTTGCTGGACGTTTTTTTAAAGCGACTTGAGACAATTTGTATTGTTATTGACACCATGTAAATAAAATTGAATTGAACTGAAGATAATGGCATCGCTGTCTAGAGGTGATGCCATTATCATTTGTCTTAGCACTTTGAAACTCTAGAACAGTTAGACTAAATGTGATTTAGTAAAAAGCTGCAAGTGTAAAGAACACGTGATGCATTGATGAATATTTATCATTAGAGCTCCACTGCGGATGTTTACATTTGCACAGTAGCAGAGCATTTATCTAAGATAAAACCATGAGAATAGAACTGCTGTTTTTTTTAATATCACTATGTATGACAGGTTCATACAGATAGAAGCAATGGACATAATAAAGATGACAAACTATAGCAATCTAAATATTCAAATGCATTATGATAAAAGAAAGTGGCAGTGTGCTCCTTTTCCATTATTTGTGCTTAACATTATCGTCATGTTATGAGAGTAAAAACAGCAAACAGACAGCATTGTCTTTTTACTGATGTTCCTTTCTTTTAGTCTTGAAAAAAGGCAGACCATCAGTTTATTTCCACAGAGACCTGTCAACGACTGATTATTTGACTGATTTCAGTATTTATAGAGGACAAAATGGAAATGTCATGTACATCTGTAGGTGAAAACTGCACGGGGGAAAAAAATAACTAGATGTAATTTGGCTCTACGCTATTAACACCAGAAACAACCTTGAATTATTAGTGCACATCACAAATGATTCAAAATATTTCAGCTCTCAGTTGTTTTGAGACCTGTCACAGCTCATGGCCACATCACCACGATGAACTGTCAAAGTAGTGCAAATAATAATTTTTGTGTCATTAAAAAGAGCTTTACACTCAGATATAATATGTTGTTTTGTTGTTTCATTATACTGTCCATCCTCTGAATACTACTACTTGAATGAACTTCGCGGGTGGATACATGATGTAGATGCATTTTTGAATTCATATGCCCTAAAATGGAAGTGTTCTGTTAGCCTGAAGGTTGACCTTGTTTGCTGCATATGTACCAGAAAAAGTGTTGTAACTGTTGTTTCCGAAAGACACTTCCGACACGTCATCGTTCAGTTATCTGATAGCACTTGTTATCGTGGCTGATCTTACTTTACTAAGACCAATCGATAAATCACGTATTTCATTCCAGCCTTTCATCGACAAATGTCGTCAATGAGCCAGATGTCATATCAATGTGAGAGCAATAATATTTTTCAGCCTGTAAGCTCTTTCATGTACACAGTAATTGTTATAGATGATCCTGCAGAGTGTGACACACCTCAAAGATAACACACATTCCTGAGATATAATCAAATATTTAATATAAAATGACAGAGACAAGGAAGTTTAAATTGTTATGTGAAGGTGATTAACCCTGATTCCCGCCCATACTTCAAAGGTTTTTGTTCATCAGCCTGAGTCAGATATCCGGCTGTAGACTGTACATCATTTCTAACTTACTCAGAAATGATCATTTTTAGTCATAGTTGCTCAGACTGTGCACAACAGCAACCCAAAATCAAGTTGGCAAGTTTCAAAAAAAACCTTGAAATCAGTAGTGCGTGTTGTTGCTGAGACACCCAAAGTACCGCCAGACAAAAACATGTGGAATGGCCGAGGCAAGTGAAACAAAATGACTGACAACCTAAACCCAGTCGCAGTGCATTTGGAACAAGAGACAGAGCAGCAGCATGAATAGTTCACAGTAAAATGCTATTAAGAAGCAGCACATACTCCTAAAACCATGGCCATTAGTCTTTTAACATACTCACTCATCAAATGTGTTTTAGTTCAAATTTATTATTCACATTTACATCGTTAGTAACTTTTAACTATCTCTGCCCAGGTGTCAACAGGAAGCAGGGAGGACTTGATGACTGACTACTTCACCAGAAGCCCTGCTCCCCCAACTCCTGCTGGCAGAGACCAGGTGACACCCACCAGCTATGTCACACCCACTGTGCAGTCATCCAGCCAAAGGCCAGGCCAGAGCGTGAAGCCTTCACCCCGCCAGCCTGTTGGCCAGTCGCCGGCCTCGAGCCAGCCGGTCACCCAGAGAACCAAACAGTCACTGAGCAGGGCCTTCAGCTTGGCCTCGGCTGATCTGCTGCGCTCTAACGGACCAGACAGTTTCCGTGGAAGTGACGGATCCCCTGGCCAAGCGGATGCAGTGGTCCGTCGTCAAGGGGGAGGGACTAATGGGAGAGAGCGACCACTGTCTGCTCGTTTCGCTGGTCCGTGTAATGATCATGCAGACGGCAGCTTCCTAAACCCAACCATTCACCACTCGTCCTCTCTCAGCCTGCAGACAGAGAGGTGCGCTGAGAGAGAACGAGACAGAGGGAGGACGGCCATCTCTCGAAATGGCCCTCCTTCGTCCTCCTCCCACCATCGTGGAGAGGTCGCCATGGTAACCCCTGTCAGGGCTGTGCCTGCCACACGGCCAGATGAAGCCTCTGATCATGTGGAGGCCCTCAGGGACGGGCGGTCAGGAGACTCTTCCCAAACGAAGAAAGAAAGTGAGAGAGCGAGGTGTGGTTCTGTTGAACGCCCTAAAAGCACGCCAGCCTCTCCTGACCCCAACAACGACCCCCAGACTGTGTGGTATGAGTATGGCTGTGTCTAAACAGTGCAGCTAACCGATGTCTATGATTGTGGCGGGGTCTAAAGACAAGAACCAGATACTCTGCTGGGTCAGACTTTTAGTGCTTTGTGTCCTCAGACACAAGTAATCAGCTTTTGGTCTAAGCTCATTGTATTGTGGATAAACTTTTGGAAGTGTTTGGTTACGCTTTGTTTCAGTACAGCATTGGCCACTGGAAGTCTGTGGCTTAGCTTTGTCTAAATCTTGGAAAGCAATACCACTTTTAAAAACATCTCTGGAGTAAAGGCCTCGGTTAAGTTTTGTACATGAACAACCAAGCAAGGATTTCATAACACCATCTGCCAAGATAGACTGATTGACTTAGTCTATCAGGAAGCTTCGTAAGCTAAGAAGCTGCTGAGATTTCAGCTGCACGTAGTCAATCACATTTCACCTCATCTGCTGGATCTGTGGAGTCAATAACCTCTCATCATTGAGCTTCACAAGCTGAATCTCTGAGGTGGATGCACTATAGATTTGACTTCAGTCAACTGATGGTCTTTTACTGGCTTAAACCTGAACACCACAACACTATAGATGGCCTCTGAGGATGCTGGGATTTGGTCTCTGTTTTGTTACTGGGAATCAGCAATTCCTCTTGGTCAAATTAGCCACCAAAAGATCCTTTTTAAACTGTGCACGTGATTGTAATGTGTTGTTTTTACCAGAAGATGATCCAGATTTATAAAAAAATAAATAAATAAATAAGAGTGCACCTTGTGCAAAGATGAAGGTGGAAGCTGCAATATCTGAGATCTGAGAATCCATAACACTTAAAGCCTGAAGGGACAGGCAGCGAGGAGAAGTGCGTAGTCGTGGACCTGAACACTAAGAGCAGGAGGGTCTATGAGCTGGAATTCTTTCACTGCTTACATACTGATCTTGCAAATGTTTACCTGGATTCTACCAAGCCTGCAGCACTGTACACCAGCAACTGAACAATTTATTTGAATGAAAGGGAGAAAGCGACTGAATGTATCAGATTCTCTACCTTTTATTCCTGCGCTTCTCTGATACCTTGAACAAACACTGGAAATGAAGAAATGGAGGGATACCAGGAAAGAGGTAGACGGACTCGAGAGAATGGCGGACAGAGAAAGCGACAGATATAGAGACAGATGGAGTGACCCGAGGATGGATAGATAAACAGGACAGAGATGGAGGGGCTCCTCCCAGTTAAATTACAGTCTTTTTCCCTCCATCTTTAGATTCTGTCCCAGCATGCAACACTCTGACACTTTACTGGAAATGTTGCTCGACCCAAGCCAACACTAGTCCCACAAACACACACACATACTTATACAAAGACACACACACACACACATGCATTGTCCTTGAGGGGGTTGGTTGTGGCTTCGCTAACCAGTGAGCTGGACGTAATTCACACACACATGCACACACTCACCACTGGGAAACCGCTGTGTTTTGGTAGGGCATACTTCTGCACGCTAAGTCAGCCAGACAGTTGTACAACAGGGAGAGAGAGGGAGAGTCCTGCTCAGATTTGCATATAAGCAGCAAATGTTGAGAGCTTAATGGTAAATAAAAGCACCACTTGGTAAACATACCCATTAAGTAAGAACAACTAAAATCCTCCAAGTGTCTCCGGTGACTCTCTTGACAGTGGTGCACGTTAAACAGCAGGGATAGGTGAAAATCTTTCAGTTTGCAGGAAAATATAAACTTTTCAAGCAAAAAAAAAAAAAAATAATAATAATAATTAATTGTGACCATTTGCTACTTTTCTTTTTGGTTCTAGCTATGAACCATGTTTCTTTGGGTTTAAGACTGGAGGAAAGGAATTAAGAGTGGTCCTTTTTATCATTGATAATTCAATCATTTGACAGCTGATATTGGAGCTCTAACGTTAAGCTATGCAAAGGAACATAGCATTCACCCAAGTAGACACAGACACAGGAAGTCAACATGTTGAATGAATCTGACGGAATTTCGCCAATTTTACTGAAATGTCAACCACAGGAAAGATAAGCAACATTAACGTCATTGTGTGGTTTATTTTCGTCAAGACACTATGTGATAAGCAGACGAACAATCCATGTCACATAACCAGATATCTATCTGATCAAATCATATTGTAAACATTACCTGGTGATGGTTACTATGCACATTTAACCAGGGTCATTTTGTTGATGAACAGTACTAGTCAAATGTTTGGACACCTCAATTCTTTCAAGGGTTTATTACAGTGATGAAGAAAACTGACGACATCCTTTAATTTGATCGCAGCGTTTGAGCTGCCAGGAGTTCCTGCACGTTCTTTTAACATTGTGTGAGTTGGTTAATGTCCATTTCTTTGACTGGTGTTGTTTAATATAATACATCTCACCTACACAGACCAGATGGAAATGTCTGTTTTTGACTACTGACCTCCAGTCTCTACCCTGGATTTACACCATTGCCCTCAATAGTCTAAATATAACCATGAGCTTTTAACAGATGGAGTCAAGGGTCTATTGGACACACATGAATGATTTTGGTATGTTGCTCTCATCACAGGCGAATGACTACACTTACAAACGCTTTGTGCATTCTTTGTAGCACATTTAAATAGAGAGAGAAGAATGAAAATGTCTTTTGAAGACAGCCAATGATAAACAATAAGATTCTCGTGATATAACGAGGACCTACTGATGGTCTGTCTGTACTGCTGTTTGCAAAGTCAAACCTGTCCCATCTACGTTAAAAATGACTGACAGCCAACATTCCAATAGCACTAATATGATGATGATGATGATGATGATGATGATGATGATGATGATGATGATGATGATGATGATGATGATGATGATGATGATAAGAAGGAAGGAAGATGGAACACTGGGGTTGTGAAAAAGAAGACCTGGCTGCGTTGTCAGCCTCTCGGTGCACATTCCCATCAAACATCACATGTCAGTATGCAACAAGCTAAATTATTTCTACTGTAACATATGTACATGATGTTTCTTTTTTTAACTGGTCAAATATAAGAAAACTTGGGAAACCTGTTGTAAAAACTTCATGAACTTTAGCACGGAAATGCACGTCGAAACCAAAAAATCACAAATCCAGATGAACTGTAAACTGCTAGAATGCTTTTAATGCTTGTGTATTTCCTGAAATGGGTTTCTCAGAGAAGTGAGGTCACATTGGCAGATGATGGGACATGTAGGTTAATGCTGTCAGCTGACCTGTGGTTGGGTTTACGTGTACATTCAAAGCATCTCACAGTGATCACTTCACAGAGCCCTTCAGGTGTGTGTGTGTGTGTGTGTGTGTGAGAGCCACTTGAAGCTTTGTGATATCAAATGTTGTTGAAATGTAATGTTTGCATTCTCTCTGTCCTTTCTCTACTTGTGTCTTTGCTCTGTTTCGTTGAATCCCGATGTGTTGATCTGTACGATTGCCTCACTGTCTCTTAAATGTGATGTCCTCCCTCAACCAAATCTCTGTGATCTCTGCCTGGGAGTGACTCTGGCTCAGCACGTTTGTGCAATGAGTGAAAAAAATAAAAATAAAAAGGACACCAAATATCTGCAGTGACATAAAGGTGACGTGGAGTTGACATCACTGACACTTCCTGCTTTAACTGGAATTACTGCTACTGTAGTTCACTTTATGACTACTCTTGACTGACTGCTATCCTGTGATTACTACTGTTAAAGGCTACTAGTTTGATTGAGGAGGCTGATGTTATTGCAAAAGCTTTTTGGTAATAAAGATTTATAAACCCAAACTGATGGTTGTTCATTGTGTCTGCTGCTATAACAGAGCAGCAAAGATTCCTTTTCCATAGTGGGTGAAGCACAGGTGTGAAAGACCTGTGGCTTTTGGTGGAATATTCCACCAGAGGAGAGGAGGTTGTGGTGTGGCATTAAATGCATGAGTGCTCACAACACAGAGAGCTGGGCATCTGTGTGTGGTTGAGACAAGATCATATCTGACAAGAGGGGGAAGCCCTGTGTCTTAGATAAGAGCAATAGGAAACCATGCTGTGGAAATATGAATCACTGGAGCTCCCTCATACAACGTCTCATTATCAGTCTGACTCAGGTCTTCACCAAAGGATGGATACAGCTGGAATTAAGCTGAAATGTAGTTTTGTGTTTTAATGCATTTTATTCAGTGGTACAAATTAGGAACTTGTAATATATGCCGCTGAAATGTGTTTATCCTTGATATATTGTATAAAAATGTTGAGTGTAAATTCATTCAACAAAACTGAATATTGGACGTGCTGTACTAGGCAGCTAAGTGATTATATAAATCTCTCATCTTTAAAGCAACACTTTGTAGGGCCTGTATAATAATAATAATAATAATAATAATAATAATAATAATAAAGACACCACACTGAAAGAAGTGGGTAGCTCAAAAAAAAAAACAAAAAAAAAACAACATAATCAGAGACTAACTAATGAACTAGAAGAGTGCTTGATGATTCTTTGGGGTTTGGTTTGGTTTAACTGCAGCTTGATGAATCCAGTTCACTGCATGATAACATCAGGATGTCAGAAGGTCATGAGCTGGTGGAGCAAAAGCTGCGCTTAAAGAAGAGTCAAAAAACTGAACTATGCTGAATGTTAGTGTAGTCTGTTGGACATGGAAAAGTGTTTCAAAGCGTCGGCTGGTGTGGCCAAAAGAGTAAATGAATTAAACTTTGAAGTACTAAAAACTGAATGAAAATCTTCCAAATAACTGATAGCCTGCAAAAACGTTTTCTCATCTCATCTTCTACTACCGCGTATCTTCACTAGAATCACAAGGTTTGCTGGAGCCTATCTCAGCTATCATGAGTGGACGGGGTACACCCTGGACAGGTCTCCAGTCTTTCACAGGGCTAACAACCATTCACACTCACACATTGGGTCAATGTAGAATAACCTAACAAGCATGTCTTTGGAGGGGGGAGGTACCCAGAGTACCTGGAGAAAATCCACGCAGACACAGGAAGAACATGCAAACTCCCCACAGAAAGGCCCGAGTCAGACTCGAACCAGGATCTTCACGCTAGGAGGTCAGCTTTTTTTTGTTTTGTTTTTTTCTTGAAGACACCTGGAGTGTGTTAATACAAGGGTTGCATTTTAGGTCATATGAGACATAAACGCATCACAAGAAGAATAGGAGACATGTAGACTGCTCATGATGCTGTGGTGGTCATCCTGATGGAGCTGCATCTGCGGTATGTGTGTCTGTGTGTGTGTGTGTGTGTGTGTGTGTGTGTGTGTGTGTGTGTGACAGAAAGAGAGAGAGCGAGCGAGAGAGAGACACAGAGAGAGAGAGAGCTGGCGGTCAGTTTGATGCAGATCTTCAGACCGGAAAGATTCGGTAAGAGAAAACCTCCCTTTTTCGTTTAAATATCTTTCATTAACTTCTCGTTGAACTTGAGAGCGTCTTTGATTATTTTTAGCGAGTAATTTCTGCAGAGTTGCCAGGAGCTCAAATGTACAGAGTGGAATAGCTTCTGATTCTTTTTTCCATGTCGGCGGATCTCTGGTGAATGTGCGCGGCCGTGGGGGAGATGAAGCGCTCCTCTGTGCTGATCGGGTCAGGTGCGCGGGCTCTTCACGTCATTTTTAGCCATAATAAGTCAGTGCGGCTGCTATTGGAGGGGACACGCAGTGACACATGTCTCACCTCTCACTGGACTTCTTTTACTCTGTGGGATAAACACACGCAACAGCTGCAAATCCAACGAGTGGTAGTTCTCATTCGCTGTGTTTGCTGGACTGTAGAGCTTCATGTAATATTCAGAGAGAGCGCGTGTGAAGCCTATACAATCCACCTGCATCTTTGTCACCTGCTCGGTTCTCTGCAGTAACTCTGCATCAAAGCACACAAGTAGAGGAAGAAATAAAGTTCAATATACTCTTTAGCTCAGGCACTATACAAACACACCTGTTAATATAAAACCAGAGGGACACTGTGACAATGCTAATGGTGAAAGGATATCAACAGTATTTTGAGCTGGTGTTAGGAGGTGTGCTGTTCAGGGTGCTGTTGTGATAATGAGAAAGACACGGCTGCAGGCTAAAGATGAATGCTGGCTGACTTCAGCAGCTGTTTCACACAAACATAACTGCTTTGACCCAATGATGTTTCTCAAGAACAGTAAGGAGTGACTGATTAAATGAATGGATGACAGGACTTTAATCCTAAAGGGACAGCTCAAAGTACAAAACAAGCCTATAGTCTCACCGGGGTGTCAGTTGTGGTGTTTTTGGGGTTTGGGGGCATCACCTTCGGAAACAGCTGTGGTGAGTCCAACTGTCAAAAGATCTGTTTGAAATATGATGCGTAAAATATTGACATACACACGTCTTTAATTTCAATCCTAAGTAGATTGAAACAACAATCCTCTTTATGGTTTTCATCAGCATCGCTTCTTTTTTTTTTTGAACTTCACTCTCTCCTAACTTCAGGAGGTCCACTACTGTAAGGTCCACTTTCATGAGAATCAGTTGTCTGCCTCTGCATGTTGGATTCGCTCTGTTGCCGTGCGGACCCAACTGAGACGGTTTCAAAAATATATCCGTAGACGAAAACCACAACATCTTACCCCGAGTTAAGGTTTGTTCTTGTCAAGATGTGGTTTTGCTCTGAGGGATGTGACTGAGGAGATGTATTTTCTGGCTGCAGAGACATGTTCCCAAAAATCAACATTTGGGATATTTTCCTATCTTTCAAAACTTTAATTGTATTTACATATCCTTGTAGTTGACATTTAAAGGTTAATGATTGCTTCTTTGATTTTTCCCAAGAAGTTTTCCACTGTAGCTTGCAGATAGTTTCTCAGTCTACCATACATTACAAGAACTGGAGAAAGTTAGAACAGAACAGTATTGCTTATTAAAGGCGTTCTACTTCCTCAATAATATGGGATTGACTTTAATTTTCCCATAAGTGAACCTTGACTCCCTGCCCATATAAACACAGGACCAGCCCAGCAGCTATCACACACAGACTGAATCAGGTTTACTAAGCCGTGTGACATGACTCTAAGAGTAGCAGCACAGGAAAAGTGTTTGAGTGAGTGCTCACCACACACAGGGAATGAATACAAGACTTGACATAATCAAACTATAGCCAGACTGGGTTGGATGCAGCAGATAACACAAACGTGATCTGGAAGTATAATTCATATTTCCTTTGCCAGGAATTTCTCTGATCTCTTGTCAGATGTCAGATCCAAACTAAGGTGCCGTATATGTCACAGAATAACTGTTGATGACAGGGTAATTGCTTTGGACTTGAGCTCTTCTCAGATAACTCAGGAACCCTTTTTTAATCTCCTTGCAGCCTCCCCTTGGGTCCAGGCCCACACAACGGGCACCAATTGGACAGAGTGCAGTGGCCCTTTGTGTTCACTCAATCTCATTCATCCATGAAAGGGCCATCTCAGCTCTCTGTAGGCATAGCTGAAAAAAAATTACCCTTGCTTACAATGATACTGTCTTTGCATACACAATTCAGCTGAGTAGATATTGCTATATGTGGAGAACAAGTGCTGCCAGAGGCACTTGAGTGGTGTCCAGTGTCCCTGCTGATGGATTATTCAGGATTATTATTACAAGATCCTTGTTCAAGAGCTCTTCAATGGACCTACAAGCTCCACACGAACCCTTAAGTCTAAAGTGGCCTTCTGACAATCCTCCAGATCTAATATTAAAGTACCAGAAAACCTGAGATCTCTGAGTAGCTACTCAGCATCCAAGGGTGTAGGGTGTTGAGTCTTTTTGTAAAATCCTCAAGTATCTCTCAACGATCTCTGCTGGATGCTCTACAGGGGCAGTGACCTCAACAGAGTTCCTCAGCAAAGGGACCACAGAAACACCCTTGATGATGGAACTCCAAGGTTCTGTTTGTCCTGTGTCCTTTCAAGAGAGTCCCAGGATGCCTTGAGATGACATCAGAAGGAGTAAAGCAGAAGCTAAGGTTTCTAGAAGGAGCCACAAAGACAGTAACCACCCTGGTAACAGGGGCCTTAATAGGATCCCAGGAGGCTCTATCACTAGTTAGTCCTATTATGTAGAAGCCTGGGTTAGGGATTAGGGTCTTACAAGAAAGACCCCTATAAGCTCCACCACGGTGATGGTGGCGGAGATCTCATGAGGGTTTGGATGCCCAGAAAGAACAATGAACTGATAACACTGTCTGGTTCTTTAGAAAAGTAGACTGGTTCTGAAGTTCCTTTTTTTATTATTTCTCCTCTCACTGGTTCTATCTGTCTTCTTGTATCTTAGAACATATTTGTTTAGAGTCTCAGGTTAAGAGGCAATGTATATTTATGCTTCTGGCTAAAAACCTAGGAGGGCACCTTACTTAGTATTCTGTGAGGGATGAATGGGGTCCAGCACTGAATCAGGAGTAGATCCAACCATGCTGTGGCTCTGCAATATCACTCAGGCTATGGCAATGTCTTATTTACGTTAATCTGGGTAGCCTTTCCTACTCGTTAGGAGAATAATATAGATAAGATTATCTGGAATGCGAGGATACAGTGGCACTTTATTGCTGCTTTGCAATTTCTAGACACAAACAAAGAAACCCATCTTTTTTCTCACTCCATACAGGGATATTGGATGCATATAAATAATGTATGTAGTTTTCTACTGTCTTTGACTTACACACAAAAAGCCACATTGGCATAATGTACTGCCTTATTGGTGTAATGTGGTCGTAGATTTTCACTTTGAGCAATGCTGGCAGCTGTCCCAGGGCTACTGGACCCCAAGGGCCCTGAAAGCCAATATGTTTATGGTTTGTGTTAATTTAATTAACTGGAAATTTGTGCCTGTGCGCTATTAAATTACAAGGGCTAATGTGTAGAAGCACTGTGTATCACAAACTAGTTTAAGTTCTAGCAACACCTAATGTGACTGTACCTTATGTTATATTATATTTTATATCATATTGTGGGCCTACATCTATAGAAGCTCTTGTAATATTTGTGACAGGTTGCTCACACATTACCCTGATGGTGTTTCCCCATGATAATAAGGATACTGCATTTCTGTTTTGTGCCGCTTCTTTCCTTCAATGTGACATTATCTTCATCGTGTTCTAGTTGAAGGAGAAAGGCTCATGTACTTGGTTTTGCCACAACCAGTTTGTTTTCAGTTGACTAGAAGGGTGTGTGGTGGATGCTTAGAAACTTTTGAAAAGAGAGAAAGAAGTGTAGTAAAGAAGTGTAAAGAGAAAGAAGTATGTTCATTAAAGGATTGTTTGTGTAATTCAATTTGCTGTTTTTTTTTGTTTGTTTTTTTGTTTGTTTGTTTTTTGGTTTTTTGTACAGCCAAGACTTGGAATATGAAATTAAAATTCATGAACTAGACTAAATAAAACACATACTCATTAGCTGGTAGCATTTATTAAGTTATACTGAATCCAACGGTTGCTTTCGGTTAACAAAAGAGAGCAGAGTGACAAACGGATTTTAAATTTCAGTTAGTTCACAACGAAAAGAAGAACACTGTAGTGAGGAGGAGTAATTCTAAACAGCTTGGCTGACCACAGAAAAGGAAGAACGTCACAATGTGCTCTTTTGTGGGCAGGTGTTGTCTCAAAAATGCAATGACACATAACAGTTACACATAAGATAGAAGGAAAAAACAAATGACACCACCTCCTGAATGCTAGCAGACTATACTCTTCGTCAGAAGATGTTGTGATGTTTGTAATCCAATTTAATCCTCTGTAGTTTCTTTGGTTTAAAACTGCGGCCGTGATGACTGTAGGGCTCAGTCTTTTAAAAGAATGATTGATCAGTACAACTTTCTGAAAAGTTCATCATTTTATCCACACTTTTGAAGTGCCCAATGTTGGCTGTTAGATTACTTTGGTCAAAAGTGACAACATCGAAAGTGAATCTTTTCTGTTCGCATGTAGGAATAATTAGTCCAATCCCTTTGTAGGGATGACATGCGTAGAGATGTATGTGGCAACTGAAGGTATCTAGGAAAACATTATGGAATGAAGGCTGAAGATTCACGAGGATGGTTCCTTCTTTCATAGATGTTTTGAGGACACCTGAGAGGGCTCATCAGAAACATCTAACATCCAGAGTGTGTCCACCTTTGCTTAACTGCCCTCTACCCATCCTGCTGGTGTGGCTGATATTCAGGTTCTGAGGTGAGGTCTCTACTCTTGATTCAGAGCCACCAACTGGTCTGCTCGGTGACACTGGAGAAGACTTTGCTGGCTGACTTTCAACTGCCATGTCCTTAGCAGCTTGGTGGTTGACTCCCACAAACCTTCTGCAGCTGATCCCAACTGGGCAGACCCTGGTATACTAGAGGCCTTTGCACTAGTCTCTGGTTCAAGTCCACCAAGAGGTTCCCGTCTCATGCCCCCGCGTATCTGACTCTAATGTAGGCAGGGGTTTTTCTGTGGGATAGGATGATAAAGGAGAAAGTGCATTGATAGAGGTCCGTCTGGTCTCCAGAGTAGCTCCATGTACGCTTCAGTACCTGGTTATATCGAAACCAAAAGTGAAACATTTTTAAATACAGAATTGGGTGGATTGGCTTTCAGCTCCCTCATGTTAAAGGGTTTTTGGGGTTTCCCGTGACTTTCATTCTAGTGGCACCATCAGGTTAAATTTTCATTTTGTTAAACAATTTATATTAAATACACACAGGACTTCCCCATTAGCTGCTGTGTGTAGGAAATAAAGCTCACACTTATTTTTCATGACTCACGGTAGAAACCCTTACTTTGGTCAACATATAGGTTCTGCCAGTGGGCATCAGTTCTAAAATAAATAGTAGCCAAGGTGGTACAGTTTGTTAACAGCTGTACCAATAGACCTGCTCACAGGGGATTTATATTACCTCAGGAGACATTGATTGTCCAGTGTAGATATTACCCCTGAGCATCTGTGTTGCGTGTGACTCATTTGCAGGATTAAGATCATAGATAGAGGTTTCCGCAGGTATTACAAATGACTCAGTGATCGCAGGTAATACTACTAGTCCCATGTGAATAGGGCTAATGAGGCATTTTGAATTCCCTACTGCTCCAATTTGCACTTCTATTTTTTTTTGTCCATATCAAAGGTTCCAAAGGTTGTCTATATATATCTGGGTGCAGTCAGAGAAGATGCTGTTTGGAGTCTGCTATTGTGTCTGCTGTGACACACCTTAACAGTGGAATAACAATAACCGAGATTAAGGCATTTGTCCAGAATGCTCTGGTTGGTTGGTCTATTTACTAAGCATCTAAGCTTATCATGTAACTTTTCTTTCTGTGATCACATTGGATATAAAATTTGCTCAGTGATGACTGATTGCAATGATAGTGAAAGTCCCGCCGCAGTAAGATCTTGACATTGCAGTTACTCATGTCATACTTGTGCAACCGGGTCCTCTGTGAGCTGTTTCAGAATTGGTCAATATTTTCTCATGAGAGGTCTCTTTAGTTACGTTGATGCAATCTGTTATAGATGATATTTAAATATTTAATATTTAAAAATGTATTTGCGTGCAGGAGAGCATCAGTTTTAAGTCTGGACTGTCCACTTCTTCTGAAAATATTGTAAAAAACCTCCTACATCTAGCATCTGTAAAGCTAGTAACTTCACAGTAATTTTTTAAAGCTGAAAAACACCTCAGTTTGATGCCTCTGTAGCGTGCAGCACTATATTTTGCCACTATTTCTGACTGTGCTTTCTTGCATGTATCAAAGAGGCAAACAGTGTATGTTGATGTTATTCAGAGTGACGGTGTCACCAGCCTCTGAGGCAGTCGACTGGCTGCGATGCCGAGCCCTTTCTGAGTGAAAAACACTTATCAAGCGGTGGAGTGGATGCGGTGTGTGCGGCTAGATATTAACGCGGCATCAAGTCATATTTTAATCTCGGGTCAGAGCTCTGTGAGCTATTAGGAGAGAAATGTATCATTACGGTTGATTTACCGTCACAGTAAGTCATAAAAAAAGAAGGAATATCGATAACTTTATCAACTGCTCATGACATACACTGGTGGAAAATCTGATGACAGAGTGATCGTCACGTTATAGTTTCTCTGTGTTAAACAAAACTACAAATTAGCTGTCTGAATCTGAAATGGGTAGAGACTGTGTCAGCCTTAGAAGGTTGTAATGGAAAAGCAAAGCTGTTTTTTGAGTTTTGGGAGAGTGTAGAGTATGTTCTGGATGCACAGACAGTTAATCACATCTGTATTAGAACACATACCGAAGCAGACAGTAAATCAGATGGAAGATGATTTACAACCTGCAGGACAAAGTAAAGATGATTTCCCTGGAGGAAGGAAGATAGGAGGAAACCCATTTTCAAATTTGTTACATTTTATCACTAAGAAAATAACCAGTTGTGAGTGATCACATGGTTTTGGTGAAAATGAAAAAATAAATAAAATAAATAATCTCTTTTGGAGATATATAACGAGGGGGGTGACACTCCACACAGTTACCCATCTGGAATCAAACATTCTCTTTGCATGTTATGCATCACAAAAGCTAATTGTAACAATTTACCAGTCCACTGGCTGCTTTAGAGTTATGTTGTGTAATTCTGTACATTTCATGAAATGGTCTTAACTTCAATCATTTTAGAAAGACAATGTTGTAAGTATTGGCTGTACACTGATCAGACATAACATTATGACCACCTGTCTAATATTGTGTAGGTCTCCCTTGTGCCTCCAAAACAGTTGTGACTCATCAGAGAATGGACATGGACCTTCTGAGGCCCTCCTGTACGTCTGGTAACAGGATGTTGTTAGTGGGGGCCTTTGGAGAGGAGTGGCCTCTGCAGATCATCCCACAGATACATGATCAGTTTGGATCTAGTGAATTTAGAGGCCAGGTCAACATATTGTGGTGTTCTTCATGTTTTTTGAGTTGTTCCCTGAAGTGTTTGCTTCAGTTAGTGCTGGGGATGGCTGCTGCCATCAAGGAGTGTCATTGCTATGGGGTGGGGGTACCTGGTCTGGTCTAGGTGGGCTTTACAAGTCTAAGTAACATCCAGATGAATGCCAGGTCCAAAGGTTTCCAGCAGTCAATGTTAATCACTTCTTTCAGTGGTCATTATTATGCTTGATC
This sequence comes from Mugil cephalus, assembly GCF_022458985.1. Taxonomy (NCBI): domain Eukaryota; kingdom Metazoa; phylum Chordata; class Actinopteri; order Mugiliformes; family Mugilidae; genus Mugil; species Mugil cephalus. The sequence continues at coordinate 2,273,249 of NC_061786.1, read as the reverse complement.
AGTGTACAGTACATATGAAGTGCTGTGATTATCAGACATCCACCACCTGTCAGTCTAATCAGTCACACCCTTAATTAAATAGAGTTGTTTACCTTAAAATAATTCAGATGACATTTCAGATTTTAACATTTTGGAGGTCTATGGGCATTGATGCACTTTTGGAGCCAACTTTAAGTAGCCTTTTGATAAACTGCAGGTTTGGGCATTACAAATGTTTAGGTTTATTGAGCCCTGAAACCATTCATATCTTCTCCCGCTCTAATTACTTCAATTGATGGTAAAAACAAATCTTACAGCCAGCTTAATTTTCTTGCATTCTGTCTGTTTTCCCTCTCTGAGTACGTTGTAAATCACCACCAGGTAAATCAAATACTGCGCCTGTAGACAAACCACAGAGAGACAAACTAAGACCTGGCACCAGGGAGGCAGGGAAGGAGGAACAGCTTCACTTCACCTTCACATTGTTAAACTGTATGTGGGGCTTTTTTGTTGCGTTTGTATAAATATGGTGTCACCTGACATCTAACTGTTATGGATTTAATAGATGTAAAAGCAGCCCACCTCACAGACTTCAAACACTTGGGCATGCTGAGGCCTTTCCATCTCACACATTAATAACTGGAATAAACATACATGGAGCTGTATTACTCCTGCAGGCGTACTACTCAGAAAGGGATCTGTGCACACTTGTCACCACACACTCCTGTTACATGAATCATATAACAGAATCAGGACAAGGTCCATGTGACCCTGGGAAGCTGGGATAAGTTGTGATGATGAGCTAGCCACCATGAAACTGCACAAGATCAAAGCCAACAAACATTTCACATCAGCCTGATAGAAATATTCTCTTTCCAAGAAGCCAGTTATAATTGGTGCTTTGTGGTGAACTCAAACAAACACAGACAAACATCCGGTGATTTGGAGGAAAAAAAGGAAAAGTGTTTATATCCTAACTATTAAACTTTTAGATCAGACTGTGCTGTATTAATTATGTCACATCAGTATTTTAACATAGTTCTAGTATTGCCTAAGCATGAATTTAGCACATGTACAGAGTGTGCTGATATTTAAAAGATTTAAAAAGTGTCTTATCCAATCTGAACTGATAGTGGTATCAGCTCTGAAGCCATGAACGATGGTGATGATGAAGCTAGTGACGTGTCTTTCACTGTTGCCTAATCTGCAACTTACTGCTGTTGCCATGGTTACCCCTGTCAGTTTAGTTATCGATTAAGCAGTTAAGCAGCACTGGCCAAACACCTCAGGAAAATAAGATATCGATCACAGGGCCAATTGTTAAATTAATGATGTTGGTGTCTTACACCATGTTTAACCCTTAACTGCATACCTTTGGTCATCAGTGTCCTGTTTCTATTCCATTCAGTTATTTTCCAAGTTGAGTTGTTGGTAGGTGTCACTCCATGAGAAGATACAGTGTTGTGTGTGAATGACAGGAGAGTTTTCCTGTCCACCGTACCCCAATCAGGCATAACATTATGACCATCTGTCTAATATTGTCTAGGTCTCCCTTGTGCCTCCAAAACAGTTGTGATTCCTCAGAGAATGGACATGAGTCTTCTGAGGGCGTCCTGTTGTGTCTGGCAACACAGTGTTGTTAGTGGGGGTCTTTGGAGAGGGTCCTCTGTGCATCATCCCACAGATACACCTTGTGCTGTTCTTCATGTTTTTTGAGTTGTTCCTAAACCATTTTTTGTGAATGTCTGTGTCTGTGTTAAATGTTAAATATAAATGTAAAATGTTAAATATAAATATTAATGCTAAATATAAATGTTAAATGAAGGATTGGGAGAAACTAAATATTTAGCTAATAAACTATTGATGCTGCCGCTCAGTGGCAGTTTTAGTTCCACGCTAGTGACCAAGGTCTCTCTCTCCTTACTGCCCTTCACCGACTGACTGCATGCCCCCAATTTGTTGGAAAATGTTGGAAGAGCGATTTTTGACTGAAATTCAGACTTTCATCAATGGGTCTACATGTTCAAGTGCAGCACAGAGTCTCCTTCTCAGCTCCGAACCACGATAGCACCGGCAAGTTTGTCCTCCAACTAGCTTAGTATGTGTAGTGTGGAGGTAAAACTCTCTAGCTAAAACTAACAGTAGATGTAGCCACCTTTTTGACAGATTAGTTAGCGATCAACATGCTCCGTGCAATGCGCATTTGTTTTGAGAGATGTCAGAAATGTCTCCTTAGGGATCCATCAGCTCTGAACATGGCACTGCACCAGGGCCAGTGACACCCACTGTCTCTATGGGAGCAAACTCAATTAACTATGCTTTTAATCTTTGGGCGACATGTTTTACTAGTATTTAAACACCAGTATTTATCTATAAACAACATTTTATGGTTCTCTTGTAATGTATGGTTGTGTGTTCGGGCATTTCCATTAATTTGCAGGGTCTGGTAGCTCTGAAAAAGTATTTATTGATTATTATTTGTTTTAGTTTTTTTTGTTTTAGAACAAGCTTTATTTCCAGAATACTCATTGGGTTTCAGTTCATAAAAAATGGGTGCAAGTCTCTGTTGATACGCACGGTTTTCTGGTTGTGCACATAATAAGACAGTCTTCACTCATGATGTTCTCAGGCGGCATCAATAGACACATGAAATTTGGACACCATGTACTTGTTTAACTGTAGCTGTTCTTCTCCTGGATAATGCACCCGCTGAGTCCATACTTCACAATCATGATCTGACACGTCTTTGAGGCCCAGATCACTTCTCCAATATTGGGACAACATTTTTTGGTCAAAAAAGAAAAAAATCACTTATTTAGTCAGATAAAGGCCCAAATCTTGAAAACTTGACCACATTACAACCACAATTAAAATATGGTACACTGTAACACAACATTAGCTGATAATGAATGTATTATTGAGGATTTTGACCGGGAACATTATGAGTGTTAGCTGAAACAAACACACTTAGTGATCATGCTGCACAGAATGAAACGTGAGTCCCCAAAACCTTTATATACCAGAGCCTTGAAAGGAGTGTGGCAAAGTGTTTGTGTTTCAACTCTATATTATACACATTTGTAATGACTGGTCATATTTGACTGGAAACAGCATGGGTGTATACAGGTTGGATAAAACACAAAACTAAAAATAAATAAATAAAGACTAAATTAATTTTATGTATTCTGGCACTGCAGAATCAAACACCAATGTGCTTTGTACCTAGCACGTTGATCGCTAACTAATCTGGCAAAGAGTCGTTACATCTGCTGCTAGTTTTAGTTAGATAGTTTCGATAGTTTTAGCTTCACACTAGTTAGTGCTGTCATGATTCGGAAGTGGAAGGAGTCACTGTGCTGCACCCTAGTATATACAATCAATGGCATTTATGGCACATTTAGTAAAGGTGATAAAGAAATCTGATTTTGAAAAATTCACTCCTCATTTTTTAGTGTTTTGGAGCTAAATGTGGGGAAAATTGCGTGTTCATTTTAACATATGCAACTTTACAAACAGTGGCCCATAGTGGACCTGTCAATAAGCAACTGTTTGTGAACTCCTTCATGAAGTCAAAAATATACCCAACATGAACATTACCAAGCATGCAGATCTGATTTTGTAAGTGTAAGTGGCTCCAAGAACAGGTAATCAGTTTCAGATTCCTGCCTTCCTACAACTGTTGGTCACATATTGTTTTTTATTATTTTATGTGTTCCTAAGGTATCTGATAAAAAATCAGGGAAACAGTTTGGCTGTTCTCCTGAGCCATGAGAGCCATGACACACTCTGACAACGAGATAGGTTTGTTTCACATTTGTTAAGTGTAGAATAACCTGCCCCTCGGGGGGCACATATCATACACATGCACACACTCAGAGTTGAAACTTTTGCCAGTAGGCCCATACAAACTCGAGTGATTGAATTAGTGTATTGAATCCAGGTCTCACAGCTGTACAGAGATCATAGTCTCTGTTACAGTCTGGAGGGATATGGCTCAGGGTCAGAACAAAAGGTCAGTAACTCCCCAGAGCACTGTAGCTCTCAACAAATAAAAGCTGCATGTGCTGTCATGAGTAGGTGTGCCAAAAAGGTGTGCACTATAGTGTGCTTCTTAGAGGGATGGCTCACTGAAAACAATGACAACAAAACCATGATGATTTTAACCCAGTGTTATCCGTGGTTTCTGGACAGATGTGCTGCTGCTGTATCATTTCTGTATACATGACAAATAAAAGTATGTTCTCATTTGGCTGCAAGAAATTTCCTTATAGAAAACCAGAACTATTCACATGACTCAGAGCTGCGTTGTACTCTAGCATCATATTACTGGCATGGCTCACTGTGGAAGGAAATGATACAGTCTACAATATTTCCAGTTTATAATGAGTTACACTGATCAGGTCATAGCTGGACGCTGACTCAGATTTAGTGAGATATCTTGAGATACCATGCAGCGAGATATGCAGATGAAGTAGGTCCCACTCCACTCAACATTCATTTCACTTGGATGTTTGAGCTGCACCACGCACTATGATGTATGTGTATGAGTATCTTTTCACATTTATCTGCTGGAGCGGGGAGGTTTCTCTGTGCTGATCATTAAATTTAAGTTTGGTGATTTATGACTCAAAGGTGGAAGCCAGCTGTATTTAGGTTCGCTGCTTCCACAGAAACCTAAAACCTGCAGCACGCACGTCATATGTCCAGCTGTTGGAGTTTTAAACTGAAAAATATTTGCATATTCACAGATTATAGCTGTTTCAGTGTGAAAGAGGAGGTTGAAGGTTATCAGAGGAGAACTTTAAATGTGTAAATTTAAACAGATTTAAATTCTAGTTTAGTATCAACAGTATTCATTTTGTTGTCCAACAAGGCAGGGATGGACCATTTTGGAGACACCTGCACGGCGTGTGCTTTGCTCTTCATTCTCCTGCTGCACCCGTTCTATGTGGCTTCTCAACAGACTGAATGAGCTTTTTTGCAGTATGACATCAATCTGCAGCACTGAAGCCACTGTGTCTAAACTATTGACTCTACTGCATGCGCATAAATCCATCACGATGACACATCCATTTACTCTGGAGTCTGGACGTGAAATGCTGCTCTAGGTGGGAACAGCTCTAGATCTACAAGCACATTTTGATTAGTATGTGGTTAAAGGTCTTACTGCAGTTCACTGCTCTGCGGTACAGTCAGCAGTAGAAGCTGTGCAAATAAAAAGAAATGTCACAGTGCTGTTTTTTTTTGTTGTTGTTTTTTAAGATACACAGTATGTATATAAATTCCAGTTCATTCCAGTCCGCTGGTTGAATAAGGATGAAAAACACAGGTTAGAATGACTCTTAAGGAATGCTCAGCACATCCAGCTGTACCTCAATCTGACTGTGGTTTACTTTGGAAAACCAGAGAGACAGAGAAGCATAGAAAAGGACAGACTCAGAGAGATGATGTCTGTGGGCTGACTGTGTGGTGTTATAGTGGCTCTAAATGGTTTTTATAGGATGTTATTATGGAGCCATTCAAAAGAGGCCGGGAAACGAAGAAATACACTAGGAGGTTATATTAAGAGGCATCACTGCCCACTGACTCTGTTATAGTCGAGCTGGAGTGCACACAGAAGACTTGACTCAGATTGTCATTTTCACAGATTTATAGTAACAGTAACAGAACACATAGAACCATTTATTTGTGCACTTGTGTCACTTTCATTTGTGTAATTAAACCTAGTATCCGGTCTATAACACATAAAGTGTTAAGCCAAAGAAGAAGGCACATCCCACATATTGTTTGACTTTTAAATGTCAAAGGAACATTAAGCTCATACACTTTCTGTCTGTGTGTATGTGTTTACATAACTTAAGTGCATGGGTGGTAGGTGGAGTCAAATTTTAGTTAAATGAGTGGAACCAATATAGTGAAGGAAAAAATAGTATTAATACAATATTTCCTTTAAATTGACGATATCCACGTCAGCAACGGCAAATGTTTTTGTCTTTTTTTTTTTTTTTAAATATTTGTATTTGTTATATGTATGTCATTGAAAATCTAGTGTTTTACTAAGTTCTGGAAAATACAGCAGTGATACAAGACATGTGCAGAATGTCTTAAGTTGCTGATGTGTTGATGAAGGCATATACAGGTTTCTAAATCCTTCATTCAGGATGAAACGCCATCCTTGGCCTCTGACTTCTGAAACACTGTAGCAGTTCGACGAGACAATCCCAATTCTTTGGTCAACATAATGTTTCTGCAGACATTCAACTGATGAAAACCATTCTCATACAGTCATAGCACATCTCTGATGTGTCCATACTGTGATCTTGGGCAAAGAGAGTGTGGAAAGTGGTTTGATTGGACTAGCTGTTACAGTCCTACAGAGTCAGTACTAGACAGTATTCAGAATTTACTCTGAAGAGTTGATGAGTGCAGATTCTGTATGCATTGCTCAATGAGAATATACTGTATGCTGTGTTAATAAGGCACCACTGGACAATCAAGCCTGAAGTACTTACTAAACACTTAAAGGCACCAGATCCATAAAGTAGGTGAGTTTACTGTTTGTTTACACCAGGAGCCTTAAGGATTCCCTCGCATTATTACCTTATGTTATGAAAAGGTTGATCTTCCTCTACAGTCAGTAGTGGGGCATGGGTGGTCTGGTATCAGGTTACAGAAATAATGCTGGTTTAACTAGTATTGTTGTGTTTGACAAAGTTTTCTCTGTTTCTTTGGCCTTGATGTGATCAGATGTTTTCTTCATATTTTTGTTTTATGATATTGAGGCAGATTGTTTGCTTCGCTCCATAATACTGAAAGTAGTAGAGAACAGTTTGGTGGGGAGTTGCTGTACAAACATAGATAAGTTCAAATTGCCAGTGACCGACTCTCTTAACATCCCCAGTAACATTCTCCAGTGCCATATGCAGTATCTACATACGGTATACTCCTGCCTTAGATTATGTCTGAGTGTGGCCAGGGGAGGAGTCTTCACTCAACTCAATGTGTGAACTTCCTCTAACTGTGTGATATTACAACTAGATATACCCGGAATGTGTAGTGTGAGGAGCTGTTATTACAGTAGCAGGTGCTGAGGCTTTGCTGCTGGGTGGAAGAATATTGGCCATCACAACTAATGGTAAGATAGATGCATCACAAGCTGTTGCTGCCTCTGTTTTCATAAGGTTGCGTGAAAGGAGGATCCTGTTGTTCTCTGCAAATAAAACAGCTGGGTTTTTAGAGCTCTTATCCTCGGGTTGCTGCTGTAATCAAACCAAATGTAGCGTAGAATCTCACATCAACCTCAGTATCTGTCATGTAGATAATGCCTGTGAATATAGCCCGGTATATTATACTAGAGACGCTTCTTTTCTTTTCTTTTTGCGGACATTTTATCAGTCTTCATTCAGAATAATGGTTTTGTAACAGATGGGCTCAAATGTAGCGTGGCACCCTGTTTGGCTTCATGTCTTTGCGAGCCGCGCTCATAATGCTGCTGTCATGTTGACACAAGCTGTGGGGAGGAAGTTCAGTCAGTCTTTTTTTATGTTGTAATACAAGAATTGAGACCTTTGGGGTTTTGCTGTTTGTAAGACATTAAAGGTCACAATACCAATGTGATCTCAACAAAAACTATTTCGCACTGTATCTCTAATCTCTACTGCAGAATCATTAATGAAATATTGTCTGTGCTTCTATACGATGTTGCAGCATTTTAAATTAAGGATGCGTCATCTGTATATATTTGTATGTATTTTGTGCACTGCACTTTTGATCTTCTGGCTCTGCATCAGCTCACTGAATTTGATCTATATATATATATATGCATATTACACTAAATCATTTAAGTACGTGCACACCAAAAATGAATTAATGAGCAACATGTGAAATATAGTGCCACGAGTTTAAAGGTTTAAATGTAATTGAACACGTGGGTACTAAATATTTCTTGGGCATCTGAATATTGCATCACCTTAACTCACACGTGCCTTAGAGTTGACATTGAGTCGCGGGCGCCTGTCATGGTTGGTTTGTTTGTCGAAATGCACTTTAAGTTTCATTCCAAAAAAGCAGTTAGGTACAGGAAAAGACAGAAACCAGACAAGTAAAACCCGTTCATGAGTGCACAGTAAGTCAAAAGAATCTTCTCCAGGAAGCAGGCGTGCATGTTTCCTTGTCAGAGACAAAGAGGAGATTTCATGACCGGAACCAGAGGACGCAAACCCCAAAAAGCCTCAAAAAACAGAAAGGTCATTGTGCAGTGTGAGTTCTCGAAAAAAAAAAAAATCTACCAACAGTATCAAAAGGACAGAAAGAAACAACTGTGGTAAAAATAGAAACACAAATAGAAACTCAAAATATCTGTGTAGATTCTCTGGTTCTGGTCTGCCTCTTAATGACATTTTGTTTCTCATGATGAACTCCCCATCAGTCAGGCGCAAGTAAGGAATAATCTAGAACGAGTGATGAAACATCCTGCGTTTTACTTTCATTCTACACCTCATTTGTCAAAACCCCTGCTGCTTCTGTTGTGTTTGAGCCTCTGTCATGACCTACATCATCGGTTTCACTGCTGGAGGAGGTGTACGTGATCACTCTGTGTGGTCACATTCAGACAGATGCTACAGAACTATGCTAACCATTGCATCATTCAACAGGTCAATGAATCCATCCACTAAACTAAATGCAAGTGGTATCCTTATGTTAACAACGCAGGATTATTTACAAAGTATTAAATGTGATTATTTTGTTTGACTGTGTGTGTGCATCACATCATATGAACAGGAAGCAGTCGTGGTTTCAACAGGAAGCCAGTGTATTTCTTCAGTTTGTGCTCTCCCAGCTACACAGAGCAGTTTAAATGTAGCTGAGGGAAATGAATATGGTTATATTTAATTTTTTGTCTAGTGGCACACTTCTCCCAGTGTTTGTAGGTTGGTCTTTTGTGTATGTGTGGAAATGTGGGGCAAACCATTCATGATAAATTTCAATGATTCAGCAAAGTCAGCAAAGTTGAGAAGCTTAAGTAGGACAGTGGACAGGGTACACATGACACCCTTGAAACATCAATATGCCTTTGTCACTGTGAGCATCTAGAGAAGAGCTGGTTCTGCTGGCTCTGTTTTATCTCTAATCTAAATTTTCTTGTTTTCCCCAGAGGCTGAATGAAACTGGACTGCCCTGTCAGAGATGAGACGGCTCGATGAGTGCTTCAGCCAGGATGACTGTGTGTGTTGTTATATTATTACTATGATTCACGTGCACACGGTCAGGAGTACTGTTCGTGGAGTGTGATAGGGTTCACCATGTCTGAAGACGTGACTAATTGCACCATCAATAACGACATTCACCAGTACCTCTTCTCCACTGTTTATATCCTCGTACTGTTGGTAAGTATGCTTGTTAAGTGAGTGGGAACTGTGAATTTACGCAGTCAATCAGAATAGGTTGGTTTCCAAACTGTGGTCGGTATGACGCAGGAGCCTATCATGTCTTAATCACTAGAAAGCAAAGTTCCTCTTTGAAAATACACAGTTGCAGCAGTGCAACGTAAGCAGTCTGCATCAGTGGGTCAAGTTTAGTGCCACTGATTTCTCACACCTCAGTCCATCCTCACAGCCAGACATGCATCTGTCTAGGTGACAGAATCGTGACTGATTACCTAGCCTCGTGTGAAACCACATGAAAAAGACAAATTGAATAATTGTACCTGGGACACTTCCACTCTCTTATCTAGAAATTTAAACTCTTTGTCTATAGAATTCACCTATTCACTACATTATGCTCTACGTTCTTTAAGAGACCCACACTATTTTTTTATTTAGATAGAAAGATGCATTGTGGGAAGTCTTCAGGCCATGTAATGTTGCACAAATCTATACTATAAATAAAGTGATCTGCTCTTCCCTTCCCCTTTACCTACTGAGGTTATTTATTGACTGAGTTTGTGAACAGTGAAAGACTTAATGTAAATGTGTGACGCCATGAAAACACCCTTTTTGTTGACAGTAGATCAACAATCTGTCTTCTGACACTTTCACTTATTCTGATCACATGTTTACTATCACAGGGCTACTCAGTGAACCGTGTTCTGGTGGGATGGTGAGACACAGCCATATTAACAAAAGGCAAACAATGGTTCCTTAACTTGAACAAAAAGAAGTAAAAAAGTAAAAAAAAAAAAAAAAAAAGAAAGAAAAAAGAATCTGTTGAGTGAACAAACCTATCATCTGTGGATTCTGTACACTGCATCACTGGAGGGATACAACTGAGGGGAAACTGACCTTATGTATAAACGAGTTAACATAGTCAATGACACCCATTTTTCCCTTTTCAGAAATGATCTGACTTAAACCAGGTTAACATTTTTGTTTTTTGACATGTCTCTTCACAGAGATTGAAACAATTGTTAGAAATAATTGCTAACAATAAACAATCTTCTTGATTCTAGGTCGGTGTTCCCTCCAACCTGTACTCTCTCTACCATGCTGCTCTACAGCTGAAGCAGAAAAATGAGCTGGGAGTTTATTTAATTAACCTCACTGTGTCTGACCTGTTATATCTGGCATCATTACCCTTGTGGCTCCAGTACTTCTTTCAGGTGATTGTCTGAATGCATTTGTCAACATTTCATTACACTTTTGTGTTTCTGTGGTCTTGGTATAAGTGCCTCTGTCTAGAGAATCCAGGAATGTTGTGATTTCTACCAGGTAAAGTAACAAAATAAAATCATAGTAGTAAGGAATAACTTGAATAACTTGCATTCTCTGTAAACTGTTCTTATCCTATTCTTATTCACTTGTATGTGCGTTGTTATTTCAGGATGATGACTGGCGTCATCGAGAATGGCTTTGTAAGCTGTGCGGTTTCCTGCTCTATGAGAACATCTATATCAGCATTGGCTTTCTGTGCTGTATCAGTCTGGATCGCTACTTAGCTGTGGTGCATCCTTTGAGGTAATGTTAAAACAGCATGATCAAAATGCAAGTCTTATTTAAACCTCTGATATGGGCCCTGTAATTCTCCTTGCCGTTGAAGTATGTGGTGTCATCATGGCATCTCTCTAAGACCTTCAGAAAATAGGTTGTGTTTGCCTGGGAGTCTGGTAGGTTCTTAAAGGGAATGCTACATTATTTACAAACAGTTTGGTAAGGATTGGCTGTTGTCGCAAATTCATCCTTTTAGCAGATTGTTTAGTGCAAAACAACCTCCTCGAGAACTTCAAAAATCCATCACAATACTTGTAGTTAACTGTAAAACTGGTGCTACAACTGATGTTAAAGAGCATGTGTCTACATTCAGCATTCCTGAAAACTGTGGCCAGGTCTTCATGGTGATGATGTGTTTTGGACACAAACATTTTGGAGAGTGGTTAGAAATTGCTGGTGTCAGGGACTGGTGATGAAGTATGTTTACATTTAAAGGGGGCAATGCTAGGCTCTGAGGCCAAGGGTGTACTTTTCCCATAGAAGTATAGATCTATTAATATTATGGTCAGTTCAATTATTTCTTTGTAAGGGGATTATCTCTATCTGCTGCTTAGCCTAAAGTGTTTTTTTGTCCAGATATGTCAATATGTGTACATTTCTTTTTTTTCCTCACCTCCAGGTTCACCTCTCTCCGCTCTATGAGGGCAGCGTGGATCGTTAGCACTATCATCTGGCTAAAGGAGCTGGCAGTAGGTGTGGTTTTCTTCCACCATAAAGAGCTGAGCAGAAACCGCGATAATCATTCCGTGTGCTTCGAGCACTACCCCATGCAGTCGTGGGAGTATCCAATCAACTACTACCGCTTCACCATTGGCTTCATGTTCCCATTGGCCATTCTATTGGTATGTTGTACATACGTGTTTATAATCAAGCCTTATGTTTCACTGTTACCTTTAAAAGAACTGAAATACAGTATTTGCTTTAAACATGGCTTTAAAACATATCCTGTGGTTCTGTCGTAGCTTAGTTCCCAAGTTCAACTATTGTTAGATCTTTCAGTTCTTCTTTAAATGACAGTACTAGGGCACAATAGAACTGAAACTTGAAAAAGTTACATTGTTCAATGGAAACATGGAGTTTGAGTTGTTCAGACAGGAGCTATATACTATGAAAGAGGACATGAAAATTATGTGAACTGTTTGCTTTCCTGTGGTTTAGATCAGTTACCTGTGTGTCCTTCGTGCTGTGGGTCGGAGCGCTGGAACACAACCCGATCAGAAGATGAGGATCAGGCAGTTAGTCAGCAGCACCATCCTCATTTTCCTCGTCTGCTTCTCGCCCTACCACATATTCTTGTTAGTACGCACACTGCTGGAGCGGGACTGCCACTTTATTGCAGGTAATGTTTCATACTTACAAAGGAATACAATAAAGAAAGATTCAATCTTAAAAACATGACCCATGTTGTTGTTTTCCAGCAATATTCAACTACTATCACCTGTCACTGTTGCTGACCACGCTGAACTGTGTGGCCGACCCAGCTCTCTACTGCTTTGTCAGTGAGAGTGCCCGTCGTGGTTTGTACAGAGCATTAATCCGACCTGCTTCCAGAATATTCTGCTGCTGCTGTCGCCGCGGCAACACCAGTCCCACCAACCCGACCACCGATTCCCACGAGGTCGCCACGGACGAGAACAACGGCCGACCAACTGTGACGTTGCTCACACACAGCACCACGCTCAACAACGCAAAAGCAGATTCTGCCGGCAAGAACACAATTTTAATTACACAGAGTGACGAAAAAAATGTCATACCATTGATTGTACAAAATAACGGCCACTCTAACAAATGCATGGACATGGATGGAACGCCTGGCTGTGTAATAAACATGAAGGAGCAGATCCAAAAGATGGAGATGACTGAGGAAACTGAACAAGACCACCAGCTAAAATGATCAGGACTAATCAGGGACCCTGCTGGCGGAGGCCTCAGGGCTTAGGAGAACAAGGACAGATTCCTACATTATTAAAAAGTGAACCACAACTACCACAACTTACTTGTCTGTAAGGCTCAGTGTGGCAGTAATAAGAGAGTACAGCCCACACAGCTGTGTTTACATCATTATTGTTGAAGTGAAAATGTTTTCTTTCTGTGCTTGTTCTCTTGACACAATTGTTGTGTGTTTGTCCCGTTTTCATTTCTATGTGTTGTGTGCTTAGCAGAAAATTGGTTGAAATTCTTACCTCACAGCAACCACGTTCTGGTTTAATATTGGTCGGCTGAGACGTCACTGTATGCAGTAGCATGTTCTCTCTGTGTTTGGTTTTCTCCAGATCATCATGTTTACTGGTGATTCTAAAGTTCCCATGGGTGTGAATGTGAGAGTGAATGTTTCTGTGTTAGCCTGGTGATGTGTAAAGATTTAGCACACCTCCATCCCCTCGACAGCATAAAGTGAGTAAAGATGATGATAACCTGGTTGCCAGCAGTTACCAGTGTTCTTACGTTTCCGTTAAAAGATGCAGTTTTTGCTGTACACAAAGAAACTGTATATATGAGGCACAACCAAGTGGCAACCTTGTGGACTGAAAAATGAAGCCACTGTGGAAGCCAAAAACTGCAGTTCCTCAAATGGCCACTTGAGGCTCTTGAGGGAAGTGAATTCACACCAACAGATCTTTGTGTGAAAATGTCCAAACTTTCCAGCAGAAATAAACACATCACAGACTGGTACGCAAACAGTTTTGGTCTCTATAGCTGATTTCTCCATTTATGATGATTAAATAATGAAGTTATTTACATGAATAAGGCCATGGCTGCTTTGAGTGACAGGCAGGTGGTCTCACATCTATGTTTCTAGGAATTTGACAAAGGCAGCCTTACACTGAGTTTCAAAACTGCTCTTGAGTAAACCTATGGGTAGCATCACGAGGTCAAGCCTAAGACAATAACTTCCTCCTGGGAGATAAAGCAACAACTAGTCAGCATGAGAACAAACCTACCAAAATTAAAAAATGGTGCTGATATCACCTTATTTGCATTATGAACTGTCTCACTACATGAACACATTCTAAATTAGGAGGGTTGAATATTTATAATGTAGTAGTAAATTAGCTGGATTGGCTGATGTTTGATATGTGGTGCGACAAAATGTGCTACATTTTTGGGTGACGTGCATTATTAACTTTCAAGTCACAATCTAAATTATAGAAAAGACTGTCCATAAAACAATTCATTGCGTGCCAGAAATATACCAAGCACCAGCCTTTTCCTTATATAAAATAACATCCTTCAACAAGTCTTTACTGTTGACCTGATTTGACTTTAAAACAAGGCCATTGTGGTTGTTGCTAAACAGCTGACAACACACTGACAAACTGTTTTGTATCGTCAGAGCACGTATCACCACTCATTTCCTTGTCATTTGACCTAACTGTTCAACCCCTTAAGATTTTGTAACATTAACCCCGACTTCACCTTTGAAAAACAATTTAAATGACTTATAGTGGTTTTACAAAGTGTTACTGATTATTTTGAACTATTTAACATGTGTGCTGGCCATTTTAAAAAGACACAATTTTGTATGTAAGTGGCTTTGACTGACTTTGATATTTTTTAATGCCGTTATCAATGAATGCAGAATTTCAATTTTAAAAGGACAGTCTGTGGCTCTGCCTGCTACGTCATAGAAATCGAGGCAAATCATCTCCAGTGTCTACATGTTGTTATTTGCATGCCTGAGAATGGCACTAAACTGTATTATGAATGTAAAAATTTGATATAGTTAAGAGACTGAATGTCAGCTTATCACTGAATGACATTCGGCTTAAAATATATACTCATACAGATCTATGACTTTTAAAAAAAGGTTTGTATGAAAGCGTCAGAAGCACATGGTGGTGATTTTCTGTGAATCGTTAAGTGCAGTTGCTTTAATTATACTAAAAACACTAAATTATGGTCACAATCTTTGGTGTTATGGAACATGGGCCAAACTTTATAGTGGAAGACTGAACTGAAACACATTGTGGTCACTTGTTATGGAACTTTAACATCATGATCAAATGTTCAATGATATATCTTTATGGTGATGAATGTCGTATAGAATATTTTTTATAAAGCTTTAAAACTGTATCACAAAACTTACAGCATCTTTTTTTTTTTTTTTGTTTTTACTGGTATGTGAGTCATTTTGTGTGCGCGTGTGTCCATCGAAATGTGTGTGGTGTGTGATCACCTAAGTGACTCTGTTGCCATTCAGCATATGCATTTTGGTTTTACTAACCTTCCTTTTCCTAGCAACAGCAGGATCTCTTTGTTTAATGTCAAAGTGTGATGCAGAAGCTATCATCCTGAGCTGTCTGTGATATTTAGTTGACAGCTTGTAGTATGATGACACATTATTACCTGTCTATGGTTACGGTTGTAATGGTATACCAACCAATGAAAGTTGTGACGTGACTGCACCCTCAAAATTAGGAGTGTTGTAGCACTCCTAATTTTGAATTTGAATTCAATTTTTAATATGAATGAAGTTATTAAGTGATATTATATATATCTTCAGTAGATATATCAATATATTGTCAAAGTACAGACCCTCACAAGATATGATCAAGGACCAAAAAGGCTAACGCAGAGATAAAGTTGTCATCAAAAAGAATTCTATACTTGATATCAACAATTCACACACATAAAACATGCTGGCTCATACAAGGCAAGTTTACAACAGAAATAAAAATAATAATAAAAAAAATGGTGAATGAATGACATTTGTGAATAAAAAGGTGGAGCCAGCATCTATATACCTTAGTTTAGCGTGTATTTGCATATAGATTAGAAAAAGTACCAAGTGTGGCATGGTTTTAACAGTTTATTAATTTACAATTTACTTCATTTGTTGACATAAGTTATGTTCCAGACTTGACCAGGAGCAGCCTCACCACCACAAGTCTTCACGTTTTGTCTGCATTCTTTTTTTGGGAGAATATGTGATGTTCCTCCTGCTCCATTGCCTTCATCACTTCAGCTTTGCTGAAGCTGTCAAAGTCGCTCAGTCCACAATTCTTCAATACGATACGATCAATAATCTTTCTCTCTGCTGTCTTCAACCGATCCTGGATTCCTGATGTTTAATCATCATTGTCATTCTGCCACTCTTCATCTAACATTTACAACATTTTTTTTTCTTCTGAGAGTGATATTCTGGATGAAAGAGAGATCACTGAAGAAGGTCATTACTTACAACAAGAAGGAGCACCTGTCTCGCTTCTTGACAACTCAACACTTATCAACTTACCCTCACCCTTTTCCACACCCAACAGTTTTAAACCTGCCACTGTTTCAAAGTCAGTTTGTCCATCTTAAAAATCTGAGATTACAGTCCTTCCCAGCCCAAGGCAGAAGCCCAGCAATGTGGGCCCCTGCCTAGTTATTATTTAAATGCATCTCCACACGTCTGCAGCCCCCACTTGAGTTCCAACCTTTGTTTTCTGTATCCAAATAAAAATATCAATGTAGTAGTTGTCTTGATGTAGATTTTTCCAATGACAGTTGAGCTGACCATCGTCATCTTGTAGGCCTCTGATGGCTACTAGCCTCATTTTATCTCCCCTGATGCCCCCACAACTTCACCACAATTTCTTCTATAGCCACCAGTCTGTCTGACCCTTTTCATTCTATGTGTTCCAAGCACTTTACTTTGCTTAGCTTGTGTTATGTAGCACCTGTCTTACCATGATATATTATCTGCTCCTCACTGGGTTGGATCATCTTCACCATGAGCAAATCGCCTTTATTTATTTCTGGGGATCCCGTCCTATCTCCTACCAAAGATTTGGGACAATATTGTGTTTTCCCTCCAAATGATGCAGTGAAGAGTTTTGCAGCATATTCCTTTTAAGAAAATGTGCTTCTTTCAACAGCTACAGTATCTGCCTCTTTACTTCCTAACCCAGATAAGTGATTTTATAGCAGGATGACTTCGAGTTATTAGTGTTTATTGCTTTTAGGAGATTAATAAATACAGCTGTCAGGTGAATGTGGAGCTGTTAATAAAGAGCGCTGTGTGTGAAAACAAAAGTGTTCTCTGTGTGTCATTGTATTTGTTTTTGTAAGAGAATCCTTCCTCTGGAGGGAGTTGAGATGTCGTAAGCTTGTGTGTACAAAGTGTACAAATAGTCCAGAGACAAAGACGGTTTAAATGTGTGTGAGAGAGAAATAATAGGAGTCCTTTGAAAGAGTGGAAAGTGTGTATTATGAAGTCTGTGTGTCGTCTGTTTATTGGACGGAGAATATGCGTAAGTGTGTGAGAGTGTGTGTATTAGTCTTGGCAGTATCAGCTGCTTCTGGCTGCTTCTATCGTCCAGCAGGAAGTCACATTAAACCTGGGTCACATGGGGTTCAAAGGCCACAGATGAAAATGAGATGAAGGGAGATGAGAAGAAAAGCACGACAGCGCAGAAACACTCTGTAATCAGTCACACTCAACAAAAAAGTTATAATCATAGATATAAAACAGGTCAGCACAGAATCACTCACTCCCTCGAGAAAAAAATATTGAAGTAATCATTAATCAACAGTTCCACCATGAAGATGGCTCAGCAAAAAAAAGGGTTTATGTTACGCTGCATTGATATTAATAAATACAGGGACAATGCTAATCTTAAACACAAGTATCCCTGAATGAGTTTAAAAAAGATATCGGGATTGTTGTGTCCTGTTTGTTTGGAAATGTTCTACTTGAACATTGATAGGTCATGTTTCCATTCCTTTTCTTTTCCTTCCTTTGTAAAAGAGAAGGTTGAATTCAACTGGACAGACCTAGGCAAATGAATCCTATGCTATGCTATGCTATGCTATGCTACGAGACAACTGAAACAAACAAAGAAAAATTCTTGCATAATGAAATCAAATAGACGGATAATCACATAAGTAATGATAATGTGTGTGTAGTGACTCTGAAAACTAATGTATCTGGAATAGGCTACAACTTGTGGCACTTGAGCATTTATTTAATCTCTTTTATAAAACAGAAACCAGAATTATGAAGGATGGGTTAACTGGTAATATTGTCCAAACCAGCCAACTAGATAAGCCACCGAAAGTCTGTGACACCAGATACCCTGAAAGTTAACTGTGGAACAAAATGTGCAGAAATTGAAGGTTTCTGAATTATCTCTAAATTCACTGCAGTGATTCCAACTGTCACAGCAGAGAGCCAATACGTACGCATAAAAGATAAGATAAGATAAGATAAGATAAGATAAGATAAGATAAGATAAGATAAGATAAGATAAGATAAGATAAGATAAGATAAGATAAGATAAGATAAGAAGTTTAATAAGTTTGCTCCATTTATTACTGAAAACCACAATTTGAGGAACAAGGTCTTAAAAACTTCCCCCAAGACAGTTTATGCCATTCCCTGCATGTCAAACATGGTGTCGAATCACAGGCTGTTACTGGTAAAGGACCTGATGAAGCAGAAACCACACCCCAAAGGGTTAGACCAGAACTGTGGGTGAGTACACTATACCGTACAAATTTGCATGTTTTTGTGAAAGCTGCTCTTCGACTGAGTCAGGGGAAGAAGAAAACAGCCTCAGCTGTTTACATCTCTCTGTCTTTCCTGCCTCTCCCTCTCTGTGGCTCCTCTTTTCCTAGAAAACCTACCCAGAAACCTATAGAGAGCAATGGTAGTGTCTCCATTTAAAGCTAGTTTTCTTGATACTTACATGCTGCATCCAGAACAGCTCCCATATAATAAACAGAAATCCAGCTAAAAACCTTAACTTTACAAACATGTTGTGAGGATGTAAATGATTTAGCCTGTTTGTTTGGCTTCAAGGACACACACTTTGTGTTTTGGCAGTGTGTTAACATAAATTATGTCTGTTTACCAAAAAACTCCACAGACAGCGTGATTACAAATACATTTTTCAAATTCCAATCTTGCCTAATTGTTCATTTGCTGTTGCCAAATGCCATTTTGAGTATTTTGAGCACAGAAAATACTTGATACTTGCAGTGTTGTTTTTGGCAGCAATTGCAGATATAGTCTTAGTCTTTTGGACAAAAATGGTTATTAGTTTTAGTCACATTTTAGTCACTTCTATATGTGATAGTTTTGCCTAGTTTTAGTTGTTGTAAAAAAAATTAAAAAATGGAGGAATATGGATATGGATGAACACATATGCATAACTTGAGCTCCAGACCAGACCGTCACTGAAAGTAAACATGGCAGCTAACATTACATTAGCTACAGAAGTGTGATGTTCATTTAGACATATGAGAAACAGCAACAGGTCTGAAATTATAAATTTTCCTCCATGTTTCAGTCACTTGAACATGGGTCAATATGACAACGTTTTATACTTACTTGTACCTACAGTAACGCAGACATAAGCTAGTGAATTGATGTTAGTGCAACCAAGCTAACTTTAGCCTGATGTTAGCAGCCCATTTGTGCCAGGAGTTATGTGGAAAACTTTAAACTTACTATGAAATTTATCACAAGCCGATTTTCGATCCTCTCAGCCAGGTTTTCTGCTGTACTTGAATCTCTTATGTGGCCTACCTCCCTAAAGTGAGAAGCAGTCACCCTCTCCCTCCTCAGTGAATGCCACTCCGTTATTGCACTTTGGCATCTGGTTGCCTCCTCAGTCACGTCTCTGTGTCAAGGTCACAGATAGGGAGCATAGATGCAGGTGTTGTTGGTGTGTAGGCACAAATGAACATTCAGTGGGTTGCAGATGGAAAACCTCAAGCGGCGCTCTTGGGAATGAAGGTGCAACTTCTTGGATTATAACACTGTCTGCTGGAGGTGGAGGATGTTGGTAGGACAGCACACTGCCAGCTTGCACCTGGTCAAAGATGGAGTCGACAAGTGGCTTTTTAGTTGAAATGTTCGTTTGGCAGTGATTCCAGTGTAGGCAGGTCCAGGGTTGAGGGTGGAAGATGCTGGGAGATCACCACTGTGCAGATCTGACATAACATCATCAGGCAATCAACAACAGGCATTTCCACAACACATTGTAGCCTGATAAATGACAAACCTGTGATTCGTGTAATGTTATCTAAAATATACAGAAGGAAGATTGACTGGATTTTTAAAGGGGATACCACTCAATAACAACAATGCAATAACACTAACTGTCATCTGCCTATTAAATCTTCTATTACATGCCTTATTCCACTGGCTGTTGTAGCACCTGCTTTGGTCTTTCTGACAACCATGGCATCTACGGGTCCTGGTTTCACTCCCTATTCATTTGAAAAGTGGTGTTAGGAAAGACACTGGTAAAGTGTGATACAAGGGTTAGGCCAAATATTTAAACGATACAAACCATTGTTTGTGGTTTCTGACACCTCAGTTTAGTTTGTATGCAGGGGAAGACCAGAGGGACAACAGACATTCCACTTTCAGAGTAATGAGCTGTTTGATATAACAAAGCAATCTTGTCCTAAGAAAGATTTATTTGAGATCATTTGTCCCAGGAAAAGCAGGTGATAATGAAGCTAGGTGAGAGAATCTCTTCATATCACAAAAAAAAATTAGTTTTTCATTTTATAAGTGCATTTAGTAAGCTGATTTGAAACTTTCACAAACTGCAGCTTTACACTTTTGTTTGTACTGGAGATTACTGTGCTCTGAATCATGGTTTAATTATTTAATATAAAAGTATGAAATTATTTCATTTAAAATATATGATAGTACTTTCAGACTTTCAGACTTATATAAGCAGCATAGTGACTATATGGATCTAAGTATATATGCGCCTTACAATCTGAGGTCATTTTCTGTAATAGCCCTTTACTGCAGCCACATGCTTGCTCTTTGGTTTCTGCTGGCTTCATCATCCTTTATGCTTCCCCCTATTGCCATTTCTCGTCTAAATATAATATGCCTCAGTCTCCAGTTTTGTTAAGATAATCATTACTTCAGTAAGGAAATGAAACAGTAAACGCAGTCAAATCCATCATGTAACCCATCGCTCCCTTCACACAGAGAGGCTGTAAAACAACCACATCTGTTCTTTATGCTAACCATGAATGTGATCATATGACTGTTGCCTGAACAAATAGCACAGCCTAATGTCTTTCCTTTATTGTGGAAAACATGTTTTTGTGGTGCATGTTTTTCCATGCACCACTGCAGTATAAAGTAGTACAGAGGATGGCTTTCTTACTTTACAGTAACATTAACCATAAGAGATTTGCAGCTACAATGCTAATTATAGACTACAACCTCCTGTTGCTGCTGATTAATCAGGAAGGACAGGTTTGATTCCGTTGGATCAGATGGGATTGGCGTTTGGATGTGAAGGCAGCCCATTCTATAGAACATAATGATTTCATTTAATGTGCTGGCAGCTACTTATGTATTCCTCTTATTTTGGCAGAACTCTGGAACTACAGAGATTAATAAAGTTCACTAAAAGCTCGTAAGCCCCCTATTGCTGTGCATACCTATTAAGACACTACCCTAATAGTCTAAACCAAGTCAAATGCAATTCAAAAGTCAATATTTTACATACAGTAGTCCAAAAACATTTCTTTAACTGTGACATCACATTTTATTTAAATCATATCTCCATCAGTTGAACAATTGTTGAATGTCTGATCACATGGCGTGTTTCTGAGAGGCAAGTAATGTGCATTAAGCTTCCATTCCATTCCATAAAAAACAGTCATCACTGTAAATTCTTCATGACAATATTCAATAGTGGCTCAATATTACAGCTGCTTATTTTGAACAGTAAAATATTTGCTTTTAAGGAAAAGACACAGTGACAAATAAGTATTCTGCTCTTTCTTTCTCATAATTTCACACTAAGTGTGCCACATTTGAAGTATTTGTATAGGCAACTCTGATGCCACAACAGACAAAGAAATGATATTTGGGGTGGAGTGTTGTAGCACAGAAGCCTCCAGAGTGTTTCTTTTGCTCTTCCATGCAGAGCCCATTGTCAGATTTATACATCTGAAGATCAAGGCCACATGTTCAGATCAATTTTAAGTGGACGTTCAAGTTGTTAAGCATAGTGTAATTCATCAGTTCATCCACAGTCTTTCTGCATCCCAAAGGACCTCCATAACATCAGCATCACACCAAACTACTGTGTTCCTTGTTAAGTTAACGAATGTTCATGCTAAACAAATGGTCTTTGTGCCTCAACTGGATAGTTTTCTGTGGAGAGGGACATGAAGCAATGGGGACAGAGAGAGGTGACAACCTGCAGGTGAAGTCTACGGCCTCAGTTTGTAGGGCACAGGCTTAATCAGATGAGTTACACAGTATATGAACTACGTGATATATAAATGTAGCTTTTCAACGCCTTAGACTTTGTTTGCATTAGTATCAGCAGAGTGAAAAGGATCATCAAGTATACTAATGTGTAATAACTCCATGTTACAAATTTAGACGTGCATTGTGGTACATTTATGAATGAAGTTTAATTGATCAAAAGAAGTACTGCACACCCAAACATATAAGAAAATAACGTTATAGTGATGTTACAGTCAGGGTTATCTAGGGACATGAGACTTCATTACAGAAGGCTTAGTTATGCACTGTTTGAAAGGAGTCCAAATTTAGGAGTCTGAGAGGGTCTACCAATGACAGACAGCTGCATGATGTGGAATGTACAATGTGCAGTTACTCTGAGAATACTTGGAACAAAACAAGTCTGTTGCAAGTTCACTGACTTTCTATGTTCTATGATTACTGTTTTGATAACTTCAATCTCAACTAATTTGGAGCTGGATTTTCTCTGAATATTAATCATGTCTTTTCAGTTTGAAAGCTAATGGCAAAGGCAAGCCAAGCATTTAACTTTGGTGTGGCCAGCTTGGTGTTACACTGATTCACTCAAGACAAATCCACATCTCTGGTATTGAAACCTACTGGACCTGTGTCAACAGTTGTGCAGATTTGGAAACAGCACATCCAACAAACAGTACACATGTACTTTGGCCACGATAAAACAATCTGTAGAATCATTGTCATCATACTTGTTCACAGATCTGCTGGTTAGTCTGCCAGAAACAACACAATGACGCCTGAACCATTACAAAACGTTTTTAGAAATCTTAATACACCACCACTCAAAGGTTTGTACACATCTCACTGGACTGAAAGAGAAGGTGTGTCCAAACCTTTGACTGGCAGTGTATATTTTTCAGAGACTATTTATTCATTTCTAGGGCAGCTTAGAGCCAGAAAGAGGGAGGACAGAAAGAAGAGAGAGTTGGTTTTATTTGAGTCTACTTTGCTTTGTCAGTAGTAGTCAAGGAAGAGGCCTGAAAGGTAACCAAGGAAGCATCTGAAATCACCCACACACTACTCTCTATTCATTCTCTCTTATTTCCTCTGGCACTTTTGTTTTGGCCATGTCCCTGAATAGCTTTCACATCCGATTGGTTAAAACTCCAAACAGGCAGAAAGTGATCAAGCATTTTGCACGGTGGAGCCAAGTGTTTCTCCCAGCAGTCTGGTGATGATGTCAGAGTGCGTGGGGTGAAAGGTCAAGCCATCCACCTCCATGGCCAGGTGACCAGTTTTCCCACTACGTATTCCAAAACTCACCAGAGTTGAAAGGAAAGTCTCTTCCTGGTACACAGAAGGAGAAAGAGCATCTGTGTGAATGGCAGTGGCAGAAATATGCAACGTCCAAATTAGCATTCACTAGAAGTTCTGTTTCTGCAAACCTGACAAATAGCCAACATTCACTGTTCAAAGAGAATGGTATGGCATTAAGAAACTAGAGCAATAAGCTGAAAGAGGCTTAAAGACAACACTTCCCACACTAAACATTTTTGCTTGAAAAGACACAGATGAACTATTTTCATTTAATTGTATTTTTTGTGTGAATAAACAAAACTATGCATATACTTGGTTAGCATGTTATTCAAACTGAGTATGTCATTTGTGTGAAATCGGTTTTCTTTTTGAATTAACTTGTGTTGCTCTGTAGGTCATGTGGACCAGGCACATTCATCTGCATCAGTATGAAATTGTGAAGCATTCACCTCCTTCTGAGTCTGAATGAGAACAGACACAGATCACAAACGTGTGTGATATTTATGCACCATATATTGTTCAAAGTCTACAAGAAATTTGACTGAAAAAGGGGCCAGAGAGAAAAAAGGGCAACACTTAAATTTTCCTGTGGAATTTAGTGCATCCACTGAACAGAAAAAAAAAGATTAATATACAAGAAAGCAGAAGGAATTAAACTAAAAAGTGAAACTAGAAATGTGCTTGTGTGTCTGTTACCTTGTCCACAGATGGCAGGTTAGCAGTCCAGTCCTGCAGCTGCTCTTGTGGGGTCCCACGCACTGGCCCCAATCCTTTCTTTAAGTACCGCTGGTGTGAAGGGCATGTATAGAGGAGGTAGAGCCCACAGGCCACAGCATATCCTCCCCAGTTAGACACCCCTGCAGCAGGATGGGACATGAGTGAGAGTGGCTAAACGAGGTCTCCGTTTCATTTTTTTAACTAAGACGTAATCAAGGCAACTGAAATATTGTTGAAATTATAGTTATACGGGAACTTCCATAGTATCTGTGGAATGAAACGACGTACGCAGTCAGCTGAGGTAATGACTTAAACAGTCCAATTCTCACTTCGCTATTTTACCCTCATGTCTGTGTATTTGCATCACTGTGACATAGGCAATGTATCATTTCCTGGTCAGCATTTCCTTTTTGGTCTCACTTCTCTATTTTACACAAAGTAGCATGTGCTGACAGTTTAACAAAGATGTCATTGACACCAGCTTAGTTTCTATCTGATGTGTTTTCAGTGTATACAGTATGTGTATAGATGGAAGTTGAGTATCTATAACTGCAGAGGCAGTTTAACCACTTAGGTTACAACTGTATTTAATACCAATCTGTTCTGTGTGTGTGTGTATGTGTGTGCACGCCCACTGTAACAGTATAATCTACAGTGTTTGGTAGAGAATGTAAGTCCGTACCAGCAGTAATGGCATAGTCAGCAGGGACATCACAGGCTATAAGACTGCCATTAGGCATAAGGCTCTCCACCCTCTCCTTCAGTTTACCCATCCCCAGCTCATTACCACCGTCACCGATTCCTGCAGAAACACAATGTCTGCTCAGAGAAATGAACAGTATGGTGAACAGTGGACATATTCTTTATTTAGAAGACACAAACTGTGTCTGTCAAGACAGTTTGTACTTCCTGTATGTGAATGAAAATATATGCTTACAGAGCATACAGTGTTTGCGCTAACAGTTCTAATAACATGATTAGCAAGTATACCAAGATAGATAGACTTATTTAATACGCTAGTCCAGGAAGTGGAAAATGAAAATGCACCTGCTCTTTAATAGTAGTGTGTTGCTCCGTTTTAGCATTATATTACAGTACCACTAATAGACTCACAAATCACATTAAATCAATGCAGCAGGACAAAGCACACCATTTATGTCACTTATTCTGCTTCTTTGTCAAATGTTGCTATGCAATTCATGTTCTATAGCTTCCTCCGGAGTTACACCCCACAACCTGTATAGTTACTAAATGCTTGGCCTTTTTTCTTGGTCATTACATTGATTTACACAACAAGTCAAAAGTTTGGACACACCTTCTCATTCAATTCAATGAGAAGGTGTGTCCAAACCTTTGACTGGAAGTGTACATGTTTATTGAAGACATGCAGAAACATAATTTTATGGGCTACAGCATTATTAAATATATCCTTATGTGACGGTAGCATGTGAATGAATTCTTACTGGATGTCATATTTCTAACTAAAATACGGCTGGAGCATGTACATAAAGTTTCTCTCAGAAATGTATGTAGTGTTTTCATGTGATTGCCTAAAAAATATTAGAATTAAGTATTATTATTGTTATTGCAATATATACAATTTAAGTCATTCAACTGAAGCAGTAGAAAGAAAACATGCTGTTCGTACCTGTAGTCATAATTCCTGGAATATCCTTGGCAGCAATAAACAGATTATCAATGGGATCCACCAGATGTTTGATGTTTACTCCTCTCATGTTGTAATAATTTCCATCTCCAGCTCGTCCACTGCGCTCTATTGCCACAAGGTGGTCGTACCTGGTATACAGCATCAAAATCACATTGCTCTCACACTGCTGAAGCTGGGAAATACACCAAAGTGCTTCATAGGGAGATTATTATCTTCGTACAGAGTCCAAGACCACCAGTAAACATTTACAAATATCAGTGTATGAAATTAACACTTCATCATCGATAAGAATATTAGCTAAACAATTCCTGTGAAAAGTAAAATCTCAGTTGAATGCAGAATGGACTCAAATCTGCAAGTGTCCAGCTTCAGAGAAGCAAAACCCCCTCAGACCTAGATTCATCAGTAAACAGGACCTTTTCCATCATCCTCTTTTAAATGCTGCAAAGTCTTATTCGATTTCAAATGTTTGGTGTTGTTTTTCTTCCTGAGAAGTGGCTAGAACAAAACTTTATTCTTTCATAGGACCAACCCAAATTATGTAGTGTGTTAATACAGACGGCGAATTGTGTAGAAAGTATAAGAATACATATCATAAATCATCTGAATACGTAGTATATAGTAAAATGCTTTCTAGAAACCCCTTCTGCCACATAACTGATGCTTTTTTTAAATTTCAACACAATTTCTCCCACTCTATCTAAACAAATCTCACACCAAATTAGATTCATGTCCACAGCAATTCTGTGATGCAGATCACTGCAGGATGTTTAGCACCACGTGTGCACACGACAGCTTGTGGTTCTTCCATATGATTTGATTAAATACCTGTAGCCATCACATAGCAGCAGGATCAATATATTCAATCCCTTCTGTGAATTTAAATCCCAAATCAGCTAACCTGGGCTTGCTAGAGTCTCCATGGTGACACAGGAAGTGCAGTGCAGAGTCTGGGCCACTGTCTTCAAAAGTTACCAATGGGATTGCAGATTTCAGCACTCCTGAGGTAAATATACAGTATATATGACATTTAGATGTTGAAAACTGAAAAACAATTTCACATCCAGCATAAGGATGACAACTACAACATGTCATTTTAGTGTTTAGAGAATTAAAACTGTCCCCACCTGTCCTCACTGCTTCATCAATAATGGCCTGGTTCATCTCCAGGGCTCTCCTGTCTGTCAACATTGTCACCTGTTTCCCTAGAGACAGCAGCATGGTTGCCATGGCGATGGCTCCAGGTGGGCCGTCTGTCTCATCAGGAGGGCTAATGGGAAAGACAAAAAATAGACAAATAAATCGAGTTTTCAAAAGGATCAGTGTGATTTCTAAATCTGATGTTGTGAAGCTCCACAAAACAAGATATATACTGAATAATTAACTAAATAACAAAGTGTTTCAGAATCCTTTCTCAGAGTGATTCTGAAGAACTAGTTCTTACATTTGTGTCTTCCAGGCTGGATTATTGTAACTCATTACTGTCCGACTCCAAATAGCTCTTTAAAAAGCCTCCAACTGATTCAAAACGCTGCAGCAAAAGCACTGACAGGAAGTGGCAAGAGAGATCATATTACCCCATTTTTAGCTTCTCTTCACTGGCTCCCTTTAAAATCTAGAATTCAATTTAAAATCCTCCTGCTTACGTACAAGGCCCTGAAAGGCCTAGCTCCATCATATCTGAAATCTGAAATCTAATCAGCTATCAGGCTCCTCTCCTGTGGAACTAGCTCCCAGTTTGGGTTCAGGAGGCAGACACCGTCTCTACTTTTAAGGTCAGGCTTAAGACTTTCCTTTTTGACAAAATGTATAATCAGGGCGGGACTTAACCATACCTTAGTTATGCCCTGCAGGCCTAGGCTGCAGGGAGACGACGCACTGAGGACATGTCCTCTACTCTCTCTTCTCTGGCATGAAGTTCCTGTCCTCTAATCTCTTTATTTCCTATTATTAATCACTGTCCCCCCTGCCGCTGTATATCTGACCTGTGGAGCTCCAAACTACATCTGCAGTCATGGTCTCATCAACCTGCCAAGTCTTCATGGCCTCCTCCAGTTATACACTCCTGCCTGGATGAACAATTCTCCAACCTGCCCCTGATTCCTCTTATAATCTCAACTGTCACATAAGATCATCAGCTATATCTTGTATTATTAGATTCCAATAATGAACTGATTGAGTTAATGGGAGTGTTAATGTGTGGTGTACATGCCCTCGTATATCAAGAATGTACCTGTGCATATAGTGTGTGGGGAAGCCAGTTGTTATGGCAACAGAGGAGGCGTGGGACAGGGCCAGACAGGAGCGAAGAAGTTCGTCCTGAACAAATAAAGCTTTGATCCCCCGTTGACCTGGTGACAGAAATTGACAAACTCACATACACCTCCTGCCAAATTGCCAGTGATCTCAAATGAAGCAAAGCACTTAGCGACTTTGCAGAAGTGACATAGCCATGAACTCTTTGTCACCTTTCCATTTCTGATAATGACTAGCTTATTAGGGGGATGCTCCTTTTTTGTTGTACAAAAATTACCTTCACCTCTATCATTTTTCATATATTAGATGCAGATTCTTTGGCTCTTAATATACTGGTTAGCATAGGCTTATTATGTATACAGCACAGTGGTATTTAATAATACATTGTATAGTAGTATAAGCAGTGCTTTTGTTAATGAATTCATTACTTGTATGGTAATGAAATATAATACAAGCAGGGCTCGACATTAACTCTTTTGTTCACCAGCCACTGTGGCTAGTTGAAAATTGTGGTTTCTTAACACAAATTAAGAGCCGCTTAGAACACGGCTTATTATTCATCAATAATGTGACTCAAAATAATGATTTAAAGAGATTTTATTCGTGTAAAATTAACTTCCTAGTTATTTCTACCTCTCTTACCTGTTCTGGGGGAGGTTCATTATTTCAGATGCCGTTTGAGAAAAGTACAATTAAAAAATGTATATAAAGTTCAGCCTGCCAAAGTGGCTACTGGGAGTGGCTGTGTTAACCGACACTGCTGAAATTCACCCGCATTTGGCGGGTTGGCGGGTGTTAATGTCAAGCCCTGCATACAAGTGAATGCAACTTAGTGATGAAGCAATTTCCCCATGCGCTAATTCACCTGTGTGCTTCCATTAACGATCGTGTAACAGAACATTTGATTTGTTTTATTGAAAAAAATCTGAACAAAAATCTCTGCCCCTCAGAGATCAGTCTTTATTGGGAGTAGAACAAAACTTGTTTTTAAGCTGAAGCCTCTACGGTGATATAGTCTGACAGGCGGTTGAGCGACAAAATCAGAATGTAACAGGCAGACACATCAACAAAAACCCGAAAAACCCGGGTCGACGTGGCATTCCTGTTCACATGGAGGCCGCGTGTAGCTGAGCTGAGCTGATAAAATCCTGTGTGTAGTGTGAAAGTTATCCTGCACAGAAAGGTATGACCTGATTCTGCAGCTCTACAGTAATGCAGCTTTTAATTAACTGTTCTGGTTTAAAAATCACCAGTTTACAGTTTTCGTGTTCCTGCTATAATCTCAGCTAGATTGATGACATTTACATGCATGTTTACCTGGGTCCTCTCCAATTATCGTCTCCAGTTTTCTGACCCTTGCCACTGCCGCCTGAGATACCACGCTGTACAACAAGGGTTTGTGGGATACCTGGAAGCAGAGGGGAGTAAGCTCAGGATTGGTTTTGGTGCATGGAGGATCCATGCTCTCGGAGGGTGGAGTTATGGAGGAAGAAGGAGAATCTGGGATGTCGGTCAGGAACATACATCCTGGTGAGTGACTGAATGCCAACGAAGGCTCTGAAAGATAACACAACTTGATGTAAGTCAATTGACTGTTTTAGACATTTTAACTAATCAAACTTGAGTCGTTTTACTGTTTGAGAGGAGTCTGTCATCCTGATCATTTACTATAAACTATCTAGTTGTTATAATGGTTACGATGCAAGTATAGCTTTAGTCAATCATATTGCTCACTGCTGCTGAGTATTGCCTCTATAGCAGTCACGCCACAGGCCCAGAAGACCGTCACATCACCAGGCTGAACGTCCACCTGCTCCCCATAGTCTGGTCTAGAAAGGTCCTCAATACCAATGAGAGCTGCACACAGAATGAAAAAAACTCACGGCGATTACTTATAGGATGGTCTTTTCATATACTGGTGACTTAAGTCTACGGTGTTGTATACAATGTGTATACCTGGGTCTCCTATGTGTATAGGGGCTCCATGTGCAAGTGGGTTGAGATGAGTAACCCTGGTTGCTGCATCCAGCATGTCAACTGGAACAGGACGCATAGTGACCACTAGAGGGCAGCTGAATATTCCAGCAGGAATACAGCTAACTCCAGTCTTAACATACACACAGATAAAAAAAAAATCACATGTGCTGTGCAGACAAAAGAGACAAAGATTGCCAATCCGGAGACATAAACTGAGCTCTGCTGCCCAAGAGATCACTGACTGTTCACACCACAGGTTATATATACAAACAGTCCACATCAAGCTATCACAATAATCAGGTACATTTCTATTGCTGCATGCAGTATGCAGTATACTGCTAACTGACATCATCCTGCATGTCCTGAAACAACTATGTTAAACAGTTAGTAGTGAAGTAGTTCAAGATTTATATATGGATCATACCCTATACATGCTGACATTTTTGCCTTGTTCTACATTCCTGACAGGAACTCCGGCCTTCTTCAGTTTGCCTTCAAAGCCGAAACTGCAGCCCAGGTAGAAAGACACCATGTTTAAACATGGGTCATAATGCACAGCCTGCTGCTCTGGTGCAGCCCTAGAGCAAAAGAATAAGAGAAGATGGTAGGCTCACAAAGTCAAAATGGATATTTTCTTTAATTTGTTTTAATTGAAACTCATTAATTTCAATCATCTACTTCTACACTCAAATGTGTCTAGAATTTATGCTTTGACCCTCACAAATGTTGCTGCTGCTTTGTGGATGCACAAATGACAAAATAAAGATGTCACAACATTTAATGCTACAGGCCATTAAACACAATTGACAGGTTTGGTACTAAGGCAGAACCCCACTAAAGACCTTTGTTGTGTTACTTTACCTTATAGTTGTTTCCAGCTATTTCTTTCAAAAAACAAACAAACAAACAAAAAAAAATACTTTGCTGGAAGATACTGTAAGAACATGTTAAGTGCATGAAGAATTTCAAAATCCTATGGTGAGTTAAAAGCAGTTAACGATGTCCATCATTCCACTTGTTAACTTTATGTATGGATGTTGAAACTGAGAATAGATTACTAAATACTATCTTGTGCAACAAACTTATTGGACTAATCAAATCACACTAAAATCTGTTGGGACCCAAAGTTAGAGTGCAAACAAACCTAAACTATTTTGGTAATTACACTAGACATTTTTCAGACAATGTGCAATCATCCATGCTACAGACACATTTTGGAAGGCTTAGCTTGCATATAGCATAAAATATTTGCACCAGGAAAACAAGACTCTTTACAAACACAGTAAGCTATTCCATTGAGTTATCATAATGGAGGTGTACATATCTTTCTGTGTGAACTGCATCAAACAGCTTTAGTCAGTGATCTGTCAGCATGTGTTAATGTACCTTGGTTGACTTCTATAATCCTGTAGACTGGAGACAGTTTTCACCAGGCGGCCTTCCTCATACACACAGTACTGAGAGATGTCTGTCCTGAAGACACACATAACACAAACACGTTCAGTTTGAACAAGGACGCAAGGAGAATGCAGACTGAAGTGTGACTGATACATGAATGAATAAAATCCATACACTCTTTTTACTAAATGTAGTTTGAGTACTATTCTAAATACCATCTATGATGTTCAGAGGTTTAATCTGAAAGTAAATAAATAGAAAACATTGATGTTTTGGTCAATTGTGTATCCCTAACTCATTCTGAAAGGTTACATGGCTATGAATGCTTTCTAGACTTGAATAAACACAATTTGAAAATAGCTTTGCCAATGTTGATACCATAGTTTTAAAAAGTAAATATAAATTGTGACTGTTAATCTATGAATAGAAATGTTATCTCCATTTCTTTTCATAATAACTTGTTTATTAATAATATAACAACCACCCCAGTCTCCAGCTTCTCAAGAGCTTTCTTTTCTTGTCTTAACTAAGCATTGTGGTAGTTTTGGGGACAGCCCTTAATCAAGAAGAGAAAACATCCCTGAACTGCTGTTGCATAGGAAAATTGTGGCAAAAATATTCAAGTCAGCATTTCAACTAGAAATTTCTGTGATGTGTTGGTGTCCTCCAGCTGAAGAATCTCCTGGGCAGAGTAACTGTGGCCCTTTTATCTGCATAGAGTAGTGTGCTGAAAGGCACCTCATATATCAATGTCAACCTGATATATTAAAAGTGATCCATACCACACATGCTCAGATCACGTGTGACAACTGAAGAACTCAAACACTCAGGGATGCATATAAGATCACCTTATCATCATTTGGACAATGAATGGAACCAGATTTACCTCTGTGCTTCATGAATTAAATTAAAGAGAAACTTTTTTTTAGCTAATAAATAAATAAATAACCACATCAAAATGCCCTGATGAATGGGTGCTGCATACATGTGTACTACCTTATGTCAGCAGATCTAGCCAGAGGTGGACAGGAGATCTCTCCAAACTGGCTGCGATAAAGGAGCGGCAAGGGCGCTGGATTACTGCGACAGAAGTCTTCAAAGTCATCAGCTAGATGACCGGGCAGGACGACAACATTAGCCTGCTGATAACCTGACAAACAGACACACATTTTAAACATATCAGCATAGACAAAAACAACAGTTATCATAAAGCAGAAGTATGTGTCTTTCTTTGTCACATTTGAAACTGTCAATTGTCTTTCATGTTAAAATATGGACTGGTTGCTTGTCATAGCCACTCTCAATTCATATCAGAATATGAGTGATTCTGAGACGTTACAACCGATGCCACTGGATAATCCTACAACTAATAGAAGACATGAAATCATATTCAACTCTATGGACTCAGATGAGGTGTTTGGCTATGTCGCTGTTACTATTTTGTCCATCACCACATGAAGCCTGCTCAAATGGTATGTCTGACGTTTTATGCCGACGTCGCATAAAATTGTGACCGAGGTAAATTGGGCTAGCCTCCAGGTTAAAGGGGCCAGATAATACTTGTAGATTTGCAGCATTTCTAAGACATAATATACTGTAACTGAGAAACGGTGAAAAATTGTCACAGTTAGATGGAAAGGATTTCAGAATCAAAGTTCCCCCAGGTTCAGAAAACACAATATACAAAACACTAACAACAATAATCTCTTATCTCATCCTGTTTCTTGTCTGTCTCTGAGTTCCTGACACATCTTAACACATTTGATCAGGTCCTAACCAGGTCCGAACACATTCCTAACGAGATCAAAGTGTTTCAAGCGAGGTCCGAACAGCATGCAGGTCACGTCATGTAGGAGGGGGCGAGGTTATTTCTTTAGAGTGTCGGCCATGTTTTTCACCGCACAGACTTGACCAAGCACGGAAAAAAGGTTTGGAAACTTGATTAATACTCATAAGAACAACGCCATGTATAAGCCGAATGTTAAACTGTGTGACAAACAATACACCCTGGCCCACGGGATGAATTTGCAAAGTGCAAAAATTACACTGAAGACATTAACTGCAAAATTTCCAACGAAATGTATTACTTCCTTTCACACAATTTTAGTAAGAGCTGTGGGCATAACACAACATTGAGACATACAGATATTGCACTTCTTTTTCTTAAGAAACATCTAGTTGTTCAAAGATTTTGTAATAGTGCAGGGCATTAAATATAAACACTTTTATAATGTACTTCTTTGTGCTAAAACAAAGGGAAACATTCGAAGTTGTCATTATTTGAAGGTCTGGCCCCCTTGAGATCATGTTGTTCTGTACGTGGCCCCTGAAGTAACATGAGTTTGACACCCCTGCTCTTCACAAAGTTAACTCACTGACCAATATTTTATAATGTTCTCCAGGAAAGTCATCTACCCATGGAGATTTGTTATTTTTCAGTCTGAGAATACTTTTTGATTTCTTCTTCTGTAATTGAACGTGTCAATTTATTTGACTCATCTACTGTTAATCTTAAACTAATTCAACTTGCTGAGATAATGTTTGTTTTTTTTAACCTGGACGAGATAGCAATAATGTTACCCCTCACTATTTTGGCTGCCTCCCAGAGAGTAGAAGGGGAGAGTGGGTTATTATCATTAGATTTCAAATAGTCTGTTAAGTTTTTACATATTTCTTGTTGAATTGCTTCATCGTTTAATAATGATACCTTAAGTCTCTAGTATTTAACTGCTTATTTGGTCCTACCTGAATCTTTGGGTGACAGGAGCATGGTCTGATATAGTAATAGGTTCTATATTACATTGATCAGCTCTGTAAATATATGTTCCTGATTTCAAAAATATGTTGACGTCTCCACCTGTTAAAATAGTTCTCACTGCTTTGTCTGCTAATAGAGATGCTGTCATCTTGAAAAAAAGTTTGGACAATCCTCATTCGGGGCATATAAATTAACTAGAGTAATTTTAGTTCTTATCACCATCACATATCAACCCTCCTTATCCACAATTGTTTTTTGGTTGTTAAAATAAACTGATTTATTTAGCAGAATGGCAACGCCTCTTTTCCTCACGTTTTTGAAGGAGGAGCTATATATCTGATCCACCCATTCTCTCCTAAATTCATTTTCTGACAAATGAGTCTCTTGTATTATTGCTACAGAGCAGTGTAGTTTTTTTCTCTTAATTGGACTTATTATACCCTTTACATTATAATTGATACAATTTAAACTATCCAGCTAGCACCGCCGGGTCTCTCCCTCGACTCTCTCCCGCGGTGCTCCATCTGTAGCGGGACAACTCGCTCTCCATCTGCTCCCTCTCATCCACCCGGACCTGAATCCCGACCTCCCGTAGCACCGGCAGAGCCTGTGTTAGCGTAGAGTAGGTCTTTTCACCATCATCAGTGGAGATTCTTAGCTGTGCTGTGTAGATGCATTTGGCGTTGGCGTTTTTCTGTAACTTCAGCTGTTTGATTACATCTCGCACCTGGGCTTTCTTTTTTGTTACTCCGGGGAGTAATCATGATCGAAGAATGTCGGCTCTGCTTTGTAGAGGATCCGTCTTTGGCTCCAGGCTTGTCTTAGAATAGCGTCCTTCATGGAGTAGTCCAGTCCGGAGTAGACGCAGAGCTGCTAGTGCTAGCATCTGCCGCACCATTCGCAGTCTGCTTCAAAATTTCATATTTGTCCTTCGTGTTCTCCTGTTTCGAGCTTTTGCCTCTCAAAGAAGTTGCCATGTCGAGTTTGTGTAAGGTTGCCGATGTTTAGGTAGTTTTGTTAGGAAATTTACAGTTAAACGGACGGAGCTCAGTTTTGGCGTCACCGTTAGTCCCACTTATGCCATTTTAATTATAAATTTAAATCCATTACCATCTTGTATTGATAAGTTTCAATTAGATACAGTGCCCTAATAACTCACAACTATGCCACATATGACTGAGAGTGGTGACCCACGGGCTCTTACCGTAAGCTAAGCCAGTTGTGGTGCTTATTCTGGAATCTTTCTGCCTGATCAACAGCCTCAGTTGAGCAGGACTCAGAGAAGTTAGATCAGCTGTCTGCTGCATTTCAGAACCCAGACTTCTGTATACTACTCCAAATACAACTAGTTTTGTCTTCTCAAATGAGACTACTTTCTGTGGTTAGACTACAACTTCATCCCTTATCTAAGGTAGAGTCATATATTTACAACTACCACATGTATTGTGGTAGTTGTTATGGTGCACTAGGGTTAATGTTTGAGAGAAGATGAGTTAGATGTGGTTAATCTTTGAAAAACTGAGCATTTCAGTTTTGGTGACCGTTTCTGTGTCCACCAGTACTTCCTTTTTTTGCAAACCGTTGTTTTTGATGTGGGATATTTTTAGTGTTTTGAGTAGCTTTTTTTTTACTCTTGTAAGAGTTTTTCTCATCAACTCTGTTGTCTTCATGTTTAAAAGATAAGTATAAATGTTGGCTAAACTCCCCACGCCTTGCCTGGCCAAAAAGCTACACCTGCCGGTCAGTCATTAACTTACTTAGCACACCTGAATGTGAGGACGATCAACATGACATAGACATTTCTGTGAAATGCTGCACTGCATGTGCACTTGAAGCCAATAATCAGTTAACCGATAATTACTCCTCTAAATTCTCTTGTCCTGTCAACATTTCCGTTAAGTTTACAGAAAATACTTAACTTTTGGGATGCACTGTAAATGACTGTTACTAGTGTTTCTTGTTTTACTGCTCTCTGTGTTTATGTTTAACTGGCTGCATCTAGTTAACCTCTCCACAAACACATTCACACAGGCTGAAATACCAATCTGGATTCAACATTCATACGGTTGCTAATTTGAATTAGGTATATGTGACACATAACATAGTTGCATAGTTGACTGTTGCCTTTACACTAAGTTCCATGTTTAAGAGGCAGGTTTTGTGAGGCAGTTTGACGTCAAGAGGAGGAGGAGGGAAGATAGGAGACAGAATAAAACAGCACTCTGCTGCTGCCCTGTGTCTCAACAATGGTACTGCTTTGTGAACTGCTAAATTGATATAACACTATAAACATGGTGGATAAACACAGTATCCCCTACAGCAGGCATGTCAAACTCAGTTAGGCTCTGGGGCCGGATCCAGACTTTCTGTTCTCAGGTGGGCCGGATCAGCAAAAGAATGTCAACTCCAAATATTTAGCTTTGTTTTTCAGTACTATGCTTTATCATTCAGCCTACATTTGTAGCCTACCCTACATATTATAATCACGGATGACAAGGGATCTTTTCTAAGCACAACACATTTATTCAAAAACAATGGGAAAAAAAATATTTTTCATGTTTGGCCGTGAATGTGTTCACAACTGGTTTATTTTAACAGTTGAGTGAATGCAGTTTTACACCTGAACCAACTCACCACACTAAACAAACTCAAGTGGGAGCTATAAAAAATATATTTTCGCCTTAATTGTCATACTGCTTTGAAATAAATAAAAAAAGAAATACAAAATAAAATAAAATAAAATAAAAAAATGATAGCAGTGCATGGGCAATAAGATTAGACTACATCAGATCAAACTACTATGCTGGGCCTACTGAAGCTGAGAATATACTGCACAATATTAATTGTCTTTAATATGACATATTTGTCTTTATGATGAGTGGCGCCGAATATTAAACTCTTTGAACACTGCAACTTGCTGATTACATACCAAGCACACTGGTTTTGCATTCACTTCTGTGAATAAATACTTCTCGGTCCATTTCTCCTGGAAAACTCTGCACTCCGTGTCCACTCTTCTTTTTTTTGACAGTGCCATTTTGGGAAGGGTGTGTTGACCGATAACTTGTTTAGTAGTGGTGAATGGTGAAGCAAGATTGCCGGTTTATTTTTACTTGGACACATCACGTTGCGAATGTTTATTTCCTGTGACTAACTCGTGTCAGTGCCGCATGCTTGACGTGAGCGCTTTTACACATTTACTGCCCTCTAGCGGCCGGAGGGAGCATTTGGTTTGTATTTATTTTAAAAAATCACAACTTTTAATAGAAATTAGCTAGAGACTCGCTTCTTTTTTTGACATACTCAGAAATTTATGCCGGGCCGGATTAAATGACCCAACGGGCAGGGTCCGGCCCGCGGGCCGTATGTTTGACATGCCTGCCCTACAGAAAGCACTGTTCCTTTACAGAAAGTTATTTTCATTCATTTTTGATTTCTCAAACATCCAGAATTCTGTGTTTGATACTATCCACCTGTTTACTATTTGTATAAGTGTATAGTGTAACTGCATAGTATATTATTGCATAACATCATCATCCTGTTAATTTACAATTACTGAATATCTTTTAAATTAGTTGAAATGTTTTTCTCAATCAAGTTTCAAACTAGTAAATTTGCTTTAGAAAAGGCATGTCTATGTGCTTCTCCATCCCTGATAATAACACACACATAGAAAAGCAGAAAGTGAATATATGTGTGTGTGTTTCACCTTTGTTCATGGCAGAGCTGGAGATACTCCTGAAGTATACAACGGAACATCTGGCCGCCCGCGCAGCAGACAGCATTCTTGACCTTAACATGAGCACACGTACAACAAACACATAAAAAAGCAATTTGCAAAATTTGTTTTTAATTTATACTTAACTTGATGGTGACAAAGCTACTGTTGTAAACTGTGGATATTAAAACTTGAATGAAAATGTGTCTAATAGGCTGTTTTTATGTGAGTGATTATGCAGTTGTTCATCTCTCCCTCTCTCCTTGCATAAACCAACAGTCTTCAAACTGGGGTCCCCGTGCAAAAGCTTGACGGTCCGTAAAATAATTTGTAAATAATTTGTAATAAAGTTATGCTCTATCATTAAAAAAGTGTATAGTTACATGTGGGGACCGCTGCACCAATAAAACATTAAACCAATTGCTTCCTCCTACATTAGCTTTGGCTGAATAAAAAGTCTGATATGATTGTGACACCGCGTAAATCTGTCACGCGTCACTCTCCTGTATGTCGCTTTACTCATGAGCCATTTGCCGCACAGCTCCTGCACTGCTCAGCATTTCTTTGTTGTGTCAATGGACAAATATTTAAATACATTCACTTCAAGTAATGCTACGCCCAAAAAAGCTAAACTGAGAAAATATGACAAGTTTGGACTTATTGAAAACAGTGAGGGAAGACCAAAATGTGTTGTGTGTCTTCAGGTGCTAGCAAATGAAGCCCTGAAGCCAGTCAAGCTAAAACGGCATCTCATTACAAAGCACCCAGAGTGTAAGAACAAAACTAAAGATTTTTATTCCTCACAAAAGGGTGGGGAATGTTGTTGTTAATTTTTCTGCCAATAATTTGTGTAGGGGAAATAAATTATGTTAAAGCTGGAGCACTTAAGTATGCCTTAAAACAGTTTTGAAATTAACTGATTCGTTTTGACTGTGCCAGTTTTGATACTGTTCATTTTCTGAAAGCTTCAACACCTATAACTTGAAAATGATAAATGTTGTGAAGACAAAATGTCATTTGAATAAAATTACTCCGTGTGTAAAGTGAAATGATGTTGGAATCAAAAATAGTACTAAACATATGTTTAATTGGCGTGAGGATTATGAGGGGGTCCTCGAAAGTTTTCTCCCTTTTAAGTGGTCTCCGGCTCCAAAAATTTTGAGAACCCCTGGCATAAACAATAGACCATGAGGTTCTGAAAACACCAGTGCAAATGAATATCTGGTGGTGGAGACTTCCGCTTGCTGTGACGTCACGTGCATATCCTCTATAATAGTACTGACATTGACTGCGTGTGGTTCTGCAGCAGTAGGCTGTTTATTTGTGTTTTTGTGTTATTTGGTTTCTTCAGGTAAGTGTTGCACGTGTCCGAGTTAAAATCCATCCATGCCAACACTGCCACGTTAGCTTAGCATAATGACATATTCCCAGCACATCTAGTACAAATAATGAGCGACGATGTTATCAACAAGACTTAAAAATCGTTAAATTAGAGGCGTCAGTATTTACCAAGTCTCTCCAGTCACTACGCAGTTTATACGAAGCAGCTAGAGAAAATAACACGACTCGCCAGCTTGTAACTCCTTCACACTGTTGCTTTCATACCTGTCAGAAATACTTCAATGTCTTTAAACCCCCGAAGCAGTTCAAAGAGCGGCCAAGACCATTAACTGTGTATACTACAGAAGACGGGACACGGCAGAGGCGTCACACTTCCGCTCAGACTTCAGAATAAATGTCTTTCAAACCTGAACCAGTTTCCTAATCCTCCTCTGTTTCAAAGAGGACCCGCGGACTCGTCCAAGTTTATAAAACTCAAATTAGTCTCCATAAAGATGGACAGATGCCAAATTTAATTGTGATTAATTGGGTAATTAATTGCGGTACAAGAGTAAAATTTCACACATGTACATGAAATTGAATTAGAGCTATCCTGGATAATATACTGCATGGGCAAAAAAAAAAAAAGCTGGCAACAAGTTATTTTACCCCAGCTAGTGCAACAAGCTTCTCATTTCTGTAATTTTCTATCATTTCTAACAACTATGTGGAAAGACATATCCCGTGGTGTGGTCATGGAAAAGATGTT
Source organism: Mugil cephalus (assembly GCF_022458985.1). Taxonomy (NCBI): domain Eukaryota; kingdom Metazoa; phylum Chordata; class Actinopteri; order Mugiliformes; family Mugilidae; genus Mugil; species Mugil cephalus. Next base: position 2,233,183 of record NC_061786.1, on the reverse strand, counting down.
AATTAGAAACAACTAAAATTGGGTTAAGAATTGTCCAGCGCATTATTAAAACTGGAACCATCATGATGGAACATCGAGGAAAGCAGAGAGGCAGATGAGGTAATGCTCCCATCATAGCCTAGTGTCATGAGCCTGTGGGGGCAGTGTTATGATCTGGTGTTGTTGCAGTTACTCAGGTCTAGGTTCAGCAATATTATGCCCAAAGAATGAGGTCACCTGAATATACTGAATGACCAGATTATTCCATCAAGGGATTTTTTCTTCCCTAATGCCACATTCATATCACAAGATGAGAATACCAGAATCATGGGGCTCGAGTGGTGAAAGAGTGGTTCAGGGAGTATGAGATATCATTTTCACACATGGATTGCCTGCCACAGAGACCAGACATTAACCCCATTGACAATCTTTGGGATGTGCTGGAGAAGGCTTTGAACAGTGGTCAGACTCTCCCATCATCAGTGCAAGATCTTGGGAAAACATCTTGTGACACTGATGCATTGAAACAATGCCACAGTGAAGGCTGCTGTAATCAAAGCTAAATGCTGTCAAAGGAAATATTAGAGTGTAACCATTTTTTATTTTTTTTTGGCCATGCAGTGTATTATCATACCACAAATCCAGGATCTCCAGAATAGTGTAACCTACTAATTGCACAAACCAGATAAACAGTGGGTTAATTAAAGAGCTCTGAGTGTATGTGTGAACTTCAGACTATTATTTAAGTGCATGTGGCATTTCCTTACATAAAGGGAATTTGGCCGATCTCAAGGAATTTTCCTTTGCCTAGATGAGACGGACCTCCTCTAAGCTGTATCTCACAATTTGGTAGTAAATATGTCCCAGAACCTGAATTACATCAGTACATTCATAAAGCACGGTACACATGAAGCTGAGAGAAATGACACAGAATGAAACCCAACCAGATTAAAAAAAAAAAAAAAAAACATGAGAGAAGAAAAGTGCATGCACTCCATAAGAAAATGACCTTTTAATTAAAGAAGAAGCTTGGAACATCATTGTCTTTCAAGGAGCCTGAACTAATCCTCACAGAAACTTTATTCCTACTGCACATCAGCATGTTAGCATATAGACGATAATATTCAACAATTTGCAAAGCTGCAAGGACAATCAATGGGCAGTGAGCCGAGGGCCTGTCTGCACAAAGGACATGTCTGTGTGTTTTTTGAGATGTTTACCAAAACTCGTTCAATAGTTCACGGACTGATCCTGTCAGCCAGTGAGACATGGTTAATGATACACTTTGAACAGACCATATAACTCTGAACATTATTTCTCCCCAGGAGATGCACAGGATGTGAGTGAACGTAGCGTGTGAGCACATAATTTCACAAACAGTTAACAAAGACTGAGAATTTATTTATTTTTATTATTTCAATCTGTTTTTAAACACAACATAGAAGCGTGACTTTCGCTCACCACACAATAATTGTTTTCTCCCAAATATTTTGAAGTCGCACAGATTACACATGTGACTAAAAGTTACTAGAACTACATTATGAGTGGATTGGATAAGGACGCACTAAAGGGGCTCGCTCTACCGCACACTACTAAGTGAAGGGAAACTGACAGAGTTATAATCACATTTAAGTCCTTGATGACAGGTTATATGATTATTTATCTAAACTGATATGCTGGCCGCTTTATACTGAATTTGTCGACATTATTTTATGATTTTTATTTTTTTTTTAATAAAACAATATCAAACTATTTAGGGGGGCTTAAGTATTTGGGGGGGGGGGGGGGTAGTTTTGATACAGAAAATACATACCAACTTTATCTAGACAAAGGTGTTGTCCCGAAGGTTCCACAAACAGGTGTATTGCACCCGCTGAAGAAAGAAAATATAAAACAAAAAAGGTGTTAAAACTTTCATATCATACTGATCTTGCAGTGCATGTAATCCTGACTGCTGGTCAATCCCTGCATGTAGTTGGCTTAACTGCATAAAAAAAACAAAAATATTAATAAAAAAGTCCTTCTCACTTGTCACATTACAGTGAAAGGGACTAAATTTAGCTAACCTCTAACTCACCAACTCACCACTAATTTCTTGAAATGGTTTTCACTTTTCACAGAGAGCAGGACTAGTCTAGAACCATTCACTTTAAAAATAATTAAATAAATAGAAGAACATTATTCATTTTACAAACCTGAAAAAGCATCTGGAGGACTGGCTGATGCTTCCAGCAGCGACTGCCTCACAACGTGGCATTGGCAACTAGCTGTGGCATTTCCGCTGGCATCCCCAGGTGCTGTGGCCGATGCCACTGCCACGGCCACAGCCCATGCCACAGCCCATGCCACGGCCCATGCCATTGTTTAGGGGAGATTGCACTGCCTCTGCTATCGGGATTTTAGTATTGTTTTTCAAGGATTTCTTGATTAACCATCAACCAGGGACCACCTTAATTCTACTGACAATAATATTACCTGGGACCAAAAATCCTCTTGAAATTGCTTTAAAAACCACAGATTAATATTTGTTCTGCTATTTTCGTACAATTCTCTTAAACCGCTTCTGCCCTGTCCATACATTTTTATCATAATTTTGAGGCACTGAAGACTATATGTCAATGAAATTTCATTGGTTTGTGCATGTATGAGTGAGTGACTGTTGTTTACCAGATGTTGCTTTTTCCCATTATGGGCATATGCATGAAATACTTGTCACTTCTTGTTGAAAAGTAAAAACACTGAAGTAAATCTATTCCCACTTTTCCGCAGAAATAGTTTTTCGCAACACTATCAAATACAATCATCAATCATACAGAATAAAACTAAACAGTTGTAACTGTCTGTACGAGGATCAATCACACTTCAATCACAATCACAAAAACTATAGCTTCAGTAAATGAAGTTAATCCACACACCATGCGTAACAATAACATGAAAATAAGCTCTTTTTAATTGAAGATGAATTTGTTTACCACTAATCCTATCTGTGCCTGCAATGCGTACAGTTTCTCCCCACCCTGACACCAGATGTAAAAATGAGAGAGGAATAACTGGCAGAGGCTGTACTATAGTATGCCATGCTATATATATATAGCACTCAACCACTCTACTTTGTACATCCACAGGACTGACAGAGGACGTTGTGTGGACATTTTTTGTTCTATGTGCCAGTTGTCGTTTCAAAAACCAGTTGCAAATTCAAAGATTACCTCTGCTGTTTTTGTATTTTGAGTTACCGTGTTGTTTCACTGACCTATATCTAGAGCAGTTTCTGGTTCCACTTCAACACCCAGGTGTACTTTTATATTATTGAATATTTTGAATTGAATTGAAAATTCTATATACATTGTTGTACATTGTAATAGACTTAGATTTTAATGATCCATGAGGGAAATTACTTTGTCACCGTAACTTTGTAGCACATAAAAGTAAACACTCATAAAAAACACAAGAAAGATAAAACAAATGAGATCAAATTAAATAAAAATAAACAATGTAATCAAAAAAATTACAGAATTAGCACTAGGGCTATATACAAGTTGGCAAAAACATTGTCTGAGATTTTTGGCCGTTTGATCAGTTGCATAGCAACAGTGGCATGGATCGTGTCGAATGGTGTCTCCTTGTACTTGTACTTGTGAAGAATGGATGTAAACTCAAACGGAGCATGTCCGCCCATAGAGTCTGAATTTGGGCACAGATGTACTGTGGTCCCATGAACCAGATCTCCAAAACACTTCTCATGACACACTCCCTCTGGTTACCATAAAGCACACACAGTCCATCCATTCCGCTGCCAGACCTCGCAATCCCCTTGAGGACAGATGGCACCACCGACCTGAAGCTCCTTCTGCGCTCCTCCACCGCCAACTCCAGCTTGGCATCCCCAGGACTTCTTTGGAGGTTAAGCGGGAATCTCAGCCTGGTATCCAAAGCACTTAGGACTCAGTCTGGGCAGCTCAGGGAACATGGACAACGCTAGCAGTTAATAGCAGGAACACACCACCGGACACAACGGCCACTCCGCCGAACGCCACAGCCAACAACCAACGTCACTGCCAAAAAACAGAAGTCCACAGAAAAACAAAATAAAAACTGTTTGGGGTTTGGGGTCTTTCTCAAACCCTGTCGCCACATTCATGGGCGCTAGTTAATCACGCTGTCAGAACAGAAACAATACCCTTTAACGGGTAAAGTATCCCGGATGAGCCCCCACATGTTACGAATCCCAGCTCGTTATGGGAAAGGGAAGTAAAACACACACAATCTGATGAAAAGATTGCGATAAATCTGCGTATTAATTTAAAAGACAACGTGGATAACAGAAATGGGCCTTCAGGTGCTATTAAATCAATAAAGAAATATAACAAAAAGAGGACTCCTTGAATATAAAACAGAGCTTTCTTTCTAAGGACTAACGTAAAAGTGTCAGTGATAATAAACTTAAATGTTCCTAAAATAAAAGACTGTCTAGCTACTCTAGCGTGCACAAAACGAAAAATACAAATGAGCAGCACCTCTATACCGAGGGTTTCTAAACAATAGTGAAAACTAACCATGAGTGCACAAACCAAAACCAGTATTAATATACAGCTTGCCCTGGCCCAAATCTGGGTAACACACCAATTTCTAATACTAGTAACTCTCAAGACTACGCAAAGTTTTCAAAGAGGGTGTCTGCCAGTGTCTGTCGAGCCCACCCGGCTTTTATAGCTGTCGAACGCCGGTTGGCTGGGGCCTGCACCAATCAGCTGGGGATTTGCTCCGGGACCGGGAGGACATGCCCACTGGAGATGCTCCACATGGCACACTAGACAGAATAGAGACACACACACACAAGTACACGCGTGCACACACAAAGGAAATACTGAGACATCCACATACAAATACACGTGCGTGCACACAGCGAGAGGGGAGAGAAATACGGGCAACTGATAATCTGACTATCACACCCACTTTACATGTGGTGGATAAAGATGGTAAAATATGCAGATGTCTAATACACTTCAGCTGTTTTATAGACATTTGAATCACTCCCCTGTTTTTGATAGGTTGTGAATCTGCTAGGTGTGGCTTTGTGTTCATGACGAGAAATGTGGTAAACATAAGCTTTATAGACAGGTTTATGGATGTTAGTTGTTATATCACAATTTTATTAAATAGCATCAATTAAAGTTACATAACAATGCCGTTTACTCAATGTGCAGAGAGGGAGTAATAATTTGAAAACATGCTCCCCCCTTGAACACACACACGAACACACTCCTCCACAGACTGAACTGTAGACCTAAACAAACACCTTCACCACCCGCCCCAGACAAAGAAACGAAAGAGTAACTAAATGTTAAGGCCAGTCTGTGCAGCAGTTTTCTGTGAGACTGGATTTCAGAGGCAATCCTTGTATCCTCTAATGTGACAGTTTCAAAGGTTTCATTCAGGTTTCACAATAAGATGCCTTAATCAGTGCGTTTACATTCACAGCTTAATCGAGCAATGCTCGAAATTTGACTTTCTGAATGCGCCCCAGTCCCAGTTTACAGGCAACGGAGAAAATAGTATAACTGACAAGAACATGTCCTCCTCCTTCACACTAGGTGCCGATATGTGTCTTTTCAAGGGTTTAATATGGCCCCTCTTCAGGTTGACCTGTTCAGTGCGTCATATAATTAACGTCATAAAATTAACGTCATAAGATTAACAACAGGAATCGTTCATGCAGCAGACCAGCATTTCACACAACAACCAGATGGATAATAGTACAACTTTTTTAATCTCATATGTAATGTGTACACTACTTATGGTGCAGGTAAGATGGCAGGTCCGTTTACCTTCTTCTTCTGTGACAGGCTGGTTGTGGACCATGCAGACGAAGTACTTTAATTCAGATTAAGGTATAGACATGGCTGGGAAAATCAATTTCCAATCGCATTATCTGGGGGCCTTAATCGGGCAAGGAGAACTCTGAACTTTTAGTTGTAGTAACGTGTTCACATGCACTTAAGTTGTCCAGTTAAAGTCGATCATGTCATCTGTATCTGTCTTTTTTTTGTGAATCATGTTTTAGAGTTTCCTGTTTTATTTTGCCAAGTTTCTTAGTTTCCTCTCTGTTGTGTCTCCTTGTGGTTTGTCATGTCTGTCCAGGTCATGTGTTGTGTTTCATGTTTTATGTTGTTAAGTTGTGAATTTCCTGTCTTGTGCCTCCTTGTCTCTTGACTGTTTATTGGTCTCACCTGTGTTGATTGTCCTCATGCGTCTCACCTGTGTGTGGTCAGCCCTGAATCCTCTTGTGTATATATAACCCTCCCTTTCCCTTCGTTCCTGGTTGTGTTGTTAATGTCTCCATGCTGTGTTTTGATGTCCTTGTCTTCAAGACATGATTTTTTTGCCATGCCATGTCATGATTCTTTTGAGTTCTGTATTTTGGATTTACCTGCCATGCACAGCGTTTTTTGTTAATTATTAAATACTTTTTGTTTGAACTTCTGTCCTCATCCTCATCCTTATTGTCCTGCATTTGGGTCCTCACCACAACCTACACCCTGACAGATCAAGTCAGCAGATCAAGTTTCACATTCATGCAAATATGGTGATGTTGTGTCAAAGGAATTGAAATTGATGGTGTACAGAGGTTGGAAATATACAAGTTTGATCTCTCCTTGGCCTTCTTTTATTTACTTCCTTAACCACATCGTAGGAGACTTCACCAGCTGTAAACTTTGCCACTGTTCTCGTTTAATTTGCGGGTTTATAGATGTTTACCAGCAAGATCAAGTAATAAGCTTTAATAGCAGGTGAAATAAAAGGTGATAAAAATTACATAAGGATGAGTTGTCATCCCTGTTATAAGTCTGGTTGAATGTCCAGTCCAGAGTCTAGTTGTGAAGAGTAAGAAGCTGACAAAAAAATTCATCCATAGACTGATTTTACGCTGCCACGGGAAAGAGGTAAGCCTCTCTCTGTCTTGTCTCGGCAAACTCATGAAATGGCTTTAAAAATAACTCAGCTCTTTAGAATATTTAGCTTCACCAAAAGGCATGAAGTCATTTTTTTTTTTTTTTTAACTTTGTGGTAGTTCTGCTTTTTGCTGTTTTTTAAGTTGTTACCATTAAGAGATAAATGTGTCCTCTTCAAAAACACCCTAAAAATAGCATATCTCAATATTTTTTCTACTTTTTTTCACATAAATCTTTTAATCCACTTCAGTATTGATCACAAATCTCTATAGTTTGATTCATTTCTGATGTTTAACCCTTTATATGCCTGTGTTTGTGATGGCATCACAATTTTTTTTGAGAAAATACACACAAAAATTGAAATATTTTCAATAATATAAATTGAAAGTGGATTTTTCTTGGGATTATTAGAGCCTTGACATGTCAGTTATTAGTAGCAACACTGATTTTGATGGATTTTTTATTTTTTTGTTGTTGTTGTTTTGTTTTTTTTGTAGTGCCTGATTTACAAAAATTGTTATGTTGTTACCATTAAGGGACAAAAGCGTCCTCTTCAAAAACACCTTAAAAATGCCCAGAAGTGCATTGGGATCTCTCATGCAGAAGTATAATTTGTTCCTAGGGCAAGGGAAAAATACCTATGCTTAGGCTAATAACCGCAACTTGACTTATGTTTGTTTTGCTTTGCTGCACCAGGACACCATTTGTGTAAATTTTTTTAAATGTGTTTCTACTTTTAAGTGAAATAGATTGCTCAAAAAGAGACAATTAAGATTCATCTCAGTTGTACAGAGCACTGAAGTGCATTTTAAGCATCATTTCTACAATCTGTTTCAGCACTTCATTGTTTGTCTCATTGTTCGTTGCTAAATATCACATCCCCTGCAATAGAAAATACACCGATCAGGCATAACATTAAAACCACTAACAGGAAAAGTAAATAACATGGAACATATTGTGACAATTCAGTGCTTTGCTTTGGACCTGGCATTCATGTGGATGTTTCCTGACACACCAGGCTCGTTTAGTCCACTTGAAAGTGACTTCCTGGTGCGGACCTTTTGGGTAGAGGTGTGAATACAAATCAGCCAATTGTGGTGCAGACCAAACAAGTGAACCGAGACGACCTCTGCAGCTTGGACTCGGTTCACTTGGTCTGCACCAGAGTCCGTAACAAACCTTGGTACGCTTCGTTTGTGGTGTGAATGAAATCTGAACCTTTTCCGAACCAAATGCAACATCTGATCAATCCTTTTTGGATTAAACGGGCTTCTGTTTGTTACGATTCACCATACTCACAAGGGGGCTCTTATCAGGACAACAGTTTCAGGGGCTGGTCCAGAGAATTTTCTGGTGTTGGGATCAGGGGGTAACAACAATTAATCTGGTGCGACCATCCAAAAGTTAAAAATAAATAAATAAAAATTAAGGCTGGGGTTAAATTATGGAGCTAAAGTTCAGGAAAATACTGATTAACTATCAATGACAAAAGGTGGAGATATACAGTTATTCTGCAGGATTTTCACTCGGTAAGGGTAGAAATACACTTAAAATAGGGCTGTTACATATTATTTGTAAGCTATATTTCCACATTATTTGGTATAATTATTAAACAACATTCATACTTTCAATAGATGATTATTTGTTCTGAAATAATGTGGACGGGTTAAAATATGGAGGTTAAATACTCTTTTACCGATAAAATGTGGAAAATAAAAGACAAAAGTGCTCCAAGGCAGCACTACTGAAAGTTCACTTTAAGTTCATATTTATCCACGCCTTTCAGGACTCTCAAGGTCACCTTACAATAAAACAATTAAAATACATACTAAAACAATATAACAAAAATAAAGCAATAATACAACCACAATAATAAAAGACATTATTAAAACAACAAGCAACAGTGAACAATAACAGATAAATGCAATAACTTAGGGGAGTAGGCCAGTCTGAACAGGTGTGTGTTTTGAGATGTTATTTGAAGGTTGACAGTGATGTTAGAGTCTGGATGTGCTGTGTGGATGGGGTTCTGGAAATGACACATGCAGCTGAATTTTGGACTAATTGTCTAATTGTTTATTGAGGGATGTCTGTGGCAGACCATGAAGAAGTGCAGTACAGTAATCAAGACGGGATGCGACAAGGTCGTTGATTATTTTTGCCAGAGCTGTTTTCTGTGATGGTTGGAAGATCGAAGTTAGAGAATGAGGATGTGAGAGGTGGAGCAGGAGTAAGACAGTCGTTTGCAGTCAGTGGTTTTGCATAGAGGAGGTAACTGATCATGAATTCTAGATATTTTGCCACTGAAAAAGTCCATGAATTTATTGCAGAGGGTAGTAGAGTACATGTGAGTGTCTGGGGGGTGTAACATATTGTTGAGTGTGGTGAACAGAGTGTGCGTGCTTCCATCAGCAATCCCAATAACAGATGTATAGTAGTTCGTTTTGATCTTGGCAATGGAATCTTTATATTTCAGCAGGTGATTGTGGCACATGTTATTGTGAATAGTGAGACTGTTTTTTCTTGAGAGGCGTTCCAGACGGCGTCCTTCAGTTTTGAGTCTATGGAGTTCCGGGGTGTACTGGGGGCAGAGCATGTGAAGGTGACAGACTGTGTTTTTAATGGTGTCAGTGTATCCAGGAGGTTTTGCAGTTCAAAGTTATAGTGAGAGGTCAGATCATCGGCTGTGGTTAAGTGGTCAGCACTTGGGAGAGAGTTTATAGCAGCTGAGAGAGTTGATGGATTGATGTTCTTGATGTTTCTGAATGTAATGCAGCAGGGCGCTTTAATTTTGAATAATGGTAAGTTAACAGTAAATGATATAAGCTTGTGATCTGACAGGGGGAAATCTGATATGATGTGGTTCAATGGTGATACTCCAGTAAAAATAAGATAAGATCAAACAATAATTCTTTTTGCATATAAAACCGGACGAAATACACTTACAAATCACATATTCATCATGTCCCAGAGCACTACTTCTTTCCACTATTGGGTGTGTGGAAATCCAGTAAAAAGCGCTAAACTAAAAACTTTATAATCAGACCGCGCATACAAAAATGCTTCACTTCCATTTGTTGTGGGAAGTGTCGTGGCCATACGATGTCATTTTCGTTTTATCTCCTGCTCTTTCACAAAAAACACACATACAGATACACATACATGTTTATGGATCTGCAAAAACCCGGACAAGCGAAAAAGTTTTACATCCGGCCCAAATCTTTTTTACCATTACAATTTTGTGGGATAAAGTTATGACATTTATTTACAAAAAATATGCGTAAATAAAAAAAGATTTTTTGGAATTTTTTGTGACTTATTGAGCTTCTTAGCGAGGGTTCCTGGAACCGCTGGCATCGGGCTGGACAGGTCGCCAGCCTATCACAGGGCTAACAGAGACAAACAACCATTCACATGCACACCTAGGGTCAATTTAGAGTCACCAATCAGCCTAACGAGCATGTCTTTGGAGATGGAAAGCTAACCACTGATCCACTGTGCCGCCCCTGAATTAAATTAAATTCAATTAAAAAGCAACCGGGAAGGGAAAGACCCTGTTCCTTTTCGTTTGCAAGTTTATATTGAATACAGAGTATGAACACCGCTAATGCATTTATTTATTATTTTTGCCATATCAAACTGTAATATCTAATACTGCACCTATTGTTATATTTTATTATTTTATTATTATAGTTACAACAAACATTAGCAGTAATGACAACCAACTCCTGTTTCATTAACAAAATCCTAAATAATAGTCAGATTCCTATACATATTGGTGGCAATATGACAACTTATGACGCCTGAGCCACCCTGTTGACAGACTGTCACTCTCTTCGCATTTGGTCAAGCTTATATTGATTTATTCTTACATAAATATATTTATATGCAAACACATTTAGAGTTGTTACACCTCTGAGGCACTCAGGTTGCGCACATTGAGCCTCCGTTCTGTTTTGTTTGCTCAAAACCAACTCATGGACACTGGACAATTCTGATCCACCATTTATGTATTTTTGTTTGTTTGTTTGTTTGTTTTTCATATTTACACGGCTCCCAGTGCCACGTTTGATAAGTAATGGTGCCATATGTGTTGGCATATAAATATATCTAGTTTATATAACTATATAAAACTAGTCCAACCCAAAGACCCCTATTAACAGCATTCTGTTCCCAGACACCACCGGACACCCTCCAGTGTTGTAATGTAACTAAGAACAAATACTTGGTTATTGTACTTTTTCACATATCTGTACTTTACTTCGCTATTTATATTTCCGACAACTTTTACTCCGCTACATTTCTAAATAAAATGCGTACTTTTACTCATGATACATTTCTCTTAACCATCTTCGTTACTCATTACTACAAATTTAAATTAGAAGAAATTTGAATTGGTGACGCAATGCCATAAACGCCTGTAGTCATGTCAACAACCAAGCGTGAAGACGAAGAAGTCCTGCGGTGCTTGTCCGGGCATATCACATTATTGATGCCATCATGGAAGCGTTGGCCACAGGCGCTGCTGCTAATGTTGCCGCTCCGGTAGCAGATGACGAGCATCTCGACTACAGTGGCGAACTTGGTGAACTCCGTGGTGGTGATGCTATGCCTACCGAGAGTGACTGAAATATTGGCATTCAAATCTCCCCGTCCAACCTGAAGAAGCACATCGAGGTAGGTTAAAGTAATTTTCATTCAATGAAGCCATAATTTCAACGTTATTTAACATGGATTAGTTATCATAAGCATGTTTGGATATCTGGCTAACGTGATGGCCAGGCTAACGTGTGCTAGTTAACTTTTCTGATTAGCCAATGTGCAGATATTTGCTTATAAAATGTCTGTCTCTCACTGTTTCAGAGAAAACAGGTAGGCTACCTCAAAAAATATGAAGAGCTGATATCAAGAAAGGGAAAAAGGGCTCCTGAGTCTCTTCCCACCACCTCCACCATTAGACAGATCACACTGCCGAACACCAGGACTGTGTCTCAGAGGTCCATTGACAATGTTATCCTAAAGTATGTGGTCAAAGGGCTCCAGCTATTCCATGTTGTTGAACAACAACCATTCTGAGATTTTGTGAAAGAACTGCAGCCTAATGCAAAACTTATATCATGACTGACCCTGTGCTTCATGATTTATGATGCTTACATGGGAATGAAGAAGGCATTGACTGAGGCCATGAGGGGAGTTGATCATATTGCCACCACTACTGACTGCTGGTCTGACATCCACTCTGAGTTTGAAATTTGGGAGAAGATTAGGCGAACAACAACCAACAACTGCTCCAGCTTTATAAAATCTTTCCAAGTTTTTGGTCAAGATGAGAACAACAATGCAGTCAAAAGTGGTGGTGATCCCAGTAATACATCTCAACTAGGAGAGGATGAAGACAATGAAGAGGGGGATGAAGAAGTGGAGTTTGTTGATGTTTCAGCGCTCCTGAATGAAGATGATAGTTTAGAGTTCCAGCTCCCACAGCACCAGCGCTGTGCTTGTCACCTACACAACCTAATAGCTACACTGCCATGAAAGCAACATCCAATGAGGTGTACAAGAAAGTGTACCGTTCAACATTTGGCAAGTATAATGCACTTTGGACCAAATGTGGAAGACCCACCCTTGCAGCAGAAACTGTTGAAGATGATTGCTCCCTCCAGCTACTGCTCCCAAATGCTACAAGGTAGAACTCCTTGTTTCTGGCAGTGGAAAGACTGATAAGAATAATGAGAGAAAAGGAAGAGGGGGCCATCAGAGGCATCTGCACTAACTTAAAGGTTCCAATGTAAGTAACAATATGTATGTTTTATATTATAATGAACATGAACTCTTACGATTTATTTTTCCATTCCTTTTTTGGACAATAATAAGTTTCACATTGTATCCCAACTTCCACTTATCATTGATCATGTTTACTTAATTACTCATCCAGCAATTATTTTATTGAATCAAATGAAATGGTTTTAGTGTTATTTTAAACAGTGTCTTTGTGCCTTTGTTTTCATCATAGGTTCAATCCAGCTCAATTTCCTCACTGAGCCCAGTTGCCCAGGCAACCAACATCTTGCAAGCAGAAGTAAATGCCCTGATGAGATGGCTGCTTCCAACCTGCTGACCATCGAATTTGACAGAGTCAAGTTGTCACTAAAGTACTGCAAGCCTCTGGTGAAAGCTTTACAGGTAACCTTTATTCTTGTATTTTTTTTTATATTGCCTTAACTCTTTAATTAATTAATTAATTAATTTCAATTATATTCAAATGTTATTTTCAAAATGTGTAACTTTGGCGCTTTGTGTCAGTCTTGTTGCTGAAATGTGCTATATAAATAAACTTGCCTTGCAGGTGGGAATCAAGAACTGTTTTGGCCATGTCAGGAGACTCTGAGTTGATCGCAGCTGCAATTTTACTTCCAAAATTCCGTTCAACGTGGACAAAGTTCGAATCCACAATCAAAACAGGTAAGACATCATGGGGATAGTGAAAAAATAAGTGTATATTTTGAAGCATGGATAGTACATAAAATTTAAATAACAAACCTTAAATCAAAACTTAAATTTGGGGTCATAACACGTTAGAGAGTTGCTTTACATCTATAATTTATATTTTCATTTTCATTCAGGAACTAACTACATCAGACAGCACATCGAAGAACCCTCCCTTCAGCTTGCGGATGTTAACTGGTCCAGTCCGTCTGATGACGATGACTTTGTTGCCCTGCGGTCTCAAGCACATGATGGTGCCAGACAACCGGACGGATACTTAGCCTATTGAGCACATCACATGGACTTGCTGAAATCCTTCCCAGCAGTGTGCAAGCTTTCTGTGAAGCTGAACACTCCTCTACCTGCCTCAGTGGCCTGTGAAAGGCTCTTCAGCATCGCAGTACTTGTCTTCAGTTCAAGAAGAGTGAGACTGAATTCTCGCAATTTTGAAAACCAAGTTCTTCTGAAGATGAACAGACACCTTTTCAGTTTCAGTTAATAACTTCATACTAGTTGAAAGACATGCAGTTTGTTCATATAAGACGCAGGGAGGTTGTGAGAGAGAGCTAGTCACCCTTGATGATGGCAGAAGTTTAATTTTTAATGTTCTAAAAGTTTAAGCCTCTTTCTCCTGTGCCTGGATATTATGCTTTCACTGTAAGGAAGCCACAATAAATTTCATAATCAAAATTCTAACCACTCACTTCTTTTTTTTTTTTTTTTTTTAAATACCTTTACTTTTACTTTGTGCATATGTGGATGTACCTGTATCCACATACACACTCACTTTCATCCACATATACTATCAACTGAATACAAAGCTCATGCAGACTGTCATAAAGCACAATTTTTAGAAAAAAAAAATGAATACATGAAGGGGACACCTTTAGCTATGCACACAGATCCAGCTGGTCATTTCATATGTGTAAAGTTTAGTATGGTAGAGTGATATCAAATGAAACATAAGTTCTCAACAAACTCCATGAAGGGGGTCCAGGTTTGAATAAAGCTATCCTTGCGTCTGCTGTGACTATACTTCAGCTTCTCCAGTGGAATCATAGATAGCACCTCCCTAACCCAGTGTTTAAATGAGGGAGGTCTTGCGGACTTCCACTGCACAAGAATTAACTTCTGCACCACTAGTGTTAAAAAAGCTATGGCATTGGACTGTAGAGTAGTAGAATTTTCACTAGAGGGTGTTGTTCCAAAGATTGCAGTTAGCTGATTAGGGTCTACGTTAACACCACGTATATAAGATATAGCTTCAAAGATGTTTGTCCATAAGCTGTTCAGAGATCAGAGAATATATCTTGGACATTCAGGGTTAACGTGAGGGTATATTCTGGATAGCTTCTCTTTGAATAGTGCTTATGCAGAAAGATGTAGTGTGTATACGTTTCAAACTATCTCATCAGATGTCCTCTTCCCACGCCAACTTGGTACTTTCCCATGATGGTGGGTCAAAGTCTTGTAACATTTGGTAAATCTTGAATATCCTTCTCCTCCTCCTCCTCCCACTGGGATCTAGCTCCAACATGGCGCTGGGTTTTCAACACATTGTAAGGATAGTAGTGCAACGTGTGCAGCTGCTGTGTTAGGTAATATTAATTATTAACATGTGGGAATGACTTGGAAGTACACGTGTTTAGACAATTGAACTCCGAGGAAACGGAGTCCGAGGTGGAAACTGAAAGTTTGGTAACACAATTGTGATTGAGTCACTGGTGGAATAAGAAGAAAGTCCTTTGTTGTATTAAGCTCTAGACGTAAACGTCTCACGTAAAAGATATGTAAATACCTAAAGGATTTCTGAAGTTGTTTTGAAGCTCAATGCTGCTGCAGGCTGTGTCTGTCACCATCTAGCCCGTGTCTGGCTCATTCTAACTCCTGGGTACTTAAAAAATGGGCAAACACAAGGAAAGTGAGTGGAGCTAAGGCGGGCAGGTGACACCACAGCAACCTGGGGCTGATTCTACTGTCTTTCAAGGCAGCCCCGCCCTTGGTTATGCACAATTTAAAACGTCTGCTTTAAAGGAAATAAACTGACAAAAGACAAGTGAAGTTTGTTCCACTTATATGCCAATATAATTTTGAGGTCCGTGCTTGAATTAGCCCAGTCTGACTTTCCCTGAAAAGTCACCTCTTTGCCTCTTAACACATGAAGAGTTTTCTTTTTTCCAATACAACCTTCTCTGGAGCCACAGAGAGTATACAACTATACATTTTTCCTTTCATTCACTTCTGTGTGAATACAGCGTTAGACTGTATTAGAGAAAATACAAAGGAATTTGACAATGAAATTGTTAAGTAGGGATATTTTCCAGCAGGACGTCTAGATCGTTTCCTTCTGTCGTTTGGGACAAGTGGACAATGTGACGAATGCGCCAATACAAAAACACTCAGCATGGCGTAAAAGTGTGGCAGAACCACATTAAGGTGTTATTGTTAATGTGATAGATTATCCAGCTCGGGCAATTTTTAAGTGGCTGGAGGCTGGTGCTTCAAGCACTACGTGTTATAACTGGGTTCTTCTGAAGGGAGGAAAACATGACTATCTCCAACTACCCAGACTGACCAGACAAAACAGCAACTATGTCAAGGAGAGAAGAAGCATGCTCTATCTATAAAAGAACATTTTATTTATTAAAGAGTAGAAAGGAACCCACTTCCACAAGTGCTGTGAGCTTCTTTCCCATATCAACCTCTGTGAAGGTGGTGCTGAATTTTGCCAGAGTTCTTTCCTTTGTAGTAGAAAAACTACAGTTCCTTCTAAATGTATTGGAACAGCAAGGCAAATTCCCTTGTTTTTGTTGTTCACTGAAGACATTTGGGTTTAAGATCGAAAGATGATTATGAGACAAGAGTTCAGAATGTCAGCTTTTATTTCCTGGTATTTACATCTAGATGTGTTAAACAACTTAGGATATATCACCGTTTGTATTACACCACAGCATTTTTAGGTGAGCAAAAGTAATGGAACAAATAAAAAAAAAATAAGTAAATAACATTTAATATTTGGTGGCATAACCCTTGCTTGCAATGACTGCCTCAAGCCTGCGACCCATCGACATCACCAAACTGTTGCATTCACTAGTTGTGATACTATTCCAGGCTTTTACAGCAGCTTCTTTCAGTTCTTGTTTGTTTCAGGGGGTTTCTCCCTTCAGTCTCCTCTTCAGGAGGTGAAATGCTGCTCAGTTGGGTTAAGATAAGGTGATTGACTTGGCCAGTCTAAAACCTTCCACACTTTTTTCCCCTGATGAAGTCCTTTGTTTTGTTGGCAGTGTGCTTTGGGTCATTGTCCTGCTGCATGATAAAATCCCTCCCAATTAGTTTGGATGCATTTCTCCTTTAAACTGGCAGACAAATGTCCGTACATTTGTTTGTTTTGTTTCTGTACACTTCAGAATTCATTCTGCTGTTACCATTACCAGTAACATCATCAATAAATATTAATGAGCCTGTTCCAGAAGCGGCCATGCGCGCCCAAGCCATGACATTACCTCCACCATGCTTCACAGATGAGCTTGTATGTTTCGGATCATAAGCAGTTCCTTTCTTTCTCCACACTTTGGCCTTTCCATCACTTTGGTAGAGATAAATCTTGGTCTCATCACTCCATAAGATTGTGTTAGACTCGACTACTGTAACGGTTTTCTGACTGGACTCCCCCAAAAAAGTATTAAACAGCTGCAGCTCATTCAGAACACTGCAGCTCGAGTTTTAACCAGAACAAGGAGATCAGAGCATATCACCCCAGTTCTCAAGTCTTTACATTGGTTCCCAGTCATCTAAAGAATAGATTTTAAAGTTCTGCTACTGGTTTAGAAATCACTGAATGGTTTAGGTCCAGAATACATGAATGACATATTAACAGAGTATAAACCCAGTAGAGCTCTGAAATCTAGTAGTGTGAGATCTGGTGTGTGTGTGTATATATATATATACGTGTGTGTGTGTGTGTGTGTGTGTGTGTGTGTGTGTGTGTGTGTGTGTAGATTATGTACATTTTTTATTTCTTGTACTTTTTCATTTTTCTTTGTTAAATTTTTCTATTTTATGATGCTTTTTTAAAATGCTTTGTCTTTATGTAAAGCACATTGAGTTGCCTCTTGGATTGAAATGCGCAATATAAATAAAAACGCCTTGCCTTTCAGAACTTTTGTGTCTTATCTCTGTACTTCTTTGCAAATTTCAATCTGGCCTTTTGATTCTTACTACTGATCACTGCGTACTGCCCTCATGCTCCTCCACCAAATGGCATAAGTAGAGTAAAAGCTACAGCTGCTCATGAGTAACATGAGCCAGCGTTCTTGTCTCATCTGCGTATGGATTGGTGCAATCAAGAAGAGAGACATCAGTCATTGTTATGCTGTCGGGAGAGGCTTGGACACCTTCCCAGGTTCCATTGCTGTCACAGCATTTCAGCTGTGCGGGTCAAGTGACGTGGAGGGTTTCTGCTGGCGAGCAATCTAACCACTTTCACTTACACATGTTCCTCATTACTAACAGGACCTGATGCACAGTGCCATCTGCCCAAAGCTTGAGCCAAGAGAACATAAAAAGGTGTGAGAGTAAATGTGAATATAAGTGAATAAGTGAATATTAGAGCTGTGGAAGGTAATGAAGGTATCATTCATTCCATTATTACTGAGTGACAAAAGACAAGACACGTTACAGTCTTCGGCTAATGGATCCCAGCAATTTCTTCCTGAATAAATCACTCATTATTTCTGCTTCCCTTCATCTTTTCTACCTCCGAACCCCATTTTTCTCTCCTCTTGTTTCCTAATTCCTCGTCGCTCTTTTTCACTCTCACTCTCCTTCCAGCCTCATCCACACATTTGGTTTCTCATTACACCTCCACCTCTCTCGCTCTCGTTCTCGCCCCTCTCCTGCCCTAGCTCTGTCTGCACTCTCTATTCGCCTCACTCTTCCTCTTCTTCTCTGCCTCCCACAGTCCCAGTAAAGCAGAGAGAGATGTTGCAGAAGAGGATGCTCACTGGCTTCCTCATCATCATCACTGTCAGTGTTCTACTGTACTATGGGAGCCACTTAGACTGGTGAGTGTCTGAAATGCATCCAGGAAATGCAAACACATTATATCTCTCTGTAAGTCCATATGGTGCTAATTACAATGAAATATCTGACACTGGCAGCTCCTTCTTTTTTATTGTCAAGTTAAAAGTAGGACTGACTTATTAAATAGGAAGATTCTGACAATAATAAAAGTTGAGGGATCATAGATTTTTGACAGCCCTCTATTCTGGTCCAAAAAAGCGTTGACTACAAGTCCAGCTGACCTTATTCAACGCTTTTTTGGATTACCATGACCTGGATGACTGAGAACCTTCACAGACATACTCTATTCTGGTCGCTTCCCAGATTGTTTCCCCGGAAGGTTTGGTAAATTATATCATTTCCAAATCTTTTCAACGTGTGACCAATATGCATTAGAACAACTTTTTGTAATATGACAGTTTCTTGTTAAAGTGCACCCCTCACTTCACTTGACTTTTCTTGTGGCTTTTCTGTGTGTCTGCTAAGGTTCTCAGCCATCCAGGTCACAGTAACCAGAAAACAAATCTGATACAAAGGTAGCTGGACTAGCAAGTCACTTCTTTAGTTCCAAATGACTGGTGGGGAGTTAAGGTTTTTTATTATAAACATCTGTCACCTGAAACTAGGGTCAGTTTGTTTTGTTCCTGTGTTCTTCCCCCAATGAATAGTATAATATTGCTACATCTCTCAGACACAGTACACTGTACAAACAGTCCAGACACACCACTCTCTTTCTGGTCTTCCATACTCCAGTGGCTTTGACCTCCATTATCTTGCACCCTTTCCACATTTTATTACTTTTTACTTTCCAGTCCTTCTGCTTCTGTCTTGTTCTATATTACATTGCCTTCCATTATCTGCCAGGGTCTGTGCAATTATGTATGTAACGTCACTATTTTATCTGGAGTATCTACTATTTTGAAAGCTTTCATTGCATCATGTTTTTTTTTTTTTTTTTTTTTTTCACCAACAGTACCATGAAGGCCCACCTTGGTTGTCCAGCCCTCTTCTCTCACCCTTCCCTGGCCCTGAAACCTAAGCCTAAGCACACCAATGTGGTCTTCCTCAAGACTCACAAAACGGCCAGCAGCACCATCCAGAACCTGCTGTTCCGTTTTGCAGAGCGCAACAACCTGACAGTGGCATTGCCTGTGCAGGCCTGCAATCACCAGTTCTGCTACCCATATTCCTTCACCTCTCGTTTTGTCCATGCTCACACACTGCCGCCAAACATCGTCACCAACCACATGCGCTTCAATAAGCCTGAGCTGCAACACCTGATGCCAAATGACACAATATATTTCACAATTCTGAGAGAGCCTGGCTCCATGTTTGAATCTTTGTTCACTTACTACAACCGGCACTGCGAGACCTTTCAGAGAGTCCCTAATGGTTCCCTGGAAGCTTTCCTAGAGGAACCCTTGCGTTATTACAAGGCAAAAGAGGGCTACTCCATGTATGCACACAACACCTTGACCTTCGACTTGGGTGGAGACAAGGATTGTCCAGCAACGAATGTGACGTATGCACAAGCCTTTGTTGCAGAGGTGGAGAGAGTATTCTCCCTGGTGATGATTGCTGAGTACTTTGATGAATCACTGGTTCTCCTTCGCCATCTCCTCTCCTGGGATCTGGATGACATGGTGTACTTTAAGCTCAACATGCGGACACAGAATTCCAAGAAGAGCCTGACTCCTAGTCTTCACTCAAAGATCCGTGCCTGGAATTTTTTAGATGCACAACTGTATGACCACTTTAATGCCTCATTGTGGCGCAAATTGTCAGCTATTGGCTCTGTTCATGTGGAAAGGGAGGTGCAACTCCTTCGGCAGGCTCAGGAGAAATTAATGAGAAGCTGTTTCGGAGACAGGAAGCCACTACTCCGTTCAGCAGCCGAGATCAAAAACAAGGATCTGCGCCCCTGGAAACCAAAAGGAAACGTTGATGTAGTGGGTTATGACCTCCCAATGAATCTCAGCCATGGGTTCTCAAGCCAGGCTCAGGAGCTCTGCCTCAAACTCATCATGCCAGAGGTTCGGTACACACAGCTGCTCCTACACTCACAGTCACTGCGCTACTGTCAAAGCCATCAGCAGCAGTTCAATACGTCCCAGCAGCCCATATGCACAGTCCTGCCTCAGCATCCTCAAGTTCACCACAGGCAACCACCCTCTGCAGCTCCAGGCTCTGGCTCAGGCACAGGGTCCACCTCCACCTCAAAGCCTGCGGCAAGGCCAGTTGAGAAAAAAAGAGTCTAAATCCTCACAAAGCCAGGCCTGATAGGCCAAGAAACAAAATCTGAGAGCCCAACAGACTGCTTTGTTCTACCCATGACAAAATTAAGCTTGACTGGTGGGTGGTCCTTGGCAAATTGTCTGTGTTGTTCATGAACCAGTGTCTCTTCTCTTCGTCCCAGACTATGTTTGGGAGAAGAATTAATAAGAATATAGGGTTCGACATATCTGGAGTTGAACCTGAATTCCCCTTTTCTTTTCTGTAAAGCAGCACCAGAAAAACTGGGACTAAACTATAATTCAGCTCAATTGCACACATGTGCACGCCTGATGGTGAAAGTAGTTCTTTGAAGCAAATCTTATGTGTGATTTAGACTCAATAGGGAAGTGGCAATAGCAGACCTATTGTAAGGCACAGGGTGTGCTTTGTACAGTATGTATCACACTCATATTACTGGCATTTATTCTTTGTTTCTCAAGCTCTCATTTGCTCTCTCTCTTTAACATATGCCATTTAAAGTAATCTGCTGCAATCTGCTGTCAGTCCTCCAAAGAGGCCTGATGGACACTGAGATCACCTCCAACCAAGATTTGACAGCACAAAAACAACTCTTCTTGTTTCGCAAATTCTACCGCCTAAACGAACAGAGGGAGTAAAAAGCCAGATAAACAGAGAAACAAAATTACCTTATCTGGAGGGCAAGCCTAAAAGCTGCCGGATAACTTGGTCACCCATTGTTATTATGACTCACACAAAATGTGAGCCCATGTCTCCTCAGCTTTTGACTACCATGACTTCTTCTTAGTATCCTTCTCTCTATTTTCCACTGTCATTCCTGTCGTTACGCTCTGGTCAGGCTCTCTATCCATACAGAAGCACTAGCAGCTTGCATTTTCTTGTGCCGCCCTCCCTCGGACCACAAGAGGAGATCACATCTTGTATCAGAGAGAATTTATGTCAAAGGTTTCTGGCTGTGTGGATTTATTTAATCTCATACGAAAGGTATGAATTTAATGGCCTACCAACAACCCCACGCAAATACACACTGGCAAAAAACAAAAACATAAAACAACTTGACAGGACAAAGATTTGAGTTGGGTCGCAGTGTTCGAATATTTAATCGTCTCCTCTCACAGGCTTCCTATGGCCCGCATTCTAGGATGAAATCTGCTCATTTTGGACCCTGAAGCACAGGAGGACAAAGCGAGAACGTAGGACACTTAAGCCTCATGAGGCCGGGATCTTAAAATGTCACCACTTATCTCAGCTGTGATCCATTTTTAATGCATTCTGCACATATTTAATATGTCGTTTATATTCTTTGATTCCTCCAGTGATCTGCAGGATCTGGAGGACTGAGGAACAATGTCTGTGCGCATTTGTGAGAAAGTGTGAGAGTATGTTTGTGAGCCATGAAGTAGTTCTCTCTGCTTCATGTTGGATGTTTTTTTTTTTTTTTTTTTCAATTTTCAGCCAAGTTGGCATGGCAACAAAAGGAAATATTGTGTGTGTTGCTGTATCTTCAACCTTTATTTTTTATGAATCACTTGTTGGGTTTTAAGGGGTTAAGTAAGGCCTTCAGCCTGTGTATAACACTGGGAAAAATCAGGAAGAATGTTACTTCCGCTATCTCACCATATAAGGAGTTGTTTTCCGCTTTGCTGCAGCTTGCTCACAGACTAGGATACATCACACCCTAATATTTCATATGCTAGAAACCAGATAAAGCTAATTGGCTACACATAGAAACTGACTGACACATGAGAGGAAGAGCTCCTCCCTTCTGTATGGGCGGTTCTGGAGAACAAGGTCACTGTGCCTGCTTGGACTGGACTTTTTGTTTTTTTCTACACTTAAGGTGGATTGACTGAAGTCCCAGCACTGAAATCAATACTTATTCTTGTGTAATTTTAAAGCCTGTGATGTGCTAAGAAGAAGATAAATGAAAAACGTAAACAGATGACAATGAGGTCAAATTTGATTATAATGTTATATTGATTACAATGATATATCTGATTATAATGTCATTAGATTGATTATAACATGATGTTTGATATGATGGGCCTGAAATCAAAAGTATATATACTGCATCCCTAACAAGAGCAAATGTGTATGAAGAAGATAGTTGTACTTATTAAACTTGATGAAATTCACAGTTTGTTTGCAATAAACTTTATTATTAAAAAAAAAAAAAAAAAAAAAGCTTAGAAGTGGATTAGAAAATAAAGGTGTAAAATAGGCAGGAGTGACTTTATAAAACTGGGAGCCTAGGGGAATTCAAAAGCTACTGGTCTAATACAAGTGGAAGAACCTAGAAAAAATAAAAAGGTAGTTGAAATAAATCAAGATGCTGTATGAGAGTGAAACACTAGGCTCTCATGGCTACCATGCTCTAGCCAATCGTGCACAGCACAGTAAGAACACTTGGCATCCAAGGTCACAAGGTTCAGCAACAGTTCAAATGATGTGATTGGTTAAAATGAGGGGCTGGTGTAGGGGTGTGCCCTAAATGTAGAGGATGGACAGAAGGTGTGACCTGCCGAGACAACATTCTCTGTGTTTCAAATAAATAACCTAAACGTGAGAAATTGTTGTGTGATTTGTGCATAGAGAGGAAAATATCCTCCTTCGACACACTTAAGAAAAGCTGTATTTCCATCCATATAGTAGGTGCAAGCAAACCACTTCAGGCAGCAGAAATGGAACAAGACACGTGGCATATGGTATAAAATATTCATTCTATACATGTTTACATAATGCAAAACTACAAAGACCACTTCTGAAAACTGCACATTGAAACACTTAGCTTTAAAAATTAAAATTAATTAAAATTAATCGTTCACCCAGCCGCGCTTAAGTGCTCAGCCACAGCCGACCTTTTTGTGGTCGTCGCAACTGCAGACCACAGTAATGTTGGATATTAAGGGTTTAAGTAAGGCCTTCAGCCTGTGTATAACACTGGGAAAAACAGGAAGAACATTACTTCTGCTATCTCACCATATAAGGAGTTGTTTTCCGCTTTGCTGCAGCTTGCTCACAGACTACCATACATCACACCCCAATATTTCACATGCTTGAAACCAGACAAAGCCAATTGGCTACACATGGAAATTCACTGACACATGAGAGGCAGCGCTCCTGCCTGAGGCTTTATTAAGTGGCTGTAAATATTAGAGTCAAAGTGTGCTTATCTAAAATATACCAGAGAACCTCAGCTTTTGGAGCAGGAGATGCACAGCATTCTGTATTTATTTACAGACATTTGAGGTGTGTTCTGATCTGTGTGATGCATGTACACTGTAAAGTGAAAGAGTGAAGGTAGAGCATGCTGCGTTATTTTGCATATTTTGTTTACAGTTTTTAAAATACATGAAAAGACTTCATTCCCATTTCTTTTTGGGGCTCTCAAGCACATTGGTTCCTACTGAATCCATAAAACTGAAGTGAAGAGACCTGCAAGTGAAAGCAAGTGACAGCACTACAGTTGAGCTGGCTTCAACATTTTAAATACCAGCAATATATGAGGAAGTGACGCATTTACCAGTCATACCGTATGCATTAGTTTCAACTGCTAACACATCAGTGGTGACTCGTTGACAGCGTAACTCGGCTGTTTCCTCACTTTCCTCACTGGTAGTGTGAATGCAGCGTTTTGAAGAAATTACAGAGGGTATGCACTCACGTCACTACCATCCGGGGCCACGCCCCCCTGAGTGGAAAAACACGGAGAAATGTATCAGTAAATACAGCGAGACTGGGAACAATGTGGATCATCAGATCGAAAGAAGGACAACTGGACTCGATATGAGGAATGACCTCACACACTAAAGCACACTGTGTAGGTTTAAGTGAGTGGACATCAGAACAACAGAAAGAATTTCCACGCATAGAACCAAACATTAGGCAAACACAGGAAAACCTGATTCTATTGCCAAGAACAAGATGAGTAATCAAAAGAAGACAATACACAAGCAAACTTGTCATTTTTTGACACCTATGGCATGTAACACACACTCCAAGGCTATATAAACTCCATCCCAGATGTTTGTCATGGGGTCACTTGTCTGTGAGAAATAAAATACCAGAGATGGGGACTCGAGTCATTGTGACTTGGATTGACAAAAAATGAAAGACGTGAAACTCGACTTGGACTTGGAAGTTAAAGACTCGGGACTTGACTTGACTTGAGACACGATGACTTGAATGACTTGACTGTTGATTTCGTGTGTTCAGTTTTAATATAAATATAAAATTAATATTAAACATTACCCAGTATGAGCGCAGGCTGAGAATGGCGGGGTCATGATTGGATCAATACCCTGTCAGTCAGTCATGCCCCTCTGCCTACCTTACGTGTGTATCGGAGAAACACGCCCTCTGATATCAGATCAGTATCACCATGTCTGCCGTAGGGTTACCAAATATGTCCAATATAGTTTTCTTAATTACCACCACGAAGCGAAACGACGGACAGCGGAGTGCAAGACATGCGGCACAAAGATATCAGACAGCCAGACGACAACGTCAAACTTTGTCCGTCACCTGAAGAGTCATTCTGCACAATAAGTACTTGTAAACTAGCAAATATTATCGTGTTAGTCAGTAGTAGCTAACATTAGCTTGATATGATACGATGGTGATGGACTAACATTTAGCCAACGTTCCGACCCGTTCATCATGTTTTATGAACTAGCAACAGCGGGGTAAATGGGCTAAATGACATGCCAGACAACTCAGAATCATTACGTTTTTAATTAATTAATTATTAATTAATGAAACTGGCGGCAGACAACTGCCCAGATTTGATCGAGAAATACTGACTACTCCAGTCTGATTGTACTTACAATATCAGGCAAATTCTGTATTGGTTAAAACTGAGTAACCTAAGTAAATAAGATTTTAAAGTTGATTGAATATTGTTTGAGATGGACTAAATTAAGTACTGGTTTAACAATGGAGTAGTTACAAGCTAAAAACACAGCTGATGTTGCTTAAAAACAGATTATGACATAAATAGGGCTTTAAAACTTAGCAAAGTAAGTATATATAATTTAAAATAGAATAAATATATGTTAAAACAGTACATGAAACAAATAGGATTTTAAAATGAAGTAACTTTCAGTTAAAAACAGCATATGGAGTTGATTTGGGTTAACAGCTGAGCAAATGAGGTAAATAGCTTTAAAGCAATAAATATGATTAGAAAACTGAATTAATTAAGTAAATATGATTTAATATGGAGCAAACTATTTTTTTACCCATACATTATGTTGTATGTTGCATGTCTATCTGTCCATACAATACTTAGATCCCATTCTCGTTTTTGCTTCTGTTTCACAGATATGCAGAGTATGAAAAGGTGAGAAAAGTCTGCACCGATTCCTCACAGCCTGCAATTTCACAATTCATGCAGTCACATCCTCAGGAAGTGTATTCTTCAAACAGCCCAAGACAGAAGCTGATAACAAACGCCATTCTGACAGACCTGGTGATAGGATGTAGCATGCCTCTTTCTATCACAGAGAATGAGCATTTCCGACACTTCCTGTCTGTGGCTGATTCAAAGTATCAGCCTGTCTGTCGTTGGACAATAACCTTAAAGTTAGAATCCGTTGTTGCAGAAAAACAAGAGAAAATAAAACTGCTTCTTACTGGTGCCAAACGTGTGTCAGTTACAGTGGACATATTGTCAGACAGACAAATGCGTGGCTTTCTGGGGGTCACTGGCCATGTATTGTCAACATCTGAAGGAGTACAGCTAAATTCATACTTGCTGGCCTGCAACAGATTCAAAGAAACTCACACAGGAGAACGGATATCAGAAGCCTTCGATTCCATATGTGACGAATATGACATCAAACAAAAACTTGACTTTGTCATTTGTGACAATGCTGCAAATATGAAGCGAACATTTACAGTTTGTTTTCCAAAAGAGGAAGATGGTGAAGTAATTGATGACGACAATCTGGATGATACACAATTGTGGGAAAACGTATCCAGAGGTGAATGGGAGACTGTGGACCAGATGCTCATCAGAGGAAGCCCTAAACATCAGCAATGCTTTGCCCTTTGGTGATGGCCTCAAAGATGCAAGGATCATGAACAGCGCATTTGCAAAATGCTCCAAACTGAGCTCTCTGCTGCATACATCTACCACCTTTAAAGATGCATTTGAAGATAAGTTTGGGCTGCAAGGGATCCCTGCTGCTGTGAACACACGGTGGAATTCAACTCCCCGGCAAGTCAAAGCAGTGCTATCATTCAGTCATCAGGAACTGTGCAGTGTTGTTTAGGGCACAGGCCACAACGAGTTGGTCTTCTCAGTGAGGGAGTGGAACCTGATGAAGGAGCTTTGTGATGTCCTACAGCCATTTGCTGAGGCCACCGATCTTACTCAGGGTGAGAAGATTGTGACCATCAGCTCTGTCCTCCCCTGTGTATTATCACTAAACCATTTGGAGAAAATGAAAAAGCAAGTGTGCTTCCTGGGAAGCATGATCCAAAGCCTGCAGTGCTCTCTCAAGAAAATACTGCGGGGGATATTTCTTAATGTGAAAATGTCATCAATAGCATCGGCAGGAGAAGAGCTGCCATTTACAGACCCACTCTACATCAGAGCAGCTGTCCTGGACCCAGCATTCTCCATGATGTGGCTTCAGCATGACGTGCTTGTCACTGATGACATAAAGAATGACATTGCTTATATGGTGAAAGGTCATTGAATGTATTTATTTACTTCTTTATTTATGTCTTTGCATCTAATATGGACTTGGAAAGCTTTTGATTCACAAAATGTTTAAATAACAATGTAAAACATGTTTAGAGCTTTTTATGCAAGCATATCAAACTGAACTGTCAAATAATGAATGACACTTGCCCTTTAAATTAACTCTTGTTTTTTTTTTTGTCTTTGTTTTTATTAGATCTGATTCTACACTAGGTGCCACCTGGCACAGCACTCCAGAGTCCTGAATACCAAGAGGAAGAAAGGCAGCAGGAACAGAGCTCTGGGTTATTCTCAGAGTACAGAAAACGTCGCAAGCAGGACACAACCAGCAGTCCAGAGACACAATTAAATAACTATTTTGGCCTTTGTTGTGGGCAGGCTTGTCTGTCCTTTTAGGATACAAATAAGAATATCCTTCCTGCACTTTTCCCAGTTGCAATGAGGAGCTCTTTCAGTGCCAGCATCAAGTGCCCCAGTTGAGAGGGTCTTCAGCCACGGTGGAATCATCATGAGGCCATATCGTGCTCGGCTTGCAGACAAGACCCTTTCAAATCTTATATTTTGCAAGTGCAACGCCGTGTAAAAAGGCAGATATTCTCCAGACAAACAGAGAGATGTGAAATATAAAGTGTATCATTGCTGTGAGGGGATCTTTTTCTAAGAACAATGAGCTGTTTGTTGTTTTTTCTATGTACTGAAGTTCAAAACTGTTTAGAGCTCTGGTGTCTCATGAAACACATACAGATATTTCTGATGCTCTATGTTAGGTTTATTTTTATTTTTTACTTTTATTTGCTTGCCTTTTTCTTGTGAATTGCAAGGCAACTAAAATATTTCAAATGAAGGCCCATGTATTTGAATGAATATCAGTAATTACAATGCAAATCAAGTTGGATCAATTGGCCAGTGAAGTTACGTGAAAGTTACTAATATCTTGTCTTTTCACTTTATTAACATCAGATTGTGCGGGTAAAATAAGACATAACATATGACTTGACTTGACTTGCCCAAGAAAAAATGACTTGGGACTTAAAGAGACTTGCACATATGTGACTTGGTCCCATGTCTGTAAAATACTGCCAAGGCTATAAAGAAGGACAAGTCTGTGGCTTCCGTCTGGTTTCTTGACTTCTGTATGATTTCTAATAGTAATTGGTAAATTACAGTCAACAGGCTCAGTCTTGCAGATAACATAATAAACAGAGAGATGATCTGAACTGATGACAGAAATTTTAAAATCTAATCTGATTTGCAAATCAGCTGCATCACAAACTTGAAGAGAGGCCTCCCAGCCATTCTCCTGTCCAATCTCAAACTTGCAAGGAATTTGAGAAAACAACTCAAATACAGGATATAATTTATAATAAACTGATAACAGTTCCACATGGATATTGTCGCACATAATTTTACTGGGGAATGGATGTAAAAAAAACGCAACAAATTTCTTTTTTAACTGCTGATCCACACCCCAGAGTTTACAGACTGACAGATAATCAGGAACAAACCTCTACTGACAGATTTCTTCCACTGATTATAGGGTGGGGTGAATTTGAAAAATAATAAAATTCTTTATCAAATATACGTTTGAAAAACTGTGTTACTGTGTTAGACACACACACACTGTTAGAGACATTTGTATTTAATATGTTTATTTGTACATTTACACTTGGGGGAGTAGTGGTACTGGCAATTGGGCAGCGCCTGAGTTTACTTAATCAAGGTGTAACCACACACAGGTGTGTAATTATTGATTGTTGTTTTTCACAGGTGTGTCTTCAGTGGTTGAGCTTTTTCATCCATGGAAGTTTGCAGTGCGCTTGGACAGCTTCCACTTAATGTGGCGCTTTAACTGTAGCCTCACTACAGAACACCACCCTCTGTATGGCATCTTTTGCGTCGAGGTTTCCTCCTGCATCTTTGAATGGGACCAGGAGGATGTGCAAAGTCTGAAAGAGGCCAAGAGAGCAGAGTGGAAGAGTAGCCACAGCGGACAAGCTCCCTGAGGAACAGCCCATGGCCAGCGTAAGCCCAGGGGAGCTTAAGAGGCACTGCAGGAGGGGACGCATGGAGTCTCTGTGCCATGGACAGGGTGCCTTCAAGGTACAAAATGGTAATTATTTTGTACACTATAATTAAACAAACATTCTGTGAAACGAATGAAGCATATGGATATCTCTTTCACCATTAAGGTACACTCAGAAGGCTAGGAGGACCGTGGAGAGTACCCAGGAAGCAGAGTGGCTCTGCTCCTGGACAGCAGGCAGCAGAGAGGTGCTTGCCCACAGTTTGCTATCATTTTAGTTCAATAAGTCATTGAATAAGAGACAGCACTCATCATTGTGAAAAATGTATTAAGTGCAAATTATTAAATTGCAATCCCTGTGGATATTGTCATCTGGTTCTTCATGACTTTACATCCTTGTTTATAGTCCAGATCATATCATCTTTCTCTCTCACAGACTATACATGACTCATGGCCAAGCGGCCCAGGACCCTGAAGTACACAGGGTCAGTGAGTGAGTTCGCCTCAGATTTTCCAAAGAGTTTGAGCAAGGACGCAACAGGCCAAAGGACACAAAGGGAAAAACCATGCCCATCCCTCAGTCCATTGTTAGCATCTACAGCCACATCAGACAGCTGCTGGAGGACAGCAGGGTTGTCCTGGACCAGACCAACTTGGTTCTGGTGCCAGTTAACAACACCACTGTCTCTTTATGGTGCGTGTTATTTTGTTTACCTTTCCCATACAGCCAAGACAGTATATAAAGATTTAACCTCAAGAAAAACCTCCATCTGCATGCTTGTTAGAAAATATGTAGTAACCTTGGGGGGATAGGCTCACATGTATAAAATAATTGATGTCTGTCTTGTAGGCTGCTTAAGCGGGAAAGACGCCTCAGGACTGACCCTGAATCAGTGGAAGAACACTTTAACAGTTGCTGTTATTGTTACATTGCTTCAAAGCTGCAGCACAAAATGTCAGCGAATGCTGGTATTGTTTTCAGTTTGTGTGTTATTTTGGAAAACTATGGTTCTGACAACAAAATGTGTGTGTGTGTGTGTGTGTGTGTGTACAATATTGTTTCAATGTTACAGTAAAGTTTAATATTTTTACTTGAGCGAAGAACAGCCTTCACATTTTTATTTAATTTCCTCTTGCAAAACAGGTCAACAGTGAATGTGAGTGTCAAAAGTAAAGTCAGAATTACTTGCAGAATCATTTTACATTTATTAACCAAAGATTTTTGAAAAGTACTTTCTTTGTTCAATTTGGAATTTGTTTTATTCACTCATTCTGCGCAGATGTACCGAGCTAGCATTTACTAAAACATGATGGGAGAGTTATTTACATTTATAGCTATACACTGTTAATACATTGTTTTGGTGCATGCTGTCACCTACAATAGGCTTTAGGAATGTCCAAAGCGCTGTATAGGTTTGAATCCCACAAGAGACATGAAAATTAAAGCGATAAAACTTGCAATAAGTGCAGAAATTTGTGTAAACAATGTCATGAAGATAAGAGAGTAGAGAAACAATTGACATAGTGTACGCACGCACACACACACACACACACACACACTTACTCTTTAATTTTTGGTCAAGTGGTTAAGGCGATGGACTGCTAAACCACTGTGCTCTGCAGGCATGGGTTCAGATCCTATCATTGCATTTTGAGGACCCAGCTAGGGACCAAAGGTGCAAACATCTAACTCTTACAAATATTTTGGGTCTGCTCAGAACCCACAGCACCAACTTTACACACTACTTTGTGAACAAATGGATGAGTCAAATAGGACCATATTCTAGAATCTTTTTTGCCTTATTAACAGCCTCAGTTCAGCGTGACTGAGAAGTTGGATCAGCTGTCTGCTGCATTTCAGAACCCAGACCTCTGTATACTACTGAGAAGCAATTTGACATCAAGAGGAGGAGGAGGGAAGATGGGAGACAGAATAAAACAGCACTCTGCTGCTGCCCTGTGTCTCAACAATGGTACTGCTTTGTGAACTGCTAAATTGATATAACACTGTAAACATTGTAGATAAAGACAGTATCCCCTACTGTTGCTCTACAGAAAGTTATTTTCATTCATTTTTGATTTCTAAAAAATCCAGAATTCTGTGGTTGATACTATCCACCTGTTTACTATTTGTATAAATGTGACTAAGTGTATAGTGTAACTGCATAGTATATTATTGTATAACATATTCTTCATCCTGTTAATTCACAATTACTGAATATCTTTTAAATGAGTTGAAATGTTTTTTTCAATTTCAATGGATGTTACAATGGAACATCTGGCAGCTGTCGCAGCAGACAGCATTCTTGACTTAAACATGAGCACATGTACAACAGCTTGAATGTGTCTGATTGGCTGTTTACCAGTGATTATGCAGTTGTTCATTTCTCCCTCTTCCCTTGCATAAACCAACAGTCCTCAAACTAGGGTCCCCAAGCAATAGCTTGGTGGTCCGCAAAATAATTTGTAAATTTGTAAATAATTTGTAATAAACAAAGTTATACCGTATCATTACAAAAAGTGTACAGTTACATATGGGGACCGCTGCACCAATAAAACATTAAACCAATTACTCCCACCTACATTAGCTTTCGGTCAATAAAAAGTCTGACATGATTGTGACACTACTACAATACGTTCACTTCAAGTAATTCTAAGCCCAAAAAAGCTGAGAAAATATGACGAATTTGGACTTATTGAAAACAGTGAGAACATTGAGGGTAGACCAAAATGTTCTTCAGGTACTAGCAAATGAAGAGTTTCTTCAGCTTGCTGCGCTGGGGTCAGATACGGGCTGCGTTACCCGGCAACACTGGTGATTACGCCAGAAGGAGGACAAACCAAGACCTTCGAGAGCCCAGAGGACACCATGGATTACATCAAGAAGGAACCGGGTGAAGCCTATGGACTGATTTGATTCTGGCTAGTAGAAATTACACATGCTTACACTGTTGAAATGTGGGGATTGATATAGGCAGGATATTGTTGACCAGTCCTGACAATATTAACGAAATATCTGGTTTCAGTGTATAATTAAAGGGAAGGTATACATATATATGTACATAATCCTCATCTCTTTCTAGAAGCTACTGTTGTCCTCTTTCATATTACTGTTTTACTCTATTCAAGGTTTAAGGGTTGAATGTTTCCCCTTGACTACTGTTGCCTACCCTCTATGGTATTGCTTTTTATTTTTATTTCACTACTTTACCCTGTTCAGGACCTCATTGTTGAGAGCTGTTTTTCCTATTAGGCAAATAAGTCAAAAGGGTGATGTCATACTCTTCAGACTAAGAGAGCGATATGCACGGAGCTGGACACGATAGGCTTGGTGTGCAGGAGATGGTGGACTGATTGACCATGACAGAGCTTGTTAAAGAGCATTATGTTTGGGTTAGCGTTCATATATGTATGGACGATCAATAAGCCAGCTAAACGGAGTAAGGTATTTTCACATTTGAGAGACCAGGGAGTAGAGATAGTATATTTACAGGAGACCCATTTGTTGAATAGGGATCACCTCCAGCTCTGTAGGGATTTAATCAGTTTTATCACTCAAATTTCAATAGTACGAGTTGGGGAGTGTCCATCCTCATACACAGGAATGTACAATTTGTAGAAACAACTACTATAAAAGATAAACATGTTCGGTATATCATTGTAGTTGGAAAATTATTCAATACGCCAGTGGTGCTGGCAAACATATATGCACCCATTTGGGATAATGTTCAATTTTTTAAGGACCTATTCATTATTACCAAATTTGGATACTCATTTATTACCAAATTTGGATACTCATGATCTGATTCTAGGGGGAGACTCAACTCTCAACTCTGGACCGCTCTAGCCCAACATCCAGTATATTAAGCAAATCAGCGCAATGCGTTAGCTCCTTCTGTAAGGTATATGGTATATTTGATCCATGGAGATACGTAAACCCAACCTCCAGGCAGTACTCTTTTTATTCCCCACCACATCGGTCATATACTAGGATTGACTACTTCTTATTAGATAATAAACTGACTGCTATAGTAACAGGTACAGAATACTCTGGTATAGTAATATCCGACCACAGCCCAGTCATATTGAAACTTCTCTTTCCCGAGAACAAACCACCTCAGAGAATGTGGCACCTTAGTAACAGGCTATTGGCAGATGATAATTTAAAATTTATAAACTTGCAAATAGTCTTTTGCTTAGAGCTTAATGACACCCCTGACATAAGTAGTGCCATTTTGTGGGAATTCTTACAAGCTTATATTCGAGGACAAATAATTTCATATAATGCTGGTGAAAGGAGAAAGATGAAACGTACCACAGAATTAACAAAGGCAATAAAAGAAGCTGACCTGGCAAATTCTAGGGCTCCCTCTGAGGAGCTACATTGAAAGCATATTTTGCTCCAAACTGAATATGACATCTTAATAAATCAGCATGAGGAGGATCTATATCTTAGGTCGAGACAGGATCTCTATGAACGTGGTGAGTGCACAGGTAAGCTGCTCAGCCACCAGCTGAAGCAATCAACAGCTGCTGGTATGATAGTGGAGATAATCTGGGAAATAAAATTATAGATCAGAATGGTATTAACAACCAATTTAAGTCTTTTTATAGGGATCTTTATACTTCAGAAGTAAATGACAGGGAGCGAGTGAAGATTTTTTTGAAAATCTGGAAATGCCGTCCCTAGAGAAGGCAGATAGAGATAGATTAGAGGGACCCCTGACTGCAAGGGAGATAGAGAATGAGAAATTCGAAATATGAAGACAGGTAAACCGCCGGGCCTTGATGGGTCCCCAAGTGAATTTTATAAAACATTTGCTCCTAAACTGATACCCCTGCTCTGTAGAGTATATAAGGAGGTCCTTGATAAAAAAAAAAACAAAATACTTTACTCAAACAATGTCACAGGCTATGATCTCTGTACTCCTTAAGAAAAACAAGGATCTGCTCAAATGTGAATCATATCGCCCAGTGAGTTTACTTGGATGTGATTATAAGATATTGACCAACTAGCATTGAGCCTGTTATAAGTAAGATCATACATCCTGACCAGACAGGGTTTGTTGCTGGCAGACAACTTCACAGTAATCTTTGTCACCCTTTTAATGTGATTTATACTGCTGAAGATAGCAGGGGTGCGCTTTGTCACCCCTGCTATTTGATGTGGCAATTGATCCCCTTGCAATAATGCCGAGGAATGCTGGTGGACTGGGGGGAATATGCAGGGGGATGTAAAACCATAAACTTTCACTATATGCTGATGACCTCCTGCTTTTCCTGTCGAACCCTATCACAAGCATCCCGGTGGCTCTTGGTGTTATCAAGGACTTTGGAAGAGTCTCGAGTTATAAAATTAACCTAGAAAAAAGTGTTCTTTTCCCAGTTAATAAACTGGCGAGGAGACTATCATTCTTTTACAACAAACAAAGATAAATTCACCTATTTAGGTGTTAATGGTGGTCAAAGGTGGTCATCTCTCCCACCATCATTAGCAGGGAAGATAAATTCTTCTGTACTTCTGTACTTATTCCAGACAATACAACTTTCATTCCTGAATCATTTTTTAAAGAACTGAATAAATATACATCTGTCTTTATCTGAAAACAAACAACAAAAAAAAAAACAGTCCCCCAGATAAGAAGAGAGTTCCTTGAGAGACAGAGAGAAGAGGGAGGCCTATGCATTATTATTGGGCGGCTAATATACATAAGCTGTTGTTTTGGGTCTCACAGTTAGATGATGATGAAACCCCAGTGTGGGTACATATGGAAAGCATCTAGCCCAGCACCCCTATGCTCCCTGGTCTGCGCTCCTCTGACCTTAAGTTAGCACCTTTACACAAACAACCCTGTTGTACATGACTCTATCAAAATCTGGGTCCAATTCAGAACTCATTTTAAAAACAGAAGCGCCCTCCTGTCTGCTCCCGTTTATGGCAAGCACCTATTTTCCCCGGCCCTTGGGAGAACAGTGTTTAGGGAATGGTATGGAGCTGGGTTGGAATGTGTTAAAAATCTTTTTAAAGATGGTGTATTTATGTCTGGTGCTCGGCTGGGGAAGGAATCCCAGCAAAGACTAACTATTTCAGATACTTTCAGATTCGAGATTTTGTGATAATGACATTCTCCTCATCCCTTGAATTACCACAGAGTGGGTGGATCGATGGGCTACTGGACATGAACCTGACTCTTAAAGGGATGGTTTCTAAGCTTTATGTGAATATCCAGAAGGTGGCTTCCCCATACCTTGATTACATTAAAAGGAAATGGGAGAAAGAGTTAGAGTTGGACATATCGTATGTTGAATGGAGATGGGAAGTAGAACTGATACACTCTTGTTCTGTATGTGTTAGACATGGATTGATACAGTTTAAGGTGTTACACAGATTTCATTTCATAAGGGACAAGCTGGCAAGAATTTACCTGGGAGCTGATCCAACTTGCCCTAGATGTAAACAGGTGCCAGCCAACATATACCACATGTTCTAGTCTTGTCCCAGGCTCAAAGAGTTTTGGACCAAAATTTTCAAAACCTTCTCATCCATTTATAACAAAAATATAGAGCCTGGTCCTCTGGCAGCCATTTTTGGTGTGGAGATTGATCTTATTTAACTGGATAAAGGCAGTACCGCATACTCACAAACGATGGGTAGAGGAGGTACACCTTAAATTAGAGCATCTTAGATTTACTTTGCAGGGCAACACTAAGGAATACTCTAAGGCAGTGATTCCAACCGTTTTCTTGAGGGACCCACATTTTTACCATTGTAAACTTTGGCGCCACACACACACACACACACACACACACACACACACACACACACACAGACAGACACACACACACACATTACATCATACCTTATTTTTATGAAAAACAGTATCTTTATTATATTTCAATATATTCACCAATAAAATAAAATAAAAAAACAATAGCAGCATGGAACAATGAGGGAAAACTTGTGTAAAATTACAATATATTAACTTCAGAACTTAAACTTTTATGAACACATTTTTCATCTCTGTATTATTAAATACAGATTATTATTATTAAATTATTATTATTAAATTATGTATTAAACTGTATCTTTATTATATTTCAATATATTCACTGCTAAAATGAAATAAAAACAATAGCAGCATGGAACAATGAGGGAAAACCTGTTTAAAATTACAATATATAAACTTCAGAACTTTTTAAAAAGAAAGTTTTATGAACACATTTTTCTCTGTATTATGAGATTATGTATTATGTATTACGGCTGTCATACACACCTTAAGAGTCCAGGCAGCCTGTCTTTTAATGAGAGCTCTGAGACTGTATTTTTTGAACCAGTGATGGCATGTCTGGTGTGACTTTGGTAGCAGCCAAATGAAAGTCACTGTAGACATGCTGAATGCAGTCTCTGACAGGTATGTTGTGGCAAATGGAAAGATGAATCTGGTGGTCACGTCATGAGCAAGTCTCAGAGCGACTTGTGGTCCTTTCACAAGTCAAAACCGCTTGTATCATGTTCAGCATAAAACCGCTTACAGAGAGAATTGGACTTTATATCCACAAGCTCCTCCTCAGCCTGGAGGTACTCCACATCCTCTTCTTTTGCGAGAAATGGGTCCATCACCCATGTGTCTTTTGAGACATGTCTTTAATATCCGAGAAACACGAGTGCATCTCCTCCTGAAGCTCCTCCATGTGGCCGGTGAACTGTCTGGCCAAAGCACCAGGTAACTTCCCCCCTGTCTGTTCCTGTAGCAAAAGAAACTGTTGCAGGTCTCCCTTTGCCAATTTATTCTTTCTATACTCCACTTTGCGCACAAAGGCATCCACCTTCTCTTTGCACTCCATTATGTTGGCATCCGCGGCCTGCATGCGTTTGCCTCGTTGTACAGACTGAATATCTCCGCCAGATATGAAGTCTCAATGAGAAACTCATCTGTCATTTCGTCGGATAGTTTTTGGTTATGAACAGTTAAAAATTCCCTTATTTGGTTTTTAAGTTCCATGAAACGCACCAACACTCTGCTCCGGGACAGCCTGCGCACTTCAGTATGGAGTGTGTGGTGCCCCTCATGTCCCCTCAGTCTTTAAGGTTACGTTCAGATCTTCACAGAGGTGTTTGCCTGCCAGTGCCTGTCTGTGTATCATGCAGTGAAACACTAAGCAGTGGGGTGCCTTCTCCTTCAAACGGCTGTTGAAGCCTTTATTTTCCCCCTTCTGTGCAGCATGCAACTACATTTTTATAGGGAATATTGCGCTTTGTGAAGTATGTATCAATCATACTGAAAATGTCCTCTCCTCTTGTAGTGCATGTGAGATTAACAGACATAATAATGTCCTGTTTTACCTGGGTTCCCTCAATGTACTGTACATATACATTGAGAATTGCCTCCTCTGCCACAGTGGTAGTTTCATCCAGCTGGATTGAAAATGGGCCTGTCTTGATTTTTTCAACGAGTGTGTTCTCAACATTTCCTGCCACTCTGTCAATTTCTGTCTTTCACTGTGTTATTGGACAGTGGTACAGTCTTAAATTTGTTAGCCACCTGCGGTCCACATAGTATCTCAGCCATTTTAATGCAGGCAGGTTTAATCAGTGTTTCCCCAATGTTGTGTGGCTTTTTGGCTTGCGCAATAAGGAGAGAGCACTCAAAAGACGCAACCGTTTCCTGCTTCTGGTCGCTTCTAGCTTTATTAAAACTGTCCTTAATGTTTTGGGGCCTGTTTGTGACAACGAGTTCCCCTTTTCTGAGGAAAAACTCTTTTGGTTTATCCACCGTCTCAGGATGTTTAGTTGTCTGGTGTAGCTTCAGCTTGTAGTGTTTCAAACTTTCATTTGCCAGTTTCTCACTGCAAAAGATGCATTCAACTCTAATTTTGTCCATTGCTTCTATGAAGTCAAACTCAATGTAACTTTCATGGTACCCTCTCTTTTTCTTTTTGAGATATTCAGCATTCTCACCTCCTTGATGCTTCGACATTTTTCCATTCGCTTTCTGTTTCTGTTGCTACCTCTGTGTATATGGCAGGAGGGACTTTACACACGCCCTTATTTTTGCAATATACGTATATATTGTGAGAATACGAAGCAGCCTTTTATTTCTTATTTTGAACATGAGATTTCATCTGCTCCAA
Organism: Mugil cephalus; assembly: GCF_022458985.1. NCBI lineage: Eukaryota > Metazoa > Chordata > Actinopteri > Mugiliformes > Mugilidae > Mugil > Mugil cephalus. The sequence goes on along the minus strand of NC_061786.1, from coordinate 2,194,587 downwards.
CATAATTGGCAGCTTCTGATTATTATTATTGTCATTTTTGCCATTTTTATCTATTTATTTTTATCCCGAGAGTGTCTGGACCACACAGGTGGTGGGTATGTCTGATGTCTAGTAGTAGTAGGATCTGTCTTGTTACTGTTCTGTCTGTAATTTAGACCTGTATTTGTGATGTATATTTTGAATCCTACTATGGGATGTTTGATGTTTGAATATGACAATCAATAAAAACACTTTGATTATTATTATTATAAAACATCTTCTCACTTGTGAAATGGTATTCCCTGTTGCTTGGTTTTGGTGTTTCTTTCATGGGAACATCCGTAAACGACACAAAACTCTGTCATTTTAGTCAGTCAGTTGCACTGACTACAGTCTGACTGCTGGTAAGAACCTCTGCCCAAGATGGCGGCTGCGTTTACATGTCTGACCGGCCGCAATACGGCATCTAGTGTATATATATCTATGCATACTCTCTATAATAGTACTGACATTGACTGCGTGTGGTTCTGCAGCAGTAGGCTGTTTATTTGTGTTTTTGTGATATTTGGTTTCTTCAGGTAAGTGTTGCACGTATCAAAGTTAAAATTCATCCATGCCAACACTGCCATGTTAGCTTAGCATAACGACATATTCCCAGTACACCCAGTACAAATAATGAGCGACGATGTTATCAACAAGACTTAAAAATCGTTAAATTAGAGGCGTCAGTATTTACCAAGACCCTCCAGTCACTACGCAGTTTATACGAAGCAGCTAGAGAAAATACCACGACTCGCTAGCTTATAACTCCTTCACATTGTTGTCTTCATACCTGTCAGAAATACTTCAATGTCTTTAAACCCCCGAAGCAGTTCAAAGAGCGGCCAAGACCATTAACTGTGTATACTACAGAAGACGGGACACGGCAGAGGCGTCACACTTCCGCTCAGACTTCAGAATAAACGTCTTTCAAACCTGAACCAGTTTCCTAATCCTCCTCTGTTTCAAAGAGGACCCGCGGACTCGTCCAAGTTTGTAAAACTCAAATTAGTCTCCATAAAGATGGACAGATGCCAAATTTAATTGTGATTAATTTGGTAATTAATTGCGGTACAGCAGTACAATTTCACACATGTACATGAAATTGAATTAGGGCTATTCTGGATAATATACTGCATGGGCAAAAAAAAAAAAAAAGAAAAGAAAGAAAGAAAGAAAGAAAGAAAGAAAGAAAGAAAGAAAGAAAGAAAGAAAGAAAGAAAAACTAACCAAATAGGTACAAGGCTCCTATTGGATAATTACTGCATGGAGGATTATCTTTCAGCTGGCAACAAATTATTTAACCCCAGCTGGTGCAGTAATAAGTAATAAGTCTAATTTCTGTAATTTTCTATCATTTCTAACAACCATGTGGAAAGACACATCCCGTGGTCTGGTCATGGAAAAGATGTTAATTAGAGACTACTAACATTGGGTTAAGAATTGTCCAGCGCATTACTGAAAACTGGAACCATCATGATGGAACATCAGGGAAAGCAAAGAGGCAGATGAGGTAACGCCCCCATCATAGCCTAGTGTCATGAGCCTGTGGGGGCAGTGTTATGATCTGGTGTTGTTGCAGTTACTCAGGTCTAGGTTCAGCAATATTATGCCCAAAGAATGAGGTCACCTGAATATACTGAATGACCAGGTTATTCCATCAAGGGATTTTTTCTTCCCTAATGCCACATTCATATCCCAAGATGACAATACCAGAATCATGGGGCTCAAATGGTGAAAGAGTGGTTCAGGGAGTATGAGACATCATTTTCACACATGGATTGCCTGCCACAGAGTCCAGACATTAACCCCATTGACAATCTTTGGGATGTGCTGGAGAAGGCTTTGAACAGTGGTCAGACTCTCCCATAATCAGTGCAAGATCTTGGGAAAACATCTTGTGACACTGATGCATTGAAACAATGCCACAATGAAGGCTGCTGTAATCAAAGCTAAATGCTGTCAAAGGAAATATTAGAGTGTAACCATTTTTTATTTATTTTTTTGGCCATGCAGTGTATTATCATACCACAAATCCAGGATCTCCAGAATAGTGTAACCTACTAATTGCACAAACCAGATAAACAGTGGGTTAATTAAAGAGCTCTGAGTGTATGTGTGAACTTCAGACTATTATTCAAGTGCATATGGCATTTCCTTACATAAAGGGAATTTGGCCGATCTCAAGGAATTTTCCTTTGCCTAGATGAGACGGACCTCCTCTAAGCTGTATCTCACAATTTGGTAGTAAATATGTCCCAGAACCTGAATTACATCAAGTAATCAAACATTAAATACATTCATAAAGCACGGTACACATGAAGCTGAGACAAATGACACAGAATGAAACCCACCCAGATTAAAAAAAAAAACAAAAAAAAAACATGAGAGAAGAACTGACAGTGCATGCAGTCCATAAGAAAATGACCTTTTAATTAAAGAAGAAGCTTGGAACATCATTGTCTTTCAAGGAGCCTGAACTAATCCTCACAGAAACTTTATTCCTACTGCACATCAGCATGTTAGCATATAGACGATAATATTCAAAAATTTGCAAAGCTGCAAGGACAATCAATGGGCAGTGAGCCGAGGGCCTGTCTGCACAAAGGGCATGTCTGTGTGTTTTTTGAGATGTTTAACAAAACTCGTTCAATAGTTCACGGACTGATCCTGTCAGCCAGTGAGACATGGTTAATGACACACTTTGAACAGACCATATAACTCTGAACATTATGTAATGTTTCAGATTACAGTCAACATATTAACCTTGGGTTATTCTCTATTTTCGGGACCATTAAAGGATCATTAAAATATGTGTGTATCTACATACAGATGAACAGTTAGGTCAGGGTGCGAAAGAATAACTTAGTGTTTATGTTGAGACATTCACGAGTGTTGTCACAGTACACTATAATAGTGTATAAACCAGGACAATGGAGGCTGTAAATAATCTGGTTATCTGAATATTTATTTCTTTATGTTTATTTCCTTGTGCCAGAAGTAACCACTCACTAATTGCAGTGTTTGTTGTATGTGCAAAGTATTTACACTGTAAATTTACAGTATTTTCTGTACACATTTCAGGAAAAGTGCCTAATCATTAAAATCGTATAAATGCGTACATGGGCTTTGGGATACCAAAGGGCCAATGAGAGAGACAAACACTGATGCAATGCCCATTTGCCTGTTCCAATGAAAAGCAGTGAACGAGAACATTTTATTTTGGGTTGTCATTAGGCCTTTCATTCCCTTTTATTTACCTGTTATAATGACCAGCTCTTTTAATGTACAGTAAACATGTGAAACCCTGTGTGTACATGTAGTATTACCCTTCTCATGATGTGCCAGTTTGATCATCGCAGTTAAAAAGTAAAAAAAAACAAAACAAAACAAAACAAAACAAAAAAACTACATGCTCTATGACATTAAACACAAATCACACAAGCCTGTGAACCCTTTTAAGCTATTGTGACTACTCTGATACAGGCTGAGCGTGCTGTGGTGTGGTGTGAAAAGGCTACCCTTTAACCTTTGCTGCTCCAGTGCAGCTGGAATCTTCTTTTGCAGAGGAGAACACTAATGCAGCAAGAGGTTTTATTTTCAGCTCAGTCATCATTTGTACACACTATTCACTCTTGGAGACAAGCAAACATAGTCAAAAAAAAAAAAAAAAATAGTCATGGTGGAAGAGATCCTGGTTTTCCCAGACAGATGTTCACATAAACAGTGAGATCTGGTCATTGTGACTGCATCAGATATGCCAAGCCTCACAAGCAGTGTGACTGTGATTGTGAGTGTTTGGGTTGATTTGAAGGGGATTTGGTTTATTGACAAGATCATATCACATGATTTTAACTTTGGCTTTAGATTGAAGCAGTAACATAGTTCAGTTAGTTTTCAGTACAGTGTTTGTCAATCTGTTATAATGTCTTTAAAGGCCCTCTGCTCAGATGTTTATTGTGTGTATCAAGTCGATCTTGTTCTTTCCATTTAATCTTTCTAGACTTCTATATGATTACAACCTTTCTGTGGCCTCTCCCTATATGATAACACTTTGTAACTGATATTTAAGAAATGTAAGTAATGTAATCTTGGGGTATGAAGAAAAGTATTAAAGTATTACTTTTTTTTAAAAAATCTAATAAAAACAGATAAATATGTCAAGAAAAATTTCAAATATAAATGAAAATGTCAAAATAAATGAATGGACAGATCTTATGAGTGGATGTGTATGCTGAAAAGTCATTCTGATGAAAGTAGCATACAACAAAGGGCACTATACTGTACTGTACTTTAGCCTCTTGTCTATATGCTTATCTGTTTAATCCACATGTACTTTAAACTACCGCACATTCACCCTGGAACACTTTGCAACCTATTTAGTCTGCCATCACAGTGACCCGCATGAAGACATAAAGCTGCAACTAAGCTGCAACTAATCACACATCCAGTGCAATCATAACTTGATCTATTTTGCATGTTTTCCTAAACGTTTGGTTCATGTGGTGCATTTTGTTGATTAACCTTTGATAGTTGGTAAAATGAGTTGGCAAACCTTATGGAAACGCTTAACCTCACACCCTCTCTCACCTCTTGCAGTCTATAAACATCTCTGATGATACTATGAAATACCTGCTCTATCTCTATTGAATCATCTGCACTGCCTGCCTACTCGCCACCTTTACCTTTATTAAATTTTCCCCCATGCGGTTACAGTTGAGGCTCATTCCTCATACCCTCAGCACATTCCAGGTTCTCCCTGTAGTTTGTAGTTTCGCACATTATGTGTAACAGCGTGCAACCAAAGTAGCATCCAGCAATTACTATAGTATGTTTGATGAGAATTATCAGGGTAGGGTAGAATGTGAATTAAACCTAAGCGATAAAGGTTTGAGTGTTTTGGACATAATAATTGGCAGATGTGTTATGTTTTAAAATGTGTGCTAGGACAATACTGCATATTATATGTAGTAATTGGAGTGGTATAATAGGTGAGCAATCAATTAGACAGATAAAAATGCTAATTATTACTCATCGGAGTAGAAACCATTGATGCAAACAAAAACAAAGCAGTGATGGAAACAATCGACCACCTAATGTGCACATGCACCTTTTAGAGGAAGGAAACTTTTTAATTCACACTGATATTTTATTAGCTGTGCTATTATCATAAGAAATAGTTTGAGAAATACACTGCAGTTCGTATACATCTCTAAAAGCAGCATCAAATTCTCTGTGTGATTTTGTGCTCTCAATTTGTCTTTATACGACATAAACAACACTGATGCTCATGTGTTTTGATATAGTGAATCAGTTATTCATCTATTACGTGACCATGGAGTTACTGACCACAGCAACTTTAATTCTAGTAGCTGATGAATACTATTAGAAATTCCACTATCTGTTGTGTGGAGACAAATAGAGATCCGCACCTTGAATCTACTTACCCAACAATGACCTTCGGTACTAGTCAGGGGTTGAACTTTGAAAGAACCTCCTGAGCTTTGCTGTATCAGAGGTGACTAGTGTTCAGTTGGACAGAGAAGGGGGACTTTATAAAAGGTCTGAGCTGTAAAAAAAAAAAAAAAAGGGGCTGAAGAACAGAGAGGAACCCTTTCTCTTTAGCCCATCATGGGTTACAGCAAGCTGTGTCTGTTACTGCTGCTGAGCAGCTACACGTTGGCTCGTAAGTGGGAATCCATTTTAATTCAGAGTAAATGCTTAAAGATTTGTGCAAAGTTTTGGTAGCATTTGTAAGAAAATCTCTTGTCATTTGGAAAGATAGTGGGGTTGTTCTGTATTAAGGCCTCTTGTCTGCCATGTTTTCTTATCTGTTATCTTTACATTGATGCACACAGATGACAGTGACTCCTTTGTTCAGAAAAATGTAGCATGTGATGAATGCTATAAGTAACCAGTCAAACATGTTCTTATCACACAACCTTATTCTCTCACACATTTCACTCATTTGTGCGATACTGTGTAACTTTTCTATTTGTTTTAAGCTCTAGTGTAACCATATAAAGATATTTACAATTCACATGCAATATGCTGTGTTGTGTAGTGTCAGTCATCAACATTCAGCAAGTGTAAGATGCAAAATGAATGCAGCTAGTATTTAGTGGTGAAGTTAGCGAAATATTCTTTGTGTAATTTTGCTTCTCCCAGATGATATTTTGAAGTGATATAAATAAAATCCAGACTAATCTACCACTGCTGTCACAAATGAAATAGTCTTTTTTTATACTATACTGCCTTAATATTTTGAATGGTTCTTCATTCATATTTATTGTCCTTTGATTGTTTATTTTAACCTTCTTTTTCAGAGGAAAGCAATGATGATAACGAACAAACCTCCACATGTCTGTGTAAGTCAATCAAACACATTGACTACATTCCCATAAAATTAAATATCTGTTCAGGTTCCTCTTCTGAAGGTTGCAACTGGGCTGTGTTTGTAATCATTCTACCCACTTTTGTTAACAAAGAACCAATAAAATGGTATTGATCATTTCAAAAGCTGAACTCTCTCTGGAGTAACTAGAAGAAAGCAGTGTGTAGTATGTGCATGGGTGAGATAAAAGGGGGGTTTGTGGCATGTGATTGCAAACAGACACAGTGACCTGCTAACAGATCAATTGAGGCTGCTAAACATGACCTGTTTCTGGAGATAGGAGCAGGGGCCCATGGACTCTTGTTCCATGCAGTTTATGGTGAGGTACAATAGTATTTGCTCCGTGTTGATAACACTGTCTTCTTGCCTCTGGCTTTAAAGGAATTATGTAGAAATTTAACGTATGATGAAGGAGGGAAGGAACAATCATGTAGATATATAGGCAGTTTTGGTTTGGAATAGTATGATCAGCATTTGGAGCTATGCAGATACCTAAACAAAGATATCAGTGAGTCAATATAACCATGTGTCCCCTTTAACGTTTAACCGTTAACTTACTGCAGTGGCATCCACATTAAAGGCCAACAAGAAATATGTGTACAAGTACACCACAGAGAGCCAAAATGGTGTTGTTGGCACTGATGACCTGAGAAATGGCCCGAGAGTCATTTGTCAGGTACGTCCACTTTGTGAGTTTACTTATTAAAAGAATGTTCTGACCTCTTTCACTGGTTTTCTACTAGCTATGTGTCTGATGTCACGCATCTATAGGTAGAGATCGAAGTCCCCCAGATGTGCAAGTTCGTCATGCACACCAGGGACTGTGCTCTCAGCGAGGTGTCTGTCATGGATGGAAAAGGCGATCCGGTCTACACACAGGCCCTAGGCTCTCAGGCCTTCCAGGCTGCCATGGAAAAGTTAGTGCATAACATTCTTTCTCACACTAACATGTGAAACAAGAGACTTGAACAAGGAGTGTGAGGCATTTTTAAATAATGATGGTCAGGAGAAAACTACCAAAGGAGATTAGGCTCATCAATATATTATCTTTAGAGCTTTTCAAATCTCAGTCTTAATGGTAACACACGAAAATGAGGTGAATGAGTTAGAGTCGTCACTTTTTTCAGGTGGTCAGAGACTTATCTGAAAGCAAATTAATACGGCAAATTAATATGTGAATGAATCAGATTTATAAACAAGCAACTGTTTGCCATATTAGCGCAATATAGTGTTTGTAGCTAAATAAATCAAATCAGCTTGGTGTGAGATGATATTAACCCACTGTCATATCTGTCAGACAGTCAGACATTTTGCTTAGCTTACATACAGATGGAATCAGTCTGGGGAAAGTCAGAACCTGCTCATATGTCCCACAGATCTGTTTTCAGTGAAGACAATATGAACAGTTCTATCTCAGTTCTATCTCAGACAGCTTCTATTTATGATTTATAGTAATTCATCTTTATTGTGAACTTTGGCAGTGGTTGATGATGAAACTATTAGTGGTAAAAAAAGCAATAAATATTGAGTAATGACTTGCTGAAGCAAAACTGGTCAGTCCAGAAACAGAAACATTTCATACTTCTGTTACTGGAACAGAACAGGCCTTCTGGTATAAAGGCAGTGTAAGCTTAAGCTGAATTAATTGACTCATCATGTTCACTAGAATGTATCTAAATATATATAAATGGTCTGTTTTTTTTTCTCTATCCAGGAACCCTTTGAAGTTCACTGTAGAGGAACTCACCAATTTCCAACTTTACCCTGAAACAGATGAGCCTGTGAACATCCTCAACATTAAGAGAGGAATCATTTCTGCTCTCATGTTGCCTTTCATGGACGATAAACAGACCAATGTCATGGTTAGTATTTCCTCACAACCTAAACTAGGTTTTCCAAAAACAGCAGAAGAGGCTTAAAAATGAAGAAATGTAAGGATAAATGTAAAGACCTCAATCGAAAATTGGGTTCTTGAAGTAAGAAGCAAAAGGAGTTCAGATATAGTTCAGATATAAACAGAACATATGCTGAACATAAAAATCCTTCTAAACTAATATTCATCAGCTTGATGGTTTCAATTCTCTTTCAGAGCACAGTGCATGGCCAGTGTCCAACATCCTACAGATTAAGAGAATTGCCCACAGATATGACTGTGTCACTTTCCAGAGATCTGTCTGAGTGTGACCAGTTCTACAGCAGGGAACTCACCAACAGCCCCCTGGCCCTGCTGCAAAAACTGGTGAGCACTGTGGTGTAATTTGAGATCTATCAGCCAAACCGATTCTGCAACAATTGCAGAATACATCTTGAATCGTTGGCCCCCGTCCCATCTTTCTCTCTCTTATTCTTAAACCCTTTGTGCGAGGTACACACAACTCTGGTTTGAGTCTTAGAGGTTCACAGCCATACCAACTTAAGGTGCAACTTGTTTCAAGCTTGTACTTCTGTGTGTTTTAGGGTACACATTAAAATATTACATTGAAATAAAAGTGTGGACATTAACATGTAAGCTTGAATTCCTGACTCCAGCATAGCCCCATGTCTAAGCTGATTACAAGCACCCAAAACTGCTATTACGAGTTTGATGATGAAGGAAAGTTCATCATCAATGGCCAGTGCAGAGAAAAACACATTTATGTGCCATTCTCCCATAAGTAAGTAATAATTGCAATGCATATTTATTTCTGACTAGTGCTTTGTCATTTTTTTATGCATCATTTGTGCATGTGTCTTGCAGGGACAATGGGATATCATCAGTAGTAACCCAGTATCTCATGTTTCAAAGTGTCAAAAGGATTCGCAACAAAGTATTTGGTGAGTGATCATATCAAGCAAATCTGAAGTACCTGTTATGAATAGGTTTAGCTCTAAAGTTCACAAATGGTGCTCTGGACTTGCACCTTGTTTCTTCTTGGGAATTATAAACTCATCAAATGTGTGTATAAATGCAGATGTGAACATCAGGCAAATCAAACCACTCCACTTTGAAGACCCTGATGACAAAGCTCCAGTCCAGACAAAGGATGCTGTTCTGAGTACATTGCGGGACCTTGCAGCCTTGGCAACCACAGACCAGGGTCACAAGAGGACCAGCCTTTTCCATAAGTTAGTGTCCAGCATGCGAGTGCTGAGGAACGAGACCCTGAGCCAGACGGTCACTGAAATGTTAGAAGTATCAGGCTTGCTCACCTGGCAGGCCTTGTTCCAATGTGGAACCCCTGAGTGCACCAGCGCCATCCTTCAAATAATTCGAACTATTGATGGAGTATCACTAGAGGTGGATGCTCTTGTTTATGGGCTGAGCCTACAGTCTAACCCTGATGCTGCACGTGTCCGAGATATGCTCAGCATGGCTCAGTATAAACAGAGCAAGGCAATCATGTATGCTTTGGCCAACACCGTCAAGAAGTAAGTGCCTGATTTATGAACATCTTTATGCAATGATATACTGTGAGCTGCATTTTTTATGCTCTCCTATGGTCTAACGTTAACCACTACAGGAGACCACTTTCAAACATAACTTTTTTACAAACCAGTGCCTGATTACAACTTCTCTGTCTCTTGACCACAGGTTCCACAAAGGAGAAATTACTCCAGTGGTCACAGATGTGGCAAAGTTCATGGAGACCCTCTTAAATGACTGCTCAGGAGAAATCTTAGATTTTGACTCTGACTTTCCCACTGACCCTGACGAGTTGTCCTTCCTCGTACTGAGGGTACTGATAGCCACACAAGCCTGTCATATAGTTTGGTATTCTCTCTGGGTTTCAGTGCCCCAGATGAACTTTTTCCCCTCTTGTCCAGGTTGTCGGCGTCATGGGTCAAGCCATGCAAGTTGCCAGGCCCAGCCTGATTTCTTCTATTTTGCGGTGTGCCAAGAAAGCAAACATTCCACTTTCAAATCAAAAGGCAGCTATACAGGCATTTCGGATGATGGATATTAATAATGAGGTACAGTAAGTTTACACACATTTCTTATACATTCATTGTTGGCATTATAACGAACAACAAGTTTTTTTTAGCAAATAGATTAAACAGCAAAAACAACACAGGAAACTCTCAATCGTTCATTGAAAATTGATTATGAAAATGCATATAATAATATTTAGACATCTGATCACTTATCATTTGGTCCAACACAGGTCAAAACTGTTCTTATGGAGGTGTACCAGGACACCCAGAGCCCTGTTGAAAAGCGTTTAGCAGCTTATTTGATTCTGATGAAGAATCCAGACCGAACCCTGATTGGAGACATTGTTAACATTTTGGAGAATGAGGGGGACAAGCAACTAAAGAGCTTTGTGGTCTCGTACCTGAACAACATCCGCAACTCAGACGAGCCGCAAATGCAGCAGTGAGTAATCAGCCAGCATTTATATAATATAATCTTAGCAATAAATGTGAATGAGCATTGTCTTGACCGCAATACGGCTTTATTTATTAAATGCTTCAAAGCAATAATAGAAAATAGAAAATGCTGTATGGTATCCACCTAGCACCAAACAACAGTCACAAAAAGCGTTCCTGACCTCACCTAGTCTATATATTTATATATAAACTGGATAAGATCATAATGGTGCATAAAGTTCACTGAATTAGTAATTTGGTGGCGAGAGAACGGACTACTGATGCTGCTATTTTTCTGCTGGGCATGGCATGTGTCATGTGTGCCATTTCAATTTGGAAGTTATTTTATTGTTGTGGGTTTGTGTAGATTCAAAAATAAAAACAGCACTGGACAAATCATGAAAACGTTATGAGGCAGAAATGTAACTGGAAGATACAGGAACATTTTGCTTGCAAGCCACATTTGTTTTAAGAGAGAAATAGAAATGTGTTTCTTGACACTGCCCCATCTCACTGTGTTTGTATTCTTCTGCTTCTATAGACTGAATGAATTCATTGAGCTGGCCCTGAACGACCAGCTGTCATCCACAAACAAGCTCTTTGACGCCATGTCACGCAACTACAAACTAGACTCATCCTTGGGTTCCGTGCAGAGTAACATAATCTTCAATGGAAAAGACACTTTACCAAAGGAGATGATGCTGGAGACCACTCTAAGAGTTTTTGACTATAAGTACGACATATTTGAGGTACGATTTTATATTTCTAATAAGTAAAAATTGCAAAAATTAGAGTTGTAGGGATTTTTAAAAATTTTATATCCCTCCCTCCCTCTTCAAGGTTGGTGTTGAAGGAACAGGATTTGAACCAACAATTGATGCTCTCTTTGGGGAGAAAGGTTTCCTCCCTGAATCCATTTCTAGACTTATATACTTGGCAGGAGACACAGGCAAGATGCTCAGACAGGTTTTGAACAGAATTTCACCTCACCAAGACAGAATGAAAAGACAGGTAATATTATTTAATACACATCTAACATGTAAAGTGTTTATTGAATCCATCCAACATGTAAAACTGGCTTTTATAAACTCAGCTCATTGAAATGGAAGCTTCATGGCTACAATCTAAAACATTCAATATCATATAATTTCAGGTCCCACAAGATCATCTGAAAGGTGTCATAGACAGTTTCCAGAAGCTCATGAACGAGCTGCGTTTCTCTCCAACCCCTGAAGCCACCGCCTATCTTCATCTTCTGGGAAATGAGATCGGATATTTGAAGACCACTGAAATGAGAAAAATGGTTGAGACTCTGTTGATGTATCAACATGTTTTCCTCAGGTTACTGCCTGCCAAGGTCAGATATGTTGTTTGTTTTTTATTATTATTATTTTTTTTTACATACAACTTTACAATACAAACAACAGAAAGAACATTTTAAACACACGAAAGAGCAAAGTTCTCAGGTGCAAATCTTCCAGAATCTAAAATGCACATCAAATAAGCCTTTCAATTTTAGTTTACTTCAACAAACTCCAAAGACGATTATCCATAGATTTGATAGTCTTCAACTAGAACCTCTGGATGTTTTGGTAGCATGTAAGAATAGTAACATTTCCTACTCGATACTGAAGGTTATGGAAATATATTTAGTTTGGCAAATATTTATAGAATTGCATTTTATCCAACAGTTGCCAAAATATTTGAGTGTAGATCAAATTGATTGAAACAGACTGATACTGCCAAGTTTGAGGAAATGTGACTGATGTGGCTGTAAAATGAGATTATGCCATATACTGCAACCTGTTTTTGTTGTTTACCCCCCCCCCCCCCCCCCCCCCCCCCAAAAGGCCTTTTTTGCATTGACATCCAGCACTGAAAATGAATTATTTGCTCACTACATCTTCATGGAGAATGCATTCTCTCTACCCACTACCTCTGGCTTCCCTCTGAAATTCTCACTGGCTGGTGTGTTTGCACCTGGTGCCAAAGGGGGTTTGACTTATTCTGCAATGGTGAGTAAGCAGATGAAGGGCTTTACCTTTAGGAAAATAAAAATGTATGCTCTCTGTGAAGTTCTGTGGTATCTTTCTCCCCGCAGACTGACTTGTCCTTCATGCCTTCAGTTGGGCTGGAATTCATCACCCAAATGGGTGTACATTTTCCAGACTACATAGATGCAGGGATTGAGATGCACACCAATATGTACCATGAGAGTTCCCTTAAGGCTAAGGTCACCATGGACAGCAACCAGATTAGACTGTCAATTCCTGCTCCCAAGTCAAACACTCAATTGCTCAGCATTAGGTGAGTGACACCATTATCAAATAATTCAATAAAAATAACTTTCAGTGGCTACCTGTGCCATGTTGTCTTTGCTCACCACTGTACTCTCTCTTTTTGAAATATAGCAACAAGCTCCTGTCAGTTTCCTCCGGTCAGACAAAAATAATTCCACCCCTGATGGAGGACCAGACTGACTCAACTGACTGCCAGCCAGTATTTAGAGGCCTGAAAGTCTGCACAATAGTGCATTACCCCAATGCTACTTCCACTGATGAGGCCCCATATTATCCATTGACTGGAGAAACCAGGCAAGAGGACACCACATCGGCTAATATTTCAATTGCACTAATGCAATAATGGTCATTTTTTACTAGATTAACATAGCCAGAATAAATAAAACCTTTGTTGTGTCCTCAGGTTTGCGGTTGAAATCCAGCCAACTGGGACAGTTTCAGAGTACACTGCCACCATCTCTGGCGAAACACTCAGAGAGGGTAAAAAGGGTCGTCATAAAGTTGAAACTCTGAAGCTAACCCTGAGAGCAGAAGGTATTATTCTTTAATATAATTTGTTTGTGTATGCATGGAACTACATCAATGGTCTGTAATTAGAAAGCTACTGCTACTACTACTCTCACCCTGTTAATCAATGACTACAGCCACAGTAAGTACTTGAGCAATAATGATCAAGAATGAATGTATGTATGGCAGGCCTATATTTGTCACTGCATTATTTCACAGCCTGACATGTTCTTGGAGATAAGTGCTGACTAATTAATTTCATACTATTGCTAGGTGATGATTCATCAGAGGCCACAGCATCTCTGACATACAACCGCAATAGAAACACACTCTCCGCTGAGGTTGTCATTCCTGACTATGATGTGGAAGCAGGCATCAAGCTGGCTGTAACCGACACTGATGTTGATGGAACAAAGGCGCGAGGTGTCACCATTGATGTCACCAATAAGAACATCCCACAACTGACTCTTGTAGGACGTGCCAGGTATACAGAGCTATATGCAAACCTTCAATCCTTTCTAATGAAAAAGAAGGCCTTTCACCTGTGCTGCCCAGACATATATTTTCTAATCTCAGAATTTACAAGTTGCAGTCTTATCAATGCACACGCCCGTCTTTCAAATGTAGACTTACCAAGATGAGAGAAGCTATGTTGCAACTCCAGATGATCATTCCCTCTCTGAAAACTGATGCATCCTTCACTGGAACCATGAAGAAGGATGATGACATGCTTATGGACTTGGAGATGGTGATCCACCTCCCTGGGACATCATACCAACAAAAAGCTGCCCTTAAATACGGTAACTGTCCCTCATATTGTCAACACAATAGACAGATTTCGAAATGCATATATTGGAGCCTTTGACTATTTGGTGCATTATGATTTTCTCTTTGCAGATGATAACAAGTTTGAAGTGGAACTGAAGTCCGACGCAAATTCAGAAATACACAAAATTATACCAAATGCAGAAGATCATTACAGGCATCTCCAACAGCAAATTGATAAAATCCTGGACCAGAAAGTGGCAAAGACTGATATGAAACTGCGTCACATAGTCACTAAACTAATTGAGGTAGTTGTTTGTGACATTTGACACAACATGTATTTACTCCAACAGGGAGATTGTGTTTTCTGTCGAGCTGTCTTATTCAGCTTAATACTTATGTGACAATGTAGACAATTTAAAAAAAAGGAACAATTGGATCCTCTTTTTGTTATTTTCTTCTTCCTTCAAAGACTTTGGTGTGTTACGCTAGCAGGAGCCAGTTCCCTTAAAGTTTTAGTCTTGCTTTATGACTAGTATTATTCAGGCAAACTAAATTTTAGGCCAGTCTTCACTCAGCCTGGCGCAACTGTGTCTGGTCCAATGTGTTACAAGACTTTCAAGCCATTAATTTTCAGTACACATATATCTGAACAAGCTGAAGCTGAGTGTTGCTGCTTATTTTTAATGATATTTTTAACATCCTTCAAGTCCATTTTCATGCCACCCGTTTAAGGTGTCATCATGCTTCACTGTGGATCTGCTCTTCGGTATGAAATGCAGAGTACCTCTTACTTGTACCACAAGATTTGAAGTTCTGTGAGTGGACAGTAGTATAGACTACACTCCTTCCCTAATTTTTTGCAACTGATTCATTCAGCAGTACAGACTGATCTTGCTTTGTCTCCCTTTGCAGTTAATAATTTTAAAGGATGTCTCTTTAAAATGAGATTAAAGAAATGTATACCATGTGTATTTTGATTTTAGATCTTTACCTAGGCACTGACTTAAACCTTCCTTAAGCCATTCTTGGTAAGTTGCCAAAATGGCCAAAATACAGGACTTTGAAAGAAAGTGCTATGTAAATTTCAGTCTGCCCCAGGGCAGCTGTTACAGGATATGACTGTGTGAGTGGATGAATAATGTATTCAATGTATAGCATCTTTGATGAATTAGAAAAGTACTATATAAAACCAGTGCATTATTATTATTGTTATTAATAATAATTATAATACTTTTTATTCATATCACTGTGAAGGCAGGTAACATTTGGGTGGACAAACTGAGACCACACATCCCCTACCTTGCAAACCTGCGGAGCAAGAGGAGCATCTCAGATCTCACTTTGCCAGCTCTGCCTGAAAAATGGTTTCTACAGTAGTAAGTGTTTAGAATTACTTTCAAATATAAATAGGTTTAAACTGTACTGCAACATTCATCCTAATGCATTTTATTTTACCCCAACAGTGACAGTTTCTTTAGATACCAGTTCAACAAGGATAAGATGGCTATTTCGTTTCCTCTTCCACTTGGAGGAAAAAAGTCTGAAGAACTGAACATCCCAAAATCCATGTCTATGCCTGTCATAGATTTCCCAGAGATAGGCTTATATATCCCGGCTAAAAAATATCCACTACCATCATTCGTGATACCACCTTCATTGGATTTCACAGTCCCCCTTCTTGGTCTGGCTGAAATATCGACAAAACTCAACAGCAACTTCTACAGTTGGGAAGGCTCCATTTCTGGGGGCAACAACACTATTGATGTTCCCAGCTATGTGGCACAATACAAAGCAATTGCTCAATCACCTTTCAAATTGCTGTCATACAAGCTTCAAGGTAAATGTCATCTTAAAACACAATTAAGTTCTTGTTATATTTTTTCAACAATTAGTCATATATACACATAAATATATAACTTTTTTTCTGCCTCCTTCAAGGGACTGGAATGATGGCAGGAAGAGCTGATGATAATCTCAAGTATCTTCTCAATACTTCTCTCAGTCACAGCCTCATTGACACCAGCTTCAGTGTCTTGGAAACATTGAGGGTGACAGACAAATTCAATGCAAGAGCCAGTTACAAGATGGAAGCCTCTAGTCCGGTGGGGCTGCAAGCCTCTCTCTACTACTCTGCTCAGTCAAGCTCAACTCTAGATTCTGATGAGGTTACAGGAGATGGGACCGTGGATGGCTTATTTAAAATAGGACCATTCTACACTAATACTTCCTACACTCACAGCTATTATCTGCGTCCACGGGATCAGCAGGGAAGAGGAGAGTCCACCCTGCACTTTGACTCACCACTCATCCAAGTTCACAACATGATTAACGGAGTTTACGAAAACTCTGAGTTGAACATTATATCCAAAACCAGTGCCCAAAAGGACACCCTGAAGCATGTAGCAGAGCTCAGGTATAAAGATGCCCAACTTACGCTAAAATGCAGTGCTGTTGCTGCAACAGCAGGTAACTCACTAAATAACAAGGTTGAGCTTGGTGTATCTAGCCACATGGCCATTCTCAGAATTGAGTCACAGGCAGAAGATGACAAAAACAGGGCATACTCACTAATAACAGGATCTCTTGATTCAAATGGGCTTGAGGTAAGCTCTGAGGGCTCCCTCACATTTGAGTCCGGTCGTGGATTGCATAAGACTTCTTTAAAAGTTGGAACAAATGGTCTGACCACAAGTGGGACTAACAGCATTCAGTGCAGCCCCATGACAATGGAGAATATATTCAATGGTGCTATAAACAACAATGGAGCATCTCTGTCCTCCATGACCAAAGTGATGGCTGAAGAGGGCAGAGGGCAACTAAATATTGAGGGAAAAGTTACGGCTGCTGAAGCTTCTTTTCACAGCGACCTCAAGAGCCATGCATATGATGCAGCCACAGCAAGCACCATGAACATTGTCCTGAACAGAAGAGCTCTGACCTTTACTAGCAACACAAAGGGTACGCTGAAACAGATGAAAACAGAAAATAGCAACACACTGACCCTCACTCTCTGGACGTTCAATCTTCATTCCAAGACGGACAACTTCATCTGTGAAGACGTTTACTACAAGCAAGACACCAAGGTTGATATGAAACCATTTCTTATGTCACTTTATTTGACAAATGACCTCAGGTTTTATGATCTTACTGTTAACAATGAGGGCCACATGAGGCTTGAGCCAGTTAAGATGGATCTCAGTGGAAACATGATGGGAGTTTATGGAGAAAAACACAACGTTAAACATAGCTATGAACTCACCTATGACAATATGGCTGGCACCATGAAATGCAGCACATCTGGAAATGTAATGGACGTCCAGCTAAGTCACAGCTGTGAACTGGAGTTTGCTGGGCTTTCTTCAGCATCAAAATGTGAAGCAAAGATCCGTTCTGAACCTCTGCAATTTGACAGCAGCGTCCGCACCATGGCACTACCTTTCAGCCTCACAGTTGATGCTATGGTCAATAGTGATGGAGAAATTAATCTACATGGGAAGCATGCTGGACAGCTGTTCAGCAAATTGCTTGTTAAAGCTCAGCCCCTAGCTCTTGCACACTCACATGACAGTCGGATTTCAATCACACATATGCTTCCAAGCGGGGAGTCTTCCACAAATTTAGATAACAAATGTGAAGGTCTCCTAACTCCGAGTGAACAATCTCTTACTTGGAACCTAAAATCTAAACTAAACAACCATGCTTATAACCAGGACATCAGTACATACAATACTCCTGAGAAGATTGGAATTGAGTTTTCGGGAGTAATGCTGACAGACATTTTGAGAAGATATAAAAGATCTCCAGAAATGCAAGAATTCAGCATGGCCGGTTACATGAAGTACGACAAGAGCAGTGACTGTCATATCATTGAGATTCCATTCATCGAGAGCTTTCCAGCTGTGTTTGAGCAACTCAAAAACACACTTGTACAAGCTTTAGAATCGCTGCAACAGTTCATACGCCGTTTAGATATTAATCAGCTAATCACTGACTTCAGAGCCAAATTAGATCGACTACCAGTGCAAGTAAGTGAACTCATGCAAGAAATAGACTTGGAGAACAAAGTCAATCAAGTTAAATCAAGACTTGATTATTTGATCAATGAATTTGCTTTAACAGTGGATGACCTGGAGTTTGCAATGAACAATCTGAGATGGAATTTGGAAAATACCATAATGGACATTGCCACCAGTGTTCAAGACCTCATACTCACAGTCAAAGAGTATGTCAAAGCAGGACATCTTGCTGACATCATAACAAATCTCATTTTGGATATTGGAAATCAATTTCTGGCCTTTGATGAGAAATACAAAATTAAGCAGTCAGTCATTAAAGCCCTTGATGTCTCAGAGGGTATCATCAGGCAGATAGATTTACAGAAGCTCCGGCAAAGCAGTGCTACATTCCTGCAAGAGCTTGATTCTAAATATGGGATCTTACAGACAATCGAGGAAAAATTGTCTGAAATGAAGCAGTTCATCGAAACTCTTGATATCAAAGTGTTTCTGCAGGATTTAAAGGATTATCTTCTCTCAGTTGATTGGGCTAGGTATGTTGAGCAACTTTCATATAAAATCCCCCGTGCAGAGATAACAAAGGTGATGGAATCTATGAATGAAGTCATTGTCAATTGGATTGATGAATATGAAATCCCCAACAAACTCAATGTAGTGTATTCCTACCTCAAAGATTTACTTTTAAAATATGATCTTGATCATACATTTAAAGAATTAATGGATCAGTTAGTGATTCTTGTCAGGAATTTTAAAATTGAAGAGACCGTGCAGTCATTAGTAGAAGCTCTGAAATCTATCAAGTTTGAATTTGTTCACAATAAAATAATGCAATTTCTGTACAGTGTGACAAGTCAACTTAGGGAAATTGACTTTAAGAAAAGCATTGACACCCTTAATGAACAGATTTCTTCATTACTTAATTCAATGAAGGACTTTGACTACAGTGGCTTTGTTGATGAGACTAACAGGAAGATCGATGAACTAATAAACTATATCAATGAGCAGATTAAAATATATGACATAGTGAAAAAAATTGAAGCTGTAAGGGAGTTTTTCAGAGAGATCCAAAATTCTATTTTTACATATATGGATGAACTCAAAAACACAAAGATAGCTCATGCATTGAAGAAACTGAAAAAAGTGATTGACACCACTTTCTACAATGACATCAAACTCAAAGCACAGGATATCCTTGACGACATGAGGAAAAGAATCCTTGACATGGATATTAAAGATGAATTACATATTTACCTTCAAAGAGCAAGTGAATCCTACAGCAATATAGTTGCCTATATTTCTGTCCAGTTTAACCAACTAATGGAGAAGATCACAAAAGTGGCAAAGGACAATGAAATTGCTAACCAGATGAAACAAGCTGTGAATGGAGTTCTGGAAAGACTGAATAGAGCTGAGATTAGAATCCCCACTTTTACAGTACCGCTAACTGACCTTGTCATTCCAGCTTTTACAGTCAACCTGAAAAAACTGCAGGAGATCAACATCCCAGATCAAATTTCAATCCCTTCAATTACCATCCTGAACTCATTCACTATCCCTGCCTTTACCATAAACTTTCAAGAGATCAAAGCTAAGATAGTTGGAATTATAGATGACATCAAAGTATTTGAAATTCAAACACCTGATCCAGAGGACATCTTTGGTGACCTAAAAGTTCTCTACCTATTTGAACTACCAGATTTCACCTTCCCTGAAATAACTCTTTCAGAAATAACATTTCCAGTCATCCACATCCCCAAATTAAACCTGAGAGACTTTGGTGTCACATTGCTTCCAATTCCAGCGATCAAATTTCCCGGGGTCCCCAGTGACATCTGTTTACCAGTTTTTGGCAAACTACATGGAGAATTTAAACTGAATTCTCCACAGTACACGCTGGTAACGACAGGTAAAATTGAAAACTCCACAACCACAATGAAAAATCCTCAGTTTACTGCCACCATTACTTCTCATGCCAAATCATCCATTGAGCCTCTGGAATACACTTTTGAAGCAACTGCTCAGCTGGAGGCTCCCAGAATGAAGAAGTTACAATTCACAGAAACTGTGAAAGCAACACACATGGCCTTCTCCATTAATCATGAAGGCTCACTGATGCTCACTGGCTCTTCTGCTGAGGCTTCTGCCAAAACTACTGCCAAAGCCACAACACAAGCATATGCAGCAGACCTGATCAATAATATGGCACTTACATTGAGAAACGGGATCTCTGTAGCAATAGACACAACGTATGACCACAACTTGGACATCCCATCCATTGAAACTTCAAATCAGGCATTAATGAAACAGAAGTTAGCAGCCACAATGGCATCTGGGATACTTAGTGTGACTGCTGAAATGGAATGTAATGGAAAATGGTCTATTCAAGACTACTCTGATGAAGGTATACACAAAAGCAATGCAGAATTCAATCTCAATTTTGGCACTGCAAAGTTTACTTTTGTAGGTGAAACAGACTGCAAGACTTTGAAAGCAAAGCAAATGCTGAATGCTGAAGCGGTGATCTTAAACTACATTACTGTTGACGCAAAATGTGAAACTGAATTGCCATTTGTCAAGAAGAGTGTTCTGACTTTAAATGGTGAAGCTCACATTGGGGACTTGAAAATTGCGTTGACAACCTCTCATGATGCTGAATTCACTGGACGTCTGATTGGATCCATGTCCAACTCATTGGAATTCACAATCCATCCATTTGAGATGGTTCTTGACGTTAAGAATAAAGTAAACTCTAAGATATTCTTACCCTTAAAACTCACCGGTAAGGTGGATCTCCAGCACAATTATGATGTTGTACTTAACTCCGCGAAACAGCATGCATCTTGGTTTGCTTTGGCGAGATTCAATCAATACAAGTATCTTCATAACCTCACAGCAGAAAACAATGAAATGAACATCATCTTCCACTCTGCAGCGAATGGAGAAGCTAACTTGGACTTTTTGACTGTTCCTCTCTCAATCCCAGAGATAACCATACCTTTCTTTGAAGTAAATATGCGTGAGGTCAGAGATTTTTCTCTGTGGGAAAATGCTGGATTCAAATCCTTGCTTACTACTCCTCAGCAGTCGTTTGATATGAACTTGGAGTTTCAGTACTACAAAAACCCTGATGTGCACAGCTTTGAATTATACCTTGAACCAGTCTACAGTGCAATCAGTGACAATGCAAACATCATCCAGGCTCAGTTTAAAGCATGTAGGGACAAAGTGGTTGCATTTCTAAAGGATTCGTACAATCAAGCAAAGTCACAATATATCAAACATAAAATGGACACCTCTAGCTTGCCTCCTCAAATCTTTAAAGTTCCTGGATACACAATACCAATACTGAAGATAGAGGTTTCTGCTTTCAGAGTTGAGATGCCAGCCTTTAGCTACTTCGTTCCTAAGGAAGTCAGTACACCAAGCTTCAAAGTGCCAGCATTGGGTTTCTCTGTGCCATCCTACACACTTGTGCTACCATCTTTGAAGTTACCAGTCATCCATGTTCCAGAATCTTTAAGTGAAATACAGTTGCCCATCTTCACGATACCGGACATTCAGAACAGCATTGGGATCCCAGCTATGGGTAACATCACTTGTGACTTCTCATTTAAATCCACATTGTTTGCCTTAAGCGCTAATGCAGGTCTGTACAATCAGTCTGACATAATTGCTCGGTTTGGTGCATCCTCGACATCTGTGTTTGATATTTTGAATGCAAAAATTGATGGCACCACCAGTTTAACAAGGAAGAGAGGAATAAAACTGGCCACAACTGTGTCCCTGGAGCATGACAATGTGGAGGCAAGCCATGAATGTGCTGTTAGTCTCACCAAACGGAGCATGGAAGCCTCTGTAGCCAATAATGCAAAAATCAATATACCATTCCTCAGTCTAGAACTGAATCAGGAACTCACTGGAAATACAAAGACCAAGCCAAACGTTTCTTCTAAGAAAAAAATTATGTATATGTTTAACATTCCTCTTATTGAGTCAGCAGGGAAAGGAAATCTGGAAATGAACTGGGAACTGGAAGCACTTTCTTCTTATGTGTCATTGGAGACTTCCACCCAAGGAAGGTCAGAAATGACAATAATGGACAGTTGTAATTTTGCTGGAGATGTAGAAAACAAAGCCAGTTTCTACCTTAATGCCAATGGGCTACGTTCAACTGTCAGGACTGCCTTAAACTCAAACATAGACAAACAGGAGAAACTCAAGCGAAGTTCAAACAACAACATCGTCTTGTTTCACTTAAATAACAACTGGGCTCTTGAGGTTTCTTTGCGACGTGTGTTTTCGACAGTTGATTACACAAGCAACAACAGTGTGGACCTTGCGTCTTTCAACACGAATGGAAAGCACATCCTTAAAGGAGAACTGGATTTTGTCCCCTTAACGACCTTTAAGACTACACTGGACATTGATGGAAGTCAGTTAAGCAATCTGGGCGATGTTGGACTTATTCAGAGCTTTAACCTTGACATCAGCTCAGGGAAGCAGTCTTTAATTTGGAGTGGTAGGGAGCAGTTGACCTCTCTAATCCATGCTTGTGATATACTCATGTCCAATGATGAATCTGAAACACGCATAGATTTGACTGGATCGGTGGAAGGTCATCTAGCATTCCTGAAGTCAATTAAGGTTCCTGTATATCACAAGACCCTCTGGGATGTGCTCAAATTTGATCAGGTCACAAATATGAACAATTTACAGTTTCTTAACATCTCTTCCAGCATCGTATACACAAAGACCATGGAGGGATATGATTACACAATACCATTTACATTGCTTGAAAATGGTGTCACTTTTAATATCCCTGAAATCACTGTTGCAGTGCCTTCTTGGATAAAAGAAATTCCACACTCCATAAGGAAGATAGATGTGAGATTTGAAAACCCAGATGTCCCAGATCACATCACCCTTCCCCCTGCAATCTCAGTTCCTGGCTTTGATGTTCCATTTACCACCATGCATGTAGAGCCCTTTATAATTGACCCAAAGAACCTTAACGTCCCTAAGGTGATCTCTACCAAGGCCTTTGAAATTATGCTGCCTGGCTATCCAATAATGTCGGTGCCCAGTTACACTATTAACACAGAGTATCTTCAGGGCAAAATGGCATTCCTTTCATTCAAGATACCACAATATGAAATCACAGTCTCTTCTTTCAAATTGCCAAAATCACTTACCATTGGAGAGCATACCATCAGCCTAAATGAAATCACAAACCAGATTTCAAACTTTGAACTTCCAACCATCGTCATTCCAGAGCAAAAGATTGAAATCCCAGCAACTGTCTTAAATTTACCTATAAGTGTGTTTATACCAGCTTTTGGTACCCTCAGTGTCTCCTTGAACATTTACTCCCCTATATATAATGTGTCAACAACTGCAAGTGTGGAGAAAAGGGACTCTGACCTTGTGACTTCACTGAATTCCATGTGTACTTCTACCATGACCTTCTTGAGATATGAGCTCTCTGGTAAGATCATATTTCTGTGAATTATTTTTTCACGTAATACAGTGTGATGTGTGTAACATTTTATTTTTCTTATGTTTCCTCAGCTGGTGCAAATATTGGATACGATAATGGCGTAATCAATCTACATGGGAGAGGCAGCTTGATTCACAATGATGTAAATGTCAACTGGCAACATGTTTTAGCACAGAACCTCCGGTAAGTATATATTTTGCATATTTATTGGATGTGGCAAATCAAATCAAAATGTTCACATGTCATCTTTCATTCATTATTTTGTCGGAGTAAATTTTTACTTTTTCACATGTCTGTGTAAGTTTCTGTAAATTTGTTACCTGCATATTACATGATGAGAACATTTAGAGACAACATTAGCAAACATCCAGGAAACAGTTAAAGGAATAGTGATTGACACAATAAAAATTAATCGATTAACGGAATTGTTTTGGATAGGAAGTCTGCAAAGTGTTGTGACAAACAAAAGTAAACATAATTCCCTTAAAAATGTTACCCTTGGCATGAATACATGTAATTTTGCTTTCAGAATGAAGCGCCAAACACTCCCTGCTGATTCCACGTACCTTTTTTTTTAACACAAATATATGTAAGATGTAAGAGCTTGCTCATAGGTCAAGCTGATGTAAAATTTCTCTACTAACAAAACTTTCTCTGTTTTAAAGGGAGTCTCGTCATACTCTCAGTGTTGATGTCAAAAGCCGAACATTTGTTGACGTGAGCTTCCGCGTTGCTTCCCGCAAAGATGGCCTCACTGCATCCATGTCTACTCCATCAGCGGGTTTCCTTGGATTGCATTTCCAACGGAGGTCTCCTTCGCAGCTCTATGTAAAACTCTTCAGTCGTTACCTGGTAAAACATTTTAAAACTCTTTCATTAGTGGTTGTCAACAGCAAACAAATGTACAAACAGAATAATGCTTTGTGTAATTCAACAACATTTTTTTAATCTCTCTCCCCTTAACTTTAGTCTTCTCCTGAGAAGGACACAGAGGCCTTTGCTGCAAAAGCCACTCTGAGAAACTCAGAGAAACTGATTGTACAGACTACATGGGATTGGGATTTCCTCCATGATGTGATTGAGGGCACCAAGGACAGAATTCCTGCTATGACAGATGCCGTACTCAAGTTCATTAACAAGTATCACACGTACCACTTTGGCTTTGATCTTAACCAGGGCAGTGTAAAATTGAAAAACGCACTTTTTAATTTCATGGAGAAAACTTATCAAAATATCCCCACATCCTTGAACACGTTGCGGGATTTAGTCCAAAAACTTGGTGATCTAGGAAGACATGCGTACATGCAGGTTTATGACAGCTGGATGTCCTTGAATTTGCAGGTGGAACAGCTGGTCCAAAGTGCTGAACAATACATAAACCTCTGTGAAAATAAGGTGAAAGCTTTGCTAAATGCAGTCGCACAGTTTTTGAGTGAAACAAAGTTTACAGTGCCAGGATCAGAAAGGAAGGTTTCCATTCTGCAAATGTTTCAGAAATCTTATCAGTCTGTGTCAAAAGCCATTAACAAGGTGACCCTAAGGTTTTCCAGCCTCTTGGAGACACTTTTTATGCACATCAGGGATATCAAGTTCAGCATTCTTGGAAGTGATGTTGTTGTTAATGGAAGTGAGATTGTGGATAAAGTGACGTCCACTGTAAGATCACTATATAATCAGCTTAAATATGCCGTTAGCAGGGGCTTCATTCGGTTTTGCGAGGTAGTCAAGGACATTTTCCAGGTATTTGCTGCAAAGGTTGAAACTGTCCTCACCAATCTAAAAGATGAAAACAGAGATATTACTTCTCAAGTTGATGCCATCTATAATGAGGCTCTCCAGTCTTCAAAACGGCGTACAGAAACAGCAAAGCGACGCTTAGCTGAGTATAAAGACCTTATGAAGATGAATATTGAAGATGCTTATAATGCATTAAGTATGGAAAACGTAAACAACAGTACCAATGAGATTATTAGTATTTTACAGTCACATCTCTATGGAGGACTTAATGAAGGAGTGGATCTAATGAGAAGGTCGTCTGAGACTACAGCACCATACGTCAGAGTAAGCAATACAAAGATGGACATTGAAATTCCCTTACCATTCCTTTGGAAGTCTTTCAGTGAATGGCCGACACAGTTCAGGCAATGAACCATGATGCTCTTGATAGTGGTTCCATTATGGCTGACATAATGTGATGTCATATGTCTTAATGAAATGTTTTGTATGATGCGGGTAAAAATACATTCAGAGATGTTTTAATTCCAGGAAATATACAAGTTATTCTTTTTTAAATATAATCATTTATGCAGTTATAACCTGGCCTTGTTTCAAGTGTGTTTTTTTTTCTAGTGTCTAATTAAATAATACAGAATACCAATTTTCGTGTTTCATACTGTCTCATAATTTCCATATTCAATCAATAAACCAGCTTTAAATATCTATGGCACTTCAAATGGTCACTGCATTTATATCACAGCTGTAGTCCTTAATAAAGACATAGTTTGAGACCACTTAACAAAGCAGCATGTTGTTGGGACACATTTAACAAAAAACAAATTGATCAGAATTAAACAATGTTAAGGTTAAATATTTTTTATGTTGGCATCCATAACACACCACTTTGAACGTCAAAATACTTATAATATACAGATGCAGATGCAAATGTTTGGTGAGTAGAAACATCATGTCACGCTACTAAAGCATTAACTAGACTTAGACTTAGACTTAGACTTAGACAGACTTCAATGATCCATGAGGGAAATTACTTTGTCACAGTAGCTTTGTTGCACATAAAAGTAAACATTATAAAAAACCAAGAAAGATAAAATAAAACAAGATTAGATTAAAATAAATACAAATAAGTATTATCTAGTAAAAACAAAACAAAAAACAAAAACAAAACAAACAAAAAAAAACTGTAAATGCTAAAATCTTACCTGGAAAGTTTATTTCTAAAGACAAATTTTATTTGTTTTAGCAAAAGAGGGAAGGTAAGGGCTGGGCTGAAAACAGAGTTGATGAAAGTGCTTCTTGTTTCAAATATGTTTAGTGGTTGGAATCATATTGTTTGGGTTCAGATTTTTACTTGTATTTATTTCATTATTTTTGTATTTACTAGTTTGGATCAATGGCGTCATTTCAGTTTTGGACAAGGTATGGCAAGGATCACCCCATCCTGTGGAGTCCGGGGGACTTTCCGCCTGCGGAATTTTTTTTGAGCATTGTAAATTTAAATGGAGCAATCTGGTGCAATTTGAGAGCAAAATCAAGAAGCTTTAGACAATTTATCAATTATCACTATCAATACTATGGATTGGACTATACTCACAATACCGCACACAGGGGTTCACAATGTAACTTTTTCTTTTACTAACAACAGAGGAATTAACCAAAATATCCAGGAGATTTCCATTCCAACACAACTCAGAGTCAAAGGCATCACTGAACGTCAGTTTAAGGATTACAGTTTTTCTGCTTAATGATCCACAGCTAATATATTTATGACCAATTCACCAGCATTAGATCAACAACACAGTAAGTAGCCCCAGTCTTCTGCTTCCACAGCACTATGACTTCCCCACATGTACAGTACATGATGCTGGTTTAAAACAACAACAACAACAACAAAAAAACAATGTTCAACTGAACTTTCCACAAAGATGTTTAACAAGTATTTTCTTGTTATAATCCATCTGTGAATAATCTCTGAAGACAAATGAATAAGTGTTTGTTACTTGAAGTATATCCACTTCATAAAAGGTGTCTATCCTGTTTTAACAGCAATTCCTTTAAACAAATTATTCCCAATGTAGGTTCATGTTTCTGTAGTCAGAATAAACTCAAGATCTGAAAACAAATCAAATTTTTCACAAAAATCGAGCTAAATGAGTGATATGTTAGACAGGGGTTTGGGGCTGGTTTGTCTCAGCTAGAAGTTTTTGTGATTTGTGGCAAGATGAACAGGACCACAGACAGCTGTCATTAGCTTGTTTAGTTGCAAGCTGACTGCAACAGATTCACAACGTTTCTGAATCTTTTATTTCATTGTGCTCTGATTGACAAGTAGTGTTAACCAAACAAGCATGGGTATTTTTCTGAAATATGAGTAATATTTAAGCCTGTTTAAGACATGTAAGACTTTATAACTCACAAAGGTTTTAGTCACTCCACATGCACATCTCTTGTCTGCAGCACACAGTATGACGATGCAGCGGTGTGCACGCATTGACATGTGAGAGAGCCATAGATGTAAGGAGACAGAATGCAGCGCAAGTCACTTGCCATACCTTGCCATACCCAAACAATGCTCCCTGGTTTGGATATTTTACAGAATTATTAAACTATTATTTGTCAGGCTTGTTCTGTTGATTCTGATTGTTACCCACAGCTAACTGTGTGTCATTTTCGCCCCCTTGAATTAAATGAATACATGTAGAATCATACAATAGCTGAAATGACAAGATTTTTGTTTAAACTGAGAGTGAAGTAAGCAATCAGACACACAGAGCAGCAGCAGCTAATTAACTCCACATCAGTCAAGACCTGTCAGTAAATAACATCTACCACACTCCTGTTATGACTGCATAGCAGCTCCACTAATCTCCAAGTCACATGCCCTAACTTAGAAGATAGGAAGTGTGTTCCATTTTTTTGTAATAAGCAGTTGGCCATGTGTCATTTTAGCAATAGAGCATCTTTCACATAGTGACCAGGAAGTTTGACAAGTTACAGACCGGCTAGCAACCACAATCACAAGTACTATTAACTTCCATTGTTTAGCTGAAGGAAACTTAAACCTCCAGCAGCATGAGTTACTCAAATCAAGGAGGTTTTTCTTTTTCTTACAGCCTTTTTAGTGTAAAATGTAACTTTAACAACCCTCTAATACAGCATACGGAAGCACAGACTTTAATAGAACATTAATTTGGATGATGCTTACTTGATGAGGCTCATTACAGACGGTGGGACATTTGTATGTACTGTATAGTGTGCATATTAAGAAGGGATCTCAGTGCCTGGAATTAAGAGGGTAGTATAGGAAATCTGGTTTCAGTATGAAACATGAATATTTGGACAATGTCAAATAAATATGCAATTAAGCATTTATCAAGACCGATAAGTACAGGACATGTGAAAAACTCAGTGAGTGGCCGTCCATCCTTATGAATGTTTTGTTTGAAAAGACAGTGTTATGTGAACAAATTTCTTATTTCTTAACCTTAAACGGTGTCTGCAGCACCTTGAGCTTGGGGTTCCTTTGTCTAAATGTCACATTTTCACTCTCCCTCTGACCCGTGGGGAGCATCCTTTCTTGCCATTGCCCACACTTACACCTACAGAAGTACCCCATAGCTTCTGTAGGTGTAAGTCCGGCTTGGCAGAGTGAAAGTGAAAGTGCGGCTTTCACTCTTCACTTTCAACAGACAACAGTCTGAGGAATGGTGCACACTTATTTAAGTGAAGGTCAGCAAGTGAAATCATGTGAGACTATGTAGTCTCAGTGCACCATGTAGTAGATCTGTCCTTTCATCTACGATGAATACTGGCAGACTCTCAGCTTTAAATGGACGGCATTAACATGTACACTGTAGGAAATGTATAGGAATTACAACCATTTTGCGCACTGTTCCCATGTTATTTATT
Source organism: Mugil cephalus (assembly GCF_022458985.1). Lineage (NCBI taxonomy): Eukaryota > Metazoa > Chordata > Actinopteri > Mugiliformes > Mugilidae > Mugil > Mugil cephalus. The sequence goes on along the minus strand of NC_061786.1, from coordinate 2,165,097 downwards.
TATTCATTTATTTAACATATAAATGCACTGTGCTGTTTGCTGTGATTATTCTTTTCAGTGCACGTTGCACAATCTGCACAGACCACTACACTGAACAGTCAGTGGAGGGCCCTGTTTCACCAGCTACCCTCTCTGGACTATAGGGGGAAGTGATGCCGCTGTGAGTCGGATAGTAATACCATTTAACAAATCGAACAAAGGAAGAAACTGAGCTGAGCTGATCAATCAGAATAATTTCTAAGGGAGAATAATACAAGGCGAAAACCTGGAGGAAACGCACTGAGAAAATAGGAAAACATGCAACTGAACCGTAAATCCTTTTTTTATTTTGTTTACTAAACTACTGATCCACACTCTTGTCCGGTTGGCGGCGGTATCGCATTTAAGTTGCCAGCCCCGACTCAAGCCAGAAGAAGAAGAAGAAGAAGCCGAAGAAGACGAGGAAGACGAGGAAGACGAGGAAACGGACAGAGACATTAATCATTGACGAGGATGATATTGTAACCTCTTGCAGTTATTAAGAGGTAAGTAATATTCTGCCACGCATTATATCTGTCGTGATAACACTGGAAACCCAGATACGAGGACTCAAGCTGACAGCTTTTAACTAGTTTAACCTCTTCTCTGTGCTAGTTTTACTCTGAGGGAAAACGAACGGCCATTGACCATTCTTTTATCTGTTGTTATTCGACCAGAACACTAGCAATGACACTCTGTTAAATGAAAATATGTTTTATTTTACTGTTTTGTTTTGTTTTGTTTTGTTTTACACGGTCACATTTTTCTGTCTCGTCGGTGTTTTCTTCCTCCCCATTTAAAAGCTGAGTCTACTGTTGTCTTCTACTTCTACTGTTTTATGTGGAAGCTATTGACAAAGACACCTAATAAACGACAAACTTTTGACCTATGATTTGGCCCACATGTCTCACCTTTGGACCCTGCTTGCTGAGACTGTCATGCCATTTTTGCACGTCGTTACTATTATATTATCTAATCCCAGCCATGCTTGTTTATGTCCTAGGTTAGTCCACGTTTTCTGATCTGATGATGACTGAAGATTTTTTTCTCTTATTCCAAAATATATAAATATATTGGTATAACCATAGAATAGAATGCCCTTTATTGTCATTGTACAGTCTGTAATGAGATTGGAGACTGATATAGACTGATAGCCTTGGACTAGAAATATACAAGTTCACGTAGACCTGTTTATTATCATCACCTGTCTCAAGCAAAGTGTAAATTATTGTTCATGAGTAATGAAAATGGAATGACAAAGAGCAGGTCAACCCTGTGGTCCATTTCTGGGGCACATTTAGGGAGACTATGCAAGAATTTTATTACACAGTCCGGACTCATTGGAATTCACCTACGAAAGAAAGAATCAAACATGAAGAACAGCAAGACAATGAACCTGTCTCCACTTGTTTATGATAAGACTGCATTAAGTGCTCACATTTCTTCCCTTTTCCACCAAGGTTGTGCAATGGCCAACATGATGACAGAGAGGGATGAACCACAGACAGACTTTATCTACTGCTGTAGAGCCATCACAGAGGTTCTTAAGTTTGGTTCCTCTCAGTTCCGCTCTGGACACAAGGTGCTCTTTCTCATCATTCCAGGTGAGTTGCACTAATAAAGTGTATTCAGGAAGTATTAGAAATAACTGCTGCATGTCTATTACTCCTTGAAATGTGCAAAACCTTAATATCACAATAAAAAACTGGTAATGGAAATAGCTAAATTTTGATGAAGACCTATTGCTCATTTTTATGCTCTCATGAGGTGGTTTTTCAGATGTTTATCACAATAGTGCAATTTGAAACACTTTTTTTCACATTTCCCCGTCACAAGTGTCACCGGAGACCACTCAGGGGGTAATGTGACCAGTTCATTTGAAGTCCATCTTCCTCACAGTGAAGTGTTGCTTGATGAGAATTTAAGAGAATTATGGGATATTGTGAGCTGAGACTTTACGAGAGTTGCAGCTCATTCGCAAACCACCTTTCAATGGAAACACGTACAAAGAGTTATCGAAATATCAGAAATATTGCTTTTATTTTGCGAAAAACTGTAATGGAAAAGTAGCTAATGCCAGCTAATGTTGTGGCCCTGTCTTTAAGAAGGACGTGATGCCTATTTATAAATGAAATTACCACAAACCAACTAGTACACAGAAACTCTTGTGCTACAATATAGGAGTACTGTGGTAGTACTAAAATAAACTTTACGGTTTTAAAATTAAGTATAGTGTATAATCCAACATTTCCTTGTAAGTGGTGGAGGGAGATCAGAGCGTAGTATTAATAAAACAAAAACATGAGTGAGTCTACAGTATGAGGAGGTGGTTTTTTGTGACTCCACCCCTGGACTGTATGGTCAGACCCTGGCTCCAAAGTCTTTTCTCTAATGATACAGCTCTTTGGAGGCATCACACTATCAGCAGATTTTTTTCTGTGTATGGTTCAAAATCAAACCCATATTCATAATAGCCAAATGCTATTTTAAAAAAGAAATCAAAACAGATAGACAAAAACCACCTTTGCAGTTGTTACACTCAGTCAATCAAATGCCACATTTATGGTACCCTGGCTACAGCCATCCACTCTGTTGACACAAGCTGTGAGTGTTAATGTTTTCCATGACAGCCCATCTAAAAGTCTGACAGGCTGTAAACAACATATATCCATTCCGATGCTTTAACCAGATGATGCCATGGGAAAAGTGGTTATGCTAATGTGATGATGGAATATGTAGCTAAATATGGCCACGCTCAGGAATGTCGACGTTGTTGTGTTTCAGATGTGCTACGACAGCTGTGCAATTTACAAGTGGCACTCAAATTTACAACATAAAACATCAAAAGCCAGCTGCTGCTCACCTTTATAACGCTAATCTTTGCGTCAGTTTCCCTGCACTTTAATGATTGACCAAAACTTTTTTCATTTTAGCATTTAGTTTATTGAATGGCTGTGGTAGAGTTATATTTGGCCTCACTAATTGAGAAAGAGTGTTGGTATTGGCCAAATAAACCCACCACTCCCTGCAGAAGCGCAGCAGTCTAATTTCACGTAAGCCCATCGTCAAGGCAATGACAAAACGGCGTGTAATGTGAAATGATGCCTTAAGGTAAAACTTTGTGGTTTTCACATGTAAAGTCGTTTTCACAAAATATTAGGCAGTTGTTGGTTTACATAAGGCACTGATACAGTTTAGTATCAAATTAAAAAAATCAATCGGTCTGGGGGTGGAGGTTCTCGGGCGCTGGGGCTTCTGACCTGACTCTGGGCCCTGGTAATGGTCTCACTCATATTTAGGGAATGCCCACATGCATGTGTGTTGTCACCTGCCAGCCCGTGCTGGATCACATCAAGAAGAATTGATGAGTCCCGACTATTAAGGACTGGATTATTGTTTTCACTCTATCACTACGTGCCCTATGGCAGACTTCTCTCCTTCCATTGGGACACCCTTACCCCCCCTGGACTCTCTCATCTCTCCAAAGATGACTGTACCCAGTCATACTTGAGTGAGGTGACTTCGGAAGCACAGAACCCTGCACTCCACTAGTTCCTACTAGCACCACATGTATCTCCTCCACTGTCCATCCTTCTACATCTTTTCTCTCCTTTGTTCTCCCTCTCTATTCACTGAGGTGTAGCACTGCCCTCCCTGCCACACAAGGTCACTACACTCAATAAAGATCAACAGGACAGTTCTCAGGGAGGCTGGTGATGGTCACACTCACGCACTGAAGTAATAAAGCTTTCAGCTGCAAGAATATAACTGCACCAACCTCATATAATGTTGACAACCTGTGGTGTTCAACTATGCAGACAAATGCAGACAAAAAAAAAAAAAAAAAATCAAATTAGAGCAAATGAGCTTAATGTAGGAAATGCAAAGGCAAAAGGATGAGGCCTTTACGAATACGGGTGAAATTATAATTCACCATTCGCTTCCGACATTTTTGAACTTTGCAACAGTTGCTATTGCTAAGCTAACACGCAGAAATGACATAACACACATACACTTCTTGGTTGGCTGGAATGGTGATATAGATGATCACTTATTTACGTTTTTGATGAAACTTAGAAGAGGAGATTGTAAATGGCTAGCTTAGCATAACAGCCAAGGCTGAAAGGGAAGCAAAGTTTTGTCCACAGGTAAAATAACAAAAACAAAAACACTGTTACTTCCTCAGCTTAATAATTAAAAAAAAAAAAAAAAAACTGCAATAAAGCAAATGTGTAAACATGACAGGTAGTGGTTTTACAGATGTATTTACACTAACATAAGCTAAGTGGCTCTTGTTTGTATCATTATATATGGCAGACAGACATCTACATCTCAGCAAGAACATTGAAATGGATCCTTTCAGTAAAGGACCAACATTGCTTTTTGTTTAGATTTTATACAAATGACTGTAAGCTGCCAGTTTAGATCCATCAAATGTAACGACCAATGGAAGGAGAGGAGTCAAGCCTTGGGATGACCTGTTGTCCAGTTTGGGGGACGCACTACCAAAAGTGATGTCTCAGACTCTTTGGAAGAGAAACCTGCTCCAGTATCTCTGACAAGCAGAATTAAGAGCTTCTTCAAAAAGCCACTTCGTAAAGTCTTTCCTCCTGCACAAACACAGACGCCCGGTGTTACAGAGGTCACCCCTGTGGACGTCTTTGTGCCTCTAGACACAACATTGGAAGATATATTTGTGAGCAGCATTGCAGAGAACCTGATTTCCAAGAGGACCTGTGCTGCAGATACCCTACATACCATGCACCAGCAGCTGCTCAACAAACTCTGGGGTGAAGTCGAGGGACAAGGTTACAACATTAGCCTAGACAAGCTGAAGGACGTGAACAAGGCAATTTTGAAAGACATCTGCAAAAGGTTGCATTGCTCCAAATCAGCTTTGTGGACTCTTATGATCTATCGAGGTCCACAAATGGAAGACATCATGGTGTCGTCTTTTAAAAAGCAGTTGAAGAGACAATCGGAGGAACGTGGCATCATCGCAGAGTTGTTAGTTGTTGCAGTGGATGGGTTGGTTACTTACGTCTGGGATCACCTTCTCCTCCACTAAATGCTGAGTCAGAGATGAGTGGAGGAGGGGGTTTACCTAAATGTGGGGACACTTCCTGTTCCTGCCTGTTTGTGGGATTACCTTTTCCTCTGCTGGAATCCGCTAGACGGAGACCAGTGGAGCAGAGGGACGCCTGAGAATAGGTCGGGACTAAGCTCGTATCATAATCTCGATGGTCGTGGTACCTCCTGGTACTAGAAAGTTTCTCTGTTGCTAGGTCGTTACTAAGGCTCGGGCTGCTTGCTGGAGTAATAAACTGTGTTCCATTACACATAAGAGCCTACTGCTGTGACTAATTGTTTTCCAGGTATTAGTCAGGCCTCATTTATATCCATGCAAACGGGAAGCACACTCGCAAAAAACTTTAAAATTTGAGAGCAAAATGTCCATCAACATGAATATATATTTGATTATACGCTTCATTTTGTTGGTAATTGTTATATAATCGCAATATTAATATTGCTTAACCAGAGTGTAGCTAGTGTGGCTAACAGGTTGCTTGCTCACTAACACGTCTGGGAGCAAAAACAAAACAAAAATGCCTGCATATATCGGTATACCATATCGGTTGATATCGGAATCGGAAATTAAGAATTTGGACAATATCGGCTATTGAATATCGGCAAAAAGTCAATATCGGACATCCCTAATATATACAATACATACTAGGGCTGCACGATTCTGGAAAAAATGTGAATCATGAGTTTTTTGCTTAGAATTGAGATCATGATTCTTTGGCACAATTCTTTTTTTACAAAATGTTTATTGCACTGATGGACTTTAACAAATCAAAACAAAAAAAAAACATTCAAATGGTCATTCAAGTAGAGTATCAAACATTGAGATTTCCTTAGAATGTGAAGCATACATTTTTGGGAACGAGTTTGGGCACGAGAGATTCTCGCCACTACCACCTGGGGTTTCTTTGTCATCCATGTCAACCCTCCTTACCGCTGACTTCTCTGCTTCTCTCCCTTTTCCACACACTCAACTGTAGACGGGCTTCCTCCACTGACGGAATCATGTGTTGTAAAGACGCTTTGCCATAGGTCAAGGGAGGAGTCAGTGGCAGTGCTGCCTTTAGGGGCGCTTGAAAAAATCCGGGAAGAAATGGGAGCATTTGTTTGTGATGCCGCTCGTGAAATAAAATGCTTAAGAATCGTTGTGTTCTGGAATTAGGTCAAGTGTATGTGTGAATCGAGATCACAATTTTTTTAACGATTTATCGTGCAAGCCCTATACTGCGGAAGGTGGAAGCCATGGCCCAACAACAAAATGTGTCTGAAAAGAACAGGCTGGTATAGCCATCACTGTATCATCTGACGTGGTCAGTATTGGCCTGCAACAAGTTATGTTCAAGGGTGAAGTACTTGAAAAGCTAGTTCCAAGTCCCTGTTGCATGGTGTTAACTGGTATGTGATAATGTAGGTTGTGATGTAAAATAGACGGATTTCATATTCCATCACAAGCCATTATGTCCAAATATACACATTTTTAAAGCGACATACACTGTAGTTGTCTCTATTCTCCTGCAGTTTATGTTGAATGCAAGAGTGTATAATATTTCTTTTAGTGACAATATTGATGTTCACTCTCTAGGGAGTATGATTATTTCTAATTGTGAAATTAGAACTGATCTGACAAGGTTTTACAAATTGTCTTCTATACAGGCAACCCAGGTGTAGTGGGCTTCTACAGGACCTTCATACAAACACTTCACAGTATGTTTGAATACCGTTACCCTGTGTGGGCTGTAAGCCATGCTGGCCACTGCACACCGCCGTCATCCATGGACATGGTAGAAGGTATGTATTAGTACACTTGAACTGAGACCATAAATTATCTGGTATCTAGTTTTTCACGCTAGTTGGGCATGGACACCAAACAAAGTATACAGAAATCAGCAGATCTTAAAAACCGGCTTCTCTGGTGCATCCATTGTACTGAGACTGCGTCATTTCATTGAAGATAAGTTCCAGATAGATACTGCAAGTTTGGATTGTTTATCCTTCATACAGATGCCTCTGCAACAACAGACAGTGATTTGTTTGGCCTGAATGGGCAAATTGAGCACAAACTGGCCTTCCTCAGAGAACATGTTCCCCGGGACACCAGCTTAGTCCTGGTTGGCCACTCAATCGGCTGCTACATCATTCTGGACATGATGAAAAGAAATCCTGAACTCAAGGTGCGGCACACATTTTCTTTTTGAGGAAAGGCATAACGTTCTCTATGGGGCTAAGATAACATTACAGGTATATGCAAAGGTTTGAGTAATTTACATAGGTTTGTGGACACGGACACAATTTCTTTTATTTTGTCTGTCTACCAAATCTATTTAAGTTACAGTCTTTCATTATTGTGGATCCACCTGAAAACACTTAACATAGTCAGCTTCCCTTTGGACGTTAATTAAAAAAAAATGCACAGGAGCCTTTGCCAAAACAACGGTGGTGTCTTCTGTCATTTTAGTAATAAATAAAGTACCAGGTGTGTGTAGAGACAGCAGGATTTTGGAGAGGTGTGAGGGTGACTCTCAGAAGGAAATCTAAGTCAACACAGTCCAATGAAAACATGAGGTGTGACTGTGCCTCCACAGTAAACTTCATTCCATGGCATGTTTAAAGGAAGCAAATTAAATGTCACGAAAATCTCCCATTCCATATTTTCACTCAGAGTGCATCTTTTACCTTCTTTGTCTATTTCTGTGTTACTTTATTTTTTAGGAAATGTTAATGTATGTCACTCTGGTAGGTGTTCATTGTAAGCTTTGTTTTTATCTTCCTCCAGGTTCTGAAAGCTGTCATGCTTTTTCCTACAATTGAGCGCATGGCTCAGACACCTCAAGGAAAGGTCTTGACCCCTGTGCTGTGTCACATGCGTTACGTGGGCTACCTGACTCTCTTCCTGCTTTCTCTGCTGCCTGATAGGCTCAAACTTGGACTCATCAAACTGTCTTTTATTGGCATGCGCTCACTGGATAACACTATAGTGGAGCCCACTGTAAATCTCCTCGGTGGAGACAGTGCAGGTTGGTGATGCTTTTTAATTTACACGTGATGCTTATAATGTGTCTGATGTCACAGTTGTTGAGTGTGCAGTGGTCTTCTGGCTATTAGCTGTGGTGTGTCAATTTATGACGGGAAAACACAATCAGACAGATTTCCCAAAAAATAAATGCTTTTCACTGACACTGGCAATGCTCCAGAAAGGATTTAAAGGTAGCCTCCTATACTAAAGCAGCAGTTTATTGTGCTCTCAGTACCTGGACTGACTGTCAGATTGACTTCAAGACGTAAGCACATTTCTGAAAGAAATTATAATGTAGAGTTCCCTTACAGCAGCAGAGCTGCAGTTAAACTCTACTTGAGAACATTAGATGGTGTTAAACACATTCACCTGAAGGGGGGCACAGTCACGTGGTAAAATAATAATAATAAACTTTATTTATATAGCACAATTCATGCATGAAATGCAACACAAAGTGTTGCACAGAGAAGACAGTCAAGACATTTGTTAAAAATAAAAAGAAGCAAAATAAAAGCATGAATAATAATACAAAGCCTAATAAAAACAACAAGTACAAAAAAACGCATTTCAAGCAAAAGCAATGGTAAAACGTTGTCTTAATATTTGGTTTGAACATTTCAGCAGATTTGGATCTCCTAAGACTCTAGGGTAGACTGTTCCAGAGTTCAGTGCCATAATAAGCAAAGGCTGCCTTTTGGTTGAGATGTTTGGAACAATCAGGAGATTTGAGCCTGAGGATCTTAGGGATGTTGAAGGCACATATATTTTGAGCATGTCAGACAGATTAGGTGGAGCTAGGCAATTTAGAGCATTTAAAACCACTAAAATAATTTTAAAATCTATTCTTTGACTAACATTTTAACTATTGTAGCGATTGTAAAACTGAAGTGATGTGTGCTCTCTGCCTGTTTTTTGTCAGAACACGTGATGCTGCATTTTGCACGAGCTGTAACTTAGAAATTACTTTTTTGGATCCACCAGACAGAAGAGCATTGTAATAGTGCAGTCAGCTGGAGATAAAGCACGCATTCATTTTTCCGTATCTCACTGGGAGACAAACAGTCTGACTTTAGCAACATTGCTCAGGTGATAAAATGATACTCTAGTTACATTCTTAATGTGATGCACAAAGATGCACAAAATACACAACAAACATCAGTGAGAAAGAGAAACTGCCACTGACTGCAGATGTCTCACCAGAAGAAAGAAAGGCATAGTTGTTCCCTTCACACTCTGCAGATATAGTAATTGCTGATGACAATTGCTTTCATTTTCTAAAGCTTGGTTTATTGGGTCTATGCTTATTTTAGATCTTTTGTCTATGTCTATGGCCTTCTCTGAGGACTTGTGAACTTATGAATCTCATCTGTACTGTAGTTACACCAGGTTTTGAGAAGACATATTTTTAGGTTCAAAACTGTAAATCCTACAAAATCAACCTCTGTAAATTTTCTTATAAATTAGGCTTCAGTGAAATGCATATGCAAATAGGATAGACATACCTTGCAAATGGTTGCATAAGACCACAGGGTCTGACACAGATAGTTTGTGTTTTTTTATACATATGTCAGCTCAGAGAGAAACCAAACAATTTCGCCATGACCATGAAGTCCCCGAAGTTTGACTGGTGTGGATGAGACGATTAAAGTGGAGGAGATAGGACAGTGGAAGGAGAATGAGAGAGAGAGGGACAGCGGGAGAGTGGAATGACCAGGAAAAGCTTCTCTAAAGTAAATTATACTTGTGCTCTGTTAAACTGTGTTACAATAATAATAATAACAATACTACAATGACAGCTTCACTCTTTCCGAATGCATCCTAAAGTGACGGCATTAAACTTTTAATTATACAGGGAAAGATAATATATGTATTTTGGTATAAACAGAAAGTAATTGGTTCTATAATATCTGAATATAACAATGACTAGACCAGTGTCATTTTTGTTTTGTAGCCAATGCTTTATACATGGGGGGCCAAGAAATGAAGATGGTTCTGGCAAGAGACAACATAACTATCAAGAAACATCTTGAAAAGGTAAGAAAATGTCTACCTATATGATCACATTTCGCAGCAACAGCTGTTAGCTACCAGCTTGACTTACTAGTGAGTGTTTAATGATATACGGCTTTAAAGATAAATATCAAAGATAATTTTCTTAAGTAAACTATATTTCTGTTTATGATTCCAGCTTATTTTCTATTATGGAGCTACAGACCACTGGTGCCCTGTTCAATATTATCATGACATCAAGCAGGACTTTCCACATGGAGATTTCAGACTGTGTGAAAATGGTTTCCGCCATGCCTTCGTGCTGGATGCAGGACGGGAAGTTGCCAAAATGGTGGTAGAATGGATCCAGGGAGATTTAAAGGGGAAATGAAGCACTCAATCTAGTAAACAGCATTTGATTTGGACCTGAGTTCGTCTGCCTGAATTATGGTCAACCACAAACTTACTATCAGGGATCATGGAACTGAATTTAAAATGATGTAATACTGTTGAAAGTAATATGTGTATTCATTTTTGATATATATGTTGTTTATATACATAATAGCACATGCTGAGTTTGAATTGGACTAAAAATAACCTGAAATCTTTTACAACAACTGTTTTAAAGTGGTGGCACTGTAGAAGTTTGGGGGTGGAGGAACATTTGCCTCTTTAAAATTTTACTGACTCTATTCAGTATAAATTTCCAAAGACACAATGACAGACCCTCAATTATACTATTGTAGCACTTTTGATTCACTAATTCCCATGTACTGTGCATTACTTGAACACAAAATGTGATGTGGATTCTTTCATGCCTTTTACTACTGTACAGTGAAACATCAGAAATGCCTTCTGTACAGTCTTGTGAACAACTAAGTATATTGATGCACTCAATAAAGTAAACAGAATTTGATTTGAACATGAGTTCATCAACTGCCAGAACATAGAAAGCAAGAAGGTTAGGTTCATTGGTGATTCTGAAGTGGCTGTTGTTGTTGTGTGTGTGTGTGTGTGTGTGTGTGTGTGTGTGTGTGTGTGTGTGTGTGTGTGTGTGTGTGTGTGTGTGTGTGTGTGTGTGTGTGTGTGTGTGTGTGTGTGTGTGTGTGTGTGTGTGGTGTGTGAGTGAGATAGACTGGAGACATGTCCAGGATGTACTCCACCTCCACCGCGATTGACAGGTGTCATGTCACGCCTCCGTCATTCACTGATCATGTGGGCTAAATCCAGTCAGCCCTCGGGCCGCTAGTCATTGGTTAAAAGTGCTGTGGTGCCAGAGTGGGAGGAGGGAGAAGTTCAGCTATGATGGTGTTAGCATGAACAGGTGGATTACTTGATTTCTAATCCATTTTCCTCAGTGTCTTTGGAGGAAAAGTTGGAAGCTACGAGACTGGAATCACATCGGCCAAACTATATTCAAATAACATAAAGCGACAAATTACAAATTCGTAAGTTTTGTGTTTCTTGGTTTGAAATAAATGACTGGCTAATGGCAAGTGTATAGAAAGAATGCCAATATATGGATGTAACAAATGAGATCGACCATTGCAGGCCACATTCTTGCATAGTTCAGTGGTTAGCGACACTGCTGACCACAGGCATCTGAGTTCAAGTCCACTAAAAGTGTCTCTTAATGAAATGTTGTGATTGTCATGTCAGCCTTGTTTTTTGTGTTTTCATACTGTGATATTCAGGTTCAAACTGCATAATCTTTTTAGTCAATAAATTTTAGAAGTTCAAATTTTATTTGATTTGGTTCACAGCTTGTCATTAAGTTTCTTTTGGACTACATTGCTTTTTTTCTATTCGTGCTTTGAAATGGTTTTGAGAGGCTTATGGAGTCTAAACGTACCTCACTTATTCTCCATCTTCTTCATTATGTCTCTGAACAGGTTGCCACTCACTGGAGTCAGTATGTGAGAAAGAGACCAGCAAAGCTTTCTGCTGTAGTTGCTGAGCACGCCAGCCCAGTCCCAGAAGGAATGGTTCAGCGACTTTGTTTGTCAATTCATACAAAGTAATGAGGTAGAAACAGACAAACACCTCCTACACCTCCTAATATGGAGGGGGGATCTACATAGAGAAAACAGAAGCACAAAACTCATGGCCTTTCAAACAAGCTTCTTATTCTGCTGTTTATAATTTAATTTGGCCTATTATTAGGCAATGTAAAATAAGATTGAAATACATGTCACTTTGCTTTTTGACAAAATAAAATAGCTAATCAATATACTGAATTTGGAGACGGATTCAACATGGTGTAATTGTGACTTTAAAAAACACGTACTAGAAAACCAGCTGAACCTATCTACAACAATCCTGATCCGCCAGCAAAAATGACAGCATACTTCTCCTACGAGAAGACTGATTCTCTTCAAATATGAAGAAGAAAAAGTAAAACTCACTCCAAATCTCGAAAAGTCAAACACCGCGGCTGCATCAAAGATAATCCAACTGGCATGACAAAGGATTGCAGATTGCATAAATGCGTAAATTACACGTCAATGGCTCAGTTAGTTTACATTTAACGAAGCCACAAAACCCAATCATTACGCTGTATAGATGATTCGGGTGTATTACAATTCGTCTCATTCCCCCAGATGTAACCCCTCTGGAGTACAGAGAAGGTGGGAGCAGATAAAAACCAAGCACAAAAACATAGTTTCATCTGGGGAGTTGGATTTCTTAACTCTATAATGTTACATGGGCTACAATAAAGCTGGAAGCTGATGCCACAATTACATCATATCAATACATCAAGTTGTTGGCCTGAATGAAATTATCCTGATTTTGAGCTGTGTTTGAGCTTAGCGGGGACAAATGGCTAAAAATATACTCTTCTTTTTGTAGTTCTTTCCTGGAAGATGCATTCACATTTACTTTTGATAATTAATATGTGAGGAGAAGCAGTCTTTGTCTTCTCGTAGGAGAAGTTTCCTGTCATTTTTGCTGGCAGATCAGTGCTCATGATTGTGATTGGTCTGCTGCCTTAGAACCCGCCCTTATACGTGCGCATTCACCGATTCACAACAAGACAAACCTGGATTGAGTTAGCGAGTTGATGACAGGTGTCGTGGTACCGCTTATCCAGATCGTCATTGTTCTGGATAAGTTCAACTGGATAAGTTGGAATAAAAGGCTGTATGACTTGTATCAATGACAAATGATTAACTTTTCTTGACAATCACTGACACTGTCAATGCTCCAGAAAGGATTTAAAGGTAGCCTCCTATAATAAAGCAGCAGTTCATTGTGCTCTCAGTACCTGAACTGACTGTCAGATTGACTTCAAGACGTAAGCACATTTCTGATAGAAATTATGACTTTTCAACCTAGCTGTACAACTTCCGGACGACTACGTGATGTCCCGGATGTCATATCCAGCGCTCAAACCAGTAGCCTGCAAAGCACCCAGACCTAACTGTTTTGATCTGTTGTTGATTTTTCATTCAAAATGATTTTCCCTGGAAAAGAGGTGTGGTTCCCAGAATACTGAAAAGGCGGGCCTTATTTGAACCATCCAATCACACGGAACCGTCACCAAGTCATTATCATGAAAGTAAGATCGGAGGAGTGTACCATGTGTGCGGTTAGTGTTTGGACTTGTGCAGATTAAACTGCTACAGTCTGGCCGCATCCTTGCACAGAGGCAATTTCATAGTCCATGAAGTTTTGCTGAGACGTGATTATTGCTGGTTGAAAACTTAACCCAATACCCCGCCTTGATGACGTGAAATATAGTCAGCTATGGCAATTTTTGCTAGTCTCCAAGGAGGCTGTATGACTTGTATCAATGATAAATGATCAATACCGCATTGGTTGCTGTTTGAGATGGGGCTTTTCTTGTTTGATTTCTTGGCAGTTATGCTATTTTTATTTGACTTGGTTATTCACCAGAGTAGAGTTCCTAGAAAAGGGAGAACCCTGGACCAAACTTAAATACAGCACTGAAATGGAGTCAGATCACCGATGATCCAAATACACATTGAAGAGGAGGAAATCTCTGTCTTCCATAGAATGAGCAAGATACATTAAAATACTTCATTTTATTCAACATCAGTCATGTTGCTGTAGTCTTCCAACATTCAGTTAGTGCAGTAGCTCCACTCAATGACTAGAGGTTCCCCCTGCATACCCTGAGTCATGATGAGTCTCCAGGAAAGTTTTCACCACTAACATAGTTGACTTTTCAACCTAGCTGTACAACTTCCGGACGACTACGTGATGTCCCGGATGTCATATCCAGCGCTCAAACCAGTAGCCTGCAAAGCACCCAGACCCAACTGTCTTGATCTGTTGTTGATTTTTCATTCAAAATGATTTTCCCTAGAAAAGAGGTGTGGTGCCCAGAATACTGAAAAGGCGGGGCCTATTTGAACCATCCAATCACACGGACCGTCACCAAGTCATTATCATGAAAGTAAGATCGGAGGAGTGTACCATGTGTGCGGTTAGTGTTTGGACTTGTGCAGATTAAACTGCTACAGTCTGGCAGCATCCTTGCACAGAGGCAATTTCATAGTCCATGAAGTTTTGCTGAGACGTGATTATTGCTGGTTGAAAACTTAACCCAATACCCCGCCTTGATGACGTGAAATATAGTCAGCTATGGCAACTTTTGCTAGTCTCCAAGGAGGCTGTATGACTTGTATCAATGATAACTAATCAATACCGCATTGGTTGCTGTTTGAGATGGGGCTTTTCTTGTTTGATTTCTTGGCAGTTATGCTATTTTTATTTGACTTGGTTATTCACCAGAGTAGAGTTCCTAGAAAAGGGAGAACCCTGGACCAAACTTAAATACAGCCACTGGAATGGAGTCAGATCACTGATGATCCAAATACACATTGAAGAGGAGGAAATCTCTGTCTTCCATAGAATGAGCAAGATACATTAAAATACTTCATTTTATTCAACATCAGTCATGTTGCTGTAGTCTTCCAACATTCAGTTAGTGCAGTAGCTCCACTCAATGACTAGAGGTTCCCCCTGCATACCCCAAGTCATGATGAGTCTCCAGGAAAGTTTTCACCACTAACATAGTTGACTTTTCAACCTAGCTGTACAACTTCCGGACGACTACGTGATGTCCCAGATGTCATATCCAGCGCTCAAACCAGTAGCCTGCAAAGCACCCACACCAACTGTCTTGATCTGTTGTTGATTTTTCATTCAAAATGATTTTCCCTAGAAAAGAGGTGTGGTGCCCAGAATACTGAAAAGGCGGGGCCTATTTGAACCATCCAATCACATGGACCGTCACCAAGTCATTATCATGAAAGTAAGATCGGAGGAGTGTACCATGTGTGCGGTTAGTGTTTGGACTTGTGCAGATTAAACTGCTACAGTCTAGCAGCATCCTTGCACAGAGGCAATTTCATAGTCCATGAAGTTTTGCTGAGACGTGATTATTGCTGGTTGAAAACTTAACCCAATACCCCGCCTTGATGACGTGAAATATAGTCAGCTATGGCAATTTTTGCTAGTCTCCAAGGAGGCTGTATGACTTGTATCAATGATAAATGATCAATACCGTATTGGTTGCTGTTTGAGATGGGGCTTTTCTTGTTTGATTTCTTGGCAGTTATGCTATTTTTATTTGACTTGGTTATTCACCAGAGTAGAGTTCCTAGAAAAGGGAGAACCTGGACCAAACTTAAATACAGCACTGAAATGGAGTCAGATCACCGATGATCCAAATACACATTGAAGAGGAGGAAATCTCTGTCTTCCATAGAATGAGCAAGATACATTAAAATACTTCATTTTATTCAACATCAGTCATGTTGCTGTAGTCTTCCAACATTCAGTTAGTGCAGTAGCTCCACTCAATGACTAGAGGTTCCCCCTGCATACCCTGAGTCATGATGAGTCTCCAGGAAAGTTTTCACCACTAACATAGTTGACTTTTCAACCTAGCTGTACAACTTCCGGACGACTACGTGATGTCCCGGATGTCATATCCAGCGCTCAAACCCAGTAGCCTGCAAAGCACCCACACCCAACTGTCTTGATCTGTTGTTGATTTTTCATTCAAAATGATTTTCCCGAGAAAAGAGGTGTGGTGCCCAGAATACTGAAAAGGCGGGGCCTATTTGAACCATCCAATCACACGGACCGTCACCAAGTCATTATCATGAAAGTAAGATCGGAGGAGTGTACCATGTGTGCGGTTAGTGTTTGGACTTGTGCAGATTAAACTGCTACAGTCTGGCAGCATCCTTGCACAGAGGCAATTTCATAGTCCATGAAGTTATACTGAGACGTGATTATTGCTGGTTGAAAACTTAACCCAATACCCCGCCTTGATGACGTGAAATATAGTCAGCTATGGCAATTTTTGCTAGTCTCCAAGGAGGCTGTATGAGTTGTATCAATGATAACTAATCAATACCGCATTGGTTGCTGTTTGAGATGGGGCTTTTCTTGTTTGATTTCTTGGCAGTTATGCTATTTTTATTTGATTTGGTTATTCACCAGAGTAGAGTTCCTAGAAAAGGGAGAACCCTGGACCAAACTTAAATACAGCCACTGGAATGGAGTCAGATCACCGATGATCCAAATACACATTGAAGAGGAGGAAATCTCTGTCTTCCATAGAATGAGCAAGATACATTCAAATACTTCATTTTATTCAACATCAGTCATGTTGCTGTAGTCTTCCAACATTCAGTTAGTGCAGTAGCTCCACTCAATGACTAGAGGTTCCCCCTGCATACCCTGAGTCATGATGAGTCTCCAGGAAAGTTTTCACCACTAACATAGTTGACTTTTCAACCTAGCTGTACAACTTCTGGACGACTACGTGATGTCCCGGATGTCATATCCAGCGCTCAAACCAGTAGCCTGCAAAGCACCCACACCCAACTGTCTTGATCTGTTGTTGATTTTTCATTCAAAATGATTTTCCCTAGAAAAGAGGTGTGGTGCTCAGAATACTGAAAAGGCGGGGCCTATTTGAACCATCCAATCACACGGACCGTCACCAAGTCATTATCATGAAAGTAAGATCGGAGGAGTGTACCATGTGTGCGGTTAGTGTTTGGACTTGTGCAGATTAAACTGCTACAGTCTAGCAGCATCCTTGCACAGAGGCAATATCATAGTCCATGAAGTTTTGCTGAGACATGATTATTGCTGGTTGAAAACTTAACCCAATACCCCGCCTTGATGACGTGAAATATAGTCAGCTATGGCAATTTTTGCTAGTCTCCAAGGAGGTTGTATGACTTGTATCAATGATAAATGATCAATACCGCATTGGTTGCTGTTTGAGATGGGGCTTTTCTTGTTTGATTTCTTGGCAGTTATGCTATTTTTATTTGACTTGGTTATTCACCAGAGTAGAGTTCTTAGAAAAGGGAGAATCCTGGACCAAACTAAGATAGCCACTGGAATGGAATCGGATTACCCATGATCCAAATACACATTGAAGAGGAGGAAATCTCTGTCTTCCATAGAATGAGCAAGATACATTAAAATACTTCATTTTATTCAACATCAGTCATGTTGCTGTAGTCTTCCAACATTCAGTTAGTGCAGTAGCTCCACTCAATGACTAGAGGTTCCCCCTGCATACCCTGAGTCATGATGAGTCTCCAGGAAAGTTTTCACCACTAACATAGTTGACTTTTCAACCTAGCTGTACAACTTCCGGACGACTACGTGATGTCCCGGATGTCATATCCAGCGCTCAAACCAGTAGCCTGCAAAGCACCCACACCCAACTGTCTTGATCTGTTGTTGATTTTTCATTCAAAATGATTTTCCCTAGAAAAGAGGTGTGGTGCCCAGAATACTGAAAAGGCGGGGCCTATTTGAACCATCCAATCACACGGACCGTCACCAAGTCATTATCATGAAAGTAAGATCGGAGGAGTGTACCATGTGTGCGGTTAGTGTTTGGACTTGTGCAGATTAAACTGCTACAGTCTAGCAGCATCCTTGCACAGAGGCAATTTCATAGTCCATGAAGTTTTGCTGAGACGTGATTATTGCTGGTTGAAAACTTAACCCAATACCCCGCCTTGATGACGTGAAATATAGTCAGCTATGGCAATTTTTGCTAGTCTCCAAGGAGGCTGTATGACTTGTATCAATGATAAATGATCAATACCGCATTGGTTGCTGTTTGAGATGGGGCTTTTCTTGTTTGATTTCTTGGCAGTTATGCTATTTTTATTTGACTTGGTTATTCACCAGAGTAGAGTTCCTAGAAAAGGGAGAACCCTGGACCAAACTTAAATACAGCACTGAAATGGAGTCAGATCACCGATGATCCAAATACACATTGAAGAGGAGGAAATCTCTGTCTTCCATAGAATGAGCAAGATACATTAAAATACTTCATTTTATTCAACATCAGTCATGTTGCTGTAGTCTTCCAACATTCAGTTAGTGCAGTAGCTCCACTCAATGACTAGAGGTTCCCCCTGCATACCCTGAGTCATGATGAGTCTCCAGGAAAGTTTTCACCACTAACATAGTTGACTTTTCAACCTAGCTGTACAACTTCCGGACGACTACGTGATGTCCCGGATGTCATATCCAGCGCTCAAACCAGTAGCCTGCAAAGCACCCAGACCCAACTGTCTTGATCTGTTGTTGATTTTTCATTCAAAATGATTTTCCCTAGAAAAGAGGTGTGGTGCCCAGAATACTGAAAAGGCGGGGCCTATTTGAACCATCCAATCACACGGACCGTCACCAAGTCATTATCATGAAAGTAAGATCGGAGGAGTGTACCATGTGTGCGGTTAGTGTTTGGACTTGTGCAGATTAAACTGCTACAGTCTGGCAGCATCCTTGCACAGAGGCAATTTCATAGTCCATGAAGTTTTGCTGAGACGTGATTATTGCTGGTTGAAAACTTAACCCAATACCCCGCCTTGATGACGTGAAATATAGTCAGCTATGGCAATTTTTGCTAGTCTCCAAGGAGGCTGTATGACTTGTATCAATGATAACTAATCAATACCGCATTGGTTGCTGTTTGAGATGGGGCTTTTCTTGTTTGATTTCTTGGCAGTTATGCTATTTTTATTTGACTTGGTTATTCACCAGAGTAGAGTTCCTAGAAAAGGGAGAACCCTGGACCAAACTTAAATACAGCCACTGGAATGGAGTCAGATCACCGATGATCCAAATACACATTGAAGAGGAGGAAATCTCTGTCTTCCATAGAATGAGCAAGATACATTAAAATACTTCATTTTATTCAACATCAGTCATGTTGCTGTAGTCTTCCAACATTCAGTTAGTGCAGTAGCTCCACTCAATGACTAGAGGTTCCCCCTGCATACCCCAAGTCATGATGAGTCTCCAGGAAAGTTTTCACTACTAACATAGTTGACTTTTCAACCTAGCTGTACAACTTCCGGACGACTACGTGATGTCCCGGATGTCATATCCAGCGCTCAAACCAGTAGCCTGCAAAGCACCCACACCCAACTGTCTTGATCTGTTGTTGATTTTTCATTCAAAATGATTTTCCCGAGAAAAGAGGTGTGGTGCCCAGAATACTGAAAAGGCGGGGCCTATTTGAACCATCCAATCACACGGACCGTCACCAAGTCATTATCATGAAAGTAAGATCGGAGGAGTGTACCATGTGTGCGGTTAGTGTTTGGACTTGTGCAGATTAAACTGCTACAGTCTAGCAGCATCCTTGCACAGAGGCAATTTCATAGTCCATGAAGTTATACTGAGACGTGATTATTGCTGGTTGAAAACTTAACCCAATACCCCGCCTTGATGACGTGAAATATAGTCAGCTATGGCAATTTTTGCTAGTCTCCAAGGAGGCTGTATGACTTGTATCAATGATAAATGATCAATACCGCATTGGTTGCTGTTTGAGATGGGGCTTTTCTTGTTTGATTTCTTGGCAGTTATGCTATTTTTATTTGATTTGGTTATTCACCAGAGTAGAGTTCCTAGAAAAGGGAGAACCCTGGACCAAACTTAAATACAGCCACTGGAATGGAGTCAGATCACCGATGATCCAAATACACATTGAAGAGGAGGAAATCTCTGTCTTCCATAGAATGAGCAAGATACATTCAAATACTTCATTTTATTCAACATCAGTCATGTTGCTGTAGTCTTCCAACATTCAGTTAGTGCAGTAGCTCCACTCAATGACTAGAGGTTCCCCTGCATACCCTGAGTCATGATGAGTCTCCAGGAAAGTTTTCACCACTAACATAGTTGACTTTTCAACCTAGCTGTACAACTTCCGGACGACTACGTGATGTCCCGGATGTCATATCCAGCGCTCAAACCAGTAGCCTGCAAAGCACCCACACCCAACTGTCTTGATCTGTTGTTGATTTTTCATTCAAAATGATTTTCCCTAGAAAAGAGGTGTGGTGCTCAGAATACTGAAAAGGCGGGGCCTATTTGAACCATCCAATCACACGGACCGTCACCAAGTCATTATCATGAAAGTAAGATCGGAGGAGTGTACCATGTGTGCGGTTAGTGTTTGGACTTGTGCAGATTAAACTGCTACAGTCTGCAGCATCCTTGCACAGAGGCAATTTCATAGTCCATGAAGTTTTGCTGAGACATGATTATTGCTGGTTGAAAACTTAACCCAATACCCCGCCTTGATGACGTGAAATATAGTCAGCTATGGCAATTTTTGCTAGTCTCCAAGGAGGTTGTATGACTTGTATCAATGATAATGATCAATACCGCATTGGTTGCTGTTTGAGATGGGGCTTTTCTTGTTTGATTTCTTGGCAGTTATGCTATTTTTATTTGACTTGGTTATTCACCAGAGTAGTGTTCCTAGAAAAGGGAGAATCCTGGACCAAACTTAAATACAGCCACTGGAATGGAGTCAGATCACCGATGATCCAAATACACATTGAAGAGGAGGAAATCTCTGTCTTCCATAGAATGAGCAAGATACATTAAAATACTTCATTTTATTCAACATCAGTCATGTTGCTGTAGTCTTCCAACATTCAGTTAGTGCAGTAGCTCCACTCAATGACTAGAGGTTCCCCCTGCATACCCCGAGTCATGATGAGTCTCCAGGAAAGTTTTCACCACTAACATAGTTGACTTTTCAACCTAGCTGTACAACTTCTGGACGACTACGTGATGTCCCGGATGTCATATCCAGCGCTCCAACCAGTAGCCTGCAAAGCACCCAGACCCAACTGTCTTGATCTGTTGTTGATTTTTCATTCAAAATGATTTTCCCTAGAAAAGAGGTGTGGTGCCCAGAATACTGAAAAGGCGGGGCCTATTTGAACCATCCAATCACACGGACCGTCACCAAGTCATTATCATGAAAGTAAGATCGGAGGAGTGTACCATGTGTGCGGTTAGTGTTTGGACTTGTGCAGATTAAACTGCTACAGTCTAGCAGCATCCTTGCACAGAGGCAATTTCATAGTCCATGAAGTTTTGCTGAGACATGATTATTGCTGGTTGAAAACTTAACCCAATACCCCGCCTTGATGACGTGAAATATAGTCAGCTATGGCAATTTTTGCTAGTCTCCAAGGAGGTTGTATGACTTGTATCAATGATAAATGATCAATACCGCATTGGTTGCTGTTTGAGATGGGGCTTTTCTTGTTTGATTTCTTGGCAGTTATGCTATTTTTATTTGACTTGGTTATTCACCAGAGTAGTGTTCCTAGAAAAGTGAGAACCCTGGACCAAACTTAAATACAGCCACTGGAATGGAGTCAGATCACCGATGATCCAAATACACATTGAAGAGGAGGAAATCTCTGTCTTCCATAGAATGAGCAAGATACATTAAAATACTTCATTTTATTCAACATCAGTCATGTTGCTGTAGTCTTCCAACATTCAGTTAGTGCAGTAGCTCCACTCAATGACTAGAGGTTCCCCCTGCATACCCCAAGTCATGATGAGTCTCCAGGAAAGTTTTCACCACTAACATAGTTGACTTTTCAACCTAGCTGTACAACTTCCGGACGACTACGTGATGTCCCGGATGTCATATCCAGCGCTCAAACCAGTAGCCTGCAAAGCACCCAGACCCAACTGTCTTGATCTGTTGTTGATTTTTCATTCAAAATGATTTTCCCTAGAAAAGAGGTGTGGTGCCCAGAATACTGAAAAGGCGGGGCCTATTTGAACCATCCAATCACACGGACCGTCACCAAGTCATTATCATGAAAGTAAGATCGGAGGAGTGTACCATGTGTGCGGTTAGTGTTTGGACTTGTGCAGATTAAACTGCTACAGTCTAGCAGCATCCTTGCACAGAGGCAATTTCATAGTCCATGAAGTTTGCTGAGACGTGATTATTGCTGGTTGAAAACTTAACCCAATACCCCGCCTTGATGACGTGAAATATAGTCAGCTATGGCAATTTTTGCTAGTCTCCAAGGAGGCTGTATGACTTGTATCAATGATAATGGATCAATACCGTATTGGTTGCTGTTTGAGATGGGGCTTTTCTTGTTTGATTTCTTGGCAGTTATGCTATTTTTATTTGACTTGGTTATTCACCAGAGTAGAGTTCCTAGAAAAGGGAGAACCCTGGACCAAACTTAAATACAGCCACTGGAATGGAGTCAGATCACTGATGATCCAAATACACATTGAAGAGGAGGAAATCTCTGTCTTCCATAGAATGAGCAAGATACATTAAAATACTTCATTTTATTCAACATCAGTCATGTTGCTGTAGTCTTCCAACATTCAGTTAGTGCAGTAGCTCCACTCAATGACTAGAGGTTCCCCCTGCATACCCTGAGTCATGATGAGTCTCCAGGAAAGTTTTCACCACTAACATAGTTGACTTTTCAAGCTAGCTGTACAACTTCCGGACAACTACGTGATGTCCCGGATGTCATATCCAGCGCTCAAACCAGTAGCCTGCAAAGCACCCACACCCAACTGTCTTGATCTGTTGTTGATTTTTCATTCAAAATGATTTTCCCGAGAAAAGAGGTGTGGTGCCCAGAATACTGAAAAGGCGGGGCCTATTTGAACCATCCAATCACACGGACCGTCACCAAGTCATTATCATGAAAGTAAGATCGGAGGAGTGTACCATGTGTGCGGTTAGTGTTTGGACTTGTGCAGATTAAACTGCTACAGTCTGGCAGCATCCTTGCACAGAGGCAATTTCATAGTCCATGAAGTTATACTGAGACGTGATTATTGCTGGTTGAAAACTTAACCCAATACCCCGCCTTGATGACGTGAAATATAGTCAGCTATGGCAATTTTTGCTAGTCTCCAAGGAGGCTGTATGAGTTGTATCAATGATAAATGATCAATACCGCATTGGTTGCTGTTTGAGATGGGGCTTTTCTTGTTTGATTTCTTGGCAGTTATGCTATTTTTATTTGACTTGGTTATTCACCAGAGTAGAGTTCCTAGAAAAGGGAGAATCCTGGACCAAACTTAAATACAGCCACTGGAATGGAATCAGATCACCGATGATCCAAATACACATTGAAGAGGAGGAAATCTCCTTCTTCCATAGAATGAGCAAGATACATTAAAATACTTCATTTTATTCAACATCAGTCATGTTGCTGTAGTCTTCCAACATTCAGTTAGTGCAGTAGCTCCACTCAATGACTAGAGGTTCCCCCTGCATACCCTGAGTCATGATGAGTCTCCAGGAAAGTTTTCACCACTAACATAGTTGACTTTTCAACCTAGCTGTACAACTTCCGGACGACTACGTGATGTCCCGATGTCATATCCAGCGCTCAAACCAGTAGCCTGCAAAGCACCCACACCCAACTGTCTTGATCTGTTGTTGATTTTTCATTCAAAATGATTTTCCCTAGAAAAGAGGTGTGGTGCCCAGAATACTGAAAAGGCGGGGCCTATTTGAACCATCCAATCACACGGACCGTCACCAAGTCATTATCATGAAAGTAAGATCGGAGGAGTGTACCATGTGTGCGGTTAGTGTTTGGACTTGTGCAGATTAAACTGCTACAGTCTAGCAGCATCCTTGCACAGAGGCAATTTCATAGTCCATGAAGTTTTGCTGAGACGTGATTATTGCTGGTTGAAAACTTAACCCAATACCCCGCCTTGATGACGTGAAATATAGTCAGCTATGGCAATTTTTGCTAGTCTCCAAGGAGGCTGTATGACTTGTATCAATGATAATGGATCAATACCGTATTGGTTGCTGTTTGAGATGGGGCTTTTCTTGTTTGATTTCTTGGCAGTTATGCTATTTTTATTTGACTTGGTTATTCACCAGAGTAGAGTTCCTAGAAAAGGGAGAACCCTGGACCAAACTTAAATACAGCCACTGGAATGGAATCAGATCACCGATGATCCAAATACACATTGAAGAGGAGGAAATCTCTGTCTTCCATAGAATGAGCAAGATACATTAAAATACTTCATTTTATTCAACATCAGTCATGTTGCTGTAGTCTTCCAACATTCAGTTAGTGCAGTAGCTCCACTCAATGACTAGAGGTTCCCCCTGCATACCCTGAGTCATGATGAGTCTCCAGGAAAGTTTTCACCACTAACATAGTTGACTTTTCAAGCTAGCTGTACAACTTCCGGACGACTACGTGATGTCCCGGATGTCATATCCAGCGCTCAAACCAGTAGCCTGCAAAGCACCCACACCCAACTGTCTTGATCTGTTGTTGATTTTTCATTCAAAATGATTTTCCCGAGAAAAGAGGTGTGGTGCCCAGAATACTGAAAAGGCGGGGCCTATTTGAACCATCCAATCACACGGACCGTCACCAAGTCATTATCATGAAAGTAAGATCGGAGGAGTGTACCATGTGTGCGGTTAGTGTTTGGACTTGTGCAGATTAAACTGCTACAGTCTAGCAGCATCCTTGCACAGAGGCAATTTCATAGTCCATGAAGTTATACTGAGACGTGATTATTGCTGGTTGAAAACTTAACCCAATACCCCGCCTTGATGACGTGAAATATAGTCAGCTATGGCAATTTTTGCTAGTCTCCAAGGAGGCTGTATGACTTGTATCAATGATAATGGATCAATACCGTATTGGTTGCTGTTTGAGATGGGGCTTTTCTTGTTTGATTTCTTGGCAGTTATGCTATTTTTATTTGACTTGGTTATTCACCAGAGTAGAGTTCCTAGAAAAGGGAGAACCCTGGACCAAACTTAAATACAGCCACTGGAATGGAGTCAGATCACTGATGATCCAAATACACATTGAAGAGGAGGAAATCTCTGTCTTCCATAGAATGAGCAAGATACATTAAAATACTTCATTTTATTCAACATCAGTCATGTTGCTGTAGTCTTCCAACATTCAGTTAGTGCAGTAGCTCCACTCAATGACTAGAGGTTCCCCTGCATACCCTGAGTCATGATGAGTCTCCAGGAAAGTTTTCACCACTAACATAGTTGACTTTTCAAGCTAGCTGTACAACTTCCGGACGACTACGTGATGTCCCGGATGTCATATCCAGCGCTCAAACCAGTAGCCTGCAAAGCACCCACACCCAACTGTCTTGATCTGTTGTTGATTTTTCATTCAAAATGATTTTCCCGAGAAAAGAGGTGTGGTGCCCAGAATACTGAAAAGGCGGGGCCTATTTGAACCATCCAATCACACGGACCGTCACCAAGTCATTATCATGAAAGTAAGATCGGAGGAGTGTACCATGTGTGCGGTTAGTGTTTGGACTTGTGCAGATTAAACTGCTACAGTCTGGCAGCATCCTTGCACAGAGGCAATTTCATAGTCCATGAAGTTATACTGAGACGTGATTATTGCTGGTTGAAAACTTAACCCAATACCCTGCCTTGATGACGTGAAATATAGTTAGCTATGGCAATTTTTGCTAGTCTCCAAGGAGGCTGTATGAGTTGTATCAATGATAACTAATCAATACTGCATTGGTTGCTGTTTGAGATGGGGCTTTTCTTGTTTGATTTTTTGGCAGTTATGCTATTTTTATTTGATTTGGTTATTCACCAGAGTAGAGTTCCTAGAAAAGGGAGAACCCTGGACCAAACTTAAATACAGCCACTGGAATGGAGTCAGATCACCGATGATCCAAATACACATTGAAGAGGAAGAAATCTCTGTCTTCCATAGAATGAGCAAGATACATTAAAATACTTCATTTTATTCAACATCAGTCATGTTGCTGTAGTCTTCCAACATTCAGTTAGTGCAGTAGCTCCACTCAATGACTAGAGGTTCCCCCTGCATACCCTGAGTCATGATGAGTCTCCAGGAAAGTTTTCAATGAGCAAGATACATTAAAATGCTGGTGAAAAGTATTCACCACTAACATAGTTGTCTTTTCAACCTAGCTCTACAATTCCCAGATGACTAGATGATGTCCCAATTGTCATATAGCTCCACTCAATGACTAGAGTTTTCCCTTGCAGACACTGAGTCACGTTGATTATCCAGGAATGAACTCACCAGTCGCAACCACTTAGAGACCACAGTGTGGCTGTTATTGAAAGATGCCAGGATCCTATGTCTGGATTTCAGCTCTGCCTTCAACACGTTCTTTGCTTCACTGTTACAGTATAAATTCTCTTAGCTGAGTCTGCTAGACTCCATCTACACGTGGATCACCAGACTTCTTCTCTGACATGAGACAACATGTGAGATTTGGAAAACGCATCTCACCATCAACACAGATTCTCCTCAAGCCTGTGTCCTTTTACCTCTGCTCTTTTCCCTGTACACAACAGCTGCTCCTCCTAACACAAGTCTGTGAAGTTTGCGGATTACATGACCCACATCATGCTTATCTGCGATGGAGATGGGACCATTTTCAGGACTGAGACAGACCGTGTGGTTACAATGTGTGTGTGCTGTAACAATGTGGAATTGAATGCCTCCAAGACAGTGGAGATAATTATGGACTACAGGAAGAACTCACTCCTCCCCATCACCCTGTGTGACTACAGTCAACACTATGGAGTCTTTCCAGTTCCTGGGCACCATCAACTCCCAGGACCTCAAATGATGATGATGAATTTTGCATATTTGATTGTGTATGGTTACAATTTGTTTTATTTTATCTTGTTTTATATTTTTTATGCAACAGACACCAAGGCAAATTCCTTGTATGTACAAATGTACTTTGCAGTAAAGTCTTTTCTCATTCTGTGTGCATCAAGACTTGCGGACTCTTTCTCACTTTAAGAACACACGATTATTATTCATTCATTTATTTATCTTTAGCCTAATGCTAGTTATTTAAGAGTCCGGCACAGAGCTTAAAATATACAATACATTTGGATATAGTTAGTTAGTTAGTTAACAGCTATAGTATCAGAATACTTCAGAAGTCTTTCATTATTCATGAACAGACATACAACAAGGCCTTTTTGTTTTTTCTGGCGATCATTCTAAATAGTCATTATGTTTTAGTTTTGAATGAACGGGGTTAAAATTACCATTGTGCATCCCTGCTGAGTCAGCAATTTTTAATGTGATCCACAATGACAGAGTCAGATGTCTCCCAGACCACTTCCAAATGTAATCATGTTCCAAATGTTGTCCTGGTTGTGTTAATGCTTTAAGCACGTTAAGATAGCTACTTAATCAACTATTCAGTTCATGTTTTTAGCACTTATTTTCTTCAAAGTCCTCTTAAATTAGCTTTACCAATTACAAGAGTGTAGTGTAGGATAACAATAGTAGCATATTATTTTCGTCCTTTAGTTAACTGCTGAACTTATGACTTGAATAAACAATCCTGATACATTTTTCATATAATTTTTATTTGTCTTTAGTGATACTAGTTTCCCTCAGTTTGGATTTCAGCAGTGGAACTGAATCACTTGGAGTGAAGCCAAATGACTTACTCATCAGTCGACAATTAATGTCCTAAAACTGGGCGACTGTAAAAAGGGCTGTGACATTTGTAGCACGGGTTGCACAAGTCAAAGATGTCATCAAAGACTTGTTTCCATTTGCAAGAGTTCACAGTACAGTGGTGACGTGTTTTATGCACCTGCTTCGCTGAAACTTGAATGATCCTGCAACCATTCAAAATGAAATTGAAATATTCTGGGTTTTTTTTTTTTTTTTTTTTTTACATATCTCCAAATTAGTCATTGTAGTTTTTATGTCCACAGCAGCATCATTTCTTAAAAGACAGTATCATAGCGGTTGGTGTCTTTCACGTCTCAACTGTGTCAACGGTGTCACTGTCGCCCCTCTTCCTTTTTCCATTCTCTGTGTCTGCCCTTTCTTCATGGTACCCGACTTCCTTGTCTGTATCAGTCCCTTGGTGAGAAGACGGTGTTTCTGGGAAATTCTGCCCTGGTCCCAGCACCTGTCTCACAGTCACATTCACTCTGGAGCTCTGGATGTACCTGGAGCATACAGCCCAGTCCTCCTCAGACACAGGCCCTACAACAGTGCTTTCCTGCAGGGATGAGGCCAGGGTGCAGCCTTCCATCTCTAAAACTCCAAGTCCCTGAGGTGCTGGAAGGATGCGTGGGACAGCGTGGTAAAGGAGGCGGCTCTGTCCTGACATCACCATCACGTCTCCACTGTGCATGTACATGGCAGTGGGGGCGTCCTGTCTGCAGGTGCCTCCCAGGAGGAAGATGGCTGACTGCCCAAAACTACCAGAAAAAATAACAGGGTATACAGTGAGGTTGTTTTTTCCCCCAAGAACTCAAAATCCCAACAGCATTACCCCATGGTGCAACAACAACAAAAAACATCAAAACAAAATAAGAGCTGTACAGCCTTCCTCCATGCAGTATTAACTTTAAGACTATTCACCCTTCTCACCTGAATGAAAGCAGTGGTCGAGAGTGATCGAGTTCTGATTCATCCACGTGGATTCCTAGAGACGAATCTGATCGGTAGTAGTTGAGGATTCCAGCCTCCGAGTTGAACCCTGGGAACCCACAGGCAGCTGTTATTTGGGAGGACAGCAAGTGGAGATCGGATGGGAAAGGAGTGCAGTTGCTGGCAGAGTAAGTCTGTGAACGCAGAAACAAAAAGTACAATTTAAGCACAGTTTAAAGTCAGACGTCACATCGGGCTATGTTAAACAACATACTTTTCAACATTTAACATGCTTTTACAACCTTGTTCATGGACAACTAGAAGTCCATTCAAATTACACTATGACTCAAAATTATAATTAATAATTTGTGTATTATAACAGTCGGCAGCATCATAAAGGATAAGAATAACTTTGAAGGTGTCTATTTATTTGACATTTTTTTTATTATTTTCCTATTTTCTTCTTAAAGAATTGTTTCAAATATTCTAACTGTTAAGGTTCCATATTTTGGAATATTTCATGTCTCAACTGAGGCTGTAGAGATAACAAATCCAAATGAGCAAGAGATGCACCAAAGCTATGGCCAGAAGAACTTAGGATGATATGGTTCCCTTGGTCAGTAGTACAATAGCACAATTTTAACAACTCAAAGTTTCTGGAACTAAATTTCACTTTATGTACTGATGTTATAACTACCACAGAGCAGGGACTGTGCGGTACATGACATGTCACCGCTGTAAATGGCTGTGGTGTTTAACCTAAAAAAAACGTAGGGAACGATGGATTTTCCAAGCTTTTAAGACTACAAAATTGTAGTACTAATATCCGATTTGACTTATGTGACTTATGCTGATGATGCATGTACTACATACTGGATCCTCTGAGAAAAGCAGGATGTGTGTTGCTTACTTTAGTATCCCAATTGTAATGATATCCCAGAGTGACCCAACGCAGCCTCTCCAGTAAAGTCTTTGGTTCTCTCTTGCCAGAAGGAGGAACTCTGCAGATGGGATGAAAGACAGCACAATTGTAGATGCTGGCATCAGGGCAATGGGGTCATTACATTCACTACAAAATAGTACTTCCACACCCCTGTCACACCCACACACCCTCATATTCAAACTATAAAAGCTCAGGCCCAATGACATCCCCTGAGGTAATTCATCAGGTTTGTTAATTACTATCAAGTGAAATAAACACAAAATTCAATCGTTAAATGATAATAGCAATAAGTGTTGAGAGGTTTCATTCTGACAGGCAAGACAATGATCCCAAACAAAGTACCACTGAAAGTCTGAAAAAGAATTAATGGTTCTGAAGTGGTTTCGTCAAAGAGTGGACTTGTGAGGGTATGGCTGTGGTAATGCAGATCTTCAAAGAGGAGTGGGCCAGAATTCTAACACAGCAACATGAGACACTGGTCTCTGGTTATCGTAAGCAGACAGTTGCCCCTGCAGTAGAACCTGTACTTATTAAGTGCAGGGGGTGGTTACTTTGTCTACACTGAGTGAGGTCTGGATGACCTTTCTGCTTCATACAGCACATCATCTGATAGATTCTTTATTTATTCCAGGGTAAATTTTGTGAAACTGGTCAGATTCTCCTCCACCGCACTGTACACAGCAGTCAAGATGCAAAAAGAAAGTCATCTTGGTCTTCTTAGCATTTTTACACGTGCCACAAATAAGCATGATACCTGCTTATTTGTACACTGCAAAGCAACCATCTGCCTTGGTTGTGTTTTTTTGCTCATTTACTCAGATCTGGTATGCAAATTACATCATCATCACCCTTAATAAAGAATAAAATCTCACCTGAGGCTATGTTCACTCTTGCCCCAGATGTCCTGGGTGTCAGAGGGAGACATGTGCATGTCCAGGTTGCAGATGTTTGGTTTCTGGGGGTAAGTCTTCAGACACTGTCTGACCCAGTAGGGTTGGGAGCCCCGCAGGAAAGGATTGGAAATAAAGATGAATCCTTGATAATTCACAATAAAAAGTACAGTAGTTAGTCACAGAAACAGAATGTGGTCCCATTATGTACAAGTGGTATAAAAAAACAGGGTTCAGTGAATTGATTGTAAAAAAAAAAAAAAAAAAAAACTGTACGAGACTTCAGTCGTTACATCTCAACCCAAGTGAATGATGGGAGACCGAAACACAAAATGAGGAAATATCTTGATAACACTTAATTCTTTTTTTTTAATCCCTGCACTGTGAATATCCCCCGGTTTCATTTCAGAACACTTTGCAAACATGTAATCATGCCTGAAAAAAATACCATAATATACCGTGGTACCGTCAGAATTTTGAAAAATGTTATGTACATTTTTTTCTGTCACATATTTTACCTGGGTAGCCCTGCAAGCCGAAGGCTCTCCACGCTCTAACAGGCTGTAATCCCACCCTGGC
The DNA here is from genome assembly GCF_022458985.1 of Mugil cephalus. NCBI lineage: Eukaryota > Metazoa > Chordata > Actinopteri > Mugiliformes > Mugilidae > Mugil > Mugil cephalus. Next base: position 2,133,831 of record NC_061786.1, on the reverse strand, counting down.
AGCCTCCACATCGCTCATGGTAGAAGCGTCCAACTTAGCTGGAACTACCTAACCATTTGACACAAACACAGACATACATTCTTGAGTGAAATTCAATAACAGAACAATAACATTAGCACAACTCAATACAACCACTGTGGCAGACATGAGTCATTTTCAAAATATTTCACTAAATATCAATAAGTGCTTTTGTCTCTCTTAAGTCTTGACTTTGCTTCATTCTCAAACTTCTTTATTCTCCCTCCCAGACAAGACGTTTCTCCTCACCTTATCACTTGGTGCATTTTTAGAAAAGTCAACGACATCACTGAAATCCGGGGGAGGGTTCCTTCTCTTGTAAAACTTGAATATTTTTCGAAATGCATCTTCTCCACTTTCTACTATGGAGGCTGCCATCTTGGCCATGACGTCACTGACCTTTCAACTCAAACCTCTTCCGGGTCCCAACCAGTGAGTCTGGTCCTAGGATAACGGTATACAGTCAATGGTATGGTCCCCAACCGTCTGAATCCACACAAACTTAGGGAATATAAGAGGCGGCGCCGATATTGGGCTTAAATTTCCGTTTGAACAAAAGTTACCTTTTAACACGATGTATAAATAAATTTATAAATATATATAAAAAAATATATATATTTTTCAGTCACATGGTTTTTACGTCATAGGTCATGGCTTGCTTACCCAAGGACGAAACATGGCGGCGGCGACTAAGAAGGTTTTCGAAGCCTTCGTGTCTAAAATACCATGGACTGTAGCTACTAGTAAGTCCACACGCTTCATATTGTTATTTCTATTAATATAAACATTAATATCAGCAGAGAAATGTTTGACGTGACATTTATAGTAGTACCCTTCTTGAAGGTAAGCACAGCCTCTGCATGTAACGCGTGATGGAGAAATAATGTCATTCAGAGAACACTCATGCATGCAGGCTAACAGATCCGCAGTAAACACTACATTCTTGTCATTTTCAATATTTAATTTGTATTCGGCCTCCTTTAGTAACGTGTTTATTGGGCTTTGTGGGTAATTTGAATGGTGTCGTTCATATTGCTTGGACATGTGGCTGTCAGTTATAGCCTTAAAACAGACAGTTTGAACATGAATTTAGTCCTATAACTTAACCTCTATAAATTTGGGTGCAATTCTAATACACCTTAAAGCAGGGACGGACCCTCAGGGCGAGGTTATAGGTGTATTCACTGCCTGTTTAATTTTTTTTTTTTTTTTTTTTAAATCGCTAATTTCGATGGACCTCCTTTTGCTTTGATTACAGCAGCATTCTCTATGGCAATGTTCCCATAAGAAGCTTCTGCGATGTCACAAGATTTATTTCCGTCTTGCGTTGCATTTATTTTTCACCATTATCTTGTATTGATGATGGAGGAGCCTGACCTGACCTGATGCTCAAAGCCTTCTCAGCACATCCCAAAGATTCTCAATGGGGTTAATGTCTGTAGTCTGTGGTGGCCAATCCATGTGTGAAAATGATGTCTCATTTTCCTAGAACCACTCATTCATTATTTAAGCCCCAAGACTCCTGGAATTGTCATCTTCGAATATGCCTGTGCCGTCAAGGAAGAAAAAAAATCCATTGATGGAATAACCTGAACAGCCATGAGTTCTACTGTTGTTTTTCTCCCATCTGATTTATCCAAACGATTAATTGATCGCCGATCACAATTTTTTTCCGACCACATTTCATCCTTGAACACAATGGTTCCCCACTATCCTTACAGTTTTTTAGTAATGCGTTGGATAGTTCTTAATCCAATTTTAGTAGTTTCTGCTTCAATCTCCTTAGATGTTTTCTCTGCTTGATGCATGCCAATGATTTGAACCCTTCTCAAACAGACTAACATATTTTCCACAACCAAGGGATGTGTCTTTCCACATGGTTGTTTAAGAAATGGGGTTAAATTACTTGTTAACTTGTTAGTAATAAGCAGTTGAAATGACTGAATCTGTCATATGTCTGTGAATGTTCTCAGTCATTCAGTTTTATTGAAACTGACTAGACAACTGTGTAAAATTATTTGTTTAGTCACAAATTAGGCAGAGAACATAACATGCTTTATTTGTTTTTCAGAGGAGATGAGGGAGTATTTCAGTCAGTTTGGCTCAGTGAAGAAGTGTCGTTTACCGTTTGTAAGTATCACAGTATCAGGATTACTCAATAATGCAATTAACTATGTTGTTTATTGCTTCTGTCTATAGTCTTCTACATTTAATAACGTTCTATTCTTGTCAAAATCTTTCTCAATGTGTGTATTTGACTGTGTTCTTTGTGTCTTACCAGGATAAAGAAACAGGTTTCCACAGAGGCTTTTGCTGGGTTTACTTTGCAACAGAGGAAGGGTTGAATAATGCCCTTCAGAAAGACCCTCATATGCTGGAGGGAGCAAAGGTAAACTTATGTTTGTCTAGCCGTGTTTTTTTGATTCTGGTGTCTGAATTGCTCCAGTTTAATTAAAACATACAACCATAAAACACGCTCAGAATGTAGCGTATGTTCTTTTTCATGGGAAAGCTCAAATATATCAAATGTGAAATGATCGTGGAAACCTTCATGGCTGGCGTACGCACCTTTCTACAGCTGTTGATCCTTTGGTGACATAATCTTTGATAGTCTTTGATATCCGCTTTGATATGCTGACATGTTTAAATTGGTTACTGCCTCCTGTTCCTGCCTCCTGTTACTTAAAAATTCTGAAGGATATGCTATAATTCAAAATTTTGAGATACAGATATTAGAGTGGAGAAAGTCGAGATATAGCTGAACTATTCACAGGTTTAGACGGATTGAATTAAATCAACCATTAAATCAACCAACCACCATCAAAGTAACTAAAGTCAGATAGTGTAAATTGACCTCTGACTTGCAGTGGAGTGCCACAGAAAACAGTAGAGACATAACTATTGTAAGTACATTAGAGTAAAACACAGTTTGTTTATCCTGTATGATTGCACCATGAAACACAGATGTAGGGGGTAATATCTGAATCAAAGGGCACCCCAGATAAAACTAATCCCTTGTGAATAGGACTACATTTTTGACCACCTCCACTTTAGTGAGTAGCATCTCCAATTCTCTCTCTGTGATGTTCTTTTTTCCCTGTCCTACTCATTCTTTTGTTTTAAATGTCTGAACATGCAGAGAGGGGAATCTCAGGTGCAGGGCCCATTTAAATATGATTTGCCTATTTAAGTGTGGAGAGGGAGGGTTGCGGGATCTAACATTTGCGCTCATTTCCATGTTGATTGGGATACAAAGGAAATGTGCTGGGAGTCATGTTTACAAACATATTCATACATCTGGATTTGTGTGTATGCCATGTTTCTAGAGGAAATTCACGCACAGGAGGCCCCTGGTTGTTTATACTCAACAACAGGGCTACGGGTTTTCAAGCTAAGCTACAAATTGCTCAAATTGCTTTGAAAAAGTACATGATTTGAATAAAAAGGCGTCAGAAGGCCCCATCACATCATCTACTGCTTGGTTGGTTTCAGTGTTCACCAATTGGTATATAGAAATAATATGTTATCAAATTCACCCCACATGCTTAATTAATCATTTTTAACAGGTTTTATCAATGCTCCACAGAGCAAATGTTATCATGTCTGCTAATAAAACACTGGCTAAAAGGCATTCTTTTTGTAATTAAACTTAACAGTCTATCAGTATGACATGAGGAAGAAGATGAAGATACTGTATTGTGTGTGTGTGTGTGTGTGTGTGTGTGTGTGTGTATACACATATAAATATATGTTATATCTTGTGATTCTTTTTCAGCTCCACGTGCAGAGGAACAGGCCTCCATTTTCAGAGCAGAAGACAGACAAAGAGAGTGAATATGAATGAACTAGTGTGGTTCTGTTGTGTCCATGAGACAGAGATGAACTGATGTAAAGACTATTCTTTTTTGAAATGCCTAATAGTGCTGTATTTCATGTAACCATTCTGTCACCAACAATACATAGTAGATGGATGCTCACATGTAAGATTTATGACACATCATTCCCTGATTTACAGTATAAGACAATAAATGCAGTATTTCATTCACCACTTGGTCTTTTTTCTCCAGGTTAATACAACATAGTAACGATAGATTGTAGCTGCAACAGGAGTCAACAAGCTTATTCAAGTGGTTGTGGCTCCTGCAAGTGAAGATTTTGTTCGTAAAACTGATGTTAGAAGCGGGGTAACAAATGGATCATAAGCATGAATAAACCTCATAATAAACCTACTCTGTCCTCCCCTCATTACCTGTATTAATGGCACCTGTTTGAACTCATTATCAGTATAAAAGACACCTGTCCACAACCTAAAACAGTCACACTCCAAACGCCACTATGGCCAAGATGAAAGAGCTATCAAAGGACACCAGAAACAAAATTATAGACCTGCACCAGGCTGGAAAGACTGAATCTGCAATAGGTCAGCAGCTTGGTGTGAAGAAATCAACCGTGGGAGCAATTATTAGAAAATGGAAGACATGCAAGACCACAGACAATCTCCCTCGCTCTGGGGCTCCACGCAAGATCTCACCCTCTGGGTTCAAAATGATCACAAGAACGATGAGCAAAAATCCCAGAACCACACTAGGGGACCTAGTGAATGACCTGCAGAGACCTGGGACCAATGTAACAAGGCTATCATCAGTAACATACGCCACCAGGAACTCAAATCCTGCAGTGCCAGCCGTGTCTCCCTGCTTAAGCCAGTACATGTCCAGGCCCGTCTGAAGTTTTCTAGAGAGCATTTGGATGATCCAGAAGAGGACTGGGAGAATGTAATATGGTCAGATGAAACCAAAATAGAACTTTTTTGGTAAAAACTCAACTTGTTATGTTTGGAGGAGAAAGAATGCTGAGTTGCATACCTACTGTGAAGCATGGGGGTGGAAACATCATGCTTTGGGGCAGTTTTTCTGCAAAGGGACCAGGACGACTAATACGTGTAAAGGAAAGAATGAATGGGACCACGTATTTTGAGATTTTGAGTGAAAACCTCCTTCTATCAGCAAGGGCATTAAAGATGAATGGTGGCTGGGTCTTTCAGCATGCACAATGATCCCAAACACACTGCCCGGGCAACGAAGGAGTGCCCTCGTAAGAAGCATTTCAAGGTCCTGGAGTGGCCTAGCCAGTCTCTACAGATCTCAACCAGATCTTTGGAGGGAGTTGAAAGTCTGTGTTGCCCAGCGACAGCCCCAAAACATCACTGCTCTAGAGGGGATCTGCATGGAGGAATGGGCCAAAATACCAGCAACAGTGTGTGAAAAACCTGTGAAGAAAAATGTTTGATCTCTGTCATTGCCAACAAAGGCTATATATAAATATGTATTGAGATGAACTTTTGTTATTGACCAATACTTATTTTCCACCATAATTTGCAAATAAATTCTTTAAAAAAACAGACGATGTGATTTCCTCGATCAACCCTGTCCTGCTGGAAGGTGAACCTCCACCCCAGTCTCAAGTCTTTTGCAGATTCCAACAAGATTGCCCTGTATTTGGTTCCGTCCATCTTCTCATCAACTTTGACCATCTTCCCTGTTCTTGCTAAAAGAAGCACCCCCAGAGCAGGATGCTGCGACCACCGCATTTGACAGTGGGGATGGTGTGCCATAGTGGTGTGCATTCGTCCAGAGTCACCATGGGCCTCCTAGTTGCATCTCTGATCAGTGCTCTCCTTGTCTGGCCTGTAAGTTTAAGTGGATGGCTGCGTCTTGGTAGGTTTGTAATTATACCATACTCTTTCCATTTCTGGATTGATTGAACAGGGCTCAGTGAGATGTTCAAAGCTTGGAACTTTTATTTTTGTTTTTAAATCACATAACCCTGCTTTAAACTTCTCCACAACATTATCCCTTACCTGTGTAGTGTGTTCCTTGGACTTCATGATGCTGTTTGCTTCCCAATATTCTCTTAACTGACCTCTGAGGCCATTTTTGTACTGAGGTTAGGTTAGATCACACGCAGTTGCTCTCATCTGGCAACTTCTGAAGGCAGTTGGTAACATTAAATTTGTGGTTGTAATGTGACAAAATGTGGAAATACCCACCTACCAACCAACCAACCAATCAGTCATAGGCAGGTCCTCCTTGAGTCTGCATGGGCTTTCTCTGGGTGCTCTGGCTTCATCCCAGTTGATTTATGATTTTAATTGGCAAGTGTGTGTGAATGGTTATACATCTTCCTGAGTCTTGTTCTTGATGATGTCATCATGACTTGAACGTCCTTCTTATTTAGTCTTATTTAGTGTCCCCAAAATCACTTCACCCATCAACTAAACGTTTTGTTATTAAATCAACTATTAAATAAACTACCACCAATTTTGCAGCATTAATTATTCAATTTGTATTACTAAATATTTTTTTTCTCACTGTTGAACGATAGGAAGGATAATGTTAAATTGTCTTTTTTTTATTCGTTCTTTTTAAAATTGCTGTTCCTTTTTTTTTGACGAACAGTTGCGACGCGCGTGGAATAAAACGTCATTGCGGTGACAGGAAGCGTAGTTTAAATCTGTCACAAACGGCATCAGTCTAGAACGTTTGCTCTTGGTACACGAACCCACACGCCTGTGCATCATTCAGGAACAGCAGGAATATGACATCTCTATCTGAGACCATTGTGGAGTCTTGGTAGCGAACGCACATTTAACCTCTCATTTTAGGTAGTACTACGTTAACCACAATTCCTTGCCGTCTCGTCGGAAACTCGCGAAGAGGTCAAATACAAAACCGGTAAGTGGAAATGGAATACAGGCACCCACCGGCCGAGCAGTGTGCTAATGCAGCTTATGGTTCTCTGTAAAGACTTATTTTTAAAGGTAAACGACTCAGTGTGAGAGTGACATTGTTGTATTTTGTTTGCCGACTTGAACGCGCTTGTTCCAAGACGCAACCAGTCGTTGTGTAACACACACACACCAGTGCTCTAGGTCACAGCCGCCATATAGCATACTATACATTATTGTGTGTGTGTCTGCGTGTTTACGTTTTTTACCATGAATCCACACCACCAAACGCACCTACACGACCTGCTTCTGCTTCTTATTGTTCTTCTTCTGCTTCTTCTTCTGTGACTGCTGTCTGTTGTGTATTAACATTGTTGTGAGTTTAACACTGCCACTTGCATTTAGAGTTGCAGTTTACCGGCGTACTTGCCCCTAGCTATATTGGGTCAATGCCGAATAGAAGACTGGGTTTTGGAGAGGTCCAGGATGTGTTAAGTTCCATTTAAATACCACAAGTGTGCCTGCACAAACAGGATATTGTTTAATTAAGACATTTGTGAATGCACCCTGGTTAATTTGGTCCCACAAATAAACTGGAGTTAGCTCAAAACCAAATCCTGCTTTATTCCTTAGTGATCAGAATCAGATTGACCTCCGTTTTGGCTCACCATTTATTCAATAAGGTTTTCATTACAAACCAGAGGAGTGGCCTTCGAATTAAGCTATCACAAGAAGAAGAAACTCTTGAGAAATGCCTCAGTTTTAGAGCCTCATTTTCAGTTCAGTGCTTTTCTAATTGTGAATTACTTCACAAATACAGAATTTTGTAAATTGGAAATGTAGGAGTTTTTTTGAGCTAGTGATTAAAAGTCCAGTCTACTGTGGTTCATGCACTCTACATTTCACTTTTCACTGCACAGTTGCTACTTACTTTTTGGAAATGCCATCCCACATTTCTGGAGTAAACTGGATGCTTGTGGTCTTAAGCAAAAGAGGACTCTTTCTAATACAGTATGTGAATGCTGTGCTCTATCTCAGTACTTGCAGTGTGGCATTTGTCATATGCACCTTGCCTTCCACAAAGCTGAAGACTCAATCTCTTTGGTCACTCTGAGAACTGAATCGTCTCAGGTCTTCCATTCTGCATGTGTGAATGCTAGTTTGGACACCATCAGCATCATACATACAGTGTTTGGATGAAACAGGCTGGTGTGCAGATAGATCCAAATTTCATATAAGTCTGTGTGCGTTAATAAGAATGACTGAAGTCAGAACAAAACATTTGAAAAAGTTTTGGAATTACTAATGACAGTGCTGAGATCATATCCCCAGTATGTTTGTAGGGTCGTTTTTTTGTGTGTGTGCTTTTAGATACTTTGAGGGACTTTATGTTTAAAAAAACAAACCTGTACAATCATCACCTTATTGGTACTCTGAGTAGACCATTACGTGTTACACATTCTCATTACAAATCTCACTACAAGTATGACTGGAGAAGGGGGTTTAAGCAGAATTTAAAATCATGTTAAAGTAATAAATGGTGAGAAGGTTTGTATTTGATTGACTTAGACCAAAAATCCCAACTACAATCTTGGAACTTTGTACAGAGCTTAAATAGTGAATCGGAAATAGAATCTGAAAGGATTTCAGAATATCATCACTTGTTCCCGTTTGCTACAATGAAGACAACACCTAAAGTACTTTTTGTTTGTTTGTTTTCCTCCGTTCTCAGGTGCTTCAGAAATGTTCAGTGGGGTTGAGTTCAGGTGACTGTGGAGCAAAGTCCATGACAGTGGAAACTCCTCATTCTTTGCTCTTCTTCAAGTAGTTCTTCAAAGCTTTGAGGTGTGTTTGCGCTCATTATCCTGCTCCAGTATGCATCCATCTGTTGTTTCATCATCTGTATTTATGAGTACCTTTTCATCATTTTCTGCTAAATGCTTGTTTGTCAGTCAATCCCAAGTGTTGGTCTTGTTTCCCATCCTGGGAAGAAATGTAGGTGGGGTGGCAAATGTTTAATCACTGTTCTAAAATTGTTTTGAGTGCAATAAGAAAGGCCTAGTGTTTTGAATCATTTTTTTTAATTTTATTTATTTCAAAAATTGTGTTCTTGTTCTAAGATTTTCCATTAACATAAAGGCAGTAATAACATTTTTGTGCTCTCTTTTTATTTGAAAAAGTATGAAAGTATCGAAATACATGTTGGTACCGGTACTGATACCAAAATGTTGGTATCGTGACAACACTAGTAGTTACAAAACAATGCCAGCACATAGGATCAAATGCTTTCACCAGTTTGCCCTATGGCCCTATGGAGTTGACAGGTTGTGAGAGTATAAAGTGATCCTGCTCCAGAGCTATGCTGTAGTTATGGTAAAGCTCAAACATCACACAACTGTAAACCAAACTTACTTACTAGAAACCCTTACTGTATGATTTCAAGCTAAGAAATGACCCCTTTTCTCAAAACGACAACATTTGCTACTGAAACCTAAATCACAATGCCAGCAATGTCCTACTGCAAAGGCTTTTATGAGAGCTTCTCTGTTCAAACTTTTTGCAGGTTCAACACATTTTAACAATTTAAAACGCCATTACCCGCTAAACTGGATAATAGGGGGTATTAGTGACAATAATAATAGCCTGTCATGTTAAAGACCAAAACTGCAGAGCCTAGAAATGTAGCTGCTTAAAATTGCTGCATATCTCATTTTGCAGTAGCATGAATTGCCCTTTGCCTTGCCATGGTTAGATTTAATGTATCTCTACTTGAAGGGTAAATCAAAATAAAAATATGTTAGTTCATCTTCATCAGAAGATGAATCATTTGTCCTTTCTTAATTGTTTTTATTTTTTTTTATTTTCTTATTTATGCCATACGACTTCTGTTCTGTCTTCTACCTGCAGGGCCTCTGATGGCTGGTCGGCTCCTGAAAGTTTCCTCTCTGGCCACAGCAGTGTTTGCCTCTTCTGGATTTTACCTCTATAACAGACAACTGGACCTCAATGACCTGAGTATCATCCGCTTTGGACGTGCTGCAGCCACTGTGAGTCACTGTACACCTCTGTCATAAAAGTTGCGCTGTAGGCAGTATTGTGAATTTGATGCAACTGTTTGACGTGTTTCACTCAGCTGTGTATCATGAAGCAAGGTAGGTTGGCTTGTAATCTTCGGCATTACGTCAGGTTTTTCACTTACTAACTGTCTTCATTTGGGTCACTTTGGTAAGAAGAACACAATCAATCAAGTCTATAGAGCAGACCTGCTCTGGAGCAAATTAATATAACAAAAACCAACAGGATTTGACAGGGACAAATGTCTACAGTAAAGTAGATCCTTATAAGGGAACGTCCTGAGTAATTTTTTATTTGTCCCTCATAGAGTACCATATTTAATATTATCAGCCAATCAGAGTCTGATCCAATTCAACTTCCTCTCTTGATGATAAATTCTTATCTTGCTTGTATTCTTCTAGATCAGACCTGGGCATTTCACGGCCCGCGGGCCACATGCGGCCCTTTGGGCATCCCTGTCTGGCCCGCAGTATGTCAGTCCTGAGCACAAATGAACAAGTATTTATGCTGTGCATGCAATACGGTTGTGTTTATTTTATTTTGAGCCATGATGTATTATTTACGTCATGGCACTGTTAGAATCTGTGTTTGTTAATTCTTCAAAAAGGATGATTGAAACAGCTTCTTGCCAACTATTAACCCATAAGAGCCTGAACGGATCGCTGGCATCCGTCAAAGCGGCTAATTTTGAATTACCGCTAACTCGCAGTAGTTTGCGCTGTTGACAATATTCAAAGTGTGGCTGAACAATGGGAAATTGTGCTTTTGCCTGGAAGATCTTCGTGACATCTCAAGGGCATAACTAACTTAGTTTTTACCAACAAATTTTTTTTCCAGAAAGCGCAACTTGAATTTTTTCCATCTGGGAATTATGGTAATTCAAATACCTCAAGTTTTGTGCGCAGATGGACATTCAGGTCTTAAAGGGTCAAACATTTATTGAGATACAGAAAATAATTCATGTAGCTACATGGTCTCTCCTTGGTGCACCAAAGCTTTCCAAAGAGGACAAAGTTTCCAACATTCCAATGTGTTGTATTCAAAACCACAGATCGATTGCTTTTTTTTTTTGTTTTGTTTTGTTTTTGTTTTATTTTCATCATTGACCTACACCAAAACTCATAAATTTAAATAAATATTTACAGAATATTCTTATACTTCTGATTACCAGTAGCAGCTTATCAACATATATGATTCACTGCTTTTTGTCATTATACTTTTTATTGAGTTTTGAAATCACAGCCTGACACAACAAATAACACAACTGATAATTACACACATGAGCTCGTCACCTACATATTTCCATGTGTAATGTATCTAAAGTTTATATAATTTGTGATACAAAACCAACAAACAAAACTTAAAATATCAACAGCAATAACAAAAGGAACACAAAAAACAAACAAGGAGCCTTAATCCCCACCCCCTCCCGACCCTGACCGCCAGTCAAACAAAACACACTCAGAGGTAATTTACTAAACTGACCATTTTTCCAACCTAGTCCTGGATTATTAGTCCCTCATTTGAGTAAGAAATGGATCCCATATTTCTGTGTATAGTTCCAGTTTACCATTTATTTTGTGTATCAATCGCTCATATGAAGCTGTTTCTGCTAGAACATTAAACCACTTGGGGTAAGTTGGGCTATTCCCTCCTGCTCAGCGCCTCAATATGACTCTTTTAGCAGTAGCAAGTGCAACCTTTAACCACTGTGCCTTTCCCCCACTTATTCTCTTATTACCTTTAAGACTGTTCAGGAGGCATAACACGGGGTAAGATTGATATTTATGTCGAGACAATCTATAATCTTTCCTATAACTCTCTGCCAATAGGTAGTTAAGCTAGGACAGTAAAGGAACATGTGTGTCTCATCCCAAGCCTATTCATCATCAATGGGGTCCAGTACATTCTGTTGAGAATTTTAAACTGGATAAGTTTAGACCTGGCATCCCTCATTGGTTTCAGCATCTCCTCAACCAGACCTTTCCACTCTTCCTCCTCATATGTTGTTTCTAGATCTCCTTCCCACGCTGTTTTGGGGCCCGCTGTAGTACCTTGAAACTCACTTGTGAGATAATTATAAATGTTTCCCACCAGATATTTACTGCTTTTTACAATGGAAGAAAATTAATATTGAGCAGAATTAAGTCCAAGTTATCGTTTGGCTCGGTCCTCCAACACAGTTCAGATTTTTCATGTGGCCCCCTATAGAAGTTAATTGCCCAGCCCTGTTCTAGATTGTGTTTGGAACTTTCAGACATCAGACGTATGATATGTAGTAGTAGTAGGAGTAGTAGTAGAAGTAGTAGTAGTATTTAACGAACCATAAAACACATATGAAAGATTAAGATTGTCAAAGTGCTCAATTCAGTAAGATTCAGGTAATTCTAAAGCTGTCTTGATTGGCCCTGGTACCCATGTGGACATCCTCAGTTTGATGGGTGTCAAGTCAAAGCTGACACACAGTGATGCGTGCACTTTGTTTAAGTCTTCCTCTTTGACCTTTTTAGAAACAGAGAAATAGTTTAACCCATTTTCAGACATATAAATAGATAGGATGGATATAAATGGATTAGATATTATACCCAATAGAAGACATGCAGACTTTTGCTTAGTCTTGCTGAGTCTTGAATGGCAATGCTTATTACCCATGTAGGAGCAATTTATGTTAATACCATGCTAATTAAGCAGAACATTAAGTTGCAAACATGTCTGACCGTTCTGCCCATCGCTCCGTCTACATCCACAGGATGTTTTTCACAGATATGTGTGACCTACAGTGCCTCCTATCCTCTCTTTCTAGTCCACTGAGGCAAAGATTAAGACGCCTTGTGTGCTTTCTCTGATATGTCTGCAAAGTTGGCTATTAGCTTAGACGAATGTTTTCCCTCACTTTTCCCTCAACAAAAGTGTTTGGATTTATTTGCATGCTCTTTTTATTGGATTTGTCAGATGGCGCCTCGGCCTTCGCTGGTAGCAGCCGGAGACAAATCACACATTGTGGTTTGCCGACGCTACTCTCAGGAACGCCGAACTCGATATACTCTGTACTGATGGATTTAAAAAGGTCAGTGCAACGTATACAGGTAGAGCGAGTTCTCCACGAACTAGAGGGTAAACAGTTTGATCCCAAAGTGTCAAGAGAAAGACTGCACACACAGCAATTTCAGTGTGTGTGTTTGTGTGGATGAACATAAAGCACTTTGCATATGAGTGGGTAGAAAACCGCTATGTAAATAGTGTAGACCATTTACAGGGTTAATGTAGCACACCAGTATATTTATTCCACAGACTCCCGTTAATTCATAAGCCTTTTGAACGGGGGTCTTCAATGTTTTTCATGCCAAGGACCCTCAAACTGATGGTGAACTTACGTAGGGACCCCCTACTTCTATATGTGTGTTCTATATTAAACTCGGCCTAGTGCTATTTATAAATATACATTATTCTTATTATCTTTTTGCATTCAATATTAAGTAATTCAAATATTACACAGGTTCAGATGTTCAGTTTTTATTTCTATTTTTTGTTCTAGTGACAAAGCGATCCATTTTGCCCTCAGTAGTTGGCTCATGCAAGAGAGCTGCATTCTTAGCTTGTCTTCTGCTAGAATTGCAGCGAAATCTAGGATTTCACCTGGGGACTGAATAGGCTCTCAGCCAATTGTGGAGAACCTGACAGAATCGGAAACGCTGTATTTAAAGAAATTTGTGGGGGAAAATAAAATAAAAAATATAGAAAAATGTCTTATCAACCAAAGATTTTGAGAGCCTTGGAGTAATTCAGACCTTATCTCCGTGGACACCCTAGGGATTGTGAACCCCCTGTTGAAGACCTATGCTTTAGGATCTTTAGTATGTAAACTAATTGAAATGTTTTTGTAGCCTATGAATGTCACTCAAACAACAGATCTGATCTGTCAGTAATTAATCTACAAAAAAAAGCAAAAGCAAAAAACAAGATTATAAAAAAGGTTTCATCTGTGTCTGTGATTATCAGTCAGATGAGTCTAAATTATCATTATTAGCCCTGAAATTCTGTATACTTTTAAATTCAATGTCTTGGTCATTTAGACCATTTTCTTGTCATTATCTTGGGAACATTCTTACACAGAATATCGGTGCTTCTATGGTTTGTCATAAAAAATGTTTTCTTTACATGAAACTGTGCATTACCATTTTTCTAAAAAAAAAAAATCAATTTGGATAATTGTTGATCTGCTTTATTTTTTTTATTTTTTATTTATTTATTTATTTATTTTTAATTAATCTGTATACTCATCAAGCCCTGATTGTAATTTTGTTCATCTGTCAGTTTCACTCTGGATGCATTTTGTTCTTGAATCCTGTTTCAGGTTGGTGACTGGACATTCCTTCGGAACCTAGAAAACTGTTTTTATGTTTTAAACTAGAAAGTATATGATTACATTTTCCTTTTTGTAGCTGGAGTAGTTTTTGAAGAAAATCTTTACTGCTTAGTCCTCAGTTCTTTACATGTCACTGTTCTGTTTGTCAACAGACGGCGGTTATCAGCTACGACTATCTGACAGCTTTTAAACAAGTGGAATATGGCACAGAGGAGTACTGGTCTCTCAAGTCCAAGGTAGACAACCTCTTACTTTTCATAAAGACGTGGTACTTGCAGGGAATATCTTTCCACAGAGTAACAAGGTGAATGGAATTGTTTACCTTGACCACAGTGCTGTTTTTATGTTACATAACTTCCCCTATTATTGTTCAGTAGGCTTGTCTTGGCTTCCAGTGCTCAGTTTGTAGTAAGCAATTGAATTTAGTAACTTACTGTAGACATGATATTGTCTGTACCCAACTGTTTCTTTTTGGTATCACATCAAAAGGAGGACCACAGAAAAATAAGATTTAATCTCAGATTTCTGAGCAGTGTACATGTTGTTTTTATATCAGATTTCATTTTTATTCAGAGTCAAATCCTCCAAATAGGGTCATATTTGTGTGGGAGACCCCACTAGCAGGATAAAGGTAATAACCGTAAATGTCAGCTGATATGCTCTGAATCATTTGTTCTGGTGTTTGTTAAAAGGCCACAGCTCAGTCAGGTTTACTCAAGAGACTGCTACAGGAAAGGTCAGAGACCACCTGCTCTGACAAAAAGTGCACACAAAGAGCTCCACTGCAGCAAGATAACTGCAGTGAACCCTGAAGAGCATGGTTTGGCATGGCTGGCCTTGTGTATGTGACACACACATACGCACACAGTTGGTACTTCCCCTCGGGCCCTGCTGGTCAAGCCTGGCTACACATGCTGATTAGAATTAATGCACAGTGCGGATTTAATACAGAGCGGAGGCCTGCTTCCTAATTATTATGAAGTCATAGAGCAGAGGTGACAGATTAGCCATTCCACACTTGTTTAGGATCTTCATGCTGTTGATATTTCCTGCAGTGTAATTTTTTATTCACAATACAGAGGACAAGAAGGAGGGGCAACAGGTCACTGACAGGAAGGACGAAACAGGCACCGTAAAAGAATTCCAGTCCTTTTCATGTGATGGTGTAATAAGTTTCAAGTGACACAAAACAAAATTGTTAATAATCACCAGCTCATCTCCGCATCTTTTGGCTGTAATGTTATTTATTCAGCAATAAGTTGTATTAGAGATTAGAAATCTCTAGAAATCCAGAACTCGCCACCTTTGCTGTTGTACTGGAAGTAAAATGGCAGGTTGACATCAATTCCTGATTTGTCAGTATGACTTTACTTATTATAGCAACCTGTCAAATATCTGTCCATGCATGAAAGGCCCATGTTGTAGTGTTATCAATCATCAATCAACATTTAGGTCATAATGTAACCTAACATGTTTCTGTTCGGTTGCTAACAGTCAGATGATAAAGTGGTGATGGTGGTACCCACTGACGATGGAGGCAATGCCAGTAAGGCTTTTAAGTGTCTGCTAAATATAATTATAGGATCTGAAATGTGGGTGTCATTAAATTCCCTCAAAAAAGTATATATATTCCAGATCCCAAATTCATGTCATTTTAGTAGAGTCCTGTTTGGCAGTACATACAGATTTGATTCCACTTGGGTAAGACTCTACAAACTTGGATTTGGGAAGTCTGTCCCATTCATGCCGATAGTCTGAAACTCAGTCATGACCGAGCTGGCATCAATTAAGCAGATTTTCTATGTGGTGTACGTCTGTGTTTAGCTGTATCATCCAAGGTTAGCCAAGTCCTGAAGTCCTTGTGTGCTTTGGTTCACTGTCATGTTGACTGGTAACCCGTTGTACTTGGCTACATGCATGCTACTCTCAATTCCAGGCTTCTTCCACTGCCAGTAGGAAGCATTCTGAAGCACTCCTGTACTGTAGGGAAGGTTTGTCATACATACTGTTTGAAGTTCACTTGGTCATAGCATGCCTGAGTGAGGGAGTGTAGCTGAGAAGTAGCCAACATGGCAGGTATGTCCATCTCTGGCGATGACTTCTGAAGTTCTTTGTAGAATAATCTTTGGGTTCCCCCTACCTGTGACACCAGCTTTCTCTCCATCTTTGAAGATGTCATACTATGGTATGACTGGTACGGGTGACTGGTTGGTTTCTTCCGACTCAACAGTGGCATGAAACAGATGATCCAATTGGATTGACTTTTTAGAGAAGTTAATGTTTTACTTTTAAAACATAATTTCATAGACACTGTGGTATATTTGTCAACCAACCATTATGCAAAAGACCATCAGAGGTTAATGCCAGACAGTTGTCATGTAGGCGGGCTGTGAAAAGAATTTAATTTAAAGGACTGGGTTGTCAATCATGATATTAGGGTTAGAAGTACGCAAAGTCTTAAAAATCAGTGACACAGTGACCACAACATCCAGCTTCATCCATGATTACAAAACCCTCAAAGAAAGGGACGTGATTGTGTCTTGAAAATATTAGATAATCTTGGACTTTGGTTTGAAGGTAACTTTTGGTGCTGTAATTTCTTGAAAGCCTCTTCCAAGTACTGCAACTAAAGGTCTAGTACCTTTGACAATAGGATTTGCAGCGGCATACGTATTCTGCGTGTCACAGTAGAATGGACTTCATCTTTAATGAAGAATTTCCACACACTAGATGAACTGCTGCTAGTTTGCTGCAATGACCCACTGGGCTCCTCACTTGTCTGTCTTGGATCTGTATATATTTTGGTTTCACCACATAAAAATGCCCAACCAATTTTATACATAGTCCCCACAAATTTAAGTTCCTATAATGTTTGGGACATGGTGCTGATGTTTATTGTTTTAAGTGCTAGTACTGAATTTGATTCTTTGTTGTTTATCCTGTACAGTATATGGCTGCTTGATGTCTGCATTTCATAAACTAGTATTTTCTCTGGAAAGCCCTCTTGGGCTACTATTGCAGACACTTTCAGCTCCTTGTCTCTCTTCAGAAAATGGAAGACATGATCAATAGGATTGGCAAATTTTGTTGTTATGGAGAGAATTGAGACTGACTTGGCCATTCAAGAATTTTATACTTTTTAGATTTGAAATGTATTCCTGTAGGATTAAGCATGGTCAACCTAGTCTGGAGGCATTTTTATGAAGCGTATCCCTTATAAGCCTTGATTCTTGGTCAGTTGCTTTTTTCTTCCACATTTTGTTACTGCCAGCACTTAGAGATGGGTACATCTAGGTCTCATCAGTTCACAGTGCCCTTTTCCTTGACTTCTCAAATATCTGCTTGGGAGACCTTAATCTGGTCACCCTGTTTCTGTGACTCGATAGTGGTGCACATTCTGTACACATGCCAGTAACTCACACCTGGAAGTTACTGGCATATGGAAAGCCAAATGTCAAATGTTTGTATCCTCCAATAAATACTAATAAAAACACTATAGTTCCCTTTTGTTTGTATACAAATAACCCTTGATAAAATCTTTAATGAGCTCTTAAAGCTCAGTGAATTGTAACGATGACAACAGGACAGACATATAAAGTCTTTGTCCCAAATATGACAGAGCAACAGGCTGTGGAAGCATTCCATCCTTTGTGTGAGATAAAGTCATCATGTCAGTATCATCTGACTTCCAACTGTGTATTTGTTTCTTGTTAAAGGGCAAGTATGACTGCTCGGTTAATGAGCTCTTGTTTCTGCATCTCATCTTTCTTGTGTTCTTGTCAGTGTGTCACCCTGTGTTCAACTCTCAGTAAAGCAGCTCAGCTGCTTTCAGCCTCTCATGAAGAGCTTCACTCAAAAGCCACTTAAGCAGCCAGTCTTCCAGGCTCATCAAAGGCCTCCCTCAGTGAACCGAGGGCCCATTCACAGCCAATTAGAGTGTATCACAGAACAAGCATGGGAGCACTTGCAAGTCTGCCAAATGAGCGGTAGAACATGCCCTGCAATAAGAGATTAGATGGACTGCTTTTTGTCCTCTATAGCTAGCTAACTTAACTGGAATTTCTCCAAAGGCAAAATGCTGTGGATCCCCACCCCAGGTAACGTCATTGTAACATGTAGCAAACATATTACCACATATTGAGATGCGTTTGCGTTTACTTTATTTCAAATTAAATGTTATAAAACAACTAACTTGACAATGTATGTATGGTTGTCTGTTATCACTTAATAGTGTTACTGGTATACTTTTTGGTTGAATTACAGTATGCCATTGTCAGCTATTACTTGTTTCCCACTATTTTTTTGTTGTTATTGAGTTATTTCTTCAGATAACGGAAACATATGATATGATATGATATGATATGATATGACAACACCATCTTGTAAGATGGTGTTGTCATATCATATCATATTTTCCATCCTTGTATATCATATGTTCCATCCTTGTAGTTTTTTTTTTTCATAATATCTGCAGTGTTCTTGTTTTAACAGTTCTGCAGCACTTAAGAGGGTTTTACCAGAGTCTGGAGTTTTCCATTTGTTCTTCCCAGGTTTTTGTGTTTATCTAATACTCCCTTAGAATGGGGTCTGCTTTCTTTGTTCACTAGAAAAGCCAAGACCATATGAACAGCATGCGTGTGATATTCTTAACCTGCCTAACTGAAATGTTTTGACGATGTCTGAGTAGTGACATATTTGCTGATTTTTTTTCAGAAATGACTGTGAATAAATGAGGTGATTATTAAGTCAATATAATTTAGTCTTGCAGGGTGCTCTTGGTATTTTTATGATATATCTTAAGGAAATGCCCTATTCACAGGTCCCCCTGGCATTGCCCCCTTCCACCTTCACCTGCTTCGACATGTGGCCCCTAATGGGTGTGAAACTGAACAACTGTTTCATAGTTGTCTGGGTTGTCTGAAACAAAGTTTGTGAATTAGTAGTGTTCTTGTTCTTTTTATGGTGGACTGTGTCAATATTTTGCAAGGGTTTTTGCCGGCCAAACAGTCATGTTTACAGTATGATTACCTACATTCCATTTAAATACACTCAGAGCCAGTCAGCCAAAACATTAAAACTGCTGACAGTAAAAATAACATTGACCATTTTGTGACATCAGTGCTCTGTTGGAAAACTTCTGAACCTGGCATTCATTTTGATGTTATTTAGACATGTACCAACCACCTAGAGCAGACCAGGAACCCCCACCCCATAGCAATGACAGTCCTTGATGGCACCAGCCATATCCAGAAGGGTGCCAAACTGCTGATGTTCCCATCCCCGTGCTTTTCTGTACTATTAATGCAATGTGGTGGGAATTCTTAACTTGGCTTTTTCCACACAAAGGTTCTGCTATCACATCTCTGTAAACTACATATTTAATCCTATCTATTTTATTCTTGTATTATGAATGGCTTCCATCTGGTTGATCATTATCTAGTAATTCAGACTAGCTCATGCCATCAATGCTGTGGTATGTGTTGTGGTCCAGCTCGTCTGAATGCATGTAAACTTGGGCAAATTCGTTATGTGTATCACAACAGATACCTCAAACTATCATCTGGGCAGTTGTGCTCAGACATAGAAAGACACATACTATGCTGTCCATTTCCTTACAAACATCTTGTTGCCCAAATACAGAATTACTTTGCTTGAGTAGGCAAGATTGATCTGCATGCTGTCTTGTGTCTGAACTGGAAGGGATTTGTTCTCCACTGGTGCAGAAGAATAGTAAAAAAAAAACAAAAAAAAACAAAACAAAAAAACTAAACAAAAACATAGTGAAAACATAAATTATTGTATAGATGCTAGATTGTGGGGCGGGTTCACATGATTGCCTGCATTAATTTGATTGATCAGTTGTGATTCATTCAGAGAAATGTCAGTTCTGAAAGTATCTTGCTTAAATTTGTGGTATTTCCTGATTCTTTTGTATATCCCACACAAATCTTGCAGTGCAGTGAGATTTCAGTTTTTCAGTCAATATGTAAAGAAGATATTTTACTGTTAAATAGTAATGCATGCTGTTCCTGATACTCTTGTAAAACCATGCAGCTCCCTGCTCTCTGCATATGTACATGTCTCGTGGTGTCAACCCTTGGTGTCTTTATCTGACCCAAAGGTTAACAGACCTTTTTTTTATATAATATAATATATATTTATATATATATAATATAATTATCACTCATGGCTATACTTATTAACTCAGAACCATATGTGCACTGTTTCTCTGCATCTGTCTTTCTTCCTTCCTTTGTTGATTTTCCACACGCCCCCTCTCCAGTCCCATCCTGATGAGACAGATTAAAGGACAAAAGAAAGGGAGAAATTAAAACACATCAATAGAATGAAAAAGACCAGAAACATCAGCGAGCTCTTATCTCTGGACTGATTATACAACCCTAAACGCCTCTCGTTTCACTCTTTCTCTGTTTTTCTCCCTCCTTCTCTCCCCTTCTCAGGCAGTTCAGACTTCTATTAGCATCTCATTACAAGCCATGCCAACAGATGATTGGGAAATTAAATGTAGCTTACTTAAGTCCCATGAATAATGCATAAAGGTTGGCTGAGGCCTATGCGGTAGGGATTGGCCGAAGTATTGAATACCTCCCACAGGGATTTAAAACTGTTTTAAAAAGTTTATGGAAATTTGTATCAAAATGTGACAAATAAAAACATAGAAATTGACACAATGTGCTATATCTAAATATCCAACAGCATTAGCTAAGACTTTTGTTTGTGTTACTGCAAGATAATATCAGCTGGTTTTGGCACATACAGTCTTTCTCTTGCAGAATCTTCCATGACTAGACTGTAAGGAAGTGGTGCCAGTCAGTATTAAGTGTTTTCAAAAAACGTTCTACTTCCCAAAGACTCAACATTTCTCGCACAAGACCATAAATATAAAACCAAATAACTTTCAAATTGGGTTTTTATAACCGCTAGAAACAAAAAGGGAATTTTCACTGTATTTGGATTGGAAAGCTTTAAAGCAACGAAGGGTCTACATTTAGACCGGTCTGTGACCGTTTAGAAATTCATAAATTCATTTGTGTGTATGCATTGTGCAGCCAGAAGGCCATGACATTTTTCACTGTCGCTCTGACATGTATAGTGGTGGAAAAAATGTTTTCGGACACCCCATGCATTTGTCAAATATTTCATTAACAATCACTCTCAGGTCTTAAAGTACTATTTCTTTTAGCACAGTCACAGACAAAACACTAAACAAATCCTAAAACAGCCATTAAAAACTTAGAATTAATTAGTTCCATAAAAATACATAAGAAATTTTGAGTATTCATTTTGGTACCAGTGATCCACTAACGAAGGTCGTTTTGAACATATTCTCTGTAAACTCTTGACTTTGATACTGACAATGTTGAGAACTGACATTGAAACTGTCAGGAATTTAGTTTTGTTAGTTTTTCTCGTAAACAATAAACAAAATAAATATAATTTGTATTTGTTTGTGCCTAATGCAGCCACACAAAAAAGACTGCAAAAAAAGTTTTCCACAAGTATTTCATGATAATATTTGAGATGGTGTAAAATATTAAGGGTGTCCAAAAACTTTTTTTTCCACCACTGTATCACGAATGCACTGATCTTGAACCATATATAGAAAAGATTTATTTGAGGAAGAAAGGATTCTGAGAAGCTAGAAATTCTGGTGTGCATCTTTTGTTCTGGAGCCACGCCTCTCACCAAGTCATTTCATTTCATTTGTGATTAATTATGTGAGAGGTTGTTTATTGTTGTTAGATTAATGTAGAACGACCTAAGTTTGTGCTCCATTGACAGTGTGACGTTTGATAAATTAGCACAAAATATCAACTTTGAAGTTGAACAGCTGACCTCCGTGTCAGACTTATAAGGTTTACTGGATAACTATCATATTTACAGATTAGCGCTGATATTGGTGTTTACCTTGTCAGGCAGCATCCTCAACATTCTGGAAGAATGCCGTGATGGCATACAAAGCGACAGATTGAACATTAACGACAAACTGAAAGCAGCCTCATGACGAGATGAGTGCACTGCAAGTCACAAGGCTATTTTAAGGAATGGAGTGAAAAGAGGAGGATGGAGGGGGGGGGGGGGGGCATGATGAACTGGTGACAGTGAGGACAAACAGATACTGATGTCTAATGATCCCCTTGCTTCCTCAGCTGCATGAGAAAAAGGCAGGAGCGTCGAGCATATTTGGGGAAGCAGCCATTTTGAAGGTGGCTTTTCATGGCTGAGATGAAAGGGAGAACAAAACGCTGATTCACTCGGCACATCTGCATAGTATCATGCAAATTCTCTCTCAACACCACCCCAAGGTTAAAGATAAAGAGTTGTCTTTTACCCCCATTACAGTGAATGTTTCTGAGGTTGTCGCAGTAATATGAAAGCACCGTGGGGATGGAGATCAGAGGCTTTACGGATGGTGATTATTGACTTCACACCGGAGGAAAAATATCTCCCTACATCAGCTGCTGTGGCAATAAGTTCAGTGTTTCCATCTTACACAGCCATCATTGAGCTGACTCACTTATCTAGAGCATGAGAACAGTTTAAATGGTTCACTGCTTTTTCTGAGACAGTT
Source organism: Mugil cephalus (assembly GCF_022458985.1). Classification (NCBI taxonomy): domain Eukaryota; kingdom Metazoa; phylum Chordata; class Actinopteri; order Mugiliformes; family Mugilidae; genus Mugil; species Mugil cephalus. The sequence continues at coordinate 2,111,052 of NC_061786.1, read as the reverse complement.
AAGAAACACTACAGTTAAGAGTTCAGCCCACCTAGTGGGTGATTGAAACAGGTGGACTTTTTAATTATTGATCTAGTGCTGTTGGTTTTTATCTACTTTACTACAAGATCAAATCATGATCTTGAATATCCCAAAGGTAGAGGTCACAATGACATCAAAATGTTTCACAAAAATGATTTGGGTACAGACATACAAACTACAACTTGATGAGTTGCCAGACACATGTAACAGCAGGCGGATCATTCTAGTTTATGAAGTCATGCAAGTTTTTTTCGATTTGGAACTCTACCAGGGGGTTTGCATGTGGCTTTGTTCTTTCATGTTTGTTCACATGGAAACATGCTAGCCCACAAACTGGAGACCATTCAAATGGGGTTTTCCTTACCATGCAAAATCAAAACTTCACTTACATTTACAAAACTACAGTCAGGAAGGTCAGCACTAACTCAAGTATTTTTTTTTTTGTTTGTTTTCCTTCTCTGAGGGTGAAGCTGTCAGGATAACGCCATGTTTACAATACGAGCCAAAATGTTGCAAGCCAGCCAAGTGTAGCCTGTTAAATTGACCGTCAGTCACCACTGAAATGCTGCTCATGTGCTTGTTGTTGTTGTTATATCATCATTCATCCATCCTGTGTTAAACAAACACATGTTATTGGTTGACACATCACTGCTTCACTGAGGTGCTGAAAAATTTGTGGCCGCGGTTCACTGCTGGAAGACATTGGACTATTCAGTTTGAGTTGGGAGTGAGCGACTCGCCTTGACCAATATCTTTTTCTTGAGTGAGAGCAAATGAGAGCAAAAGATCCATTAGGCTCCTAGTAACGGATTAGACCAGAGTACTGGTTTAAATCATGCTGGGGAGGGTGATGTTGTTACATACTAGGTTTATGGGTTTGAGAAGGGATTTTATGACGTCAAAATCATGGGCCACTTGTGTTCTGTTAAACTTTTCTGCTACATAAAATTTCCCAGCCACAACATTAAAACCACTGACGGGTGAAGTCGATAACATTAACCCATCCTGTGACGTTTCACTGTTCTGCTGTGAAACTTTTGGACCTGGCATTCATGTGGCTGTTACTTGTACCACCCACCTAGATCAGACCACCCCACAGGCACCCCCACCCCATATCAATGACACTCCTTGATGACAGGAGCCATCCCCAGCAAGATGCAGCATGAACGGTTGAGGAACAACTCAAATATATATAAAGAACAGCACAAGGTGTTGACCTGACCTCCAAATTCACTAGATCCCAAACTGATCAAGTATCTGTTGGATGATCCACAGAGGCCCCTCCCCTCAACCCATAGGACCCAAAGACCCCCACTAACAACATTCTGCTGAAGGACACCACGGGACACCCTCCAAACAGTACATGTGCACTAACTCTCTGATGAGTCAGAGACTGTTTTGGAGGCACAAGGGAGACCTACACAATACTAGGACGGTTTTCAAAATGTTATGCCCGATCGGTGTATTACACAGCTCATTTCATTGTCAGGGAGTTGCCAGATTGTGCTAATCAGAGGGGCTTCTGGCTTTTGTCCTTTCAACACTACAATAAAACTGTCTAAGCCTAAATGTCTTGATACATTGGCCTGATGCCTGATTGTCATACTAAAGGAAGGCTAGAATTAGATTTAGTTTTATGACCTCTAGATGAGACTTATTGACACCCTTAGAGGAAAGGCTGGGGTATCTGACCAGGCCTTGCATATTGAAATTTGTGTTCCTCAAGGGGAATATTTAAAAAAAACTGAAAGAGGTTAACTTAACTATCACTCAGTTGTTGAGTCAGTCTGTACACCTGAATGTAAAAATCACATCTCTTAAAAGCATACACTCTCTTGGATGTTGGTGTGTAGCTATACTACCAATAGTAGTATAAGTAGTAAACAGTGAACTGGTCTTTTAAATCAAGTGACCTTTAGGATGCATTAATCTATCAATTCCAGTATTAGAGAGAATTGCAGTTCATCTCTCCTCCAGCTGATGTCAGCATTGGCTGCATTCTTCAGATAATCAGCACTGCTGCTCTCCCACATGACAAAAAGATGGTGCTCAGCTCAGATAAGTGCCCACCGCCGCTCCTCCAGCTCTGCACTTGTGTGGGACGCGCTATGTAAATACTGGGGTGGGGCTAGATAACTGCTGACCTTGATGTGCTCGTGGCAGCAGCTTATCAGCCCCACAAGTCTGAGGCGGGAAAATCCTTGAGGGATATGGAGAGGAGGGAACGTTTAACATTTGCTTCCCAGCTGCCTGCTGTGGTTAGATCATCACTGACAAGCTGATCTCCAGCAGCAGCACCAGCAGCAGTATAAAAACTCATACATTTCTATGTCACTGCTCTGTGCCACCCAGGACAAAGGACTCTGACAACAGCTGGCCACAGCGCTGCAGAACACTCATTTTAAACATCGTATGTTTTCAAGGAGTGGCCACTCTAACATGAAGGGTAGCAGAGAGCAGCTTTAGTGCAGTATGTTTACATACAAAGGAACATTTGTACTGTTCACATCTTCTGAATTCTGAGTTCACCTAATGCTGATTAAGCCAATAAGCTGAATTTCTGAGGTCTGCAGTGTGCAGAGTTTTAAAACTGGCACGCATTGCAGCATTTGGATGCCAGCACATGGATAGCGACATTTTACATGTTAAGAGTTTTTTCAGCCCTGCAGTTGAATTAAAGATCAAACTAGCAATACAATTATTGGATGATACAGCATTGACAACACAGATTTTTTTAGAAGGAAATGGGGATATGCCCCTAATTATGGTCTTGGTATGTATTCGGGGTGATCACTATATGTAAATATAGCTTAACACATTCTGAATTGCTGCAGTGAATATAATATACGAGAAGATGAGGTTGATTTTCCCAGCATAAGTGTAGACAACAAACTTACCTTAACACACAAATCCAGTCATGCTGTATAAACTATTAAAGCTGTTTTAGGTTTGTGGTGCAGTGAAGACATTAGGCCTGCAGTGGATGACATTAAACTTTTGCGCAAAGCATAGCGTAATAAGATCCTTAGAAAGGAAAAGCAGGCACAAATGAAGTAAGTAAGATCAGGGTCCCGTTTTGTCCGGTGTTGCAGACAATATAGGAGTTACTTTACAGTCAGTCTAATATTGTAATTTTTTTGTGTATGGCATCAATTTTAGATGTAGATTTTAGAAAGAAAAAGAATCTGAATCAGAATGTCAGAAATTGTACAAAATCAGACTGGAGCAGAAATGTTTCCGGGGGGAACTAAATGTGACGGACAAGTGCTGGGGCTAGACAACTGACATTTTCTGTTACTATCTTCATCGACCTTTGTTTCCGTACAGGAATCACCTTGGTTTTACTATAGAAGACTGGAGTAAATAAAATGAGACCAAAGTGAAGATTGTGTAGGAGAGGAGTTCGACTCAGCCTGGTGTATGGGTAGAGAATTAAATGTGTGACAAAACAAGCCTCTGGGTGGCCTTTTCAATTTCAAAGGTTGGTGGAATCACCACATTTACATTTGTTAAGGCTTTTTATTTTAAACTAGGCTGCCATATCTACTGGAGGAGAACAAAATGAAAAGCTGGACATCCCTGACTACATAAATATAATAAATATAAAGCATCACAGCTTCAGCAGTGTATAGAGAGTGTGCTAGAGAGCAGGGTAGGTCTGTGTGACACTGCACCTTACATCCTATGTCACCACTGATTTACAGCAAAACTACAAGCTGCAATGTGGGAGGCATACCTTGTCATAGCTAGGCACCTGAATCTCTGCATATGTCATGAATATATGATTAAAAAACAATCGGTTGCATCTGTATTCTACTGCTGGAGTTACATTTAGTTCTAGTCACAAGATTGATTTATTTTTTACAATAGATGATATTTGTCAGGGGTGACCTCACTTTTGCGCTGATCGCACTTTTTTTTTTTTTTACTGAACTACTTTTAATATTGGCAAATTGCTAGAAGTAATGTTTGCAAATTCCCAGGAATTATAGAGTTAATTATTATGTGTGCGTCTGTACCATGTACTAATAGACGGCACTGCTGTTTCTTACTGATCCTGAGCATCCACTGATTCGTGGCAGAGAGTGTTTCTGCCGTTCATGTGGCTCTCAGGCACAATTACTGAGGCATGACAATAAAATGCAGAGCATGAAATTAACTGTGGCTCCCACTGAAAAATCACCCCCACCATCTCTCCTCCTCTTGTCCCTTTGTGGACCCCCCCCCGACACACACACACACACACACACACATTTGACATAGAGTCCCATATTTTTTGTACTGTTCTTCTCATATCATGGTGAGAAAGAGACAGCACCATCACAGCAGCACATGAAGGGCTTGCTTTTACACACAGCTATGAGAGATAACAAATGGCTTGCATTTTCCCCACCTTGTACTGCTGTTGGGCTCTCTTCAAATAAATGACTTTTTTTTTTTTTAATATGGGCCACAGCGAAGGGGTCTCAGCTGAGCCCCAGACTATTTAGATACCATACATGTATCGATGTATTAAATGCTGGAGGAGTTCTTTTGAATGGCTTTGATTATTCCACAGGCTTTGCTGCTATAATACTTGTAGACAAGGCCTATTGACTACATGGGCTTAAATCTAAGCACAAACACACACATCCACACACAGTTTCTCCTTTCCCCTGTGACAGGCGGCTAGATGAGCCTCAGTGAACTGAGTAACGAGCTAATCATGAGCATCCCAGTAATAAATAGGCCTTGTTCATAGTCCACTAATCCCAGTCATTTAGCCCTGGTGTGGCAGCAGAAATCAATTACTGCAGCTGGGCTCCCAGTATAGGACCCTGCTGTCTGCTGTCCAGCTGCACACCACACATTCACACCTCTTACAAAACCTTAGGACATTATTAATTATACATCCCAGTTGTCTGTAATATCAATTATCACAGAATCCTGATGAAAACTGTCTAAAATCTAAATGTTTCCACTCATAAACTATTTTATTACCATCCAGCGCTGTTTGTACTTAGGAAGCGAGCTGTTTGCTTGTTAGGTTTAGTACTGGTACTTCTCAATATTTAATGCACTGTTGTATAATTGCTTCTGTTGCACTGAAGGAGTATCAAAGAAATGAAATTAACCAGAAAAAGAGCGTCTCATTGACTAAAATGATGTCAGAGTCACTGAAATAATCAGATTAAGACTGAACAAGTTGTAAGCATTAATTCTTCAGCCAAAAATATAATATAATATAATATAATATAATATAATATAATATAATATAATATAATATAATATGACTTTATGGGAATTGTACCTGTACATGTCCTCTCAGAATGAGATATTCAGAGGAAAATCTTCCTCAAGTCTCTGCATTAACGATAGATTAACAGGCTTTCAAATTGAGTCTTTCCGAGTCCGGTGTCCTTAGCGTCCATCTGAACATGAAAATGGATTTAGCTCATTCTTCCTGCTCAGACTAAGAAATTCATTCATAGTGCAGTGTCAGCGATGGAGGACAGACTGAAAAAATTTCTTTCCTTGCAAAAATGCATTCATGTAAATGTATCTGAAGCTAAACCAAGTTAGATAAATCAGTCAGTCTTTCAATACATAAGGAAGGAATCTTTCAATGTGCACTGTGACCAGGATGAGTAATTACGCCAAGCACATTCAGTTCCAGTTGCATGTGAGCACAGAGTGGGAAAATTGTCAACCTATTCTTTAAGGAACGAGTTGGTTACAACTAGTATAGAACTGCTAGCATAGCTCTGGGGTTTAAAAACGCAGCAACCAACGTATCAACTCACTGAATTTCTTCCTGGCTGTGGCACACTTAACACGCATTACAGTGTTGCCTATCTTTTCATCAAATGCATATTCCTTAGGACATGACTGAAAAGATCAATAAATATGAAAGTTTCAGATCAGCTTGAGTCTGTCATTAAACATGGTAGAATCTAAAGATAGTGTTTTTTTTATTGTAGTTGGTCAGATTTTTAAACCACATTCAACACGTTCTGCAATTTTCTGTGTGTAGCTCAGCCCATGCTCACAAGTTGTGAACATGGATATCTTTTATCTTCTACTATACATCACATATGAAAGCATTTATGAGCACTGTAAATGTCATGTTATGTCAGCCTTAGCTGCACCAAATTTGACCATTTCTTTTATGCTCCCGTTTGAGTCACGCTACACTTCCTGTGTACACAATTCATGATGAAATATACTGTACTAAAAGCTGGCTGTTTTTGAGCAATCCCTGTCCTTAACACTCTAAAGATGATTTTGACTGTTTTTATGCACATCATACAATTAAAGAATAATTTTTATTTAAAAAAACGTTTTATATCTGGAAACATATTTTAACAGCAGTCTGGTTCAGGCCATTGAACTTGTCTGTCTCTTAGTCTGTGGTGAGGATCTATGCGGAATTGATTTAACCATTGTGTGTAATCGTCTGCCTTCATGGGCTTGCTTCACCCTGCAACACTTGCACACAATCAGAGATCACAAAGGGAGGGGAGGAGTTATTCAGAGAAAACAATTTGCCATCTGTGCTTAATGGCATCTGAAGGCTGTCCACCGACCTGCACTACAGGGAATTGGCCCGGAGGCCCATGCTTTAATTACACACGTAAAGAGAGATAGAGTTAAAAAGAAGCACAAAGGAAAAAAAGGGGAAAAAATTCAGAAGTTAATTTAGATTTTAGCTTTTGCAACAGACTGCCTAAAACAGACAGGATTCCTACTCTGCTGTGAATTTATGGAACTGTGTCTTTTTTTTCTCGTCTATGGTATGTCACTATGAAATACATTTTGTTCCGCTTTTCTGTATTTTGCCATTGTTGAAATATTCTAGTGCAAGATTTGAGTGCTATTAATGAAGAGTACTCATACTGTAGCCTAGTACATGATTAAATTATAATACAAGTGAATTATTGAACAGCGTAATGTGAAGGTTGAAGCAAAATCTTAAACTGAGGCACAGAATCGCTACGTAGGAAAGAAGTTGTGGGTCAGGGAAAGGTGAGGTTGCTGAAGAGTGACAATTTCATCTAAAATGTAACACTATGGCAAGAACAAGACATAAGGTGATCATCTTGCATTAGCCAGGTCTCAGAAATTTCCCATCAGACATGAGTTTCTAGACAAAGGAAACATACAGTTCACAAAAGATGCATAAAGCTGATGTTCAACAATACCATTAACACACTCAAACAGCCATTTCCCAGATGTAGATACAAAGTTAAGGGAAAATGCTATTGCAGTCTTAAAAAATTGTGTTCAAAGAGCAGTTTAGTAACTTGGATGTCACTGTATGTAGTGTAATAGCTTAATGTGCGCTGACCCAAACCTACTTTCATCTGTTTTTAATTGTCATTTTTGTCTGATGCCAGAAACAGGAATTGGGACTGTCAATACATTCAAAATATTTAATCGCCTCCAGGTCTGAGGTAGGGGTGGGAATTGATAAGTTTTTATCAATCAATGCCATTGTCGATTCTGGCTATCGATACAATTCCCTATCAATTCTCTTAACAGTTCCTGAGTAGTTCATTGAGTGTCAAAAAAGGAGTTCTACAGTCTTCTGCTGGAAAAGCAAACTAATGTTTTCTCAAATTCAAACATACATAGTAGAAAGAAAATTAGACTGATACAATAAACAATAATAAACAACAATTACAACTTAATCCTTTTTTTAAAAAGGAATTGTAAATGCAGTGTAAGTGGACATTGGACATAAGTGGACATAAGTGGCCTTGATAACCTTTTTTTAAATGTACATGTTACCAAATAAACCAAATGTCAGTAAATTACAGTTTTTAAGGGATATAAATGGTAAATGGTACCAGGCTGGGATAAGGTGGTTTGCAAGAGTTTCCTCGATGGGGGGTGATATTTGGGATTTAAAACCCTTGTCATCCCCCTAAAATCATTTGTAAATGAAATACTACAGTGGTTAGGACAGAATCAACATGTACTTTACATAATTATAATTCTGATGATGTAATAGCCACCAGAAATGTTGTGCTGTGATGTTATTTTTAAAAGTTAACTGTAGATAAGCCGATGAGCTAAAATGGGCTGCAATACATACTACATCTAGGCTTTATAGATCACCTACCGAAAATGGGGTTATCGTTAAGAATCGTTAAGAGAATTGATAACATTGCCGGCGTACGATTCTGAAGGAATTGATTAGTCGGAACCGGCGGTGAGTCAGTGATCGCTAGTCTGAGCCAATGCTGAAATGAAAAAAACTGCAGGTTTTGAGTGGCCACTTGAGGCTGACTCCAAAAGGGAGTAAATCCCCACAGACCCCCATGTTAAAAGCCCAACTTTACAGCTATATTAAACATGCTTACAACCCTGTACAAAAAAAAAACATTTCGGTCTCAGTGGTTTATTTTACTATTCATGACAACTGTATGTATTTTTCTAACTCACTTGTTTATTTTTTATTAAGGTTTAAAATTCTACATAATTAAGGGCGTTCCCAATTTGAGTGATGTAGGTAGCCTGTGCTAACACGTAGTGGATAGTTGGGTGGGTGGGTCTCAATGTCTGACACGACCCCCTTGTCCGTATTTGGAGTATCTGAGTGTGGGCCACGTCACGATGGGTTTGTCCATAGTACAGTCAATGGATTAATCACACGATCAACGTTGGATCTTTATAGATCTGGCTGTTTATCGTATCGTATTGTATCGTATTGTATCATAAAGCAAAGAAACATTCCGCATGTGGCACATGCAGTTGTTGTCTTTAGCATTTAGATCAGTTTAGATCAGACCTTTTTCATGTCTGACTTCCCGACTGGTCACCTTGGGGAAAAAACAGGAGTTACAGATGGCTCACTTCCAGTAACCTAATTAACTTACGATTTCACTTTTTGCTTTTAAAGTATAGGAGTACTTGAAATAATCAAAAATGTGACAATGATCTGATCAGTGCCTGAAGAGAAATACAAAAGCACTGTAAGCAGTGCAAGCCTTTTTACATATCAGGTACTTGCAGCTCTTCTCAAACTAAACTTATAATCTAAACACGAATAAATGGAGAAGATAATTGATTTAATATGAGCAGGCTATTTGTAATTCCATCATGAATACAGTATTTGCGTGTAGTTAATTAATGCATTGATTTTGATGTATGCAGACTACCCATCTGGAGAGTTAACTGTATTTCTTCAATAAGAACCGTTGTCTTTATTTACCTTTATTATCAGAGGTTTTCTTTCACTGTTGCAAAGAGCACAACTGGGACATTAATGTACTTGTTAGGAGATGAGGGCCAGAGATGGATAAATAATGGCTTATTGGTTGTGCTTTCCATAAGTAAGAGAGGCTGAGCTCATCATCAAGTGTTCCGACACATTTTGTGTCACTTGGTTCATGGTTTTGAAACGGCAGCATAAAAAATTATCCATTGTCTTGCGCAGTATTTGTCTGTTCTCAAGTAGATGTAGATGTTCATTTGTATATTGACAGCAGAAGCTAAGTCCAGTCACAAGTGGTCCCTGGAGACATATGTGGAGATGCTTTCTAATGCCGTGTGTGAATAGACCTACTTAAGGCTGTCCACTCCAAGTGTGAAGAGGGCCAAACACTTTAATGACCTGGTAAGCTGTGATACTGAATCAGATCAGCATGCCTAAAAGAGCAACTTTCCTTAAACATCATTAATACAACAGTGCACACGTCAATGTGCCAACTGTGACTCTGTGGATCACTCTAACTAGGAGTAGCACAAATGCAGGATGCAATCACTAAAAATGCCCAAATTTCTGGCAGCTTTTCAAAAATTACTTACATAAGAAATATTTGTCTTCACCTTGTCTAATGTAGCACATATAGAATTTAGGGATTTTCCGTTTTGCCAACTGCATTGGGGAATATTTAAATACTTGCTGTCTGACTTCATGACCCTGCATACAAACCCTAACTATTTGTTAGTATTTGGAAATTCAAAATTTCAAATTTTCATGGAGAAAATCGAGATCAGTAAATTGGTTTATAAACCTTAAGTGGTAAACAAATGTAAACATGTATTTAGACCATTAGCGCCTAAGTGCTTATTCTGGAACTTGTCAACCTAGACATTATTACATGAGACAAATTTAGGACGGTTCTTCATGGTACCTAATAAAGCAGTTACGCTCAGCGCTCATGCAGAGCTAGACCTTGCTGACTATATTTGACAAGGATTTGCCCTGAGAATGTTTCCTTGATCTGTACTGACTGACTGAGTGAAAACCAAATGCTCCTGAACCTCACTTCCTGCTTTCCATTACCCATAGAAATGCGCAAAACCTGAAAATATAGTAAAAAATATCTACATTTAAAAAAAGACTCTATATTGCTAAAACATTTTACACTCTTATAAGGTGGGATTTCCCCGTCACTGGAGATGACAAAGGGGGTCATGTAACCAGTTCATTTGAAGTCCATCTTCCTCAAAGTGAAGTCTCCAGTAAGGAGAATTTAAGAGAATTATGGAATATCATATTTTTGCAAAAAAACACCTTTCAGGGAAAGACATTCAAAGCGCAATTGTTATTTATTGAAATTTCAGTACTATCGTTTTATTTTGAGAAAAACTAATGGAAACACAACTACTGAGAGGCACAGGGAGTTAATTTAAAATACATGTTGAAGTTACCATATGGTTCCTTTCCCCATAAAGGGTTAAACCGTACACATTGAGCACTTTCAAAACCAAGATTCTAAACACCAAGCTATTTAGAATAAGCCTATGCCTCATGGGGCGTCATTTATCAAACCATGTGTAGAAAAGGTGCTGAATTGTGACGTAGGAATGAAATATAGAATGTGTGTAAGTACAAATAAATCTGGATTTATCAAACGTGCAGACACCAGTCCTACGCACATTAATAAGTAATCAGTGATGATAAACCCCACCTGTACTTAACTACTGTGCTTGTGCATGGTTTGGGTCATTTGCTTTCAGAAACGCCCCGAATTGAACATATATGGCAGCAACAATCCCTTTAAGAATGTGTGAAGGGATTTTTTTATTTTTATTTATTTATTTTTTTTACCGTCACCGAAATCACGGCAAGGAGAAAGAGCCTGTGCGAAACTACTTTACTGCAAATAAACGAGTCGCTGAAATAGATTGATGCATGCGCATCGCAAATGTTAAATAAATTTAATTAGAGCAAATTAAAATAAAGAAAAAAATTAATTTCTCACATTGCAAACATCAGCTAACAGACAGACTGACCTAAAATCTTTGTATCACCGCTCTCGAGGTTTACACTGAAGTGCGTTTCTACAAGATGTAGTTGCATCTCCTGTTATTTGTGTATTGATTGGACGAAATCCTTCCCCGTTCCCGTAACTATGGTGTGGTTTATTGCGATGCGGATCAATCTATGACTGTAAATTATGTTTGGGAATACGGCAATGGCCCGAAATTCACGTTTAATTTGTGCTTGTTGGTGATGTCTGTATGGGAACTGGATGTAAACTGAGGCAAGAGAAATTATTTCATCCAACACTGCCGGCATCGGCTGTGAAATGCCGCATTTACTCCAAACTCTTGCTTAAAGTTCCGGTGGCCCAACATCTCAGGGTGGACAGGAGCAGGATGTGCTCTGGGATGGCTTTGGTGCATTTTGTCCCTCGCTCCAACGAGAGTTTTAAATCACGGCATAAATCCATCAATATGTTTTTGGGGAAGCGGTGTTGGACTGATCAGATTAATTAGCACTCTTTGAAAACGCTCGGTTCTCAAAATCCTCTAATAATACAAAATAAGCAATAGTAGTGTACATCAACTTTTCTTTTCAGGTTGTCTCTTATAGCTTGTCACGCCAATTATTCAGTGTCTGCTAAACTATCGATTGAACCTTAAAAAGATCCATGACCAGAAACACAAAGGTTTTCTGGAGCCAAGGTACCAGGTACAAGGACAAGAAGAAATGCCTTTATGAATCCAAGGAAGGATATTTTGTCTATTTAAGATGGGACTGTGACTCAGATCGGCTAATACTTAATTATAAAAATCAAGATTGGATCAGCGGCCAAAAAAACTTGATCAAGATATTAGAGCAGAGGGCTTATGAGAACTCACTACTATGACTGTATCTCTGTGTGAACACAGTGTGAAATCTGGATGAACTGAAAAACATTTAAGGAATGTTACTGAATTCGGAAAATATGGAGCATTAAACATATTGGTACATTGGAGACAACTGTCAACTATGGTCCTGCAAACAGCATGTTATGGTAGTGTGTGGCAGTATATGCAGTAGTTTTCCTCAGCGTGTTACCTGCCCTGTTGGCCGTATGCTGAACATTAAACACCTGCTGTGAAATAACGTCTTTGTACATTCTGATGTGACATTGCCTCCCAAGTCACAATACTTTAGTGAGTTACCACTGGGCAGATCTCAGTGATGTGAAAGATAAAAACATAGGTTTCTGTTCAATGCTTTCTCATGCCATGGCACTGACCATTGCTGCTAGAGAACTAAACATTCCTCAAGCCCTCACTGAAAAGAAACCAGTCTGGCAGAGAAGTCCAGACGACCCTTCCCCCAGCCACGTCCACTAGCTCCTCCAGAGTAATCCCCACTCGCTCCAAGGCCAGACAGGAGATATAATCCCTCCATCGTGTCCTGTGTCGACCCTGAGGCCTCCTTCCGTTGGGACATGCCAGGAACACCTCTAACAGAAGGCATCCAGGAGGCATCCTTACCAGATGCCTGAACAGCTCTGTAAGACTGAGGGACTGGTATAGGGGCTGAATGGTCCTTAGCAAGGGGCCATCCACCCCATACTCCTGGAGAATCCCCCAGAGGATGCCTCTTAGGACATGGTTGTAAGCCTTCTCAAGATCCACAAAACACATGGGGATTGGTTGGGCAAACTCCCATTTTCCCTCCAGCACCCTAGCGAGGGTACAACACTGGTCCATGGTTTCACGCCTGGGACGAAAACTGAATTGTTGCTCCTCGGTCAGCCAGGACAGCCCTAACATCCTGAGCCTGAAGATATCCAGGGTGGATCTCGTTCTCATGTGAAGCCCCTCCACTAGACTAGGGAGTTGTTTCACTACCTCAGTGACTTCTGCCCCAGAGATTAGATGGCCCATGAGGCACTGGATGGTTTGCCAGAACCTTTTTTGAACCAATCCGTAGTCTTCCTCCATAGGCACACCAAACTCCTCCCAGATTTTGTCTTTGTGACTGCTTACTCAGCTGCTTCCGGAGACCCACAAACCAACCATGCACTGTAGGCCTCCTTCTTCAGTCTCACAGCTTCCGCCACGGCCAGCACTTTGCGGCCACAACTCGCAACAGCCTCCTTGACAATGGCGAAGCAAACATGACCCATTTAGATTGCCACCCGCCACTCCCGGGACACGGTTGAAACTCTGTCGGAGGTGCAAGATGAAGACCATTTTCACAAGTTCTTCCACCAGGCGTTACAAGCCGTTCGTTTGGGCCTGCCAGGTTTGCGTGGCGTCTTCCCCTACCATCTGATCCAAATCATCACCAGCTGGTGATCAGTTGACAGCCCTGCTCCTCTCTTCACCTGAGTGTCCAGAACATGCTGTCGCTGGTTGTATGATATGACCATAAAGTCAATCATCGACCTACGACCTAGGCTGGCATGGTGCCAAGAGCACCAGTGAACAGCCTTATGTTCGAACATGGTGTTAGTTATGGTCCAATAACTAAACGGTCGGGTTCAGATCAGGCAGGCCTTTCCTCCAGGTCTCGCTGTCATTGCCCATGTGACCAGTGAAGTCCCTCAGGAGGAAAATGGAGTCCCCAGTTGGGGCACAATCCATCGTCTGTCCTAGGGACCCCAAAAAGTGTGGGTACTCTGAACTGCTATATGCCGCATAAGGGCAAACAGCAGTCAGGACCTGTTCTCAGACTTGAAGGTGCAGGGAAGCAACCCCAACATGCAGACAGAGAGCCTTGGAGCAAGCACAAAGCCCACTCAGCCCTCCACCTCTCACCTGGACCAACTCCAGCGAAGAAGAGGGTCCCACACCTCCCAAGGACCTCGACACAGAATCAACGCTATGTGTAGAGGTGAGGCCGACTATACATAGTCGACAGCACTCAAACTAGAGTGAAAGATACAAGAGGCCAAATGTCACAGTAAAATAAATAAATAAATAAATAATTGAGACTCATTTTCCAAATGCATAAATGTCCAAAGTACGTCCCCTGAAACCTGAAACGGTATTAACATGTTAATCTGAAAATGCTACATTTAGGAAAAAAGACTGTTCAAACAAAATATGACTTAGGTTTGGAATATTGTCATTTTTGGATCAAATACTTCATACTTTACAGTAGCTTAAAATCTTTCTTTCATCCTGTGAATACATTTTTGGTTTATTTAATCACAAAAACATTTTGAGTGGGAACAAGCTGATTCTGTTAAAGTGTATTTTTAATTCAGTAAATTAACAGCAACTAAAGGTGTTTTCTTTTTTTCCTTTCTGACTTATGTCCTTGCACATTTGGTACCTCCCATTTCACGGCTTCTTGCTTTATCCGTTCTTTTTTACTGTCTTGCTTCCTCTCACCCTCTCGTCCATTATACACCACCCTCCAAAGCCCTCACGACGCACACAAGCACGCTCCCTCTCCCTTTCTCTCAACCCCCAGCCTTTTATTTTGTATCCTTGCCAACTGTGTGAAGAGGATGTGAGTAGAGATACCCAGAGGCATTCTGCTCTGATCTCCCGTGTCTCTGTGTTGTACCACAAATTAACCTATGTGTCTACATGCTAACGGCCCATTTGATTGCACTGCGCATGTGTGGAGATGGTGGGCTGTGGCGAGCGTCAGCCTATCCCAAAGCTGCATTCCCCTCAGGCTGTCTGCGAGCACCATCGCTATGGTGATGTCATCCTCAAGCTGTGAGCCCGCCTCCTTCCAACAAAGCATACTGATTACCGGGAGAGAGGAGAAGGAGAGGAGAGATTATTGATCTGATGATTAGGCCATGAGCCGTTGGCAAACTGATGCCATATTTTCATTCTGATCAACCCCAAATGAACTTCCAAACGCATTCTTCCACAAGAGCTGTAGCTGTGAGGAAGGAAGGAAGGAAGGAAGAGGCTCTCATCAGACTCAAATGACAATGACATATTTATCAGGCTGTCTCTACACTGCGTTTGTGTACTAATAATAATAGTAAAAATTATACACTTTATAGCAATTTAGATTTTTGCTGTTTTTTTATTGAATCTCATCCTGCAGAAAAGCATGCACCTTTCATGGGTCTCCTAGTTTACTAGTAATAATCTGCGTAAACATCAGAACAGGATACGGTATATAATCCTGCTCTGTCATCATCCACTTTATAGATGATAAGATGTGTATATTTTTTTAACATACAGAGAAGCGACTACATAAATAAACATATATGTATATATATATAACACAAAACAATCCTCAGTACTAAATCTGAAGATCTGAATAAGAAGATGTAAGAAAATCTTCTGAAATGGGAATTATTTTCTTTTCTATCATTTCACTGAGAGGGAGTCTGGAATTTATTTCAACACAAGGTCCTCTGAATGCATTATTTGTCACCCTTCAATTATATATTAGGTATTACTGTAAAAAAAGGACTTTTTGTGTGATAAACCCCATTAATAATTCTTCCATTTACAAGTTGGTAAAAGATTTTTCTGTTCCACATGGTTGGTAATGAGTAGGTGATTGTGGTGTACTGATGGCTGTTAGAAAGGGCTCATAGTGCATTTCTAAGCAGAAAGGCTCATCTGGTAATCTCTAGTGACTTGTTTCTGTCATTGCTTTGTCATCATCGCCCAGATGACACTTATGTCAAATGGCCCCATGGGAGCATGCTGTGTGTGTGTGTGTGTGTGTGTGTGTGTGTGTGTGTGTGTGTGTGTGTGTGTGTGTGTGTGTGTGTGTGTGTGTGTGTGTGTGTGTGTGTGTGTGTGTGTGTGTGTGTGTGTGTGTGTGTGTGTGTTGCAGAGGTTAAGGGGAGCTAATTTCACGCCTTTTTATTTGCACTGGTCTCAGGAGAGGAGCTCTCTATAAGCATTATCACTTCCAGCTGGTTCAAATGGGACAGACGAGACGACCACTGCACGCACACATATCCGCACGCATGCACGCACACACACACCCACACACACCTTCTAGAGTCCTTAAAATAGCATCTCATCTGATCATGTGCCTTATGAATTGGTAATACTGATTTTCATTTAGATTTGAATTAACTATTTGTCCTCATTTTTGATTTGTAACTTTGATTTACTGAAGAGTAGTTGTAATTCTTCAGCATGCACAATCATTTTAGACCGCTTTTTCAAAAATTCTAGTTTTCTGTTTTGTTTTTTGTTCTTTTCTTTTACTTATGTGATAATGCTGTGCATAAAGCCTAATACTTAAGAAAAGGTTTTTTAATTTCTGATATTGTGTAGGAGACGGCATGCACATGAAAAATCACAGTTGCAGGGTGGATAAGAGGTCTCTCCAGCCTAGATTTAGTAGCACAGTATTAACTAGATTTACTATGCGCATCCATCATTGACCATCACTTTTACTGAAGCATATTTACATGAACGAGACTCCTTCAACCCAGTTAAAATCATTCTGATCAGAGATTCCAAATTTACATTGGAATGATCTGATAAAACATTTACATGCCCCAAAACATCAATCAGAAACTAATGAATGAAGTGAGTCGGCCTTCTGTGGAGTGTTGAATTTATTTATTGATAACACTGCAGTCATTCAATAGATAAAAATGACAGACTGAGACGGACCCACATATTCAACAGTGCAGCCCAACATTGATTCCGCCTTTATTTGATGGTTCAGAAACTCATAGTTTTGCTACTGCCCTCCTGGAATTTCGTAACATAACATGTGGTTTGGGGCAAACAGGCACAGAAGGAATGAATTAATTCCAGACAGAGAGGAATATTTGGATCAAGAAATTGAATTGTACTTTTAGTTGTTAATATTTGCACAGGTTTACATGACATCTTCTCTTAATCCAAATGGAATTTTCTTCCAACCTGGCTGAATTGAGCTGTTCTGTTCCAGCTTTGGTGGTTACATATGGCATGTTTATGTCTGATAAGGCTCTAATTTCAATTATTAGTGGAAGCCTGTTGTCCATGTACATGTTGCCAACGTTAGAGAAATACTTCCTGATTTGGAACCATCATTTTTCAGTGGTTGTGTAAATGCGCTCTCAGGATGGTTTTAGTTTTAGACTGAACTTTTTAAATTTAATTTACATGCTGGGCTAAAGGTGCCATGACATTGGTTCGGTGTTCTCATTTGATTTGAATGATCCTCACTTTTTCTAACTAGCCCTTATTAGGTTGTTATTTATTTATTTTTTTTTATGTGTGTTACACAACATTCAGGTACATCTACGATCTGCAGAGCGTCTTCGGGACTTGTGCTGTGCCAACCGGGGAACCTTCATCAAAGTGGGTCAACACCTTGGTGCTCTGGATTACCTGTTACCCCAAGAGTACACTTCTACACTGAAGGTGCTCCACAGCCGAGCTCCTCAGAGCAGCATGGAGGAGATCCAGCAGGTCATCAGGGAAGACCTCGGGAAGGAGGTAAGCTCGAAAAAAATGGAGTCTGTTATAATTTGACTTAACATATGTTTCCTCACTCTTCCTGCTCCTGAAGCCTCCTCTTCCCCTGCTAATCGTCTCTTTGAGAAGCTTTTAAGTATGAGGGATGCCTTACAAATTTTGGAGGTCATCAGAGGAAGGAGAAGGCAACAAAGCACAAGTTAGCATCCTGAGTACTTCTGGTACCTGCCTTTCACAGAATTGTCCCTTTTAGGTCACATTACATTTACCTACAGTTACAGACTCTGTTTTGTCCTTCAAAAGGTCATAATGTCCTGTTCCTAATGTGGCTAATATAGAAATATTGTTGATGTAATGACGTACTTAAGGTAGTTAGGAAATGCACAAAAAATTGGGAATCAATTTTCAAACATCTGCTCCATCAAAGGAGAAATAAAATGAAGTTATGATGTAAAAGTCCAATGGAGGGAGTGGGGGAATGCAGAGAAACAGAAAATACACACTTAAATAGAACTAATTCAGCAGAAGTGAATATGAGGGAATATTTGTTGAATAACCTCTCACTTGCTCCACAGTACAAGCAATAAAGGTAGCTGATCAGGCCTTTCCTGCTTTAAATAGTAGCTTGCTTTCCTATATTTTATGTGCACCACTTCATGTTAAGTCATCATTTAATACCCTAAAATTCATACAGTTAATACATTCTAGTAAATATTGTTTACAGAACAAACATGTTTTGATATAATTTATAAATCTGTACTAGTAACAGTACAGAAAGAAATCCTTTGCTCACTGGAGAGTTTGAATTTTATTTCACTTTCATATTTATTATACCATAATGTTCAGACCATTATTATTTAAAAGGCAAAAATCAGCAGATGTAAAGACACTCATTGTTTTTACACAGTCTATCTTTGTGTATCTTTCGGCCTGTTTTTAGACTTTTTTGGTTTAGTCTGGTCTATAGCTGCCCCACATTTTGCTGTCTCACTCACTGTCTGAAGGGCGAGGGCATGTGCTTGTCAATGCATGTGCACTCTGTAGGGACAATAAATCTGAAGTGGATATGTCAGACAGTCTCTCCTTGTTTCATTTCAGAAGCCGTACTCCTGGAGAAGCTGTTAATGTGGCTGTTAGACAGAGCACAGCGTTTGCTTTCAAACTACTTGTTATGACAGCCTTTTAGAGCCTGCAGGAGGCAAGGCAATTATTCTGTTATTTTCAGATACAGTACAGTTGGTCTTTTCTGTCTACTGCACACCCCCCTGTTTTGTGTGTGTGTTAAAGAAAAGGCTTTGGTATACAGAGTTTAAGCGCATTACATCAGCAAGTCCAGGAAAAGTGAACATGTTGTCTCTTACATGACACACACCCTGTCGTCCACAATCGCAAAATGTTTAAATTACATATAATCTGCAGAAATCTATTATAAAACATGGCAAGGTTGGATAACCTTGATGTGCATGGTTAGGCAATTCACATTTGTCAGTTGTATGCCAGCTTGTGGTTAATATACCAACGAAGCTTTCACTTTAGTGTGTTGGCCATTGAGTGCAGAAAACCATTTATTTGGATTTGGAGTGTCTTGTACCCTTGTTTTTGCATTTTTTCTTTTTATTTTGGTGCAAAAAAGTGTGGGGCCCCTTCCTCATTTCTTATTTTTTGTATGCTTTTCACACTTAAGTGTTTCAAGTCATCAAACTAATTTAAATATTAGTCAAAGATAACTCAAGTAAACACAAGATGCAGATTTTAAATGAAAATTTTTATTATTAAGGGGAAAAACAAAATCCAGCCTGTGTGAAAAAGTGATTGCGCTCTAAACCAGGAGTCTTCAAATGTTTTTCATGCCAAGGACCCCCAAAATGATGTACAGATTAAGTAGGGACCCCTACCACTATATGTGTTCTATATCAAATTAGAGTTAATGCTATTTATAAATATACATTATTATTATCATTATAATTTTTCTTTCAATATTAAGCTATTCAAATAATACAAGTTCAAATTTCCAACACATGCAACCTTTACATTTAAACATAACTAAATGTGGTAGGGCCAGTGAATCACCAAAACTTTCTGGCCTCAATCAGCTGATGGGAATGAGCTGCACTGTTAGCTTCTTTTCTGCAGCGTGGGTCTGGATTTCACTTGGGGACTAAATAGGCTCTCGGCCAATTGCGAGGAACGTGACGGCATGTAATATGCGGCCTTGTGATTAGGTCAGCAGCGATAGAGGGCGGATCCTACTGAGTACAGGAGGCTTCGATCAACAGGTGACGCTCTGTGTGAAACGGTGTGCCGACTGAAAGATTTATCCTTTACTAAAATATATTGGATTCATGTTGATGTGCATTTAAACAAATTTTAATTTTGGGGGGGGGAAAGAGTGCTGGTGTGTTTTGGATCATTGTCCTGCAGCAAACCCAAATTCTCTTCAGCTTGAGGTCATGAACAGACTGCCGGAAATTCTCCTTCAAGATTTTTGGGAGACAGTAGAATTCATGGTTCCATTTATCACAGCAAGTCTTCCAGGTCCTGAAGCAGCAAAACAGCCCCAGACCATCACATATTTTACTGTTGGTATAATGTTCTTTTTCTGAAATGCTGTGTTACTTTTACAACAGATGTAATGGGACACACTCCTGGGATGGTTCATCACTGTTCCGTGTTTTCTCCATTTGTGGATAATGGCTTTCACTGTGGTTCGCTGGAGTCCCAAAGCTGTAGAAATGGCTTAATAACCTTTACCAGACTGATAGATCTCGGTGACTTTCTTTCTCATTTGTTCATGAATATCTCTTGATCTTGGCATGATTCTATCGTTTGAGGATCTTTTGGTCTACTTCACTTGGTCAGGCAAGTCCTATTTAAGTGATTTCTTGATAGAGAACAGGTGTGGCAGTAATCAGGACTGGGTGTGTTAAGTTATATTTTAACAGGAGGGGCAAACAGTTTTTCCACACAGGACCATTTAGGTTTGGATTTATTTTTCCTTCAAAAAAAAAAAAAAATTTATTTATATTTAAATTACCTTGATTATCTGAAACATTTAGGTGTAACAAACAGAAAAAAAAGAGAAATCAGGGAGGGGGCAAACACTTTTTCACACCGCTGTACATGTTGGTACAGTATATGAGGGAGATATTGATAAAAGCAGAAAAAGGCCATAAAGCACATTAAATGACATACATTTTTCCTCATGATTTGCAATACACACACCCTGAATACCATTCCAAGACGAGAAAGATTTGGTTCACTGCTTTAGTTTATCGGCATCCACATAGACTGCTGGTGTTTCCTTTTTATTTCTTTTCAGTTCAGGTTAGCATTCCTTATCGCTGATGTATATACTCTGTGTTGTGGCTCCCATTTGAAATGGTGTAAAGAAACTGTGTGAAAAAGAAACTCCTGGGAATTAAACATTTGTCTGATTCCCTCAAGGTCCTTTCCAAGCAAACCAGCTCAATAACGTAATACAGTGTGTCATGGACTGGTCGATAGGATTTCACACTACATAGGTTTAACAATCTTTAGAAAGCAAATATTTGTTTTAGAATCACAATGGTAAAATTGTTAAATATATATAGTTCACTGTGGTATAATGGCCCTACATAGATGCAGGTGCAGTAATTTTCTCGTCACATCAAAGTTAATTCTTATCCATTTAATAATAGCAAACAAACATTCAGTTGAGAGCTGACATTGCATCACTGCTACTTAGAGTGTCATTTTCATTCTCTATGCATGGCATTGATTTCAGTGTATACTATGAATGTGCAATTACAGTCTTCGAGGCCTGGTTGTTGAATTCACTACTATTTGTTCTGTTTGCCAGCAGCCTCAGATTCTTAATCCTTAGATCTGATTATTGTGATTCTTTAGGCAAAAAAGGAAGCAGCTGTCGAACAGGTGTTATATGGCCATAGATTTAATTTATACACATATATTCAAATTGCTTCACTCTAATTCAAAGCCAACACTGTAGAATAGTCTCCTGTCTTGTTCATGTCTCTTTTATTTATTTATTTTTTAATTAAAGTGCTTGTTCAGCTTGATCTCTTTTGGTATCTGTGTGGGGCGTCATTAAGCCTGAAAAGATGGTAATATAACTCTTCTGTCTGTAAAGAGGGCAGCAGAATGAATCAGCCCTCCTCCCTTTTGGAGTGGCAGGAGAAGAAGTGGCACTGATGAGTTGTACCAAGCGGCAATGGAGTCGGGGTGCAGCTTCAGCATCGTTTCCGTTTCACTACACTTGCTTCTTTTTTAACACGTGCATGCACGTCTGTTGGATATTCTCACACGCAAGTAGTAGTCAGAGAGCAGTGCGTGGTGTCGTGCTGTTTTCAGCACCATTTGTGGTGACATATGCATTCCCACTGTGCATGGATTTGGAGAGCCTCGCCTTGGTTCTGGCTGTCACTTCCCTTCTACAGTGAAACTGCTGAAAAGCCAGCTTGTGCAATATGTTGTTTTACCAAACACTGTCTGTTTCCAGGCTGAATATTACACTTAGTTGGTGCTGAGGCGTGACCAAAGAAAACACAAGTGCATCATGGGTACTTGGGGTATTGTCAAGGTAGGGTGGCACAAGTGTTGGGACATCTGTGGATATGGCGATTCAGGAAGTCGCACTAGGTCCTTGTATCCAAACATGACATGTTTTATACATACGTCTGCCAACTAAGTTTAATTATTTTTTTTATTACTGACTGATACAGGGTTCTTTGTGTCCAGGATCTCACCCAGGTCAACAAGGAGAATCCTACTGCTAGTAATAATGATTACTGAATGATGTGAATGAGGTGATTTGAATGATGTTGAGTCAATGGAGAAGTTTATTGGGAGTATCTGTGAGAATGGCTTTGCAATTATCAGTCTCAGGGAAGAGGAGGATAGTCAGAGGCCAGGTTCTGTTCTGAGATTGTGATTATTTGACTACAGGGAGCAATGAACAGAACCTCACAGATTAGCCACAACATTAAAACCACTGACAGGAGAGGTAAATAACATTGACCATCTTGTGCCAATATAATGTTCTGCTGGGAAACTTTTGGACCTGGCTTTTATGTGCGTGTTACTTATACATGTAGCATCCACCTAGACCAGACCAGGCACCCCCACCCCATAGCAATGCCAGCAGCCATCCCCAGCAGGATGCAGCCTGACACAGGCACACAGAAACGCTTTAGAAACAACTCAAAAACATGAAGAACAGCACAAGGTATTGACCTGCCCTCCAAATTCACTAGATCCCAAACTGATCCTGTCGGATGATCCACAGAGAACCCTCCCCTCAATGCCTCAATGCCAGACACCACAGGACACCACAGGACACCCTCAGAAGGCCCATGTCCAATCTCTGATGAGTCATAACTGTTTTATGTCTTTGGATAGAACACGTCATCAGCATCATTCTTACTCCAAAGATTTGTTTTGCTGTGTTTCTATTTAATTTTGCAGGTCTGAAATGCTACTCCTATTTTGACAAGTACATTTGTCATTGCCCTACTGCAATAGCACATTGTACTGTATGCAGTACACTACTTGAGCCATAGGATTATCTTCAAAACTTTTGTGATCCACGATCCCATACTGGTTGGAAATCAGACTAAACAGTTAAAAGATGTCTTTTGTTTTTTGGGTGGGCCTGTCATTTGCTTTAGCCTGAGATAAATGGAAAGCTGGAAAAAGGCCAGTAGTCATAGTTTTGAAATTATTCTGATCTGAGCCAGTAATTTCAAAAATTGTGTTTTTTGATAGAGGCCACTTTTTTTTTTTTTTTTTTTTTTTTTTAACGAACCACACAAAGTGGACAGGGAGAAATTAATTCTGATTTAGACCAGGAATTTAACCTGATTAAGGGCGGGCATTTAAACAAAAATTGATAAGATGGTGGAAAACAAATGATCCAGGTGGCCAGAGAGTATTTGCTGATGAAAGTCAGTTTCCTAGACAGGCTCAGTGTTTGGAGTTGATCAAAGGGAAGAAGTTAAAGTAAGTTACATTCCCACAGCAGTTTATGAAACATTTGAACAGAAAGTATTGGTATTCCTATAAAATAATTTCTTTCAGACAAGATGAACAAGAATTTAAGTAGATCTTTTAACAAATTAAATGAACAATCTTTTAGAAAATATCAAGAGAAATGAAAAGTATGCTATCTGTATTGTTACTAAAAACCCTTTTCATCTCCAGGTAAATGGAACAGCTTTATAATCAATGTACTATATGCACTTTACCGGGCTTTGAACCTTATGTTAAGAGAGTTGGACAAGCACGTTAGAGTTTTAAGAGTTTAGACCTCGATTTCCTCTTCTCCGTTAAGCAATCTCTTTTATTTCTTCTCTTCTCTGCTGTAATGATTTATGTGTCTTCACCCAGCTGGGGCTGTGGCTGGCCGCCAACAGCCAAAATGGCCACCTTGCTACAGTGACACAGACACCGATGTGTTGCCATCCAACTGTGAGGCCTCAGGGGCCATTTTATTTGTGCCATAACTCATTTCGGGGAACGTATGTCACTACGGGTCTGCCCTGTGGGAGCGGGGCCCACACGCATACATTACCATGTTTATTAACTCCACAGCTGAGATTAACATAAGCAGGAACTGGATGGTAGGACAGTGTGTGGACCAGAGGCCACAGCCCGAACAGCGTACACATAATAAAGAAGTCGGTCTGTTAGTAGCAGTCTTCTCTTTTATCATGATGTGAAAATGATCTAAATTTTTAAATATCAGTGGGATTTCTCAGGTTTCTCACCTCTGTTTAAAGTGACATGCTCGTCTGTGACATTACACGTTTCCTTAACCTATGAAGGCACTTTCTACGTGTCAGATCCCATTGGACGCTTATCATCAAAGTGAGCAGATACTGGTGGGTACAGACAATTTCATTCCATTTAGCATATTTGCATAATGAATAACTCAGCTGTTCCCACACAGGATCTTATGCTGCTTGTATAATTTGTCATCCGATGGCATCTTGTACGGGGCTCATGTTCAGCCTGTAGCTGATGGCCAACACCGTGTTCAAATTAGCCTCTTTTCATGTTTCACTTGGTACAAACACTGGGGGACTTTTTCCCCACGGTACAGTGTAGTTTATATATTGAGGATGATGTCCCGTCAAAGCCTGATAAATACTATATTGCAGAAGAAGAGTGACACAAATCCAGTAGAAGACCATGGTTGTACTGCCATACCTTTGATGAAACATTGTTGTGCTGGTTAAAGGAGTGGAAGTTCAAGTCATGCTTGCATAGTTGTTCTGTAAGAATCTCTTAGATATAGTGCTTTTGTATTGTATTGTATTGTATTTATCAATGAGAAAAAGAAAAGAAAAAGACATTATGTGGAAATGATTTGCTTTATTTGAAATATATTCGACCAAGCAACATTTGTTTCTGAAGCAGGCGTTTGCATAATTGTTCACCAGTCTTTGACATGAGTTCACTGAAGCTCGAGTCATTTAGTTACAAGATGATTTTGACGAGTGAATTCCATAACCCTCAATTACTTCTTTTGGAACCATTTCTAGTTGGATTTGTTAAAACCAGTGTTGCCCATACAATGTTAACGCTATACCTGCCTGGATCTCACAACTCTCTGTACTGAATTTAACCTAACAGAGAAAAGATTTATTCACTGATTCTTTATTTAATTTTACATACATTTATCCATAGATTGCCGTATCTCAACAGTTTATGAACTGCACAAGCTAAATCCAATATCCACATTACTACAGTGATTTATAATTGTAAACTTTTGAGACCATAGTCCCCAGGGTCTCATAAAATCTTGTGGGAAGCCCTGGTTAAAGCAATGGGATTTTTATTGTCATAAATGTAAATATTGCCAGAAACCTATTTTGGTTGAGTTAGTTTTCACTTTTCTCTTCGAGTTCCAGTTGTGTTGCTGCTACATTTAAACCAACAAAAATATATCAACTATAAAACATTAATAATTCTTTTCTGGGATTGATTCCAATGTAATGGGTTTAGAAATTATGCATGGCTGATATTTTTTAAATGAGCACTTCCAAGAAAAGAATTCTGTTTAAAGGTCCACTTCTAGTTCAACATGGACAGATGGCCTCATATTATAACATCAGTTGACTGTGAACTGCCCAGTCCCTGAGGCAGTAAAGCAACTGACAACAAACCTTAATATTTTCACCACCAGTCCCCAGAGTTGTTGTGAGGTAGCTCCTGAAAAGCTGTGTTTGGGTTTGCACCTAACATGCCTGCTGTTTTTGTGGCCAGAATCTCTAAATTTGATTTGTCTGTTCAGACAATTGAAACACATTATTCCAAAAAGCCGTCTCTTTGCCTGTACTTCCAGCAGACCTGAGGGTCGTTCTAATGATCTTTTAGACAACCAAGGCTTTTTACCTGGTACACTTCACATGCAGATAACATTTGTATAGATCAACAGTAGTTGAGTTACCTGCAAATCCTGTGTAGAACATTTACCTTTTCCATGCTGCTGGTCTGTTTTTATATGTATTTAAATGATGGAAATAAGAGAAGATTAAGTATTTTCTTTAATATGTAGAAAAATCCATTAACTGATACACTGGTGATTCAGTATTTGCGTCTAAGTACAAGGTGTGTTCTGCATGCTCTGCTCTGCCTTTTGCTTTGTTCCCTTAGCTGATTTGTATCCATGAGGCAGGGAAGCCTTAGGGCGATGTGGAGGTTCCTACAATAAGTCTGTTCTAATAACTCCAGGTCCCTTGGGAAGCCTCTTTAACCTTCAAACCCACACACTAATTAATGCATATGTGTTCTGTGAGTCCACAGAGATGAGTGGAAGCTAATGAGGGACTACCGCTGCCCAAAGGGCACGCTGGGTGCTAAATGCTCCATTCTGTGATAGAGATATATGAGTGGGCAGAATATATCAAAAGGCAGCACTAGCTAGGCATATTTACAGTCCCTGCATGAAACCCTGAGTCTGTCTCCTCAAATTGAATGTATTAATACTTACAGCACACTAGCACTTAAACTATTAAAGTAGACCTTTAAAAACGGCACACGGCCCTTATATATTCCTGCATTCAGAGAGTCTGGTGCTCTATGTTCTTTCTTACAACCCAGGAGAATCACAGGTTGGTTTTGAACAGTTCATAAGTCATTTACAATTTCCTTTGCACTGTTATGTAATATATTTTTATATAAGATTTTGTTTATGGAAATGACTCTTACAGCACACTAAATTCATCAGTCTGTCTTCTGTAATTGCTTCCGTCTTCCAGAATTAAAAGCACAGGGTTTTATGAGCAGATTTGATTGGAAATACACCAGTTACTCATTTTACACCAGTTGTTATGGCCACTACATGGTGGAACTGAAGGCTGATGTTGGCAGTCAAAATGATGTGTGTGTGTGTGCGCGTACATACAGATTTAGGATGTGTAACTCTGTGATGTCATGCTCAAACTCCACATTATAAAGAATTCAAGACAAAAGACAACACTATTTAAAAAAACAAACAAACAAAAAAAACAAAAACAGATATAAGTCCCTGACGCAAAGCATAACAAACATAACACTGCTCTGTGTTAAGTACTGTATAAATACCATTCTTATGTGTCAGTATAGTTTTATAAATTATTAATTCCCTTCAATTATTTTGCACTCCCTGCGGCAAGGTGCAAATAACCTCTAGGTGTCAGGGCACTACACTTTGAGAAAAACAGGTCTTAGATGTAGCACTGAATTGAAGATTTTAAAAAGTACTCAATAAATGTTTGGGCTTAAAATGAACACAAAAGACAAAAACCATTGCTCGGGAGTGGAATTACTCTGACAAAGCTGTGGTAAGTTCAGAATGAGTTACATTTACAGTTACATGCTCTTATTCAATTATCATGTCATGTTTATCATTTTACTGACCGACATTTCTGTTGGTGAAATGCAACTTTTCCTGCATAGCCTCTAGCACACAGGACCCTCTTGCTCTTTGTAAGCTTTAGTGTTGATATAGAGACCCGTTTATGTGGTATATGGACAATTAAAAAGCAGCACAATGATGAGAAGATCATGGTTCTGTCGTTGTATGATGGAAATGATATTGCATTAAACTGAATTTAATGCATTGAGACAATAGGAATGTGTTGAGTGTCCATTAGAACAAGAGGAAGGCTAAAAGAAGACAAAAAGAAATACTTAGGAAACAAAAGAGTGAAGTAAGAAAATAAAAGGCTCTTTGTTTTTCCTGTTTGTAGCTTTGTTGTGTTATTACAATAAGAAAACACTGATCACTGATATGTGTAACATACTGTGCAATACTCCTTAGTAATACCTTGTAAACAGACTTGATCAGGTTGATGATCTTTTCACCTCCTCCCAACTCCACACCCCTTTCGCCTCCAGAGTACTTTATCATCATCTGTCCCTCATTTACCCTCTGCTCTCTCCTGTTCGTTCAATCTCCATCACTATCTCTCTCCTACAGTTGTCAGACTTATTTGTCTCCTTTGAGGAGAAGCCGCAGGGTGCAGCCTCCTTAGCCCAGGTCCACAAGGCAGTGCTGCATGATGGGAGGACAGTGGCGGTCAAGGTCCAGCACCCCAAAGTCCAGAGACAAAGCTCCAAGGACATAGTGGTGATAGAGGTGAGTCGGTCTCTGAAATAAATGTAGTTTGAGACACAGACTTGGTTTCACTGTCCTAATCTATGCTGTGCCAATCAAATTAGTAGGGGGCATTTTTGTTGTTTTATATACACTGATCAGCCACACCATTAAAACCACTGACAAGAGAAGTAAATAGTCGTGACACCCCAGCAAACACACAAAAACACAGCTCAGAAAACATGAAGAAGAGCACAAGATGTTGATCTGACCTCCAAATTCACTAGATCCCAACGGCCCCTTTGACATCTAGTGAATTTGGCCCCTCCCCTCAACCCATACGACCCAAAGGCCCCCACTGACAAGATTCTGTTACCAGACACCACAGGACACCCTCAGAAGACCCATGTCCATTCTCTGATGAGTTCCAACTGTTTGAGGTACAAGGGAGACCTACACAATATTAGGAAGGAGGAGTATGGAGGAACCCATGGTGGAGATAATGAACTGTAATAGCTTCTGGTTCTTCTGATTAAAATAAAGAAACTTTTGACGACACTGAATGAAGAGAAGGAATAGAGAGACTGTAGGCGTGCATTATACACACTCATCAACAGTGTTTGTGAAATTACTCTCACTGCCAGAGGCTGTAGCTTTGTTCCTGAAACAGACCACATGCCTGCACATTGGCAATGCTGCTTCAGTGCTTTTTTTATGTGTTAAGTGTTTCTGTTCTCGCCAGCAGACATGAGATGGGCTTAAAAAGGTGTCTAAAACACTTCCTGTGTAAACATTAATGAGTCTTAATGTATCTTTAGCACATTGACAAAGAGGACTCTGATGGTGACTATACTGTATGTGTACAATATTTCTAGCAGGTTTTACCTTCGCACTTTGGACAGTGATGGCAAAGCAGTGCTTTGACATCTGGGAGAACATCTCTGCTAGCAACTTTACGTTCAACTTTAGTTCCTAGTGTGTTTCAAATTGAAGGGGTACTTCTGCTACAGGCGTTGGAATACATCTGAGCTGGTGCTGCTTAGAGCACTTTGGTCAGATGTGGAATATAACTGAGGGTTTTAATTGATGGTAGCGAGAGTTTAACAGCGACACTCTTGTCCTTGTATATAGTAGCAGAAAATGTTAGCTTTTCTGTACATGACAGTAAAGCTGATTCTGTTTTTGTTTTTGTTTTTTTAACGTGAAGGTGCTGTTGAAGGCGGTCCATTGGCTCTTCCCAGACTTCGGCTTCATGTGGTTGGTAGAAGAGGCCAAGAAAAATATGCCACTGGAGCTGGATTTCCTTAATGAGGGACACAATGCTGAGAAGGTGGCCAACATGCTGGCCCACTTCCCTTTTCTCAAGGTACACACATAAGTATACACATTAAAATGTGACTTTTTTTCTTCAAGGTCTTCTTTTATAGAGGCAATCCAGAGGGTTTATTTTTGACTCCGTCTTATGCGTATACATGTACTTGCAAACAGCCAATAATCTGAAACAGCCTGTTTCAATTCAAGATTCTAGTGTTTAAAATTTTACTTGGTAGAGTTAATAGAGGTCATACTCTTCTGCTGTGTATGAGTATGAGAGCCCTCTCTGCACTGCCTGTCAGCTCAGCCTATATTCTTACAGAGCGGGGTTGGCCGAACCCTGCAAATCATATTTCCTTTACTAGACAGTGTTGGACTTCAGATCCATTATCATTTAATTTCCTGGTGTCCTTTTTCTTAATACATCTGTTTGAGAATTTTTATTAGCTCTGGTGAATGTGAATTAGACTTCTTTTTCCAGCTCTCTGTCTTTGTTCAGTGTTTAAACCCAGAGTGCTAAAACATCTTTTGTTTCCTTTTCTGTCATTCGCTTCTCATTGTGCATCTTTTAATGGTACATTAATAGAGACTTAAAACATGGCAGAGAAGATAATTTGCTGCTTTCCAAAACTCACTTGGTAAAATTGCAGTTGACCAGAGTGGAAAAGTGCAATTAAAAAGGTACATTTCCAGTTTTGATACTGTTTATAGGTAAAAATTATTTGTGAGGTCTATTAAATAAGACATAATGTGGATAAAGGAATAATATATGCAAATAAATGTTTTCCAGATTTATTACATACATGACATTTTGCTGAAAAGTTACAAGACTGTTTATATTTTACTATGTGCTATTAAAAAGAAGACACAGGTTTATAAAGAGATTTGTTAGACTGTAAAACTAACTTGTAGCCTTGAACCACAGACAAAACAACACTGCTATCAGAACTTAAACATTTAATCTATTGCAGCATCGAGAAATGTGAAAGAGGTGGAAGCCCACAAGTCGTCCAAAAATATCCAAAAACAACATGATGATCTTCTCTATTGATATCTCTACAGGTTCCCATGATCCACTGGGATCTTTCCACAAAGAGGATCTTGACAATGGATTTTGCAGAGGGGGGGCAGGTCAACGACAGGGACTACATGAGGAAACATGGCATTAATGTCAATGAGGTACACGGCCTGCTCTCAGTGCTCTGTGTTTGTGTTAATAAGTAATAGTTTATTGACGTGTAATCCCAGTCCCATCTCTGAGCCACATGTGCACACATATTAACAGCTTGTCTACACAGCTCACACAGTGAAAGAAGCACTGCAACAGAGCTGCGGTTTCTGCCCCCCACCCCCATCAGTTGGTACACGTGATGCCTTCAGGCACAGTATTGAGTGTAGGTCACCTGCGCTGTATTATGATGACACACAGTCACTGCAGTTATTTGAATAAAACAGAAGAAAATAAGCTTTAGGTCTCATTTGCATTCTTACAGTGAAGTAAAACATGAGTCAATCACAGTCAGAGGTCATCAGGGTGTCCCTTTCACTTTCTGCCTTTCTATTCATTTCCCTAGTGTACATATACTCAGCATTGGTAATCTTGTGGCTGAATGAGGTAACACAGTGGTGGCTCAGCCTACCTTCCACTGGTGAAAGATTTGGAATATATTTTTTATTTTAAAAAATGTGTCTTGTCTTCCTTTACAAAGACAAACCCTATATAGTCACTGCTAGTATATTCTCCATAAACAAATATCTGAATTTGAATCCAGAATGCTAAATCCCAATTGTTTAGAGATTTCTGCAAATGCAACCCAAACACTTCCTACTGCTACAGCTTCACATTAAAGCATTTAACCGGAAAAACACAAGCTGATATTTATTGTAAAGTGGTCACAGTAAATGCGATGCGTTCAGTGGGCCCAGCACTTACTGCCATCGTTCATCCATGCATCTATAAAACACCATAAAGGTCATGTTGGCATGTTTTGACAGCAGATCATTTTGAAATATTTCTGAGATTAGCAGAACAAGAAGGAGCAGCAGCAGTGAGCTGTTAGATGAAGAACTCCAGGGGACAGGCAGCCAACCTCAAACTTCTCAGTGTTACAAGTTTTTCACTGTGTTCTGAAGGACAACCTGAAGATTGATACCTGTTTGAATGTGGTTATGTGTGGGTTCTCACAGACTGATGGGGAAAAAGACAATTGCCTGGTAGTTTTTTTTGTTTCATCCAGAATTCTCAGAGTAGTATTAAATAACATTTTCTCCAGTAACGCAAGTATTGCCAACTAAATCTGGATTGAAATCTTTGAAATTGCTTCTTAAAATAAAGAAAAGTATGCATGTGTGGACTGACAACCTGTCCAGTACCCTGCCTACTGCTCAGTGCCAGCTGGGATAGGCTCCAACTCCCCATGAGCCCCTCTCCAGGATAAATGGTTGAAAGAAAGTCCAATAGTCTCAAAATACCCTCAGAATATTCAGTCATCTAGTTATTCACTTAACTTCCTAAAGGGAAATATTTATAAAAATAAATGCAAGCACACTGCCTGCTGCAATCCTGTAATTAGAATCATTCTTTATCTACATATGTTTATTTATTCATTTGATTTGGAGTTATTTTGTGATTTTATTTTATTTCATGCTTGTCATCGAAATTTGACTCCACACATTACAAGAGCCACGTGACATCTTCAGTATGGTTTGTCTACACACAGACCAACTTCAGCTGGTAATAAACATTTTCAGTCCATGTTACATAATGCTTGATTTGTGGATGCCACTCTCCAGTACAGTTGCATTAATACAACCTGTAAACAAATCCTGTAAACACGTTTTATTTCCGCTTAAAAGTTAGACATTTTGACACGTGGTCTGTGGGCATTGACTTGCCAGCCTCAAGTGACACTTTCATGTGTTTTGTGCTGGTTTTCATCCCTGGAGATACATGCTAGCATTTTCTCTTACTTATTACTTGTTTGTTACTTTGGCATTACTATGATGAATACCAACAAAATAAGTTTAAAATTTGAGGCAGCTGCTAGAAATAGCAACAAAAAAAAAAAAAAGAACTACAGCCAAAATGAGGACAAAGTGAACCAACCAAATGGACATTTCTGGAGTTATATGTTGATGGCTCTGTTGGAGACCTAGAAATAACCATATGGCATGGTAGTCCTGTCTGAGACAGAACAGGGTCAGCATAGTTTTCTGAGTTTTAAATTCTTTATATGTAAGGAAACAAAGGATTGAGCTTCTCTCCCAAGCTCAATTTTATACTGCTTTACACTCCTTTACACTGCTATTTACAGTCAGGTTCAAGAACTATAACAACACTTAAGCACAGGCTGTCTTGTAAGTAGGACGGTAAAGTATAGTACATAAGGTAACGGTTGTCTTTTTGTACATCTGTGCAAGAGCACATTTTATAGATATCCCTATACGTGATGACTTTCAGGATTTCAGTTCAAATTAATCTCCTGGGCTGGCCTTAGAAATAGTTAAGAGACCATAACTTTGAGCCCAACATGTGTTAGTGAAGCAGACAGTGTTGGAACCATTCAATTGTTTTATTTATTTATTTATTTTTTAACCAGAGAAAAGGGAACTCGCAGGCCAAATGAGAATGTTAGTAGCAATGCATTTCTTCAGATTTTCTGTGACTATGTGCTTCTTTCTCCCCAACCATCTGAGGAGCTCTAATTAATAGCTATTAGTGTCTGCCCATTCCTCTCTGAGATAATTTCTTGGCTCCCTACTTTCTTGCTAAATAAATGTGGGGGTGTGTGGATGTGTGAGGACTTGTCTTTGTGAGGACTTTCAGTGATAAACCAGAGTGGAGACGTGCATGGGTTGTAGGGGCATTTTGGTTGACCTTCACTAATCAAAGGACAGTTTGAAGGATGATTGTTGACATGCAGTATGTTGTATCAGGTGACATTTGGTGCCATGAATTCTTCTAGGACTGTAAAGCCACTTTGTTCGTAATGTGTGTCTAATGTGTTACTGATGACAGAGAGTATGCTTAGTGTGGACTATAGGAATAGTAGGGCTGGAACAATTAAAGAGGACTTTTATAAACAATTCAGTATACAGTAAATTTTGTTTTAATTGGTGATTATAATTAGGTCTGTGTGACTTGTTGTTTGTCTCGTTGTGACTAGTGGCCTGCTCCAGATAAGCAGTTATAGATGGATCGATGGACGGATGGATGTTAAACCCAGAATACTTCCCCATATTTTCACTTGTATGGTTCAGTGTTCAGAATTTTTTATGTGAACATTTGTTGTATTACATATAGATTTTTTTCCCTATGGCCCAACAGAAGAGCAGATTTTGAGTAAACAACAGCGGTAATTTATTCTCCCCAAAAGCAGCAGGAGATTGGAGTGACTTATGTCACTAACTATGAACATTAAGCTTCTCTAAGTGCTCAATCAAAGAATATAGGTCAGTGACAACTTTGTTTAACTACTGTATATTTTCAAAAGACATTGAACTTGTCTGTTCCATGATGTAGGTTGGATAACAGATGCCTTCTACCACACAGAAAAAATATTTGTATACAATTGCCATGTTCCAAGCACATTAGGTACTGTACAGCCGGTGGATCACAAACCAAAGACCACATGTCAAATGCCAAAAGTGAAATGGAAACACTTCTTTCACATTTCCCCGTCACCAGCGTCACTGGAGATGACACCTCTCTCACGTTAAGAGAATTATGGGATATTGGGAGACGAGACTTTACGAGAGTTACAGCTTGTTTGCGAAACACCTTTCAATGGAAACAAGTACAAAGCACAATTGTACTTAAAATATCGCTTTTCTTTTGACAAAAATAATGTAATGGAAACGCAGCTACTGAACCTACAGTTGTGTGAATGTGTGTGTGT